>NC_090936.1:714469324-715719324 GCF_040938575.1 Ambystoma mexicanum
TCCAATTATTCATTATAAAGCGTGATATATATCTATATTGTTTAAATTATCAAATAAACCTTTTAACTTGCAAAACAGAACTACTTCTTGGCTCAGTGGGGTCATGGCATGGAGGATGAGTGGCGCATAGGGGGTTCAGTTGAGGAGGGGGTCGCAAGAAGATCCAGCACACGGATGAACCCAGTGCAGACTACCTGTCCTAGTAGGTCGACGTGGCCAAAGAGGTATTCCAAATGACGTGCATTGTCCAGTTGAGAACCCTGCATGTCATCCCGAATACCACGTTGGCGCAAAGCCATCCCAGTTAGGACAGGCTCAATCTGGTCACGGATTGCAAGGTCCGCAGGGAGAGGAAGGCCAGTTGTTGTATGCGCATCCCCTCCCTGAAAACAGGTCTGGGCGGAGGCATCCCTGCTGGTGCCGGATGATGCAGTTACAGGATCAGGGACAGGATTACAAACAGGCACCTTCGTGGCAGCCTGTGCTGCCTCCTGTCCCTGCCTCTGAACTACTCCACTAGCACCAGTGGAATCCCCCCTTCCAGGCCCCGTGCATAGGTCTTCCACAGCCTCCTCCTCAACCAAGCCTCCCACCAACCTGGATGCGTCTGTGCCATCTTCCTCCATAGGTCCCTGTGTGGGCTCAGCTGCCCCTACTGCTGCTGAGGAGTCCACCTCCAAACTCCGCCTCTTGGACCTTCCCTCGGCAGCTGCGGCCATGGACGAGGCACCAGACTCCTCACTCCCGGAAGAGATGACTACCTGGGAGGGGAGCTGGGCCTTGCGTCTCCGGCTGGCAGTGGGACCCCTGCTGCTGTGCTCCACAGCACAGTCTCCACCCTCTTCATCAGTCGACACTGCAGACAAGGAGAGACAGAACACAGGCATCAGGGCACCGTACAATGGTCTGATACACACATAACAGTTGCACATGAGTGGCAGTGTCAAACTTCACAGATGGCATCATACTCCGCAACACTCATATCATTTGAACCCACGCACATGCACAAATTAACAGGAATGGTGCAGCAGGCAGCAGCATCCATACAAACACAACAGCATGAACATCCGAAGGTTGGCATGACGTCACAAGCAACATGGGGATTGCCGAACACATGCACACACACCAGAAGACAGGCATGCATCTGTACATCTCCACCACCTTTCACAGTGCAATCATCGGCAACTATGTCACATCTGCCAATCGGGTTCGTACATGTCTGTGTCACATGCATCCATGGTGTATCACAGCTGCACACATGTCAAACACACACACACGCACATGTACACTGTGCACGTACATGAAGGTGGAACCAGCATACATGTGTAACACCCCAACCATTGCATAGTACATACACAGAAATGCTAATATGTGTGCGTCTCCACATGCAGTTGTGCATCATGCTTTGGAACAGATACACCACTGATGTACATCACACATGACTGGACTCACATGCAGCAGGGTCATGTCCCTGCACATACACATCCATACATGGGCCTTTCCAGACATATGTCCAAGTTGCACACTACTGGCACACCTCAACATGCACTGCGTCCAATCAGTACGCATGGATACTCACCCCTCGACTCCAGATGGGTCTTCCTCTCGAGGACGTGGAGGTTAAGTGCAGGGCTTCCGTCCTAGTTCCACCTGCCACTCCCTTGGTTCAATACACCAGCGCCACTGCCCCTACTGATCAGGGCGGCATTTGCCAGTCAGGGTCCGGATCACTGCCCAAGAGGAGGAAGGTTGCTCCTGCACAAGAGGCTGGGACCCCAGACACGGCCCCAGCGTCCGGCACGTTGAGAAAGAAGCCTTTCGGCAAACAGGAACTGAACTTCCTTGTGGGCTATGTGTCGGGACATGAACGTGAGATGCTAGTGGTCCCAAATTGTTACACTATGGCTGCCCAGAGTATGGACAACTGAAAGCATGTTGCAGAGGGTTTCAGTGCATTCGGACATTAGATGTGCACAGCTCAGGAGTGCAAAAAGCGTTGGGATGACCTCCGACGCTGTACTTATCTAAAGCGTGCCTCCAATTATGCCATGACTCGGGTGATTGGCAGTGGGCCACCACCTGAGGAGGAAGAACTCACTCCGCACGAGTTGATTGCTGCGAAGTTCATCCCGGAAGAATTGGTTGAAGGAGTGGGAGAGATGCTGGATTTTGATGCCCCGTCCAGTGAGTGTTGTTGCGTGTTTGTCCATCCCATGTGTGGTTTGCTTGTGTGATGTGCTGTGCTTGACTGCCACTACATGCTATGTGTACATGGATCCCATGTGCAAGTCATACAATGCTTCACTGATGCGTGCCTGCTGTGCAGCATGCTGGACATGTAGAGGAGACGGGGACTGTCCTCATCACCACACTTGCACCCTACTCACATGCTAGTCACCCGGCTGCCCCTCCGGTCCATGTTCCAGCTCAATGGCCCTTCTGCATGTAGCCTGGGGTGTCTTTCCACTCTGCACTCGGACTAGGTCATCGCATGACTGACGTGCATGTGTGTTCTGCCTGCATGCGGGTACTCCACGTAGGCATGCTCCCTTGAACCTTCACCCCCCTGCACCCTAATTTCACCATGGCACTGTTGGGTAACATGTTGGACTACTGAAATGGCCTGTTCAACGCTCCTGTGTACATGCACACTTCCCCTGCCAACCTGACAGACACATACTGTGGTGTACATCCTTTGTCCTTGATGCAGGGTGTCTCACTCGGACTGTGCAGATGGCAGATGCTCTACAGGGACATGAGTGCCGATTCATGCTCCATGTGCATTCCATGCATGCCCCTATGTGTCCTTAGCTGGATGGTCATAGTAGTACGTGTCCAGGATGACATACATGTAATGGCTTTTTATCATCCAGTCCATGCCCACTCTGGCTCAGTCCTGCATCACTCACATGTTTAGGGTGTCATGGTCTGTGTGGGGCACAGGCCTCCCCCAGTTTCAGGCCCCCTGACTCTGTTCCACTGGTGTAGTGACTTCTGCACAAATGGGTATACTACAGAGGGTTCATCATGTGTCCTGCTTACTGTCCCATACTCATCTGCTGTGTTGTCAGTGACTCAGATGACGATTTTGATGCTACTCAACACTGTCTGCCAATACACAGTTCTCTGCTCAAACTTTCACTGCCATGCAATGCCTTCCTGCATTTTCACTAAGGGGCGGGGGGTTGCCTGTAGCCATGCAATCCATTGCATGCAAATAGCACGTGATGCCTGACCTTGCCCTTACACTGCCTTCATGTTTATTGATTGACATCATAATGTACTTGTTGATGTAGATCGCCGGTAACGTACACATGTTCTGCACTGCACCAACCCACTTCTGAGCCACGTTACAACTTTCTACATGCCTACTCACTGCTGCAATGTCAAAGTGACCTGGCATGTATGGTCAGATTGTCATCCCTTCACTGTCATGAAAGGCACGGGCACAGGTGCATCCTGTGACACATGTACTCAGTATTGGAACACCCTAGCGGGTGTTTAGCAAAGTTGATTGGTCAATCTGCAGCCTATACTAACTGGCATAGGCCGCAGATCGAGTATATCCTGTACATCAGGTTGTAATGACTGTGGAGCTGCCTGCATGTGTGTATGTGTAAACTTTCACATACATCAAAGCCAGCAGTGTTGTAGCTGCTTGCTTTGCTGTATAGGATGCTGTTCATAATCACCATACGGGTGTATATGGACACAGGTGTTTTTGAACACTTTCACATGTACATATGCAAGCAGCTTCAACGTTGTGTAGTGCAACATAGCAGCTACTCATTTATGTGTTTGTGATAGTGTTCATTTACACATGTGTCCTCTCAGCTTTTTTATTGAATAACTAATATGTAGTTGATTAACGTTAATGCTGCTGAGATTTCAGCATTGCACCCGTTATGTTCAACTGGCACAATCCTGAAGGTGCACTGTCGTGCAGTATGTGTACATCCAGGCCCACTTAGCTAATCTGGTGAGGTCTGGCTGTGATGATTTGACACACTGAATAATGGTTTAAGGGACAATCAATGCACAATGTGCTCAATAAGGCCCTTAGGGGTGTTCTGGAGGCTTTGTGGCCGGCAGCTCGGACCGTACTGGGCGTTATGGTCCCTCATGCATGGTTGCAGGACCTCGCTTTGCTTGGGACATTCACTATATCTACATGGCCCATGACGCCCGGTACAGGCCGAGCTGCAGATGGATGTGCTATATTGGTGATGATGATTTAGTGATGCATGCGTACATGCATATTACGTGTGTCATGGTGTGTTTGGATTCACTTGCAGCTGTGGCTATTTGGCAGTTCAAACATGCTTATGGTATGTGCCATTCCTTTGATGCCATCTGTCATTTCTGCCTGTGACATGTGCCTGAGAGAGGTGGTGTGTGAAGGAGGTGATATACTACATTCAGTAGATGTGTAGGCTTCGTTATTTACACACATCCATTTCTGCTTTTGGGATGTGTTTGCATATCAATGTCACTGGATGCATGCTGGAATTTCATTTGTTTGTGACATGTCTGCTTCATGTGTTGGGTGTCGATCTGATGTCTATGTGTGAGTGGGTTATGTGCTTCTGAAATGTTTACTCATGTTTGTTTTTTCCACATTACAGATGATGACGCAATGGAGCCAGAGAATGGTGATGTCATTCCTGACACAGGGTTGCTATTACATCAGTAACCCGGCACAAGTGGGGGTCGTGGGGGGTTGGCCATGAGAACCCACTTGTGCTCCAGACCATCATGTCCAGGGCTGGAAATCAATCTAGCTCGGATGATCACTCTGACAACAATGTTTAGTTGGATGCGCGTCATGTCCATTCGTCGACAGTGAGTGATTCTGATGTGGACGATCTTCTGTCTGTGACACCTGCACTGAGGGGCCAGACAATGTTGGAACCTCCACCTGTGGTGGATCGGGATGCACGGTCACACTCCACACCAGTTGCTGATGTGCCTGGGGCATCATGTCAATGGAGGGATGTAGTCCTGCAGCCACGGGGAGTGCCAATATAGCAAGGACCACGGCTCATTGGGCCCCGCTGGTGTCAAGTCTGGCAAAACGGTGGCTACGCGCCACCAGGGTATACTGAGTGGGAGCAATCCATGTATGCCAATTCAGAACAACCAGGGGCAGATACTGATAAGATCGCTCTGAGCATGGCATGTGTGGCCCAATCCGTGCTCCCCCTGCTAGGCAGGTGGATCTCCAGCAGCAGGCATCACAGTCCATGGCCCGCTCACTCAGGCTGGGCATGGCAGCCTCAGACAGGGCACGCCGGGCTGAAATGGTGTCTCTGCGTCAAGCACTTGCTGCTTACTCAGAGGCACACAAGAAGGCCCTGAGGGATGACTATCAATCCCTCAGATCTACTCTGGGTGTGCTCAACATGTCCCAGAGGAAGCGGTCAGAGGAGAGGTTCGAGCAGCATGCGAATACCATCTTGGCTGAGCTACGTGCATGCTGGGAGGTGCTCCAGATGTCATGCGAGGCCATGCAGGAAGAACTCTGTGTTACATGTGCTACTTTGCAAGAGGAAGCACGCATATCACATGAGGTGCTGCATGCTGACCTACGTGTCATCACCGCACAGGACCAGGCTTACCAGTCCCGCAGACTTGCTGCCATCGAGGGGCAAGCTGCACATAGGCATGGTCAGGGTAATGTGCCACGTCCACCTTCTGCTTTCCATCCAGAGGGCAATCAGGATGACGACTTATCTCCCACACAGGTCGGGCCATGCAGGCGTTGAGCCCATGTAGGTTTTTTTTTTATCTCAACATCATTGCATGTGGGTGTTGAGGTGCACCCTGTACCTCCCCCCTCCTGGGTACCCTACCCCCCCCCCCCCGAGTCATATGTGGCCATTTTTTATTTTGTTAGTTTAATTAGTTTAATATTGTTTGTCTATTGTGACAGGGTGGTGCTTTGTGGCTTTTGAAAGCATCCACTGTCTGTTCCAGCTGGGCCCATTCAAGCTTGTCTCGTGTATGTGTTTGTGGCTTGGGGTCCTGACACATATGCCACTCCTGCTTCCCCTTTCCATGGGCTTGCAAGGACGGTTCGGTGTGACAACAATTTACACAAGGGCATTGGACTTTCATCATATCTGTGGCCTGTCTGCTGCTGTACTACTTATGTTTACACCCCTGATGGGGATTATGGATGTTTTCTCCACGGCATGTCTGCAATCAATTTTGGTGAGCACATTTTTGAACTGTCCATTTATTGATGTTGATTGTGATGTATTTTCATTTCTTGCCTGTATACGTGTTTGATGCACTTCAGCTGTGAAAGTCACACTGATGGTGGCAGGGGGCCGGATGGTGGCAATGTCAAGTTGTTACATGTTGTGTTCAGCCCCTGGGGATTGTGGCAAAGGAGGATGCATTAGGTATATGACCCAAGAGGCACAACTCATGGTCCAGTCCTCACCTGAGATGTCCCCCTATACTACTACTCCGCTCCATTCCATTTGGACGGCACGTTGTATCTGTCTTCCCTCTTGGACTTCACTGCTGCCTGACGGTGCAGTTTTCCTACTGGATTACAGCTCAATTACTTTTTTTTCACACACTTGTGCCTTTAGTCCCCGTTTTTCTTCCTGCTACTGTCCTTGTTGCAGATCTGTCTGCCCGTCTCTCGGGCAGTTATTTCCACGTACTCTTACACTGCCTCGGTTTGCCTCAGTACACTTCTGTTCCACAGCATCTCTCTGTCGCTCCTCCTGTCTTTCATCTATTACATCCATGTATTCATGGTGACTTTTGGCTTTTATCAATGCTATTCAACTGGTGTGGCTCTTAACTTGCTTTCAGCTGTTTCTGGCTATCTCCCATTCACTGTGCCTTTCCAAACTTGTGCTGTCTCTGCCTTTCTTTGTTCACGCTATCAAGGATTGATTTTGTTTCGTTTCAGCTCAACCATCCAGTTGTGTCAGCCTCCTTGGTTATTTTCTACTCAAGTTCCAGCTCTACCTGTCAGTTCACAGACCACGGGGTTGTGTGGGAGGAGGTCAGATGTAGGTCTCAGACATGAAACAAAGAGGTGCCGAAGCACAGAGAATTGATTACCCCTCTCTTAATTGAAAAAGGAGTTGTAAGAGAAGAGTATTAGTCACACCAAAAACCAGCACAACAATACAACAGCAAACCTATTCAAAAGCTGTAATTAATACAACAGTTGCTAACACGAAAGGACAGAGAACAGTGATTGTAGCTAAAGAGATTCCTTTTTAATATGATTCAAAAAAATTCAATCAAAACAATTATGGTGAATTCATACATATTTGTTATAAAAACAACATATAGTGAAAGGGGTGTGTCAAAGAAGAAATGACAAGGAGAACAATTATTTTGACAAGTTAATTGGATAGACGACTAGATTTAAACGTCCATTAAGAGATGGAGTGTTGACATGTTTCGGCCATCTAGCGAATTGGACATCCTCTCTGTTGTCCATTCTGAAAAAGGTGTCAAGGCCATCTTCAGGACAAAGGATTTCGTCCCACGTGTCTTCACGTACAAGGTTTTACCCCAACAAGTGATGTATGTTCAACATCAGTGATTTGTTTCTCCAGTTCGAATGAGAGAAAAGGGACGATGATAAATAATGTCACTTAAATTGGTGATTTCTTTTCACTGTAATGCCCAGGTCTAGATTGAAGGGATAGACTTCTGTGGCAAAGGAACACCTTGTTATATAGTTGGTAGTCTTGATTCCACAGGACGAGGAAAGGCACCAAAGGGAACCAACATTGTTAGCAGCAATACAGTGGCAAAATTATTGCCCTTCCAAAGATGAATTGTATTTTCGAGTAGTGCCACACGTGATTAATAGACTCCCAAGCCTCCTTCGGTAAAAACTGGGATAAGTCAAGTGCAGACTAGTGATAAGTGTGCACAGCTGAATGATGCAGAGGTCGCTGTTAAGCTGACTGATATTCTGCCGTGTTATCGAGTGAAACCGCCAGCCGAGTCTCACACATGGCCCAGTAACAAGCAGCATAAAGAAACACACACAGAAAAGATTCCAGCCTTATAAAAGGCTTTTATGCCCTTTCTGCAGGAAAAGGAGCCTCCAGACTACCTTTCTCAGCAGACACCAAGCCAAGAACTACAAAACTCTGCCCACGTTGAAGTTGCACCTCGCCACACACGGCTAGCAGCACATCTAAGGCCCATACTATCATGTGTGATTGTTAACACATGTTCTTCCATTTACCGCGGAGCCACGTGTGGCTACCTTACCGCATGAACAGTGTATAAACCATCATGGGGGCAAGCAAAACAATATGAACAAAGCAGCATACAAGAGTGCTTGTTTGAGAGGAGTCACTAAGTTGGAGGCATGAATGGTATTATGTGTGTGTGAAGCAACACCCACAGAATAGTAACGCACACTCTCTTTGCAGCATTGAACTGCTCCTGTTACTGGACCTGAGAGTGTGCAGGCAGAAGGCCAGCACTCAACCCAGAGATAAGTCTCTCTTTGGCTCGCCTTTGAGCCAGTTTGTACAATGTGCATGAGGAACATGATTTCCCTAATTGAGTATGTGTAATTGTCAATTGTTGTATTTTCCCTACTTTCCCTTGCCCATACACCTCCCCTCTCCTGACCCTCTTTCCGGTTATCCTAAATACTGATACCTATCCAACCAATGGATCCCTAACCCTCTTCCCCCGCCGGGGTCTCGGAGGCCTGTGTAAGTTTTACCTTGCAGGCGCCCAGACTGCAGAGGGGTGGCTATTTTGTGCCACTCCTGCACCTGGAGACTGGAGCTGTGACACTACCCATCAGTTGTGGCATCCTCATTGATTAATGTGTACTCAAATTGCTACCCATCCTGTTGAACCATTGTTCAACTGTGCTACCTTGGTAGTTATTCTATCATTCTGCTTGGACATGTGCTTGGCCATATTCTGTGGGTTTGTTGGTGCCTAGAGGCTTTTGCCCTGGTTTGGGGGTTTGGCTCCTTGGAGCTCTCTGCGATTTGGTATTTTTACCAGTCAAGGTGGCTTCTCAGGGGGCTGGAACCTATTTACACAAAAGGAAGAACAAGGAAACCAAGGGGAAGGGGGATCCTGAAGCCAGGTAGACTAGAAGGAAGAAGCCGATGGACCCCAGACACAGTTCTTCTGAAGATCATGGTGATGAGTAAATGAGGGGGGCCTTTTGTTGTCGGACAGTACTTGGGCTACAGTGATTGGGCACTCTATGTACATGATATGTTCTGCTGGTCAATGGCTGTTCCTGTGTTGGGTTTACTTTTCAGGTGTCAGGGGATTGTTGTGGTTTGACATACTGGGGTGCCCACATGGGCAATGTTCACATGTGATGTGTACAGGACACTGAGGGTCACTTCATTTCACATGCATTTATTGAGTGAATGGCCCTACTGACACACACACTTACACAATGCTCCACCACACCACACATACAACAACCCTTCCATGCCCACACATGCACACAGATTGCCTTCTCTGGCATACTGTGTCCCTGCAGTGCATGATCACTTACCATTTGGGGATCATGTACATACATTACTGGGTTATTTTTGTTGCTTGTCCTTTTTATATGATGCTCAAGGTGTATCCCCAACACAATGGCTGTTCACTGTGCTGTGTGCTGAGCGGTGTGTTGCAGGAGACACAGCACACAGGTTTGGGATTTGCGTAATTGGATTGGCAATGTGCATGCCAACAGGCATTCTGTCTTTTGTTGATGGTACCGCTGGTGGCATGCATTTGTGTATGACTTTATATGTGTGGGAGGTTGTTGGTCAGTCATTTCATCTGATTCCATGTCAGGTGTGATTGTCTCAGGCCTCTTTCCGTTTATCACGTGTCACTTTGTATCTAATTGCTCATGTGTTGTGCTTTTGGTTTGCTCTTTTGCTGTTGCATGCCATGTCATGGTGTGGCCAACAAGGGTGATGTGGGTTGGGAGGGTTTGGGTGACATCAGTGATTTTCACGGCCTGTTTTGCAGGCGGGTGGTGTAATATGCACCTTGCATGTGTTCCTTTTGGTCACACAGGATTGGTTATGTTATGTTTAAGTAGCTAGGGATGCATACAATGTAGCACTTCCGTGGCAACATTCTCAGGGTGTTAAGGTTGTGACAGTTGACTGTCTCTTTGTCATCATCGATTGTCACCTGGTATGTGCCAGTCCTGTGTGCACTCCGCAGGGATGGGAGTTTAGGTGAAAAATGTAGCCACAAGCTGGGTCCGGGCTGCCTCACCACGTGCCCTTTTCCCTCCCATGAGCAGCGCCTGTGCCTGTGGGTGGGGATGTGGGGGCACCACCATGTCCACCAGTACGCCCCGTCGTGTTCCAACATTGTGCAGGACACATGCTGCCACAATGATCCTGAACACTACTGGGGGTGCATATAGTAGCTTCCCGCCACAGCGGTCAAGGGAGCGGAAGCGTGACTTGAGCACTCCGAATGTGCGCTCCACTATGCCCCTGGTTGCAATATGTGCAGCGTTGTATCTTACCTGGGGTGGTGTGGTGGGGTTCCGTATTGGCGTCATCATGTGGTTGTTCAGAGGGTAGGCATTGTCCCATGGGGAGGTGAAGATGGTTGTCATTAGTTGGGTTTGTGTATTTGTCTGTGTGTGACATGCATGCATACAGACATTTGTACTCACCAATGAGCCATGTGTCGCCATGCTTCCCAGCTTCCAGGTCCCCGCTCAGGGTGGACATTCTATATATGAAACTGTCATTGGTAGACCCAGGATAGTTTGCATAGACAAAGGTGATGATTCCATGGGCATCGCATACAACCTGTACATTGATGGAATGCCAGTGCTTGCGGTAGATGTTCTCAGTGGCCCTAGTTGGACGTAGGGCCACAGGGGTGCAATATATGGCACCAAGCACTTTGGGAAAGTGTGCCACCCTGTAAAGGTTCTGGACCACGGCCTGCCTTTCTGCAGGTGTTGTGGGCATGTATATGTGGCTGCAGACTGAGGGGCACGCAGTCATGATTGCCAACACCTGGTGTAGGCAGCATGACTGCGTGGGTTGTGAGACACCCCCAACTATGGCAGTTGTCCGCTGAAATAACCCAGTGGCCAAAAAATGCATGACATTGAGCACCTTTCCCAAGGGGCTCAATGCTTGGGAGCACAAGGTGAGGGATGTGAGCTCATCCTCCCACTCAGTGACCAGCTCTAGGATGATACGAGGTGGAAACCTATACCTGCCATAGACCTGGTCATCAGGCATCCCAAAATGGCTGGTCCTGGGCAAAACAAATGCGGGGCCTGGCTATTCTCCTCCTCCGGCGGTGTCCCACGATCAGTGCTGCGAGAAATGGACATTCATCGTAGCTGTATATACATGTTTGTTGTTTGCGCACACTTTTATACTGCGCAGGGACACTGCCACCTGCCTTCGTGTGGCAGACATGTTTATGCCTGTGCGTGTCTTTTGCCGTGCGCAGGTTTCCCCTATTCGATTCCACGAATACATGTTGTTCATGCACATGTGTGCGTTCTGTGTATTTCCCAGCAGTACTTCCCCAGTTACGCCCTCATTTTCACACGTTGTTCCCCATTCCGCATGTTCTGCCCCCTTTTTGGTGTCTGCACTACACATTGTGTGCTTTCGCTGTGCGCGTCACGCATGGCATTTGGGATGTCACAGTGACATGTGCGCCCGTGTGCGCCACGCGCAGATTTGGTGCACATCCTGGGAAAAACACGCGCAGGGCCTTCCATGAATCGCATGTGTGCGATTCGCATGCGTGTGCTAGCATTTTTCGTGCTTGCGCCAGCTTGCACCACAAATTTCTGGCGCACAATTATTCCATGAATTACCCTTTGTACATTTTCGTGACAATAAAGAATATTTGCATGTCTGTGTTTCTTCTTCAAAAAGGTCTGTATTTTATTATGTGGAGAGTAGATGGGCTCATCCTTGGTTAGGTTTCTGATCGTTGAAGAATTGAAGTTGAATATGAGTAAAATTTGATTTGCTATACCCTCCCAAATATCTTCTTTATAACCCCTCATCAACCCTTGATAATGTGTAACTTGAGGCTTAAATTGCACGTACACTATGTTGGAAAACACCACAACAGGAAAGCTATGCAATTGGCAATGCAATATGTTATTTTCAAGAGTTAACAAGAGTGTTCTCCAATCTTTAGCGTCCTGTATAAGATCCTCAGGGGAAGCATATCGGTGGTACACCTTGCATGCTCTTAGATATTCATATTAATTAAATGGACTTGAAGTCGTAATACAAGCAAGAACCTGTTTACATATCCTGCATATTTAAAGTCTGTCTCTCCAGAAAGTCATTTTGATGGCCTTTCAATACAAACGTTAATTTCTAAAACATTGGTATAACTATCATAAATGTATGCATCTTTCCGTTTCATTGGCTGCTCATAAAAATACAGTCACAGTGGAGTTCTTCTTGGGGCTGATCACTAAAAATGAGCAAACATTTGACTGCATGAAGTAATAGGTATTTATTTCGCATTTATTATTTGTAGAAGAGGAACATCAAATGTATTCAATCAGTAAGGAAACACATTTTGTAAGTACTCATTCATGTCTGTTTTTCATAATACAGATTATCTCTCTCCAGTACTGAAAAACATTTGAGGGATCAGATGCCAAGAGAAAAAGAGACAATGCTCTAGAAGAAGCATATACAATGGCACAATTTCACCATTGAGCTTCTTCATAGGTGCATTTATTCTCTTCCTGGATCTTCAATTACTTTTCACAGTTGTGTAGCTTGCAACATTTGACTCATCTGCCAGTACAAATATTAAATCTATGACAACTCCAATGTATTTGTTGTGACAGGAATATTAGTTCCATCATCTCGTATACAGATCCATGTGAAAGAGAGAAACTAGCAGGCACATAAGGAAAATGTACAACAATTGATGTAGACCAACATACACCTGTACCTAAACCTACAATATATACAGAGGACTGCAGTTTTGACATGTTTTAGTCTTTAGAAATGCACTGCCTACTTTGGGCAGGTATGATCAAAGGCATAGATTTCACAAAGGAAAGGGGGCTTCAGGGAACAGCGATAGTGACAGATGTTTAACTTCATACGCTTTATCCTACGAATTTCGACTAAAATGGTTATTATATTACTTTTGAAATACATTGATGAATACCACATGACTTGTTTCCTCCCAAAGTGTTGTGATACTTAATCTGAGAAACTGAACCTGTGGGACTGGAGACAACGGCTCTGTGTTCTATGTTCTTCTGATTAATAGTATTTTTTCTGCACCTGAATTGAAATGTGTTCAGGGAGACCTGAATTGCTGACATATACCCTTCTATCACACAGTGCAATAGGTACACTCTCTAATTCAGTGGCTATACATGTTAATACTTATATTTGATATGAATGTTGGGATGTTTTTTTGTATTTCAGATATGTAATTGTTTGACTTTGCATACGTTCTATTATTACCTAATCCTTTATTGTACACCCTGCTGGCTTATGATATCTCAACAAAAGCCTAATGTGGATTTGGAAGACATATTTTGTAAAGGCACTTGAGGAACCTACGAGACCTACTGATGCAATACATGACCTCAATAACCTCCTCCTGCAACATTACATTATGTGTATGTGTGTTTGAAACAAATTAAATGATCTTAATGGGAAGCAATTATCACAGGAAACTGATTAGAAAACTTATCTTTGAGAGCCCTATTTGAAAGGGGGTCTACTATCTATCTCGCAATTCACACTACATGGGCGCATTCATATATTTCAAACCCAGTGATTACATATAAACCTTCAGTTTAAGGGGATTTGGAATTGTTTCTGCTAAGATCAACCCTAAAGGAATCGCTAGCTCTTCCTAGAATAGTAAGGAGAAACTTTGGTGCATGAGCAACATTCTGATAGTTAACTCCTTCGGGTGGAAACCTGCCCATTTCAAAAATATATTTGCGCCCTAAAAGGCATCACAGGGCCTCCCAGCCAATCAGGAAACTCAGATGGTGGGCTCCACCCCATTCTATGGCCCGCAATCCAAGCCTCCACTCGTCAGAAGCGGGAGGCTAAAATCTTCTCTGCCGGCTGGTAAGCCTTGGTGCAACATGCCACATTCCTCCATCCAGTCACCATTTCCATTGCTCCCACCCCACACTCTTTACCTCCCCAATCCTACCCCAACTTACCAGCGCTCTCCATGTACCTCGCCTACCCCTATAACACTCACCGTTGCAACCCTTCCCCTCTGCAGCAATGTCCACCATGGAAAGAGAGAAGGGACTACATGTAGTTCCCTTCTCTCTATGTACATGGTGGCTGTTTTGTTTTGTACTTTTAGTGAAGAAATGGCAACTGTGCCATTTCCACAATTATAAAAACACTATGAGCACCCCTGTGAACATACCAGGGTGTTAATAACAATAATCTCTTCTGTGATCGTGTCTGGCCTAGGGCTCACACAAAGGTCCTGTGCTTTGCTTGGACCTGGAACTGGCCGGAATCCATTACCTGACCTGGTGATGCCTGCCCATGGAGTAATGTCACCCGATATGTGTGTGCATGTGTGTGTTCAACAAGAATAGATTTGGATTGAAGTGACATCCTGGGCCTGATTCTTCAATAATTTGACAGCATGCATTAACCAAAAGTCAAGGTCAATTTAAATGACAGATGTCTGCAGAACAAAGCTGATGAATCCAGCCTCAGTATCCATCAGAGATGTATACGTTTGATGTGAGAAAGGCTGCAGCATGTTAGAGGTGTGGAGAATCCCCATTAACATGCTGCTGATTGAAGGATGGGATTGGGTCTTTGTCAGAGCCAACAAATACTGGGAATCCTACTAAAGAATCTCCAAAGTTACGTTCAATGAGTTTCCTGCACATTCCCCTAACATCTGAAGTCATGAAAGTTATGGCTACAGAAGTTCTTGATGGTGGGAAAAGGGATCATGTTGATTAATTAGAAGGATAGCAAATTGTTTCAGGTGGTGGTTTGATGGAGCGGATGCTGAACTTCAATGTGAGGGAAAGGATCGCATTCCATGCAAGTGAAAATGTGTTGCACTTAGAATTTGAAAAGCGAACTACCCTGAACTGTACAACTGAGCCTTTGCACACGTATAAATCATGGTTAATCATCACTGTGCTTTAGGGACTGAATCAGAATCCACTATCTTCTGTGATTACTGACGATAATGTTAATCCATATTCATTGACGTTTCTTTGTGATACAAATTTAGCAATATATATTTTCTTTGTCATCCTCTGGGTTGTTCTAGATAGGTCTTCTAAATATATTTTTTCAGTAATACAAACAAAGGAATCAGTTATGCTCCCTGGGCTGGGCAGATGGGGAAGATATGCAAAGTGCACTTGAGGTTTCTTTGTACAATGCCACTTTCTATTCAAGTGTGCTGTTTGTGACAGGTTATCAATTGACAAGTATCTATTAAACAATGGAGAATGCAAAAAAAAAAAAAACTGCCGAAATGTTTGTAAAAAAACAATCTCATCATTTTCTAGACTTCAAGATTCTTATGCGAAATACTAGATGTTACTTTATAAAGCCACATGCAGTTACACAACTAAGCATGGTGAGTAGACAGGTTGTCTTGCTCAATATTTGCAATACATATTTATTAAAAGCATTGATGAAATTTATCATAACATAGCAGAAAATGAAAGCTCAATTCAATGTCAAGCAGGCCAACTACAGTCCCCAATTAAAGTGTATATGGCCAGCTTGTGCATTAAAAGTGCATGCAAATACTTAATAAATTAGCACCTGCAACCATTATGATATAAGAAATTTTGATGAATCAAATATTTTTAAAAATGTCACAAAAACTTTATTGTAATGCCTCCTTAAGCTTTAGAAAGTATTGGCCTATAAACAGTGGACACATCAGTGTTTTGCCGAAATAAAGACAATTGTTTGCATAGAAAGAACACATGGGGCACACAAAAGACCATATTTTCTGTTTGCATTCAAACTATTTGCAAAATTCCAGATGATCACTGTAAGGACAAATACCATGTTGTGGAAAAGGCAACCATGTGCTTAGAAATGGTCCAAATGGGAATTTTGATCAACATCATCTGTACATTGAAACCCATATCCCACCTTTATGGCAACATGATTGTCATCTTTACTGGTCAACAGACTCCCCAGTTGTGATAGGATCAAGATTGTCCCAACCCAGCTCATGAGTCATCGCCAGAAAACCTTTTGCAAAGCTACTTGTAGCAATGTGCTACGCAGCTCCAAGTGTTGCCTGTTTACAGATACAGAGGGGTACCTAGCAACAGAAACAATCATTATGGCAAGGAGAAGTCCAGAGCACCACAGAAGAGTGATGACATAAGAGCTCTGACTTAATCAATAAACACTCACTGGCAAAGCTCTGGGCAACCATCCTAGCCATCGCTTATCAGCCTGCTACGCTATTACAAAATTGGAAGAGAATATGCAAAATAGGCCACGCCCCATCCGAAAATGGTGAGCTGGCAGTTTTGATGGTTGTTATTGATTAGCCCAGAACGCTACAGTTATCAGTCTTGTCTTATGTTTTGTATTTGTTGATCCCGGTGACACAGGTATGACTAGGCATAGGTCTCAAAATTGCCATGCCGAGAGACGAACACTCTCAAACATTGACGAGGCCCAATAAATCTGAAACATGACTGGGGTTGCTTGCGGTCTCATGCATAAGGGATGTGATTTAGGAGTTTGGGCTTTATTGCCACTTTTGGTGGGGGACAAAGTCGGATTTCAATACAGTCCCTTCCTGTAATACAATTAAAAGGTTGAAATGGATGGTCTGAAGGGTTGCCCAGAGCTTTTACATAGGTTTTGATTCATTCAGAACAATTCAGTCATCACTATTCTGGGCTGCATTTGTCACACCAAATGTGATCAATATGCCCAGACATGGATCTGAACTTGCCATGACTAGTGATGTAAATCTCACCTCAATACTAGGTCAAATTAGACTTAAACATGTTTGGGATTGCTTGTGGGCTTATACAGAATACATGTGGCTTAACTGTTTGGCGCGTGGCAAAGCCTGATTTGCATATGATCTTTCCATTTATGTAAAGGCTTTGCAGGCTGCAAAATCATGGTCACGAGAACTATCCAGTTTCTGATTCATTCAGAATCCTACAGCTATCACTCTTCTGCAGGGGAGTTGCTAGGTCTGGAAAAGACCCGGGGCTAAGCTGATGTCGGAACTGTTGGGACTGGGGGCTAGCTAGTCTTTTGGCTGTAGCTCCTGAGATTCTATCTAGGGCTACAACCAAAAGATCAGGGGCTACAGCCCCTTATCCCCCCCTAGCAACGCCCCTGCTCTTCTGCATTGCACAAAAACAAGTCCAGTTCAGGTATGTTCTGGATTTCAACAAATTAATCACTTCGATGGGCTGGTTAAGCACTAAACCTGAACACAATGGATCTTTTGGCAAGGGTCCCAGTATATTCTGAAGAACAAGTTGTCCAGTGTGCAACACACAAACTGTTCCCAGTTAAAAGATATTTTGACCTCAAACTCAGTCGCCCGATCTCAGAAGGACTCAATATGTCCAGAAACCATGCTTGACTATTGAAATACCTTGATGAGCCAGGTGAGAGTTGAAAGGAACCCCTCTCCCTAAAGGTAGGACTACGAAAAAGAAACTAGGCACATATGTGAAGTTATGTTCAGAAACCCAACTTCATGAATCACTCACAAATCGTATGGAATTAGTATGTGTTTGAAGCGTTGGTGCATTGAGGTATATTTTTATGTTTTGTATATGTATACGTATTCAATATGTGTATGCTTTGCCCATACATGTGCTCAAGTCATAAAAGAAACATACATGCAAAATGAAATTCTAACCATACTTTTTAATTTAATAAAACGAAAAATTGGAACGTCACGAACCAGTTACTTTCAGAATGAACCTGTTTCTTAACATACACATCATAAATGAATTTGCTGAGCATCACATAAGATATTTTAAAGGCTGATTTGTCAACATTTTACGATTTGTGGGTTGCAACACTAATAACAAGGCTTAAAATTGAGTTGCAGAGAATTGTGTGTGGGGGTGCTAAGACAAATCATCCAGCATATTTGAAGGAGACGGTATATATTTACCAAAATAACAAAGGAATACATCTCTGTATTTTTCTACGGCACTTATTGTCCCTCATCCTCTCAGTGACTAAGAGCCTGGAAGTTAAGCAGAACAGGCTTGCAGAAGGTGGTGAGATTTTACCCACACACGAATGTCATTTTCGTAAAAAATGCCTTACGGTCTTTCGGTTTTGCAGCACAGAATCTCAAATGCTACATTCCTACATGCAGCGCTCAGCATGTTAAATTGCCCCAAATGTGACAATTCCAAAATGTAGGCTTTTAAAATGCTGATCCTGGTGACAGTTTTAGTCAGACTTTGAATTTATACGACATTATGTTCTAGTGTATTAGAATGATCTACCTGTAAACAGGCTTGTCATACCACTTCATGCGATAGCAATATCAAATAAAATGGTAACTCGAAACGGCAGTCTTCATTTCTATTTTTAATACCTGATGCAGTTGCCATGGAAGTGCAGTACTTTGTTTAAAAAAAAAAGCATAAGCCATACTGCCTTTAAATGTTACCCTTTTTCATGTATACATTTTAAGCACTTTCCTCATTCTCTATTTGAGATATGGCCTCTTCTTTTTTCTGATGTTTACACTCACTCGTGTGAAATTAAACTAAAGAAATGGTCAATTATCTTGTGCTTAAGATACATACTTTAATGTATTTTTAAAACCTCACTTCAATGTGGTTAGTTTCATAGATGTTTGCAGTGTACAGATGTACTTACACAACTATTTGAAAATGTGATGTTTTTATGTTAATAAATTGGCTGCTTTTTAGAGTGTTATGTTACTTATATGTTGACTCATTAAATTTGGGGAAAAAAAACAATTTCAAACGTTCCCAGTAAAGCATGTACTTATCTTGGCCTTTTTGAACGAACTGAAATACAATACACATATATTAACCATTGGTGGCATATGCGTTGATTTGATAATGCTCATTTTTCCCATTGCAATGCGTGAGAAGGCAATCCAGTCGTGTGTGTTCCTGAAATTCTGGGTAGTGAAGTTTTCCTCAATTTAAACTGGGCCAGAACAAACTGCAAATCCCCAAAACCAAAAAAAAAAACATGGTGAACATGTCCGAATTGTGATGTGCTCACAATTGTATGCTTTATGTCTTCTCAGCTTGTGTTCAGTGTTTTTAGTTTTGTATTTTCCACCTCTGAATTGCACGTGTGCATGTTTTCCACCTGCCTTGCAGAAGTTGTGAGATGTCTTTAATGGCATGTTGTGCACATTATATACTTCTCTTCTCTTCCTATAAATGTGTTGCATTCTTTATTTTGCATATGTGTGATTTTCTGCATGTAGTGGGATGCCAGAATGAAACTGGTACATCTGTGTGTGGCCAAAATGTATATGGGTGTGCACACCACATGTTAGTGCATGAATCTATGTGAAAGTGGGTGTTTTCCACGTGTATTGGGGAGTGGCAAAACTGCCTGCACATCTGTGTATGTTTTCCATGTCCTCTTCTGTTTTGAAAAGTGTACGTGTTCACTGTGTGCTGTGCACAGGGGTGCTAGGTCTGGAAAAGATTGGGGGCTAAGCTAATGTAGGGACTGGCGGAATTCGTGTCTAGCTATAGCCTTTTGGTTATAGCCCCTGAGCTTCTATCCGGGGCTACAACCAAAAGACCTGGGGCTATAGTTTCTGATTTCCTGCTTCACTGCGCATGAACCAAATGTAGAATGTTGCTGCTATGCACCCTGTCTCTAGAGCAGGTTGGAAATCCAGAAGGTTCTGAAGTCAACATTGTAAGGACGTTTATATTCTTCACACATGTAAAAATATGCGTATTTTATCCTGAAAGCTAAACTTTATGAAAACACTAATCAGGCAGTGCATGAATCCAGTCATGTATGGTGCAAACTATCAGCTGTGCTTCTTTTTTGATGGAACACAATGCACTTCGTTTCCTAAACATCTCTAAGCACTCTGTTGAGAATTTAGCAGCTTCATCAGTCTGAGGCAGCGTCGAACTGGAAAAAGAAAAGTGACTGGGTCTGGAGAACAGAGGAACATTTTGTTTTCACAACAAACTGTAACGTCGAGGCCAGCATTTTTTGGAAGGTTTTTGTAAAACTGTGTGCTTTAACTCACGCTGGTAATGACGGCAGAGTAATGGTTGTCAAAACCTCCAAATGCACAAAGTTGTCCCGCCTTCCCCCGCAACACAAGCCCAAGTTTACCTCTTAAATATGGCCCCAGCACACTGCCCTATTACCACGTGTGCCAGTGCCATCCTGTCTTAAGGCATGAATAAATATCAAGCATGTCAACGTAGAATGGCATTTTTTCCATTGCAAATCCTAAAATTTTGCAGGACTGATACATTGACTCAACACGATTTGTGTTTCACATGTGTCCTTTTTAAAATTCTTCAGTTTATGAAATCGGTCAAAAATGGCTGATATATATTGCCACTTACTCGGGCATCAAACGCAGAATGTTGGAGTTAATATATCTCTGATCTCACAAAAAGAGAACCTCTAAATTGTATGGGGGAGCACCCCCTTCCTAAACCTGGCCCGACAGATAAAGGACGCTGCGGTTGCTTTTACATCATTACGTGTTTGCATTTCTCGTGGACTAAAGCTGCTCAGAGTATGTTAACCGCCGTGCAGCAGGATCTGACAGCCATGGGACCGCAATTATATTCAACAATACCCTTTCCCTGCCTCACAGCTCTATTCATCTTTTTGAAACACTGGGAGACAGATTGGACATAGGGGAATGGATTAGCCAGAGGACGACCTGTATTTCTCAACAAAAGACTAAGTGTGAAAAATTGGCACCCGGTGTCACCCATTCTTCACTTCTTGGAAAAAAAAATCATATTCATTAAAATACCAATTTGAATGTCTCGTTACTACTCGTCTCAGAACAAATACCGATTGTTCTCTCTTCTAGAGTAGACATGCATCTATGCACGACTGGTGCGTATGTGTGTGTGTGTGTGTGTGCGTGTGTGTATGTGTGTGTATGTGTGGGGAGGTGGGTTTTTGGGGGGGTGTCGGTGAGTTATATAGTCTTGGATTTGGTATATCCATTCTTAAAGTTTTCATTTAACCACAATTCAACACCGATTGAAACCGCTAGGCACATCAGTGAGAACAATTGCTCAGGCACATGGCCAATTGCTTCTGTTGTCATCTACAATGTCTTATTTGCAATAGATACATGGGAACAATGTCCTTTAAAATAAACTCGTTATACTCTTATTTTCCAAATTAAATTAAACACAAAGGAAAAGGATCACTGCACAACAGGAGGAGCAACTGACATTTTGGAAAGCAGATTAGCACAGAGAAGCATAGATGTATCTTAAGTCCATGAGTAGCATTATTAGAGACTGATAGCTCAATTATTGCCTATTACCAGAAAAGCAAGGTTCTGGACGGAAAACGTTAACGTCCTGTGTTTTACTTTTTTTTATCAGTAGTCGAACTGGTGTGACTTGAGGACACTGCTATCATTAGCAAATACAGGAAGACATTGAACATGCCTTCAGCTATCCCTCCGCAAATACCTCCCATCTCGAGCACTCCGCTCCTCTGCCTCTAACTCCCTCAGGGTCAGTCGTTTCTCAAAGAAACGAGCTGGGGGTAGATCTCTGTCTTCGGCTGGGGCCGCCCTCTGGAACAGCCTCCCTGCCACTCTAAAACTTGAGGAGAACCATCTCCAGTTCCGGAAGCACCTCAAAACCTTTCTCTTTGCTTCTGCCTTCTCCTCCCCTCTCCCCTGTTGATTCTACTCTCCCTCGGCACCATGCACCTGGCCACCCTCTGTCCTCTGGGCCCAGGTACCTGCTCATCTTGCCACCCTCACGCACTGCCTCCGGGCCACGCCCTGCACTGGGGTCTGTATCTGTACCCATACAGCCCTCCCCTTTTCTTCCTGCACTTTCAGACCTACACAGCCTGCTGCTATAAACCCAGCACTTGCTGGTTGCACTCCCATTGTTTGTTGCCTTTTTATTTATTATTTTATTATTATTTTTGTTTTTTTCCTTCTCGCTCTGCACTCTCCTTGTGTTCCCTCTTCCATGCACTTCTCCCCCTTCTCCCTCTACCCTGCACTTGCACGTTCTCAATGTCACTGGGTGTAGTAAGATCGTTGTTTTTGTTCTCCCCTGTTCCCTTTCCCTGCCTTGTCGCATTCTGAAACACTTGTGTATGAGCGCGATAGAAATAAAATATCAATCAATCAATATTTGCCACTGTACATTTTCCTCAAATATCATATCAGATAATAACAAATAATCCATGGTAAACCTCTGGGTCTTATTGAAAAGTAAGTCAATTGTTCTATGAGACATTTCCTAAAGTAATCAGATAATATGCATAACGCAGTCATACAAAGGCATATGAGGGTGGTGAAAAACGAACTGCCAACAGGGTAGCAAATACAGCCTGGCATGGCAATTTGTGGAAATATAGGTATAATCTGTGGAAACACTGGCCAGTAGGAACGGGTGTAATTCTGAATAATGTCACTATGCCACTTTAGCAGCTCTGCCACTATGGCAGTGGGTTGGATTCACCCCCCTCTTAAATGTTAGGTTCTAATTAAGGACATGTTCTTTGACATAAATCAGCGAGTCAGTGGTGCATGAATATTAAATAAGCAATTCTACAAACACAGTGGCATTCATAATGTTGTATGAGGAATCTACATGTCAACCCCCATTTACATAAACCATGACCACTTCCTATTATATTTAAAAAAGGAGGTCTAGAATGTGTACATCAGATGTTCACATCAAGTTAGACTCCACACGACCGTGGAAAGAAGCAGTGCTGCTGAACATCTTCATCAGTGGTCACTTGTCATTTAAGTGATGGCATGTCTTGTCCATGCTTCCATTTACTGTGCAGATGTGGTGAGCGGTAGTGAGAAGAACAATCGAAGGTGAGGAAGTAAATGAAGGCAGCCCTGCTGAGAACCAAAAAGTGACCTCGTAAGGGAGGCGGGAATGGGGCCAAGAGACCTGACAAGTTTAACAAAGTAAGGGCCTACCCATTCAAAGGTCGACCTGACAAGAGGCAGTAGGCAGGTTAAAGGGAGGGAGCTCCCTTTGAGGTAAAGAAAACCTGTGTAGTTATTTCAATATGGCGGGTGCAGCATGCTAAAAAAAAAAAAACGTTTAACCATTTTATTTACTTTCAACGGAATGGTAATAGGGCTCAGAAGCTATTAAAATGGTAAAGGCAGTGCTTTACACAAATAACACTTAACTTTACATAACATAAGATAGTTTTGGATACTGGCTACTTAGAGTGCCTTCAAATGTAGACACAGATGTTGGCTGCAGTGAACTTCCTGATCTCAGCGCCTAGTGGAGTGTTAGCCCAATAAAGGAGCAAACGTTGGGAGCTCTGGAGGGGGAGATGTGCAGTTGCGTTGAGCGGTCTCTATTGTACAGAGTTCACCCACTGTTAATAGCACTACACATAAAACATGAATTAAACATGAATCCCACCTATAGTGATAACACTGCCATACTCTAGAACTCATTCACCTAGCAATTCCATCTCTTTGCTCCTATCTCATATCAAGATTCTCTTATAAACATGTGTAGTCTAGTTTCAAATAGTTTTATTGTTCGTATTACTGTGCCAAATAATACACATGTTGGACTCATGACGATCTTGATTTAACCAATAATGTATTCATATTTCAATTATATTTTAATGGAAGCACACCCAGTCAGGCACACATAGCACAAGGCACTGTGCAACAGATAATCTTATTACAGCAGGATTTCAGAACAATAAAAGCAAAAACTGAAATAAAGACAGACCCGTCGTAACAAACAAAATACATTGTTTAAAAAAAGAAAGAAAAGTTGAAAAAATTACGTTGTAAACACAAGAGGATACAAAATGGTGCCCGATATCAATGCAAATGAAAACAAGTAATTAGAATAATGTAGAAACATAAGATTTAAAAATGAATATGTTCTACATGACTTGCAGAATATGCTTGACAATAAATAGTATTTTCCACTGGTCATTCAAAGATTAGGATGGCAGGCCCATCTGAGACGAGTGTCCATATGAGTTTGTTGTTTGTATAATAATGAACATACATGTTCAAACACACATCTCAAGGCTTGGGAAACTACTGCAACATGCATGTATCATGACTTACAGCTTTTCCATTTTTTGCAGTCAAGAGCTGACAGAAGGTTTGGATGGATTCTTTATTTTTTATTGCAATGGTGTATTTTATTTTTAAAACGGGCATCTGACATGTGATTACTACCTTCTGCTGATCATTGTTCAGTCAAACTGCAGATGTGCCCAAACCTGTGAGATGGGGCATCATACACTGCCAGTCAAGGAAGAATACCCTGTTTCGCACATTTGAAAATAAGTTGGGTGTCTAAAGAAATGTGCTTCATAGACCCTTTACAAAATATCCAATAACTAGTCCCATGTCATGTTTGTAAAACATTAAATTATACAGCCCACTGGTAATAACTTGACAAATGTTGACCCCCTTACACACCACGCAGTTTTCTTATAAAGGATAGCACCCACGTTTTCAACCACAGCATTTAGAAAGACAATCTGGGCATGAAGCTGGTCCTACTAGCTTAGTAATGTCTTCTGAGACAATTGCTGTCATAGTTCGGTTAGTAATGAGACCACATACCCATCTGAGTTAAAAAGTATAGACCATGGCTTTCCAAAGTATGTGTAGGTGGGTTGTCCTTCGTTGTTACTCTTTTGGCAATCTCAGCTGTGCCTAAGAGACATTGGGCCTCATATGTTCATAAGGTTAACATTATTAAGGATTTGGATTTTTGTTACGTTGTTTGAACTACCATTTTAGATACTTGCACTTAGCACTTTATAGAATTTGGTTGGTAGTGGTACAGAAGCTGGACAATGATGTATAGGCTGCTGTTAAACTGTGTCAAGAAAATTTGATAATGGCTGCGGGGCCAAATAAGGCATTTGCCAGACCTGCTGATTTAATTGAAGATGTTTAAGATTAAGATTAAAATGCAAAGGTATTAGAAGATCACAGATAGCTAAGTGTGATGCAAAATTGTATGTGGTAAAATCTGGGCTCCATTGCAGATCTGGTAGAATATTAAGAAATGTAAAGAAATTCAAAAGAAATTTTAAATATTTGATAGGAAATATTAACATTTCAAATGTGCATTTTGGGAAGGTTTAATCTTGTTGATGATGAAATGTGAGTTAAAATTATAGAGGTACAGACTGTGTATGTATGTTTGTTTCAGATAGTATATATGGGTGTTGAATGGAATATATATATAATATACATTAATGTAATGTATTATTTTGAATTGTGTTCCTATTAATTAAATGTGAAATGTTTCAATTAAGTAAATCATAAATGTGAAATGTTTTCATTAAGTAAATCATATTATAATAAATCAATTGGGCCTCATTATAAATATGGCGGTGTGGAAACAAACGGCGGTAATGCAGTGGTAACTTTGTTACCATTGTATTACTGTCGCGTTGCACCACTGCTGCACTAAAACTTTGGTGGTGAGGTGGCAGAAAAATGCTGGAGGTAATTCTGCTGCCCTAACACCTAACATTAGGCAAATAGGTGGAATTACCACCGGGGGTAATTCCTACACAATCCTATGGAGTCTAAATGGGTACTAGCACCACCATACCACCTCTTGGAATCCAGCAGTAATTACACCAGACCAAGTGGTGGTAACGGTAATCCCGTTTGGTGCTATTCCGGCAGGTTTACCACCAGAATACTGCCAAACCTGTAATGAGTCCGATTGTACTTGCATGTGGCACCAAAGCAAATGCCTGCCTTCCAGAAATGTTGCTAAAAGGCACTACTTAAAAGGTGCACACTGAATTATAACGTTAATTAATACATTCTTCAAAAATATAAAACAATAAACACGTCTTCATTTCCCACTGTCGACCATTAAAATGACCGACCTGAAGGGGAAAGCAGGGGGATGCCATCCTTCACATGGCCCTGTAAAAACATGCCTCACTGCAGTATCGCATGCTCCACTTCCCTATTGGGCCATGTAGGCCTCTTTGTGAGGCAGGGATGCATTTTAAACTTTGTTTTTGTTTCCACTGTCCCTGTGCTGTGGATAGAAAGGTTTACATTTGGTGAGAGTGCGAGGCCTTGGAGAGTAGTGGGGGTAGGCCAGAATGAGGCACAGGGGTGCTTTTAAGGGGCACGGGGTGTTGGTCTACACCCCCAAAACATAGGAGAAAATATTTGCTGGTCAACAAACAGTTGGAACAGAGGCCCCACAACTAGGTGTTAATCACTTTTGCTGAAGATTGCAAGGCCTTAATTGGTACTAGTCCTTTGGATCACCAAATGCCACATTCATTTACAGAGGGATTTCTCAGCAGGTTAGGTTCTTGCAGATGAATCTTGGGTTCATACTGTAGGTCATATGTTCAAACAAATCCAAGACCGCCAATTTAGTATTTAATCTGCTCTATTTGATAATTGTGCACTATATAAATGGCTAATGTTTGCACAGGGTTGTGAAGCAGGGAAGCAAGGAATATATGAAAACAAATCATTATCAGTCAAGTGTACTTTTTATAAGGGCTCTTTTACCAGGACCCATGTACAATGCTTTAGTACATTGTCTGATTCAGAACCAAGTGTTTGAGAGATTACAATAATCCATGACATGATAATAGACAGCAAAGGCACTGCCATTTATTCCATTTATTCCATGCCATTAGTTACTGTATAGTTCCTTCATTGAAACCTTTTTGAAATGTATTTCCTCACCTCTTTGAAGGAGTGGTGCAAAGAATTTCCTCAGCATAAAATGCCAAAGCTAACACCTTCTAGAATAGTAAGAGAGTGAGGGTGCCGATCCAAGTGTATGAAGAAGTAACCTGCACGCTATGGTCTAATTTGCATGAATTGTGCCGGTTTCACCTGTGGGCAGTACAGGTCCTGACCAAGGGGGTCCAAACAAAGGGTTTTTTCTTTCCCTGCTTTGTCAGTCTTAGACAACCTGACAGTGATGTTGGCCTGAATGCAATTTATACCTATATCACCTCACATGAATGGCCTGAAGCTGTGGTCCTCATTGAACTTGGTGTAGTTCAATGGGCAAACTAGGCCAAACACTGTTCCTCCCCCTAAATAAACTGGTTCCATGTATAACTTCCTCAGTCAACCCTGCTCCAGACAGAAAGGGAGGAGATAAGGCAATTTCAGTGAAACCAGAAACCTGCTGGAGGGTTACTGAGCTGCCCATCCTCCCATCGTTGCCCTGTAGCGGAACAGGATTGTTTATGTAATCTCAACACGGTTCAACTGGAAACAAACATAAAACATCCCCAGCTGCAGCAATGTGGACTGTGGATTTATATTTTAAATCCGTAACGGACCACTAGCCTTTGGCGGTGCCCACTCTACATTTTGCCAAACTACCAGGCTTTCAGCTGTTTAAAACGCTACTAAGCCACTGTCCATGGCCAGTGATTTTTCACCCCCGACCTCACTGTACTTGTACAAATAACATTTATGTCTAACTTTTTATCCATAACTGCAGCCTTAATATCAATGAACTACATATAGCCACAATTATCCGTAGTTTTTGTATAGCAGCGAATATCAGGAAAACTTTTAAAAACACCACATGTTGCCCTGGACCGCCACTCACTAACCAAGTGCCCCTCTGCTCATGGAAAGGACCCCCACCATGCCCACCAACTCACATTTGCCTCCCCAGCCATCTCTCATACCCTCTCAAACACTCGTCATTCCGTGGCTTTCCCGATCAAGGTTTTCTGCGGGAGATGTGATTATCGGACCGAATAACTGTGACTTTGGCAAAGCATTCATGCGGCATGCTCGGTCCCCAGCCCACCTCCAAGTACCATATTTCACATGGTGCCCTCTATGCCACACCCCACCTCTACCCTGATGCCATTTCACAATTTCCCCAACTCCAAATGCCATTTTTCTGCTTTTTGGTGTTCAGATATTTGCAGGTACAACCGCGTCTATATCTAACATTGGAAAAAAAAGAAGATGGCAGTTTTTCCATTTCTGAAAAGCCTCTCTGCCGCAATGCATCATGGGCACATGGCTATAATTTTGGGAGAAGGGGCACTGCCTTCTCTATCAAATATTAAGAAAACTACTGGACCCAATAACTCTAAACCACAAAATGAGCATGAGTCAACGCTTCATGCTCAAGTTATCTTGGACCTGGTGCCAATCTGTGCAGCGGTTTGGGCTGTACGGTGGAGTAAAAATGTACCTTTTTTGTCTAGGGAAAAATAATGGAGATTAGGCTGAATGCGTTCTTAATGTTTTCCTAATAACTTTTATTTTTTAACAAATCTTTACCAATCTTTCCAGTCAGGGGGGTAGGAGACAGGAGGTTCGCAGGTATACAAAATTGTCTGCAATATTTCAACCAAATCCATTGCACGATTCAAAAGTTATTTGCAATTCTTTTTGTCAATTTCCTATGGAACTCATGACTCAACTTAACTATAGGGCAGAGACCACCGCCCTATAATATATGTATACATATCAAAATCATGAAGGAGCTATTTTGGTGTCTCTAAACACTCTTGTATTGGTGTCTTGTAGTGAATAACAACCTCTACGTGCATATCGTTAGTGCTGTTCGCTTTGACCTTGCGCTAATGTTCTTGGGAGGTCATTACGAGTTAGGCGTTAAGGGGTTAATGGCGCCAGTAAAGGTGCCGGTGCCGTCAACCCCTTAATGCCTCATTACGAGTCTGCTCGCAGGAACCCGCTAAGGGCGCCTGGATTTACAGGCGCCCTTAGCGGGTCCCGTGAGCAGACCAGGTTTCTAACAAAGGGCCCGTTATTAACGGGCCCATTGTTAGCACCCTCCCCATTCCCATTGAGCCCTCTGGAATGGCCTAGTAATTCCTCATTTAAGGAACCCCGACCCAGTACCCGGTAAGGGGGTAGTCATGCCGCTAATAGCAGCATGGTTACCCCCTAACTCGTAATGACCCCCTTGGTCTTTTTGCAGCATTCTGGTTTTCTGAGCATATGGCAGCCAGCATCATGTAAAGAGAAAGTGACAGCAATCAGCACTACCATGGTTAAAATGTTACACATCCTGAAAAAGCTTTCTTCAAGAAGCTCACACCTGGGCAAAGACATTAATTGGTTTTATAGCAAAGAATGTAGTGATACAATACTGTTTCTTCACAGCACAAATTGCAACCAGCTGATGCTATACTCTTTCAGGACAGAAACTGCAATTGCTATGGCGAAAAGATATTGACACAGTTTCCTTTTAGTGATGTTGAGATCACTTCTATGATGCTGCAATCAGCCTTTTGTACTGTAGTTAATGTTCTAAAACCAAGAGCTCCACCTTGTGAGATCCTAATGGCATGCATAATTATCGTTAGTCACTTAATGGTATGTTAATTGAAAATGGAAATTCAAAGCAAATTATTGTTAAAGACGTTATCATCGCAGGCACAATTAGTAGATGTATATAATGTGTATATATAGAAATTCTCATGACTTCGATAAATAATAGACATTTACTCTACTCATTTGAATCATCCGAAACGCACTGCTTAGGCACAAAACAGAGTCACTTTCACTGTGTTAACATTTAGTTCACAGCATGGATGTAAAATGTATAGACCAAAGTATACACAAAAGTTGAATATGATTTTATAATAAGTAGATATATGCTAAAGCACATATACAGTTTGCAGGATTCCCAAGTTCCACGAAAACATTTTGCATTTAAGTCTTCTTCTATAGTTTGATTTAAATCATTTTCATTATATTGATTAACACGACCCAGGCGGTAAGTTACCGCCTGGGCCGTGACTTTACCACCATGGCGTAAACTATGTTTACGCCATGGTGGTTGGCGGTCTTACCGCCCCATTCCGACCTTGGCGCGGCGGTAAGTCCCCAATCCCCATTTACCCTTCCCCATTCCCATTTTTGCCCCATAGGGCATAATGGGAGTGGGGAAGGCGTTAATTACGCCACCGTAAATTACGGTGGCGTAATTAACTCCATGGTCCCTTAGCGCCATGGATTTTAACACCTGCTAAAAGCAGGTGTTAAATTCGCCATGGCGCTAAGGGACCTCGTGCTCAGGCGGTAAGGGTCGGCGCTCTTTACGGCGCCGTAAACCCCTTACCGCCTGGGTCGTAATGAGGCCCATTTTTTTGCATCAGTGTGATTGTGAGTGCCATTAGCTCTCACCACCATGTACATGTGCCACTGTCTTCTGATTGATTCCAGGGCTAATTTGATTAAGCCCCCTCCTGAACTTCTCATAAACCCCACCCTGAACCAGACCCTTGTAGATCAGGCCCCACCCTGGATTAATCTCCCTTCTAGACGACATATTATGAAATTAAGCTGCACTCGCAACAATACTTCTTAAAATAGATCATAGCCTAATCATGGAAAATGGGTTCCCAACTTCAATAACACCATATTTTATATAACAACCCACAGACAGAACGTTCTTCTGAGCAGGAGTTAAAATGGTACAGGACATCTTTGTTGACATGATTGGACACCAGACCCAAACCTTAGGACCAAACCTTAGGGGGGTTTAAGAAAGGCAAGCTGATTTTACTGATGTTCACCAAAAGGAAATGGTCAATTTCTCAAGAAACCAAGAGTAGTTCCCTTCCACATTGTTCGGCAGAGGTGGTGCACATTAGAGAAGTGTTGTTATCAGGAAGCTGAAATTATTACTTATCCATTTTTGTCATCCATCCACATTGACATCACATTTGAAATGAGCTCATATAGAACACTAGTGAATTTCATCCTGAGTTATGATATTGCTCAAACAATATTCCAGAATCTTTGTTTCAGAAGTTACCACTCACTGGATTTTAAGCACATTTCCTAAACATATAGGGCCTATTTCCAAAATGTTTTACAACGGGATATTCCCATTGAAAAACGATTTTGTAAATCAGGATCACTGCATGTGTTACAAATACGCAGGAATCATACCAAGCATCTCCACAGATTGTAAGCACAGCCCCTTACCCTGTGCATGTGATGTCCAACATATGCACCACCAGACAACAGCACACCGACTCATAAATTAGGTTGTCACATTTGTACATGTTCACTTTGATGTGTCACTTGTAAAGCCCTTAGATAATCAGCAGTCATTGTCTAAAGCAGAGTCAATGCTAGGGGGAATGGCTGGGGTGCTATAGCGGGTCTGTTGGTAGTAGCCCTGCATAGAAGCTCCAGGGCTACACCAAAAGGCTAGTTAGCCCCAAGTCCCGACAGTCCCAACATTAGCTTAGCCCTGGATCTTTTCCAGGACTAGGAGCACCCTGGGTCTAAACTAACAGCATATACCCTGTTACAAATATTTTGACTCAAGTTAAGTGACCTGGCAGCTGTGAGAAGGCATGTTCTTCGAAATGTGTGAGTAGTTAGAGAAGCTTTAAAAGTGTAATTGAGCTTCAACAAATCTCATTGAAATCCCAGAACCTAATGGGAGTTCAGTCAAGGATGATCGAGTGAGTTAGCTTCGATGGTCACCCACAGAAGTTGAAGGTACTATACATGTTTAAAACATCTAGTAATATAGTTCAGTTGCTGTCCTCTACCTGTATGTGTGAGAAGTGAGCACTCAGCATTTCACACTCTTGTAGTTGAAAAAGTATGTACCACTGAGTTGAGGAATAAAGCCTGGTGTTGGGCCAAGAAAGAGTAAAATTTACCGGTTAGCTGTGAATATTACTAATGCACGCATCTACAATTAGAGATTATGGGTGTAAGAAGCTGAAGTGTAAGAAAATGTATGTAAGTACTGATTACACATGTTTTTTTATTTGATTACAGGACATAAACACGGCAGTAAGAAAACCTAAGCCCCAATGCTCAACGTGTTTGCAGTGGTATTTGTGAAAATACTGCAGAATCATGGACTTGCATTCAACTTAGAGCAGTAAAATGGAAGGATCCAAATGCAACATGTCCAAGTGCCTTGGAGGCAATAATTCATGAGCATTTTCTACATGCATACTATTGCGGAGTACCTACCAATTTATCTTTCAAAGGTTCCAAACTTTTAGGGACAGCAACTCCACCAGTGAGTTCATAAAAGCATGCGATTCCCATTTGACAAAGACTCCTCCTCCAAACTAATTGTGAATGCTTTGCCCTGACATGCACACACTACCTGAGCATGTTGTCCTACCCCTATGTTAATTCAGGGTGAATTATGAGTTTTGTGGTGTGATACATTTTTGGCTGTAATTCTGTTACTGCCACATTATTTTGGCAATAATGTAATTACCACCAATTTTATAACACAAAAATCTGAGTTGGCATTAAAGTGGACGAGTTACCTCCAGGCAAGTGCTGGGTGTAAGTCCTTCACTGTAATGCCAATATTTGGAGGTATTACAACAGGCAGATCTAGCATTCGTGGAAATTCTTCCAAATCTCCATGGAAGCCTAAGGGTTATGGACTACATGGGGACTAACACCACCATGCTACTACTCGAAATCTAGCAGCAATTTCTCAAGATGTAGTGGCAGTATACGTAAATCAGTTTGGCAGTAATACAGACTAAATTATTGGCACGCTTGTATTGAGGCCCTTTGTGCCCATTGCTTTCCCTGGATATCAAGAGGCTACCACTGTACCCAAGGACAGACTAATTTGCTCAAACACATACCTACAGGTTCAGCCTCATAACTATGGGACCAGCCTCGCATTCCCAATTACCACCTCACATGCCAAGCATTATGAACATATTAGTGCATACTGTTTCCATGCTTACAATCAGCCTAATGTGCCAAGTGACAGCTTCAATGGCCATGATCAGCTTAAAAAAGACTAAGGACCTCCTGTACACCCAGCGAAAGCCTCCTGTAACCAAATACGCCCGGATATGACATTCCCATAAGTAATGGGCTGCCTAAATGTCCACGTTCAGACTGATGGGTCCAGGAACTGACTTCAATGACCAGATGCTACCTTATATGCCATTGGATTGCCTTAGACATATTCAGGGACTGTCAGTCTTCGGAGTACCTCAATACCTAGGGACCATCACGAAATCCAAGATCAGTTTTATATGCCTAGAGACTTCTTTAATGCCCATGGTTAGCATTCAATTTGCAGATCCATCTAATTTGCTCAGTGGCCTCCTATTGTGACCACTGACATGTGCAGGTCTATCTCACATGTGTTGCTCCTCTTTCAAGTGCGAAGAAAGGGCAAAACATTTTCACTGATGCATCCTTACATGTGCGTGGTCTGCCTCTGGCTCTATCAATAGGGGAGGAGTTCAAGCAGCAAGCATGGGATCTTAGGCTGCTACAACTAACTGTAGAGCAAAGACTGATATTGTGTTGGGCCAGGCACAATTTATCTCAGTCAGCCCTGATCTGCAGTGCCAATAGTATCACTATAACAGCCCCACCCTGATATAGTCACCCGGTGTGGGAGAGAAAATGGGGATCATAATTGAGTATTAATAGTACTCGGAGGAGCTCATTGCTACTCAAGCAAGGGGGGGTTTGACACAGTAGCACAAGTGTACTATTTTGCCTTCTCTGGTCTCAGTGGTGAGGTCATGGATTGGCATGTTTCTGGTTGGTCAAAGTAGCATGTATGAAAAAAGACTGATGAGGGAACAATGCATGCCTTATCATCAATCCCTTGATCATTAATCTCAGCGCCACCAAACTCTTGTTCATCCTATCGAATTAAATGGTGGCTCCCTGCCAAAGGAGCCAGGGCTGTGCCAAGAAATGGGGGCAAACAAGCATACTCTCCCGGGCTAATCCAAGGAGCTTCTCTGTTCGTCATCGCAGCGGTAGCTGATTCCACCTGTGAGTACAGATGTGCACTAGTCAATCAATTTTTCACAATGTGCAGGTGTTGCACTGCAATAAACACACAGCATTTCAATCAAACTTAGTACCAGAGGCTCAAAAGTATCATTGTGTACTACTCCTCTTACAACATGTTTTCTTTCAGGAGTAGTTGCCTATGAAAAACACAATGATCCACCACAACAATGTGTATGCTTGATTATGCAGCAAGTATATCACCACATCATATTCGAATACCCACACCACATCATGAGCTCATATGAGTCTGCACAATTGAACTACGGGGCCACAAATGTCAGAGTAGGATTTTTTTTAAAGATATATATTATTTGATTGACATTTTGAAGTTGGAGATTAAGCTCTGCTAAGCCACAAATTAAGACCGGTGTGTTTGTGGCAGGATGCATAGCTAGTCATTGAACTGTGACTCAGTCATAAAGGTCTTAGAAAACATGCTGTGTTATACACATAATGACATTTTCAGTAAGACCAATCCATTCTTCATCTACAATGGCATTAAGAGGTCTGGTCTTTGCAGACCACCCTTGTCACTCTGACCACCTTAACTAATACATTGTCAAGCCTGGCAGCCCGGATTTATCTCAGTGCAGACCTTGCTGTGAACATAGCAAATCCAAGAAGAAAATAGAAATTAGTATAAAATTCATGTGCTCAAGCTTCACTTTTATGTTTGTGAGACCAGTTTAAACTAAAAGTCACATGCAAAAATAAGACTAATAAAGCGATGGGCAAAGGAGGACAGAGCAGACATACATTTACTCTTTACTGTAGTTCATTTAAAGGCCAGACTACTGTGTTTGCTATATTGCTAACTCTAATCTTTGAAGCAGGGACACAGATTTTCAGTCCAGACTTTTCTATGCACTATGGGGCTTGTGTCCTGAATTTAGAACATAAACAAATCAAAACTACAACTCTCAGAACGCAAAGTATAAAAGAAGGCTGGATTGTGTGCCCCTGTGTGCATAATTGACAGTTATGTAAATAATCATTGTTGTTTCAGGAAATACATTAATGTTCAATACAGGTGCTTAGAATAGGTGTTGCCCAAGGTTGCAAGGCTACACTGCAATTCGATCATTTCCACACCATACATTTAATCTGCAAATGTTACTAGCCAGGCTAAGGTTTATTTCCGGAGCTCAATCCAATACACTATTCCACATAAATTGAATGCAACCTGTCTAACTAATGGTAAGCTAGATTGGAGTAAGGAACTGTACTTACACAAGTAAATGTATCCAAAATATTTATAACAAAAACAAATCAAAGTGAACTGTGCTTTAGGCATTGATGCACTTTCTTCGACTGTCATGGGTTGGTCAAACTCCCCTTTTGTTGGGAGGAGTGCATATAGGGTTACAGGGTTTGGGTGAAAACATACAAAGCAACCAAATATGCACGGTTTTGAATGGTGGTCAGTGTGCATAATGGTAATGCACAAGAGACCATAAACCCTACTGTAAAATGTTGACAAGTGCATGTAACAGGGTTAGGCAACCTTTGGATTGCAAGATGTTTTGGACTTCAACTCCCATTAGCTCTAGACAACACAATCAATAGTCTGTAATAATGGAAGATGTAGTCCAAAACATATGGATTGTCTGAGGTTGCAGACCTCGGATGTGGAAGATACATCACAAAACGTGTGTTGCAATGGTATGAATGTAGGTGCACTGCATGGGAACTGCTGACAGGTTGGCAGCTTTATGAACTTTATAAAAAACGTTGGGTCCTACAGGCTCATCGCTGATTGATTATATATTTGTTATGGGTGACAAATGGGATAATGTTGCTGACTTTGAGATAGTGGAAAGGGTAGAGAGTGACCAATATCCTGTGACCGTACGTATCTGTCCTACTATAGAACGGAAGTCTAAGTCTCCTAAAATGGTATCTCAACATCTTGTGGTGAATGGCCATCCGCGAAAACATATAAAATGGGCAGGGGTAATTGAGCATGATCTAAAACCTGCTATCTATCGCTCAATTATGGGTAACCTATCTTATATCTGTAGAGACGATGGCTTAAGTATTATTGGACTATGAAAAAATTATGTTTAACCTTATCCCATATGTCACGACACCCATCAGGCAGGATTTAGACAAACAGGGCCACGGTGGACCAATGTTATTAACTCTCTCATCTTATCCAGAAATATACAGCCGTATTCAAGATGAAGCAGTATGTTGCTTTCTTACACCTATAAACAGGATTCGACTCTTAGCCCGTAATGCTCCCTCTGAGCTAATTTCGATCATAACCCCCTTGAGTAGCAATGAGCTCCTCCAAATATTCTCATAACCAAGCCAAGGTATGCTTTGGCTTGGCGGTGAATTAACAAGTGCATTCAATGTGCAGAGGGGTGTGAGACAGGGCTGTGTCCTGGCACCCCTTCTCCTTAACATCTATGTTCAAGAAATCATCAATGTTTTACTGATGAGTGTCAGGAATGTCCAAAAATTGGGTTAGTCAAGAGTTGAAGGTTGAAAAATCCTAAATTATGATTTTTAAGCCCTGCTTGTTCAAAGTAAATACATCTTTTATAGTAAATAATGTACAAATTGAAGATGGTATTGACTTTTTGGAATCAGGTACCACGAGTCTGGAAATTGTGCCCCTCAGACGGAAAAGTCAATCATTAATATTGAAATATATAATGGGGTCATTAACTTCTTATTTATAAGACACGGTAGTAGGGCTGTTCCCCCTGCACTTGACCTACTCCAAAAACAATCTGCTTGGGCTGCTTACTACAACTCAGAGGTTTGGGGGCAAATTGAACTAGCAAAATATAGAACGTTTAAAAAAGTGCAAAGGGTAACATCTATGGACAAATGGCCAGATCAGTGGGTTCACCCTTTAATGTTGTGAGCAGAGCTCGTTGTGCCAGTTGGACTTTAAATGGTTTATCTGTCAAGATTGCAAGCAGTGCTCGCCTTGTAGGTGACTTTTTGCCTATCCTATTCTCTTTTCTTATCTTCTTTCAAATATACTTTGTTTTATTTATTATGATCGTGAATTGTATCAGATAGAACACATTGGTTTTATTGATGGATATAAGCAAATGTTTAACCTGTTCTTATAGTCTTAAGATGTATTCCTTTCAATTGTTATGTGTTTTATCTTGCTGCTTGTATGGTTCTTTTAACAAAATAAAGCTTTTGACTGACTGAATGAATGAAATGTAGACTTCTTGGAAATGTATTATGGGCCTCCCATTACAAAGCACATACATTATTCTAAGACTTAAAAAAAAACAATGGCAACACAGGATGTTTAATCGTTTTATTAATAATACATATTTTAATATTAAATAGCATCTTTATAAAAAACTAATTTGAAATAACAATTCTGGTGTTTGCTTAAGTTTATTGCTTAAACCAGATGTGTTTGTATATCAGTTGTCCCGATTCACATAACAAGAATACTGGTTTTCAGCAAAAGATAATTAAGGGAGCGGCTTGACTCACATGCCGACCCAACAGGGTGCCTTTGGAGTTTTACGTCATATGCACATTATTCTCAGAAGGCAGGGACACATTTAACTTCTCTGCAGAGTACTTTGATGACACCAACTTTACCCGTGTGTACATTCAAAAAGTCGTTTGTGAGAGGCATATTCAGATTTCATATTTTAGGCTCCCTTTGAGAGAAGCTATATGTTTTTATTCAGAGAGCTGTTGAAGGACCGCTCAAGGTGCTCAGCAGCCACGTCAATCACAACCAAATTGCACTTTGGAAACCACAAACCTTGTTCCTTGTTGGAGTTTAGGATCCCCTTTGCCATGCTAGTCTAGAGAGAAGAGCAGCAGGAGTGGTTGTGGCTTTTTATTTAAGCGGTTGCCATGAAACATGTAACCTGTTCTACCCAGTTCAGCTGCCCAATGGGGAATAAACTGCTTCAGAGCAATAAGAAGCATTTCCACAATCTGGGATAGGATAGACCAGTCCATTTTCATTCTGAATGGGAAATGGTGCACAAGATAAGTCAAGAGGTTTGGGGCACACTCAACTAGCAAAATTACATTTTACACTCTAGAACGTTTAAACAAGTGCAAAGGTTAGCTATGGACAAATGGCCAGATCAGTGGGTTCACCCATTAAGGTTGTGAGCAGAACTCTTTGTGCCAGTTGGACTTTAAATGGTGTATCTGTCAAGGGTGCAAGCAGTGCTCTCCTTGTAGTTGACTTGTTGCCTATTCTCTTTTCTTCTTTCAAATATCGTGGACACAGTGGGAGAAACTGCAGCAACTCTCCAAGAATACTTCTGCTGATGCCTCACTCTGCTCCTCCAAAAAGATAATAAAAGGACAACCACAACATAAGTAGTAGAAATATTCTAGACTACGTAATTTTTATGCGGCATCACTCTCCAAGAAATGTATCCAGGGTGCCTGTTTTGAATCTTTAAATCTTTAAATACTCTTTGAATAGTTCTATAGACAACCTACTTCCATTTAAAATGTCCTCTATGGAGCTGCCTTTCAGGATATATTTGTCCAGGATTTAGGTTGAAGAACACATTTCAACTGAAACATAAGATAAGACCATTGATTTGATCTAAACACCGCAAAACCTTCTTCAGCCGCGCAAAAGTGACTTCTGCTACTCACAATATGTTTTCCTTATTAACCCTTTTTGTCAAGGAACACAAGCCAATCCAATCCATCAAAGCATCCTTTGGCACAAATGTTGGCCTAATAATTCTTGAATGCATTGGGCTATACAAATTGATTCAAGGAGATGTTTTCCTTCTCTAAAACTACATCCAACTGAGGGACATCTAGGCCCTTATAATCCAGTCTGGTTCATGTTTCTGGTCCTGCTAAAAAGAAAGGTACTTAGATATATTCTTGAACATTTTTTAACCATAATTTATTATTAGAGCACACATTTCTTATAACACCATATTATTAGTTATTTTATATGTGAAAGATAATTTTGCACCGACTTTCTATTTGTATTTGGTTTCCTCTGGTACGTAGTACTTATTGTTTCCTTAAACTTCCAACACCTCTTGCAGGGCAATGTCATGAACTATTTTCACAAAAGGGTGATTAAAACAACCTTGGCTTACCATTAGCGGTGCTTTTTTTGTTTGGGTGTTGCGTAATCTGATGTATGATGCACTGAGCCCCTCTTTTTTGTCCTTAGAAAGTATCTATTTTAGATACTTGTAAGGTATAGTACTTAAGATCAATATCTGTTTTTTGCAGAGCATAGAAAAGAAGAAAAACGAATTAGAAGAATTATGTAACTAGTGTGTATCCTGAGCCCAATACAAATGGTTACATCATATTTCTGATTATGGTTGATATGTAACATTTGTTTTCTGACTTTGACATTCTAATTTAAATACATAACCTTTATTTAACAATGGCTTGGAGTAGCAGCAGGATAGCATCATGGTTCTGGTGTTTTGCTGGTCATCTGTGTCATTGTATTTCCTGCCATAAATGTCTAGCTCGATGTAAATGAAGAAAACACTACTTTTGTAATAATCTCTAGGTCCTCCATGCGCGTTTTCTTTTAAAGAAGTGGTAAGCACCATGGATAGTCAGTTGGCTTAGAATTATGAAACTACACTACAATCTCAAGACACTTCAGAGACCATTTCCGCCTATCAATATTACATTTTTATAACAATATACATTAAAACAATAACTGGGATTACTGAGTAACATGAATGTTGATTAATTATTTAGGTTGCAGTGGAAGCTACAATTTGATTGCATCTTTCCTTTCCTTGTGTTTTTGTTGCATTTTCCTCTTCATCTTGTGATGTGATATTCATTAGTTGATGCCTGGTTTCTTTCTTTTTTTTTTTTTTTACTGATTAACATGTTTAAGTGTCACCTGCTTTCCCTGGCCTTGAAGTAGCTCACAGTTAGTGGGTTACAATTTAGTCCTATTCCAACAATCTTAGACAGTTGCATAGCGAGTAAATATTTCTGTTGTAACCAAAGGAACACATTTTACTTGGCACGGGTGCAAATGTTCCAAGTGGTAAATAGTGAGAAGACCATGTTTTCTTTTCTTCTAGAAGGATTATAGCCAAAAGAGTTAAAAGAATAACTAAATGGAGTGCAAAGAAGAATTATGTGACTGTATTTTATTTTGTTGCAATTGTTCTTAGCAACAACAGCAACATTCAAAACATGCCTATGCATCTCAGGCTGGCTCATTTGTATTCATGAGCCATCCAGGACTGCTGTTTTAGTTATCAATTGTCAAAAATAACTATGAGCCAGAAGGAGAAAGTACTCAGTGCTTCTATGGGCAATGCCCACCGGCTTTTCCAATCAGCCAGCATGTCATTGGTGCCTCTCTGCTACTGTAATAATCACCAGCACTGTGGAAGCAGAGTTGGTGGCTCAGGCATTCATACGGATAGGAGCCAGGCAGCCATGGTCCCAGAGGCAGCCAACTTGTTTAGCAGGCAGACACATGCCTATGTGCCAGTGTCCGTAGAATTAATGGTGCATGGAAAGCACAGCTTTTATGCTGCTATACCTTTGAAGGTGGGGACAATCCGTGGGCATATTAAGGGTCTTCTTCCTCTGGGAACTGCCCCTTTCTCTTCTGGCATACAGTTTCCTGCCAAGGATACTACCACATGCAGAAACATGACCGCGAGGGGCGCCGCACAGTGGCCAGTGCCAGTAGCGGGACACAGTGGCACCTGTCACAGAGAGAACCGGACAATAACTAGCCAGGAGCATAACCACAGGCGCAAGGCCAGGGGAAAAGGCTGCTGCCAAACCAAAAAAGAGTGTCTGTGATGAGTGCCGACCTATGGAAGATCTTTCTCCATTGGCAAGTTCATCAGTTCAGTGATGATTTTGTCTGCATTCTTCCATCATGTTATTTTAGGAAGAAAATCTATTTTCTGTGGATAGACGTGAAAATGGTTCATTTTCTACTTAGAAAATCATAGGAAATTATAAGGAGGATGATGTGTTTTAAGAAGCAGTTAAACATGTACTGACTCACTCCAACACTCAAGAAGTATGCTATAGTCTTTTATGCTATGTTGATTGATATTTCGAAATATGATATGCATAGTGCACTTACCACCTTAATGAGCTGTGTGACACTATGGGGAGCAGCATTGCAGCACTGGGCAGTGAGCTTTTGCCCTGATGTTGCACAACTGTGCTAGAAAATATTTGGGCACTGGCTCTAATTTGTATTAGACATTTATTATCACACTTGCAGGAATATGGGCTCCCAAATATTACAATGGGGCACCTACTGTATCAAAAGATAATGCCCTAAGTAAAACGAACTGAGGATGGCGCTCTCAAATTAATATATCTATGCCATTGTTAATGACCATGTCCCTAGCATCTTCAAAATCATGTTGTGCAGACAATGGTGCCCATGTCACAACAGGACATAACATTTGCTCTTTTGTCCTAATATACTGAGACAAAATGACTACTGCTCAGCAGGAGTACAGGAATGAGTAGTGGCTAGAGAACCTATTCAGACCCACACTTCTACAAAGGCAGCAGCGATGCCAATCATAAAGGTAAAACAGGCACAGCCTGACAGGCATACCATATTTTGGTAACGTTGGACGAGGGCAGGCTATACTCTTCAGGAGTGGTGTGAGATGCTACTTATGCAATACAAACAACAATAGTATTATGGTACCAAAATAGAAAAATGTCCAAGCAAGGTTCTATAAAAAGAGGAACTTGAATACAACTAAAAATACAAACACGTAATTAAAAACTCTATAGATCCAACCCTGTAAAGGAAACAGAGAATGTAGACGTTTATGTCAATGGCGGGCACTCTGGGTGAAGACGGGGATGCAGGCAATTGATTTGAGAACTAAATGTCAAATGTTTTTAAAGGGGTCTTAAAAAGGCAAAAAGGTGTTATAAGTCATTAGGGCTATTTAAGGCAGGCGCGAGGGACAGGACAGCTGCAAATGCCTTTATTATTTGTATTGGGTGCTCAACAGTCAGCTTCTTTTTTCTTTTCTCGCATTGAAGCCAATGTGAAGACGGTTGGGTTGCAATGTTTCAGAGACAACCCAGCATCAAGTCAGCTTTGAGGTAGTGTTATATGTTAATCAAAAGTGTGTTTGAGATGGGTTGAGTCAATTTTTCCCAACAGGTCCTGTCGGTTGAAACAATGGCTATACTAGCTCAATTCAGTGTTCAAGATGGCTGAGTTGGTGGCTTCCAGTGGGTTGAGTGAGGTTTTTTGTCCAGACAAGATGATTATTGTGTTGGGTTAATTCAGTGCTTAGGATGTGGCAGGTCTGCTGATTCCCCAACAGTGACCTGACAGATGGGCTGCCGTGGCAATGCACTTTACTGGGTTGAATCAGCGTCGAGACAGCTCAAAAAAGCTAGGACATGTGGATGTTGTTACTCAAAGCGACGTCTAACTTTAAACCTCAGAAAAATAAGATGTTTGTCAAGGAATGGCAAGCACTCTTGATCTATGTGACTAATTATTGGTCACATGGGAGTCAGACAGGCAACAAAACAATTGGGGTTTATCATTAGTTGTAGATTAACAGAAAGTCGCCATGTAATGTGATCTCATTCAATCTGGGCCTCATTACGAGGTTGGCCAAAACCTGCTGGTGCCACCGGCGGGTTTCCGCCAACCCCGTAACACTGAATCTGGCACCTGACTTCGCAGTGCCACCGGGACATTACAAGTTCTGGTAGTGCGCACAGTCAGGTGCTGGGTTTTGTTAGTCCCCATTCCTATGGAGTCCATGTTAACTGTGCCAGTGCTTACATTATTACTCTGCCTACTAGGGTCGATGCGCCCAGCAGGGTCAGAACTGTCTGGCACTGCAGCCCTGGCGGGAAGACTTGTAGTGTGATGGTCACAAAACAAGGGTGCCGGTAAGCACACGGCCACCCTTGTTTCCTGACCGCCCACTTGTAATGAGGCCCATGGTCTTTTTTTAATATGTTGTCCTGATTAAAGCTGATGTCAACAAAAGAGCGATCGAAGAATCTACTCAGGCATGGTCGAACCACAGTGAGTTGACATCTATTTTGTATTGAAGGGTGGTGATGTTGGTCCCACAAGTTTTATCAGTATTAGCATGTTGACTGTACCATCATAATATGATGGGTGTTGATGTATTATGATTAGGTTTTGTGATTGATTGGAACGTGTTACTTTTTTATATGTATGTAAACACCCCATGTGTTCGATATGTGCTAAAAAGTGTGGCTTTTTTAGAACAACAAATAATAAATACGATACATATATTATTTCAATAAACAGCCCCTCCCTTTGTTTGAATCTGTGTTCAAACATATCAAATAATTTTGGATTAAGAAGCGAGAAGGTGATATGGCTCTTTTTGTGTGTACAGACTTGTGCTTATAGGGTGGGCACATGTTGGCCATGGACTGAGAGGAGAGGAACTCTTTTTTCAAAGCTGTTTGCTAGTGGCTGGTTTGAATTTATGTGTGGTGAGTAACGTGGAGAGAACTTGAAGTTTGGTCAAAAGGAGATACATGTTCTTGGGGTTTCCTTAGAGCTTTCAACTTATTGCTATTGCTTTTGGTTGGTTTATGGTCATAGGGATTCGGCATTAGTGGTTGATGCATGAAGATATCCGTGTTAAGGTTTCGATATTCCCAAAGATCAAGAACACATTCTTTTACAGTTTGGTGGTGCCCTGATGTGAAGTCCTCTAGTTGTAATAAGTTTGTGCCCCATGCATTGTGTTCTAGGAAGACAGTCAGGACCCAGTACTGCATTCCTTTAGGTTGGGATGGAGCATACAAGTCAAACTATTGTGGAGTGTAATTTCCATTTCTTGTTGGGTGAAGTTAAACATTACTTCTGTTAAGCATTGAAGAGCCAGGTAATTAGAGTTGTGCCAAATTTCAAGTGGTCCTGTGGGATGGAATTTCACATGGCAGAATGATCTAGGTTTTGGCCACCAAAGTTTAAAAAGTGGAGTCTTGAATTCTTTCTCTGCAAAATCTTCTAATTTCTAAAATAGAATGTGTTTTTTCTTGATCTGAGGTCTATGGCTAAAGTACGAACATTTTCACAATTTCTTCATGACTTTAAAAAACTACAATTCCATATCACCATTGTTCTTATTTATAAAGGACTGCTAAAAAAGAGCCATATGTAATGCAATTTAACATGGGTTTTCTATGCAACATTCTAACTCTAGGACTCTTCCTGCTAGATTCTACAAGTGAGGGTAGGTGGAAGTTATTGGGAGGGGAAGAAGAGTCAAGGTGCAACATTTGAACTGTTGATCAGTGCATAAGGGAAGGATCCGATTTCTGGGTGCTGCTATGTTTCTAGGTGAGTTGTGTTGATGATAATTTTGTATGTGCATAGAGAAGGGGGGGGTCGCAATTGTATGCATCTTTCGCAGGTTGCTAGTAAACAGCAAGGATGACAGTGTGGATTTTTGAAGTTTTGGTGAAGGGGTATATGGGACAGGATGTTCCGAGAGAGGTAGAATTAAGTTGGTGTTAGTGTGTGCAGGGAGGGAGCTGACGTGGGAGCTGGTGTTAAGCTGCAGTATGGCTTATCAATTGATGTCACAATAGGTGGTGCATACAATGTTAAACAGGTTAGTTAGGATTGCAAGCAATTAAGAAGATACATACAACAAAGCATAATAAAACATCACAATGCACACTGGGTCTTGAAAAGGTATAACAAGGTAAGATATGGCTTCCCTGTGTTTATTCATCCACAGACCATCTGGGTTTACTGCACAAAAATCCCAGACTCGCTTGAAGTGGAAAAAGTTGCTTCAATAGGACAGGTCACAGCTTACATGGTAGTCCGGTTTCCCTGGTATTACAGACTACAGATCAAATAAAAATCACTTAACAATGAATTACACAATGAACAATTCATCACTTCCTGCCCCTTATTCCCTCCCCTCAATTCCTCTCAACCTTCATTCCCACTTTCTCCCCCCATCTTCACAAGCTCTACCCCCTCTTTGGACCCCCCAGTCTAGCCTGTTCATGCAAACAGCGCACCCCCCATCCTTTACCATGCTACTACCCCTTGTTGCTTCCCTCAAGCATCCTCCAAAGGGCCATGTCACTGGCAACACCTTGCCCCTAGTCAACCTCCCCCCACTATGCTCCCCTCAACACCAATCTTCCTCCAACCTACTATATGGCCTGCACCCAGGCTAGCCTAACACATCAGCAACAACATTACCAGTTAACACAACCATTGCCCTACTCTAAATACCCCACCCAGCCTGTCACAACAACACCACCATCCCCCATTTAATAGGCCACCCCACGTCCTCCAACATCAACCCTGCCCCAAAAAAAGAAGAGAGACTTAAAACTCCTCCCCGACCCTGGGGCCTCCCTTAGCAAGACCCCATAAAGGGCGGGAGAGAGGTGGACGCATGAAATGCCACCAACCATTGCTTGCTTCTCAACCTTCCCTGACCCTTGTAAGCCCCAAGAAAGGGGCACACTATCCCAGGCCAGTGAGCCTGTGCAGCACCCAAATACACCTTTTTAATTTGGGTTGTCCTCATGGCAAACATATTCTTAGCAGTATGGTGGCTCTTAAGGACATGTTTATTTCGGAATCCCAACATGACTATGCTGAGTATGCCCTACTTTATTTGACTCATTAAGGCAGAGTGGGAAATCAAGGCATTGGAAATCAACAAGGAAAGTAAAATATGAAACATGGCTAAGGAGATTTTAAGAATGGCAACCCTGGGAAATGTGACCATGAGTGCAAGACATCAGAAAGGCACTTCAATTAGATTTTGGTTGACTTGCTAGAATGATATGCATAGGTGGAAATAGGTCCTGTATGGTTTATAGTCATAATGTCGACAGACAAAAATGTCGAAAAAATAATGTCGAAAATAATAATGTCGACATTCTATACTTTTAATGTAAAAAGTCATAATGTCGAAAAAAAAATGTCGACATTTTTTTTTCGACAATATGACTATAAACCCTTAACACTATCAACACCTCACCCAACACCCTCCTGCAACCCCCCCCACACCCCACACCACCACCCTCCCACCCCTCATATGCAACACATTCTAATTATTTATATATTTATTTTTTTTTTTTTTCAATAAATAAATAACCAACAAAAAGTATCATTTACTATGGGGGGGTCCCCCCCCAACCCCCCCTCACCCAACACCCCCCTGACACCCCCCCACACCCCCCCCAACCACCCTCTCACCCTCATTCCCAACACATAGTAATTATATATTTATTTATTTATTTATTATTCAATAAATAAATAAACAAATAAATAAAAAGAATATCATTTACTATGGGGATGTCCCCCCCAACCCCTCTCACCCAATACCCCCTGCCACCCCCCACCCCTCATACTCAACACATACAACACAACAATAAATATATATTTATTTATTTATACAACATTTCGAAAAAATGTCGACATTAATGTAAAATGTCGACATTTTTGTATGTCGACATTATTGATTTTCGACATTAATTTGTCGACATTATGACTGTCGACATTATTGATGTCGACATTATGACTGCACACCGTCCTGTATAATGGTCTTTTAAATTCAACCCTCATGTGGATTAACCTCAATCCCATACCCCCTCTCCCCCCACATATTGATAAAGCAGGATTAATCTACTTCTTGATTATCCGACGAAATGTATGTACATTGATTGATATCAATATACTGCTTTATGAATTGTCCCCAATGAAAATATTCAATTATAAAAAAGAGAATTGTCAGGAAACCTTGTTGTGGGTAGACATCTTAATGTTGTATGTATTTTAACAGACAAGTGCCCTTAAAACACTAATCTTCAACTAAGGAATTGAGGATACCCTGTTTGGACCCATGTGTGCATCTGTCTGTCATTGTTCTCAGCGGTATGCTCAAGACCAGAGGCATCCAGTAGCGGTGGGATTCGAGTTGGCACTCATTACCACCTTTATGAATATTTTAAAAAGTAGCACCCATGCAGAGGTAGATGTACACATTTTAAACAAAAGTCTCCAGGAGATTTTAAAATGTGTTTCCTTGAATAGAGAGAACAATCTTTTTGAAAGTGTACATATTCCACCAACTGTTTAATATAATGCATAAACGGTCAGATTAGACCGTTTTGGCATTACACAAAATGTACAGTACTGGAATTAACAACTACTATGCATTTTCACCTTAAATGGCAGGGTGGAAGCGTACAGAACATTAGTAAAAAAAAGAATACCTAAAGGATATTTTTGAGTACCAGTAACGGTATTCCAGGAAAACCACTACAATGATCACTGTACCAGTGGAAATGCAGTAACTGGATCAGAGTACCCAGATGAGTAACATTCGTAGTGTCATTTTTCTGAAGCTGATTTCCTGCAGAAAATACAGTTGAATCCTTAATAAGGATCGATCAGCGCCTTTTCAGCAGCCCAATAAATACATTCAGGCCATCTTCTGACGACGACTACAATTGCACTGCGTTCATGTCACAATTTTCATTCAAGTTGCAGGTAACTGACTGTGCCTAGTGGAAATATGATCAAGCACAAGTCTACTCTGCCAACAAGAGGAACAAAGTGAAGGATGCAGGGTACAGAGTACAATAAGGATCCAGTGATTTTGTCGTGCTCTGTTTATTTTCCGCATTCTCTTTGATTTGATTTTGTGATTTCGAATGCGCACATCCAGAGAAACCAAGCACAGACTGCATCTAGACGCAGATGTTAAAAAGGCATAATAAAAAAAGACGAAAGAACGCAGGTGATTCAGGATGAGGGAGATTATTGGAAAATATAGGTTTTCCGCACTGGGACTGGGATTCACTTTATGCTTTTTAAATGGGGATGTGGTGTCTCCATCCTTTGAGTAGTGCCAATTTCAATTTTTATCTTTTAAAAGGGCTTTTTATGATGATACACGTGGGCAAACATTGAGATCTGTGCAACGTACACAGAAACAGCATCTATGCAGACAAGTCCCTTTGTTTAAATGACTTCTCATTAAGCTCTCATCTACAACGTGAAGTTAGCTGAATATACTTCGCATCATCTCTCACCACATCACCATTATGGCAACCTTGAATGGTCCTTTATGAACACTACTCAATACCTTTATGTGAACAAATGTGCTCCTACGGGTGCCTGAAAAAAGGTTATCACTACCCGAATAATTAAAGCTGCAGTGACGTATTCATTTAAAATCACAATTTTCTAGCATGGTAGCAATCAGGCCGCAAAGTCCATGGAATCCTTGCATTAACATACCCAGATACTGGGACACAGACATGCAGTGATATAATAAAGACTCTTGGAGTGGTATTGTTGAAAATTGCAAAGAGTGATTCCACTTCACCCAGAAAGATTTGCGCAGACTGTTTGCATGTGAATATTTTTTTCAAGGTTCTGGGTGTTGAAGCACTTCATGCAGGCCACCAACCACAGCCTCTGTACAACTGAGGATTTATAGGGCAGAGTTGACAGAAGATTCTGTGATATTGTGCAGAGCATCAGAGAGGTTCAAAGCATCTTCCCTAGGCTCAGTATGTTTAAAAACAGAAGAAGGCACAGGGAGTACGTGTCTACTTAAGATACTTGAAGGGTCCAAAGGTCTGGATGCAGTAACCCAGGCCTTAATCACAAACTCATAACAAGCCTCAACATCCAGTTTTAACGTCCAGATTACACCTTGCCTCTGTCCGATCCATCCTCAAACTCAGTCAACACTTAATCCGAATATATAAAAGCGCCAAAGAAAGAGGTAGAACATATGAAAGATCCATAAACTGCTTGTAATTCAAGATATTGATAGAGCTGTAGCTAAGCAAATACCATAGATGTTAGGCTTGTGTTGTAATGTGTCTTGCTAGCTGAGTGGATGACATCACTGCTAAATGGAATGTAGTAATGTCAGTGTGAGTGGAGTGTTGGTGTGTTGTTATCTGAAGGGGGATTCTATGCTTGGCAGTTGGAGGTATGCTGACTTGGAAAGGACAAGGACATGCCAATGTTTTGTTCCTGGCAATTTAGCTACAATAAACCTACTTAATATCTTACCTGCTGGTCCGGGTGTTCTTCAGCTACCAAGATATTACACTGGCGACGAGGATGGGATCCTGTCGAGGAGGGGACAGTCTGAAGCCAGGAAACATTGCCCTCCAGTGTTTTCATGTCCAGTGCCAAGTTTTCAGCAAGTTGATGTCCAGTTTTGTTTTGGTCTGGACTGTGCAGGTTCTTCAGCAGGCCGGGAGGTGCTGAGCAAGGGAGCCTGTCTGGCACACGAGTCGGTGTGCGGTAAACTGGGGAGCGTCTGCCATCAGGACCAAGATGGCCGGGTGGAGCTTGTGCTTGGCAGATCCCCAGCTGGTGCCTTGGAAACTGTTCAGCACACGTGTCGGTGTGCGGAGTACTTAGGAGGCTCTCGGTGCACAAATCGGTGTGCGGCGCTGTCTTGGGCTCCTATGTGCACTTTCGAGTTGGTTGGCAGGCCGGGCGGTGCAGCGCCGCGTACGGGCCCCGTGTTGGAGCAGAACCAGGATCATGTTCTGCGTTTGGGACCGGATGTCCAAGTAACGTGTCCTGCGTCAGGGCGGGAGTGAGCTCTCGTCGCGGTGCTGGAGGGGGAACAGTGTTCGCAATGTGCGTCGCCTCTAGTGCCCAGCTGGCCGCCGGCACGACTGTCAAGTGACTCCAATCAAGCACTCCCACTAAGGCAGTGCCTCGTCTGGGACGCCCAAGGGAAGCCCTTATTTATTTATTTTTATGACAATTTATACTCTGGATGATAAACCCTTATATAACGCCCCTCTCTTTGAATCCCCCTGACCTCACTGAGCCAAGAAGTAGGTGCGTTTTGCAATTTAAAAGGTTTATTGAGAATGTAAACAAGATATATATCACACTTTTATGAATAAATTAATAATTGATAGCACACTTATGAATATAATGTTGATCAACAATAGATAATCTGACACTAGCACACTTCCTTACAATCAATGAGGTGTTAGTATAGGAAGGAAAAGGTAGCAGAAAATACTTTTATGGTTTCAAGGAAAAGCAATGAGGGAAAAATGCAGCACAGAAATAAACTTGATATGATTTCAACAAAGATAATATGATCACTTATTCTTTGACAATTCCCACCCCCCTATGCAAGGTAAAGAGATGAAAGGAGAGCACACAATTCTCAGGAATACAAATGCAATATGAATTTTCAATTCCCCCCAGCGAGCTTAGAGGAAAACAGGTATGATTTTAAAGTAGGCAAGATCCTTTTAAATGTGGTGGCAATGAAGTGAAAAATATGCTAAAAATGCTTTTAATTCCTTCTAGAGGTTCAGGGTGAGTGAGAGATACTTTAAATCAGTTCGGTAAGCCCTACCAATGATTCAGGGATGGTTATCAGGTTGAAAACGGGATTCAGTAATGGAAGAAAAAGACAGATATTTTTACACGTGGTTGAAATGAAGCAAACTGCCAATTCGCTGCACTTTTTTCTGAGTGTGTCGATCGTGATTACGGAGGAACTATAAGGAGTAGCAAGTCGGTTTTAGGCTTGTTGGAAAGCTCAGAATCTTACCTTTAAGATGTTCCTAGCATTTACGATTCCAAAGATATGGACGATTTTATGAAGGTAGTTTTTCAGAAATTAAATAATGATTAAAAATGGCAAAATGACACTCTTACAGGTTTAAAATCGAAGAAGGGAAACACGATTCTATGATGCAGTTCTGGACAGGTTAAAATGGTTTGTATCAGATTATTTTAGACTAAGAGATTGGTTCTGGCACAGTTCTGGCTGAGTACTCACACTATGAATTTGAAATAGGCCGTCAGGGTCTGGTCAGCAGGTTTGGACTGGGCTCTGGGCGGTTTCTGGTACTGGTTCTGGTCTGGTCTCTGCTTCTGCTGTTGGCACTTCACAGCGTTCTGGTCTGTGGTTCTGCTGGTCTGGATGTTAGGCGGAAACCTGTGCAGTTCCCTCTGGGACGACTGCAAAAGATTTAGGACTACAGGTGCTTGGCAGTAAACCCACTTGGTAGAAGTCTGCACCACACAGATTCACTTGGTAGCTGTGGCTGAGCAGTCAGACTTCTCTCAAAAAGAGTTAAGCAGTATGTGGAGTATACAATATAGGGCAATTTTTCACAGTAAGACAAGCAAACACGCAACAAGGCTTCAGCGTAAAGATATAAAGGTATTTATTTATAACAGAACATCTATAGAAAACACTCTGGCACTATCACGGCAAACAATTCAATAACAATTACTCTACGAAGAAAATAGTTCAATCCCCCTAACAATAGTTCGACAAGTCTAGGTTCTACCAGCATCACTTATTTGCAGACAGAGGTGTATGCTTCAACCTAGATGGCACTCAAGTATTCGTTAGGACGGGAGAGAAAAATAAGTAGGTTACGAAATCAACACAGTTCAATACTTCACGGGAAAATGCAAGGCAAGAAGACAAGAACCACAATAGATCATAAAGTTCAGAGGCCAGGCCCACTCGGAGAGAGGCAAGGCGATATGTCCCAAAAAGTCTCTTTGTGGAAATGCATTCGAGTCTGTGTAGCAAATTGTTATTGGAAGATTGGACCAGTTCAGAACAATGCGCTAAAGAAAGCTTGGAGGCGACCCTATGGAGAGTTGACGATTAAGACACCTCATTCTTTCCGGCAACAAGGGAAGCCAGGCGGACACAGTACCTTGATTGTGGAGAGACAGCTCCGGCAGGGGCAGTTGTTCCTGGTGGTGGATGCACGTCGGGTCTTTGCCAAGAGTAGAGATGATCTCGTCGTCTCAGAAAAGTGAAGTCCGGTGCACCACCAGGGAAGAGACCAGCCGCGGAGTGCTCTGTCACAAGGCACCACCTTTTGGTCGCGGTACAGGGGTAGTGGCTATCCGGTTGCTGAGGTGCTCTGCACGGGCAATTCGACCACTGCGTCCTGAGGCGAAGAAAAAGCAAAAGGGACTGGTTGTTCCCACCAGTCAGGGGAAGAGACTCTCTGGCAGGGAGATCTCCTCTGTCGTCGGGAAGTGGTGAGTCGGTTCAGCAGGGCTCCACCGGAGGTGTCGTCGTTGCAGGTCGGCTCAGCTTTACCCTCGTCGGATTCTTAGGTCCTGTGGCAACTTCTGAAGATCCAGTCCCAAAAGCCCTGCTTTTATGCAGAAAACCCCCATTCATTCAGCCTCGCTGTCATTCAACACACGCTCATTGGTGATCGGGGAGGCTCACCACTTGGGCCAATCACAACAGAGTGCGACCAGAGTTGGCAAGGCAACTCGGTCCAGGGTGCCTAAACCCCCTCCCACACCCCTGTGGTAACCCAGACAGAATGGCACCACTTTGGAGGGTCTCTGTACAGAAGCCCGCCAAAAGTGGAACAAAGGGCTTGACCTTTGGTTTAGGAGTCACAGAGACGAACACAGACGCCATTTTAAAAACCGAGTTATGGCAGAAAATACCATCCGATAGATTTATTTACGATAAGTAAACCGGTGGTATGTTAGAGATTAACGAGAAAAAGTATCAATCTCCAACAATGGAAAGAATCCCATAGGGTTATATTTGGGGTTGAACATAACAAGTAGTTTCCACAGCCACCAGCCAAAACTCGACGAGGGGGGATGGGACAGTGCCCCCTCGAATAACAGACCCAGGAGTAATCAAATTACCCCTATTAGTACATCCACAATAGGATGGTTTGTACTAGTTATGTTAGTAAATTTAGGTCTAGTAAAGCTAATGGTGACTTTACATGCCCGGGGAGACAGTAGTCAGTCCCCGGGTATGGAGTCTATGACGAAGGTCCGCTAGGACGCCCCAGTGTTACGGCACGTAGGGTGCGGTGTAACACACATAGAAAAACATATGAGACCCTATGGAGTATAAGACCCCATAGCCCATAGAACACATTAACATTCAAAGGAATTACACACATTCATGTCCAAGAGTGGGAGAAAAAAAGAGTCTCACTCTTGGCAGGATGGAAAAAACAAACTCCAGAAATCCAGCAAAGCTGCTGGAGGACTCACTAGGTTAGGAAATTCAGCCCAAACAGAGAATTCTCCCTAACACTGGATCAAGTGGATTCTGGATACAGCACTGCTTTCTGGGTCTGCTATCGGTTCTGGCAAAAGTTCTTGGCAAAGAATCCAACAGCTCGCCCGGCTGTAGAATAGTTGGTTGGATTGCTGGATTCTGAAGGCCTGCTGAGAAGAGTTCTCAGCTTGTGGGTTAGGCCTTTGCTTTAAGTTCTGTAGTCTATCTGGAGTCTAAGTTCTGGATGTTCCTTCTAGATGTTGTGTGGTCCGGCAAAATGCTCCACATGAAAATGTAAAATGAATGTCTTGCCTGTCCAAGCAGTCTCTTTTTATTTGTTTTGAAAGCTGGTGGGTTGGCTCATTGTGCATGCCCAACCCTCTCATGATTTGATAGGTCAAGGATTCTCTGTGACCTGATTTGTGAAGGGATAGTGTGTCAGAGTCTTACAGTCTATTGAAGAAACGCCCCTTTGCTTTTACTTAGAAAATGAACTTTTCATAACTAACAGGTTTCCCAGATACACACGTCGTTGAAATTACATACACATTTCACAAATTAATTTAAGATACACTCTCGCCCAACTCTGATCCCCCTCAGAGCCTGGGTTCACAAATGACAACACTTTGTGCTTTTTAGTGACTTTCGCCATATTGGTTTTTCCTCAAAATTTACACAGACCTGCACCCCTTCCCTGAGCATATTACTGGAAATTACTATGTCTCTATCCTAAATACAGTGTCTGCAATATTAATAAATAGCGGGGTTCAGTCCCAGAACACCGTACAAAGTGGAATTTGGGCTCAAATCGTGAGGGCATTTTTCATTTTCAGGATCCCCAAATTGTACATTTCTGTGAGGTTAATACAAGATTTTAGAAGCATTTAACTTAAACATATATTTGCTGCAATATGAATCCACAGTCCTGCCTGGCCCACCCCTAGGAACTGGGGGAGTCAGGGATCACATGTCTCTCCTTTCAGGCAGAGCTCTGTTTACAGTCCACACCCAAAATCAGCATGCCCCATTCAATTGAAAGGGTCTATTGTGTTGGGTCCAGCAGGCTGCAGGGAAGTCCCCTCCCTCTCAATCAACAGGGCCATGTGATATCCTGCCTCCTGGTGTGGGTCTCTGGGGTGTTAAGAGTTCTCAGGAAAGGCAAGTCTTTTGAACTTTTAATTACATAAGACCCCCTTCTGTTCACTGCCCAGTTCTGCAAGACAGCTCTCCTGTCAGGATTTATAGAGCGCCAGCGCCGGTCAGTGTCCTATTCCGGTACTGCACCTATTTTTGACAGCTGTCTTGAATTAATACATTTCAAAAGGAAAGGATTTTACTTGATAGTATATGATCCTTGCTTGACATGGTATTGATGTGGATCTTTAGTAGAGTAAAGTAAAACACTCAACCATAGTTGGATTTTTGTTTGGTGGTTTCGGGCCCATGATCTTAGCAATTTTTGATATTAATAAAAACGGGTTTTGAACACAACCATCTTTCTTTGCACTGGTGGGTGGCAGGTCAGGGTACCATTATGGTGTGCGCAAAACTGCACAGTTCTCCTGGATTCTGGCGCAAATGTGGGCTTTTCCGCCATCTTGGATTTCCTAAACCCACAGCACCAAATGTTGCAGCATAATAGTCCAAAAGTGGGTCAGGACACCCAACACGACAGAGGATGGTGGTCCGCGTTGTATGTCCAAGGAGAGAGTGTCTGGGTGGAGTTGCTCCGTTGTTGTGGGCTGCACAGGACCCGCGTCCATCCATGAGCGGAAGAGATGTTGCTTGGCCGGCAACCCAAGCGGAATGATGACGTTGCCTTCCATTGAGCGTGCGTTCCAGCACGGGAAGCTGGAACGCGTATGTATGGTTTGCTGGAGCACTTTATGCTTCCCAAGTGTGACGTTGCTACGGATTCTGCATGCGTTCCAGCGTGGGCGGCTGGAACGCAAGGAAGCGCTCGGTTGCGTTGAGTGTACGCAGCCGGGGAAGAATCAGTTTGTTACGCCTGATGTTGCCGGAAGACGTGGGCATCGGTGGAAAGACGTCAAGGAGGTGGATTCTGGAGTTTCCTCTCCTTCTTGTGTGGTCGGGATGGGATCTCAAAGTTGGGTCATACGACGTATGTGTCATGGTCGATGCGGTTCGTCAGTGAGGCGGATTTACCTGCATGGGTGGTCATTGTTTGGAACTGCGAGATCGACTTTGGTGTGCTACACGACTTGGATTGCTGCAGGTTTGTCAGGGCAGGTACTGAGGACAGTGTCCCTGTGCCCTGCGACTTATCTGGTGTGCTGCGCGGGCTGGGAAGCAGTCAAGGTTTGGTTCACTGCAGTCTGCTGTGAGGAGGGGAACGTTTCTGTTTTTGAGAACATTATCACTAGTGAATTTAACATATTTGTGTGCCGGCTGTGTTGGGTTGTTGTGACTGTGCGTATTATGGGCCTGTGTGAGTGAAGTGGATGTGCGCGTGCTGGATGTTTTGTGTGAGTATGAGTGGCTGCCTGTTGGGTTGTGGTTATTGTATGCAACAGGTGGGTGAGAGTCAGTGTTATGTTGTTGTGTTAATGGCTGAGAATTGCTATGTATTTTTCTTTTGTGAATAACAATTTCCTCCAGGTGGACTCAACATTTTAGGGTTTGGACTTGTGGGTGGGGGTACTCACATGTTATTATCAGTAGTCATGTCTTGAATGTTTATGTGCTATAGACCTAACAATGCTTTCTTTCAGGTTGGGTTCCACTTTGGGGTTTGGATGGACTCGTGGGTGGGGGTGCCCGCGGGTGATCGATATTTTATCGGGCAGTCATTTCAATGCATATGCAAGTCAATGTATCTTTAGCAGGTATGCATATGGTGTGCGGAGGTGACTATCTTTAGTGTGTGTGTGTGTGTGTGTGCAAGGTTGGGTGCTATTGTTGCAGTGTGCCTCTATTAGGGGTTCCAATAGCAAACCGCAAGGTGGGGCCTTAGCGTAAGTCCCATCTTGTTGAGAAGTCCTGTTGTTTGTAGGTGGCTGGACCAGGGGTCCTTGGTGAGTAGTGTGGTGTCCTGCGTTCGTGCAGCTGGCTGAACCTGGGGTCCTGGGTGGTGTGCGCTGCTATTTAGCAGTTGACTGGGCCTTGGGCCCATATGTTGTTGGGTGTGCTGTTTCTTAGCATTTGGCCGGACCTGGGGTCCTAGGTGAGTGGTAGGTGTGCTGTGTTGCGCAGTGGGCTGGGCCAGGGGCCCATGTGTTGTTGGGTGTGCTGTTTCTTAGCATTAGGCAGGGCCTGGGGCCCATTGTACAGGTAGGTGAGCTGCTGTTGGCAGTAGGCTGGACCTGGGGTCCGTGGTGCATGATGCTTGTGTCTGGTTGAGGTGGTTAGGTTCCGCAATCATTGCGGTTGCGTTCCCGAATGTTCTTGGTTTTGTTGGTGTTGTGCTACACACTGGGTGTGCTGTGGTGAGCTGTTTCGTTGTTGTGCTTGTTGTTGCTCTGTTGAGCTGTGTGGTTCGTGTCCGGGGGTGGCAGCCCTGGTGTCCTAGGGGGCATACTAGGACGGGAGGATGTTTGTGCACTGAGGGTTGAGGAGTGTTAGGTAGTTATCTGTGTGGATGCTGGGTCATGGCAGGAACTAGGTTCCAAGGGGCAGCTTGGAACAGGTGGAGGTGCGTAGTTTTTTTTATTTTTGTTTCTCGAAGGTTGTCCGGTTCTGTTCATGGAAGGAGTGGGGCCTTTGTAGACTGCGTTGGGTTCCTCTCTGTTTTGTTTATAAAGGAAGGAGTGGAAGTGGTGTTGAGAGGGCCGTAGGATTTGTGTAAGGGTTTGGTTGACACGGAGTGTCATGTTAGCTAATGTGTTGGCACAGTTGTTAGTATTCTGGGGGTGCCATGTAGATTTTATTGGGTTCTTATTCTTTTGGTAGAGCACTTTCCTGTTTCCTTGATCTTCCTTGGAGTGTCCGGGGGTTTGGTGTTCTCTGGGGGCAGTTTCTGGTCACCAGTGGTGTTACTAGTTGGTGCATTACGTGCTGGCCTCACGTACATGTAGGGGTTTTTGTCTGGTGGTGGTTTTGGTGTGATCTTTCTCTGTTTCCAACAAAGTAAAGGAGGGAGAAGTGTTGTAATGTGTCTTGCTAGCTGAGTGGATGACATCACTGCTAAATGGAATGTAGTGATGTCAGTGTGAGTGGAGTGTTGGTGTGTTGTTATCTGAAGGGGGATGATTCTTTACTTGGCAGTTGGAGGTATGCTGACTTGGAAAGGACATGCCAATGGTTTGTGCCTGGCAATTGAGCTACAATAAACCTACTTAATAGCTTACCTGCTGGTCCAGGTGTTCTTCAGCTACCAAGATATTACAGCTTGCAGCCAAACTTAAAGCAACTGAAAATACTGTTAAGTATTTGCACTTTTGAAATAACAAACAAAAGCAAATCCACCTCAACACATATTCAAATGATCTTAAAGAGGGCCACAGAGATTATGAAACGGTGGGGACTGCGGTCATTGACAATGTACAATGGACGAACATCCTTATAATACAGATTATTTAGGCCATAATGTTATTGTCTTTCAGATTTTAAACAATGTTTACTTAGTTGTCTTGTTGAGTCATTTAGCAAACAGTGAACATTTTGCGTATTCTTCACAGGCACAAACGTGTCTGTCTGGCAAATAAAGTTAGTCATAATAAAAGGTATTTTGTTTAAATGTCCCATCACAAAATAATACGGAAAACACAACCATAGAAAAATAATTTGGTTTAACACTTGTTTGATTTATTTGGGGTTCCAAAACAAAAGGAGGCTTGGCAAAAGATTATCTCTTTGTGACTACAGTCTCCATAGAAGGCAGCTTGTCCATGGCTTGCACAAATCTCTGTGTGTATTCCGTTAAAGAAGAAGTCTCTCCTAGGTTATGATTCATCTAAGATGTGCGCATATGGGCTTGCTCAGCTTCCTCTTGGGTGCCGCTCATAAGACCATTAGTAGTGCACATAGACAATAAGCACATTTTCAAGCATTCAAAATGCAAAACCCAAAGCAGTCACATACAATGTGTATACTCTGTTGAATGTGACATGTAGAACCTCATTCCAGAGTGTGGCAGAACAGTGAAAAAAAGTGGCAGTAATTCAGTTTCCGCCACTCTTCCCGCTCTGTCAAGCTCAGAGTTTGGCCATGAAGTGGAGGATTTCTCTCCAGCAAAATTCTGGAGGTAAATTCTCAACTTTTCTACTGAAAAATCAGCAAAGTGGTAGAACATTTACTAACAATAGCAGACCTACCAAAACCATAAGGACTACAACCACCATTACCATCTGCGGTGGGAAGGGTGGTACAGAAAATCAAGTTCTGCAAATCTGGGCTGGAACATGTAAAATCAGTTTGCATTCCACAGTACATGCAGGCTACCTCCCTTGCCATGGGCTGCCATCTCCCACAGCCCCGCCCACACATCTTATTTTTATTACCTGATTACAGCGATGCACACCAGCTGCCACCGCAGCAGCTTCCATTTTTCAAGCCCCCATGGCGATAGAAGAGGTGCTCCGTATGAATCCCCACCTTCTATAACCATGACAGCCATTTTGGTTCAGTATTTTCATTCATTGAACGGGATGTGCTGAACGTCCCGTTCAATTAATGAAAATGCCTTTCTTAGCACCCCGGTAACTGCTTTGTTAATCCGGGGTTAATTAAATCTGTGTAGCCGCATTGTTGTAACCTATACTGTATCCCTCTCAGTACCTGTAACTTGTACCCGCCAATAAGTCAAACTCTGTGGGCAGCATTCATGTAACCCTGAATCAAGCCTTCTTACGCTCATCTTATAGTGCCTCGATGTCCGCGGGCTGCAGTGCGCTCTACAAATCCCAAAAATAAGAAATAAAAATAAAATAATGTCATTAATACCCCTGTTCAAGGGCTGGAACAGGGAGTAAAGGCTTGGAGCCCGTGTTAACCACCATCGCTTCCCCCGGGCCGTTAACTTGGGCTGCCAGCCGTTACCCCCGTTCCAGCCCTGTGAACGGGGTGTTAATGCCACATTAAGAGCAGCCTTGTTACCATCGGTAGTCATAGTCATAGTCATATACAGCAGCAGCAGAAATAACACTACTACCAGACATAGATGTAAAATTCTACTAACAGTAGTATTAGTACTACTACAATTACCAGTATTAACTATGGGTTATAATCACACTACTAATAGTAATAACAGTAGGATTACAAATAATAGTTGCAATACTACTACTATTATGATTATTACTACTAGTAGTGTTACTAGTAGTGCCACTTGCACTATTACAACTACTACCGCCATTGTTACTACCACTAGTAATCACAGTAATAGCACTAATGGTAGTACTTCTGCTGGCGGTAGTACTTGTGATGCTGCTAGTAGTACTAATACCACTGCTGCTTGTAGGATTATTGCTGTCAGTAGCAGTAGTGGAGCTACTACTTCATCTACTGGCAGTAATACTACTGCTTCTGCTAGTAATAGTACTAGTATCATTGGAAGTAATATTATTTCTGCTGGCAATATAGCTACTACTGTTGATAGGCATGCTATTGTTTGTAGGTGTACAGTAAATACTACCAATAGTAGCACTACTGTTTTTAGTACTATTACTGTTGTTGGTGTAGGATTAGAAGGTGAGTAAAACATGTTCATGTAAAGTCAAAATAAATGCAACCTTTTACTTTTACACTTTACTGTTATAAATCCATACACAGACTGCACTTCCTCTCCTCCTCTATTGTCACTTTCCCTGTAGGGGCATGAAGGCAGCTTACAAAATGGAGGACAACAATAGCAAGAAGAATGCTTACAGAAAAATTGAATGCATTAGATGTGAATGTTTTGAAAAATAGGTGAAATATCTAACATTGCCAATTATGAAGTCTCATTCAAGAAAATGACATTGTGCAAAATAGTCTTGCTAACTCCCTGTATAGATTACACCCAACCAGGAGACCACTCCGGTGGTGACAGTGCGCGGTACAAATGTCCTTTAACATTAACATTAATATTGTATCACCCCCACTATGGGAGGGAGAGAGTACATACGTATTTAATTAGCCCTCTGAAAACGTGAGGTATGCAAATGTCATGTTCCGTGCCTTCAATGTTTTATTGCTAATTTTAGACTATTAAGGGAAAGCAATATTGCAATATAATTTATTTGGCTTACTAGGGATTATTACAGGCCCGGCAGTAGCGGCACTTTAGTTATGGTTAAGTTGCTCAACTCATAGCAAGAGCACTTTTTTGGGTGGCTTGTATCTTCGCTCCCCCTGGATGAATCCTTACCAAACTTTACAAAATAAGTATATGGCCCCCTCTGAATTCTTTTGATATGTTTGGTGAAGGTTCATCACGTGGGGGGGAGTTGTAGGGTGGTACCAATTTCTTTTTTTCCATAGGCGCAATGGAAAAAAGAAATGTGCTCGCGTCTACAGCCCAAACCCCTGGGCAGATTTTCAGCAAATTTGTGGCCGGAGCGGCTGGGCTGCTTTGTCCTGAAAGCGTGCTTTTGTAAATTTGGTTTAAATCCCTCTAGTATTTTATTTTAAAAATGGCCCAAAAGAAGGTACAAAAAAATGTGTGATATCTGGGTTTGGCCCACGGACTCACTTGCCTGTTCGGTCTGCGGATGCGCCCGCTGATTAGATTGTGAAAAGCCTGAAATGTGTCAGATTTTTGGAAACGCCAGCCATGTTGGATTCACAGACATCTGCCGGTGTCTGCGAACATTGTGGTAACAACCAATTAAACACAACATTGCACTTGTCAAACTCATCAAACAATCTCTGGGGAGTTAGGGGGTGATGAGGAAGGGATGGGATATGGCGGTAAAAAGTCAAAAAACAGGTGTTTTTCACTCCCAAAGTCTGTGATTAGGCCGGGTGTTTGGGTACAGTCCTGTGTTGTTCGCGAACACTTCAGATGTTCAGGGACATCTATGCCTATTTCTGCAATACTGGGTTGGGGAAAAGCTGTTTTTGGATGACTTATAACTTTGGAGCCACTCAATAAAACTGCATGACATTTGGGAATTTTATTCTAGACCAGAATTAGAAGGAGGGTGGCAAAATAGTGTAAAGGCTTATAAATGTGGTGCCATTTGATGAATCCACTCAAACGTTTGCAAAAAAGATTTTAGATCTAGATATGCATGTATTTGTAAAGTTTGGTGGGATTTTCTCAAGAGTGGGCTAAATTAGAGCGGGATCTCATCATGTTTAGATGGCTTATTACTTTGCTGCCGTTCGACGACTGTGGACAAAAGTTTTCAGAAAGATTATAGACCAAACCTTGAATGTTTGAGTAAAGTCTGAATGGAATTTTTCAAGTGGCGGCTAAGTTATGTGACTAGTGTATGTACATAAATGTTGACACTTTTGAAAAAGTTAAACATGTGTGGAATTCCAGCAAACTCATCTAAGGAGCATTGGGAAGGACCTTAAAGCATGGTTTTGCAAATGTGCATGTGTTTTATTTTTTGACAAGTGTCATAATGAAGATAGAGAAAATAGTGATATACCTTTGGTGACTGAGGTATAGCCTGTGGCCATGGGCAATGGGCAGATTGTCTGGGTCATGGCATAAGGTCATGACCCGGACAATCTGGCTACCTGTTATGACCATGAGGGACGACAAATGGGGTTAAAGTTGCCATGTCTACCTGGGACCGGCTATAAGGTAAAGTTATTCGAAAGTGGGATAGGTTTGAAAGGAAAAGAAAAATGTTCTCATGGTAATATGGTCATGGGGTTCTCTCTTTGCCTTCTTCAGGCTGCCATGGAAAGAGAAGATGGGCTCTGTACGGAGCCCTGCCTTGCCTTTCCATGGTGATCATCTTAGGAAAGGATTTTCCTTCGTACAGCGAGACGTAGGAAATGAAGTAGTACTTAATCTTGTGTTCACAATAAATTGTGTCTGTATAACACCACATAAATGGTTACACAAATGAAAGATTAACGATTATTATGTTTCACACACTGTGGACTCAACTTTTCATCTCTTACTTGAACAAAAAGTAGAATATATTTCACTGATATATTTTTCTGGGTTTTCTGTAGAAATCCCATTTGTTCCAAGGTAAAAATAATTTACTTCAGATCAATTAATAGCTACAGGCCTGGATACTGGACATAACTTGTCCAGTGGCATAAAATATTTGAAATCTGTTTTAAGGTGATAAATGGGATGAGTGTTCACACAGGGTATAAACAATCTGTACAGAGCTTCCTAGGGTTCTAATTTCAAAGCATATCTCCCATCTCATTTTCATAACTGAATAAAAGTAGAATGTTATATTTCACACAGGCACACACAAAGCACCACTATACAAATACATATTTATTTTTTGCATGTTTGTAATTTTGAAAATATTCAGTCAGCAGACCACAAAAAGGAATTATGTGCACAATCAACATATCAATATGTATTAAATGCTGGAGGGCTGGCTTTGGAAATCTCACTAAACCAAATCACAAGTAAATGCTCAAGAAATTGCTAACACCTGTGAAGTATTCACGTTGAGACAGAAAACTATTTAAGCCGTAATTGTCTTGCTACTAACTGAATAAATATGTGTTTATTCTAGGAAGGAGGAAATCATAATCGAATTCAGTATGGGCGACTCAAGGAATGACACTGTCAACCCCCACAATGATTGAGACAGAACTTATTTTGGACTAGAATATGTGCTATGTTCGCCTATGTGAAAGCAGCCATGATTCACCCAATTATATGTTTTCCAAATAGATATGCTTCAACCATACAAAACAGTGAAACACAATGTTAAATCAACAATTCAACACCAATTCAAAAGGAAGTGGGTGAAAACGTGGTTAACATAACACCATCTAATCTAATATGTTGAAAGATACAATTTTTCCAAGTAAGTATGGTATATTTGCATGAAGTTGAATTAAATGGTTGTTCCAAATTATGTTAGTCTACAGCATCTAAAGACCTGAAAAGGCAGAGAAATACTGTCTACAAATGCAAAGGAAAATAAATGTGGGCTATGCCTTGTGACAAGAGTTCAGAATTGTGTTGGACAGGGGCCAATTTTCCATTAAGTAAATAATATTTTATGTCTGCAACTTTGCCTAAGTGTATTACTGGAACTCTTGTTGCCTGAAAAACTAATGTAGCCCTGGTGTGCAGTACAACGTCATTAAAGGTCCTCAAACTCTGTTCATAATCTCCAAAAAGAGGCCATAAATGAATGGTTGTGTCCACATTAAGTTATTGGTGCAACTATAATACATATGAATCAGAGTAGCATTTTTTTAAAGCAAGCCTAATTAATACAAAAATGCTAATTAAGTCATTCTTCCAAACCACTCAAAAGAATGTAGAGATTCTTTTCAAATGTGTGTTCTCAACTAAGGCACTAAAATGGTTGGTGTACTCTTTAAAACTATAATCACCCATAACAACTATGCACATCCGAGTAAAACATGCCTTAAAATTGACACGTTCAAATACACTTAACATTAATGTTTTTATCTATGGCGACTTCATACATCAATATCTAGCATTTTCAATTTGGTCTAGTATTCTTTTGTTACAACTGGTTAACATATTTCAGTTTTTTAAAGTATCCCTTCTATATTTAAAGTTGTCTAAACGTCTTTGCTATATATTGACTTTCAGCAACACAACTTCAAATAGTTCCATCTCATGCTGGATTGTCCTTCCTCCAAACAATATTTTTCTCCCCACAGGGCAGACACTTGATAGGATAATTATAGTCCTCAATAGAATTTGCATTTTTTAAAAAAAATAATATAGCCATATTGTGGGCAGGTAGCCAATTGCCACTTGATGCCACTGTGCACTTAGCTGGTCCTGTTAGGCAGGTGATAGTGGCGAGTTGATAAAATCTTAAAAATTCAACTGACACCTAAGTATTTTAGATCCTCAAATAACAATAGATAATCGTACTGCCCTTCCCTATATATAGTTAGTATGCTGATATACTACCCAGTCCGCACCATATGCAAGATCTCTACATTTTTATGTTTCATTTATAGTCGCACAGCTCTCATCAGCATGTGTGACACACATTACATAGTTATTATCTTCACCCATTTCATGGAGCGGAAATTCCCCTCACCTGCTCCTCCTGATCTGGAACTGAGTTCCAATGTTGATTGAACAGTTGAGTGGATGTGTTCTGCTTGTGATCCTCTCGAGCTGATCTTCTTTACTGGCTCTGTTTCTGGACCCCATGTGGCTGCTTGACCTGAGGCGGGAAAAAACATTATTTGCCCTTGGGTCACCAGATAGCCACAAACATCACTTTGCATTGCCCTAACCAAGTCTGTTGCCCATGGCATCCAAATTCCATTGGAATTATACACACCTGGTCCATTATTATTTTACTGCAAATCACCTTTGATGGACAGGTCCCAACTATACTGTGTTTTATTTTTAAAAACTACATATTTTGAGCATCTAAAAAAATACAGAATTGTCTTTACTAGGAGAAATATGGGCAACTATGTGGCAATGTTGCATACATTTTGTATTTGATGCATATATATTTCACACAATGCACTTCTCAAAGAATGTTTGGGAGGGTCATGCATATTGTGTTCTAATAATATGTATTTTATACGTTTATTTTAACTCTTAGATTGTATCATTGCAAGACTAAATCATAACTGAAGATAATTACATTGTTTGCTTTGGAGATTTTCCAACAAATTTCCCACCCAGTGCCCCAAATGTGCATTGCCTTTGAGTAAACTCACAGCTCATCATCAAATAATAAAGTAGAAAACTGGGTAGCACAGATATTGACAAAGATTTATTTTCATACAGCAGTGCAGAAATTGACAGAAAAACGGTGATAGTATCCACGCCCCAAATGTGGGCCACAAAAACACAGACACATCATGGTTGTATAAGGTTTTACATGATGAGCCTTATGCAAAAATGTCAGCATGATACATTTAGTCAGTTACATTTACAATAAAGCTCTTAACCGTTCATGCTCCGACCTTGGAGGGAATGGCTTCACAACACACTTGCAGATCTGCACATTTCAGCTTAGTCTGCCCACATGAAAGAACCGCTGTCTCTAGCATGTCCTTTCTACTGCAGTAATCAAGCCTAATCCGAACCTAGTGCCCCTTGTACTCCCCTTCCATTTACAGTTGGCATGGACTGCCTTCAATGATCCATTTTACCGTTGGCATGGACTGTCTTCAATGATGACACTGAACTGGAACGTCAGTGTACCCGTTTGCAAGACATAGCCCGGCATTCGATTTGCATGACATTATGGGCACTCCTGTGAGTGTTTACCAGTCAGCTTCATCACCATGCCACCTCCCTAAACATTGCCGATTTTGCTGTGTCATCTCTTATCATGGCTGTGGCTTTGCTCAGTCCATGGCTCAGAAATAAAATGCTGTCGGTTCTGACACATCTTCTCTTTTGTGCTTTCTAACACAATTTTCCAAGTCATTTTATCCTGGTGTTTTCTATGTGCCTTCACCCGGCTATTACTGTATGCTTACTACTTGCTATTCAAATGTATTACAATACTTGAATGTGTTATTGTGCGCACAATTAATATCATGCATCATTGTATTATAAGTAGTCGGTTAAAATCATTTTCTGAACTTCATCTTTGTCCACATTACTTTTAAAGTTCATGCATTTCAGTCTTTTACTATTAAGAGGGCTCAACATTTACACTAGTCACTAGCCAATGGCTAGTGACCATTGACGTTTGGCGACTAAGAAACGGTGTGATCTGTGTATGTGTAGAAATGAGGTGGCAAGTGACTTTTTATGGCTGGCTTGTAGCTGTACATTTTACCCCTATTATTAATAATGAACTGTAGCATCTGTTTATTGTGAATGCAAAGAGAGTACTCACAATAGTTCTGAAAGCAGCCGCAGAAACAGGATGAGAAGGTGAAATCAGTAACAATAATAGCAATGGGCAGGAGTACCCATTTGTATGAGTCAGCCATTTCAACCCATTTTGTCACATGGATTATCATATCAAATGTAGTAAAATGAGTGATCGTTCTGTGTGCTAATTCAAAAGCATTATTTTGTTGATTGAAGGTAGCTTTTAGTACATATACATTCGTCTTCACACCAGACAATTTGTGCAGCTTTGGTAATAATGTGTTGAAGCTATCTAGTCAATAGGGGATCATAACACTCCACTCAAGGTTTACTTAGTACTGAATGTGAATTTCATAGCTTACTTCAGCAGCCCAAAACACATCATTCCTCTCAGTTATAGTAATTAGAGACAATTTTACATCAACATCAAGCTCATCTTCAGGATCCACACAGCAATCATTTAAAAGGAACATTTGAATGCCAAAAGGTGTGATTCTCTGAGCACTGCCCTCCCAGCAGACTCTTCCTATGTAAATCAATATGTGGCCAGTGTTTAACTCTTCCATACAATGGATCTGTGGAGCTTCTTTTGGCCAAGGAGTCCATTCCATTCCTCTTCTGATGCACAAATATGACTTCATTTTAGGTACACTGGCACATAGCAATTCATATCTACCAGAAGCTAAAAACCCTAGATGAATAGGCATTATCGAATCTTTTCACAACTTTCCCTGATTCCTGGAGGCACCTAAGACATTGGATCCAACGTTCCTTGCGCAAGCTATTAAGTGCTGCATGAGCTTCCTTCTGCTTCGACATCACCCTGCCAGCTTTTGAACTTCAGTGCATTTGTCCACGGTCAAATATTCACTGGAACTGCTGATTCGTCCTTCATCACACTTAACCATGACTGGTGTCATCACAGATCGATCTCAGGTGGTCATTCTGGTAATCTGGCAATATGCACAAGTGAAGTCCCTTTAAATCTTCTAGCCTGATTCAGTGATGTTAGTGATGATTAATACATTTTGCGTTATGCTGCTTAGGACCTTAATAACATATACTTCTCGTGCACTAGCAACTACATTGGTGAGTTGTGACCAAATTATAAGTCCCAATATAGTTTCCAACGCCACTTAATTCTTCTAAAGCATACTTCCTCAGCAGGGTTCCAGGCTGTGGTCACTCATCGGATGATTCTTTTCTCTAGGCTTCTTTGGCTTTGCTTTCCTTCAGGCATGATCTTCTCCTGGGCTAATGCGATTGCTGCTCCTGTTGAACAATTTGGAAAATGATACTTTGCTGGAAATGTAATATTGGTAGAGCAAAATGCACTAAACCGAGTCTGGTGCCTACCACTACTTCCCTTGACCAGTCTCATTGTTCACATGTTTGTACCATGGTATCTGTGATTGTATTAGGATTGTTTTCAGGTTTTTGAGGTTCGTGACATAATAAAGCACCCAGTGACTAACAACAGTACATATTCTGTTATTTTAAATGGTAACCTGTTCTGGCAGTGGATGTCATCATCTCCCAAACAATATTGCTTTGTTGACAGTTCATTGGGGCTTTGGAAAATATAATAAAAGCATCTGGCTACGGGCAAGTTACCTACATTGAAAGGCAGTCAGACATTTTGTGCCACCATTGTTTCTAACTTTTTGTTAAATATATGGGATAATACAACTCACCTCTAAAATATTCACTTGCCAACACAGGATCTGTGCTGATTGTCATCTTGCCATCTGCCATCCATTGCATGGCTCCTGTGCGTAGATGTCCTGTTTCTAGAAAATATAAATATTTAGAGCAGTATTCAGTTAGGGATTCTGTGCTGGTCTAGGCACTCCGATGTCTTAAACTTTCTTTGTTGTTTCAGTCCACTTCAGTTGAGTTAAAACTCTTTTCCTAGCCCATTCTTAATTAGATGGTGCCTTTTCAGGAAAATGGTGCTACCAGTCTGCCATTGCCCACGTCGGCAAATATTTAAATGTATAGAGTTTCTGTTCATAAGTGCAGATAGTATTTAAAACTACATTCCCAAAAAGCCGTCCCACAATTTTCTCCCTGCCAAAGCAAAGAGTGCTACAGTCATCACGGCATGTATTTTCATGTGACTTATTGGGAGTTTTCCATTCAGTAAAGTCTCTATGAATGTTCACTCATCTGAGGGATATCTTTGCAAAGAGATCAAGATACACAACACACTAGTCAGGGGAAATATCAGAAGCAGAATCTTTTGCATCTATTGGCAGCATTACAAGTTTACAGTAAATGTTAGGAGACATGGTGGGGACGTTGTTGAAATAAATTGCAGTGACTGTGGTTGACTGGAGCACCTGTCTAGACAATTGTTTCTGCTCAAACATTTTACAAAGATCCACTGGCCTGGTTGAAATAAATGAAAGGATGCTGCCAGCCACCTCCGTAGTGCCACTTGCATATGCTATTGAATACATTTAACAACTTTCAAATATTGTTTTCAGTCATTATGTGTTGCATCAGCCATCAAATGCACATTGCCTCAGCTCAAGAGCACTGGTGAAGCCTCTGGCAGAGGCATCACCCTGTCAGTGAATATGTCATGCTCACTCAGTTACGTCATCCTGTTCACTGTGGCCCCGCATGCTCCTAAGAGCAAGTGGTAGTGCATCTGGTCAATAGGTTTCTGCACATATTAGCTATTTAATTGTTCAGAATGTCAGATTGTCGCTCCACCAAGCCTTCGGATTCTGCGTAATAGGAATAGTGGAGATTCTCTTGTAGATTAAGTACTATGCACATCTTCAGTACTAATTTGCCTATGGAGTGTATGCCTCCATCTGTCGCTATGAACCCTCATTGGCACCCTATTCGTAGGTCATGAGGTTGCATATCAGAGCCTTCACTATGGCCCAAGTATCTGCTTAATGAGCAGATACACCTCTGTCCATTTGGAGAACACATAAACAACAACCAACACAAACTCAGAGACGGCTGCTTTCCTATTATGGATTAAACCACACAAACTGTGCAAACGCATCCACTGAACAGGCCGTCTCCCCTGCTCCAATTTCACTAATCTACTATTTTCTTTTGTTGGTCGAACCTGCAGCATACCATTCTTTCTTCATCCATCCTGCCATCCGCCCTTCCACAATGCGTGCTATGCCATACAGCATTTGTGCAAAATAATATTGAAACACCTTGGCAACTGCCAATGTCCTTCATTAGATCATCAAAGCTCATTGCTGTGAAGGAAACCAGCTCTGCTCCATGCATTTTTCCCTTTAGTTGTATTTCTGCCTACTGCTCAATTTAGTCATATGGTGCATTGCTGACTACACTTGCCTTTGTGGCATAATGTTCTCTGCCACGGTTTTGAAGGAAAGGACAGTCTTTCGCACAGAGTCATTTGCAAGTCTCTCTACGGACATCCTCCATATGGGGTTCACGTGCAGCACATTTTATGAGCACTATTTCTTTGGTTAGCATGATCGTTTTTAAGAGGGCATTAACAAAACAATTGGTGTTTTTAATTGGCAGACCTGTAGCTGTTAGTAAACATCTCTCCTTCCACAAAGTTCCATAATGGTGCACTATCCCAAAATCCATAATGGGAATCTGTGAAAACATGAACACAATTATAATACAAGTAGCTCAGCCACCTGTGCTGAAAAGAAATCTGGCAACTGTCCTCATTCCATCAGTGCTAGCACACTACACACATGTGGATTTAACTCACGTTATCATTCCACAGAGAAGAGCCATCCACAAAGTATTCCTAGTCGAGATTTCGTAATGGGATGTTTGCAGTCTAGTCATCACTGCTGTTGTGGCAGATAATCATTCAGTTGCACATCTGCAGGGCATGGATTTAGCACTGGACAATGTGTGAGAGTGACATTAGCCAAAGTCAATAGTGTTAATATATTTTCTGTAACTCTTATAGCAGATACATGAAGAGTTTTAGTTCTGAGTAACAATGCTGTGACTGTGTGTGGTACTGCTACACCCAATGGGTGATCCTGACAATATATTTTGAATGCTCTGGACTGCAAGCACAGCGGTGTCTACAGATCACAGGCAGGGTGGTCGCCCTGCTGCTACAGGACCCAATGCTTTACCGTATATCACTATTGGGTAATGCCTGTCCCCATTTTTTTGTGTTAACAATGCTTGTGTATAATTATTTTCATGACGATATAGAATAATTGGCTTTTTGCAACCTCATAGCAACTTGTTGGTGTTTGGTTTATTTCAGTGAACTACGGGTTCTGCTTCCTCTGTCCATTTTAAAGGTTCGCTGAGAGGCTTTACTATCACTAAGTAACATAATATCACTGCAGTAATACCCAGAACAGCCTAAAATCGACCTCATTTGGATGATGGTTACAGGTCACATTTTGAATTATTTCCATTCTCGATTCTGTAAGATTGCTATAACCTGCTGAGGTATAGTTAACTTTCCCAATGTGTAATAATAGTTTTTGCTTGGATGTATTGCATGCCGTTCTTGCCAAAGCAGTTAACTGTATTGGCACGTCTTATTTGCACATGGCATTTGAGGGTGATGTAACCAACAGTTCCTCTACATAATGTGGAACAATGTTGAACCCCAGGGAACATAATATCATCTAGATCTTTCTTCAGGACGTGCGTCTACCAGTGATTCCTTAATATAAAATACGCACACTTTTGTGTAGTTTGTGAAGCCCAAGGAGAAACACCAAAGTTCTCAGACAGCTCTCCTTAGTTTCGTACAGAGGAGATTGAGAGAAAGTGGTCTGCTACTTATCTTACCACTGCAGCTGGACATGGCAAATCTAAGGCATGACAGCACCAAATTGTCCAATCATGCAGCTCATCACCAAATAATCTAATAGGAACTAGTCAGCAAATAAACATACAAGGTTCATTTCCAGGTGGCTGGATAGAAGAAATGGCATAGAATAACAGTCTCCCCTTTCACACTCCGTGTGGGAATGATGAATAGTTGGTAGTGTGCATCTGCTTACACCAGGGGGCTAACTTACCAGGACCCCACCACCATATTATGAGGAGCAATAAAAAGAGCTCCAGTATTTTACATTTAGTCCGTTACAATGACAATGGATTTCTTAATGGTGCATCCTGTGATGAATCAGAGCTGATCATCCCAAAGAGACTGGCCTGGGACTGCTCTTACGTGGCCAGGGAAAGGCAGCGACTACCTGATCATGGCCCTGGGGGTGGTGTTCTGTGGGAGGATCACATGGGAGGGGACTGAGGCCAGTAACATTTGGAGAACCATCTAACCAACTTCCCTAATGATCGAATGATCTTAATGGCCTATTGTAAAATTGAAGATGTTAATGTTAATATGAATCAGAACATTATGGATGTCAAGTCCCATAATGCTCTAGGTACTGCGACGAGGAACAGGGGCTCTGAGGTGCAGAACCGTAGTATGCAGTCTAGTGGCTCTAGTGGGCCACATCTGAGCGGAACCTCTGAATACGTAAAGATCCTCCAGGTGCAGGTGATTAAACAGCAGCAATGGGAGCAGCTGAACCAAGAGGAAGGAGACACCAGAGATGCTGCTGTGTTTCCAGTAAGTTACGGTGCCGAGAGGAATCAGAGTTGTAGATCATGTAGCAGGAAGTGGTGCTGAGACCAGCTGTCCCCTATGAGACAGAGGCTCTCCTAATTCTGTGTCCTATTCTGGGGGGTGGCATTACCCAGAGTAGTGAAGAAGGAAAGCAGATTTCTGTGGCCGATAGCAGGATCAACCTGAGTACAGCCGGAGCTGTCGAATGCCCAGGACCAGATGAGAGGAGTTGAAGTATCAGCAGGTTTTACGGAGGCACAGAGTGAGTTGGCCTTCGACAGGTGACCCCGGGGTGCTCCGAAATGTAAACAAATGAATTGAAGCATAAAGCTTATAGTGAGAGAAACCGACTGAGAAACATTGTAACCCCATTGACAAAAAAGATAGAATGCAACAGTTTGGAACACTGAACTAATGAAGTTTAGCAATGTTGGCATAACATTTGTAGTGGGGAAGATCAAGTGCAGAAACACTGTAGCCCTCATTGTAAAAGTAAAGAGGGGATAATATCCAAACAAAACAAATGTAATCTACACAAAGGGAGATTACTTAACGGGGGAGATGAAACCTTGCATTGCCTAAACCAAAGAGGGGCAACTATAAATGACAGAGGATGGGGCTTTCCAAAAGAGTTTTATCCTGGCAGCCGAGTGTACCAAGAAAGGGAATATTAGAGGTTAGTCCTGACAGGTTAGTGGACCAGGAAGAAGACAATTGAAGTACTGTAGTGTGGTGGAAGGTTGTGGTGGAAAGAGTGTGTCAAGTCTGATAATGTGTCATGATGAACTAGTGTAAAACCATCCTGACAAACTGTATTGTTTAAGAAGAAGAAATGTGAAAAGTAGTTATCCTTCAACAAAGAGAAAATATTTTGAATATTGACTGCAAGTGTGAAGACAAAGTTGTTCTGCGTTGTCTTGTGGAACTTTGACAATTATTGAGAAGACTGATCAATTCTCTTCAGTAACAAAAGCAGCCAGGTGCCCAGTGAAAGATTTATGGAGGAGAAGAACTTTTGTATTGCATAGGAAGCGGAACTTGATTTTTGGAAATCACTTTCTTGATCAAACTTTGATTTTTAAAATCCTGAATTACTACTGGGGAAGGGGTCCAACCCTGGTTACAAGGATACAGGTTTACAAAGTTCATGTTAGAATACAACTGTTAATTTATTGAGTTTAAAATGGCCTTATGATACCTGTATGATTTTTGTTGTATGGGACAGATACCCTTTGATATTAGAGTGTTTTCTTTTAGTCTTAGTTTGACAGGCAGGGAAACCTTTGTTAGGTTAGGCAGTGTCTTTCTCACCCTCATTGATAAAATGGCTACTTGTTAGAAAATTCTATCTATCTGTCTGTCTCCCATTCCTGACCCCTCACAATCCCCAACCCTTGGAGGGCATGGCTTTACAGCACCATTCAAGACCTACACAACTCTGCTCTGCCTACCCATGTGATATGAGCACCGTCTCAAACTGGCATTTTGCATTACAGGTAATGAAAGTTGCCCCAGCTCCTGGTTCCCATATGACTCTCGCTCTGATTCTCAGGCAGTATAGAAGGCCTTTAATGATAAGACTGACCTGGAAGATAGCCATACATGTGCCCTATACAGAGCCAGAAGTAACAATTGCACAGACTTATGGAATCTGGCATGCCTGTCAACCAATCATCTTCCACATCATCACTCTAAACATGGCTGCAGACAAAATAAAATGCCCATAGCTTCAACACCTTTTTGTGACTGAAATAAAACCACTTCCTTTGCATTTTACCATTGGACAGTTTCTGTTAATGTTATACCATAAATGTTTATTTTCATAATGCACAAAGATATTTCACTTTAACATTTTATTATTTTGTTGGAATTCACAGAGATAGGAGATGTAGGTCATTGGTTGCAATTCATTATTTATTTATTTATTTATTTATTTTGAATTTGTAAAGCGCACTGCAGCCCTCTAGGCAACGAGGCGCTATAAGTATACTTAAGTAGGCTTGCTTGTGGGTTACAATAAGCGGCCCAATGTGTGAAGCTTAACAATATGCAGTTGTTTATACAGTAGAGTTACTGAGTACAATGTTCTACAATACAGAGTATGTGGTATAACAGTCGTATGGACATTGTACACGAGGAATAATACATTAGAAAAAGAGCGTTGTTTTTAGGGCCTTGCGGAAGGCGGCATGGGACTCGATAGATCTAATCTGGTCTGGGAGTTTGTTCCAGAGAGTGGTGGCCATAGTTGGGAAGCTAGAGCCTCCAGCACGCACTCTGCATGTGTGAGGTACTGTGATGGGGTTAGCATATGCAGTTCTTGCGGGTCTGGCGGCTGTTTGTCTGGAGATCCTTTGCGTAAGGTATCTGGGGCGAGGCCGTGGATACATTTGTGGGTAAGGGCTACTGTTTTGAAGATGACCCTTTCCTTAATAGGTAGCCAATGGGCATGTCTCCTGATCGTGGAAATGTGTTCCCTGCGTGAAAGGCCAGTGGCAGCCCTTAAGGCGTTGTTCTGTGCTATCTGCAGTTTGGCCAGGTTCTTTTGAGATGTGCCAATGAAGAAGGCATTGCAGTAATCCAGTCTAGAGCCAATGAGGGCTCTAGCTATGGTAATACAGTTCTGTTGGGTTAGGAATGGTCTGACAGCGTTAATCAGTTTGGCGTGGTACGCTGCAGAGGATGCAATGCCGTTGACCTGCCTGTCCATGGTGAGGTTTGGTTCAAGGTACACGCCAAGTGTTTTGATCGTTTGTGATACTGTGATAGGGATGTTGTCAATTGTGAAGGTGTGATACTCTTTGGCAAGTTTGTTGAGCGTGAAGGGGGATCCTATAAGCAGGAGTTCCGTTTTGTCACTGTTTAAACATAGCCAATTGTCTGCCATCCAAGATTGTATGGTGGAGTAGATGAGGTTGAAGGTGTTGGAGTCAGCTATATAGTCTCCTGTGAGAGGTAAGAGCACCTGGGTGTCATCTGCATAATTGGTATATAAGATGCCCAGCGAGTCTAAGATTTTGAATAAGGGTCTGGTGAAAAGGTTATACAGCGTAGGGGCTATGCATGAGCCCTGTGGGACCCCACATTTGATATGGTTCGGGGTGGCATTGGCCGATTCAGAAAAGACCTTCATTACTCTCTCTTGAAGGAAAGAGTTGATCCATTCGCAAGCCTTAGAAGAGAAGTTAGCCGTGGAGGTGATATGGTGACATAAGGTTTTGTGCTCAACGAGGTCGAAGGCCGCAGAGAGGTCTAGTAGCAGGAGGAGAGCAGGTTTGCCTGCATCCCTGAGGTCATCTATTTGGTTTTTCAGATCTAGCAGTGCTGTTTCTGTGCCATGGCGAGGACGAAAGCCCGATTGGCGAAGTCCAAGAAGGTGATTGTCCTCAATACATTTATGAACTTGCAGGTAGGCCGCTTTGTCCAAACATTTCCATTACAGGTACAAATCATGTTCTCCAGCAAATAACAGAGACTATAAACATGATGACCCTCTAGCACCAATAAACGTTCCTAATGTTCCTTCGGCATCTAAATTGCTTTGAATCCCAACATGACACAAAGAACATTTGAAAATAAATGTGCACCTCTAGCTCCCAGTTAGTGGCCAGATTACATAAACTTTGTTTTAAAATGTTTGCACCTATTCAAGAACTTCTGCAAGGGGATTTTACTGACTCACGGGCTAGAATTGTATTTGCACCTACAGACATATGTGCAGGTAGCATTTTCTAACTGTTGGTCTATTCAACTAACAGTGACATTTCTTACATCACTGGTACAGAAATACCTGGCATGGGCATAATGTATGTAATCTTTTGATAGCACTCTAGTCTTGTAAAACACTAGCAAACCAATTTTAAGTAAGTTATACAATCTCCTGGAGTGGGTCATGTCCACAACCATGTTAGCGTTCCCATTCATTTTAGGGGAATTCTGATCATGTCTTGGTTGTTGCAATTAAAAGGCACAGAGCTTTAAGATGGAGACAAACTACTTGAAAAAGCAACAGGGCCATGGTTAAGCAGAGTGTGAGCTGCCACTGATAAATGGCGTCTATCCCCCTTATCATCCAAGTATGCAATTTCAATGTCATGTTAGCCACAGTCTTAACATGCAAGCATATGCAAGGCATAAAATAAGCAGTGTCGTGTAGCAATTTTCTATGCAATTCTGTAGGTTTACCAATCAAATTGACACTTGTGTAGCAAAGCTTTTTATTTACTTTTCCATTTTCACTCAAAGCACAGCTAGCCCTGCATTCCTCTCTTGCCCTCGGAGCTCTCTACACTCTCTTTTCTCTGTTCACTTCAAGTGCTAAGGCAGAGAAAGTGCAACAGTAATCATCTCCACCACTAGTAAGTGCCAAAGGCATGTGTGGGAGTGCTAGGCAAAAACGGTATTAATTTTATTAAGCTAACTATATCCTGTGTGGCACAGACCAGTATGTGTTAACTTTATATTTTTTTAAAAGACAGTCATGCAATTCCAATCCTAAAAATGTAAGTTGTTACATAATGCATAAGTACATTATTGACACTGTAAAACACTGCATGGTCTCCCGACATTACAGTAAAGATTAGTTTACTGTATCTAAATCTCATATTGAATTTTGTTGATGAAGATCGATCATATTGACAAATTAACACTTTTCACACAATCAAATGCTTTAGATGGCAAACCTATTTCTGTAATGTGCTGGTTGCATACATCTGTGCAATTGGTGCTCAACCCATGAGCAGATAACCTACTCATTGATTTTCTACCGAATCAGCCTTTCGCTTTGTACCAGCTACCCTGAAAGCGAGATGAACACAAACTACAATATTTCACCTAGTTTGCACAGTTTTCTGCTTGCTACTCCATCCACTCTGCGTAGTCTACTACTTCCTTGCCTCTTACATAATGAATACACAAAGATAACTAGATCTTCATGCAAAGTAGTGATCAATAGTTTCATCCAGTTGCTACATCTACAGATCTCGGCACTACCATACACTGTAGTAAGCATCCAGATCTCAATGTGCTTCTTTATTACGATAGTATTATATATTAGCACCTACAGGAGACAGCTAGCCAAACTGATTTTTTTACCATATCTATTTGTGTCCATTCATGCAGCTAACCATTTACATTTAACAAACACTCATCCACAGCTGGCAAAGTCTTTTCACCCACTCGCATAGTCGTGTAGATTTTATGAAGGGTGGGTACCATTTGCAAGGGATGTGTGAAACTTTTATTTAATATTTAATTTGTTTGCATTAAATGACAAATACAAGTTTCACTGTGCATAGCTGGCCTCTGGGTGGTAGCAGTGTGCCAACCATAAAGCGGGTTTGTAGTGACATGCAACATTTAAAATACATCACATTTGAATTTGTTGTCATCTGTCGTTATGTGTTGCAGGCATTTTTCTTAGATCGAATAGGTAAAATAAGTTTCCCGACTTGCAGTTCCAGCAGGTCTATCTGAATGTAAAATAATTTGCAAGTCCTAACTGTTCTCACTGTCTTAGTTTAGCTGTATGCATGTAATGCTGTATTGTTGCTCATTTCATGTAAACAGTACAAATAACTTCTGGCAACATTTTCAATATTAGTATTACATTGCTAATGAAATGGGTCTGTTTGTGAATCAATTTAATTAGCAAACTCTGCTTGCTAATCAATTATTGAAAATGAATATATGCCTTGATATGAGGTCACTGTATTTAAAACTGGCAATTTTTATCTCGGGACAATCAGAGGAGTGAGCCTCCTTAAGTTATTTAAAGACCAAGAATCATTGACACATTTACTTGTGGTTATGACTTTGGAATACAAGAATGTGCTTGATGCAAATCTGCTTTGTCTCTAATAAAGAAATTACAAAGGTTGCAAAAAATTGCTTCTTTTTTTATTTAATATTATAGCATGACACAAAAAGTCAACTTTTAATACTGTACTTCACTTAACAGCCATCAAACAATTTAGGTAATGATATGATAGGTTATTTGTAACGTGCTTAATACCAAGAGGTTTCTAAGCGCGGACCCAGAGATCGAACCTGTGTTGCTCTGTGTCGTCTTTTTTCCAAGGTGAGAACGTTGCCTCTGAGCTATCCTACCGAGACATCCCGAGTTCATTAAAAAGGTTTCAATCTTAAGCCACAATTTTGTCATAAAAGAATGCAACCCTCATTATTACCAAACAAACATATCCCAGAAGACAGTTTCATTTTCTTGCTCACATGCTCCCCAAGCTTGCATATAGCCACGCCCAATTTCTTTTAGCACATCGCAACTTTGCTTGTGCTTCATAAACATTGCGTTGTTTAACTCTTCAAACATGTCACCCTCAAACAAGACCATATTCACTGGTTATCAGTGGTTTTCCATGTCAAATATGGTAGTCAATATAGCCTTTGCATGTATCTAGGATAGTTAATTAAGGGTCGTTGAAGGTTACTTTAAGTGTTATTTTTTGTCAAGTGTGATACATTTTAGATTTGCATATATGTAGCAACATAATGAAGAATGTGTAACTTAGCATAATGAGATTTAAAGCTTAGAGCTTCATGCAAAGTGGAAAAAGGATCTTGAATGTGAAATCCATTATGAGGGGATGCAGTAGTTTTGAACACACATACGTAAAATAAACATGCACACATGCTTGTACGGGAGAGTGGCTGGCCAAGGAGGAAAGTATGAATTGGCATAGGAACAGCTGCAACAACATGGAAGCGGCTATTAGGATCTGAAATAGAATGAAGAGCATGGGCCCAGGGTTTGGGCTTGGAAATTGTTGTGCGAGCGGCCAAAGAAGCATCTGCCACCGGGCAGTGTCAATCTATGGTTAGTGGCTAAAAGTGTAAAAGGGTAACTGGGAATGGAGATGACCACGGCCCTATGAGAAGGCTAAATAGATTAGCAGTATAAATATTATAATGTGAACTGAGGCCAGATGGATTGAACTGGTGGATGCATAATGAAAGGGTGTGAACGGGCACCAAGAATAAATATCCAGAGTGTCAGTGTGTTTGGAAAAATGAGTTAGGGCCCGATCAAAGGAACATTTTTGTTAACTCTCTATAGCCTTATAGGGTTCGATTCACAGAGCATTTTCCCATTGGATTTTGCCATTATAAAACGCTTCCGTGAATCAGGACTATAAAGTGTTCATACATAAACCATGCATGTCAGATTTAGCATTGCATGTCTGTGACCAAGTGCCATACAATGTTAGGGTACTGTCTCTTGCAGAAAGAAACCCAAGAAGAGTTCTGGTCTTGTATTTGCAATATCATGAAAATTGCAAGTGAAAGAGGATGGTGCCACAGTGATGTCAACCAATGAGATTGTGGGGATTAGATTTCCTTGTATAGGGCCAAACCATTTGTATTTTGGGTGATGACTTTGTAAAGGAACATGAAGAATATGTGGGAGTGTATATATGTTTTATCTGGTCTGTGGTTCAGGGAGACTCAGGTTAGTTCAATCTCCAAGGAGTTGTCTTGCCTCTCTCTCAATAGTACTAAGTAACCATAAAATGTATAATGAAATATCTATTCTGTAAGCAGTATCCTTAATTGTACTACAATCGTAAGTACCATATACAGTTCAATTACATCATTCCACCATATTACAAACACGTTCTACTCCCACTACATTACCTATAATTACTATGCACATTACTACTGTGGTGATTCTGGTCATACTCCTACTACATTACCTATAAATACTACACACATTACTACTGTGGTGGTTGTAGCCAGTGGACATATTCTTGGGGCCATGGCTTACACCCATGCCCTCCAGAATCTGGCCACCACAATACAATTAAAAATATAAAAACTACATATGGTACACCATCAAATAATAAAACTCACCCTAAACCCCTTCAATCAAAAATGATGTCTGTGGACACTAAAATAGACCGCAGACTCAGCAGTATTTCCAAACCCATGTTTTTACCTATGAAAACAGCTCCACATCACCTTCATTCCACTCCCCAACCATTGCTATGGCCTCTTGTAGTCATCAAATAACCCCAAATGTCTTTTGCAAGCTGCTCATACACAGCGCTGTCTGTGGACTACCATGTTGTCCTTCGAGCAAACGGCTCCCACACCGTCTTTTTTCACCTAGAAAAACAGCCCCATATTATTTCAATGCCTCTCCTCCACCCTTCCCAGCCCTTATTTTCACCACCAAATAACCCAAAATGTTTTTCCAGACTGTTTTCCCCGCTAGACTGCCCGCAGACACCAGCTGGTGTTTGCAGAGCCAACATGGCAGATGTTTCCAAAAATATGACACACCTCAAGCTTTTCACCATCCACTCAGCTGCCGTGTCCGATGTCCTCGGACCTCACGCTGCCCTCTGGGCCAATCAGAGACCCATCTGCAGAACGAACAGGGAAGTGAGTCTGCGGACCGAACCCAGATATCACTCATTTTTTAGACCTACTTTTTGGATATTTAAAAAAAGAAAACTACTGGACGGATTTGCACCAAAATTACAAAAGCACGCTTTTGTGACTAAGGTGCCACTCCTGTCACAAATTTCATGAAAATCTATCCAGTGGTTTGGGCTGTAGGCCTGAGCACATTTTGTTTTCCATTGCGTCTTTGGGAAAAAAAACACACATTTTGGGACCCCCACTATAACTTTTCACCACCCCCCCCGCACGAAAGCTCAACACAATTTGCAGAATCAATCTGACGGGGCCATATACTTTTTTTGCAAAGTTTTATGGGGATTCATCCAGGGATGACAAAGTAATAAGCCGCCCACTATCTGCTGTTCCTATGGGTTGAGCAACTTAACCATAACTACACGGTCGCTACCGTAAGCCATGAAATTCAGACAATTCAGGAAATGTGGGGAGCAGAAACAGGAGTAACATAGGCTAAGAACATAGCAATTTTGTTTTCATTTGTTGAAAAAGGGATTCCCTAAAGAGGTTCAGCATGATTTGGACAAGGTTGTAGGGAAAGAGGCCAAGGGATAGCCAGAGATGTAGGTGTATTTTTGTAAAAGTAGATTGGAAAAAGAAAAATAGAATGCTAATTGGCACAAAAAGCAGAGCCTAAGCTGGTCCAGAAGAAATTAGCTCAAATATATCCAGAAGGAGCAGCGATTACCGGCTCTGTGGAGGGACAACAGGGACAATGGCAACAACTGGGACAGTTTGAATCAGATGGACGGATGGGTATGCTTATTATTTATGGCAGATGGGTGGATTAATTTGGGGAAGAAGCGTATTTGCTGAGAGGTAGTGGTAGTGGTGTTTTTCGATCCACATGCTAATCCAGTGGCACTTGCAGTTAGGTTTCCATACTTTCATAAAATACACAGCCCCTAACCCTGCCATATATCCCAGAATCTGTGCAACCACAGCAGGTTTGAATTGGTCAGGACCTGGTGACTGAAGTTGCACGGAACTATATTCCTCAGTCGGTCATGCCAGCACTGGCATCGTGGCAGATATGGTATAAGAATCATTTACCTCAAGGAACAATGGGACATTACCCTGCAGGAAGTTTTTTGGGAGGGAATCCTTTCCTGCTCCCAGGTGCCAATGTGAATCCAGATTAGGAAAGCCCACAGAAATCCCTATTGTTTCCAGTCCTGTATGTTACTGCTGATCCGCAACAGGAAGTTGTAACAACAGGAAATTAAACTTTTGTGTTTATGTTAGACACAAGGGCTACAAAATCTTGAATCAAGGAAGGTCAATTTCCCTTGTCACGTAAACCGATGGACATGCAGGGATTTTCTTGGGGAGGATCTGCGTATCAGGGTGGGTAATCAACATGGATCTGCTCCCTTGTTATATTGTATGGATACATCAGTGAATCTTTTGGGTAGAGACATTCTTAGCAAACTAAATATGAACATTGCATTCACAGAGAAAGGTCTGGGATGCTCAGCTCCAGAGTTGGACCCAGTAAGAACAACAGTGCTTCTGCGTACAAGTTATGGTGATAGCACCACAATAAGGGGGGGTGCATGTGCATGCGGCTCTGTTCTTTTATGGGGTCATGTTTGTGCTAGGATTGGTCCCTGGACTTGGCAACTCTATCACTTTTTTGTTTAGACCTGCAAATTCACAAGAGATAACACCATGTTCCATTGTTACTATAATTTTAGAAGCAGTCATTATTTAAAAAAAAACAGGGTGGTTCTCTCAAGCTTCGATGAGGAAGGTGAAGAATGGTGCAGTTCTGTGCATTGATAATCACAGGGCGTAGGATGAGTACACCACTTACCCCTGTACGTACTGCAGCAAATGCCCAAAGGTCTGCAGAGATTCTTGGCAATGAGTGTAGGAAGTACCTTAGGGCCTTAACAAAAGCTATCAGAATTATATCTTCACAGGTTGACTTTGCACATCTACAGTTGACTGCAACAAATAACAGCACCAACGGATCTGAAGAGTTGAATCATCAGCCATTGCTCTCAGAGTATGACTTTTTCATTCAGACATTTGTGCAATGGTGTAGTGAGAGGAGATTTCACGGCCCCTGCAAGTCTATTTCTGCCACTCTGACACCGCAATTCTTCCACCGACAGAGAAGGATAAAAATTGTAAGTTAAGTACGGCCTAAGAAATTTTCTTTCACTACAGTCAACCATTACAAGATGGATGAAAATTCTGTTAAGTGCAATATCAGGTGTAAAATGAAGATTAGGAGGTTTTGTTGTGTAGGTTTTCTTTTTTCCTTTAGTTTTCTGTTTTAATGGATCAGGAAGAACAAATGTAAATATTCATGAGTTGTCTAGGGGTATATAGAGTTTAATGAAGTATTGTTACGGTCACAAAGAGACCTGGATGCAGATTCTGTGAAAGTCTATGATGAATTGCACTTTAGTAAGATTGTAAACACGCATGGTTTCGCTGCAGAGAATGTCTGTATGGGCATTTGAAGGAGATGGGGAGAGAGAAATATGCAGGATCTTGTTATATCTGCTCACTCATTCCCCACACTTCTTGCAAACCTAGGATATTTATTCCAGATGAAGGAGAATCAAGAATTTCATTATATTTGGTGCACCTAGCCCTATGTCGGCTTGGGAGACAGTCTATTACAGCTTCAGTAATTTCTGTAAATAAAGATGAATATATAACAAAAAATGTTATGGATGAGGGAAATAATGTATATTGTACCAGAAGGGAACAACTGAATCTTGGACGCTCTATTGTCAAAGGGAGCAAGAGGTGAAGAGTTGTAGCACAAATTAATGAAGAATGTGGAATTGTCTGGAACCATCATACAAGATGTCTGACATGGCTCCAGGAGCCAGATAAATCGGTTAAGAATCCGCTACTTATACTTTTTTTTTCTCTGTGTTTTAAGGGCAATGTCACAGTGCCTTAGGCCACTAATGGAAACTGCAGTCGATTAATACGCCTTGCTGACCCGGCTGGAGGAACAACTGCATTGTTGGACACAGTGTGGAGTTTTGGAGAAAATTCCTATCAGCAATTTCCTCCAGCCTGGCGGGGTGTGTGCAGTTTGACTACACTGTGAGAGGAGCCTTGTCATGCTTATTGCTCATAATATGGTTCCCATTTACATCTCTTAAATATGTTTATCCTTGTATAATGCATATCCAGTAAGATTGGTGAACGGAAATGCACATTTATTTTCTTCAAGTGACTAAGATATGTACGAGTGGGTCAAAGTAGATCTCAAGGTTGCGCTAGACAGTGTTTTCATAATCGTTACACACAAAACACTTCCACTCTCATATTTTCTATTCAGTATTTATACATAATTAAAAGAGGATTCTTGCTACTGACATAACATACTTCATAGCAATATTTGACTGTGTTGTCTTCTACTGCATACGCTTGTTAATTTAGAAGTTCTCTCACTGATGCAATTCTTAAATGTCACATGCTTTGCATGAATGCTCTTCAAAAGATGCTTCTTTAGCTGTTCTTAACATCATATCAATAGACTACTGTTGAATGTTCTTAGTAAAAACGTTTTACATTTGACACTGCTATCAGGAAGACAAATAAGAAAATGTAATTATTATTTCTTTATTTTTTTACTGTTGTTTTGTGTTCAGAAATGTTGTCTCTCCTTAACCTCCCCAAGGAAAAATATTTAGTATGAAGAACAGAGATTTTAATAACTTTCACAAAATTGCTTGACTCCGGACCTGAAAATAATATTTGTACTAACTTGCATGCGTTCCTCTTAAATGTCCACACATTTTCCCCACAGGGAATCGCCAGTTATGGAAAGCTGTGGAGCATGGACAAAACATAAATAGCACTTCTGAAAGATTAGCTTTTGAGCTTCAGAATAGGTAGGATATCATGTACTGTATGTAGCACTTCACACCTTGAAGTATACAAGAAATTCCTTCCCACGCAAATCAAAAGAATATCAATATTTTAAAGGTTAGGAATCTCAAAAATGTTCTGTTCCTTGCTTCAGATTTTGAACTAGGCAAAGAAGAGATATTCTGAATAAAAGGCTGCACTAAAAGTTCTATATCTATATTTTATATTTTATTTTAAAGTTATACAAAGCTTATTGTATAAAAATATGCTTAACAAAATAAAAACATACTGTTTTTAAAAAATGTCATATTCTAGGCATTTTCTAGGCAGCCAGACTGTATTGCATGAGCAGAAAATATGTAAACACGTATTATGAACATTCATCAAAAATAATAGGAGGGGTGCTCACAAACCAGACATAAATAACCACATATTATTCCAAAGTGAAAGCAAAAGGTGATGTGTTGCTACAAGAGATAGATAGTATGACGCAATGCCTCTGCATCGTGGATGTACTACTTGAGACTATGCAATGGTAGATCTGGCAGAAGGAAATAAAAGGGCATGTCCAGGTTTGCAGTACCTATGTATTTTGGTAGCAGGTGCAACGCAGCATAATAAAAATTCCTGCTAGGCCTCAGATACCAGCGCAGTGGCCTATGTTGCACCAAACAAATGGTGATGAAGGCGGGCATGACCTGTGGGCACGATGACACTGCACCTGCCCATCAAGTCCCCACTCTGGTTGTTGAACGGGATATTATATTGTGCCTCTTTATTGTATATATTAGCCTAAGCCCAGTCGCTCTACGAAGAAATCCGCGTTGCAAGGTTCTGACCTTAGACCGATATAGCCGCCATTTTAGGTTCATCCGCCATTTTGATTCGTACTCCAAAGTCACCCTGTGTTCTAAAATGGTGGACAGTGTTCTTCTGTTTGTAACTTGGCCGTCTCGACCTCTACATGAAGTTAATGCCTAAACTGCTCGCAGGCCAAATGTTAGAGTCATGTAAGGAGACCTTGTCCTTCTTTGACCTGTAGATCGAGGATTACCTATGCCAACGAAACTGATCCGCAAGCATATATTAAGCACAATGTTGTTTAAATACTGAATGTGAACACTTGTAGAACTGCATTGTATAAAACATGTACGAAGGCTTAATGTTAAATCCGAAGATACACTGTTGCCATTATGACTTATTTGTATATAAACTGGGAATAATCCATATGCATATAGATGAATAAATTAGAAGTGAACGCGGCACAAACCCCTAGCCCTAGGAATGATTAACCTGTAAATGGGCTGTACATCATGTTACAAATTGTATAAAAGAGTGAATGTTCTGATGTACAGTCCCACTCACTTCTCATTCCAACAGGGCTGGTATTCACTGTGATGTGCTGAGGCCCATGTCCCGCTGGGAACTCTGTACTAGGGAACTCTGGACTGAACAGCTGGATATGTCTGTTGCTGCTAACAAAGAGACGGCCAGCACTGGCAAGTGCTCCATGTTCATCTTCTCCACCAGGAGTGCAATACATAAGATTTACAAAATGCTATCAGCATGGGGTGGCTCCTTAGCTGCAATGAAGAAAGACCTCCATGATTACATCATAGAGGGCTATAGCTTCTCCTTGTCAAGGCCGACTATGAGATGTGTCATCTTCGCCAAGCAAGCCAGGGTCCCCAGGTATCCCTGGACCTGACCTGTGCCATGTGTACCTGAGATAAGTGGCCATGTCATGCATGGCCACTGAAGAAAATGAAGAAAGGGCACAGCTGATTCAACAATGATCCTGCAGTCAGCTACACAGTCAGATCCTGTGGGTTCTCAGCATAAACCACCAGTGTATTTTGAAGCTTGGTTGGTCACACAAACTGGCATAGTGTGCCTCTCACATGATGGGAACATTCAAATCGGTGTGGGTGGAAGAGGTTCATGGCATACGGAAATAAAGGGGTCGCTCAAGTGGCATGTGTGTGTCTCGCAACACAACACCAAGAGTAAAGGTGTCCTTAGGAGTGTGGTCTGACTCATGTATAGGATTCCCTGCCCCATGCCCAAGGCTGTTTAGTGGCAGGTCAAACATGTGGCCATTGTGGGAAGCCTAATCATTTTCCAAATGTTTGTGGAGCACCTTGGTCAGCCACATCTGGCAGGTTACCAGACCAGGCATGCTTCTGCCACATAAGAGTGGCAGCAATTATAGAAACAACCATGGCTCGTGCCAAAACAAGGGAAAGTGAAGAAAACGTTGAAGAAATGTTCTTCATTTCAGCCATCTTCAAGGAACAAAAAGGGGAAGCAGTGCCAACTCTAATGCGGTGTATAGATACAATAGGAACGGACTCCTGTCCTCAGACACTGGAATAGGTCAACATGATGCCCACATGCCAGTTTAAGGGTCTTACACCATGAACCCTGCTCACACACCCAAAAGTATGCATTAGGTATGTATCAGTTTCCCTTGGAAAGAGCTTTCCACATTCTAAGTGACTCTGGATGTGAAGGATAAACTGCTGAACTGCACAACAGCAGAGGAATTAAGCACTTTGCATTCAGCATGTACCTTGATGAACTAGAGTCACCACTTTAGGAGTTCAGTGACTTATTCAATGGCACAGAGTGCCTCAATGGCCATGAAGTTCGACTTCACATTGACCCAATGTAAAACCCATGGCTCTGTGACAATGGATTATTTCTTTCCACAAGAGGAAAAAGGTAGAAGCCTAACTGAACATGTGAGAGTCCCAGGGCATGATTGAAAGAATGATGTGTCCTTCTCACTGGGTGTTCCTGATTGTTATTGCCCTCAAAGTGAAGACGCTGGGTGCAGTCCATCCAGATGTGTGTGGAGATGTGCTTGCCTGTTAAGGCCCTCAGTGGAAACATTCAGCCGACTCCCATTTTGGACTGCATTATTGTGAATCTCCAAGACACCATCTTTTTTCCACAGTCAACCTCAATGATGGACAGCGCTTGATACAGTTACAGGAAGATTATGGCCAATCACAATATTCACATCCCACGTTGGGCTTTTCAGTTACCGGGCCTCATTTTCGGGGTCTCATCAGCAGCCAAGGTATTCCAAAACAGGATTAGAAGCATATATTTGAAACTCACAGGCGCTTGGAACATGCATGATGGCATTTATATCTATAAGTCATAAGAGAAAGAACATGCCGATGACAACCACCTTTTTCTATCATTTTCTTCTTTCAAGTCAGATATTCACCCAAATCTTTCAGCTTGTCTTTCTGTGATCAGAACATGGACGTTAGACCATTTTCTCATCCGGAATCCATCTAAGATTGAAGTTCTCTTTTTTCCCACCAATACTATCCCCCCCCCTCCTGTTTCCCCTCAATTTGTTATGTTTTCCCCTTCGTATCTGCTCTTTTCCCTGACTGCCTCAACCTTGGTCTTCATCTTGATACTAATCTTTCCTTTATATATTTGATGTATATTTTTATATAGCGCCAGTGCCCTCAGGCATCAGGGTGCATCAAGAGAAGCGGTCGTAGCCAGAACCAGAAATTCTCATTCAAACAAAGCATTTATCAATAGTTTCCTAAATTTCAGCGGGTCCTTAATGCTACGTAAGGCAGCCGGAAGTTTATTCCATTTCTGGACAGCTTTGCTCATTATAGCTCAATTACATCTCTTTCCTGCCGCTTTTATCTTTTTTTTAACATCCGGAAAGTTAGAAGTCTCTTTACCTTCAGTGCTATGAAGCTTCTAATGTCTTCCTTAATGGTCTCTCGATTATTCTACTGTTCTTATTTTTGGTCTTCCTGCCTCACGGCTAGCTCTCCTTAAATCTACTTTCAATTTCTCTACCCATCCCTTGTATTTCCTAGCTATTTGTGGCTTAATTTCCCCTTCCTTGGCTTCTCGCTGCTGGCTACCTTTTCACTCTCAGCTTAAATTAACTTTTCTCTGCATCATATTTACATCTCTTTATGGACTTGCTGCTATTTACCTTGCCTCTCTTATTTCCTTCTATGTTCCCTCTCGTACCCTTCATTACCAAAGCACTTTCATTTAACTGTTCCTCGTTCTCCATGTGCTTCCTCTCATTTCTATTCTTTTTTTCTCTTCTGGCTCCTCTTTACTGGAATGCTCTCCCGCTCTCTCTCTGGTCTATTCATTCTTACCCCAACTTCACTTCTGCCTTAAAGACCTTCTTACTTCTGCCTTAATTGTATTGTAAACTTTACTGTAAACTATATTGTTTTATTGTAACCACCTGCTAATTTTTATTGTACTGTAAAATTGGCTGTTTACAGCTCCTTGACGTAAGGTGCTATATAAATAACAAATAAATACAGAAATATACAAACATTTTAGATTCACAGTAGTTCTTCACTACTTCAGGGAGAACGGCCTAACCCTGAACAAACAAAAATGCAAATATATACAGTGACAAGTGGAGTGATCAGGTATTTTCTCAAAGGTAAAAGGTATTTGCACTGACCCAAGAAAGGTCATGGCATCAAGTCAGCCTCATCTCCCAAATTCCCATTGGTGGTGAGAATCTATCTCAAAGGTGTTATCTTATGTGGAAGGCTCATCCTTGACCTATACTTCTCTCACCTAAAAAACACCTGTGGGTGTGGTGCCCTTCACAACAGAAAGCTTTTGAAGCAGTGAAGACTACATTAGTCGCTGACACCTTACTGGCATTTTTTTTGACCCAACCAAAGTGTCCAGAATACTGGTGGTGCTAGTGCAGTAGGTTTAGGGACTCTCCTGGTACAAGTTAACAAGTCTGAGGTCTGGTGGTGCATCCCCTATGCCATCCATGTTCTCACTCCTACCAAACAGCGCTATTCGCAGATGAAGGCTTGTCACAGGAAAAACAAATCTTGCTCCACGACTGGAAAAAAAGAAGTGGACCATGCACTGTCTCGCTGCACCTGGTGTCAAGAATCCATCACAGTGGCACATCCACCGCCTATTGAAGTCCCAATAAGGAGCACAGCACTGTGGCAATCTATCAGCATCAACTATGGCCCCTTCTGCAGAATTCCCATTTTAATCTTGTGTATGAATTCTTGGGGTATCCTAAGGTCAAATGAATCTGCTCCACAGTGGTAGAATGGGTTATTCCACTTTTGCAAGACATGTTAGCAGCCCACAGGATTCCAAAATCCATTTGGTCTGGGAATGGACCACCCTTCTATAGTATAGAGTTTTGATCATTCCTCACCTTCGATGGGCTAACATGCACACGTATCACATCTTGCTGGTCAAAAGGATGATAATCACATTAAACAACGTCTTTTTTCATACTCCATGAATAAGGAAACCCTATCCAGGAGGTGCTCATTTAATTCCTGATGGCATAGCATACAATAGCTCTTTCCTCCACAGGGGCAGTCTCTGGGGCAGCATTCCTCAATCAGAATGTGCAATTTGTTAAACCAGAGCAAGTATCCAAGTCCAGGTCTTCTGCGAACATGTAACTAGAAATGAGGGACATGAGCCAAAAAGAGAACTTTAGGGGAGATCTACGGAACAATTACCCAGGATTGGGTGTTAAAGTGTTGATGATTCAAAACAGAAACCCTAGCCATAAAACGAGCCTCCCATTTGAGTCTAACCCATGAAGGGTCACCTACAAAAAACGCTCCATCTTTACTGGCCACCAAGGTAACAGTAGGGTAACATGCAAGGCAAGTTGGTTCCACAAGTTACAGGATGGCCTCTACTTTGACAAAGCAGATCTACCAGAAAGGGAGCCTGATGATCTATAGCATACCAGCCAGAAGCAGATGAAGAGTGATAGCATACTTGTGACAAGTGAAAATTGTTATGAGACGCGGTAACAACGTGCTTCAGGCTCTACATTTTCACTCTCCGCATTACAAAGGATCCTTACTTGCTAAGACACTTCAGGGTACCTCTTCCTCACTCCGCTCTGTTCCTATGGCACATCAGGTGTTCCTAACGGCCCAGACTCGTTTCACAGAGCATGTTTGGTTGCCCTGGAAACTGGGTAGGCTTCCTTTCTGCAATGGTCACGTGCGACGTGTTTCACGATCACGTGACTATAGGCTCTTAAGCCGGTATGGGAAAGCGGCTAAGCGCTTCTAGTTGAGCTGTTTTATCCTGTCACCTACTGTTCTCATGTCTCTTTGGTTTTTGGATCTACGCTTGCCTTATGGATTGCCTCTGTCTGTTCTCTTTGTGCCTGTTTACTGTCCACTCACTGCCCTGACCTTTGCTGTGCTACTTGACTTGCCTTGATTTTCCTTGTCTGACTCCTGAACTTGCCTGCCTATTACCGAACCCGGATTGTATTTCGGATTGTCTTCAGATCCCCTCGGCTTTGGTGAATGATCCACGCATCGTTCCTTTCCAAGTACCACATTTGGACGCGAGCTCGGCTCGCCCTTTGCTGGAACAAGCGTCTCAGAAGATATGCATCATCACTTATCGTCATCATCACGGAGCACTGAGCAGAACCGTGTGCTGTACAGGCATCTCGTGCCGATCCTGTGGTCAGTGCTATTTCGCCTTCCACCATTTCTTGAGGATAGCGTTCCACTCTGCTTTATTATCCGGTTTTGGAATACTCACTGCCCTTGCAAAGTATACAAGAAAAACTTCAATCCATCCTCTGGTCAGGGAATAAGACTTCCTTCAACTAGGCGTCCTCGTGCCATTGGCATTTGTGGATTAGAGACTCACCACCTTAGCACAAGGCGTCCGCGTGTCGTCTCCACCGGTGGCTTTTGTGGACTAGTGACTAGCCATTTCTAGGCGTCCTCGTGCCATCAGGTTTAACCTCTACCATTCCTTGACCAGAGAGAGGTCCTGCTTGTCAGTCCACAGTGGTAAACCCTAATTTGTTATCACCCTTATTAATTGTCTCCTTGTCACTCTGTCTCTTACTATTCTTGGTTCTTATTATTACTCCAGGTAAAGACTACTTCCGATTTCTATGCCTATGTACTTTGATCTACAGCGCTACTTGTATTACAGGTTAGTGCTATCTCTATTGTGTGCTCAGTGTTTGAAAAGTTCTCTTGTGACTATTTGGTGATCTGTGAAGTTCGTGTTACAGGTATATCCTGTCCAGATAACTTTGGAACCCATCCGGTGCAGCATCAGGACGTTGACTGATCTCCTTCTGGACAATCTCCTTCTTGGTGTTTTTTTTTGTTTTTATTTTACCCAAGAAAAATATTGCCTTGAGGAATTCAACAGGTACACAGCGGGGTCAAGGCCGCTGGATTCCTGACAAAAATACATCAGATCGCAAGGTTTAACAAGACACCATCATGCCAACATCCACTGTACTAACCTCATGTCGATACCTAAGCAGAGGTCATCAAAGGCCTCTTTCAGGTTTGCAAGACAGGGCCTCATCACGAGTCGGGCGGTATTCCTGCAGTAAGTCCACCTGCCCAACACAATTACCATTACCGCCGGATTACAAGTGGTGATGGCAGTGTAAGTCTTCCATTTATTTGAGTCCATAGGACTCAATGAGGCATTTTGGCGCAATAACTCCAGTGATAATTGCACCATGGTAGATGGTAAAGTGGACAGTCAGCAGATTTACCTCCAGTTCGTAGCTGGAGGTGAATCCTCCAATTAACCACCAAACTCATGATTGGGCGGTGCAGTAATGGGGCGGTATTACTGCCACATTTTAGTGCACTGCCCAACTCGTGTTATACTACGTAGTTATGCTTTATAACATTGTTTATTGTAGTTTAATAGGGACGATATTGAGCAATGTGTCTGTTTCACAGGCATACCACATCAAACACCAGAGAAGGCGATCTGGAGGAATGACATAAAAAGGACCTGCCCAGTGTGGCTGCAGTCATTAACACCCTGACAGTGGCTCTATATATTTTGTTGGAGAGGGATAGTGACATACCCACAATCTGCATTAGGCATGGCCGTTGTGCCTCCAGTACACCAACAAGGAGCAATACCGAACCTTCAGCAGTGTGGGTAAAGGACAGTGTGGAGGATTAACATCTGGTAAGAGTGTAGAAGCCCTGGCTTTTTTGTTTTATTAATAATAAAATGAAATAGGTAATTCGGTCTCAGAAAGAGTGGCCTGCTAACCGGACCCCACTTTCAGCAAACTCCATTTCAAAAGCGTAGTATACACAAGTGCCCTGCTGCACCTGTATCCTAATCTGCAGCACTTGCTCTCCAATGGCACAGAGCAGGTTCAGAAACTTCTGGTGCCCTATTGACAAGTGCAGTGACAGCCAAGTCGCTTCAGCGCAGGGCCCACATTTAGAATATGCACCACTGCTCCAAAACTACACAATTATAAGACATCTTCACCCTGGTGGCAGTTATAATATTTACACATAGCCATACCCAAGTTAGGTGTATGGTGGCTGGCATTGTATATCAAAATTAAAGCAACTCCTGAATCTGTATCATAAAACTGTCAAACCATGAACCAGGCCAGCCATGGGCAGGCTGTGTGCATTCTCCATAGACTACCCATCTCTCTTGCAACCCTCAGGGCAGAAGCCAGTGGGAGTTGCCTCTTTTTGATCTTCTTTTGTGAGGTCAGGTAACACCCCTCTACAGCATGACACACCCTTAGCAGGCACAGTCCTGACAAACAGGTATCAAAGGGCATACCCTACATAAAACAACTAGCCTCATGCCAGGGTGTTGCATACCAAAGGGTCTTTGAAGCTATGGGTCTTAGATGGGGGTAGGGTTAGTGTAGCCAGAATGAACTCACCATACATGAGGAAAGGTTCTACCATCTTGTTTCTCTGTACATCCCTTTCCTTCCTGTCTTCTTCACTTCCTTAAGTACAAAACACTGTGGGTATTATGCAAGCCGGCAAAGTCCACTTGTCACAAGAACAGGGATTGGACCCTTTAAAACAGGCTTGCTAACATTCAATCCCTTTGGGTATTTTCACCTATAGAAGAGAGTGTCTCCCAATGCTTCTGTGATTCACTTTTGGGTCATTCAGGACATAAGAAAGAAGTTATTTGGACCTCCTTTGGGAGGTTGATTTTTCCAAAGTCCTGAGTCATTGCGGTAGATTGTTCCAAAGCAGGAGGCAAGCTCTACTCCTGAACCCCTCCCATGGCATAATGGAGGTGTCTCTTACTGAGAACCAGGACCGTGCACTCTGTTGCAAACCTCCCTATGCTGGAGAGCACAAACTGAAAGGACTAACCCTATCCAAGTGCCCATGCAATGGGTCTCACAACATCCTGAGTGCTAGAGCATCCAGGGTCCTTTTTTCAGTGCATTGAACTGATCAAGCCGCATTTGAAGCAGAAGGATCTGATTGTGCTGCCTTTGGCACGCAATCTTCAAACCACTGTGCTTGCATCATCAATTTGGTTTGAAACACAGAGGCCCATAACTTGCTAAGCTAGAGCACCAGTACCCTGTGCAGATGACTTTGAACGGCTGCATCAAACCAAGCATCGAACCACCAGGGCTTTGCATTGCAGCTCTACTCAAATTGCTGGAAGCACGTCACTCATCTATCCAAACCAGTGGTTATCATGTTCCGATCCACATTCAATGGCAAACTGCTGCTGATAACCCCTTCGACATGCATCGCTCGATGCTGCTTCAAATCGCCACCTGGAATCAAAGCCTTCAAACACTGTTCAACTCACAAACAGCACAAAGTTTGGTTTGATCTTGCCGAACATTTGAATAAGGTACTTTGAACTGACTCTGTCCCCGTGGTCTAGGTTTCAGGGCACTAGTGACTGGCTCAGTCCCTTTTGCACTCTTTATCACTAAAAGCATATCCTTTTTGAACACTGTGGTACGTTATTGCCTTTGTATTCCATGCTAAGTATCCAGAGTGCATGCATCTTCGCATTCTGCTATTCTCTGTGTTCCTTTGAATGCTATGGTCTTTGATCATGTTACTGTCATAATATCAGATGTCTTAATAGTAGAAATACTTTGAAGTCAAGCAAAAAAGAAACAATTGAAACAAAAACAGAATGGAACTCATATTTGGCAAAATTGTCAATATCAGAAAGCCACCTTAAAAGCCTAAGAAGCAAAAAAATATCCAACTTGTTCATAGTAAAGCGTAAGGCAAGGGATAGGGGAAAAACTCGCTCAGACGTATAGAGATTTTTTGCCACTTTTAGACATGTAATTAGCATTATTATAGTCATTGAAACGATAAAATAAAGACTAGTGGATGTGTGCATTACTGTGCAACCAGGATAGGGTATCTGGTTCTCTTAGAATGCAAGCACATTTTAAATAATATATTTCTCAGACTGCTGCCACCGGCACTACATCTGTGTCGTTTCATTAAGTGGACAATGGAATCCATATGATTGGTGCAGATGCAATCATTATATTACTGTGTCTTGCAGCAGTGGGCTGCATGGGATCAAGGTGGGCATCCATGCGAGGCTTAGCAGAGAAGCAAACTGTTTCTTTCTGGTCATTGTCATCTTGGAATCAGACATTTTAGAAGAGGCATGCCTGTGCTCATGTTCAGGTCAACGCGCATGTTCAGATTGTGAATGGACTTCAGAAGACTCAGTGGCAATCCATAAATCATCATAGTACACCTTTCATGGCAGACACATGTCATTTCCAAAGATCTGTGGGCGCACATGTACTATCCAATGACACATGTTCATTGTTAATGTATTTGCTGATCGATGCAATTATGCATAAGGCAGCTTAAGATGTCGATGATGATTCAAAGCTGCGGTTGTCAAGAGGGACATATAAGACACGTGCAGAAAGTCAAGAAATGAATTCCGTGTTAATTGTTTATGTATAGGTCTGCAAGCATATCACCCGGCAACTAAGCACTATCTGGCAATCAGAAGTTAAGGGGGCTCTGGCAAAGGATACTAAGAACAGAATTTTGATTAATCAGCCACAAATGGAAAGATACTTGATTTGATGAACTTCCACTGAGACTGCATTCCAAAATCTGGATGCTTGAACATGTGAGAAATGCTTAAAACAATGAATGAATGTGAGGATCTTATTCTGTATGCTGGACAGTAACAATTGGATCTATATTGTAGACAGTTAGTTGCTGGTCCGTGGAGGTCTTTATTGGCGAGCAATCTTTTTTCTTAAACATCATCCTTGCTGGCACGTGGTCAGCCACAAATGGAAAGATACTTGATTTGATGAACTTCCACTGAGACTGCATTCCAAAATCTGGACGCTTGAACATGTGAGAAATGCTTAAAACATTGAATGAATGTGAGGGTCTTATTCTGTATGCTGGACAGTAACGGTTGGATCTATCTTGTAGACAGTTAGTTGCTGGTCTGTGGAGGTCTTTATTGGCGAGCAACCTTTTTTCTTAAACATCATCCTTGCTGGCACGTGGTGCCAGTGCAGTCTTTTCAGAACCGCTGTGTTATTTTATTGTCCTGGGTTATGGGTCACCAGCACGGATGAAGAGCAGAGTTGGACAAGTAGGCATCGTAAGGTAGTCGAGTATGCACCTATATTCCATGTTTGCACATTGATGGACCATTGTTCTGTGACAGCAAGGGTGCGATTTGACTAAATGTGTTTGGACGATAATTAGTGGATTGCACCATGAAAACGAAAGCAAACACTAAACACTTTATTTGTTTCAATGTTAGAACCACAGGGTCTGAGATATTCCAATGTGAAATAGATTTATGAGTTGATCACTATGTGTAGTCAGTACTGAGCTGAAGTATTACAGTTTTCGTTTGATCCAGGCTAAGGCAGGTTTCTGCATTTAATTAAAAAGATCCATTTACATTGTCATCTTTCTCTGGGATTTCTGTTGAGGTCAAAGGCAATAAGGGTGTCATCGTCATAGTTAAAACAGTGCTCTTTTCAGACACAGTTGGTCATGCAGGGGCTTCAGATATATGCTAAATAAAGGAAGTAAAAGTTGTGAGGATTGTAGTCTACATGGAAAGCCAAGGATGTAAAGGAATCCATTTTCATTCTGGACTGAAGGATTCCATTTCAGAAACTGTGTCAGCACTCCCACTACTTCCTTCAAGTGTATAACCAGAGTTGGGTAGTTATGTGCATCAAAGGCAGCCATTACGTCCAACAGCATTACCAGACCAGTTTTGCAGTTGTCCATTATTGCTAACCGATTGTCGTTGACATCGAGAAATGTTGTTTCTGTGCCTCCGGGACGTCTAAAGCTGGATTCCTGCACCCCAAAAATCCTGGTCCCCTCCACGTGAACCAGTAGTTGAGTCAGTGGGTAACTTGCCTTCGCCTCGTGGCGAGTGCATTGCTGGTATTTACCACACCACACTTGCAGTGCATCCAGGAACCATGCAGCAGGCAGAGGAGTCTTTGTTTTCATTGAGAGGGGAGTGGGGGGGGCATTGGGAGGTGGGACAACAAGCTTTATGGATGTGGAATAGGAAGAAGAACTGGAGGCAGTAGACACTGGTATGTTTGTTGTGATGGGGGTTAGTGATGAGGTGGGGGAAGTGTTAGAAGGGGGCAATTGAAAGGTGAAACCCCATTATTTGGGATCAGGGTGCGGTGGATGAAGTGGGTCAGCCCACTGCTAAGAGGCAGTTCTTGATGGGCCACGGCAGCAAGGGAAGAGCATGGATGTATTTACTGTGCAAGAAAGAGAAATGCGAATACATCCAAGTAAATACCTACGAAGGACAGACATGGAACCCTGAGGATTTATCACGATTTGTAACAGGAAATGGACATTGGAGATGGGCTTACAACTTTCACAAACATAGGGAGCTAAAATTGTTAATTTTAGTAATGGGATAACTCAGGTTGTTAAGGGTAGTGGAGAAATTTAGAATCTAAATAAATCATTTCATCTGTGCTTTATCAGGGAAGCAAATTGTCAAGTGAATTCGAATATCACTGCTGCAGGACAAGCATGTTATGGACAATTAGCAGGTTGAAGGATATTTATCATATCTATTGCTTGTTTTATGTGTAATAGGTGTACCATGAAATCAGGTGAATTTGGGGTTCTGCTTACAGACCATAGCAGGCTTCAAAGAGGGTGGGCGGGGCTTTCCAGTCTCTAAATACTGTCTTTATCTGGATGTTAGCTTGCAGTCTAGTTATTGTATCTTAGGAACATTAGAAATTACAGTAATTATTGGAAGACATTCATAGGTTCTTGTCATTTCTGGGATTATAATTCTTTCTCTGTATGCAAAAAATACTTTCATAGAATAACTGTCTTCTGCCATGTATCCAATACCACTATCCAATATCAATAGCCGATCCGATAGCACAGTGAGTAGAGCGCTCGCTTTGACATCTGTGAAGAGCCTGCTGACACAGGTTTGAATCCCTGCAGGGCCAAACTCAGCCTTTCATCCTTCCGAGGTCGATAAATGAGCACCACATACTGTGGGTAATAAGCAGCGCTCAGCTACCTGAGGGTTTGTAGCGCTATATAAATGCTAAATTATTATTATTAATATAGAGCATCATTTTAGACTTAATGATACCCAATTAGATGTTTGTCAGGGGAATTGTTACAGAATGCAGTGCAAGGACCTTTACAACTTGTTCTCTCTATATGCCTGAACTGCTGTCCTCATACTTTAAAGGGCAATGTGAACCACTTATTATTACGTTTAGAAGTACTCGTGGATTTGATTTTTAGAAGGCAGCTATAGCAACAGAAAGAGTGAGATGATACAAATGTACATGGTCAATGGTCTCCATTGAAGTCCTGTCTGAAGGCATCAGGCTTGCAATTGATATAGACAGTATATCACCTTTTAATCTGCATTAAGTTGATAAGTAAGGATTGCCTTCTTTGGTAGGCAAGGTCTGCAAAATGTTTTGTGAGCAAAGTGAAATAATATGACCGAGTGGTCTAACTTGTTCAGTGGCATGCAGCTAATCCTAGATAGATTGTGTGGGATAACACCCAATCCAAGGTACAACCTTCATAGTTTTCAGGAAGTTTTAATGACTGTAAATAGTTCAGAGTCTTAACATATGTTCAAAAGTCTATAGCTTGCAAAAAATAACAGTCATGACAAACTATGTTGAAGTTACACATCACTAATATATTAGTACTAAATCGCTTCAGGTGCAGTAAGGAAACCAAAAAATCTTTAGTGAAACCAAGTCAGCTATAAGGTGGAAAAAATTCTATGAATACATTAATGGTTGCTTAATCAGAGCATCATTTAACAGCATTCAATAGAGTCAAATATACAAGCAAGGACATTGAGGCAAAATCTATAACTCAAGGCAGCATTCCCCCTTAAAAACATTTCAATTTGCAATCAACATTTGGAATCCGAGTGGAATTGTCAGTGGGAGTGAATGGATGGACGTTCATTCAGCCAGGTTTTCATAATGGCCATTTACATTAAACTCATCCACTGCATGACATGTCTTGGAGTAGGAGTGTATTAGGAAACATTTAAATCTCAATGTTCCTGAATATCCAACTAAGTCTGAGGTATATGAGAAACAAAGTCTAACATTTAAATGCAAACAAGTCAATCTATTCCCTAGAAAGATGCGTTATAATTAAATAGTAAGTCTTTGTGGTATTAAAACAACGTTCACATTAACCATTTTCCGTCCCCAACATCTTTCTCCTGGAAATATGCCTGCTTCAATGTCCTTATTCTTCACTGGTCTCACTGATCCCCAACTGAGACATGCGGACTCTATTCGTTTTCCTTCCTCTCCCTTCCTTTATTTTTAAGTTCAGTTCTGTTTATGGACCATAAATCGACAGAACGTCATTCAGTCACAATATAAAGCAAACATTAAAATTCATTGTGGGTACACTCTGAAACTGAATAGTCACAGTAACAGTGCTAAATCAAATTAGAACATTCATTGTATTTGTTACAAACATAATTGCATGAGTTAAAACTTGCAGTTTTAAAACTATTGGTATAAAAATCATCCTACGACAGGACTTAAAAATGATTCAGAGTTCAACTTGCCAAGTTCATCATACAGAGTTTCTTTAACCAGGCTCTCTGCAAGAATTTTGCCAAGGAATGTATAATGAATGTATATATGTATACAACCTGCAACTAAAGGTTTAAATATATATATATATATATATATATATATATATATATATATATATATATATATATATATATATATATATATATATATATATATATATTTAAACCTTTAGTTTCAGGTACGTAAAGGTGAGAACTTAACAAAAAAGTAAACCTGAAATTCAGCTAAAACCCCCTTAATTTCACACCCCATGTTGCACAGCCTTTGACCACAATGATAACATCACATATGACATCCCTGATGACATCACAAGTTACATTGCAACACTAACCGGTCATGACCAGTGGCCATGGCCTTAAATTGTGCCCACTGTATATTTTAACACATTAAGGAGCCATTAGCAATGGCCTTTGGCTACGGCTAGGGCATTCAGACATGCATCCTGCTTATTTTAACACATTAAGCGGCCACTAGCTATGGGCAACTACGAGACCACTAGCCACAGCTTTCGGCCATGGCCAGTGGCTACCGCCTGATCACTAGCCATGGCCTTTAGCTGAGCCCACAGTCCATTTTAAATCACTACACGACCACTATCCTAGCCATAGCCAGTGATTGTTCACCCCTGAACCCACTGTATCTGTTAAAATTACTAAAACATTTAATTACTTTTTTGTCATAGCCAGAGGTATAGTAATAATTTAATTAGGATTTCTTGTCTTCAGTGTTTTTTTTGTTTTATTTTTACCTCTGGGAGTATTTTTAAGTGTTTTCAAAACATGTCAGAATCTGTATGTCAGTGATTTCCTGTGTGCCCCATCAAACAATCATGGATAACTGCTTCCAAATACTGCAAGAATAACAGATGCCAGGTTTGAGATGTTAACCTCGAAATCCACCCTAATTCAACCATCACTCAAAGACATTCAACAATCACAGACTGATTTTGACCTGTTTTGACAGTGGTATTATGTATAAAACATGGCAGGCTTTGAGAACTCAAAACTGTTGAAGGCAATGTGCAGTGAGATTAAATATGTGTCAAGGATCATACACTTTGTTTAAGCAGTGTGCTACAAGCCCCTTGTTTTATGGCCGGTCTCTTAGTGACTGTGCAATCGAGAGGCCAGTGATAATATTGCTGTGTGCATGCATTTCTGACTAAGAAGACAATGATAAAGAGTCGAAAACCTTTATACACCAGGTGTGGAAGGGGAGACCAAAGACAATGATTAGCCACCTGATAGGACTGAGATTTAAAAACATAAGGTTCATAGACTCATGCACTACGTCCTTGTGACCACTACTTACACCTGTTCTCATATCTCCTACACATAATTTAATTTTCTTAAGGATGGGGATGATATAACATTGGTGTGTTAAGGAATTTACTCAAAACACCAGGTCACAAGCATTGGTGACGTGACACACTCTTAGTGAATCAAAGTTTAGTTGTGACTCTGCCATATTTGGGAAGGGGTGCACTCTGGCAGATGCATACCAAAAGAGAGTATACTAAAGGCATGGTAGCGCTGGTCCCTGGGCTTGATATTTAATCAATGATACTACAACAATTGAAGGTGTAGGGTTTACCAATGGAATGGTCTCCACAAATGGATGCTAATAGAACATATGGTTTCACAGTGGGGCTTCTCTTTCTCTGTGTTTGGGGTGGCCTTATGGAAAGGGCTTCACAAAAATGATAAAGGAATGGAATGAGGAAGGTTAAAGGAGAGGGATTACAAAATCAAAGAGTTACAAAAGCATTCAAAAGGTTTTCACAAAGGTTTCTTTTTTCCATTTGCTTTCCTTTTGGAGTGAAAGACAATGGGTAAGCAAACGGTAATAGACATAATCAGAAAGGACTTCACACAGGGTTTCTCAAAGGACATTCAGACTATAAGACTAAACAGTCGGAGAACAAAATAAAAGAAGGTCAATAACAGGGAATGCAATATCAAAACGATAGACACAAAGTTCTGTCATTGTCTAAAGCACAATCTCTCTCGCTCTCTACCTGCGTGAATTACCAGTGTTCTACCACTTTAACATCCAAGAATAACCCACAGAGAACCAGGGAGTGAACTGGAAATACTGTCGGCCTAAATATTCCCCCCAGAGAAATGAGGGCTTTGATTGGAGGACTGAAACACTGTAGAACAATCCACGATTCTGCCTCCCTCCCCCCAAGATATATGTCTCACATGATGAATCTCACCCAGAGATTTGCAAGCAATTTTTGGCTGCCAAAGCGGTCTGCGAGGACTCACAAAAACTCGGAATATTGTCAGTCATCCCATGAAAATCGATTTGTGATTTGACATACCTTTTTCCACCAATGCAGGCAACAATGCTATCAATCACATGACATTATGGACTCTACTGAGAATTGGTATGAAGAACAAGATGTAAAGTGTGAACAGAATTATTTACCCAAACTTTCAAAACATGTGCTTTAATACATTATAGGTTTTGAAAATTGTAGGGACCAAAGAATATACTAATGCTTTACCAAAGAAAAATACTAATGCTCTGCTATTCTATTACCTTTTGAACAAAGACTTTACTTTCCTACAAATACCATGATTTTGTGAGAAGATGTAGTAACAAAATAATAATAACTGACTTCCTATTCTGCTAGGGTTCAGTCTCTAAAATAATTGCTGGTGGGACCAGCTCTACAATAGGATACAGACAAGCAGACACGCCGTTCTCCTCTAACAAAGATGCCGCAGGGAACCCTAAAAACATTAATCTGGCGTCACTGCAAAGGGAAATTAGGCATCAAAATGGCATTCAACAAGGTACTAGCGCTGACTACTGGAATAGAAGGAGGGAGGAATGTAAACAAGTCCTTGAAGTTGTAATGTTTCAAGTATTGTCGGTATAACGTGAGGTTTTTAGGCAAGCACGTATTTCATGACATCTTTAATTTGCCCGAACATGATTTAGATCAAAGTCTGAACAAACTAGCTGAAGCACAAATAAATACACACGAAGATCAAAGCATTTTACTATTCAGATTACCATTGATCTTCTACTTGAGAAAAAAAGACTTTAAAATGTGCAGCCTGCATCAGCCATTAGTCATCATAAATCAGAAATTGGACGCAGAATTGAATGCGTTCTCCCTTTAGCATTAGGACATTTTCATTATCTATAATTGCATAAAGGGCAGCCTATTCCCTCCATACAGACAATGCATCATGCTTAACCACAGGAAGAGTAAACTTTTGAAGGAACTTTTTCCTTCAATTACATGTTATGAACATGTTACTTTGATAACAACTCTCTGAAATACTCCAATTTCAGTTAAGATGGACAAACAAAGGTTCCTATTCTAAAACTGTAAAAGAAAATGTGGCCTTGTCATCTAAACTATATTTTATTTGATTAATGATATTCATGATAATCAATACATATTTGAAAAACAAGCATTTTCTAAAATAAAAAAAGACAGAAACACCACTTGGGATGAAACTGTAACCGATAATGGGGAATGCACCCAGGGCTTTAAATACAGCATGTAGGCCTGGGGAAGGCCACCATGCAAACAAGGCACCCCTCACTATAAAGCTGATTTAGCACATTCAGAGCAGGGCTAAAAAGACACCTTATGCGTGAATGTAGGATATCCCAAAATTACAAAGGCCTATTTAGATATGATCATGTTACAAAACATTCAATTTTATCCAATATGCAGATGATGCATAGATATACGATTTTTATGAAAGGCCTGTTTAGTCACTCACAAATCGAGCCCTATGATTTGGTACCATGATTCTTCCATATAAATTCCTAGATTTGCTCTTGAAATTAATGGCAACAGTGAAGAGAGCATAAAGGACATAAACACACTGTGATTAACTACATATTCATTGCATCAATATGCCTGTGTTTCCCATCGTACTGCTACTGCTTCCATCAACCTGATGATGGCACTAATGCAGAAAATCTTCAAAAAATGAAAAGCTTTGTTAGAAAAAACGTACAATCATAAGTATTACGTAATGTGTAGCAATGTAACTGACTTATGTAATGAGCGACTTCTATCACTTTTGCTTCTTCCTGGTGCTCGGGCTTTCAAGAGTGGAAGTGTTTAGAGCATGGGTGCACAACATACGGCCCGCGGGCCAGTTGCAGCCCACCATGCTGTTTTGTCCAGCCAGCGAAGGTACAAAGACTTTCCTAATGGAGGGCGGCCCGCAAGCAGCATCGGTCGGCCTCCATTAGGAAAGTCTTTGTTGTCTTCCGGGCCGGACAAAACACTGGCGGTCATTGGCTCAGTACACATGCACCACATCGCTCCTACGAGCCACGTAGCGCGTCTGTGCTGCACCAATGGAGGCCAGCACTACAGCTGGCATGGCCAATAAGGCTTGATGCCGGAAGGCATTTCAGCCTTGCTTGCCACGCCAGCCGTAGTACCACTCCACTTACCTCGCCAGCGTTCCAGCTAGCCTGCCTTCCAGCAAGTCCGGTAAGTGGTCTGTTTGTTTGTGTTTGTGTGTTGGGTCTGTTCTGCTGTATGTTTGTGTTGTGTATGTTGAGATGGGGGGAGAGGGGTGGGGGGGTGTCGGATGAGCATGAATGTTTGTTTTTGAATGTTTGTGTTGTGTATGTTGAGATGGGGGTGGGGGGTGTCGGATGTGCATGAATGTTTGTTTTTGAATGTTTGTGTTGTGTATGTTGAGATGGGGGAGTGGGGGGGTGTTGGATGTGCATGAATGTTTGTGTTGTGTAGGTAGAGATGGGGGGTGGGGGTGTCGGGTGTGCATGAATGTTTGTTTTGGAGTGTCAGTGAGGTGTATGTTGAGATGCAGGGTCTGTATGGGTGCATGCTTGAGAGTGTGTGTGCTGTTTTGGGGGGTGGGGGGTTTGGGTCTGTATGGGGGAATGCTTGAGAGTGTGTGTGCTGAGTTGGGGGGTGGGAGAGTTAAGGTTTGTATGGGTGCTTGCTTGAGAGTTTGTGTGCTGAGTTGGGGGGTGGGAGGTTCGGGTCTGTATGGGTCCATGCTTGAGAGTGTGTGTGCTGAGTTGGGGGATGGGGAGATTTGGGTCTGTATGGGTGCATGCATGAGAGTGTGTTTGCTGAGTTGGGGGGTGGGGGTTTTGGGGGTGAGGGAGCCATGGGGCATAGTGTTTGCTTGGGGGTGAGGGGGCCATGGGCATAGTGTTTGGTTGGGTGTGAGGGGGGACATGGGGCTTAGTGTTTGGTTGGGGGTGAGGGGGACATAGGGCATAGTGTTTGGTTGGGGGTGAGGGGGCCATGGGGCATAGTGTTTGGTTGGGGGTGGGAGCCATGGGGCATAGTGTTCGGTTGGGGGTGAGGGGGCCATGGGTCACAGTGTTTGGTTGGGGGTGAGGGATATGGGGCATAGTGTTTGGTTGGGGGTGAGGGGGACATGGGGCATAGTGTTTGGTTGGGGGTGAGGGGGCCATGGGGCATAGTGTTTGGTTGGGGGTGAGGGGGCCCTGGGGCATAGTGTTTGGTTGGGGTGAGGGGGACATGGGGCATAGTGTTTGGTTGGAGGTGAGGGGGACATAGGGCATAGTGTTTGGTTGGGGGTGAGGGGGCCATGGGGCATAGTGTTTGGTTGGGGGTGAGGAGGCCATGGGGCATAGTGTTTGGTTGGGGGTTGGAGCCATGGGGCCTAGTGTTTGGTTGGGGGTTGGAGCCATGGGGCATAGTGTTTGGTTGGAGGTGAGGGGGCCATGGGTCGTAGTGTTTGGTTGGGAGTGAGGGACATGGGGTATAGTGTTTGGTTGGGGGTGGGAGCCATGGGGCACAGTGTTTGGTTGGGAGTGAGGGGGCCATGGGGCATAGTGTTTGGTTGGGGTGAGGGGGCCATGGGGCATCGTGTTTGGTTGGGGGTGAGGGTGCCATGGGGCATAATGTTTGGTTGGGGGTGAGGGGGCCATGGGGCATAGTGTTTGGTTGGGGGTGAAGGACATGGGGTATAGTGTTTGGTTGAGGGGTGGGGAACATGGCATAGTGTTTGGTTGGGGGTTGAGGGAGCCATGGGGCATAATGTTTGGTTGAGGGGTGGGGGCCATGGGGCATAGTGTTTGGTTGGGGGTGAGGGACATGGGGCATAGTGTTTGGTTGGGGGTTGAGGTAGCCATGGGGCATAGTGTTTGGTTGGGTGTGAGGGGGCCATCGGGCATAGTGTTTGGTTGGAGGTGGGAGCCATGGGGCATAGTGTTGCACTCCAAGAGTGAACCCAATAATAAAGCTAAAACAGGCACAGTTAGGAGATGTACATCCTTTGCTTTTTGAGGAAACCTGACTCAACAAAGGCCATACTCCTCTTGGGCAACCCAAACAGCAAACTATAGCAGTCCAAAATAACGTAATGCCCAATCTAGGGTCAATAAAATATATATAATTTAATTAAACAGACGATATACAATAACTAAATAGAAATAAATTATAACAATGGAAAATGTGTAGTACAAAAATTACGTTTGAAATGCAAATAAAAATCGTTACCCCTCAAAAACATTCTTTTTCCATGTGTTTAATACAAATTGGGGGTTGAAAAAGCCTCCTACCACGCCCCGCCTACCGCCCCGCCCACATTTACTTTTCGGCCCACTATAGCCCTCATGTAAGGTACTTTCGGCCCTCTGTCAAAATCAGGCAAGATACAAAACCTGCAGTGTTCTATGCCCAAGACTCTGGAACCTCCTGCCGCAAACATTGAACTCCCACCCCCCCCATCATTTTACAGTTCAGGAAGGAGATCAAGACCTTCCTCTTCAAGGAATGGCTGCTCCCAAACACTGAACTCCCCACCCTACCTAAGAATGGGCCATCTGCTCCCCACTCCTTCCTCCCCTGGTTCCTTGTAGATGACATGCTTCCAAATTACCTACCGACCCACCCCTTCCAGCTCCCTGCTCTGTTTCTTTGCTTTCTTCACCATGCTCTTCCCCCTTTGATTGGAAATTGTTCTGTTGCTTACCAAAGCTAGATTTGTATTCAATGAATACCCTATAATAATGCTAATCATAATTGCTGAATAATAATTGATGCAAGCATGCATGTTCTTTGTTTTAGGAAGAATCTAGGTGAATTGGGTTAGGTCATGTGGGGTTTGGGTTGATGAAGTGGAGCCACTAGTTTTCTTCTTCTGCTTTTGTGCATGCTAAGAGGCCCGAACTTCATGCATGGGTTGTGCTGGAGCTTTTGCAGGAGGGTTGGCAAGCGGAGAAGGCTGATTGTATAATTGGACCAGGATTTTCCAGCGACTAGTAAGTATTTTCTGGTTTATGTTTGAAGTGTAATGTTGAACAATGGAGGATGATGAGGGAGTTAGTGAGGGCAAATTTGGTTATAAGAGCTCACACAAATGGTTGCCTATGTTCTTGTGTCTGTCTTGATTAAGCAGTACCAAGGAATGTTCCTGCTTTCTAGGGGTTGTTAGAGAACACCTGCACCCATAATCTGGAATTACTAGTACCAACCTGAACAACAAGCACATAAGTGTTCCCTTCCTCAATGTGTGATGTTGAAGGATCTCTTCTAACCATAAGTATATGCAGTTTTAAAAACCCCTGTCTTGTTTATTTCTAAAATGTATTAAGAGGCACATTTGACACATGCATTGTTGCTTAGGTGCCTGGACTAAGGGATGTTATCCGTGGAGTGAGGTGATGTGTGTTTTGACCAAAACAGTAAAATGAGCAGTAGTGCATGTCAGGCTTATTTCTTAGAAGAGAAGATTTTCATTTCCAAAATATATTTTTTTTAAGGTGATCTCACTATGATTGAGTGGTAAACCTGACATGTGCCCTGCTACTGAACTGCCCAAATGTTATACTCTTTGTGTGGTAATATTCAATTTCAATGAATCTATTGTGTTAAGGTTATGGGTATACATGGTGTCCTAGTCACTACTGACCTCGGAGGGTGTATCATTATTGCCCATTATTTCCGTTCCTCCGATATAGGTTTCAGAAAGGTCAGGGGGACCACTGTGGGTGAAGTCTCCTGTGCTTGGTGTCCCAGACGTTAGTAGTCATAACAGGAAAAATAAGCAATTCCTTGGCATTTCCTGGTGTACCATGAAACTCTTTGGATCATAGCATTGTGCCTTGGACATATGGGAGATTTACTTCTGACCCTATGTTATGCAACGTTTGATGGGCAATTCAGAGTGTTTTCATGCATTTGTTAGTAGCAGTAAAGAATCAAGTGTGCCAGGCTGATACATTCCCATCTTTACAGTTTTAGTAGCAATCTGGCTACTTTTCTATATGGTCTTTGGTGGTGGCTCTCCAAGTTTTATTTGAGGCCTATGAGGAGGCTGGTGGCATACACCAGTTTTAAGAATACAAATGAAAAGCCCACCAATTGAATGATTTGCTGGATCATTCTTAAATTGAAGAATGGGTTTCTGACTAGTAGTTCTAGATTGGTTGTCCATAAGAATCCTAAGGCTGCAGACTGTCTCTTTGGGCTGTAATCTCTTTAGTCATGGGGTTTTGATGGAGTGTGTTGTCTTCTCTGAGCGCCTAATAATTTTTGTTTGGGGATCAGATTTCAGTTTTTGGACAAACCAAAGTATCTTAAAGACGGGCTCCAGGCAAGTTCCACTTGGCTATACTTTGCATCTGGTTGTAGACGACTGAGTGCAATCTGCATTGATGAACAAGGGAAATCCTTGTTTTCTGATGATATCCATAAATGGTCCATGCAAATGTTAATGAGGATGGATTAAAGGAAGGACTCTGTCGGACACTGCAAGTGATATTACAGGGGTTGAATTGTAAGGTGGTATATTTGGCGTTTATCATCCTTAGCTCCAGAGTAGTTTCAGACCGTTATGATTATATATATATATATATATATATATATATTTTCACTAAAAACACTGTTAAAAGGACGTTATGTTTAAGTTGCACAAATACAAACTTATGAAATTCAATGAAAAACGATGTTTAAGGGATGTTATGGTTACAAGTAAAAGTGAAAAAACTTCAGAAATTTGCCAGTTATGGTAAGATAGCAATCATAACTTGCGCCACCACCGTACACTGCTAAGACTAACACCCAGGACAAAGATTACATCACAAATGTAATTGATGACATCACTAATGACATCACATATCTGGGTCACTTGTTTCTGTTCACCGACATATCTAGGCATTTGGTTTTGTTCACTGATAGCCAGAATATTAAAATTCAAAAGGTGCTATATATCAAGACGTTAACCTAGTCATATGTTCTTAAAGTACTTTCCTTACGGTTTGTTCTCAGGTCATGGGGCACATACATGGGGCAATAAGCATGCCTCAAACACACAATTCTTTTGTATACATGAAGATAAACTTTAATGTTATTAACATTTTATGATGATGCTGTTTCTTTCTTTCTCACTTTAGTTTCCCTTTATGTGAATTTGATTTGTATGCATTGTTGGTCTTCATATGTACTGTTTGTACTAGCACAAGTGTGTAGTAAATCTTGAATTGTTAGCTAGTTATTACATTTTAACATTACTGAAAACTCTGAAAAGGTAGCATTCATTATTTTACGATCCAAAATTACAGATTATAAATATTGTACTTCTATGGCGCATGCTGCAGCCATTGCCCATGTGCATGTATTATTAGATTCCTGTATTAACAACAACACTACAATACAATGTTGTTTAGATGAGTACGTTCTTTAATAGATTAAGTAGTTCATGATAGGTCTCCCGATCAACCCTGAAATCTTGTTACCAACATTATAAACACAACCCTTGTAGGGACTTTTCATCAAATTTAATTTCACATGTGATGTAATCAGTGATGTCATAAATGTCATTTGTGATGTCATCTTTGTTGTCCTGGGTGTTACTCTTAGCAGTGCATGGTGGTGGCGCGAGTATGGTTGTTTAGCTTACCATAACTGCCAGATTTCTGAGGTTTTTCGGTTTTACTTGTAAACATTATATGGATAGGTTGTTATTAGTGCAAAGTAACTATAACATCCCTTTAACAATGTTTTTGCTGAATTTTATAGTTTTTGTTATTAGGGCAACTGAACCATAATGTCACTTTAACAAAGTGTATTCACTGAATATATATATATATATATATATATATATATATATATATATATATATATATATATATATATATATATATATATATATATATATATTACAGGATTACAGGGCCTGCCGTAGCGGCCCTGTAGTTATGGTTAAGTTGCTCAACTCCTAGTAAAAGCACTTTTTGGGTGGCTTACAACTTTGCTCCCCCTGGACGAATCATTACCAAACTTTGAACACAAAAATGTATATGGCCCCATCTGAATTGTTTTGTCAAGTTTGGTGAGGTTTTGTCAAGGGGGCAAACATTTTTTTTCCCATAGACACAATGGAAAGAAAAGTTGCTCACGCCTACAGCCCAAACTGCTGGACGGTATGGGCCTTCGGCAAAGCACTCAAGAGTCTAGGGGCTGGCCACAACCACTGCAGCATAATACGGCCATGCACTGAAACATCTGCCCACTGGTCACAACCCACACACATAAGGCAGCTGCCTGATGCCCTATCCACTTCAGTTCACATACTATTACACTACTTGCACCCACTGCACAAACTCTCATACACCCAAGAATCTCAGGACAGTCCAATAAGCCACCTGCCACACAGCCTATCCACTTCTCTACACACACTATTACATTACTTGCAGCCAGTGGACAGGCTCCTAGGTGCCCAAGACTCTAGTAGCTGACCACAATTAACAAAGCATAATACAGCCATACACCCAAGAATCTGCCCAGTTGCCACAAGCCTCAGGGCAGTCCAATAAGCCATCTACCACACACCCTGTCCACTTCTGTACACATACTATTATACTACTTGCAGCCAGTGGGCACACTCTTCCAGCCAGTGGGAAGACTCTTGGATGCAGGGCCTGGTTGGCCACAATTACCACAGCATAATACAGCCATTCACCCAAGAATCTTCCCAGTGGCCACAACCCTCAGGACAGTCCAATACACCAGCTGCCACACACCCCGTCTACTTCTGTACACAAACTATTGCACTACTTGCAGCCAGTGTGTAGACTCTTGGGTGCATGGCCTCTGGCCATGCACCCAAGAGTATTCACTGGCCACAATCACAAAAGCATAATACAGACATACACCAACAATCTGCACACTGGCCACAACCCACACACATAAGCCAACCACCAGAGGCCCTGTTCACTTCTGTACAGATAGTATTGCAGTACTTGCAACCACTCAGCAGACTCTTCGGTGCAATAAGCCAGCTGTCAGAAGCTCTGTACACTGCTCTATGCATACTTTTACAGTACTTCAACCAGTGGGCAAACTCTGGCCATGCACCCAAGAGTCTAGTAGCTGGCCACAAACACCACAGCATAATACAGCCTATACAAACATACTCATATCATCTACATTCCACTCCCCTAACCTAATGAAGCCTGCCTGCAGTCACCACATAAGTTGCTCGCCTGAGGTCACCTGCCTGCATTCACCACATAAGCTGCTCGCCTGAGGACCTACCCACGAACTGTTGTGGTGTCCGCAGACAAATACATCATATGAACCATCTTTCCCTCCCCCACCCTTTCCAGCCCCTCTTCTCAACACCAGATGTCCCAAAACATGTTTTCCAGCCCTGTTCGCCACTGCGCAATCCACAAATATCCATGGATACAACATGGCGGGCGTTTTGGGAAAATGTGATGCACATCACGCTCCTCTCCAGCCAATCAGCGGGCACGTGGGATGTACGCGGACATGATACAGCCCTCTGAGCCAATCAGAGTCCTGTCCACAGAGCGAACAGGGAAATGGGTCCACGGAGCAGAGCCAGAGATCACTTTTTTTTACCTACATTTTGCCTGTTTCAAAAAAACAAATGGACGGATCGTCACTGAATTTACAAAAGCACGCTTTCACGACCAAGGAGCTACTCCTGTCGCATATTTGGTGAAAATCCATCCAGCAGTGTGGGCTGTAGGAGTGACCAAACTTTGTTTCCATTCAGTATATGGAAAATAAAATGTTGGGACCCCACTCTATAACGTTGCCCCCCCCAGATGAAACCTCACCAAACTTATCAGAAAAATTCAGAGCGGGCCATATACTACGTATAGGCCAGATTGTGGTTAAAGTGACAGCATGGGAGGCTCTTTATTGTGTACATATAATTGAATGCTGAAAGAGAGGATGTTGGCAAAGAATATGCCTATATTCTAATTAATTTTACCTGAATTAAATGAGCATTGGGAGTCTTACGACAGATGAAATAGAATTATTTTCAACACTTAACATGAAACATACATTATATACTCCCCAGCAGAATACAGATACAAGCTATGACACAGGCAGAATTTCAAATTGCAACTACAAGCCAGCCATAAAAGTTACATGCCACCTCAATTCTATACAAACACACAGCAAACCATTTCTTACTCGCAGAGAGTCAAATGTCATTAGCCAGCGGATAGTTGCAAGTGCACATTTTGCACCCTATATGACTAAATGCCCATTACCATTATTTTTCTTGTTAAAATCCTGGAAATGATTGTGATATGCCTCAAGACTTATTTGAAATCCACCACCAATTGAGAGCCAGGTATTTGCGACCCAGTATGAGGAATAGAGACTGAACTAAGTGATGTTGAGAGGTGTTATTGGCACACTGACCAGTATCAAAACAACCTCTTGAGTATGCCTCTGTTGTCATCTGTTTTCAAAACAATGGACCATCAGATCCTTGTGGAAAGGTTGCACTCAGTAGCCAAGGTATCGGAAAAGGCAATGTGATGGCTCACTTTATTCTGGGTCAACCAACATATATGTGCAACTCTGAATGGTCAGGTACCTAAATGCAGCAAAATAATATGAGACGTTCCCACTTCTTTTCAATGCTGAATATAATCTCTTGTATCTCATCCTGTATGATATGGGAGAGGGCTATTATTTCGAAGCAGATGACTCAATGAACTTCATTTAAAATTAACAGGTAATCATATCCAAGATTAGTTTAACACATTACTAAAACCTGGATGGCTGGCAACTGGAATAGCCTTATCACCACTAAAGAACAGGTTGACATTGTTAGCATACGTCCCTCGTTATCAGACACTTCTTCACCACTATCATATTGCTAATCAAAAGTCATGCAATGCCTTTTATGCGCAACATAGAACACACTTAGGGCCTCATCACGAGTCTGGCGGTAACCCTTAAATGCAGCAGTAGCGCTATTACCGCTGCATTTAAAGGTCTGCCAAATCATGGCCTTGGCGGATTTCCCCCCAGCTCTGAGCTGGGGAAAATCAGGTATGCAAATCCTTCAGATTAACACTGCCCAGAAAATCACTAATGCCCAACTTTATGTTTGTGCAACACATATCTTGCAAAATGTATACTGGAATCCAGTGTTTGCTAGAAGTTTAAAGTCATAATCTTAAAACACAAAACACGTATCAATAAAATCCAAACTACTTAAAATGTAGATTCGCCCAATAATCCCTGGTATAACCATTTCCGACCTCATCATCTCAATTACTTAGCAACACTTGCTTTAATCATTCCTCAGTACATGGAACAAGCTTGAGAGTCTACATAGTTGAGATATGGAATACCTTGCTTCCCATTTTATGGTGGAATTAAATCTTTCTATCTTCAGGAAACCTTAAAGAACATATGTTGCCTTAATTCTATATGCATCTCATTGAACCCTAATATAGTTACCCCGATAAAGTCCTCTAAATGTATTAAACAGTGCATTCATTCATTTTCCATTTTCTTCCTCAATTCATTGGTCCCATTTTAAAGACTTCAACCTAAGCTTCTATGTCAAATCCATTAACCTCCCCCCACCCAACTATCACTAAACATAATTCAAACCTGAAACCATTATCAAATGCTGCAATCAATGAAGGTATGTTTGTATTCAATTCTTTATCCAGTGGTCTCCATTGAACAGGCTACTCTGGACCTCTGTGCAACTCTACACTGCTCACTCCTTTACTTCCTCACATGCATGCCTTCATCTGCAGATCCTCCTAGCCTTCAAAATAGAGTCATTGGTGTAAAAGCCACTGGCCTTCTCTTCTTCCCCCAACAAGTTAATTCCCCATTCTTTAAATTGCTCTGTACTTTGTCAAATTTCTTTATTGTACAAGCCTAATGCATCTAGCCAATACTCTACGCATAAGAACCCCACAACCCTCATTCGATTTTACCCACTGAACCCCAATCAGTTTCATCCTCAATCTCAGCAGATTTTGCCAGCACTTCTGCTCCAATATCCCCAATATATAGAACACCCAGATGTCCCTACTCTCCCTCCTTCATCCTCAATCTCTAAACCTCATCCACCCACCCCATGTCCTCTCTATCAAACTTATGAATAACTTCTGTGGCAGAATTGTAACGTATACCCTGTCTAGAAATCCACCCTATGCACCCACTGACCAACGTGAACCACAGAATGTCAAGGGACAGGCACATCTGATGTGCTCCTATCTGTCACCCCTCTTCAAACAATTAATCTCCATTGGCAGCCAGCTCCCATCATGGAAAAACATCTTCGCTGAGCCAATCTATGTTTGCTGATGTTTTCTTTTTATACCTGTATCAAAATTAATCCTATAACAAATGGAAAGAAACAGAACACATTTCATCAAACAAATATATGTGCATCACGCAAAAATAGTTGTTTCTATTCCCTTAGCAAGCAATGCCTGAGCAATTGAAATTAGTATTATAAAAGAAAGCCCCAGAGATTACAAAGACCAACTGAAACACATAATATAAAGGCAAACAAATCACTTGTGAAAAAGATTCTCGAATGAACAACGCATTCTTTGAAATAAATCTGTCCTAACATTAAAAGGAAAAGGGCCTAAAAAATAAAAGGGCAGACCGCAGAGGTTGTACCCAGTGTCACTGTACATGGGGCCATAGACAAACATATTAGTAGGCAATAAAAGAACAAGAGGATAACATAGAAAGTAAAATACACATCACAGTAATATTCTATTCACTTAGTAAAGAAAACTCCCTTTTAGTGAAATCATAAGAAACAGCTGCAAATGTTGTAAAGTCCAAAAAAGAAGCAAATTGAATAAAACATCATTTCACTTAAGAAATAAAAAAGGAAAAACACGAGAAGAGCAGATCCTTAAGCCAAGTGCGATGGTAAAGCCTCATCAAATCCACTCAAGAATAGGCCTCAATGAACTTTGGAGGAGATACACCCTTTGTAGCCAGTTTACCATTGGCATTTTGAAGAGGTTGAAGATAACGTTGGCTTTCCGATCTCAGGTAGAATCTCAGGTCGGGTTCTGAGTTTTATAGAGACTAAAGGAAGTTCAAGACTATATAAAAGGCCCAGTTCAGTTCCTGGCCAAATACAGCTCTGAATGGGAGTGCAATAGGAGCAATGTGAGGGTCCCAGGCTGCCTGATGCAAAAGAATTGGCACATATTTTTACAAAACAAAAATGACACAACTTGATATTGGATAGTGTGCTGCTGAGGCTATGTGCCTTCTGCCTCACAGTTGACAACTACATTCTAGTCTGATCAATTAGTCGTGTAGTAAGTTCTGTGTTTATTTTAGTATATACAGTTTGTGTGTACACAATAACTCGCTTTCGTTTGGAAAATATATTGATAAAATGCAATAACCAAACTTGAAATGCATTTTGATGAGCTTGAGTACCATGATGGTTCAGGCGATAACTCTGTGTGGTAAGCACTTGTAACAGAGATGTATGATCAGATTCCAGTACAAAGTTCCAAATACTAGCAAAGCAGACTTCCCTTTCCTCTTTCTAAGGTCAATACATTGGAGTACATACATTTTGGTGAAGGAAACTAACTGTGCTACAAAAAATTAAAACATACCTGCATCACAAATAACTGCTATACAGCAAGCATGTTAAGAGTATGTTGCAGGTCTAGAGCCCATTCCCTCCAAGTGTGGTGAAACCCGAGCAGATATTTTGGACTGCATAAATCCTGCACTTAACCTGTGACATGTCAATGTTAAAAAGCACAGCATAAATAGGGATAGTGACACGTTAATAATGATGGTAAAATACAAATTAAAAAATATGAAAACACCAATCAGCACTACATTTCTGTCTGATGTGCTACCACAGGTGGTTATGTTCCAGGTGCATTTAAATACATTACAACCAGCAGGAACTGGACTTTTCACAGAAGAAAATATTACCAGACAATGGTAAAATGCTGTGAGAATATCTTAATGAGATGCTTCTGTGTGAATCACGTGGCATGTGTGTGTGAAGAACATATTCAGGTAATTAGAGGTATTGATTGTACTGCAGGGGCTCCATGACTGTGAAATTTAAATGTGGGTTCCAACAGGCCATATTTTGCACCATCAGTAGTAAATATGTACCCACTCCGTCTTAGGCTCGCTTTTGAAAACGCAAGAAAACACAATTTTATAAGGATTAGTATCACACACTGCCAACATTTCCATTGTCTCCAGGCCCTCTGGTGGATTTGAAAGAGAGTGGGTTGGTTGGGTTAGGTTTGATAGAGAAGGAAAAGCAATACTGTAGTGCTTTGAGTTGATGGTGCACATCAGAAGAACTCTCAGCTCTAGTGTTTTTAACAGCTTTGTATGTGTGATGGTTTAGGAATATTGAGGGCTTTCTGTCCAGGCAGGAAACCTCATGGCTGCAGTGTAGGTGTGTTGGCCGGGGTAGGTGTTTCAATGGGTGTTGGAGGTGTGAGGTTGCGTCATTTGGAGTCTTGGGAGAGGGTTATTAAAGCTGTGTGTGGGTGGTTAGGTTGAGTTTGCACGTGGTGCATGAGATGGAAAGACTGAGGATTAGTTTTTAGGGAAGAGGCTGGTCCTGCATGTTTTGGTGCAGAGTGCAAGCTCATGAGCTCAAAGAAAAGGTGGGGTATTCGCTTAAGAGTGTTTGTGGTGCCCAAAGTGGTTGTCATGTTACAGTTATTGACATCGGTCTCCAAAGTCCATGGAATTGGCTACAAGTCAGATATTTGGAAGGCTGAATTACATTTTCTTTGGGTGTTTTCATATGTGGGTGCTGGTCAATTGAGAGATGTTGATTATGCCTGAAATAGCCAGGTTGTTAGGTGTTTTCTGAAATTGAGGTGGTTCTGTGATTTGTGGATTTACCTTGGTAGTGTGCTTCAATGTTTGGCCACCATACTCGAAAAAGCAGAGGTTCTGTGTCTTTTTCTGTTGAATATCCTTGTTTGCACGTAATTTCTGGATGGTATACCTCTAGTTGGTTGTGGGATTTTGCTTAGGATACATTCTGCTTCTGCACAGTGAATGTCACTATGGGTCTAGAAGTGTATTCTTGTTTGACTGGTAGCCAGATCATTGCTCTAGGAGTTGGTGTTCCCTCCTGTTAAGTCGGAGGAACAGTCTAGCTGTTGTGTTTTGGATACATTGTAGTTGTTTGTGAGTTAATCGGGCAGGCCTAGATAAATGCTGGCATAATCAATTCTTGGAAGAATTCGACATATGACAGCCAGCTTTGTAGATAGTAAGATAGGGCATAATCGATCTGATTAAGCATGTATGGTTGAAGAATCTTCTGAATGATACGTTGACTTGGGTTTCTGTTGTGAGACCCTAAATTATGCCAAGATTTTTCATTAGTTTGCATGTTCCAGGGCAGTTTACTATTTGCCTTGGCAATGATAAAGGTGTTTGAAAATATGTTTTCTGTTGGCTGGGTTAGAGATGGCAGTCATTACTCTAGTAGAATTTACTATGGGTGAGAATAGTGTAGTGTCCCCAGTTTGTATATTTCCAAAGTAATCAACATTAACACCCAGAAGAGTGGTCATTTTAGTGTGCTGTTGATTTGCCCCCAGTAACATAAGTTATGCAGTGAAGACCATATTGATGAGACTTCACACACACTCCCTGTTATGTTGAATAGTATTTCAGCTATATATGTGCATTATGTCTATTCATAATTCTGAAATTAACTATTATACTGTTACAGAAATATTGCACACAAACACTTTTTTAAATTATTTGCAGTAGAATAAATGTTAATAAGTGATGAAACAATCTTGTGCATTATATCTGCATCAGATCTAGCCCGATAATTGATGCTGGACAAACACATATCTGAATCCCTTTAAAGTAAAAGGCATAATCTCAATAATGCTGAAGTACAGTGTTTCAAGATAAATTGTTATATTTGTCTTTAGAGACTATAAATCAGTGCAAACAGGAATGTAAAACAATTAAAAGCATTTTCTAAAATTAAATGCACCATCCCCCTTGCAGTGCATTGTGAATATCCAGTGCTCAATAATATGTCTTGACACTCATTTGAATCTTGATTCTGTTTATTGTTGATATTGTATCGGGTAGCCATTTTGAATCAATCAACATATACAGTCCTTTCAAATATTGGCAGCCAGTCAAACCATTCAGATATTTTTACCTTGTAGTTTATTGTCCATTACCTCAAATGTGGCTTTTACTGGACCAATTTTCCTTAATAACGTGAGCAAGCATCAATTTATGTCCTTTAAGGGACTGTTCTCTCAAAAATGATTTCTTTGCCAGATTATCGGGTTTAGCGCTATGCTGTTCAAATAGCTGTTTCGCAGCAGAAATGGTTTTCTAAATGTTGTCAACGTTTTGTGATCACTCAGGGTAAGCCTGGCACCAACATCTGACAGCATCTGTATCACAAGCTTCCCTAAGGTATAGATCAGCCATGTTTGAGGAGTGTGAAAAAAGCTTTGCTTCATATTGACCATTTTTAACAAAATGTTATCATCCTGCACAGCATAGGCCAGCATGTTTTCGGTTGAAAATGGCATACGTTTAAAAAATGAGTAGCCAATAGCAAGTCCACAATTAAAAAACAGATGCCAAAATGTCTGGATTCAGCCAAAAAGATTGGTTGTGCGAGATTGAAAAACAAAGCATGAAGTTCTATTATTCAATAGAAAATAATTCAAAGAAGGCCATTACAACAAAATTTAAATGGATGACATTATGACTTTCTGATAACTGGACCCTATGTCTTCTCTTTGTAGACATGGTACACTGCTGAAACACTATACAAAATTCTATTTGACATTGTTTAATGAAAGTACACAAATATGACAGCGACTACAGCACTTTAATTTGGCCAAATACTTAAATTACATTTCCATAATGTAGAGCAAATTAAATGAAACCATCAACATTATGCACATGTAAAATTACAACAACCGATGAATGCAAACAATATACCACACATTTTTCAACACAGCCAGAGTGAAGATGCAAACTTTGCTATGGAGTCAAAAACAACACAACAAGTAAATTCAGCGAGTGTATAAAAAAAACAAGTCAGAGCTGGTTAGTGTTCCTCCTGTGCTGGATGATCAAGTTTGGATCTGTAAGTGGCACCCAAAGAGACAAGGGATTGAAAGTGCCATCCAGGAGACAGCAGTACTATACCTATACCCTCACCTGCAGAAGAGTGGATCACTCATGAAAAGTCTAAACAATAGACCTTAGACTGTTATCACTTACAGTTTTGATATGTTGGAATGAGACAGGCAGAGACATACCAGAGCCTCACAATATTTGTGTACACATATTATCTAATATCTAGGCACATACATCTGCACTAACGTCCCTAATTTCCATCTGGAAAACTGTGCCTGTAATTAAGGGATGTGTCTTGGAGATTGTGACTGTCACTTAACTACAAAGATTAGGAGAATAATGGAACAAACACATCAAGTAAAGAATATTAATGTGCTACAATGGCTACATTTGTTTAATTCATCTTAATCTGGTCCAACATTCCTTCCTCCCTTTCCTGACAAATTAGACTAGACAGATGCGACAGACCTCTCTCTTCGGCCGGCGCCTTTCTCTGGAACAGCTTTCATGACTCTCTGAAATTTGAGCAGAACCATCTCCAGTTCCGGAAGCAGCTCAAGACTTTCCTCTTTGTTTCTGCCTTCTATCTTCCACTTCCCTGCTGATCTCCTGCCCGTTACTGCACTGGTAACGGGCAGGAGATCAGCAGGCTACCCTCTGCACCACGCACCCAGGCCCCTCCCCTCCCAGTTGCACTGCCTCCTGGCAACCCTGTACATGGAGCTGTATCTGCCACCCTACAGTTCCCCTACTTGCACTTATCTAACACTTGTTGTCTACACTTAACCCCTGCACTGACACCTGTTGGCGGCACTCTCTTTTCTATGCCTTTATCCTGTCTCGCACTTATCCTCCTCCGTTCCCCCTTGCACTTTTTCCCCTTCCCGCTCCACTGCACTTGCACGATCTTAATGTCACTTGGCCTAGTAAGATTGCTGTTCTGTCCTCCCTTGTTCCCCTCCCTTGCCTCATAGCGCCTTGAAACACTTGTGTATAGGCACGCTATAAATAAAATATCATAAACTAACTCTAAGATGCATGAAAACATAACTGCTTTGTTCTTTATATCTTACTATCAAAATGTACCTGTGCTTAGCACAGTTTCTGTAGACGGACATGACAACACTCACATAAATTGTTGAAAATCAATAATCCTGTAGGTTGCTGTTCCGAGTCGCTTCTTGCTTGAAGTGCTTTGCACTCTGAAGTAAACTTCACTGAGAATGGGTGCTTGTGGCTGGCTTGCATACCATGCAGCATATGTGGAGAGGAGGCGGGAATTGGCGTGCTGCAGCATAGTGGGAACTTCTGTGCTGTTGGGTGTCTTGACCCACGTTTGAACTATTATGCTGCAACATTTGGTGCTGTGGGCTTAGAAAATCCAAGATGGCGGAAAAGCCCACATTTGCGCCAGAATCCAGGAGAACCGCGCAGTCTTGCGCACACCAAAATGGTCCCCTGACCTGCCACCCACCAGTGCATAGAAAGATGGTTCTGTTCAAAATCTGTTTTTATTAATATCAAAAATTGCTAAAATCATGGGCCCGAAACCACCAAACAAAAATCCAACTATGGTTGAGTGTTTTACTTTACCCTACTGCAGATCCACATCAATGCCATGTCAAGCAAGGATCATATACTATCAAGTAAAATCCTTTCTTTTTGAAATGTATTAATTCAAGACAGCGGTCACAAATAGGTGCAGTACCGGCATTGGACACTGACCGGCGCTGGCGCTCTATAAATCCTGACAGGAGAGCTATCTTGCAGAACTTTGCAGTGAACAGAAGGGGGTCTTATGCAATTAAAAGTTCAAAAGACTTGCTTTTCCTGAGAACCATTAACACCTCAGAGACACACACAACAGCCCAGGATATCACATGGCCCTGTTGATTGAGAGGGAGGAGTTTCTCCTGCAGCCTGCAGGACACAACACAATAGACCCTTTCAATTGAATAGAAATGCAGATTAGGGTGTAGCTGGCAGGGTGTAGCTGGCAACAGCTGCCCTGCCAAGAAGAAGAGGCCTGTGATCTCTGACTCACCAAGCTTCTGGGGGCGGGCCAGACTGGATTGTGGATTCATATTGCAGCAAATATATGTTTATGTTAAATGCTTCTAAAATCTTGTATTAAACTCACAGAAATGTACAATTTGGGGGTCCTTAATATGGAAAATGCCCTCACGATCTGAGACCAAACTCCACTTTGTGCGGTGTTCTGGGACTGAACCCCGCTATTTATTAATATTGCAGACACTGTGTTTAGGATAGAGACATAGTAATTTCCAGTAATATGCTCAGGGAAGGGGTGCAGGTCTGTGTAAATTTTGAGGAAAAACCAATATGGCTAAAGTCACTAAAAAGCACAAAATGTTGTCATTTCTTAACCCAAGCACTTAGAAAGATCAGAGTTGGGCAAGAATGTACCTTAATTCATCTGCAATGTGTACATGTAGTTTCAACAAACTGTGTATCTGGGAAATATGGGTTTTGGGTAAAATTTATTTTTCTAAGTAAATGCAAAGGGGGGTGTTCTTTCTGTATGCCATAAAATTAATGCCTGATGACACTCCATTCCTTCCCCCAATCAAGGGAGAGAGGAGGACTTGGCCAATGATAAGTTGTGAGGGGCAGGCTTAGTTATGCCCACACACACACCCACTTTCAGAACACATAAAAAGACACTGCTTGGACAGGCAAAAGATTCATTTTCCATTTTCTTGTGGAGCATTTTGCCGGACCACACAACATCTAGAAGGAACATCCAGAACTTAAACTGCAGATAGACTACAGAACTTAAAGCAAAGGCCTAACCCACAAGCTGAAAACTCTTCTCAGCAGGCCTTCAGAATCCAGAAATCCAACCAAACTATTCTGCTGCCGGGCAAGCTGTTGGATTCTTTGCCAAGAACTTTTGCCAGAACCGGTAGCAGACCCAGAAAGCAGTGCTGTATCCAGAATCCACTTGATCCAGACCAGCAGAACCACAGACCAGACTGCTGTGAAGTGCCGACAGCAGAACCACAGACCAGACCGGAATCAGAGATCAAGAACCAGAGAACCAGTACCAGAAACCGCCCGGAGTCCAGTCCAAACCTGCTGACCAGACCCTGATGGCCTATTTCAAATTCATAGTGCGAGTACTCAGCCCGAACTGTGCAAAACCCATCTCTTAGTTTAAAATAATCTAATTCAAACTATTTTAACCTATTTAGAACTGCATCATAAGAAATCGTGTGTCCATTCTGCAAAACTGTCATCCGTCATTCTGAGCTTTACTTTTATTTTGAGAATCTACCTCCATTAAATCGTCTGTATCTTTTGAACCGCGTGTGCTAGGAACGTGGTTTAACTTTCATCTTAAAGCTAAGATTCTACGCTTTCCACACTCCTTATAGTTCCTCCATAATTGCGATCGAAGCACTCGGAAAAAAGTGCCGCGATTCCCAGTTTGCACAATTTCAACCATGTGTAAAAATATCTGTCTTTTGCTTCCATTACTGAATCCCTTTTTCAACCTGATAACCATCCCTGAATCATTGGTAGGGCTGACCTGAACTGATTTAAAGTATCTCTCACTCACTCTGAACCTCTAGAGGGAATTAAAAGCATTTTCAGCATATTTTAACTTCATTGCCACCACATTTAAAAGGATCTTGCCTGCTTTAAAATAATACCTGTTTTCCTCTAAGCTCGCTGGGGGGGAACTGAAATTTGTATTGCATTGTGTATTCCTGAGAATTGTGTGCTCTTCTTCCATCTCCTTATCTTGCATAGGGGGGAGGGAATTGTCAAAGAAAAAGTGATCATATTATCTTTTGTTGAAATCATATCAAGTTTATTTCTGTGCTGCATTCTTCCCTCATTGCTTTTCCTTGAAAACAAAGTATTTTCTGCTACCTTATCCTACCTATACTAACTCCCCATTCATTGTAAAGAAGTGTGCTAGTGTCAGATTATCTATTGTTGATCAACATTATATTCATAAGGGCGCTATCAAATATTAATTTATTATAAACGTGTGATATATATATATATATTGTTTAATTTTTCCAATAAATATTTTAAATTGCAAAACAAACCTACTTCTTGGCTCAGTGAGATCAGGGGGATTCATAGAGAGGGGTGTTATACAAGGGTTAATCATCCAGGGTATAACTTGCTATAAAGATATATAAATAAGGGCTTCCCTTGAGCAATCCCAGACAAGGCACTGACTTAGTGGGAGTGCTTGATTGGAGTCACTTAACAGTGTGCTCTCCCCACTTGTCAACTCACCCTGGCATGGTGCAGTGTATTGCGGTGCAAATATCTAACAATTGATGCACCCTAGGGCCTTGAAACATGGTTTTCAAGGTCCATATCACTTGAGTTTTGTTCCTCGCATTGAGACACTTTAAATGAGCTTTGTCCTTCTACGACCACATTGATGTTTTGCTGATTTGATGCAACAGTGCCATCTGTGAATGGGCTGAAATATGGGGAAAGAGTGCGGTGTGCAAATGTCATGTGGCCAGTGATGTCTAGAGGGTCCTAATAGGTAACTATGCAAAATGTGGTGTAGTTTGGAGGCAAGGTGTGGAATTATATAAGGAACAGACTAACAGATTTTTTTTATTTATTTTTGCATTATTTCTTTTATGTCAAAATCTTGTTTTGCAGTAATCCAGTCTACCCACTTTGTGAGAAAATGTTAATATTGGCAGTGCAAGTTTTGTTTAAAAAAAAAAAAAATCAAGAACTAGAGTGTTGGTCATTGTGCAATCAGGTATTACCAAATCGGTGGTTTTACGGTAATTCTTAAAAACTCATCTGTTGCCATTGTTTTAACTGATTTATATTAATCTGGTGTGGCAGTTCTGGTGCTACAGTAATCGCACTTCTGGTACAGTGCATGTGCAGAAAATGTGTGGCTCTTCAAGTCCTTATTCTTTAGAATGTCCTATACAATATGTGGGATCAAATATAGGCTCTCCTTTCCAGTATCTGCTTAGCAAATTTCCTAACATTGTCCTCTGTATTTGCAGGAGAATTGTTTTCTAACTGGACCATCAGGTCTTGAATAAGGTCTCTGAACTATACATATTTGCAAGCAGCACCTCACTGTCATGGTTGCGGAGACCAATACTGTTGGAACAGCTTGCCCGAGATAGAACAGCTGTCATTGAATACAGGTTAATATCAATATCAGCTACTCTTTTCAGAGCATCTGTTCATAGACTACAGTCTTTCCAAACTTGTACAACAAACGTTCAATTGCAGTGCCGAAATTGTAAATATTCCCTTTGGGCATCTTGGCACTCTCCTCTAGGCAGGGATGGACCACACTGTCTTAACCCGTCAATCCACAATCAACCTTTCTTCCCATGATATCACAAAGCTTCTTGGCTACCATTCCCAATACAACTCCAATATTGCCCTTTTTTTCTTTTCCCATTTCCATTCTTTCCAGCATACTACATTCCTGTCAAATCAACATACATTCAAAGAATTCCATTTGTTTCCTCAAAGATCAAAACAATTCTGCTATCCCGAAGGAAGCGCTTATATGGATAATCTTTCATGTATGCCAATCCGTCCAAAATGTGTAATGTGTCGCACAGACCCAAGCACCTTCAGAGCTGAACATCGTAATCATTGCAGCACCAATAGAGCAGTCTGGCAACCCAGGTCTGCCCAACATCCCAGCAGTGAGGTGTGCCATGCTTGGTCCATTAAAGCAAATATTACCTGAATTAATTGAAATTCAGAATTTCTTATTGAATTGTTTTCTATCCGTTTCTGATATATATATATATATATATATACACACACACACACACACACACACACACACATACACACAATAATACAGATAGTGCCTGTGAATTAATATCGAGTAATAAAATGAATTAGCTTTTCCTTTATCCAACCTTTCAGAGACAATGGAAGGCTGCAGGGCAATCAATACAATATGCCACATTTACTGAAACAACATATTTTGTATTTCATTTATTTATTTTAATACAGTTTGTTACAAACTTTTTTAAATGTGATGTATAATAGGAAGAGCCAAAATGGCTCAATGGTGAAAAGTCAATAGGTCCTTTTTGATACTAATGGTCGAGAGGTGAGGGAAGATATTCAGGTCCTTCAACACTTGGCCAATGGAGCTGTTAACCGAGGCGGTGTTAAGAGTCCTCTTAAGTGCCACTAAACAATTGGAAGGGTCTTATGTGGAGCATACACAAGATTGTGATACATAATCCGTTTCTTTCCTCTTCTTTATCTCCATCCTTCACACTTGAGTTTTAAATGAGCAATCGTTTATGCTTTGTGCTTTTAGCAGCGGCATGTTTATTTCGTCCAAGAAAAATGTCAGAGCAAAGACTAGCTTTTTTTCTTCCCCGTCTAACATTCGCTTCCACCAGTCATCTCCACTCATTGTTGTGTAACGACATTTAGATTGCTACCATTAAGTAATTTGAATAACTCCTTGGTAGACATCTATAACAGGTGAATCTGCAGCTTAGCTTGCTTAAGCATCCTTTGTGTTCCTCTACCAGTGTGAAAATGTGCACAGCATATTTAGAGTTCATTTATATTTGGTGACCACCTTTAAAGTCGTTCATTTCATCAGACTGAAGTACGGTTTAAAGTGCTCCTTCATTTGATGAAACCCAAACTATAACATAATGGGCCTCATTACGAGTTTGGAGGTAGCCATGGTGCTATTAGCACCATGTCTGCCTCCAAAATCGGGGCAGGATCCGGGTTCTGTGAATGAGTAATTACGGGGTCATTCCAACCTTGGAGGACCCGGTAATTACTCATTCACAAAACCAATCCCCATTCCCATTTGAGCCCCCATAGGGCTCAATGGAAATGGGGATGGAGCTAATAACGGGCCCATTAATGACAGGCCCTTTATTAGCTCCTTGGTCCCCATGCGGGACCCGCATAGGACGTCTGGTCTGACCAGACGTTCTGTGCGGGTCCCGCAAGGGAACCTCGTAATAGGGCGGAATGGGTTTAGCAGAAATGGCACCATTACCGGTGCCGGTAAAACCCATTCTGCAAACCTCGTAATGAGGCCCAATGTCTTTTTGTATATGATTTGTAATTTGTAGATAATAGGTGTTATGATCGATCGATCAAGGCATTGATCCAAAAGTACAAATGGCTGAGTCAACAATATCTGGATAGAAACGTGTAAACTGCAATTCGAATGGAGATCTCAGCAATTAATATTTAATTCACAGGGAACTTTGAGTGACCAAGCAACAGAAGATGTGCTGTATTAGACGCTGATATTGCCACCACGTGAAGTGACCATAGCTCCACATTTCCTCAAACAGTGTTTATTGTATAATTAGCATTTGAATTAGAGTCATATCCAAACCAATAGATTGCTGCTTCTCCTTCATTAAACAAAGAGTTTTGAGGAATTCAAAAGGAAAAGGAGACAGCACAATGATAGTGAAATGATCACCACAGTGATTATTGTGTTGTAAGGTACCCAAATGGTCTGCTACTCTACTTCACTTTTCTAATACAAAAAAAGGTATTTGTAATTATTTCAATTAACACACTGATACATTTCATAGAGAATACATACGATTTCCGATCAGCAGATAAGGATGTGTTTGAAATGATATAACAATGATTTTAAAAAAAATAGACCAATGTTTTGCAGCTTCCATTAATTTGACACTTAATAGTGCCAGTTTAGCTCTCCCTCTGCCTCTGCCTCTACCTCTGGACAAGTGTTACATTGTCCAGTTCATGTTTGCTAGAGCCAACCCAGATGTTGCTGACAGCAGTGCCACCAGTGGGGAAAAACCCAGATATTCTAATCAAGGACTGGGCTGCATAGACAAATGTTCTGTTTGGTTTTGTATGTTCTATTATGTGTTAATTGTTATTGCGTGTACAATCAACAACCAGCATATAAAATTAAACATTGTCTTGGTGCTCACAGAAGAAACTGATCAATAGGAGCGCAAACCATTCCAAGAAAGCAGTTTGTTTGCCTCTCAAATTGAGAGGCAAACAATCTATTAATATAACAAAATGATGTAATGTTACTAGCATTGCAAACTGGCACTTTGCATAATTGTTCACTGCTAATTTCTAAGTATCATTTGTTGTCGTTGTATGCATGCTGCACTTGTCTTTTTAAGCAAGGCACACTATGAAAACCAAGAATAACCACTTACATTATTTTCTGATACAAGGTTGCAGTTCAAAAATGGACCTATGAGTGCTAATATTTTACTGTTCAAAATACCTCTGAGAGAAATGGGACAAATTGCACAAATTAGGTTTCCTGGATGCCTTCTATGGAATCAAAGATCATGAAAGCAATTTAACAATGACCACAGATGTTTAATATTTCACAAATATGTCTGTGAAGAAAGTATTGTATGCTGGAAGCACTAAGTAGGTAAAGCACACAGGGCTTCCATTCATTTCATTCTCACACTGACTATTAATATTAAATTGTTTGTAACCATATGCCATATATACTCATTCAGGAGGCATTGGGATTAAATGGCTTTAATATCTGTTAGTCCATTGGAGGAGAGAGTGCCCCCATTGAGCCAACATTTTAGAAGAGGATGTGTGAACATGGCGAGTCCCCTGTGCGTAGACATCTTTAGAAAATGATTTAAGATGCACAAATAACATTGGTCTACAGAGAATCCAAGGAATCCTGTTGCATTCCAGGTGGCATTGGAAAAGATGGCTGCAATCTAGCCTTACTAATGTTCAACACCTTTAGAATGCAAAACAGGATGTGATTGTTCACCGATTTTTAAGTATTTAAAGTTTCAGAGTTTCCCATGGAGAATGTGTTAACTTATGTGCAACTCACAATCATGGCTTGAAGTTCTGTTTGATAGGGATATTTCAGGAAGGAGCACAATTTCTGAATACTAGAGACTTTTTTTTCTGGAGAACGGTAATATTTGCCAAGAAAAGGCCTGTGTGAGGTTGACTAAAAGCTCTTGTGAGAAGATATCAAAGATTTTGGAGAAGAGTATGTTTTTGATGTCAGCTCGAGTTTATTACTGAAAATCCAACATAAGGTTCTTTATTCTATGTATACTCTATAGTATAATACCGAATTGTATCCTGCTCAATCAACTTGCTGCTCTAGATGTTGGCTGCCTTAGGCAGACCACCTTCTCCTTCATTAAATGTCCACAGCTCTGAGGGATTTGGAATGATGTGGCCAGCTGCATGTGTATAATTCTGAATATTAATGTAAAATTGACAACTTGCGAGTTTTTGGGAGAATACCACATGATGCATAGGTTCTTTGGGGTGGCTTGCTGTGGTTGCCTAAGGTTGTAGTCAAGGCAAGACATAATTGCATGGGTTAGAAAATAAATACTTGATTTTCTATTCCTATTCTGATACAACATTCTGTGGTATGGTATGGTTGATGCATTACATTAAACCATTTTGAAGCATTTTACTCGATTTATTGGCTTTATATGCACAGGTATATATATATTCTATATTGAGTATTATTTACTGTTTTTTTTGTGTCTTCTTTCTTGATGACTGCATTTGCCAACTTGTCTACACAAGAATAAAAATTAAAAAAATTAAAGCAACCTCGCTTGGCACCTGGCTATTCAAATATTGCATATCTATCTGTAACACTCATTAGAAAATTCGTGTTGCTATTCTTTATGCATATATTTGTGATTATCAATAACTTTCAAAATGAAAAAATAACATCCTTGGAGATTTTGCGATGTAAGACTGTGCTTTATTGAAATCACAGAAGTGTTGCACCAATGCAATTGGACACAGGACAAACATTGCCCTGCAGCAAAAGATACTAACGCCATACACTTTTGCACTAGGGCGATGTTTGCCCTAGGCCTTTGTCTTGATTCAGAAATGTGTTGAAAAAATATGTTTTGGGGAATGTTTGCCCTACTGCGAATTGACTTGGACCTGTGCAACATTCCTGTAATGATACACATGGGGGTTTTCAAAGGTAACGTAGTCACAATAAGTCAAGTGATGGCCATTTTCCACCCATTGTACACAAATCTTTCTGATCACCATTCAACAATGTATCTTTAGGAACTGAAAAATTGGTGTGGGTAAATTAGTGGAATACATACCTTTCTATATTGGATAATGAAGATCACCTTCTAAGCGGATCCCCTATTTGCTAAGTTCCCCAATGTTATGGAGTCAAATCCCTGAATGATTGACAAGCAATGATCAACTTATTAATTACAGGTCAGTAGGAGCACAATGGGTACGTGAGAGAGTCAGTCATGGTGGGAGATTTGTAATAGTGGTACAGCAAGTCACAGTGTAGGACTAGCATGGTTTAAATCTGCAATGTGCCACACGAATGTCACTTCTAGCTGGCAAAACAGGTTCCATTTGCCCTGGCATGTTATAACAGCATTTCCACTGGAGCCCTTTTCCGGTTGTACAAGCCATGGAGTTCTCTTTACTGAACGAGATCGGTACACTGAGTATCGAGAGGCTTAGGTGAAATTTGTGGCCGTCGGAAAGGATACACACACTTTCAATGAAAACCAACCCAGTGTGCAGTTACAGAAAGGGTAATCTCGTTACGAAACGGTCCATATTTCCCTGAAGCAATGTGTTACTCTCTCCACCAATCGTTTGTAAGAGAGAGCGCGTGTCCAGTGATGTCGCAAAAGCAAGCATGTGCCCCTGAAATGCCCCTGAAATGCCCCACACCAGGAAGTCCAGCTAATTACTTGCACCTGCTGCGGAGTTGCTGCATTTTATCACTGGCGTGTATATCTGTGGAATATAATGCAGTGCTCGCAGAAACAATGTGATGAGTTAATGCGCGCGCCCTAAACATGCATCAGAATGTGTCCCAATATTAGGGAGTTTACATATATTCCCCATGCATTGTTGTTATTCTGATCACTTTATCTTGGATATGATATTATTCTGCTCGTGGCATACCGTTTCACTAAAGAATCCTTTGCATTACAAACGGAAATGCATGAAAATAGTATTGTGCATCTCTATGAACACTTCAAATAATACTGTAATGTTTCACGCTGTATATTTGGGGACATATAGGGAATGCAAGCACTCTGCCACCGCCCCCCTGGTATGGTATTGTTTATTTATAAAGCGCCCATACACAGGCAAGTGTTTCAAAGCGCTCCCTCCCAATATATGTTGCGTTCTAAGACCCACGCGTTGCAGGTTGTTCGAGAATAAACAAAATCCAATAGTCAGTAAAAACGTTAAAACAAAATATTTTTTCATTGCCATAACGAAAGGCGACATCTGTGCATTGAGCAACTATGCCAAGTCCACATATCACTTGATCTGTGCCAGATGATATTCAGTGGCAGCGTAATTTACATTAAAATCATTATGCGCACTTTGATAAAAGCGTACTTATCCTGCCCTGTTGAGCCAAGCGAATTACGGGGAAACAATCTCCACCACCTCATTTGCTAGTCCACATTCAGTGCAGGAAGCGGGGGGGGGACATTCAATGCAGGAAGCAGGGGGAGGGAGGGAGTGGGCGAAACACTTTTTCCTATTTCAAAATGAATGATCTTGAAAAGGAATTGGTGCATTTCTTCTCTCACTGGTTGAGCAGACCGTATCCATGGATACTACCTTCCTTAGTGTGATTTGCAGTACAGTTATTTTTACCACAAGAAATCTAATAAGTTAACTGATAATAATAGTTTGGTCTTATCAACAGCTCCTCCACGCTGCAGTGGTCTTTACCGGGACCTCCTTCGCGGGCTTAGGGATTTCTCCAATGAATCAGCAAGTTTGACAAGACAAGACCCCGAACTTTGATTCATCTCCTGGTAGAATATATCTCCCCTTGCCATCAAGAGCTACCATGGAAACATGTCCTTGTAATGGGGTTCTAGAATTACACTGTAAACCTATGAACCGATCACCAGGATTGTTGTGCCATTCCACACAGGAATGTCTTAACTGTTATAAGGGTACAGAAGTACGAGTTTGACACAGTTGTGGCACGTTTGTTGGCAAAGACTTTTATTTATATATAAAAGGAAAACCTATCTGGCCGTATATCTAGGAGGGGTTGCCCTACCTCAGCAAAAAGACTAATGACTGTCAGTATGTCCAGTAAAGGGAAATGGCCACCGTCAAAACCGATTTCCGTCCCTTACACTCTAGATTAACTAAGGAAAAACGGGATGCCTTCTTGATCCAGAAGGAGGCCTCTCTCATTCTGGATGCTAATTCAAATTTCTTGATGAAAAAAAAACAATGAGTGATTCTTTAACTTTAACGTTATTCCTGTTGAATGTTCTTCCAAACGTATACAAAAAGACAGTTCCCAAGAATCAGGGGGACTCTTCCCCTATTCTGTTCTCCAGTTCAAAAATTTAGTACCAATCCTGGTTCACTATCCTGCTAGACTTGACTGTAGTTCTGATCATAAAAACACAATTTCCAAGTATCGGGGGAGTCTCTCCACATGTTCTTTCTCCAGCTTACAAATGCAGCATCTAGTCTGGTTCAATATCCTGGCAGACTTGACTGTAGATCTTAGCATTCCAGAAAATGTGTCTTCTTTTGGCAATGGGTCCTCAGCCCCTTATCCTTGGTTCTTAGACCTCTCTTTCTCTCCTATGGGGGCCCCAGACCCCTTTATGTTATCTTGAGACCTATTTGACTTACTCTGTGTCCCACTCTGTGTCTTGTGGGCCTTGCCAACTTCGTATAGGTCCCAGACCCTGGTGGGCTGCTCTTGTGGGGCTTCCCCAACTTTGTATGGGTCCCAGACCTCTCTCTTAGGTTTATCTCATGTTGTACCCAGGCCTGGTACACTAGCCTGACAGGCACTGGTTTTCATGTGGCTGTATCTTAGTTTTTCCCAAGTGCTGGTATGAGGGGTGTGGGATTCTTCAGCCTTGCCCAACTGTCTGGTTCATTCTCTTCTATCTCCCCCACCGGCTATGGTAACCCAAATACCTTTTGTGGCATTACGGTCTTCACGCAACTGCTTCTTCCTGCCGCAGGCTTTCTGCATGTCTTCCAGCGGTCTCTGCGTGTCCTCGCAGGGTTCCCAGATCTGGTCACTTTCTGCATGTGCTTCTCAGCCTGACCGCGCAGTCCATCTCCCGGTCTTCAATGGCCTTGAATTCTTCAGCCTGGATAACAGTGAACACAGCATGTGTGTTCAGCGAGGGTCCATTGATATGATATGGCATTTATAACGCACCTATATACAAGTGTTGCAAGGCACGTCAGGTGTTTCTGGTGTTTCCGGTGTTTCTGACCTGGCATGCGGAACAGCACCTGCCCTGAGGACCCGACAGATGCACTGGCACCATTCATGAATGGTGCTGGTGCATCCAGCCTCCCCATTCCCATTAAGTCCAATGGAAGTCAAATGGGAATGGGGAGTAATATTTTCCAGCGCCCGGAATTGCCCATTCCCGGGCACCGGAAAATTCATGACTCTGGCAGCAGCCGTGCCGGTATTCAACGGCACGGCTACTAACAGAGTCATAATGAGGCCCAGTGTATGTAAAGCTATTGCTAAGCGTTTGCAGAGGACACAGTCTGGAACAAGCTACAGAGTTGTTGCTGGTATGCTGTAGAAATCAAACCACTGACATGCTGAGAACAGACAGTGGAAATGTTTGCTACTATAACAGGAGATCACACTGGTATGCTGCTGGAACTGTACAACCACTATAGTATAGAAATTCTATAACAAATGCTTCAGAGATGATCTGGAAGATATGATGTAGAAGAGAAATAAAGGGTAACTGATATACCAGGCATTAAACTGTGAGGGGCACAGTGCTGATACATTGATAACAGTCAGAGGGAGATGATACAAGAGACAGAATCAAGACCAATAATAAGGGGAAAAGATAATATACATTGCGAAAGAAGGCATGGCTGAAGTGGCCGGGGAATTGCTAACCCAGCCTTTGCTAAAGCCTATGAGAAACATGGAAAACATTGGGATAACACAAATATGGTAAACTACATGGCATCGGGTGTACCCCAGTTAGTTAAAAGATTAAAACAAAGATAGTTATTTTGAGACAGTCGACCACATTTTGAAAACACTTCCTTTTAAGGACTGTGGTAAGAATTGCCAAAGATTTGCATAGAATTGAGACAAGTGTGAAAATGTTGCATTCTGGAAACTCGCATAGCAATTCCAAAATCATCACAAGATTCGAGACGAAAAATTATCCAAGTGTGAAAAACCTGCATTATGAGAACTGTAATAACAAATGTCATAAGAGACGAGAACAAGCTTTGAAACCTCTGCATACTTGAAACCTCAAAGTATAAAGAGTTGAACACATAATTGAATCAATTATGAAAATGCTTCATTCTGTGAACTGTACTAAGAATCACCAAAGCAACACATGGGTAGAAAGGGGAATTAAATCCCAAAGCATTACAATTTTTAAAACAAGGATGTAGAAAATAAAAACCTCAATGGATAAAAATTTGAATCTATTTTAGGATTAATGAAATACCATTAAAGTCCAGAAGAGCCTCAAGTATTTAACAAAATGTGAAATACAAACACAGCACTTCAGAGGGGTAGGTTCCTAAAATATAAACTATTCTGCAAGAGCAAAATATGAAGATGTAATGCAAACCACAGCTAATCTGCTGGCAACTTTGTGATCATGTTGAACTCAGTCTAATGGTGTCAGAATGTTAAATAACACAGATGGTTTGAAAATCAGATAAATTGAGAGAGGATAAATGCTGGGATTAAAGAAACAGCTAGAGGATAATTGAGGTAAAAGTTAGAAAATGATCAACTTTTATTTGAATAGGGCAAAATACGGTTATTGAAAATTGCAATTCTGACAATGACCAAAAGGAATAATACTGAAATCAGAGGTTGCTTCATTAAAACTGTATTCCAGTTTTAAACACACATTGTCCACAACTCACTCTACCACATATGGTGATAAAAGTGATATTTGAAGTGCCTAATAAATAGCTTAACTTCAGTCCACAGCCATTCAAAGGAAATTAATCAAGCTTTTGTTAGTGGAGATTCAAGTTCATTATCGCTTTGAGTAAACATTCTATCTCAACTATGCTTTGATTACTGCTGTCAGAGAGTGGCATCTTGTGGAGAGCCAGCAAGATGGATAATATTATCCAATTTCTCTGTTGGCAAATACCGGTAACAACAGATGCTAAAACTATGAACTCAACATGCTTTGTCTCACAGGCAAGTACTTTAACAAGTTGATACAACAAGTCCTAGAGGTGCCTGGGCTTAAACAACCTACCACATAAAAGAAATATCAGGGACAGCATGACAAGTACATGATTTGATAGCTTGTGCCCATGAATGTCCTAATATCTTAGCCACAGTGGTAGAGAGGTATACCCAAAATGATGACACATAATTCTTGTTAACATGAATTTTGTGAGGTTAGTTCATATTCCTAGTTGGCTGGAAATATGCTGGGGCAGTGCATTTCTCACTTTATGGTGGGCACTATGCAGCCAGTTTATCATGTTGATACACAGTGCTTATGCCTAAAAAAAGAAGCCCACTTAGAGAAGCATGCATTTGAGTAACCGAATACAACATATAACATTGAGTTCTGCACCTTAAATTAAGAGAAATCCTAAAATAGCTATGTTACAAAGAAAATCCCTAAGCAGCCCAACACCGTGGCTGATGGTACAAGTGAAATGATTTAACTTGAGCAGATCATAGTAGCAATACTAGTCTTCATCTAAAAGTAGATGTTACAACACAATTGGCCATGCCCGGAGGAGTTAATTGCCATCACTGCTGCATACCAATGTAAAACACAGGTGGAATCCCAGTGCTGTAATTCGTTTGATCAACAGGACTCGGGATGTGCCTAGCTAAAGGCATGGTTCCCAAACATCAATGGTAAAATCTTTAAATGGATAAACTCATGGGGTAACCTTTCCACCAGAAGAAAGATATGTTCCCCACAAAGGGGTTTTAGCCCTATAAGAACCTGTAATGTTATTTCAGACCCTTTGTGCCCATTCCCCTCACTATAAACACTGTACAAAAGGACCACATGTCACCAGCTTTTCTAGTGAAACACCGGAAAAGAGGTGGCCAGCGGGGGTTGGACTGGGAACAAACTTCAGCCCTGGAAATGTTCTGAAAGTTCCCAATATTGCAATGTGTGAGCAAGGGCAATCCCTGTCAGTAGGGTTGGAGGTTATCCCACAAGGACATTTGGAAATATGGGTCCAAATAGTAATGTGAAGCGATGGGAGGATTGGTTGGAGTGCCTAGGACAGAGGGCAAAAGGAGCTGGAAATCAGAGTATTCACAGAAAAGAGGCCCAGGGTATAGAGGCCTACCAGGAGATCTCCAGAGTTCCCTAAGAGTCTGTCCAGGACTGGTGCCCAGAGTGTCCAGGGTCCTGGTTGACTAGGAAAAGGGAGTCTCCCAGTTGCAATATGAATTCCCTAATGTCAGCAAAGAGGCTGGCTCCTGCTGAACTGAGGGACCCACTCACCTTATGAGAGCCAGTGCCAGAGAACAGAGCAAATGGCACATACTTCCCCAAAAGAGGGTGTGTGCTTCATGACCACTTATAGATTGGAGGCACTGTGAGAGTTGCAGACATCCAGAAGCAGGAACCTACAAATAAAAGGCACTGCTCCAATCAAAGACATGGGCTGCATACAGAGAGGCACAGAAATGATGAGAGGAGGAGGAACACTTAAGGGAAGAAGAGCAAGGAAAGACAATACACTAAAAAGAGATTTGGAGAAGACCAATTAGACAGGCCGCACCGAACAAGGTAGTATGCTGAAAATAAGAACTCAAGATCAGAAAGGAGGAATAGTGGAAAGTGGAAAAAAAGCATAGCGATAAATCCAAGAAAGTGTAAAGAGGGAGGACTTTGAATATTGAAAGGACAAGGAATGAAGATGAGATGCGTACTGTAAACACTGACTAAAAAACAAAACAGGGTTTACTTAGGGCAGTCCCAATAACTACTGAGTTGTCACCAACTTCTGTTACTTAGCTAAACTGGCAGACACAGCATCATACAACCAGCTTGTGAAACGTGTTGAAGACCAAAACATCCTGGACCCTCTATGAGCTGGTTTTAGACCTGGTCACTATACAGAATCAGTTCTTCTCTCCATCTGTGATGAGATGAAACATAGTAGAGAATGAAATAAGGCATATGCCCTTATACTTCTGCACTTTTCTGCAGCATGACTAGATGGACCTTAACATTCTCCACCAACACCCATTTGACTGCAATATTGGAGCTAGAGCCCTCAAATGGCTAATGTCCTTCCTCATTGATCGATCTCAATGCATCTACATTGTCCCTTTCCAATTAAAGGAAATTGCCCTTTTGGTGTACCTCAATTTGCCACACTCTTATCCCTGCTCTTCAATCTCTACTTCGTTTTCCCTACTGTCCTAATATCTTTTAATATCTATTGCTACAATTATGCAGATGATACACAAATCATCCTTATAATACAGAGCAATTCTTCCCCCTTGTTCAACATCTCAGAATGCATTTAAAAAAATCTAAACATGGATGGCAAATTGCCATCTCTTACCAAACCAAAAAAAAAAGAATTCTTACAGCTGGGAAAGCATTACTTAAACCCACTCTCCTAAAAGGAACAGAACTAGCTCGGGGGGATAGCTCAGGAGCAACACGCTTGCTGTGGAAGCAAGACGATGCGAAGCAACACAAGTTCGATCCCAGCATCCGTGCTTAGAAACCTCTGGTTGTTAAGCGCATTATAAATAAACAATTATTATTATAAGTATAACTAACCTTTCCAGCCCTAACCAATTCCCAGAGGTTAAAAACCTAGTACCGACTCTGGACCCCAACCGCTCGCTTGAACCTCGAATCAAGACAGTCACCAGACAAGCCTTCACTTACCCAAATGCCCTCAGAAAGATCCTCCCAATGTTAGCCTTTCCCCGAAAATGCATGGGTATTATGTAAATAGTAATCACCAGATTACACTATAGTAATATCCTTTACCTGCCATCCTCCAGAAAGTCCAGTGTGCCTATTTTATTTTATGCTGCACTCCTTATTCAACTCCTACCTGATTATATGTCTCTCCATTTTATCCAAACCATATGTATAGCAGGGTGCAAAATGTGCACTGGCCATTGACTAGTGATACTTGACTCTTGGCGAGTACTAAATTGTGTGCTGTGTGTATGTATAGAATCTAAGTGGCGAGTGACATTTTATGGCTGGCTAGTAGCTTACACCCTGAACTTTTACCCACCCCCCCGTATATAGGCAGCCTACTATTCTTTCTTTAATCAAATGTACTACTTGACCATAATGTTCACACTGTGTATTAATTACTTATAATACCCAACTTCTCCACCACATTAACGCCTATATGTCAACAGACATCTTTTACTGCTATTCCTGAACGATAATTCAGTCAATCAAAGGACTCATCTCCTCTAATGTAGCATTCATTACTCCTATTTTTTTAAACCTGAGGCCTATGTTTTCGGTTCGGGTGAGAATGCCTTTCCGTCTCGTCTTCCTGCGTGTCTGCATGTATTCCCTGAATACTTTTCAAAACATAAGCCAACACTTAGCACTGGGACATTTCTATCATGTGTGCTTGCCCCTCTCAAGCAACAAGTACCAAAAGCAGGGGAGAGTTTGGACATTACAATCGAGTATTAGACCCATCAGAATATCTGGAACTCGAGCACATTTCAAGGCCATCAAGCATCCGTAACTGCTCCTTACAAATTTCCTAAGGCATTCAAGTTATACCGAACCTCCCAAGATGAATTTCCAATTAAGTTTTGTCTCTCCTGTTGGTCTTGACACTCTAAAACCACTACGCTGGTGACGGGCAAAGTAGAACAACCAAATAATGTAACATAAAGAAGAGAGATGAACACCCTGCAGAAAGAAGGAAGAATAGAAACAAAAACAAAACGTCAGGGGGAAGAAGAGAGAAGAATTCCTGATGGGAGAAAAAGAGGGGAAAGGGAGACCGGCAGAATGCATTGGTTATAAATAACCTCCAAGAAGTGGGAGAAAAGAGCAGAATGAGGTTCAAGGCAGCACCACTGCAGTAGAATTGAGGAGAGTAGAAGGGAGGAGAGGTAGGAAGGTACTATGGTGTACCACAGTAAGTCTCGACAACTAAGTCTCAGCCTTCGATGTATTAAGGAGTTTGGGATGCCAGAGAGACCATAACAGAGGATGTGAAAATTAGAGAATTTCTGCAGAAAGAAGGCAATGGTGCTGGCAGATCCCCTCAGAGAGGACTACCAGGATGTTCCACGGAAAGAGGGCCCTGTCTGTCCAAAAAGGACTTAAGTCAGAAAACATTTCAGCACCACAAGTGCCATGCATCCAGAAAGCAAACCAAAATGAGAAGCCCTTGCCTGGCAGCCAGGATGAGAAACAGACAGATGAAATCCTGACCAGAAGTAGAAATCGCCCAAGGAGGGACTGTTCACACTTCAAACCTATGGAATATAAGTGAATCTTTTTAACAAAGCAAGGCGATCTCTGGGAAAGAGAAAAAGGCTGAAGGATTATGGTCCAACCTTACCTAAACCTTTAGCAGGAGCTCGGTGTCAGGACAGCCAGGTCCCCTGCGCAGCACGTCGTCTATGTTCAAGGTTAAGCCTGCAGCCTGGCACATGGTTTTGTCAGGGAACCAGACTCCATGGTTCCCAGGAATTGAGGAGAAATGGGTGGGTTGACAAAACCGAGTTGGTTGGTGGTGCTGGCAAGAGGGTTGGTACCCCTGTGTTGTTACTAGGTATTACACAATTCAGTGCATAGTTTTTGTATGTGCACGAATATTTATTGTTTCAAGTGCAGCATGACACCTGGGGTACAATGTACCAGGTTGGTGAACCGTAACAGTAGGAAAAACAGCCCCTAAACCTTTAGCCTTACATTATTTAATAAAGGCTTGTGAAACAATGTTTTTGAAATGTGTCCAATGATGCCTCTGCTCGTGGCAATCCTAAATCATTTAAATGTTTTTTTTAAGATAGAATGTTGTACAGAAAATCGTATATGGAACATAAGAAAAGCCAGAATCCACTCTGGCACTTATGGAATCACAATAAAATCTGTGAGAAGCTTGGATATCGAACACAACCTATTAGGGAGCAGTGTAAATGAAATGGTAATTGCATGCAGGGGACTACAAATGCTTGCACATGTGTTGCTGTTCCCCTGCATGCAATTTTCAACACTCTCGAAGTGGAGTGTGAAAGTAAACAGTAACGCAAGGCAAAATGGCCTTTACGCTTTACTGTTACTAAAACCCTACAAATATGCTCTACTGGCAGCTTTTCTATAATGGATTCCTACTGAATCCACCTGCTCACTCACAGGTGCCAATGAGAGGAGTATTCCAATGGATTCCATATGTGTATGCATAGAATGTGCTGCTCTACTAAGATGGAGCAGGAAAGCAAATCGAAGATGCTAACTCTGCTTTGCTGCCTTCCCACACCCAAGGACACCTGTAAAATGAAGTGGAGCATGATAGGGAAAACGTGAACTGCTTTTACGCTTTCCTTTTATGCACCATTTCATGTAGAAAATGACCTCCATAGTTACCATACTCAGAACCTCAATAGAGTAGTGGGTGCTTAAGGTAGACAGAATTCCAAAAGACAAGAGTGTCAAGCGGTGAAAAAAACATGAGCCTCTCATACAAAATCCACTTGTCCATAGGACTGCTGGGGGAATAGTCCACCTGCATTAAAAATGCACTTGTGCCCAACGATGCTCTGGTGTTCTCCTCCCACAAAAATCATGTCTGCCTATTATTGCATTGGCATACGCCCCCCACAAGTAAATGTGTGCCTTACCCTGCTTTGGTGTACCCTCTCCTCCATCTATAAATGTCATGACTACATAAGACTCAATTGGTATATTCCCACACTTACAAAATGCATGCGTGCCAAACACTGCATTGGCGTACTTCTGGATCTACCGAATGCACACCATTCATGTAAGGCCAACAATGCTTTTTTTATACTCGCAATTCACATGTGCCAAGGATCGACTTCATGTACTCCCCCGCCTACAACATTCCTGTGTGTTTAACACTGCTTTTGCATACTGCCACACCTACAAAATTCATATCAGCACTGGACTGTTTAGTTATACTCCCACACCTACACAATTCTTCAGTACACAACACTGCTTTAGCATACGGCCACCCCAACAAAATTCACAAGCACCTAGCACGGCCTTGGTGTTCACACCCACCTACACAATTCAAAAGCACCACACTCGCAGCTTTGCCCTCTTTCTGGTTTGGTGTGTTGCCCCTCCCGTCACCCAAAAATCATTTACCCTCAAGCTCTCTCAAAATTCTAACCTAATTCCCTAACTCGGCCTAGGCCTTCTTATCGATCCAACACTACTCCAACCTACATAAAGACTATTTGTATCTACCCTTGGATCTTAAATACAGAAGTTCCCATCCCCAACTATCCAGAGGCAGAGCTCCATAGCATTACCCCTACACGTACAATGCCAATCCCCGAGTGTCCCAACTAGTTTAAATTTCTAACGTCTATCAGTGTTGATAAAAAAAGAGAAGCTGGGGTTAAAAAAAAAAATTAAAAATAAAGGTATGTCCTAAACTACAAGCTAGGAATAAAAAGCCACTTGCCCCCTCAGTTCTCTACGTAGGCAAAACACACCATGTCCTACTATCCAAGAGTCAATTAACACTGGCTAGTGGAAAGTGACAACTTTGAGTCCTGGTGGGAGTGCAATGCCCAGTCAAAAGAAACCCAGAACAAGCAGACAATGGCCTGATTCTAAGAATCTGCTGCTCGCTGGGATTGCCAGGCCCCCTCTCATGGGCACATCCCTAATGGTTAAGGCCGCAAAGCAGCTGCACTCACACCAGCTGCCTATAATCAAGAATGTGGATTCAAAAGAAGCCCAAAGGAAGCATACTTTCAGGCTTGTTAAGCCCAACGAGCGACTTCAAAGAATGTGAGCCCAATGTCACTAACTCGCCAACCTTGGCGCCTTGAAACTCTTGCGTGTGGGCGCCATACATATGTCCAGTAAGTAAAATAAAAACCTTTGCATTGGCTTGAAGTCGAAGCTGGTAGAATCACACTTCCCGGAAAACCCCAGTAGTTTCTGCCAAGTTGAACGCCTGGCGTTTTTAAGGGCTTGGGGTTCCCACAAACCATCCCTCGTATGCTTATTAAACACTGAGCAGCATGCCAGCGCTTGCTGGGTGCCATCACATCGCATCCCAGGTTACTTTCATGAAAGATCTTGTAGAAACATTGGTAAGTGATGCAGGCAATGAGCACTTCATATTTGATTTTTCTTATCAATGCAGTCATAAGATAAGCCTGTTGTTTTGGTGGCAGAGGGATTTAGAAGCTGACTGCATCTTCCACCTGGAGAACCAGAGCTTAATACTTTCATCGCCCACAGTGCTGCAGTGTGCCCCCCCTCCCCCAATACCCCCAGACAACCAATGCTGCCTTTTTCCACCCTTACTTTTTGGTTTTCAAATGCCTCCGTTTGCTGCATCCAAATGCTGTGAGAGAGTGGTTTGCGAGAAGTGTGTGGAATAACCAAAGCAACCAAGGAGAGGGCTGCGGGAAGCACATACACAACATGTACACGCTTAAACACAGCACGGTGTGTCACAATGTGCATGGTGTCATCTCAAGGATGGCACTACCTAAAAGCGTATAACGACGCATGTTGAGTATGGCTAAATAAGCATTGCATGTGTCGTGTGGTTTGCACCTAGTGCCAGACTATTGAGAGACTGCATTGATGTGGCTAGTTTGCTCTCAGATATAAGATGATGGTGATACGAACAGCCATGTGGGAGGGGGGTCGCCTAGAAGCAGGACATGTTATTGCAGCCAAGAGCACGCATCTGTTGGCCCATAGTAAAAATGTCAATGACAAGTGGTGCTTGTGAAAACACCATTGACGCAAACACTTAGAAATGTGCAATACTCTGACAACACACTACAAATGCGCGATCAATCTTATCAAATCAACAGCCAAACCATTCCTATAGAAAGAGCAACGCACATTGTTATGAGCACAAACAGTACAATGCACGAGAGGGGGCTGCCTTCGTGCCCCGCGGCATTCCATCTACAGTGCTGAAGGCAGTTGCACCCATGCCACCTGCACGTTTTCTTGTTTTACTATGTGTGTAGGAAGAGAAAGGATACCACTGTCCAAATGTGAGCGCACTTCTAAGTTTCGCTTTTGGCCGAGAGCCCACATGGGGCTGAACGGGTGATGGGGATGGTGGCGTGCTGCTGGTTTGAAGTATGCGCCAAATGACTGGCTCTGCATTCAATCAGCGCTAACTGCATGTCAGAGGTTTCACACATGATACTTGGGGATAAACCTCTTCCGTGTGCCACAGTGGATCCACCTATGACGAGTGACGACCCCCGCTGCAGCCCAGGTGGTTAACATTCCGTTGGCACGGCGCCGACTTCCACAACGCAGGAACATCGAATGGTGCCGATGTTTGCACCGCGCACACCGCTTCACTCCGTTCCTTTGACGATGTTACACATCCAGAATAATGTCCCTGGTGGGTTACAAAAACCTCCAGGACCTGAATTACCTTTTTTACTTGGGTTTGTCCACTCTGTTGATTAGCTAAATGAATTCGAAGCCCAGCAAATCATTTTTTTTCAAGATAAAAGAGCAAGGCTATATCTCTATAGCAACTAGCAATTGGGAACGTGTGTCTCTCTGTAACCATACGGTGGAGCCAGTATCCTTACACGCGAAACAAGGTCCGTCTGAAAGGCAGCATAACACCCTTTACGCAAACAGAAAGCACAATGCACATTTAAAACATTGATCGATTAAACTGCACGTCTGGCCACCCACGCATGTCCCTGTTCATGTTATTAGCAACCTTTTCCTTCCGAGGGGTAACAATGACATGAGCCCACCCGTTCCCACACACACACACACCTCTAGAGAAAGCGATTTATTAAAATAAGGTCGGAGGCCTGAAAGGGAGAAGACATCCAGGCCGCTCGAGCACATTTCATTCAAAAATGTCCACCCACCCACATGCATTCCTGAAGCTGTCAGCAGACACATGCTAACACATCAGAATTCATCTGCAGAATGGCGGCCGGTGGGAGAAGTTGTGAATTCCCCAAAGCTGAGGGGGCTCCGTCTGGGGCAACCACAGAGAAAGACAATACATTAGGAATGCGATGTTTCCTTTAAGGATAGACATATACAGTCATTCCTTTCCATAGTGACATATAATTCTGGTGTACCTGTCCAAGTACTCTTACACCCAACTCTGAGAATGTGTACGTTTGCAAACGTGTGTACAAAACTCTGTGCCAGGGAGCGAAGGGAGATTTTCTGCCCTGGTATATGCTTTTAGTATCCTTCTGATAATGTCAGTAGCTACATAAAAAGGTTCTCATGTTACATATAGTGGGTTTCTTTCAGCGAAACCCCTTGACACATGCATCCACATATCTATTGCATCATTATCTGCAAGGAATGGGGTTTTACTATAAGGTAATTTATTTGGACAGTAATTAAGCTCGCAAAATATAAACAAACACAAGCACGTTCTCGCACGCGCGTTCACGCACGCTCAGGAAATAAATGCTTGTGAATAAACCCTGGCATTGGGGGCAGGTGTTAGTACTACCTTCATTGACTTCTACATGTCCATCCTACGCACCATCTTGCCAGAAACCAAATACAGGCCAGAAGGCAAGACAGCCTTCCTCTGCACAGGAGGCGGAAGCCATCCATACGTTGGCTTTCGCCTTCCTGCTTGAAGGCCAGGGTGGTGGTGAAGCAATTAAAGATCCTCCCTGTGCTTCTAAACCATGCCAACCCGTCTTCCATTTCATTCCGGTTTCACACCTATCATTCGCTTACACATGTGAGGCCCTCAAGCCTCACATGTGGCACTCAAGCCTCGCACTTGCAAATTGCTGGCTGCACTACCACTGTTTGTTGCCTTTATTATTTATTTATGTATTATTATTTATCTGTTTCTCCTCTGCTTCGCACTTTCCACCTCTCCCCCCTCCCATGCACTTTTCCCCTCCCCCCTCTCCCATGCACTTGCTTGTTCTCAATGTTACTGGGCCTAGTAAGATCGCTGTTTTGTTCTCCCCTGTTCCCCTCCCTTGCCTTGTCGCGCTCTGAAACACTTGTGTACGAGTGCGATAGAAATAAAATATCAACATCAAAACCCATTGGCTCTGGTGGTCAGTATGCCTACGGGAAGGATCCCACCCCTCTGCGCTGATAGGCCTCTCCTGGGCCTTCTGCTGCTAAATGCCTCGACATCCATCCATGTCAGCTGTGTGTGTGGGATTTGTGTCACGTAGGATTTAGAGTGTAATGCAGGAGGGTATAGCTTTGCGCCTGATCCAGCATCTTTACCCACAGAAGCACATTTGCTGCATCGATCGACTGATTTAAATTAGCAGACGATGCTCGAATACAACTATCCTGGCCAAAGTGAAGGGCAATTGCCCCGACGCGCCACGAGCTTGGAATGAGTTCTCTCATAACCGATCAGCCATCCTCGTCTTTGACGGCCTTCTGCAAAGCACAGACTAATACGCTATCTTGATTTTGCCCTAAGCCTGCCTTTGGATCCCACCACCTGAGTTATATGGTCTTTCCATCTTTCTAAAGTAGCATCTAAAGGCAGTTTTTCAGAAACCGTGCACAGGTTACGTGGTATTCTACTGGAGGATGAGGGGGGGTGCGGGGGGGTTATTCCATTGCAAATACACTGGGCCAATACATAATTGCACTTGGGGATGTTTGTCCATCGCATTTCCAAAAAGACCAATGCAATTGTTGGCAATAACTGGAGAGAGTAATTTCGGAATTGTGGAAGAATAATGGATTGGTTCGAATGTATATACATATTTGGGATGGACAGGACTGGCCTGTGTATAGGTAAATCTCGGCAGATCGTTAGGCAGACGAGGCACGTATTTACAGTATCGTGCATATGCGAGCGTGCGCACATTATCTCGACACGCACCCACAGAAGCACAACAAGCAGGTGGTGAAAGGAGGAGCAGTCCCCTTCTCGCCTCTGCAGCGCCACCTGTGGCCGAGACCATGCCTGCGGCTCTAAAAGTCGCCGAGCCCGCATTAATGACACTTGATTAGCCCTCGCGGTTCCAGCCGTGGTCACCCCCGCCATTGAAACGCCAGATAAAGGTTGCTGCACTTTGACACCGCATAATGTAAGCCGGCTGCCGGTTAGGAAGCGCAAAGGGGCGTGTGTTTGAAGAGGAGAGGCTTCGAGAAGGTGGCCTCGGCATAGGATCATGGCAGCTCGTTAGCACTTATCAAGAGATCGCCCGATTTCCCCGGGTTACGATTGAGAATGGCTAGCAGACCCACACCTGTGCCAAAAAGATGTACCGACTCGCCTGCTGTTAAACTGGAGAGGTGTTGTCCTGTCGCTGCTCGATAAATGTCATGCTTCCGAACTGCTGTTTGCTTTACATCCGTGTGCGGGCAGCAGTCCGAGGTCCTTAGAGATGTCAGACCTGGGAACGCAATCACTATATACATTTTAAAATAGAATGTTCACATGAACTTTGTTTAAATACTGATTAATATTAGTATATTATATACACACGCATATATACTAAACCAATTTCAACAAATGTATGGTGGGGAGTTTGGCGACCGAAAATTTAGCCGGATCCCTCCATTGCACAAGCATCCCGTGTTTTCATCATACTGCAATATTTTGCAAAAACCATACAGCCTCTAATATGTATTACCATGTATTCGTAATGGCAGAATCTCACCCGCCAAAGAAGCGTGTTGGAGTGTTCTGTAGGATGCGTGCCCAGGTTTCCATGCGCGCGCGTGTGTGTGTGTGTGTGTGTGCTCGCGTGTGTGCTGTAATGCCAGCGCAAGTTGGCGCTCGGTGTTAACTGCAGCCCCGTTTCAGCGAACGCCGAGAGCTGGCACCGTTGACAAGGTTGGAGGGGAGCGAGTACAGAGGAAGGGAGAGGCTGCGGGCCCCGTATTTTAATCCGTAACCCCTTCGATCCCCACCTCCGATTGCACCCAGAAAGCTGCACGTGACCAGCTTGGCAAAACATTTCTGCTTTCTCTGTGCGGCGATCTGGCGATTGCAACACCGCAGAGCCCCGAAGCCATCGTGATTAAACGTGCCGTCTGCGGGTTTGAGATAGGCAGGTAACCTCTGAGATACGACTTCTGGAAAAGTGCACGGGTCTGTGTAAGGCGCGTCATATTGCTGTTGTGCACCCACCGGAAACAGGCATCCTGGACTTGTGCTGAAATTAAAATGCCAGGTCCCCATCGCTGATGTCTTAAGATGAAACGTGCAGCCTGTGCTGGCGCGTTCCTTGAAGACATGTCGGTGACAGCGTACACATTGATTTGCACTTAAGAGCAATCAGACGCATTTAAGGTCGGACAGTGCATTTCCACCAGAGGCTAATGCCTACACCAGATCGTGATCAGGCAAATAGCAAAATAATAATAAAAAAAAAATAAAAAAAATCAATGCATGCACTAAACCAAAGCAGGGCCTGTGGGATGCAATGAGAGCCGGGCGTTAACACGCTGCTGGGGCGAAGGCAAGCCTTGGGCAGTTCCAATGCAGATGTGTGTGGCTCGAGAACCTATCTTTAATGTACCCGATATATGTAAAGAAGACAGCTACCATTGGAGTAAGTGTTTCCAAGTGTACTGCCAAGAGAGCAAGGGCCGTCTGGTATATGCGTGCATGGTGCACTCTTTCGAAGTGTGCCAGCCTTGCAATGAAAAAAGCGGCAGCGTCTACCCTGGCAGGGCTGAGCATCCACTGCAATCAATTGACACATCCCCCACTCCGCATGCAACGTCACAACCCAAGCCCTGCCGGGAGCCCACACTGCTTCAGCGCAGAAATAGGAAAGTTTCAGTGTCAAAAGTTTATTTTCAACTAAAGTGACATTTAAGAAAGAGAAGGGAAGTGCAATCATGCCTGTTCAATGGATGTGTTGGTGGTGGCAGTAGTAGCTCGAGGGCGGGAGGAGGGGGTGATCTTGAAAAGAGCGACACCAGGGCGCGGACAAAACACTGCTCTGCCTTTTGGAAACGGGTTCTCACGGAATGCGTAGTTCCCAGTGTATGCAATGGGTGGGGACGGGATTCCGGTTCAATGTTTTCTGGCACAGTTGGCAAATTGGGTAAGGCATTTACTTACTGCGATAGGCGATCAAAAGGCTAGCCAGGATCAAAATTGCCCAGAAAGTGGACGACATGCTTGGCAAAGCGATGGCATCTTTTCTGCTGCTGATCCTGGGAGATGGAGCCATTGAAACCGCTGCGCGCAAGTACAATGTCAGTTAGTTTCCCCAGCCTTCTCCACCCTTCACTGATCGCCGTTTTCCACGTGTAATCCGATAGAAAAACATCGTCAAAAGACACACGGGTTCTTCAGCATCCCAGTCATGCTCCGACAACCATCCTTCAGCAAAAAATACAAATCCTTGCGGTGATATACACACGTCCTTGTGGAATGTGGTAAACTCAGCACATCCGATTCATTCTTTGCTTGGATTGCCGGTGTTTGTCAGTCTGATTGATTTAGCAAAGTTCGGTAAGGGCAGAAGCATAGAACGTTCTGTGCTACCCCTGCCAAGACTACGAGATCAGATCCGAACTGCAGTCAATAGAGCGAGGGGCTTCCGAGAGCAGAAGAGGCACTTCACCCATCCACTGTGGGAGACAGCGTGCTGTGCTGCAGCAGCCACACCGCACAGCACAGCATTCCACGCACCTAGCGCCCCACTCTCCGAGCCAGGACGCTGGAGTCTGTGCACGCCACGCTGTCTTCCTCTGTCTTAATTATCTCTCGCCAGGTAAAGCAAGAATCCGCCGTACAGATCCGAGTGCGGGGCATGAAGGGAACGGAGACTAACGCAGCTATGCGCTAAAAAAAAAAGCTGAGGACGGCGTTACACCTTTCAAAGAATGAGAGCGGGGAAAAGCCTGGAGTCCAGCAAAAGACGAGAAAGCAGCGGGCTCTCGGGCTTCCCCCGTTCAACTGATGGCTGCGATAGCCTGGACCTGTCTGCAGCAAACGCAGCGCTCGCCGGGCTCGCATCCCGTGGCAGATTGCATCCTCTGGGCCTTCGGCAATCTTCGGCCCGAGCATACATGGAAGCCCCGCCCCCTTCCCACCATCCGCACCGCCCTACATGAAAGCTCCGCCCACGTCCGACCTCCGAGGCCGCGCCCACAGGAAGGCTCCGCCCCGGACACCCCCCCTCAGTGCAGCCCCGCCCTCCGATGCATAATGACTCCACTGCGCGCTCGGTGTTAATTCTTGCCCTCGTTTGTGCCTCCAACTTGGCGCTCGGGCTTTTATCCTGCCCTCAACTGTAACCTCGGTTTTGTTTCTTTCCCCCAACTGTTCCCTCAGAGCAGTGTCGACTCACCACCCCATCCCTCTGGACAAGGGAGCGAGCCTTCCTATTGGCTCTTGCTGGATCCGCTGTTGGTTGGGAGTGGAGGAAACACAAGGCGGGCTGAGAAAGCGTTAGACTGGCAAGCGGGAAACTTGTAATTTATAAAAGAAAACGAGGAAACGCCTGTGACTTATTTAAGACAGTGGCACCAGTCTCCCTCGTCGACTTAAAGCGCTGGTCAGCGAGGGAGCTGACCGTGATTGATCTATCAAAATTGCAGTACAAATGAAATGATTATGTATTTGAAAATCCGCGAACCACAGTATTTAATCCAGTTTTGGCGGAAGGCAGATAAAGGAGACGCTGCACGTGTACTACACAGGAAAGCAATATTTTGAATGAAAAATCGAATAATTCAGGGCCAAGGAACAGCATCAGGCAAATCTGACATGCGCTGGCATGGGGCTTCTTGGGTGGCTCCCTCTCAAAACGGCATCCTGGTGAGGACGGAAATCAAAAACTCTAGGAGACTGGGGTTCTGGGGGCACGTAGCCCACACTGCCACCAGGTGCATTTAGTCACTTCTGCAGTGGCCAGCGAGCCGTACTGGGAGGGCAGAGTGCCCTCCAAGCTATTTAAGGGGGGGTCTAGGGAACAGTCAGTCTTTGATGCCTAACGTGTTGTTCCCTAAACCCTCACCAGTGCTTGGTGTCAGGCAGCAGTGCCGGCTCAAGGTGCGCTCAGAGGGTGCGGCTGCACAAAGTCACATCAAATAAAGGGTGCATTGCCACCAGCTCACGGTTATTTAAACAGCTCCTAATAAAGAATCACAGTAGACAAAAGTGCTTCACACTTGAGAAACTGCGCCACACTACGTTCTGGTGAAAAATAAGTGTGTGTTTAATATAATGCCCTTTCAGATAACACGTGTTTCAACACACAGGTGTCCTTTTCAAATCAGGGCTAGTCAAAAACTAACATGGTGTAATCATATGTAAGAATGAAATATACAGTTACAGGAATTATTGAAATACCATATATTGCATTTTCATAAATGTTTTGAAATTAAACAAACATTTTCAAATGAAGTGCAAAACAAAGTCACAGAGAGTCAAAGAGGGGCAAAGGGGGTGGAGGTTTTAGGGTGGATAGTAAAAGAACAAAAAGTAAACAAAAGAACAGAAACGTCAGTAATTCCATTGAATTGTAAGGTTATTCTCAACATAATGTAAACAGTCCTTAAGGTGATTAGTTGAATTTCAATGGGACCTTACCTATCTTCCATATCTAGTTTTTCAGTTCATAGGAGCAAGCAAAAGTCACGGGATAAATCCCCCTATTCAAAATCAAAAATGCAATTGAAATGTAGAATTTGTACCATGAGTGCTGAGTTTTATAAGGAATGGTATCAACAGAATCTAGTTGGCCATTCAGAAATTAGCTGTTCTGGGTAAGCGTTATATATATCTGGTTCATTAGATGGATCTTGGCGTTTAGCGTACATAAAGAGAAAAACTCAAATGAGTTAATTTAATTGTTGGTCATAGAATGACCACGATATTCCGCATTTAAGTTCAATATGTACTGGGGTTCCTGGTGTATTGTACACCATCCTAGGGACCAGCGCACACGAACACACCCGCACCGCCAGCGCGCGGCTGCATCCGCAGACCCCGCAAGAATGCGGTGCCACAGATGCAGCCACCCGACCGTCGCACGGATGCATCCCCATACGTGTGTCCGTACCAACATGTTAACATGCAAATTGCAGGGTCCCCCAATCCTCTAGTAAAGGGTGCTGGTCTTGCTTACCTCTGTTTCTCGCAAAAGTCACTTGTCGTCTGCAGCTCAAGTCGGCTACGCAGGCCTGTGTATACAAAGGTTGCCGTAGCAACCTAAGTGCTTCTTCTATTACGGTGATTGTTTCGTGGTTCAACATAGATAAGCTGGGTGCCATGTTTAGGATATGTTACTCTTAATGTAAACTACACAGAATATGGGGGTATAGTGTAAGGTCACAATGACTGTCATGTGATAAGCACAGGTAACAGATCTAGATGTTGAAAAACAGATATTCTAGTGATGAAGCAGTAACCTATTGCAGATTAGTCTGTTATAAAAAAAATATTATTAGTGAAATGTTGTACTTTCTTTGAAACCACACCAATTAGTTTAAGATGATAAGTACTACGCGTGTTGTGGAAAACAAGTATATGGCCAAATGTTTAAAAGATAACTGTTTGAGCGGACAGTTTTGCAGAACCCAAAAAACATGGGCAACATACTTGACACAAACCAAATATATACAGAGGTCAGATTGCGGCATACACTAATGACTATATATATAGTTGATCATTATTACTCATGATTATAAAAAGTATGCCATTTCGTGTTCTTGATTGAGTCCAAATTCAGTTGCCCTGAACTTGCAAATAAGTTGGGCTTCCAACTGGCGAAGGAGGGCTTCCTGGTTTCCACCTCTTTCACCTAGATGAGCCTGTTTGAGACCGATGAACCTCAACTTCGATTTGTTATCCAGCTGATGTTTGGTTTGTCAGTGTTGTCCAAGAGGCAAAGTTGTATTCGATTGACTCATTCCATGGTAATGTTCCCGTATTCTGAACCTAAGTTCACAAATGGTGCTTCCAATATATATATCCGTGTATTTCTGAACGGCCAACTAGATTCTGTTGATACCATTCTTTATAAAACTCAGCACTCATTGTACACATTTTTCATTTCAATTGCATTTTTGATTTTGAATAAGGGGATTTATCCCGTGACTTTTGCTTGCTCCTATGAACTGAAAACGTAGATATGAAGATAGGTAAGGTCCCATTGAAATTCAGCTAATCACCTTAAGGACTGATTACATTATGTTGAGAATAACCTTACAATTCAATTGAATTACTGACGTTTCTGTTCTTTTGTTTACTTTTTGTTCTTTTACTATCCACCCTAAAACCTCCACCCCCTTTGCCCCTCCTTGACTCTCTGTGACTTTGTTTTGCACTTGGTTTGAAAATGTTTGTTTAATTTCAAAACATTTATGAAAATGCAATCTATGGTATTTCAATAATTTCTGTAACTGTATATTTGATTCTTACATATGAATACACCATGTTAGTTTTTGACTAGCCCTGATTTGAAAAGGACACCTGTGCGTCGAAACACGTGTTATCGGAAAGGGCATTGTATTAAACACACACTTTTTTCACCAGAACGTAGTGTGGTGCAGTTTCTCAAGTGTGGAGCACTTTTGTCTACTGTGATTTCAAGGGGTCGGGGTCTAGTGTCCCCTTTTTACCACCCCACACCCAATGCGACACAATTCCAAATTGTACATAGCAGTCGGGCGCATGGGATTGTAAGTTGGTACCAAAAAACCCTGAAACTGTGTTATTGAGTATTAAAGAATCACAGTGTGATTTCTTAATAGGCGCTGTTTATGTGACACTGAATTAGAGGCAAGATTCACTTAAACACACTTTACAAGAACAGCAGGGGGCTGAATTCTGTTGTCTTCTGAGTATCAGCAGAACATCTGAAGTGAGACCCCTGCTGTTCTGCATTTGTGGTGGGAGGAATTGGGGGAGGCAGCTAACAGAGAAGATGCACGTGTATTACACGTGAATGGCAGACCTGGTGCCAGCACTGTCAGGGAGGGACACATTTTGGCATGCTATTGGAAATGGGAGGATGGGGACAGCCATGTGTTCGGCTCCATTTTCAGATCTTTTATCAGTGAGGGGACTTTCAGCAATAGGAGCAGCAGTGTGCTTGCTCTGGATGTAGCTTAGCCCCGTTCAGGAGGTGGGGGGCCGAATGAACGCAGGATCCTCTCCTATTTGACAGGGCATTGGGACGGCCTCCCCAGTTGGGGCAAGGCCACATGGCGATCCTGGGAGCACTGCTGCGCTGCAGTGATTAGCAGAGAGGACAATGGCGGACACCTAGGGCAGATTTGGGAGAGTTAAGGACGGTTTGGTGGGCAAAGTAGGTGGGAAGATGGAGCGATTAGCAGTGAGGTGATAGGATGGCTGCTGACAGGTTATGGGAGTGGCAGTTAGGAGGAGTGGGGGTTAGGGGTTTGGGTACTCCAGACTGTGGTAACAGAGGAGGGGTGGGCATACTTTGGTTACCAGACAGCTCCAGTAAATGGGGGTTATGGGCAGTACACCATCCACCTACAGCAAGCAACAATATGGAAGGGGCTGGTAGGGTTCCCCCAGGAGTGGTGGCATAGGGGAACAAGATGGCCCCTGGGACTGATACAACAGCGAGGGGAGATGGTTGGGACACCATCACCCATGCAGAGTATCAGGGAGGTAGCTTGGATGGCTCCCCTCAGCAGTGATTTCAAGAGGAGTGGGGTGGACACACCATGCAAAGACTGAGGAAAGCAATCATGTTTTTCTTTCTTTGGCAGTCAGAGTTATTAGGCAGTAGGAGCGAGTTGGAATAAAGATGGGCGGCTTGGTTGGAACAGAGGGAAAGGGTTTTCCACTGTAAAAAGAGGTGAGCATCAGAGGGCGTGGGGTGTAATCAAAGCCCCAAACCAACTGAACTGAAGGACCCAATGGGAAACTGACCTGCAAGCATTGAGAAACCTGCACACTGAAACATTGGGCCTATTTAGGCAGACTATGCGGGTGCCTTTCGGCCAAGGAAAACCAGAGAAGACTAAAAAAATAAAATAATAATTCGAGTGCAGATTGCAGAACCACATCACATTGTGGGCTGAGAAGTAAATGCAGTATTATTTCACTGAAACTGTCACCCATCAAAAGGGGTGAACTGTGACAATTCAGACCCACTTTTCAGAAGAAAAACAAGTAATTAAAAGTGTATTTTGTAATGACTGAAAGAAACAGACCTGCATTTTCAGTGCAAAAACAAAGTGTACTCTAATCAGTAAAACACAATGTGTGTCAATGAATAAAGGCTGATGTTAGGAAACACAGTATGTCAGGGCAAAATTCATAAGTGGCTTCCCCTACCGCCAGCCTGGTTTGTGCTTCCCAGCTGTTTAAAACTGCAATAAAACGTGGCCTGCCTGAAAGGTGTTGAAAAGCTGGACTCTCGGCATGACAATTGGCCCTGGCTGATGCATGACCGGAATGTAGCGGGGAAGTGTAAAAACAGGGGCTACAATCAAGGGAAGCTGAAACTTTGAAAGAAATACAAGAAATAGAAACCTTCCAGATTGGAATGATGGTCCCCTTTAGATAAGAGGACAGGCCTTGTGACATCACAGTGCCAGCCCAACTCATTATCTGTAGTGGGAGATCTTTGTGTAGCAAATGTATCCCCCATTTACGACCTGCAGCCACCGACTTCAAACAACTAACTTCAAAGAACAAAGAGACTAATAAAACCTCTGGTCACTGGCTGGCTGAGAAAGACAAATGGCTTGGAGGAAGAAGAGTTCCTATTTGCATTAACATAAAGATTTACAAATTTCTGAAGAACTATTATAACTTAGCCCTTTATTCCAGCAACCATATGTCGTAATGCATTGATTTAAGTGACATTTCTTTGATCATTTGCATGCAATTTTGTTTAAATAAAATTAACCCACCTGCAATTTAGGGAATTGTAATGGCAAGCTAAAAGGTGTTCCTGGCTGATCTGAAAATATAACATTTGGTGAACTGGTGGAGGGAAAAATGTGTAATGTGGGGAGTACATTGCGTGTTCAGAATTGTTATGCATTTTGTGTAAATGGCAGAAAATGACCACAGAGCAGTGCATGCTGATGCGGAAATGGCTGTCATTTTATTAAATTATCCATGAGTAGCTGAAGCAGAATATATGTTTAATATGGCAGTTACTAATAAAATTATGAAGTTCTGGTACAAAGTGAAATTTTCCCCAAAAGCAGACATAGAAACGAAAGGAGATTTCAAAGAGAAGTTGCCATATGTCTGTTGCTGACTCCTAAACCAATCCTTAGAGAGGGGCTGGATTTGGGAGGAGAGAGAAGGGTAACTGTCCAATCCTGGGTGTGAGAACTCTTAGAGAGAACTCACCAAGATTGTAAACTTGATGGTGTCATCACTTCTATATAAAGTGGATGCAGTATGAGGAAAAAGAGCTCCTAAACTTACCATTGTGAAAGAAGCTGCCTAAATTTACCACCTGACGGCTGCAAGGAAACACCAGATGAGATTGCTGAGAGTGCATCTGGTTTGAGCTGTCTATTTCTGGGAAGGCCTAAAAGCCGAGTGTGTGCTATGGTGGAGAGCTGGGTGCCATCCTTGAGAGTGGTGTGATCAGACTCGACTGACAGGCCCCTCAAAACTGGCACTTCACCAAACCACATATCCGAGCAACAAGATCACCCTTTCAAGCACTGCCCTCCACCGACTCTAACCACTGAACTGTCACACATCGACCCTTACTGAGTGGTTACATCCCAACCCAGCCCAACCTCAAAGAGATCCTGGTGATCGCAGACCATAATTACTGAAAGACCCCTTTCAGGCCGCAGAGAGCTTATTGATCGCTTGCTGCTTAGGCCAACACGGTTCACTTTACCCAAACTGATCTTTGTCTGCTTGCGTCACTACTCTTACATCCATGATAACTTGATGTTGAGGTGATAAGTATGAGAGATGCTAGCCACCATACTGTAATTCAGGTATGCCTTATAGTTAAAGTTTACAACTACCACCAGATTCTAAACTTTCATAGTTATGTGGTTTGGGAACAGGGTTGCATATCTTAAATGAAGCCCCTGCATTTAAGAGAGCTTGCTATCACTGCAGCTGTCAAATGGGCACCTGTAACCCCTGAACCTGCTTCGTGTCATCGGAAAGCATGATACATGTTACTGATACAGCAGGACACGTGGGAACACTTTGATTTTGGCATGGAACTTATAAAAAAGGGAGATCTGGCTAGTAGATTGCCCCTTCTGAGATACAAATGCCCACATTATTTTATCAATGACTACAACATTTCTAAAAAAGCCAGGACTTCTACACCCTTTCCAGATGGCTATTCCTAACAATTCCCCAGCCAAAAAGCTCGAGAACCACACTTCTAAGGTTCAGGCTCATCCTCGAGATGAGAAAATATCTGGTTGCCATCTGCACTAGCATGTTGAGATCCAGACTTAGGCAGCTTGTTCATATTAAATCTCTGTAGAGATACGGCCCAATGCCCAAGCTCTGAATTCCTCTGAAGTATGGCCCTGCATTTCTCCGACCCAGTGAAGATAGGTCATGGGCAGATCAGCAACATCTGAGCTCAGCTGTGCTGATTCCACGTGTGATTCCAGTTCCACAGGTACCTAGCTGACTTTTAATTCCCTGCCTATTGTCTGGGAGTTCTAGAACAGAAACCCACCCAAGCCAGCATTCCAGCACTGAAAAGACATGTGGCAGGCAGAGGCCTGCTGATTTTTCTCTGGTGTCTGCATAGTCGCAGGTATAACATGGGGTCCCTTGTCAGCTTTGACATCTTGGGGAATCCAACCTGAGTGAAGATTCCTTTCCCCTCACAATACCACCCAACTACAAGTAGTGAATTTAAGGGAGTCTGGTGTGCCTCTTCTGTCTTATAAATGCATAGACAAGACTGAATACAGTGCATGGTTTCTATTTGTAAATCCATAAAGGGATTGTTAAATAATAATAATACCATGATGATAATAATAATAATAATAATAATAATAATAATAATAACAACAACTAGTTTTATATGATGCTACACACCCACAGATATCTAAGCACTGAAATCACAGTTGATATTATTATCCTACTGCTTGGCACTCAATTTATTGACCTCAGAAGTATGAAAGGATGAGTTGACCCTGCCGGGATTCGAACTTGCATCAGCGCTGCGCGCAGATGTCAGAACAATCACTTTACTTGCTGTGCTATCTGACCAGCTCAAAATGATCTGAGAAGCTGTCAGATGTCCCAGTAAGATGTAAGTGACCTGCAAGTGTGTCAGGAGCCAAGCCCAGTAGTAAACAAATTGTGCCTGGGAAAACAACCTACTCCCGGCTGTGCCCTGCCTCAGAATTCTTGAGTTCCTTGTCTTTAAACTAATCAGGGCTTTAGCCTTGCACCGTTTCCTGGTTTCGGAATAGGCCAGGACTTTCACTCTGTGCCTTTGCCCCTTTTCGGAGTCACTCAGGGCCTCTACCCTGCACTTGCTCCTCGGTCTGCCCCAACAATCCTGCCAAAGTGGAACAGAACCTGTGCTCCTGGGAAAAGTCAATCTGACATGGAAACCGAGATGAATACAACTCTTTCATTACTGCAAGAGCCCTGAGGTCTGAAACTTCTCTGTTTGCCATCTAAAGGTCCCTTTCTACACCAGTAGCCAACTCTGAGATAACTGAATCAGGTGCAAATTCCATTGTCATTTCAGTGGCCGCTGAACCCACACTCACAAGAGCAGCAAGAGCAAGCACCTCAGGAGATTGCAGGCGAAGAATGGTAATAACCAGTGAGATGGGTGCCTCATACTCTCTGTAAGAAACCTGAAAGTGACTAGTTCATGGGGATCTTTCATCCAGGTGGCCAGGACACAGCCATTGCTATTGGATCCTGTTCCTGAGGGTGGACCAGTGAGGGAAGATCTCCTGGATGGTGTGTCCTCGACGGGTGAGACGCGTTATGCCCCTTCTTCCAACACCCTTTCCCCCTCCTACCACATAGGAGACTCGAAAACACTACCCCCCCTTTCTGACACAAATACTTTTGCATACCATGAAAGACAACTGACTAAAAGCAGAGCTGTTTACCTGGCATGTCCCAACGCCAGGGCCAGGCAAAGTCAGGCAATTGACCAGAATCTCACACACACCTGATGGCCCTTTCCCTTCCCCACAGGGATAAAAGCTAGAGCATGAGATCACAATACATGCAAGGCAGACCGCACAATGAGACAGCTATGGCAATTCAAAAAGAGAAGAAAGCTGGTAGGAGCTGAAGGGGTGACGAGGAGAGAAGCAACCTTATCCTTTCCAACCCAGATCCGCAAAGCCTCACTGAAAGAATCAAGACCTTGAACAATAGCTAAAGTGTGTTGCAGCAGATGTCAATGCTACACGGAGCCCTCCTACATTGATAACCAGAGGAGGGAGAGATGCCTGCTACCGTGGTACTGTCCTTAACTCCAGCGAGGAGATGAGCCAAGCAGTTCATTACATTTGGTGAGTCGAGGGGTGAACCGTTATGAAACCCAACTGTGTTAAACAAAAGTAGCATTTGGCAAATTAACAAAAGAACAACAAATTGTTGATATTTTGCTGTAAAATCAGCGGAACCGGCACCACGTGGTTGCTTACTCAAGAGACTCTGGTTGATTTCCCCTTCAGGGTGAAACTACCGATACCAGAAGGCCTCGGGAGAATCACAAGGCAAAGGTCAAAGTGGTCATACGAGGGCTTACAAAATCCTCTGTACAGTCGAAAGTCTTTGACCGATACGTTAATGGAAAGCTAAGGGAAATAATCCTGCTGAGTAAAAAAGGTGAACAAACTGTGTGGTTGGCGAGACCGAACCCAATAGAAGGGATGCCGACAGAAATGGTTGAAGCTTCATACCCTGATGAACATTGTGATGACAAGAATGCCATCCTGCTCAACCATCTCTTTGATAACCGGGGTATCACCGGTCAGCCCCTGGCGTGGCTGACTTCTTTCTTCTCTGATCGACTCTCCCAGGTACAACTTGTGTCCTTCTTCTACTCTATCTCTATCTCTACCTGTGGTGTTCCCCAGGAGTCTAACCTCTCTCCCTGGGTTTTCAACCAATACCTGGCTCTTCTTGGCCACCGCATTGCCGCATTGCCGCACTCTGCCCTAACTTCCAGTGCTATGCGGATGACACAAAGCTCATCTTCAGGTTACCCTCAGCCACCTCTTTGCCCTCTACCATCTCTGACTGTCTGTCCTCCATCCAGGAGTAGTGTGCTGCCAATGATCTGTGCCTTAATGCCAGTAAGACTGAGATTTTCCTCATCGGCACACCCACTCCCTCCTTTCCTGTCACTCGCTGGACAGCATCTCTTGGCCATCCTCCTGCACCTACATGTGAGGCTAAAAACCTCAGGGTCATCTTTGACTCCACACTCTCCTTCCCTTCTCACATCTCTGAAGTCTCTAAGAAGTCACACTATCAGCTGAACCCCCTCAGAGGTATTCCCCCAGAAGCTCACTGTCTCCAGAGCTCTGGTTCTCTCTAGGCTGGACTACTGCAACAGCCTCTTTCTAAATCTACCTGCCTCTTCTCTCTGCCCTATGCAACTTATCCAAAACAGGACTGTGAGACTTGTCCTTGGCCTCAAGCCCAGGGATCGTATCTCTAAAGGACTGAAATCCCTGCACTGGCTCCCAGTGGCTTAGAGGATTAAGTTAAAAACTCTCTGCATTGGCCACAAGGCCTTCTGGGGCCTGGGTCTCATTACCTTCAACTCAATCTTCCGAAATATCTTCCCTCTCGAGACCTTCGCTCATCTGCCTCCAACTCCCCCAGGGTCAAGCGCTTCTCCAAGCAAAGAGTTGGTGGTAGAACTCGTTCCTCTGCTGGGCCTTGGTCTGGAACAGCCTCGCTGCCTCCCTGAAACTTGAGTAGAATCATCTCCGGTTCCGGAGACTCCTCAAAACCTTTCTCTTTGCTTCTGCTTTTTCTCCAAATCTCCCCTGCTGACTTCCTGGCTGAATCTGACACTGTACTGGTTACCTGCCCTTCTTCTGATCTATGGCCTAGGTCCTCTCCCCTGCCAGTTGTGCACCTGCACTGCCTTCCTGGCAACCCCCACACTTTGGGACTGTTTCTGTATCCCTAAAAGTCGCACTACCAGCACTTGACACCTGATGTCTGCACTCACCCTTGCACTTGCCACCTGCTGGCCGTACTTTTACTTATTGTTATGTATTTATCCCATGTACTGCACTGTACCCCTCCACCACACTTTCCCACTTCCCCCTCTCATGCACTTGGGTGATCTGAATGACACCTGGCCTAATAGGATTGTTGTCCGTCTTCCCTCCGTTCCCCCTCCCTTGCTTCATTGCGCCTTGAAACACTTGTGTATAGGCGTGTTACAAATGCCATATCATATCAAGAATGAACCCGACAGAGGGATGTACGCAGTGTGATGTTTAAAAAGACATTAAGGCTTGTGAGTACAACACGTGAAAGTGTTTTGTGAAAAGCCATAGTGAATCCGACAGAGGGAGGCAAACCTTCGAGAGGGGTCTGAGCCCAGAAGAGGGGGACCCAGGGGTCAAGAAACATCATCTAAATTGAAATCAGAGAAGAACATGCATTTTTTATTTTGATATACATCAGGTCCACGAAGGGAAGAGATTTTGTATGAAAAGAGACTAACCCGTAGAAGGTTCTGATAGCTGAGAACGGAACTGTTATCTGGTGCTGGGAAGGCGAGAGTCTGCTGTGCTCAGGAGTCCACCAATGTGGGAAAGGAGACCCCAGCTACCACATCCTGACATATCATTTATAAACACTTCTTTCTTTTTTTTGTGAACATTATCGTACACCCTTGTTTACCTAGTTGCAAGGTCTGGTTTAGGCCCTTTTATTTGACACAACACTACTAGGACTGCGTTATTTTTCATCTCATGGTTGTAGCTTGCTCCCATCTTAGATTTATGTTTAGATTGGGCATTTCTCCAACCTGCATCTACAGTAAAGAAACACCCTTGAATTGTGATCACTTGTGTCTGTCTTTACTGTTGCCACCTTGAGTTCCTTATATATGGTGTCAGAAATGGGATGTGACTCAATTGAAACTAATTGGGGAACCCTACAATTACAAAAACCTAGTCAGAGAGTCTTTACCCCTTCCGTCGCCACCAAGGAATCAATAGGGTTTGACATCTGTCGCAGTATGCAAGCTATTATCCCCCCTGGGAAAAGAGGAATGATTCCTACGGACATAGTTTTGATACCCCCTCTGGGGTGCTACATACGATTTCCCCCAAAATCTGGCCAAACATGGAAATTCAGGATAGACATCTTAGTAGGCATTATTGATCCTGACTTCCGGGGAGATGTGAAGGTTCTCTTACAGAATCATGGTGGGATCCCTTTTTAGGTATGTCGGGGAGATCAAATTGCCCAGGGAATTTTGGAAAGAGCTCTATTTCCTCAGTTTAAAGAAAGCAAACTAGATACAACAGAAAGAGGTAACTTATGCTTTGGGAAAGCTGATAAAACTCTTAACATCGAAGAAAGGAAGGGAGAAGAGCTCACCATCTATCGCAACATAGCTTTCGCCCAGCGAAATGATCCAGCCCTGTGAATGATTTTAACCTGGTGTCACACACTGGATCAGGACTCTTGACCTTAGCCTAGGATGTAGCACTCAATTAGAATACTTTCTCTTTATTTTCCACGAATTTGAATTGAGCCGATGCCCAACCTGTCTCACATCCTCTTTTACAAATATCCCGGGTCACAAAGGACCATGAACCAGGACATTTGGTGGGAATACAATATTTATTTATTATAATTTCAAAGAAAATCACACAATTTTTATATGGGGCAGCTGTCACCATCGGGGTGATAAGTACAATGAAAACCACTGAAATACACTAGGATAACCTTCTACAAGAACATATCCAAATCACAAATGAAGAAGAACACTTTTTCAATTAGGATAGATAGCACCCAAGTTAAGGTTTCCCCCTGCAATGTTCCCTCAACCCACAATTACTCGAATTCTAAGTGGATAGAAAGAAGTGGCTGGTAGTCAGGGATGTTATATCACTAGCAACTATAAGGCCAGGTATCACAAAAGGCATACAGTTCACAGAGCAGGTTGAAGTTGAGAACACAGTGCAGTCAAATCACACATGGAAAAGTTGCATTTTTCTCTTTTTCAGCTTTAAATGTCACAAATGTTTGTTTTTTAAAAACGGGTGAAAAACACAGAATCTGAATGCGGTTTTAAGGGTGGGTGTAGATGCACATCACAGGGACAATATAGAAGTGACTATAGCTGCAGAATTGAATACGATTTTCAAGGTGGAATGAGGTTCGATTTTAGGAAAATAGAGCAGTTAAAAAGCGAAAATCGGTTTGGAAAGAAAGTAAAAGTTTTACTTAAGCTAAATCATCCAGACTATATTGTTAAAGAAAGACCGGTACATTCCAAGATTGATTTGTGAAGTCAACCTTTTCACCCCACGTTCAGTTTTATGTGGGAATTAATGTGATTATTCCATCGAATCTATGCAAGACAAAAATGAAGAGAAAAGTGGTGCTAACGCACGGAGATCAAGGACAAGATGCACAGAGAATACTAACAGTCTTAAACAAGTTACCAAGGCACGGAGAGGATTTCCTAGAGAGTAGAACAAAGAAAAGGCATCAAGATTGGTAGACTATGTGTTGCTATGGGATGGGGAGATACTCACAATGTGCACTTGAGTTTGGGGATTTGGGCAGCCAACCGGATTCTGGACTCAAAAGATTCTGGCCACAGGATAGCGGCGGACACGCCTAACAGCAAGCAGCTGGGCAAGTCTGGTCGCTGGATGATGGCAAGGGTACAGCGGGCATGCAGGTAGTGAGCAAAAACCGGTCTAGTCACAGGATGCTTCCCAAATGGATACCACAGCTTTTCCCCTTTGTTATTGGGATTTTAGTGGAATTTCTGGATCAGTGGCCTTGCTATGATATGATCAGCTATGCTTTGCCTTGCAGTAGAGTTTGGAATCTTTCAAAGGTGGATCTGGAATGTCAGAATACGTAGGCACTGGAATTTCATGACAGAATGTGTCCTGTCCCTGTGAGCACCCAGCCCTTGTATAAAGCGGTTGACATCACCGGGTATACTACTGGGCAGAGCTAAGCTACTCCTACTCCCAAGAACCGGATGGGTCAGCCAGTATTGGTTGCCTCCTCTAGGAAGGGAGTCAGTTTATGGGGTTGTGTTTTTAGGAGGTGCAAAGCCTTCCCACAGTCCTTTTTGCCAAAACCATAAATTACACATTTGTACAGTTGAGGCACGTTCACAAATCGCATAGGCAGATTACATATTTTATAGAGAGCATGGTGTTCCCACTCCCAGGTCTGTACACCATTGTTTCGTCCTTCTAATAGTTTTTCGTGATTTTAGTGAGAACCGCTTCACCCAAAATCCCACAATTTTAGGTGTGTGTGCATATTATCATAGAGCATATTTATCTTAATTTTTTAACGTTCCACCTTGTGTAGTTTTACCAAGATTCATATTTTCCTGGGGTTTGCATCCATACATGTTATGAACGGCCACAATATCTTGTTTAGAAGCCATTAAAATCCCATTTAAACTGTACAACTTTTACATTACTGTGCAGTCCGGTTACAGAATTAACAGTCTTAAAAGTTTATTCATCAAATAGCATTTTGAGCCAGATGGGGGTGTCCTTTGTCCTCACTGGAACATTTTTTTTCCTTCAGGCTACCACCAACTGTCAGTTCAGCCCAGGGTGGCCATGGGGTTTTCCCAGCTTGATTGAATGTTTATTGTCACTTCCCCCACTTCACACATAGGTATCCCAGATCTATTGTCTCAAGCTGAAGCCCAGACAGAAGTCTGACGAGTGTGTGTTCTTTCTTTCTCTTGGTCCATTCAAAGTTTTCAAAGGTAGCAATTAACATGCATGTGTCCCAGAAATTTATGGTGGCTTCTTTTGGGGGAAGCCCTCAGTTTAGCCAGCAGAAAAACCTGTTCTGGAGCTTCCAGAGTCCAGCCACTGTATTTAATTCTTTATTTTATTGTATTTTGTTCTGAATCAGAAGCAAGCCTTTTGAAATAAAACCTTCCATATATGTTTCCCAGCTAAACCCCTTTTACATTGCTAGGCCAAGACAGGGCCTTCTTTCAACACTACACTTTTAAAACAGACATGTTTCCTTATTTGCAAAAGCACATTTTAACCCATGGTGAAGTCTGCTGGGCTGACCATTTCAAAAGGTTTTCTCTTCCTTCTGACTTTCAAACACTGTTTTGCCCTAGTTAGTTTCACTTATACAGCAATCTGTTTAAGAGCAGGTCTGCTGAAATTGACATATGCCCTTAGAGCTAGGGTTTCTTTTGAAGCAGTGATTATTTTGTAGCCCAAAAGTCAGGCGTTTTTCAGTGCAGCTGAAAGTAAAGCTTCTGTTGTATTCCTGGATCTGCTCTGACACAGCCTGCCATTCAGGATTAATGCTCTCTCCTGGTGGGGCACAATCTGAATATGGATGGACATGGCAGGGCCTCACTGATAAACACAGTGTACTGTAGAACAGATGAAAAGAGCGTCAGAGCGGCATCATTTTAAATGTAAAATATTTCCCTTTTTCACTGGGAAACTTTGGGCTAGCAGCAAAGCAGCACAGCTTTTCACTTTGCTTCTTTAGTATACACAAGAACACACCCTGGCAGCCTTTCTCAGTGTGCTCTCTGTTCCAACTTGCCCAATGGTGTTTGGAAAAACAGCATAGCCATCCTTTTGTAGATGCAAAATGCAGTTTTGATATGTGGCAGTGGTGCCCAAAGGAGCCAGCACAGCCATTTTGCTGGTTCTGCTGAAGTGCAGCCAGGTTATGGATGGGAATTGTGCTGAGTGGGTCAATGTATCCCACAAATCACCCCCCCCAACTCTTCTGAAACTTCTTGTAGAAGGATAGTAGGGTAAAGTGGGATTCATCGGTAGGGCAAAGTGGGGTTCATCAGGTGAAGCCATTCTTCCATCATGGAGTGGTACGTACAGCTTCCCCGTAGGTCTTTCTTTGTGGTGTGGAACGACACCCCCAGATTTTTCTTTGATCTTTCCTTTCCTGGTCCCTGGGGAAATCCTCCTGGTATATGAATGGGCGGAACCAGTACGAATATAGTGAATAAATAAGAACTGGTTACTACATTTTCCCACTGACTGCCTTCCCGAAGGGTTGACAGCAGTGGGACACACATGCATTGCAAACATCACAGTACTTTAGACAATAAAAGAACAATAATCACTCACAAGACACAGATAACTACTGGTGTTACTAGAAATTTGGGGGATCCCTCACGTATTTACAATGAAGAAATACTCCCACTTAAATAATTCTACCTATAAACCTACCTGTTCTTTTCTGGTTCTTCTTTTTCTTGTTCTTATTCTCCAGATGTCTCCTCCATTTGATTTTCTCTTGGCTCCTCAATTCTCTGCAAAGTGTGCCTAGGTTGACAACTTTTTAACTGATTAATATGGACCCATTTCTCTTCTGTCAGCTCTCCTTTGGGGATGCAGATTCTATATGCGACAGGTGAAATTTTATCTATAATTTCAAAAGGATCGCTCCAGCTCGGTAAACATTTCCGCTCCTTGGTTTGGTTCCTTTGGAAATTGTACAAGTAGACCCTGTCTCCTACTTGGTATTCTGTTTTGGTGGTTTTTAAATCATATTGAGTCTTGATCCCTTCTGCTGATTTTTCCAAATTCCGCTGAGTGACACAAAAGCATGTTGAAGGTGTTTTCTCAGATTCTCAACATACTCATGAGTTGTGGATGCGTTTATTAGTATCTGTTCTTGTGTTCTGTAGAGCAGATACTGAGTTAGCACTATCCTTCACCCAGTCATTACCTCAAATGGAGACATCTTGGTCACAGAGGAAGACGTAGATCTGATGGCCATCAGGACAAGCAGTAATCTGATGTCCCAACTTGGGCCAGAATCTGCCACAAACCTTTTTAGAATGCTCACAATGGTTTTATTGTAGCTCCCAACTCCCCCACTAGAGGACTGCTGGTATGCAATGTAAAGTTTCCTTTTTACCCCAAGTATCTCCCACATCTTTGCCATCACTTCTCTGGTGAAGTGAATACCTCGATCTGACTCAATCCTTTGGAGTAGGCCAAAAACACGAGAAGATGTGGTTGATCATCAGGGCAGCTGCTGTTTCTGCCTTGCAGTTTGGGGCCGGGAGACATTCCACCCATTTGGTAAACAGCATGTTACTGTTAACATATACTTGTTCCCCCTAGAGGGGCGAATCATGGGCCCGATGAAATCTACTTGTAAATATGACCAAGGCAGTGTCATCCTCCTCTTCTGGAGTGGAGCTCGGTGAGTGAGTAAAGTTGGCTAAAATTGTGCACACACAAGAGACCCCTTCAAGAGGTCCTGCCCCATGTGTGCCCAGTATGCAACCTCCTGCAAGATTTCTGGAGTAGTGTGAAACCTCCGATGACCGGCTGTGGCTGTGTCATAGGTGTGACTTAGCATCAGGCTTCGGAATGAGGTAGGGACCACCACTGCTCACAACCAGATATGGCTCTCCTTTCCAACAAACCGTCCTGTTTTCAGAACATTTTGGGACACTTCATCAACACTCTGAGGTGTTCTTTCCCAATGTAATCGGTATCCGTCAGAGGATAGTTCCAATTTCCCAATAATTGTATCCCCTTTTTGTGCCATAATTAAATCAGCATCTGGGGTCTCCATAGTCCACTGGGCAGTTGAGCGTTCATTGTGAGTATTTGTCTGGGACCTAGTGACAGCAGTGACCTGGATTTCCCCCAACAGTGACTCAATCTCAAGGAGATCCCCTGGATGGCTCTGGTTTTGAACAGCTGATCAGCTAGGTCGTTTCCAGTTTTGTCCGGCCACTCTATTCTGCAATGACCATTGATCTTATTCCAATAGATGGTCATCCCACTACAAGTGACCAGATCATCAATATTTTGTATTAGCTTGCCATGTTTGAGTGGTTTGTTATTAGCACACTGCATGCCTCTGGCTTTCCAATTTACCAGGTGCTACACAAACCTGTTCCGGAAATAATCTGGGTGTGATTATGCCTAGTTTGTTGAGTTGGTGTTGGATGGCAGTGAGGTTGGCCTGATGAACTGCCATCAACTCCGCCACCTGACTACTACGGGGACTGATTTTGTACCCAGCAGAGGGTTCTGGGGCATCATTCACCAAGGCATTCCCAACGGACGCCATCAGTTCTTTTCCCCGTTGTTGTCAACATGGTAGGAGCACCCGTCCACATAAACTGTGGGCATTACCTGGCACTTGTCTTCTTCATAGACTTTATGCGGAGAATTCAGGTATGTCTCCATGTTGTCCTGGGTTTTAAGACTTTTGTCCTCGAGACAGTTTTCTCTAGCACAATCATGCAAGTCAGCCAGACCTTGCGCAAGGGGACCCTTCTTGTCTTGGACATATCCGACCTTCACTGGAAAGCCTTGCATTGACAGTTACCAGGAAGTAATTCTGGAATTACTCACTTTTCCGGCCCAGATTCTGTCACTTTGGAGGTATTGCAAAGGCTGGTGTGGAGTCTCCACCATGCTGCGTTCCCCCTGGATAAACGGGCGGTCATTTTTCAATGCCCACACCATTGCCAGGAGTGCCTTCTCACAATCGTTGAATTTTTCATCCCCAGAGGATAAAGTCTTGCTTGCATAAGTGATGACTTTATTGACCGTGTCATGCTTTTGATATAATACTGCTGTCAAGCATGTATTCGGGAACCCTGTCTCCAAGAAGTTTTTGACAGGGGAAGCTAGACAAAGCACTTGTGAGAGACTTCTTTTGAGTTTCTTTACTGCCTCAGCTTGTTCTGGACCCCACTCCCACTTGACTCCCCCTTTCAACAGATGGATCAGGGGTCTTGTGATCGCTGCATAATGCTCAATGAACTTCCTACTGTAATTAGTCAGTTCAAGGAGGCTTCTGAGCTCACAGAGTTGTGGGGTCTTTCAATTTTAGGAGTGCTTCCACTTTCTTCTCTTGGGGACAGAGACTCTCAGGAGTTATTTTATGTCCCAAGAAGCTGACACGGGTCCTGCACCACTGTGCCTTTTGGAAGGACAGTTTTGCTCTGCAACCTTCAACTGGGTCAGAACATTATGGATTTCCACTATGTGTTCCTCCACAGTTGAGCTTTTTATCAGGACATCATCTATATAGGCCAGGTTACCCCTTTTACCCAAGTCGGACATGGCCTTGTGTAGGAAGATGTTGAATTTGGTGGCAGAGTTTATGTATCCAAAGGCAGTCCCGGTCCACGTGTCCTGCTGCCCCCGAACGTAAATGCCAGTTTGTATTGGTCTTCCCTAATGACAGGCATGGTCCAGAACCCATTTGTCTGGTCAACAGCAGTGTTTACCTTTGACACCTGGATCTGGGCCAGCCCCTGGTTTATGTAAGAGAAAGGCCATCGGGGCATGTGAACCCGTTTATTTAGCTCTGTAAGGTCTGTGCAGAGTCTCCATTGGCCATTTGGTTTTAAAATACCCAGCACCGGATTATTAAAGGTGCTGTGGACTGGACAAATTATCCCACGGGACTCAAGGATTTTGATGATTACTGTCAGGGACTCCATAGAGGCAAGCAATATTGTTTCACAAACACTGGAGTCATTCCAGGGTCCGGGGGAATTGTTGTAGTATGGATCTCGGTGTGACCACTGTCATACGAGTCCACAGCAAATATATCTTGAAAATCTAAGAACACATGCTTCAACTTTTGCTTTTGGTCTGGAGTCTCACAGGCATCAGCTAGGTTGACCCACTCTTCAACCATTTGCCTGAAGCCTGGAAAGACTTCGGGTTTTGCTATCTCAGCAGCCTCCTCCAGTTGGGTGGAGAGGTCTCTGGTTAGAGTATTGACTCGGACAGAGGGTTTCAGTTAGGAGAGGCAGTCATTGTGGTCCTGGAATATCACCTCATCCTGCCTGATGTAACAAGTCACCACTTCCTCCCCGTAACGGCAGGAAGAGTAGACCAGGAAATCCCCCCCTTGCCAGGTGAAGATCCTGTCTGGTGGTATGTCGTTGTCACCGTCATTGTCAAAACGGTCATTGGGGATTGGTCCTATTAGTTAATTTTCTAGATCCATGGAAAAATGTTGGTCATCAACCGCCATTCCAATAATGGTGCCTGCGCCCAGAGTGATACACCTAAGGTCGCTGTTATCCATCAATATTGGAATGGTGTTGTGATCTACATTGACTAATGGTGTTGGTTTAACCCCAACCCCTGCTGTTGGAGATGGGCATTGAGGTGTACATATGCATCAGGATTTTGTAGTTTCTGTCCTCTTTTAATTTTTTATTCAAGTGGGAATAGTGATCCCCTCCCCAATTTGAACTTCAAATACATTTGGCATCAATTGGGCTGACTGAAATGCTCTTTCAAAATCATCAAAGCCCATGGGATTGACCAGGCTTTGTAATTTAACAGGTCCAAATTAATGGCAAACCAATTGGAAATGTCACTGCCTCAAAGGGGGCGTGGCCAGCACCAGAGCTATGAGGACGTGAGCCCCTGTAGCTCCTGCAGCCGTGGCAGATATCCTGTAGAAATAGCCTGCTACGAATGGCTTTCCTGTAGAAATTATACATTTTCCGGAAGACAAACACATCGGGCACAACCAGGCGAAATCCTAGCCAAAATCGCACATTCCTGGGTGAGTTCGGAGCCGAGGAAAACAAGCCGCACAGCAGCGGGAAAACGCAGACAAAATGGCCGCGCCCGTTGGATCGTAGCCGCATGAAGGATCGTCACTCCGATGCGGATCTGCGATCAGTGACCTGTGGCTGGGAATGGAGGCACGCACCAATAACATCCACGCATAAGGAGGTGGAAATCCCACCAGAACAGCAGTACGCACATCGCCCATGGAACACTACCGGCCAGCAAACCGAACCAGGCGGGAACATGTTGAACAACATGGAGAACGGGCCCACCGTCTCCCGAGGGCGGCTGATCTTCGCTGTGCCCGTGTGAGTGGTGTGGCGGGCCCCAGTGCACCGCCAGGGTGACCCGAGAGGGAGACGGCAACCTAAGGTGACAGCCAAATGTTCGCCCTACCCCGGCCCTCCCGCTCATACCGAGCCTGCAGGAAAAGGAGCCCAGACGGCGTACAGAACCAGGCGGCCCAGTAGGTCCACGGCACGTGATCCGCTGGCTTCATAACCCATTTCAGGAGACGCCACAGACCCTCCAGAGATTCTGACCTGTGGGTACGCGTGGTGAAGACCTGTGCCTACGTAGGCCCCTAGTGCGATCAGTGAATTTACAGGACAGCCGGAAAACATGGACAAAATGGCCGCACCCGTCAGTACATAGCAGGGTGAAGGAGTACCATACTGTGATAGACCTGCGACCAGCGACCTATGCTTGGAACCGACTGTCCACAGGCATAACCAACAGGCACCCGCACCTCCACGGACTAGCAATCGCCCCCGACCCAGGAGGGTGCAGAAGGAATATTATGCAAGCCAGCCTGAAACCCCAAAATTGTGCGCCTGTCCACTCGGAGACACCTCAACATCGCCGTACGACATGGGCAAGGATAAACCCAGGAAACTAATCTCCCAGAGCAGGATGGATCAATACACGACGCTGGCAGCGACCACCCTGTCGGAACAAGACCTATCAGACACTATACCACAGGCAGAAGGCACAATATCGTTAAAAGACTTCATGGCTGCCATAGCAGACTCACGGGCCTCGATGGAGCAAAAAATAGATGGCATCAGCATGGACATCTCCCTCCTCCGGCATGACCTCCAGAAGCTGACGTCCCGTACCAGAGAAGCAGAGCAACGCATATCTGGGACGGAGGATGGCCTATGGCAAGTAGAACAACAACTAGCTAGAGTTACGTCCCGCCTAAAAACCATGGAGGAGGGGTTCGATGAAAGCGAGAGAAGATCCAGGCGTAATAATGTTAGAATCCTGGGATTTCCGGAGAAAGTTGAAGGCCCGCACATGGAAATATTTCTGGAGCAGCTATTCACAGACATGTTCGAAACAGATACATTTTCCAACTTCTTTTTTTTTTTAATATAACATTTTATTGTTTTTTGTTAACACAAAGAAAACATACAGCCCCGATCAACGGGGTAACCAATACTTCCCTTTCCCGCCCATTCGTAGTTCCACACCTTGTTCCACATACAGAGGAGCTTAGTATAACCGGATATTTAACCACATTAATATTGCGCAAATTGGTTCCCATACGAGTCCTTGGGTTTTAGCACAGTCTGTCCATACAGGTTACTGTTCAGTGTGCATCTTCCCATTTTTGCCATATTTTCTGAGTTTTCTCAGGACATCCCCGGGCTGTATATACTCTTTTTTCCATTGCAAAAAAAATGTCCACATCTGTCAACCATTGCTCATAAGTCGGTGCTGTTGCAGAGCCCCAGAGTTGCGCTATATTCCTTTTCAGTATTGCAGAGGTGGTAGATAAAAACGCTTTTTCATAACGTGTTAGCTCGATATCCTCTTCTATTCCCAGCAGTAGTTGTTTGGGGCTCATGTGAATTCTTTTGCCCATTACCCTTGACAGTTCGCTGCAGCATTGCTGCCAGTATTGTTGGATGACGGCATATTCCCACAGTATGTGATAGTAGGGGCCTTCCTCCCTTTTACGTCTCAAGCAGTGCGGGTCAGTGGTTTTCCCCCAGTTGAATAGTGCTACCCTCGGGTAATAAATTCTGTGCAGTATCTTCAGTTGTATTAACCTGAACCTGGAGGAGATAGCCACCTCTCTGGGGAACATTAGTGCAGCCACCCAGTCCTCAGGAAGTATGGCGCCCACATCCCTTTCCCATTTGGCCTTCAAAGCTGACAGTTCTTTTGTGGCGAAGGAAGTTATGGCACTATATAAGGTAGACGTGACTTTGTGTCTAACCATTTCTGGGAACAGGTTGCGTTCCAGCGGGGAGTAGTCTGGCATGTCTATCATATCGGGGAGATGGACCTGTAGCGCATGTTTAAGTTGCACATAGTGGTACTGTTCATTAGGGGAAAGCGTAAAAGTGGTAGCTAAAAGTTCGAGTGGTATTATTTAGTTTTCTCTCACTACGTCCCCAATTTTCGTAATGCCTAGTTGGGACCAGGAGCGCCATTTAGGGAGTTGGTTCACTTCTGGGAGGTGTTTATTATTCCACAGTGGTTGTGCTGGGGTTAGCTTTCCATCCCAGCCTAAGTATTTATGAGTTTCCGACCATATTAGAGTCATGATGGGTCTTTCTTGTGGGTTGGAATCCGGCATTCTATTGTGCGGTAGTGTGGTGTCCCCGTGTAGTTTATCATTTATTATTGCCATTTGGCTGGCCCAGTAATATGTTTGCAGCCGGGGGAGTCCGATTCCGCCTTCCCATATGGATCTTTGTAGGGTCATGAGTGCCAGACGTGGGCGTCCCCCTTTCCATAGCAATTTCCTGAGTGTTTGATCTATTCTATGAAACTCAATGGGCGCAACAAGCAGTGGAGCATTTTGCAATATATAAAGAAAGCGGGGCAGAGCCATCATTTTGAAAAGTGCAGCGCGTCCTAATAGTGTAAGTGGTAAGGATATCCAATGTTGGACGTCATCTTTGAACCTTAACGCTATAGGGAGTAAGTTCTTGGGCACATAGTCTGTTAGTTTATGTGTAATTTGTATGCCTAAGTATCTAAATTGTCTCCCTTTCAATGGGGTATGGGCATTCGTCTGGTACTGCGTTGTCTATCTGCCTCACTGGGAACAGTATGGATTTAGACCAGTTGACACGAAGGCCGCTGAAGCTGCCGTATCTTTTTAGCAATTGCGTCACGATAGGGCAAGAGTCACATGGGTCCTGTAGGTATATTAGCAGGTCATCTGCGTATAAGGACACCTTGTCCTCACAGTCTTCTGCCCATCTGAATCCACTCCATGTTTGTGTGGATCTTAGTAGGATTGCTAGAGGTTCGATCGCTAATGCGAATATCAAAGCTGACAGGGGGCAACCCTGTCTTGTGCCCTTACCCAGCCGGAAAGGATTTGAGACATGCCCGTTTACCTTGGTTACCGCTTCAGGAAGGTGATATAGCAGCTCGACCCAGCTCATGAAGTATGGTCCTATGCCCATTCGTTGCACAATCGCCCATATTGCTTCCCAATTAACAGAGTCAAAAGCCTTTTCAAAGTCTATGGCCAGCAAGGCCAGGGGGCTCTGCAGCCCAGGTAATTTTTCCAGTGCTGTATGTAATCTGTATATATTCTGTCTAGTGGATCTCTCCGGCATGAACCCACACTGGTCTGGGTGTACCAGTGTGTGTATAACTTGCTGTAGCCGGTTGGCCAGTACCTTTGCAAGTATCTTGGCCTCACAGTTTATTAGGGAGATGGGTCTGTAGGAGCTGCACTTGTCAGGTGATTTATCCGCTTTTGGTAAAACTATTATCGTGGTTTTTCTAAGGTCTGGGGGGAGGCAACCCAGTGAATGTGAGTGTTGAAAAAGGCGTAGCAGGTGCGGGGAGATTACATTTGTGCCACTTTTTCTTCCATATTTCGACTGGGAAGCCGTTTGGACCTGGGGTTTTCCCTGATTGGAGTTCTGACATTGCCTGGGTTATTTCTTCCTCTGTGATTTCTTGTTCTAATATGTTGCGCTGTTGCACACTTAAAGTAGGGAGAGTGATTTTGTCCAGTATGTCAGTCGATAGCAGTGAGGATGGTGCTCTGTACAGTTCTGTGTAGTACTTTGCAAACCCCTCTGCTATGTTCCAACTTCTTTTTAATTGAACGGGCCCACCGCGTGCCGACAGGTCGCCCAGTACCAGGTGCCCCCCCACGCACAGTTATAGCAAAGCTATTGAACTATCGAGACCGTGACGCATTGCTCCAAACGGCACGGGCAAAAGGCACCCTCACATACAATGGATCGAAGATATATCGTTTTTTCCAGATTACACCAGAGATGTGCAAAACGCCCGACAATCGTTTGACCAACTCAAAAGACAGTTGCAAACCTTGAATGTGAAATACGGCCTCCTATTTCCTGCCCAACTTAAAATACACTATAAAGGCACGACGGTCCACTTCACTGACCCCAAAGATGGGCAGAAATGGGCAGAGCAACCGATTGAAGGTGACCAGACCAAGACAAGTGGCAACGGAAACAGAGCCCCCCGAGCCCGGCCAAGACATGAACCTCTGGACCGACAACCGCCAGGCAACGTTCCGCAACCACAAGAAAGAGAAGACTGACACCCGAGACATGAACAATCAGGAACTCTGAAGGCCCCGATAAGCAAGGTGTAAGGTAATGTGCATTGTTGACACACTGCTTACATGATTATAACAGCCATGAAGAGACTTATAGAAAAGCGGCCAGAACAGGTGGAAGCCCCCCCCTTCCCCTTGGAAAGTCCCCCCCACCTGTCTCCCTGGGTTGGAGCACGGTGGGAATTTACGAGCAATGGGCTGCGAGTCTACAGCTTTTGTTTAATTTGTTTAATTTGTATTTGAGTTGTAATGGGGCGACAGATGCTTCAGTTGGGGGCAAAGTATTGGGAGGGGGGAGTTGGATATGTGCTTTTATGTTTAAAGGATGGACAAACTCAATGGAACATTGAAGTTCGCGAGACACAGGTTTTGGTGCGACCTAGATCGTTGTTCCCTGCCATGGTACAAATGAACGCAATGGCCAGACCCCAAAGAACGTTACTGTCATTTACACCCACATACGCCTAAATGACTCCGCAAGATACTAAGATCCGAACCTTAAAGCTCCTCACCTGGAACGTGAATGGTCTAGGAAGCAGTCTGAAGAGACGATTAGTGCGGCAATTTCTGAATAGACACAGCCCAGATATTGCTTTCCTAATTGAAACTCACCTGGTAGGAATAACCAATGCACTGTTTAAGCGGTCCAACTACCGCACAGCAATACAAGCAGGATTCACAATGGGAGCCAGAGGAGTAATAATACTGATACATAAAAGACTTCCTTTTACCCTTACCGACACAACACAGGACACTGGAGGCAGATACACGCATGTCACAGGCACGCTCTGGAACAAAACGATCTCCCTATTGGCGATCTATGCCCCACCCACACTGCAAGCCACGCTGATAGAAGACACCACCCCACTTATCACCATGGACACCTCAGACATCCTAATCCTGGGGGGAGACTTCAACGATGTAATGGACAATACCCGAGACCGCACACACCTCAGCAGTAGAGACCCCAATCGCCGAACTAAACTGGCCACCTTTGTCGAAGCATTTGGAATTAGGGATGTGTGGCGGGACCTTCACCCGGAAAGCAAAGAATACTCCTATCACCCTGGGGTACACGCATCACTCTCGCGCCTAGACTATTTCTTTATACCAGCATCAATAATACACACGGCGACACAGGCAGAGTACCTCCCAAGAGGCATCTCGGATCACTCCTCCCTATTAATGTCAATTACGACGTGTAAACCAATCCCGCCACCGGTATGGAGGCTGAATAATTACCATCTAGGGTCACGGAACTGTTAGAACGTCTACAAAATGCTAGCACAACATACTTCGAGTTAAATGAAGGAACGGTGGACTCCCCCATTACCCTGTGGGAAGCCTACAAACCTGTGATTCGTGGAGAGATTATCTCCTGGACCGCGACACAAAGAAAAGCACACCTGGAATCAATAAGAGAAGCAGAAGCAAATGTCAAACTAGCGGAGGAAGCACACCTAATTCACAATACTCCTGACACGAACAGAGCTCTGATCCTAGCTCAAATAAAGTTACAAAATATTGCATTGGACAATGCTAAACAGGCACACGGGGCGATGAGAGCCAGAATCTATGAAACAGGCGACAAAGCTGGAAAGATGCTAGCATGGCTGGAGTCGGAGAGATGAGGGACACAACCAAGTAAGAGCGATAACAACACAAAACGCTGAAACGAGATCAACAAACGCAGATATTGCAGAGGAATTTGCAAAATACTATGGAAAACTATACAGAGCACCTGAAACTCCCCCTGAAACCTCTGTGTTAGAAAATATCGCCCTTCCCTCTCTTAATGCTGAACAAGCGGCTGGCCTAGAAATGGAAATCACAGAAGACGAGATAGTGGCAGCTATGATGCAACTTCAGTCCGGAAAGACACCTGGTCCAAACGGTTTCCGCATTGAAACCTGGAAGAAGATAGGCGGAACTGAACTGGCCCCACACTTACTCAAACTGTATCAGCAGGCCCGAGACAACGGCAGCCTACCAGCAGATTTAAGGAAGGCGACGATAGTTGTGATACCCAAAGCAGACAAACCCCCAGACGAATGTGGCTCTTATCGACCAATATCTCTAATTAACAGCGAGATGAAGATACTGGTGAAACTGTTGGCGATGCGCCTACAACAGGTCATAACATCCCTAATACACCCAGATCAATGTGGTTTCATGCCTGGTAGATCTACGAGGATGATCATACGTAGACTACACCTGGCCATTGAGCGCGCCCAGACCCTGGACACCCCCATGGCAGTACTCGTGGTGGACTTTGAGAAGGCCTTCGACTCGGTCCACTGGGAAGCACTCTCGGCGATTTTGCGTAAAATGGGGATCGGCGAGCGATTCCTAACCTGGATCCAACTGCTGTACGAGGTGCCGACGGCCGAATTGAGGGTAAACGGCTGGACGTCACGATCCTTCTCCCTGGGGAAGGGGACACAACAAGGCTGTCCACTATCAGCCCTTCTCTTCGCGCTGGCCATGGAACCACTGGCCCAATGGCTAAGAGATACACACACATGAAAAGGCATCCCTGGAGGACCAGAGTGGGAAGACAAAGTCTCACTATACGCGGATGACCTACTGATATACCTTCAAGAACCTAAAACAACTTGCCCAGTGGTAACACAGCTATTACAAGAATATGGCACCTTTAGTGGTTTGAAAGTGAACCGATCCAAAACCACACTATTTGCACTGAACCAACTGGGAAACGAGCCCCCTGAGCCCTGCCCATATAAAGTCGCGCATGGACAGTTTTGATATCTGGGTGTCCAGATCACAAGAAATCTCAACGACTATATACCCGACAACCTGCAACCCATTACGGAAAGATTTACAAGACATGTGCAACATTGGAAGTCTCTACCCCTGACCCTCTTAGGACGAGCTGCATTGTTCAAAATGTTAACACTTCCCCGCTACCTGTAATTGCTACAGAATGCTCCGCTACACATACCAACCAAAACGTTCCAAGAGATAGAACGTGTACTTAGGCAACTCCTGTGGGGTGGCGGACACCCGAGAATAGCGCTTCGAACTCTACAAAGGTCAATATGGGAAGGAGGTATCGGTCTACCGAGGCTAAAGACATACTATTGGGCCAGTCAGATGGCGGTGATAAACGACACTCTACACGCCGATCCCACACTACCACATGTCAGAGCGTCACCCCCCATGGAATTATATGCTGCGACACCTAGGGCATCTCCACGTGATATCACCTCGCACACGCCACGTATCTGGGCAGAGTCACACACCTTTATAGGCTGGGGAGACAAAATCACTCCATTACAACTGCTGTGGAACAACAGGAACCTCCCCGAGGTAATCAAACTGCCGAAATGGCCGGTGTGGATGAGACACGGTATAGAAAAAGTGAAGGACATTATAACAGAAGGATCTATTAGACCTTTTGATGAACTGAGTTCGACCTTTGACCTCCCGGAAACAGAGAGATATCACTACACACAGCTCCGATATGCCCTGCAACAGCACCTCCCTGCTCTCTCTGACATGGCAGACTCTACTCCACTGGAACGGAACATAGTGGTGGACCATATTCCAGCTAAAGTCACCACTCTGATGTACAGTGTTATAACCTCCTTTGTCACACCAGAACTGGAACGATTGAAGTCAAAATGGGAGGTGAAGTGGGAGAAATTATGTCGGAAGACTGGGCCCAAATCCTGATGTACCCCTGTGAAGTCGCCATATCGGCCAGACTACGCCTAGTACAACTGAAGATATTGCACAGGATCTATTACCAGAGGGTAGCACTGTACCAATGGGGCAAAATAGCTGAACCCAACTGCCTGCGCTGCCGGGAAGAGGAAGGAACCTTCTTTCATATACTGTGGGAATGCCCGGTAATCAGTCATTACTGGCAGCAATGCTGCGACGTGTTATCAAGAGTCCTGAACCAGACGATCCCTAGAGATCCCAAGCTGTTGCTACTGGGAGTGGACAGTGAGATAGATCTCTCAAAATACGAAAAGCTCTGCCTAATGACCACAACAGCGATCATCAAAAGAAACATAGCAGGCTTGTGGGGGGCAGCGGAACCACCGCAAGTGTATCAGTGGATTACACATGTAGAAATCTGCATTGCAATAGAAAGGAGGGTGTACAGAGCCAGAGGTTGCCCTGAAAAAGCAGACAGAGTATGGCAACGCTGGGAAGACAGGATATGAACTGCTGAACTTCTAATATCATGACATCATAGACTAAGGGTTGTGGACAATGCTGCGGAAAACATACCTTTGCACCAAACATTATTACGTTATGTACTGAATGCTACATAATAGCATATAGAATGTGTTCCATATGAGTGTTTTTCCCATCCAACGTTATTTTTATTTCTATTATTATCATTAATGTTGTTGTTTAAATGTTGGCCCCAGAAGGGCCAATGGTTGTATGTTATAAATCTAATAAAATGTATTATTAAAAAAAAAGAGAATGTCACTGCCTAAATGGAATGCAGCAGGGACATCTCGCACAACCCAACAATTATGTTCTATGCTTTTGTTACATAGAGACATTTTGCGCATACACTTGATAGGCAGGAGATGTTTGAAACTGGGAGTTTTCAGGCACATTTCCCACTTATTTATCAATTTAAATGTGGGAATCGCTGGATCTTTTAGGAGCTGTCTGAACGTGGCTTCGCTGATGAAGCTCTTTCCGTTGTTCACGCACATTCGGGCGATAACAGACTCCAAAGCCCCAGTCATGTTTTCAATGCACCAGCATCTGTCAACATAAAGATCCCATGAAACTGACATATGCACAGAGAGATAGGGATTCTTTTGAAGAATTGACCTGGGATATTTTGTAGCAAAAATTCAAGTGTTTTTCTGTACGACTGGGAGTAAAGTTGTTTGTGATTTTACATATTTTTCCTGCCACAGCCTGTCATTCAGTGAAAAATGCTTTACTTTGCTGTAGCACAGACTGAATATGGCTGGGCATAGCTGGGTCTCACTGGATCAGGACTGTGCATTATTAAAAACACATGACAAAGAGCATCAGGGCAGCATCATTTTAAATGTAAAATATTTCCTTTGTCAATGGGAAATTCTGAGCTAGCAGCAAATCAGCGCTGCTTTTCAATTCTCTTCTTTGGTCCACATAAGGAAACACACTGGCAGCCTTTCTCTGTGTGTTCCCTGTTTCATCTTGCCCCATAGGTGCTTGACAAACACAGTGCAGCCATTATTGAGGTGACTGCAAAATGCAGTTTTAAGGCAAGGCAATAGTGCTCAACAGTGCCAGCGCAGCCATTTTGCTGGTAACTGCTGAAGTGCAGATTGGTGATGGAGGGAAATTCTGCTGGGTGGGTAAATGTACCCCACAGCATCGATGACCTAATTGATAAACTCAGAGCAGCAACCTACCTATCTACCCTAGATTTACCCAAAGGGTACTAGCAAGTTCCTGTATATGGGCCAGATAAAGAAAAGACCGCATTTTCAATGTCTGTAGGACTATTCCAGTTTAAAGTCCTTCCTTTTGGCTTACATGGCATGCCAGCCACCTTACAACGCCTACTGGATCAAATCCTACAACTCTATTCTGATTTCTGTTGAACCTATATTGATGATATTGGCCCTCATTACGACCCTGGCGGAAAGTGACTGACCGGACCGCCACAGCGTAAATAGCGTTTCCGCCATTGCACGATGGAGCAAAGTGCGGCTCATTCCGACCCATCGGGCACGAGCACCACGCCATGGCGGAAGTGCAAAGTCCGCGATGGCGGAAACGACCCCAAAACGGCCCACACCGCCGCCGTACGGCGCCCTAGGTGCAATACCGCCACCCATCTCAGCGGACACCGCAGTGAGCGCCAACCGGAAAGTACGGTGACCGTAAATATACGGAAACGGAAGTAAAAGCATGGTCCCGGAACGGGAAACATCACGCCGTACACCTATAAAACCACAAATTCCACACAACCATTAAAAATACTACCCTGAGACACATCCCAACCCGTCATCCACCCTAGTGAAACCAAGAAAAATGGGAAAAGTAGCGAAGAAAGCGTGCGACCGCAAGCGGCAGGTCCACTTCTCCCGTGAGGAACTCACCGTGCTCACAGAGACCCTCCAGGAGAATGCTGCCGCCGTCTTCTCCACGCAAATGACCAGGACGGCACTTGCGAACAAGAAGGCCATATGGGCCCTGGTGGCACAGCGGGTAAGTGCGGTGGGGACCGCACCCCGCAACCCACAGCAATGCAGAAAGCGATGGGACGACCTGCGGATACGCGTCCGTAGCATACTTTCTGCCAACCGCAACATTGCCACAGCCACCGGGGGAGGATCGGAATCACCCATCAAGTTGACCCCCTGGGAAGAAATCTGTGCCTCCACCATTGGAATGGAGAGCATAGAGGGAGTCGGAGGGATGGAGAAAGGAGTGCAGACATCCGAAGAATCAGGTAGGTGTCCCAAAAAAAACAATGCCAAAACCACAATGTCCAATCATGTGAAGTACCACGTGCACACACAGTGCAACAGTAACACATGTCCAGGAGAACGTCCACATACATAGGCCTGATAGCACACTTTAAAACTCACATCAAATACATAAATAATTAAAAATCCTAAAAACACCCTCTACACGTGCAGCAGGCACACCCTAACTGCAGGCTGCCAAACAACTGCACCCTCACTCCACACACAAATGAAACCACCTCCAAGGCCCCGACCCAAATCACCCTCAGGTACCACCCCAATGCATGTGATACATTGCCATTCCAATTCCCACAGACCCATTAATAACGCTCGCCCTCCTTTACTCCACCACAGGGTCCGATCCAAACGACGAGCTCCAGGACACCCCTACCAGCACACCTGCAAAGAGGGCCAAGACCAACGGCCAAAGACCCTCCACCTCAGCTGCACGCATCAAGACACGGAAGCAGCACAAATCAAGTGGCAGCACAGAGTAGGGAACTCCAACAGGCACCCCAGCAGCCAGCATGCCCACAACACCACCACCACAGGTCCCCCCAATGGATGCCACAGTAGGCACTGCTTCTGGTGGCAGCAGCACCATAGGTGACACTGCATTAATGGCAGCATGCTCCGACACAGAAAACGGGGATGTCGAAGTCAGATCCATCCATGACCTGTCCCAATCCCCCTGTCTGTTCCATCCCGTACACCATGAGGATACCACGCAGGGGCACCCACAAGACGACGACTGGCCATCCCCCACAAGCCCTGTGGCAAGGCAACATGAGGTGAACAGCCACTCTGTGACACCACCGCAAATGGCCATGGCCCAGCAGAGGCAACAGTCCCTCGACCAGTTAATCGTGCAACAGCAGCAACTGGCCACGCTCCTCAAGGACCATGCCGATGAATGTGGGGGCACTAAGGCAGACATAGAAACATCAACTGAGACACTTAGGGCAGAAATGGAGAGAAGTACAGAGACACTAAGGGCACAAATGGAGAGTAGCACCGAGAGCCTGAGAGTACAAATGGAGAGAAGCACCGAGAGCCTGAGGGGGGGACCTGCATGCGACGTCCAAAGACGTATGTGCCGAACTTGCCGCAGTGCGCCGTGTGCTCACTGAGCTCTCACAAACCCTTAGGGACATGCATGGACGTGAGCAGGCAGAGACATCATCCGTTGCAAGTTCCGTCCAGGGCAGCCCCCAACGTAGATTTGGGAGGAACCTGCGCTCCACAGGCAGGGGTGCCCCTGATACCCGCAGAGGGGGCTTGCAATAGCGACTGCCCACTGACAATGAGCATCTTTGGACACTGGTGTTCGGGGGGGAGGTAGGAGGGTGGAGGGGGTGTGTTGGGCTCACTTGGGTGGCGGGTCGATAGGGTGTTTAACATGATATCACATATGCCATAAACAATGCACGATCATCCAATGAGATGTGTGGACATTGAACTTTGTGTACGAGGCCATTATAGGCGTACAGTCCATATTGTGCATGTACCAGACACACACAGTGCCACGAGTCCCGTGTCCATGTATCAGCCACCAGGCGTGAGTGCTAGAAGCATGCATCTATGAGATGCTGACGAATGTCACGGCCCTCCTGTGCCTCGCAGACTCCTTGAGGTGCTGCCACATCCCCACCCTCATCATGACCATCTTCAGGTGCTTGCAGTTCTGCGTCAGGGGGCATGGGCACATTTCTACGTACGCACATGTTGTGTAGCATGACACATGCCATCACCATCTTTGCAACCTTCACATGGCGGTACAGGAGTGCCCCGCCAGACCTGCTGAGGCATCGGAAACGAGTCTTCAGTAGGCCGAATGCCTGTTCTATGACTACACGGGTACGTGAGTGGGCATGGTTGTAGTCCTCCTCATGCTGGTCCCGTGGGTTCCGGACTGGTGTGAGGAGCCTTCTCTTCAGTGGATACCCGGCATCACCTGTATGTGGAAAATAAACGAATTATGTGGAATGCCATTGCTACGTACGCACCCCCCCCCCTTCCTGCCAGGTCATTGCCGCATCACATACCCCACATCATCATGCATGAAATGAGACTCACCGAGTAGCCAGGATCTGTTCCCTGCGTGTCGCTCCATGTAGCGTGGTATTGTAGAGTTCCTCAAGACCATAGAATCATGGGTTGATCCAGGGAATCGGGCACAACAATGTGTAATGATCCTGTTGGAGTCACACACCATTTGTACATTCAGAGAATGAAATTGTTTTCGGTTGCGGTACTGGGCCTCTATGGCATGTGGGACGACCAATTCCACATGGGTGCAGTTGATGGCACCAATGCAACCCGGTATGCCGGCAAGTGCATGGAATCCCACTTTTGTGTTGGCAATTTCCTGCTCCGAGCGTGGTAGAGAGATGTAGTCGTCTGCGTGCTGCAGGAGGGCATCGAGCACTTGCAATAGTGTCCGTGAGAACAGTGGCTGTGATATGCCATGCAACTGTCCGACTGTGTGCTGGTAGGTGCCTGTGGCCAGGAAGTGGAGTACAGACACCACCTTCAGTAGGGGTGGGATGGCGGTTGGGCTATCTATCATGCTGACAAGGTCAGCCTGTGTCATGTCCACAATGGCGGTTATGGTGTCCCGGTCCAAACGGTAGAGGGTGTGGATCTGCTCATCAGTGAGGTTGAACGGATGTGCTCGGAGGCGTGGGATTGCGGGCTGCCTGCGTGGTGGTAGTGGCTGTGCTGGCGGCCCTTGCTGGCCCTGCCTTGCCCTCCTCCTCCTCCTGCGTCTCCTCCGTGCGGCCGGTTGTAGTTGGTGTTCGTCTTCTTCTTGAAGTTGGAGTACTTGCAGTGCTATCAGGTCCCCCAGGGCCAACATAGCTAGTCCTGCCGGTAGCATTTCGGAGTGGGTGTGGTTGTGGGAGGAGACTGGGTGTGCAATTTATGTGTTTTCAGGCTGTATGGCCTCCACCTGTGGTGATTCATTCCACCTGTGCAAGCTGCTCTCCCCTTTGGGCGAGCACGTCCCGCACACAACGCTGCAATTCGACGAATGGCATCTTGCTATTACAATCATGTATTTGTACCCGATGGCAGTGTAACATTGGTTGATATGTTCATTCGGCTATGGTCCCATTGTTTCACATACTATCTTTGCAGTCGCGAACAGACTTGTGAAGGGTCAGTGGAACGTAGTACTCGAGTAACGGTGGACCCTCATGCAACACTGTACCGAGGTTCACCGACGGGCGGGGCGTCCCATTTGTGAGTGAAGGCAGTTGCCATTTTCACACACAGCCGCACTAGATGGATTAATTTGTGATTTCAAGCGGCCACAGATGCCTTTTCGACGTGATGTTGCAAATGAGGAATTCGAAGGGCGGCGCTTTCGGTTTTCAGCTAGCGGCGAGGAGATGCCCACAGGTCTGACTGCAAATATAACGTTCTATTGTTCAATGTCCTTGGGACAGGGGCCATGGCGAGGATGCAATGATTGATATGAATAGTTTGGGATGCGCAATAGCGAAGTGGGCGATGAGGCCGGACGTTCCCAAATACATGTTACTTCACAACACTGGAATTACGGGCTGGGGCACAGTGGATTTTGCAGGCTGCATAACGCACAGACTCAATGGAAATTTCACATGTTATGTGAGTATGGAAACAGGCGTTTTCATTACGGGATGAGGGAATGATGTATGGATGCATGGACAGATGATTTGATACAGAGTTTGCCATGTACAGGGCTTCTTGGAATCTATCCGCCTCCCCTGCGCTATGTGATGCAGGGCTGCCATAGTGGCACCATCGTCTATCTGGCCTTGTTGAGCCCTCCCTGTCTCAACGCGCCTTCAGACACTTGTGTCTATGCACGTTACCAATTCCATCTGATGGATTCTGTTTAAACAGACGCATGCACAGGTACACTCGTTTGTGATGGTGTTTTCAGCTCGATATAGATAGTTATGATTCGCAAGTGGTTTTTGGGTGGTGATGATCCTTTGGAGTGGGCTAGCATGCATATGGCTGTGGATTTGGTGTGATCATTGAAGTGAGTAATTCAAATGTAGTTCTGATGGCCATACTATTCTTTTTCATTTCATTTGGTTGACAGGTATCTCCTCCCCTTTTGCCACTGCCATCTGTATGCCACTCCTGCAGATGGATTTTACTCCCGACACCTGCTGCTTCGTGTTAATCAGTGGAGCAGCATTACGATCTTATGGGACGATCGCCAATGGGCCACATGCCCTTACGCAGTACTAGTGGCTAGGAGCAACATTTCGGCCTTTCAGCTGGACTAGTGCCTCCCTATTGGGACGGCCCTGCGGTTCTAGGCGCTTCCATGTTGCCTTTTCGTACGAGAATGTAGCCCCTGTGTACCATGAAGGAACAGGGCGTCACACAAGAAGTAGCTGGTCATTTATTGCGGATGCAGCCCACAATGGTGAAATGTGTTTTGGAGTTCATGGCCTAATGGCTGTATGGGCTTGGTGAATTTGTTGTGCATTAAATTTCTATTCTGATATGAACCGTGTAGCATTCTTCTTTGCAAGTGATGTGGCATATTCCTATTTGGGGAGCGATGTATTGTGAGGAGATCTGCATTGGGTTCCAGCTTCGGAGTATAGTTGCGTGGTACTGTGCTGGGCGCGTTTGCCTACGAAGCCCAGTGAGGTCAGGGATAAGGGCTGCCAATATGACTGTTTTGATGATGTCATGCTCAGGGGCGGGGGATTAGCTTTTGTGTAACAGATGCCGGTCAGCCAGTTGGATTGGTGGAATGATGTGATTATCGGAATATTGCTGGTCACAGGTGCCTGTGTTTGCGTGCGTTTCTTGGTGGGAGACTGAGGTCATGTCCATTTGTATGGCTTCTGTATTCGTGCCATCTGTGCCCTGCAGCTCCCATTGGCCCCTCTTGAGATTCATTTGTTCGTTGGCAGGCATGGATGACTAGTACATTTCACTGGTTGCATTGTGTGACTTCATTGCACCTACGGGGAGTTGTACAATGTGGCCAGGGAGCGGTGTACAGGCACTCAGTGGGGCCGTTTACGGTTGGTTCGCGATGCCGTACTTCTCACCATGGCGGAATGGTACTTTCCGCCGTGCTTGATGGCGTTAGGTGCATGTCCGCTAGGGTCAGAATTTGCGTACCGTTGCGCCATGGTGGTAATTACGGTTTGGCATGGCGCGCGCGCGCGTACTTGGTGCAGTTAGCGTTGGCGTTCACTACGGTGTCGCTAATGGCATCGTACTTTGCGGTGACGGGTCATAATCGCACCGAGCGCTATTCGATGGCGGTATTGCATTTCCGCCATCGTTTTTCGATTTCCGCCAGGGTCGTAATGAGGCCCATTGTCATTTATAGTAAGACTTCCAAGGACCATCTCTTTCATCTTTATACCATCATGAAAGTCCTCAGAAATTCTGGCCTAACTATTAATCTAGCTAAATGCAGATTGGCCAAATCAGCGGTAAAATACCTTGGCTTCTTTGTAGGGAATGGGAATGTACAAGCCCAGCATGAGAAGGTGAAAGCCATCTTAGATACACCAACCCCCAAGAACAAAAAAGAAACCTTAGAGTCTTTCTCGGGTTAATAGGATATTACCATAGGTTTATTCCCAACTTTTCAGACAAAACAGCACAAAGTCCCCCTTTCAAGAATTGGTATGGACATAATTGGACCTCTAGAGACATCCAGATCAGGTAATTAATATGTCCTTGTGATTGTGGATTATGCAACCTGATATCCCGAAGCATTCCCAATGCGCGATAACACCACCCAGCACATCCGTAAAAATATTCTACCATATTTCTCCAGGGTCAGCTTTCCCCAAGGAATTACTAACAGACCAAGGTTAGGATTTTATGAGTAAGCTTATGGCAGAGGTCAAAGAGCTACTCCGCATTACCACTTTGAGAACTTCTGTGTACCATCCCCAAACCGATGACTTGGTAGAAAAATTCAATAAAACTCTAAAACTAATTTTATGAAAATTAGTAGACACGGACAGAAAAGACTGGGACCTAATGATCCCGTGGGCACTATTTGCAGTGAGGAAAACCCCTCACTTCCACAGGTTTCTCTCCCTTTGAACTGCTCTATGGTAGAGAGCCCAGAGATATCCTGGACAGGTTCCGGGAACCTGGGAAACCTGGGAAGAACAAGAAGAGGCCCCCATTCCCATCTCACAAATCACCACCAGAATTTGAGAACATATGAAATTGGTTCGAGACTTAGTTTGTACCCATATGGAAAAGGCCCAGAGCCATAAAAAATCCACTTATGACAAAAAAGTGAATTTAAGATCATTCTCCATAGGACAAAAAGTACTGGTCCTCTTATCCACCTCAGAAAACAAACCTGTCTCCAAGTGGAATGGACCTTAAGAGATAGTAGAATGAACAGGAACCTGTACTTATAGAGTAGACCAACTAGACAGAAAACAGAAGGTCCATTTGTATCACTTAAATCTCTTGAAAGGGTGGAAAGAGAACCCGTCAGCCACCCATGCCAAAGTACTAGCCTGTTTGGTTCCCAAAGAGATAGATAACTTTGACTTAATTCCTCCCAAGCCATCTATCCAACAACAACAAGATTTAAAAGATGAAGTGGTCTCATTTCCCGATGTATTCTCAGAAAAACCAGGAAGAGTAAAAGCCACATACCGCTATATTAGAACACCTAAAGGTAGGGTTGTTCATTTCCAACCATGTAGGCTCCCAGAAACCCATAAACAGATAGTGATCGAGCAAGTAAGCAAAATTGTGAAAGCCAATATTATTGAGCCATCTTCAAGCCCATTGTCCTCTCCTATCGTATTGGTCACTAAACCTGACCGTTCCTGGAGATTCTGCATAGACTTCCATCAAGTTATTGGCATCTTGGACTTCAATGCCTATCCCATGCCATGTATCGATGACCTAATTGATAAATGCGGAGCAGCCACCTACCCATCTACCCTAGATTTAACCAAAGGGTACTGGCAAGTTCCCTTATATGGGCGAGATAAAGAAAAGACTGTGTTTTCAATGCCACTAGGACTATTCCAGTTTAAAGTCCTTTTTTAGGCTTACACAGCATGCCAGCCACCTTCCAATGACTCATGGATGAAATCCTACAACCCTATTCCGATTTATGTGGAGCTTATATGGATGATACTGTCATTTATAGTAAGACTTGGGAGGACCATCACTTCCATCTTTATACCATCATGAAAGTCCTCAGAAACTCTGGCCTAAATGCTAATCCAGCCAAATGCAGTTTGGCCCAGTCAGCCATAAAATACTTTGGCTTCTTTGTAGGGAATTGGAATTTACAACCCCAGCATGAGAAGGTGAAAGCCGTCTTAGATACTCCAATCCCCAAGACCATAAGAAACCTTAGAGCATTTGGGTTATTGGGATATTACCATAGGTTTGTCCCCAACCTTTTGGACAAAACAGCCCGGTGGACGGATAAGCTTAAGAATTCTGAACCCCAGAAACTTCATTGGAATGACGAGGATGAGATATGTTGATGATATATGTTAGAACACCTTGAAACAGACTCTGTACCAGAACCCAATCCTGATGGTAGTCGACTTCTCTAAAGAGTTGGTCTTACAGATGGATACCTCCCTTACAGGGTTAGGAGCCGTCCTCTCCCAGGTTTGTGATGGATTGGAACATCCCATATTATTCACCAGTTGCAAGCTGTTCCCACTTGAAAAAAATTACTCTGTGTTGGACCTAGAAGCCCTAGCCATCAAGCGGGCCATTATCCATCTTCGATACTACCTGTTGGGACTGAAGTTTACACTCATTACAGATCACTCACCCCTACTTTGGATTAGCCAACGCAAAGACTCTAACCCTCGGGTCAAGCGCTTGCTACTAGAGCTACAAACCTATTGTTTCACTGTGGAACATTGAAAAGGAAAAGACCAGGGAAATGTAGATTTTCTTTCCCAGTTCCCCTGTTAGACAAATGTGGCTACATCGCATGAAGAACGGTATGTGAGAAACCTGAAGGTGTCTCCCTGGGAATCTGTCATCCAGGTGGCTAGGACCCGGCCATCGCTATTGGATCCAGTTCCTGGGGGTGGACCAGTGAGGGAGGATCACCTGGATGTGGGTTTCTCGGGGAGTGGAAGTGGGACACTGATGGGTGGGACACAGTATCCCCCTTCTTCATATACCTTTTCCCAATCCTACCACGTAGGAGACTTGAAAAAACTACCCCCCCTTTACCGGCACAAACACTTTCGCATAACACGAAAGACAATGGACCAACACCAGAGCCATTTACCTGAAATGTTCCAATGCAAGGGTCAGGCAAAGTCAGGCAATGGACCAGAATCATACACACCTGACGGCCCTTTCCCTCCCCCACAGGCATAAAAGGTGGAGCACAAGAGCTCAATACGTGTAAGGCAGATGGCACGACGAGACAACTATCCCAATATGGCAATTCAAGAGGATGAGAAAGGGGGGGGGGGAGCTGAAGTGGTGACGAGGAGAGAAGTGACCTTGCCCTTTCCAACACAAACCACAAAGCCTCCATGAAGGAATTGTACGACCGCAAACAATAGCAAACACTTGTTGCAGCAGATGTCAACAATACACAGAGCCCTCCTACACTGATAACCAGATGAGGGGGAAGACATCTGCTACTGTGGTACTGTCCTTGACTCCAGCGACAAGAAAAGCCAAGCGATTCAAGCCAGTGAGTGAAAAGGAGAACTGATAAGAAACCGACATGTGTAGAACAAAAGTAGCATATGGTAAATTAATGAAAGAACAAAGAACTGTTGATATCTTGGGGGTAAAAACAGCAACACCTTCACCATGTGGGTGCTTACTCAAGAGACTCTGGTTGATCTCCCCTTCAGGGTGAAACTACCAATACCAGGAGGTCTTGGGAGAATCACAAGGCAAAGGTCAAAGTGGTCCTACAGGATCCTGCAAAATCCTCTGTACAGTCGAAAGTCTTTGACCGATACGTTAATGGAAAGCTAAGGGAAATAAATCCTGCTCAGTAAGAAAGGTGAAGGAACTGTGTGGTTGGTGAGAGTGAACCCAATAGAGGGATGCCGCAAGAAAGGGGCAAAGCTTGATACCCTAAAGCACATTGTGATGACAAGAATGAATCCGACAGAGGGATGTCTTCAGTGCGATGTTTAAAAAGATATTAAGGCTTGTGAATGCAACATGTGAAAGTGTTTTTGTGAAAAAGCTATAGTGTACCCAACAGAGGGAGTCAAACATCTGAGAGGGGTCTGAACCTGGAAGAGGGGGACCCAGGGGTGATGAAACATCATCCAAAGTGTAATCAGAGAAGAACATTTTATTTGTTATGTTGGTATACATGAGGTCCTCAAAGGCAAGAGATTTAAGTTTAGATTAGGCGTTTTTCCAACCTGCATCTACAGTTAATAAACACCCATGAACTGTGATCCTTGTGTCTGTCTTAACTGTTGCCACCATGAGTTCCTTACATATCCATCTGAGCATCAGGGCCTTGACCCTCCAGCACTTCTTAATGTGCTGCTCTTAGAGCTTGTGCTCTAGTGACTGCCTCAGCTATGTCTGGGTCTATGTTTAACGAGGTAATTACCCAACAGACACCCTAACCCTACTGAAATGGAGTCTTTGACTGCAGCACAGTGCAAAGAGCCGTTACCCCTCTGAACTAAGATGTACTGTTACCCATGGACAGCATGTTAGATTATAAAAACATTACTGCCCTCCTTTCACCCATTGTAGCCAGACAGCTGTGATACCTGCAGAGGTATCACACAACTCTGGAGACTGTTTGCCCATTTATGGACACACTGTCCAAAAATGTCTTGAGTATTGGCAGGAACTGGAGCCCCCTCAATTTACAATTCCCACTCAGAGTTAGGAAACATTCAACCACTCCCTGGCCTAGTGCTACTTCATCCTCTAAAATGTGAATAATAATTATGGACACCTTTTCCAGGAGTCCATCAGTCACATTGACCTGCTTAAGCCTCCTCTTGCAGGCTGGATATCCCTTTCTATGTGTCATTTCCCCACACAGAAACAACCTCAGAGTCTTGAGGGTGTGGGTGCCTCCGTTTTAGAGGTGCCCTCATTTACTTTTCTGTGGGGGTTTACCAACCATGCGAAGAAGATTTCCCTTCTTGTCATCGGAACTTTTCATTGAAAAAGGGACAGAACCTCTCTACCTTTCCTCCTTTTGTTTGGTATTATCATTCCCCTTGTCATCAGGTTTAGATGTTGGTCTGGATGTTGTCACTAAAGCCTTTTTCTGGACTCAAGTCTTCTCATATCTGCCGGCTGCCTGTAACTCCAGCGCACAATTTTTAAAGATATTCTCACATGCAATCAAATGAAACATACTGTCAAATGTGAATAGTTATAAAAGCATACCAATTATCTTTCTGGTGCACTCCTCCTATGGATATGATTCAGCTATGACATCTTGGGGGGATCCAACATGAGAGAAGCTGCATTTCCTCTCATAAGACCATAGAACCATAGGTAGTGGATTTAAGGGAGTCTGGTGTGCCTCTCATTTCTTTAAGTGCCTGGGCAAGTCTGGACTGAGTGCATGGTTTCCATTTTTAAATCCATTCAGGGATTGTTAAAATGATGTAACAAGCTTTACACATTTGAGTGACCTGAAAGTGAAGTCAAGTCTAATAACTTTTCTGGTGCGTTCATCCTGAAATTGTGAATGTTTATGTTGTATGTCAAACCACTGGGGTCCCTGCAAGAATCATCATATATTAAAGACACTATTGACGTTACATTGACTTTATGGGCCAGGAGGATCGCTCAGTGTGCAAGGTGTCTGTTTTGGAAGCAAGACACTGCAGGTTCACAAGAAATAACAATGTATTCAGAAGATTCATCAATTATATCTTCATCATATGGAATGGAAATCTCAATTCCCTCACAGAATATGTAGAAAATCTAAACACTAGTAAACATTATATAAAGCTAACGATGAACCAAAATAACACAACAAATTCAACTTCTCTATCTGGAACTATAGATCAGGGAGGATAAGATTAAAACAACTATAATATATATATAAAACTGAATGTAGGGAACTCCGTATTACATGAAAATGAATCATCCCCTGCGTGTAATAAATAATATTCCTTATGGAGAATTCATAGGATTGAGAGGACATTTCAGTGAAGAGAGTGAAGGCAAGAGACATGTTCAGATGTTGACAGATACATTCAAAGCTACAACACCAATATCACTAAAAGAGCATACAAAAAGCATAATGACTCTATAATAGAAGACCTCTTCAAAGCCAAAAGTATCAAAAGACAGAATCAAAAAGATTTAGTTTAATTTATCATGACACAATAAAATCAGAATTCTCAAAGGAACACAAAATATTGCAATACCATTGGATAGTGGTATTAGCTGACAAAGATATTCAAGAATATCTCATTGACAAATCTACAATTATTTATTGAAAAAATGCTGATAATATGTAATAAAATCAGCCCTAGTTTTCCTCAACCCTGAATTAATTATCAATCTTGCTGAGGAATGTTGGCTAAGACCCCCGAATGGAAATTACAAATGTGGTTCTTGCACAATTGGTAAATATATGATGGACAATAAGAAAAGGGACAATAAGCAAATGATAACCTTGCCTGATGACGAAATTCACAAAATCAAAAATGTTATTAATTGTAATGCAAAAGTTGTTGTGTAGGGAACATAATTTGCCTGCAATAAATGGTATATAAGGACCTCAAACCAAATACTAAGGGGCTAATTCATAGAATTCAGCGCACAAGTGGCGCACGCGGCTGGCGCACAGTGTGCGCGTGCGAATCCCTGCGCCAGCCGCGTGCGCCAAAACCCATTTCCGCGCGCAGCGTATTCATGGATTCCAGCCACCAAAACCAGCCGTGGCGCACAGTGGCGCAGCGACCTTGCAGCAGCGCCAGTTACGCCCCCAAGAACGCCTTCCGCGCAGGGAAAAGCCATCAAAATCCCCAATCCAGCGCAAAGGGCTGCGCTAACCCTGTACCAGCACGGCAAAAGGGCTACGTGTATTTCAGGGGTTCACGTGAAGTTTCTCACGCGATCGGGCCTGGGGGAGCGGGCTACGTGTATTTCCGGGGTGCGCGGGAAGTTCCACACGCGAATAGCCTGGGCGCGTGTATTTCAGGGGTGCGCGGGAAGTTCCACACGCGAATAGCCTGGGCGCGTGTATTTCAGGGGTGCGCGGGAAGTCCCACTCGCGAATAGCCTGGGCGCGTGTATTTCAGGGGTGCGCGGGAAGTTTTACACGCGAATAGCCTGGGCGCGTGTATTTCAGGGGTGCGCGGGAAGTTCCACCCGCGAATAGCCTGGGCGCGTGTATTTCAGGGGTGCGCGGGAAGTCCCACACGCGAATAGCCTGGGCGCGTGTATTTCAGGGGTGCACGGGAAGTTTTACACGCGAATAGCCTGGGCGCGTGTATTTCAGGGGTGCGCGGGAAGTTCCACACACGAATAGCCTGGGCGCGTGTATTACAGGGGTGCGCGGGAAGTTCCACACGCGAATAGCCTGGGCGCGTGTATTTCAGGGGTGCGCGGGAAGTTTTACACGCGAATAGCCTGGGCGCGTGTATTACAGGGGTGCGCGGGAAGTTCCACACGCGAATAGCCTGGGCGCGTGTATTTCAGGGGTGCGCGGGAAGTTTTACACGCGATTTCAGCAGGGTACGTGCATTTCAGGGGTGCCGGGGAGTCCTACATGTGATTTGACAGTGTGGGTCCTCCCAGGTGTTCCCTGTACACCCTCCACGGCCCCTGCAGGCAGCCCACACCACAGGGGACTACCCTGCATCCCTGGTCATGTCCCGCAGGCAGCCCACCCAACATGGGCATGCCCCCCAGCAAAGGCACATGTCTCCTTGAACTAATGAACACCAACTCATGTCCCCCACCACCCCCACCCCCCAGCACTGTGGGGCACCTGCCAGCAGGCCCCCACCCATGTCCAACTCATGTCCCCCACCACCCCCACCCCCCAGCACTGTGGGGCACCTGCCAGCAGGCCCCCACCCATGTCCAACTCATGTCCCCCACCACCCCCACCCCCCAGCACTGTGGCGCACCTGCCAGCAGGCCCCCACCCATGTCCAACTCATGTCCCCCACCACCCCCACCCCCCAGCACTGTGGGGCACCTGCCAGCAGGCCCCCACCCATGTCCAACTCATGTCCCCCACCCCCCAGCACTGTGGGGCACCTGCCAGCAGGCCCCCACCCATGTCCAACTCATGTCCCCCACCACCCCCACCCCCCAGCACTGTGGGGCACCTGCCAGCAGGCCCCCACCCATGTCCAACTCATGTCCCCCACCACCCCCACCCCCCAGCATTGCGGGGCACCCTCCACCAGGCCCTCGCCCATGTCCCATCCATGCCCCCCTGCACCTGGGTCCCAACAATCCCCAATCATGTCCGTTATGGCCATCCTCCCCTGCCAAAAGGCCCAACCAACTATCACATCCACCCACATATCAAAGGCAATTACATGTTACACACCCAATGTAAATAATGCAAATGAACACATGTCTGTCACACACAATGGCTGCAAGTGAATGTTAAAACACCCAACATGACATGCATGAAAGTAATGAGATGATACAACACATTGAAGGATGAAAATAAAAATGTATTGAAAATCAACTAGAATGGAAATGAAATTAGAAAAACCACAAAGCAAAACAACAAAAAGAAGATGAATGTCCATGAAAAAAATCCCAAAAATCCAAAAATCCATAGAAGAACTATTTACAAGACACTCCCGGGTCCATGAGCCCAACCAAATGAAACCTAACTATGTCAACTAACTAAAAACTGAACTATATACAAAAAAGTGGCGCATTGTCCAATCGCAACCAAATAAAAAAAATAATAATTTAAAGGAAACCTACCACTAACTATATAACTATATACAATGGCAGCGGGCAAGTCCTGCGGCTCACTCTGTGATGTTGCCGGCCAGGGCATCATCGAACTCCATGTCGATGTCCTGGAGGCGGGACTCTGTCCTGGCCCCGAGGTCTCGCAGGGATAACCCCATGTTCACCTCAAACTCCCTGCGAGCTTCCTCGAGGCACTCAGCCCGCCTCAACGCCCGACGCATGGAGAACTCCGCCCTGACCATGGTGAGCCGCTCCTCTTCTGCCCGCTGCCGCTCCGCACCTATCCGCTGGACCAACTGCTCCCACACGGAAGACACTACCATCCCAGGGTTCTCCTGCCCTCCGGCCGATGCCTGCCCCTCTGATCTTGATGGCCCCGAGCCATGATGCCTCCCACGTCGAGCCTGCTGCTGCCTCCGACGCCACTGCCTCTGCCAGCACGACGGCATCCAGGATGATGGAAACCACCGACGCCGTCGTGCACGTGCCCTGCCCGATGATGCCGTCACATCCTCCATCTGCTGGGGTCCAGTTGCTGTGTTGTCCACCCCTGCTGGACCTCTGACTCCCGACTGTGGCAGGGATGGGATCCCCACCGAGCTGGCTGCATTGGTCAGGGCAGGTCCACAGGGGGCCCTGGTGGCATCTGGGCCGGAAGACGGCAAGGAGAACGACTGGCGTATAGTCTCCACAGAGGAGTGGAGGGCCGCCAGATTGGCCGATACATGCAGGAAACCCCCGAACATGGCCGATCCCAATTGGGCCACGTCGGCACGGTGCTCTTCGTGATGACGTGCGTGCTCCTCCTGGGAAGCACGCACGGCATCACGAATCACAGCCGTGCGCATCGCGACCCCAATCAGGACCTTCTCCACACAGCCAGGGGTCCCCTCGTCCGCAGGTGGAGGGGAGTCAGACGACATGGACATCCCCTCTACCTGCGGACGGGCCTGGGACGGGGCATCCCTGCTGGTGCAAGGTGGTGCACCCACAGGTTCAGGCACAGCGACATGCACAGGCCCCTCCACGGTGACCTGTGCTGCCTCCTGCCCCTGCCCCTGGACTGCACCACTTGCACCAGCAGGGATGCCCCCACCAGGCCCCATGTGCGCCTCAGTGGCGGCCTCCTCCTCCTCTGTGGAAACCACCAACCTGGATGGCTCCTCGCCATCTACCGCCGTAGCAGGCCCCTGTGGGGGCTCACCCACCCCTTCCGCTGCAGCCGTGGGGGCATCCCCGCCGCCTTGCTCCACAGCGCCGTCTCCGCCCTCTTCTTCAATAGCCGCTGCATAGAGGGAGACATAGAACACAAGCATCAGGGTACTGTACAATGGTCCCCTAGACAGGAAGCAATAGCAGATGAGTGCCACTGTCAAAGTACACTTCCATCATGTCCCCCCACAACACATGTGTCAGTCCAGGCAAAACACACACAGTGACAGTCATGGTGCATGCCATGGACATTTCCATACATGTCCAATGGACTCTCGAAACATACAATGTAATGCTACTCACATGCATCATGGGTCATGCCTATCACATGCACACACTTCACCTCAGTCACATCCATCTGGCCCCGTACACCCCAATCACAGTGGATACAAGGATGACTAGGCTGCATCAGTGAATCTGTACATTGTCACAGACATGTGTCATGCATCCATGGCATTCACAAGTCACAGACACGCAGGTCAGGCACACAGACATGGATACCATATATGTACCTGGCATCAGCACCCATCCCTCACCCCCACCCATGTCCAGCAACAGAGACTGCCATGCTCTCATGTGTACAATCTGCATAGGGCTCCCCATGTTGCATTTAAACACATGCAACGACCGTGCGGTTCACACATTGCTGATCGCACATGCATTACCATGATGTCCCTGCACACATACATGCGTACATGGCCTATGTCACACATACAGGCAGGTATCAGACAACCAGCACACTGCAACATGCCCTGTCTCACACAGCAATGCTTGGCCACTTACCGCTCAACTCCAGACGGGTCTCCCTCTCAAGGACCTGGGCGTGGAGCGCTGGGTGTACGCGTTCCAGGACCCTCATCTGGATGGAACTCATGCGGCCCCGGCCCCCCTCCACGAGGCGCCGGGCCTTTATGAGGGTCCTGGACCTCAAGTCTTCCCAGCGCTTCTTGACCTTCTGGATGGTGCGGGTTGCCACCCCCTCTGCGTTGATGGCAACCACACAGTCGGCCCAGATCCTCTCCCGTCCTTCCTTGTTGGCGCGGGACGATCCGAAGAGGGCATCATACTGCCCCAGGACTTGCTCCACCAGGACACCAACTTCGGTGGCAGTGAAGCTGGTGCCCCTCTGCCCCTCTGGCCGGGGGTTGCCACTGGTGCCAGATGTTGATGTGCCCGACATGGCAACCCCAGGGGCAGGAGTGGGTGGGCAACTGGGTCCTGGGGCTGGGCTGTGGAGTGATGTTATCCGAGTCGGGAGTCTTCTGTTCCAGCAGGGGTGGACACAGCAACTGGACACCTGCAGATGGCTGATGTGCAGGCACCAAATGGCAGGGCACGGTGGCAGCAGGCAGGCAGGCAGGCAGCAGCAGATGGCACGTGGGAGGCTGCTCGGGGCACTGGGGGGCAGTAATTCGGCCTTCTGGGCAGGAGCGTGGTCTTCCGTGTGTTTTCGCGTGGCCAGTTTGATACGGAGTGATTTGGCACGTGAAAATCCTGCACGTCAGCGTGAAAATCGAGGAAAGGCCCTTAGCGCGTAAGCGCGTCAGCACGCGTACGCGATTTCATTGGACCAAAGGCCCTTACAGCGTAAGCGCGTCTGTGACGTTTTGCGCACGGGCGTTGCCCTGGCAGGGCTTGGTGATCCCGCGTGCCTTTATGTTCTGTACGTGCTTTTCGTGCGGTGCGTGTGTTTTCCATCTGTTGGGGTTCACACGCTATTACTTCACAGCGGGTGTTGGCTATGCGTTCTTCTACACGCAAGGCAGACGGTGAGTGGTACCACGCTCCCCCAGGCCCGATCGCGTGAAAAAGTTCACGCGAACCCCTGTAATACACGTAGCCCGCTCCCCCAGGCCCGATCGCGTGGAAAACTTCACGCGAACCCCTGTAATACACGTAGCCCGCTCCCCCAGGCCCGATCGCGTGGAAAACTTCACGCGAACCCCTGTAATACACGTAGCCCGCTCCCCCAGGCCCGATCGCGTGAAAAAGTTCACGCGAACCCCTGTAATACACGTAGCCCGCTCCCCCAGCCCCGATCGCGTGAAAAAGTTCACGCGAACCCCTGTAATACACGTAGCCCGCTCCCCCAGGCCCGATCGCGTGAAAAAGTTCACGCGAACCCCTGTAATACACGTAGCCCGCTCCCCCAGGCCCGATCGCGTGAAAAAGTTCACGCGAACCCCTGTAATACACGTAGCCTAATACACGTAGCCCGCTCCCCCAGGCCCGATCGCGTGTGTGACTTCCCGCGAACCCCCGGAATACACGTACCCCGCTCAATCGCGTGTGTAACTTCCCACGCAACCCCGAAATACACGTGCCCCGCTCGCACAATTGCTGTATGTTGCCACTTTTGTAATGCGCAGGGACGCTACCGCCTGCCTTCGTGTGGCGGACGTGTATCGGCTTGTGCGTGTCTTTCGCTGTGCGTGGCTTTGCCCTATTCGGTTCCATGAATACGTGTGGTTCGGGTGCGTGTGGGCGTTCCCTCTGCTTCCCTGCAGTACATCCCCAGTTACGCCCTTGTTTTCGCAAGTTGTTCCCCATTCCGCGCGTTACGCCCCGTGTTCCGCCCACTTTCTAGTGTATGCGCAGAGGTTGTGCGCTTTCACTGTGCGCGTCGCGCACGTCTTTCGGGATGTTGCAGTGACGTGTGCTCCATGCACGGGTTTGACGCACATCCCGAGGAAGACACGCGCAGGGACTTCCATGAATCTTTTTTTCCGCTTGCGCCTGCTTGCGCGTAGATTTTCGGCGCACGTTTGTTCCATGAATCGGCCCCTAAAAATCAGAATTTTAGAAAAGTTCAAAGCAATTTCAGAGTAGTAAGGATATTCGGTGGAAGAAAATAATGAAGACCCACTTTAAAACGTACAGGCATTGGATCTGTTATATTATCACCTATAGATGAAATAAAGAATTCACACTGAGACAACTTGAAGCTATTTAGATAAACAAAATGGATCTATGTAACATTGGGCTTTTTAAAGACAAACATAAATATATCTGTTTCAATAACATTAAACATCTCTTTATTGAGAGCACAAGAATTTCAAGCTGTAGAAAAGACTACAATAATGTCAACAAATGTATAACCAATTGTAGACCCAAATCCCTATCATTGTAAAATGATAAGAAAGCACATTGATAACAGGGACTAAATACAATTTTTTTTTCAATACAAATTTGTAATGAAACATAAACAATAGTGTCAATGTATTAAGAAACCATTACATGTAAAGTTTCCCTTCAATACATAATTCATTTATCAATATAATCTCTCTAAAAGAAATGAGTTGTCAACAAGACACTCCTAATCTCTTCTGAAAAGGTAATAAACAAAGAACGTGTTATTTATTTTTATTTAAAAACTAGCTGATATACCCAGCATTTCATTATTTCATAGTTACAGGTAACTGTGCAACATTTGGTGCAGATTGGTGAAACAGTGTGGATTTGTTTAAGAAACACTTTGCGAAGCCCCAAAACAACAAACCCACAAACACATTTTGACTTTTGCTGAAATCCGGGGAATGGTGTAAGGTGTTCAAATGTCATATAGCCAGTAATGTCCAAAGGGTCCTAACAGGTGACTGCACAAAGGTTGGTGCAGATTGGTGAAATGGTGTGGAATTGTATAGGGAACATAGAACAAGCCCCACATCTACAAACCCACATCCAAATTTGCACTTTTGCTGAAATCTGGGGAAAGGGGTGGGGTGTCCAGATGTCATGTAGCCACTAATGTCTGGAAGGTCCTAACAGGTGACTGTGTACAATTTGGTGCAGATTGGTGAAAAGGTGTGGTATTGCATAGGACAAATATGAGTAGCAACAAAGCCACACCCACATTTTCACTTTTATGAAATACAGGGAAAGGGACAGGGTGTTCAAATGTCATGTAACCAGTAATGTCCAGAGGGCCCTAACAGGTTACTTTGCAAATCTTTGTTAAATGGACATTATGGTTAAGTTGCACTAATAAACAATTAAATTCATTGAAAAAACTTTGTTAAAACGATGTTACGGGTTAAGTAGATCCTTTAATCCCTCAACCTGTGTCTTTAAAAACCCTTAGCCTGAGGTTCACATTTTAATAACTTGTAGCCCTTCAGCACCTGGCAACATAACAAGCTGCACACTTTACTTTATGGGGGGTTACAATTTGAATAAAAATCAACACTACTCAATGAGCAAAGTCAATTCACATATGTAGTGCTGTGCATTTCCGATTTTCCTGATTGCTTAAAAGACTAGCAGTTTGGTTCCACTTGATCACATGTAAAATGCTTTACAGTGCTTACTTTAACCGACTTTTAGTATACAATGCGCTTTCCTAATCAGAGGATTTATTCAATTTAACTGTGAGAAAACACTTTTTCTGCCCCAACCCCACAACCATACAGTCAGTAACTTACAGCACCCCTCTAATGGAATGCCATGGTAGAACATGGAGACATATAATAATAGTTGGGGAAGTTGGACTGTAAAATGGGGATGGTTTATAACTTCACTTTTCAGACCCCCTTTATTTAAAGGCCTGTGTCAGGAAATGTGGACCCTTATGAATTTCGTTTTTTGTGGCCAAGGGCACCCCTTTGGTAAATAAAATGTTTAAAGAGTAGTGATTAATTGAATTTTTATTGTGGCAAAAACACCTGGTTGTTTAAATACAATGTTTAAGGAGTGGTGACAATTGGGATTTTTGTTTTAACGGCAAGGGCACCTTTCTGTTTCAAAGGCCAGTTCAAAGGCCAGGAGGGTTGGTAATGGTGGCCATTATCAATTTAGTTTTTTGTGTCAAGGATAAGAATACATTTTCTTTAAAAACAAGTTTTGGGAATAGTGACAATTATCAATTTTGTTTTGTGACAAGGGCACCCCAATTACTTTAGGCGGCTATAACATTATTCCCGCTAAGAGAGGGGGTGAAAGTTTCAAATTCTTCCAAACTCTCCCTGCGTCAATCTATTTGGGAAATAATTAAGTTAATATTGTCATAAATCACTATTCCACATGGTCCTTGTGGAGGAAAGGCAAACACAAAGGGATAAGATCCTTTTTTCCCGTCCCAACATGGCACCCAAAAGATCCTCAGAAAGGGAATTTACACAACTGTCTACTGCTGTTCAAGATGGCCACCAACACACTTTTGCATTGGATAAATGTGACTCATACTCTCTACAAAAAGGATCCATCCTACCTGCTCTGTGCGATGCTTCTCCCTTGACACAAGCTCTGTGAGTTATATCCGTACTGTTTTCCTAGTGTGCTTACTTGCATACTGTTTTCTTACTGCCTCCTTCCCATCGCCTTCTCTTGTCTATCCTCATTTCATTCCTTCCTTTCCTTCCTCTTTTAACTATCACTGCACCACATGAGGACTCTGCTTCAGATATTCAGATCCTTTCCGTCCCAGGAGACCTTCCGGCGCTGAAACAGAATGTAGATCTATTTTCCTTGCTAGCCCCTCTCGCCTGCTCACGCATTGCCCACAGTGGCTCTTGCGTTGCCTCCGTTTGTCCCAGTGCATCAGAGATTTTAGACACTGCGCACAGACACAGCTCTGGCCATGATTACAGAGCCCTGAGTCTCGTTACTAAAGGAGCTTCTATTATATTACTCTGCTTCATATTTACAGTTGTTCAGACTAAACGCCCCTTGTTTTGATCTGCCTGCCTTCTTTGTTACTCGTGCGTTACTCATTCCAGGAATTACTTTCTGGATTATACAAACTCATACTCTTGCCTCAATTACAGGATATATCCAGATTTCACATTAACCATACCAGCATTGGTAGTCTTCAAAACCAGGAGATTGTGGCTGCCATACTGTCTGCTCTACTCTGCTATGCAGACACAAATTCCTGTCTGGGGTTTTTTCCCCTGGAAGGTTTCCCATGCCTTACACTGGCTACTGTTAAAATGTATTCAGGACCCAGTGTGGAGAATGGGAGGCTTTCTTTGCGCCTCATTTGAGGCCGAAGTCTGGTAAGTGTGCATTGTGTTTTTGGGGTTTACATATTTCTGTGTGGTCATAACAAAAATACAGATAAATATGCTAAGGTTCTACACAATCCCACCCTCCCCCCCACCAACAAATGGAAGGGTATACAATAATTAAAGGGAATAGGTTAATTAAATAGATCCAAATGATGACATTTGGGTGGACAATCTACTTACTTTTACAAATCTCTGGGCTTGGTACTCATGGAGACTGAGCAGGGTTTCGCTTTTGGAGAAAAAACAGGATTCTGCCCAGCATTTCAATCAAAGTAATCCCACATCAATCATCCCTCTATCGCTCCAGGAATGTATCACGGCCTCTGCTTTCTGGCCTCCACAGCAATGGGAATCTCCATCCTTCTTCCAATATTTCCACCCAGACCATTTTGCAGAAGATCTCCTTTGGAGATTTGTAGCCAGCTGTCCCCTTTTCCATTGAGCAAGTCCTTTTTACTCTCCAAGCCACTCACATGTAAAATTAATGTTACAAGGTGCTAACTCTCCCCAACCCCACAGCCAGGTCCCCGCCTACAAGTAGGTTCTGGGGATGGTGACATAGAAATTATGGAAAAAGGAAGGGAGGAGGTAAATCCACCGTTTGGAGTTACATTTCCTTTCAAATGTTACTTTACAGTTTCACCTAATATATATATATATATATATATATATATATATATATATATATATATATATATATATATATATATATGTTCTGGACTTGAGGAAATGACTCCCTTTCTGGCACCATGTTCTAAGGATAGGCTATAATTATTCCCCTTTACATAAAAACTACAATAGTTAAAAATATACAATTTTCTACACAACTATCTAGTTACATAAGCCACCAGGTCACCAGATTTCAGCTTCAGTATGCTTTTGGAGAAGCTAAAATCACATTTTAGATGGTGACATGGTTACCACACATGACACTTAAATACCCATGACATCTACATAACTGGTTCATCATCCGTTTGAATTTGAAACCTGCATTCACTCCTATGAGCATTTTCTGCATGGAACATATTTATTTCAGTTCCTGGCCCATCTGAGTTTCATTTCTGATTCTCAATGGCATTTCCCTGAAACCACGTCCCCTGGTCTGCAATTAAGTCATTAACCCATCCTGCCAGGCAGAGTTTGAAAGAGTGATCCTTATCTGTTGGGCCAAATTTTCACCTTAAGCCTCTTGGACACGAGTCAGTTCTGCCTAGCAACTGGCTCACAAAACGAAACTCAAAGCCAACCCTTTCCTGTTATCCAAGAGCCTCAGAGACAGTGACATTCATAGAACAACAAAGCAACTCTATAATGGGGAGGTCAATCTGAATAGAAACTGTAGTCTTGCCATTCCAGAGAATAAATCTTTTAATATTGACCCCAAAAGAAAAATATCCTCTTCATTCCATTGAAGCATATTATTCATTTTAATACATTGTATCTCACCAACATACACCAGGTCTTTATTTTTGTTTTACCAAGACACAATTGTCTTTATGTCAGGTTTTAGAACTGCAAAACGCACATGCAAGGCCATTTTAGTTTCAGTATTTGAAAACGCTGCTTTCCATGTAGAAAAGTCCTTTGATTTTCTATTGCAAATGCAACTTAAAGGCTGTGTTTTCCGTTTGACCTTTCACTTTGTAATGGCATTTCTATTTTATTTGTTACTTGCTGAAATACACACAGTCTACATTGCTAGGCCCATTTGCAGTGTGGAAGTTTTTGAAAGCTGGCATGTAATTTTCCAGTGAGCCTTTCTATTATATTTGTTTGGGCTGTGATTAAACCCCACAAGTCCCCCCCATTTTCTTTCATGATTCTTTCATGGAAAAGAGCAGGAGAAAGTGAGGTTTTCTCCAAAGTTCTTTTTTTTTTATTTCTTTTAAATAAAATAAATATTTGTTAGAACCTGTCTGGCTAATTTTCCTTCTTAAGTGAGTAGGCGTTCCGGCCGCCACTTCCGTCTTTGGTCGTTGGGGGTATGGGATGGAACTCACGCCTTTTTCTGGATAGATATAGATATAACATTTCAGAACACAAACACGACACATTGTTTTGAAATATTTCGAAAGATTAAACAACTCACCTGTTGTAAGTCTCCATTCGGGGGTTTCATCCTTTCCTTTCACTCCTCGGATGCTCCCTTTGCTCGACTTTCATTGGGCTCCTCAATCAGTCATAAAGCTTGTCTGTGATGACAGTTTTTCAACTGGTTGATGTGGACCCATTTCCACTCTGTCTGTTCTCCTCTTGGGATTCAGATATTGTAGGCAACAGGTGATATTGTATCTACAATTTCACAGTTACTACGCCAAGATGGAAGGAATTTCTGCTCCTTGGTCTGATTCCTCTGAAAATTGTACAGATAATGGTTTGATGTTGGCAAAAAGCATGCCTCAAGTCTTCCAATTAATCAGGTTTTGTATGCACCCATTCCTGACATAATCAGAGTCAGTGATTATGATAATTTCTTTGAGTTGGTGGAGCACTGCAGTGAGAATTACTTGATGACTCTTCAGTCTGACTACTTCAGGGTACTATTTTGTAACCATCAGAGGGTACTGGGGTATCACTCACCAAGGCATTCCCAATGCCAGCCACTAGTTCTTTTTCCCAGTGGTTATCAACATGGTAGGAGCACCTACCCACAAAGACGGTGGGTATCCCCTGACACATGTCTTCCTCATAGGCCGTGGGCGGGGAAGTTGAGTATGCATCCATATTGTTGTTGGTCAATAGACTTCCGTCCTCGAGGCTCTTCTTATTTTGGCCATACCTGACATCTGACCTGCACAGGAAAGCGTTGCATAGACAGAATCCAGGAAGTAGTTCTGGAATTACTAATGTTCTCTGCCCATATTCTGTCAGTTTGTAAATATTACAACGGTTGATGAGGAGTATCAGCAATGATCTGCTCCCCCAGGATGAATGGGCAGTAACTTTTAAATGCCACACCCTTACCAGGAGTACATTCTCACAGTCATTGAATTTTTCCTCCACAGAGGACAAAGTTTTGCTCGCATATGACATGACTTTGTTGACATTGTTGTGCTTTTAATACAATATCGCTGTTAGGCAGGCATCTTAGAACCCTGTCTCCAAGAATAACATCTTGTTCTTTATGGGGTAAGCCAAATAAGGAGCCAGGGAAAGACTTCTTTTCAGTTGTTTAACTGCCTCTGATTTTTCCGGACTCCACTCACACTTTACTCCGGCCTTTAATAAATGGACCAAAGGTCAAATGACCTTTGCATAGACTTCAATGCATTTTCATCGACAATTAGTGAGTCCAAGAAGGCTTCTTAATTAAAGCAAAGTAGTAGGGCCTTTTAGATTTAATAATGCTAGCACCTTCTTTGCCTGGGGATTAAGAACCTCAGAGGTGATCTCATGCCCTTTGAAGTTCACTCGGGTTTTACACCACTCTTCCAAGTACAGTTTGCCTCTGTCTTTCTGCAACTGGGTCAGAACATAGCAGATTTCTGCTATGTGTTCCTCAACAGTTGAGCTCTTAATCAGAACATCATCTACATAGGCCAGGTTTCCCCTTTCACCCAAGTCTGGAATGGCCTTATGTCGAAAGAGGTTGAACTCATTGTCAGAGTTTATGTATCCAAAGGGGGTTCGGGTCCACATGTATTGCTGCCCCTGAAGGTAAATGCCGGATTGTATTGGTCTTCCCTATGTTAAGGATTCTAATCGGGCGTCACACACCAGACCAGGACTCTTGCCACTAGCCTAATTAATTAGCGCACAATTAAAACACTCTTACTTAATTTCCAAGAATTTTGATTGAGCTGGCACCCAACCCGTCTCACACCTCCTTTTACAAATACCCCAGGGCACAATGGACCATGAACCAGGCTGGTGGGCAGTAACACAATATTTATTTATTTTAAATTCAAAGAAAATCACACAAATTTAATATTGGGCAGCAATCACCAATGGGGTCATAATTACAAGGTAAATTGATTAAATAAACTTAGTTTGACCTTCTACTATAACATATCCAAAGCACAAATGAATGGGAGCAATTTTACTGTTCGGGTAGATAGCACCCGAGTTAAGATTTCCCCCTGCATGCTATCTCAAACTGCTATTAATCAATAGAAAGGAGCAGCAAGGAGTCAGGTATAATAGGCAGCAAACAGAATTAAAATCTAACCTTGCCCCACAAAATGGGAGGCAAAATCGGATTTTACAACCTTTGCAATTGCATAAAATAGCACTCGGAATTACTAAATATTTAATTTAAATGTGCGGTTGAATGAATTAGGTAAATATGAGTTATAACAGTATCAGGGATGTATGAACACTAGCAACTACAAGGCAAGGTACCAACAACAGGCATACAGTTCAAAAATCAACTTTTAAGTGACAACACAGTGCAGCCAAATCACACACGTAGAAATTGCATTTGCTAATTTACACAGGTTTAAATGTAAAAACGGTTTGAAAAACAGATGAAATAGACAGAATCGGAATGCGATTTTTATGCTGAATGACAGATGCACATCATAGGGATAATATGCAAGTGAAAGAGTGACTCTAAATTAATCACAGGATGAGATTCTCAATGGGAAAGGAAATTTGGTTTTAAAAATAAAGCAGTTGACAGAGAAAATCTGTTTGGAAAGGAAAGGGCATGTTTCACTTAAACTAGATTTTAGTGGCTAGAAAAGAGAAATGACACCCGCGAATAGAAAGGTTACGCTGAAGTTGTAACCCCATCATGCAGTGTGCCTCTTTTTAGGGAGAATTAATTTATTTAATCAAAATAGTACTAAGGACTTACACAAGGACAGCAATGAGTGGAAGGATGGCGCTAACACTTAGAGATCAAGGACAGGATGCACAGAGGATTATGACAGTTTTAATGATTTCTGCTAAGGCAGTTATGGGATTTCTATGGGATTGGACCTCATACAAGGTAACAGAGCAAAGGAAGCAGTTTGTGGTTGTTGGGGAAGGGAAATACTCACAACAAGCACTAGAATAATGTATTTTGAACAGTGGACCGAGTTTCTGGACAGCGGGGCAATATCTGGTCACTGGTCACAGCGGTGGATTCTCCTAGCAGAAAACAGCTGGGTAAAGGTCTGGTCACGGCACAGTGGCACCTCAGCTGGATGGATTGGGTAGCAGGGAAAGCGGGCAGCACTGGATAATCCCAATGAGGGTTCAGCCACTTTACCCCTTTCTCCCTGAGTTATTGGGACTTTTAGTGGGGTTTTTCTGGATCAATGGTCCTGCCTACGGTCAGCTATGCTCTAGGCCTGGTAGTAGAATCTGGAATCTTGCAAAGTGAATATGGAATATCAGGATAAGCAGGAGCTGGAAAATTCAGAAGAGAGCCCCTTTTCTCTGTGAGCCTCTACCTTTTTATAAGGGGATGTATACGAATTGTTTGAACTACAATTGTTCGAATTACAATTGACCTTTGCACAATTGACCGAATTGTGAAGGTCAATTGTTACATATATGCGGGGGGAAACCCCCCGCATCCTCCCATTATATATAAATATATATATATATACACATATATATATATATATAACCAAACCTATATATATATATATATATATATGTGCGGTCAATTGTGCAAAGGTCAATTCGGACCCTCGACTTTCGGTCAATTCGGTAATTCAAACAATTGTGTTCGAACAATTTGGGTAATACCTTATAAGGCGGGTGACATCACAGGATTTAAGATGGGGCAGACCTTTGGCTTGACATGCCTCTAACAACTGGATTGGTAAGGAATTACTGTTACCGTCTTCCTGTCAACTGGTTGGACTTCAGCAACATGACATCCGTTTTATGGGGTGTGCTAACAAAGCCCATGCCCTCCCACAGTTATTTTTGCCAACAATCAGTTCTGACAGAAATTGCACATTTTTACAGTTGTGGCACTTTTGCAAATCACATAGAAAAATGACATATATCATACAGAACATGGCATTCCAACTCTCCGGTTTGCACGGTATCACTTAGCCCTCCTAATAATCTTTCGCAATTTTCAGTGGGAAATATTTCACATAAAATTCTACAATTTTATATATGTGTACCTATTATCACAGAGCATGTTTGCATTCATTTCTAACGTTCCACCATGTATACCTTTCCCGTAATTTACATTTTCCTGCCATTTGCATTCCCTACATACTAGAGACAACTACTATGACTTGTTTTAATGACACAAAAATTACATTTAAACTGTTAAACTTTTGCATTCTTCTGTGGATCGGTTGCAGAAACAAAAGTCTAAAAGTGTATTTAATAAAATTGTCTTTTGAGCCAGATGGGCTGGCTTTTGTCTTCCAAATATCGCCATTCCTCTCCAGCCACAGCCAAATGTCAGTTCAGCCAAGTGTTGCCATAGAGTTTGTCTTTGAAGCTCTCCAGTTGGAGTGGAGGGGAGGTGCTGCTAAAAAGTGACACCTATGTGTCCCAGAAATCCATTGTGCCAGGCTGGAGCAGTGCCTGATGGGGGTGCAAGGTCTTCCATTTGGCCCATTAATAGTTTCAAGATGCTGGTCCCCTGAGGGAGGCAGGTCCTTTTCCCAGGAAGCAAATGTCCTTTGAAGCCAGGGCTTGGAAAAACCTGCTCCGCTGGTTTCACAGTACAGGTTTCTTTTTTTTCTTTTTTTTTTTCTTTCTGAACGAGAAGAAAGTCTGTTGGAATGAAGCATCCTATATGTGTTTTCAGACAAAACCCCCATCATATTCTATGCAAAGACAGGGCCTTAATTCAACATTTCACTTTTTAACAGATATTTTCCTTGTTGGTAAAAGCACCATTTGACACGTGGTCAATTTTCCTTGACTGTCACTTGACAATGCAACCTTCTCACATTCATTTTCTGAATCCTTCCAAAGCCCCAGTCATGTTTCTAATGCACAGGCATCTGTCCAAATAAAGGCCCCTTGAAACTGACATGAGCTAGGACAGGGGGAGGGCTTTTAATAAAGAATGTAGCTATATTGTGTTGCCACAGTCAAGCGTTTTTCCGTATGGCTTGGAATTAAGTTCTTTGTGATTTCACAGATCTTGCCTGACATAGCCTGTCATTCAGTGAGAAATGCCCCCTTTTGCTTGAGCACAACCTGAATATTGGTGGACATAGCTGGGTCTCACTGGATCAGAACTTTGTACTGTTGAACAGATGAAAAAGAGCATCAGAGTGCAGTCATTTTAAAAGGCAAAATAGTTTCTTTTTCAGTGAAGTTTTGGTCCGACAGCCTAGTAGCGCTGCCTTTGAATTATTTTCTTTTTGGTGCAAATGAACTTTTCTTTGGTGCCACTGAAGAAAACACTGGCAGCGATTCTCGGGGTATTTGGTCTTTGATCTTGCCCCATGTGTGTCTGGTCAGACAGTGCAGCCATTACCTTGGTGACTGCAAAACACAGTTTTTATGGCAAGGCGATAGTGCTCAAAAGCCCCAGCGCAGTCACTCTGCCGGTGACTGCTCAGATGTGGTTTGGTGATGTAGGGGAGTTCTGCTGGGCAGCTGATGTATCCCATGCCTACTCACAGGGACAGTCCAGTAGCTGTTGGTCAAGTCAACAGCAGTGTACACCTTTGACCGTTGGATCTGTTCCAGCCCTTAATCGATATAGGGCCGGGAGGATAGCTCAGGGGCAACTCATTTGTCTTGGAAGCAAGACAACGAATAGCAACACAGGTTCGAATGCCAGTCACGCGCTTTCAAACTGGTCTCTGATATTTAGCGTGTTACAAAAGAACAGTTATAAAAGAACAATTATTATAATCATAGGGAAGTGGCCATCTTGACATGTGGACCTGTTATTGTGCAACTCCTTCAGTTCTGCACAAAGTCTCCATTGGTTGTTTGGTTTGAGTATCCCCAGTACTGGGTTGTTGAAGGTACTGCGGATCGGACAAATCATCTCACAGAAATCTACGTTTTTAATAATCTCTGTGAGTGACTTCCTGGATACAAGAGGTAACCGGTATAGTTTATCAAACACAGGAGCCATCTTGGGGCCTGTGAGCATGGTGGTTAAATGACTGAAAAGATATCTTGGAATTACAGGATAACCTGTTTTAGCTTTTATCATTGCTCCTCGGTCTCACAGGCATCAGCAAGATTGATCCTTTCTTTGATAACTGCTTGAAACATGGACAGACCTCGAGCGTGAACATTTCTGTGGTATCCTTCAGCTCAGTGTACAGATCTCTGTTTATGGTGTTAACCTGGACAGGAGGTTGCACGGATTTGAGGTAGTAGTCTTTGACTCTGAGTACTACCTCATCCCTCCTGATGTCACAAGTCACCTCTTCCATCCCGTAAGGGCAGGAAGAGTACAGCAAGAATTTCCCCCCATGCGTGATAAAAATATTTTCTGGGGGAATACGGTCGTTGGTCAAAACAGTCATTTGTGATTGGTCCAATGATTTCATTACCTAAATCAAAAGAATAATGTTGGGTATCAACCGCTTTACCAATAAAGGTGTCTGAGCCCAAAGTGATACTTTGAAGGTCACTGTTATCCACCAATATTCAAATGGTGTTGTGTTCTAGATCTACAAGACAAACCTTGATGTTGGAGATGGAAATACACATTTGTATAGGTGTACTGATGTTCTGTCCTTGCTTACATCTGAGGGGAATTGTGAATTGTCTCACCTGTCCTTGAATGATAACCTCTTCTTGCACTTTAACTTCAACGGCATGAGGCAGCAATTGAGCTGACTATAATGCTCTTTCAGTGTTGTCAAAGCCCATGGGGTCACCCCCCAGTCACAACCAGGCTTTATTAATAATTAGGTCCAAATTGATTGCGAATTGGTTCAGAAAGTCACTGCCTAAATAAAAGGTGGAAGGGACATCCCTCACCGACCAACAATTATGTTCTATGCTTTTATTGCCTATGGACATTGTTTGCATACACCTGCTAGGCAGAAGATGTTTGGAATGTGGGGTGTCCAGGCCTATTTTACATGTGTCAATCAATTTAAATGTGGGAATGGTCTGATCTTTTGGGAGTTTCCCTTATAATCCTTTGCTCATGAAGCTTCTTCCATTATTCAGGCCTATTCTGGCGAGCACAGGCTCCTCCCACTCATTTATCTGAATGGGGAAGAACAACTTTTTGCCCTTTTTCTGAATGTCTGTCAGATTTTGAGCTGGTTTTTCATTGTATGCTTTCACGGTTCTCTGTGTTTCTTCTGATTTTGCACTGGTGTAACATGTCAGAGTTCCCTTCCAGTGTGGAATGGAACTTAAAACTGGGAGGAAAGTTGATTTTCAAGAATGGAGAAGGGTACACATCAATTGTTTGTTCTCCTACAGAACTGATGTTGATCTATAGAACCTGGTTATTCCTGAAATGGAATATTCTACTTCCTCAGAGCATTGATCAAATAAATGGCAGGCACCATTCATACTTACAATAATTAGTACACATTTTTTATTTTATCAGTCGGTTCGTCTGAGTCCAGAGGAACTTGTTACACAGTCAATCGGAGGTGGTTACCTTCTCAGGAGAATGTTCCCCAGAAAACAAGGTGTGCACTCTGGAGTCATGACAATCACTGGATGTTTTAATCAATGTCAACCAATTTTCATTTCCAGATCCGCAGTCCCTTTGACAGAAATGTCATTCCGGTTGAAATTTTTGATTTCTCCGGGAAGTGGTGTGAGGAGAATTCCTGGGTTGAGTTGGTCAAAGGCATTTTTGGAAAGGAGGGTGGTTTGGGATCCAGAGTCTTCCAGAGCTGATAATACACACTGACTCTGCAATTTGACCGGCGCATACAATCTGCCTTCTTCCTAGGTGCAAAGAAAGTGTCAGTTGTTTCCCAGCCTGGCTGTCATTTTCCTAATATTGAAAGCTGACACTGTGTGATCGTGGGTGATTTTTCGTATCGAAGATTGGGAATATGTAAGGTACATTTTGCAGCTAACAATGGGTGGATTTGGGGAATACTCTTTCTACCCCGATTCTTTGCAGTCCCACCATTCGTGGAGGCAGTTTTCTGAACCGTTAGGGGGAGGACACATCTGTCATTTCAATTCTTTGGGAGGGATCCCCCTCTTCCTGAAAGAGAAGGTTTGTTTACCTGAATCCTCCAGGGACTCTTCTGTTTCCAAGGTGAGTATCCTAAATTCCTACACAAAGCGGGTTCTTCTTTGGCCTCCCCTACCTGCCCTTTGCTCTTTGGTTTCTACCTTCCCGGGGGTAGAGGAGTCATTATCAGGCTGAAATGTTTATAGAGGTTCTGTCTGGGTGAGAAAGGAAGCTTGCCTTCTCCTCTCCACCTGTGTCCTCTCTTCAGAACCTGTGGCTTGTCAGTCATTTCCTCCTGTCATTTCCCTGCGGGGCATCAGACCAGTGTGTTTAGGAATTCTGGGAAGCAGGGCTACGCTGACAGCTGGACTGAGCCCTCAGCATGCACTCCAGGTCGTAGGTCAGTTGCTGGACCTGTAGCACCAGCTGCGATACGTTTTCTGGGTTATGTGGAGGTCTCGAGTAATACCTCTGCTGCTCTCAGAAAGGGTTACTGCCCCTTCTCCCAGAGTAGCTTGGGTACTGGAAATTCCAAGCATAATTTTTCATCCTGAATCTCCCTTCTCTCTGGTTCAGGGATCTATTGTCCTAGAAGTGGGAAGAGAGGAAGAATGGATTTGGAAGTTCTGGTTCGTGGGGTACATGGGGAAATACTTCAGGTTGAGAAGTAGAGTGATACTTCTTTCCTGAGGGAAGTTTGGAGAGATGTTTCCTGGGGCAGTACATATCTGGTTGAGCCACCCCCAGGGCCAGGGGAGTGTATACACACCCCAGGATAAGTTTGGTACCCTTGTACCTAGGGCTTACATTGGTGGCAGGGTTAGAGCGATAATTGTCCTGGGCCCCAGCTTGAAAACCATTTCGATTGGGACGGGGTGGAGGGTCCCCTCTGTCTTCCATTTTGCTTGTTGGCAGGAGGGTTACATTTAGGCCCCACATCTCCAGGTCCAAGGGAGGGATAGTTCTCATCTCAGCCAACTTCGCAGCAGCAGGTGTGTTAGATGTCTTAGAGATTTTGGGTTGTTTTTAATCTCAGTGGACTTCTGCACCTCATAGATCCTGATCTGCTTGTCCAATTACCCAGTTCAGGGTCCTTTGTTCATGAAAATCCTGCACCAAATGAGTTATAATGTATTTGGGGAGCGCAAGAAAATAAGTAGTCACAAACTCCCTACTATGGGTGTTCACTCACTGGGAAATCTGAGCAAATGTGCGCTTTACCTCCTGCACAAACTCCCTAGATGCCAGATGCTCTCCACATTGCAAATTAAATGCAGCCTTTCGGGCCTCTGGTGGGTTTCATTGTATAGATTTTTTTCAAAATGGCCACCTTGTAGGTTGACCGTTTATAATGATCCTGGTCCTCCAGTCCAGCATAGAAACTGGAGTACACAGCTGAAAATGTCCAATTTTGCAAATGCGATGCAATTCACATAATTTCTGATCTGGAATGATGCCATCATCTGCTCATAAAGTTCCAGGTGCTCCCATACTGAATACTTGGCATTCTTATGGTATGGGGTCTGGAAACTCTTCGTGGCCTTGATTTGTCTTATTGGCTCTTTAAAAAACCCTTGCTCTATTTCACTGTCTTTTTATTTCTTTGAAACTGAGTCCATTCATTTTCTGACTCAGAGCTACTATGTTTACTCCATGATATTGGGAATGTCTCCCCGATTCATAGGATCTGGACTCCTCTCGCCTGGACCACAGTGAAATCTCAGGGTCACTTTCCCTGAAGTCAATTTTAGGCCCAGGATGGAATCCAGTTTCATCATCCCTCCATTGAGGAAGACTGGGAAATCAACCTCCTACTCCTGAATGTATGGAGGTTTTTAGAATGCCCTTCCATGGCTGAAGTTCTGGCTTTTCACCTCCAGCGAAGTAGGCAAGGTGGTCTCTTTGTAGTCTCATCTTCTGACAATCTAACTCCCTGACTTTCTAATCATAGGAGTTTTCATGGTCTGAAGTACTCAGAGTATTCCTTTTAGTTTCCCAGGATAAACTGGTCTGGCCCCTTCCCTTCTGTATGGTAGAGATGAATGCTCACCAGGATAAGAAAAGGACTAGCCTTCTGGATCAGTTTGGCTAAACCTGGGTAAGTCCAACTGCATCATGTTCCCCCCTTTCTTTAACAGTGGCATGCATGAGGTAAATCTGGGAGGTTGTAAATGACTGGATGAGGACGCTGATGGGAGGGGTGTCTCACCTTGATCAGTGGGCCTTGCCCCATTTAATGATTGTTGACGGTGCCTCAGAGATTGTTTATAATTTTCAATATCCTTTGTGAGACTCTCACACCTGCTTCTCTAGCCCTATTTACTGTCTGTATTCAGAGAGCTTAGTTTTTAATTTGAGCACTAAGTCCTGATTAGTCTCAAGCACCCTACTTTGAGCCACCAATCGACCCTTCATTTGCTGACATTCCTCTTGAACTGCTTAATTTTCTTTCGGGGAGTCCTGTATTATACGTGCATACTCCTGCCGCTTGTCTTTCAAGAAACTAATCTCTTTCTCTCATGCGCCGCTACAATTCACTGCCTGTGATAGGTCAGTTTCTGCTTGCTTCACATGCTCCACAAGGTCCATGTACTCTTGCCACATTCTAGTCATTTCATGAGAATATGACTGACCCCTTTCTGCATCCCTTTCTAATTGATGCATCTTGGTCTTTAATTAGTTAAACATTCTGTTGCTTCAGAATATTTAAATCTTGAAGCATTTTATCAAACTCCTGTTGTGAGTCCATCTCTTTGATGATGAACTGACTGTTTTCCTTTTCTAATCCCCTAATTTGTTGTTTGAGCACCATAATAACATCTAACAGCCCTCTTTTATGACCAGTCTAGTCATTTATTTTGCATTGGAGGTGGCTCACCGTTTCTGCACTCTTTTTGCATGTCTTTCAGTTCAGAAAACTCTATTTCTCCCTCTGCACTGGCCTGTGTGTGGGTTTTTACCTCATTCTGTAACTGTTCAATGGAGCTTTGTTGTTTTACTTCAAAAACATGACTCTGTTGTGCATTGTATTCTTACTGTCTGATTTCTTTTGGTTTATATTTCTCATTCTGACTCAGCACACAGGCCTACCTATTGTGCACTCGCTATTGCAGCAATTCCACATGAAAATATAAATGAGCTGTGAGTTGGGCCATTTGAATCTGCTCATTATGAATATTTTCGGTTCATGTAAATTTCTGTTAGTGTTTCATGCATAATGCAGTGATATTACCAAATATAATTTCCTACTGATGCGAGTTCTTATTTTAGTCTGCCAGCTGCCGGCTTTACCCACATTCCATTCTCCTCCAATTAAAAGCTTAGCCAGGAGATGTTTCCTGACCTCACAAACGTTTACGGTAGTCATTTTAAAAAGGCTTTTTGCACATTTGTGAAGTTGTATTTGAGCAGTGGCAAACTCACCCTGTTCCTGCTTGATTTGATTTTCACACACAGTGCCAAATCAAAATTCCAATCAATCTACCTTTTCACCTGTACACCTCCCTGGAACTCAGGGGTCAAGTCTTTGTGGCACTTTAACCAACCAAAAACAACTTTCTATCCACCTCAATGTGATTACATTAGAATAAATAGTCTGTCACAATGCACTTATCATGAGTCAAAAGACAGTAAGCTAAATCCCAGATGAGCCACAAATTTGTAATGGTATATTCTGAAACCAGACTCAACATGGGGAGTTCCTTCCCCCCCACTTGAGAGAGCCCACAATGTACCCTTAATTCAGGATCCAAATATGCCCCTCTTAAGACTCACATAGAGCACTGTGGATCCCTCCCTATGTGCCAACAATGAGCCAAGAACCAGGCCGGTGTACAGAAAGAAAGTATATTTATTTAAAGTATAAGATCAATAAATCTTGCACTTCCCGTTGACACACAATTAAACTTCTTTTTACCAAAATTAATAACACAGGTTGGTTTGGAGAACACAAATCACAATCCTTTAACCACTTAAACTGTGTCCTCAAAACACTTAGCCTAGGATTCACTTTTAATAGCATGTAGCCCATCAGGACCTAGCAACATGTCAAGCTGCATGCTTTACTTTATGAGGATTACAATTTGAATAATAACCAACACTGGTCAATGAGCAAAATCAATTCACTTATGTATTTGCTGTGAATTTTCTATTTTTCTACACACTTAAAAGGCTGACAGATTGGTTCAACTTGTTCAAATGTAAACATTAATTTATAATGGCGCAGCACTCTCAGCAATGCTTCACAGTTCTTACTTTAACCCACTTTCAATATACAGTGCGCTTTTCTAATCAGAGGTTTTATTCAATTTAACTTTGAGAAAACATTTTTTCTGCCCCAAACCCAAACCCAAACTCAGACAGTCAGTAACTTACAGCACCTCTCTACTGAAATGCCATGGTTGAAAATGGGGAAATTTATTCATTTCATTTTTCAGACCCCTTTTCACTTAAAGTCCCGTTTTGGGGGAATGTGGACTGTTGTAAATATGTTTTTTAGACCCCTGTTTGCCCATGGACTCGTGTTGGGGAAGTTGGACAGTAAAATGATGATGGTCATTAATTTTGTTTTTCAGACCCCCTACACTCTCTGGGAATGTGGACAGTTCTGAATTTCATTTTTGGGGACCAGGGCACCCCTTTATTAAATACAATGTTTAAGGACTGGTGACAATTGGGATTTTCGTTTTTATGTCAAGGACAGCTTTCTGTTTTAAAGGCCACGGTTGAGAATGGTGACCATTAACAGTTTTGTTTTTTTGTGTCAAGGATAAGTCTACCTTTTTAAAAAAAACAAGTTTTGGGAATAGTGACAATTATCACTTTTGTTTTGTGGCAAAGACAAGCATGCCTTTTATTTAAAACACGTTTTTGGAATAGTGACAATTATTAATTTTGTTTTGTGGCAAGGGCACACCAATTACTTTAGGCAGCTACAACATTATTCCCATTAAGAGAGAGGGTGAAAGTTTCAAATTCTTCCAAGCTGCCCCCACGTTAATCTATTTGGGAGTTAATTAAGTTAACATACAGTCAAATATGCTAAGCCTCTACACAATTCCCCCCACCCACTAATGAAAGGGAATAGGTTAATAAAATAGATCCCCATTCTGAAAATTGGTTGGACAATCTACTTACTTTTAGGATAAATCTGGGCGTGGAGACTGAGCAGGGCTTCGCTTTTGGGGGGAAAACATGATTCTGGCCAGCACCTTAGTCAATTGGATCTGTGAGACACTTGAAGGTGTCTCCCTAACTAGTCCCCGGGGATCTGTCATCCAGGTGGCCAGGACACGGACATCGCTATTGGATCCAGTTCCTGGGGGTGAGACGTGGTATCCCCCTTCTTCTAACACCTTTTCCCCATCCTACCATGTAGGATACTCTGAAACACTAACCCCCCTTTTCCGAAACAAACACTTTTGCATGCCACATAAGACAATGGACTAACGCTAGAGCCATTTACCTGACATGTCCCAACACAAGGGTCCGGCAAAGTCAGGCAATTGACCAGAAATACAGACACCTGATGGCCTTTTCCCTTCCCCACAGGGGCACGAAAGCACATGACGAGCAAGGCAGATTGCACGATGAGACAGCTATGTCAGTACTGCAATTCAAGAGGAGGAGAAAGGCTGCGAGAATCGAAGAGGGGACACAGAGAGAAGCGACCTTGCCCTTTCTGACCCAGACCACGAAACCTCATGAAAAGAATCATAAAACCGCGAACAATAGCCAGCGTGTGTTGCAGCAGATGTCAACGGTACACGGAGCATGCCTACGCTGATAATCGGGATAGAGAGAGATGCCTGCTACCTTAGTACTGACCTTGACTCCAGATACAATAGAAGCCACGCAGTTCTTCAAAGCCGGTGAGTCGAGGGGAGAGCCGATAAGAAACCAAACTGTGTTGAAGGAAAGCCTTAAAGTAGCAATTTAAGGAAAGTTCAAAGAACTGTTAACATTAAGGGAAAACCTGCAGCAGAAAGGTCTGGCACCACGTGAGTGTTCACTCGAGAGACTCTGATTGATCCCGCGTTTATTGAAAATACTGATTCTAGAAAGCTTTGGGAGAGCTGCAAGGACAAGGTCAAAGTGGTCCTACAGGGGTCTAGCAAAACCCCCTGTACAGTTGAAAGTCTTTGACCTGCACGAAAGCTGAGGGAGACGAATCCCGAATAGTGAGAAATGGAAAGAACTGTGTGGTTGGCAAGAGTGAACCCGATGGAGGGATGCCAACAGAAAGGGTCGAAGCAGGATGTCCTAAAGAACATTGCGATGACAAGAGTGAACCCAACAGGGATGTCTACAGTGTGTTGTTTAAAAAGACACTAAGACCTGTGCAGGCAACAGGTAAAAGTGTTTTTGTGAAAAGGCGTAGTGAACCCGATATTCGAGATGGGTCTGAACGTGGAAGAGGTGTATGCAGGGGTGGAGTAGCAGTACCCCAAGTATGATTGGAAAGGATCTTTTGTTTATTATTATTGAACCCATCAGGCCCTCAGAGGCAAGAGACTTTTGGTAGAAACAAGACTTAACCTCCAAATATCCTGATAGCTGAGAACGGAACTGTTGTCTCATGTTGGGAAAGCTCGAGTGTCTCCTGTGCTCATTAGTCCCGCCTTGTCCCGTGCTCAAAATGTGGGGAAGGGAGAACCCCTGCTACCACATCCTGATTTATTATATGTGAACATTTCTTTCTTTTTTGTGAACATTATCCCACAACCTTTTTTGATCTAATTGTAAGGTTTGGCAATCTTTTTTTAGTATAGGCCCTTTTATTTGGCACAACAACACTAGGCCTGCCTTATTTTTCATTGATGGTCGTAGCTTGTTCCCATCTTAGATTAAAGTTTAGATTAGTTGTTTTTCAAACCTGCATATATAGTTAATAAACATCCTAGAATTTCAATCCCTTGTGTCTGTCTTTACTGTTGCCACCAGTAGTTCCTTACATATCCCACAGCAATCATCCCTCTATGGCTCCAGGGAAGTATCGCAGCCTCAGTTTTCTGCCCTTCTCAGCAATGGGAATCTCCCTCCTCCATATTTCCACCCAGACCATTTTTCAGTAGATCTCCTTTGGTGATTTTTTGGCAGCTGTTCCCTTTACCATAGGGCATGTTCTTTTTACTCTCCAAGCCCCTCCCATGGAAAATTAATATTAGGAGGTGCTAACTTGTGATCTTGCATACCTGATTGATAATTTACTTCTCTCCCCACCCCACCCCCACCCCCACTGTCTGGCCCCTGTCTAGAGATGGAAAAATGAGGAAATACATTCATTGCCCGGATTTACATCTTTTTTAAATGTTACTTAACAGTTTCACATAAAATGTCCCTACATGGGAAATATTGTTATTTTACAAATAACCCCCATAATATATATATATATATATATTCAGTGAAAAAACCTTGTTAAAGGGACGTTATGGTTAAGTTGCGCTACTAAAAACCTATGAAATTCAGTGAAAAAACTTTGTTAAAGGGACGTTATGGTTCCAAGTAAAACCGAAAAACCCTTGAAATTCGCCAGTTATGGTAAGCTAAGCAACCATAACTCGCGCCACCACCGTGCACTGCTAAGACTAACACCCAGGACATGAAAGACTAGATCTCTTCTTATGAACTTGATGTCCGCGAACTTATTTAATGTTCGCGGTCATGTTCGGAGAACAGTACAACTACCTAAAAACTGTGGGGGGGGGGTGGTGGGGTACGTTTCATTGTTATATCATAATATAGGAACATTTAACAAATTCAAAAAGCAGCACACAAACACATTATATATAGTAATACATAAGAAATGTAACCCATATATGTAACACACTAACCATTCATTTAAATACAATATGTTCTGAAATGGAATATACCACAAGAAGATAAATTGGCTTCCAACATAATTACCTCACAGACACAACAGAACTGAGAACAGACCAGACCCACTGAATACATATGACTTATTTTACCAGAAATAGTAAGTGTACTTCATTTTACTCATATATTTATAAACTTTCTGTATTAGATTAAAAAATATATTATCTTTTTTTTTTTCTCACAGAAATGTCTAGTACTCTGGAATGGCTAGAGGACAATTTCCCACATGAAGAAATGTCACAAGATAGTGAAACTAATGGTAAACACTTTATAATATAAACCATTTATTTATTATTTTTTTTATATACATTTAACATATATATTATTTTTTTGTACAGAGCATACCAAAATAGAAAAAACTTCAGAAAACCCTGTTATGGATAACAGTCTTCACAATATAGAAGAAAAAATTGATGTATTGTTGGCTAATTTTAATAATTTAAAAACACCCCCATTTTGTTTATTTGCGAACATTTCAGGACACCGCGGGTGTTCTTAGAACACATTCAACTTGCCAGCGAACAATACAGACACCGTTTTCAGGACACCCCCTACGAACATTTCAGAACAACGCGATAGTTCTTAGAACACTTTCAACTTAACAACAAACAATACGGACAGCGTCCTCAAGACACACCCTACGAACACTCCCCGGACACCGCAAGTGTCTTAGAAGCTTCTTCAGAACACCACCATCTTGTTTATTTGTGAACATTTCAGGACACCGCAAGTGTTCTTAGGACACATTCAACTTGACAGAGAACAATACGGACAGCGTCCTCAGGACACCCCCTACGAACACTCCCCGGACACCGCAAGTGTTCTTAGAAGCGTCTTCAGAACACCCCCATTTTGTTTATTTGCGAACATTTCAGGACACCGCGAGTGTTCTTAGGACACATTCAACTTGACAGAGAACAATACGGACAGCGTCCTCAGGACACCCCCTACGAACACTCCCCGGACACCGCGAGTGTTCTTTGAAGCGTCTTCAGAACACCACCATCTTGTTTATTTGCGAACATTTTAGGACACCGCGAGTGTTCTTAGGACACATTCAACTTGACAAAGAACAATACGGACAGCGTCCTCAAGACATCCCCTACGAACACTCCCCAGACACCGCGAGTGTTCTTAGAAGCATCTTCAGAACACCCCCATTTTGTTTATTTGCGAACATTTCAGGACACCGCGAGTGTTCTTAGGACACATTCAACTTGACAGAGAACAATACGGACAGCGTCCTCAGGACACCCCCTATGAACACTCCCCGGACACCGTGAGTGTTCTTAGAACAGTTTCACTTTGCTTGCGAACAAAACGGACACATATTGAGTCCTTAGAACACCCCCTAGTCAGTTTATTTAGAACATTTCAGAACACCCGTGATGTCCGCAAACAAATCGAACACAAAAAGAACGTCTAACACATAAAAAACACAACTTTCATCCTATCTCATACACTCCCACCCTCCCCAAACACTCCTACCACCAGCACACTCTACAAAATACACATTTTGAACAAAGTTTCACCGGGCTGTCCCCGGACGTCCGCGTATCCAAGATGGCGGGCGCTACCGAAAAATCTGACACACTTCACGCTCCACGCCGTCCAATCAGCGAACACGTTGCATGTCCGTGAACATCACGCAAGACGATTGGCCAATTAGGACACTGTCTGCGGAGCGAACAGGGAAGTGTGTCCGCGAACCGAACACAGATATCAATAATTTTTTTTTACCTACTTTTTGGTCATTTTAAAAAAACCTACTGGACGGATTTTCACCAAATCGGGAACAAGCCGCTGCTCCTGGTCCAAATTTGGTGGAAATCCGTCCAGCGGTTTGGGCTGTAGGCGCGAGCAAAAAATTTTCCCATTCAGTCTATGTAAAAAAAAAAAGTTTTGGGACCCCCCCTATAACTTTGCCCCCCCTGGACGAATCCTCACCAAACCTTGCAAACAAATTCAGAGTGACCCAAATACTTTTTTTTGCAAAGTTTGGTGAGGATCCGTCCAGGGAGAGCAAAGTTATAAGCCACCCAAAAAGTGTTCTTCCTATGGAAACAGCAACTTAACCATAACTACATGGCCACTACCGTGGTCATGTAATATATATATATATATATATATATATATACGATTAGCGAAACTGGAGACAGCAGTCTACCCAGCAAGCCTAACTGTACAAAAGAAAAATTGGAGAGAGTGAAAAAGAGAGAGACTTTTAAATGGTGGGAAGCCATGACATTGCAGAGGTACCTGGAAGCTAAATGGATCCCTAGAGGACTGAGCCTCCTCACAATTCCAACTTTTGAAGATATAGATCTAATATTAATAGAGGAGTGAACAAGCCATACCAATACCTGCTCATTCTGAATGATAGAAAGTCTCATAAAATATGCCAAACTGGACACAATCAAACTCATAAAGGAAATGGACAATATGGAAGAACAGGCTATTTGCCTCAGATGATGGGGTTGAGTGCAAAAAACAGATGCCAGATTGGAAGAAAACCTTGAGAGATTCGAAGGTGAAATACGAGTAAGAAAACAACTCAAATTTAAACGAGACAGGCTGGTTTATGAGCAGGGAAGAATATACACTTTTGCTAAAAGATTTGTCGGCCCAATCAAAGCAAGAATGGACCAAGCAGCAGTGAAAAAAATGCAAGTTGCCACAATAGCATATGAACCAAGTAGCTCAGAAGTGGAAACTGCAGATACAGAAACCACCTTTTCTAAAAAACTAAATTTTTTAGACAAGTTCAAGCTGTTACACATGGACAGCAGGATGGACAAAAGAGAAAGAGGCCAACCAACCGGCCGAGGAAGAGGACAAAGAGAAAAAATTGAAAAGTCACACCAAGGTGGGGAAGCCGTGCCAAGCAGGAGCAATCTCATTACAAGAACCATGAGATCTGGCAACAATTAGAAGGGGAAGCTGAGAGGCAAGAAGACATGACAAACATATTTAATATTTCATCAAGAATTTTGACCCCAGCTGAAGAATCAACTCTGCAACTTGGTCTATCAAATAGTCCAACCAACACATATGATTTCACGGCCACTAGGATTGACTTGTTCAAATTTACTCTGAAACTAAAGTTGACTAAATGTTATGCAACCCAAGTAAAAGATAGAATGCATATCAATATTGAAAATACAGCTATAGCATTTCCTCTATCAGAGAATGACCTGGTTACCCTAACGTGTCTTAGTGAATTGCAAGAAAATCCAGAATCAAGAAATGTTTGTAAAGCAACAATGGACAACTCCATGCTGGCAGAACGCTTTGGAATAGTTACAAGCATGAGCTGCCCTAGCAATTTCAAACCTAAGTCAACATTCTGTCCAAACATTATATGCAGCCCTATCAAAATATTTGATGAACTAGTGGTTAAAGACTTGAAAACTTTATCAACTACAGTATTTAAATCCAAACCGAGTAACTTGAACATTCAGCAACTTCATGCACGTGAAAATATAAAGAATGACCACACAATTGTAATTCGACCATCAGATAAAGGTGGAGGGATTGTGGTTATGGATAGCACAAGCTATAAGAAGAAGCATCTAGACAACTCAATGATGTAGCATGCTATCAAATAGATGAAGATGAATACTTTTCCTTGTTAAGTGACTTGAATTCAGTACTCCAACTAAGTCAGTGCCTAATCTGGGATTTTCAAGGGAAGCCCTTATTTATATATTGTTATGACAAGTTATAATCTGGATGATAATCCCTTGTATAACCCCCCTCTCTTTGAACCCCCCTGACATCACCGAGCCAAGAAGTAGGTTTGTTTTGCAATTTAAAAGATTTATTAGAAAATTAAACAATATATATATATCACACTTTTATGAATAAATTAATATTTGATAGCACATTTAGGCCTATAACAGTGATCAACAATGGATGATGTTACAATTGTACGCTTATTTAATTACTTAGGAGTTGGTATGGAAGGGATAAGGTAGCAGAGAATACTTTTATGGTTTCAAGGAAATGCAATGATGGAAAAGAATGCAACACAGGAATAACCTTGATATGATTTCAACAAAAGACAATGTAATCACTTTTCCCGTTTTGGCAATTCACCCCCCACCCCTTTATGCAATATAAAAGATGGAAAGGAGAGCACACAGTTCTCAGGAATACAATCAAATGTAGTTCAGTTCCCCCCTAGCAAGTTTAGATCACAGGGATGATTTTAAAACACAGGCAAAATACTTTAAATGTGATTTGCAAAGAATGGAAAAATATCCAAAATTATTTCAATTCCCGATAGGAGATTCAGGGTAGGTGACAGCTACTTTTAATTAGTTCAGATCAACCTAACAATGATTATGAGGGATTATCAGGTTGAAAACGAATTCCAGCAATGCAAGCAAAAGCAGCTATTTTGACAGAAAAACGAAATTGAGCGAAATGACAATTCGCAGCAATTTTTCCGAATGCGTCGAGCGTGATTACGGAAAAACTATAAGGAAGTCGGTTTAGGGCTTGTTGATCCTAGCTTTTAAATCTCGTTCCTAGCACGTACGGTTCAAAAGATACAGACGATTTTGTGGAGATAGATTTTCAGAAATTAAATTAAAGTTTCAGAATGACAGATGTGCTGTGGAAGGTTTTGGATCAACAGGATGGACACACAATTCTATGATGCAGTTCTAGATAGGTGGAAATGGTTTGAATTAGATTATTTTAAACTAAGAGATGACTAAGCACAGTTCTGGCTGGATACTCACTCCTAATTTTGGACAGGAATGCGACTTCGTCACGGATCGGGTCAGGATTGGGCTGCGATTCTCTCTCCGGACAGTCTCTGGCACCGGTTCCGTTCACAACGTGGCCTCGGGTCTGGTCTGCGGTTCAGGATCTCTGGTTCTGGTCTGGTCTCTCTGGATACAGCTCTGCTTTCTGGGTCTGGATATGGTTCTGGCCCAAGGTTCTAGCCAGAATCAAACAGCTTGCCCGGCTGTTGAATAGTTTGGGTAGGTTGCTGGGTTCTGAAGGCCTGATGAGAAGAGTTCAGCTGGTTGGGTTAGGCCTCTCTGCTACAAAGTTCTGGCTTGGTTCTGGATCTATCTGGAGTTGGGTTCTGGACCTCTGGAGATTGTCTGGATTTTGAAGTCGCCCGGCAAAATGCTTCGCAAGAAAGTGGAAAGTGAAATGGAGAAATGAGTGTCCCTTCCTGGGTCTTAGTGGCTCTTTTTATGTCTTTTGAAAGTGGGTGGGGAGGCTGACTTTCTATGCCCCACCCTCTCATGATCCTGATAGGCTAAAGAATTCTCTGTGCTCTCACTGGGGAACTAAGTAGTGAGTCAGGATGAGTCAGAGTGATGCTATTTTTATGGCTGGCTGAATTCCCTCCCCTTTCCATTTACTTAGAAAAACGATTTTTCATAACCACACATGCTTCCCAGATACACAAGTTGTTGAAATTACATGTACACATTGCAGATGAATTAAGCTACATTCTTGCCCAACTCTGATCTTCCTAAGAGCTTGGGTTCAGAAATAACAACTTATTTTAGTTTTTGATTGGTTTTCCAATATTGGACTTTTACCCAAATTTACACAGAGGTACACCCCCCTCCTTCTGGGCATATTAATATAAGTTATCATGTCTCTAGCATAAATACAGTGTCTGCAGCATTAATACATTGTGGGGTTCAGTCCCAGAACACCGTACAAAGTGGAGTTTAGACTCAAATTGTAGGTACATTTCTCATATTAAGGATCTCCAAATTGTACATTCTTGTCAGCTTGAGAGAATATTTTATGAGCGATTTAATCAAACATACATTTGGTGCAATATGAAATCCACAATTCAGTCTGGGTCCGCCCCCAGGAACTTGGTGAGTCAGAGATCACATGTCTCAACTTCCCCCAGAGCAGTGTTGACAGTAAACACCCAAAATCAGCATATTCTATTCAGCAAAAATAGTCTATTGTGTTGACTGAGCTCAGCAGACCAGGGGGCCACTCTGCATTTGGTTAACAGAAACCTGTGATTTCCTGCCTTCTTTTGTGGAGTTCTGAGGTGTGAAGGCTTCCCAGCCTCTTGGACTGTTAATTGAATCAGACTGTCTTCTGAGAATGGCAGGTGTTAAGAATTTTCATTAACCAGCAAGGCTTTGAAGTCCAGGCTGGCTCAGGCCCCTTTGTCAGCTACTGAAATACAGTTCTCTTGTCAGAGTTTAGACCGCTAGCGCCGGTTAGTGTCCAATGCCAGTACTGCACCTATTTTTGGGAGCTGTCTTGAATTAATACATTTCAAAAAGAAAGGATTTTACTTGATAGTATATGAACCTTGCTTGACATGGCATTGATGTGGATCTGCAGTAGAGTAAAGTAGAACACTCAACCAGAGTTGGATTTTTGTTTGGTGGTTTCGTGCCCATGATCTTAGCAATTTTTGACATTAATAAAAACAGATTTTGAACAGAACCATCTTTCTTTGCACTGGTGGGTGGCAGGTCAGGAGACCATTTTAGTGTGCGCAAAACTGCGCGGTTCTCCTGGATTCTGGCACAAATGTGGGCTTTTCCACCATCTTGGATTTTCTAAGCCCACAGCACCAAATGTTGTAGCATAATAGTTCAAACGTGGGTCAGGACACCCAACATCCTTAAAGACCGAACACCCTACCACTCCCATCATATACTTCAACCCTAAGATACACAAGAGGTTAAAAGATCCTCCAGTTTCTTTGAATGGAAGCTACTACAAAATACCTCTAGATTTCTAGACGATTTCTTTCAACCTTTTGTTCTGAGTCTAAATTCCTACATCAGAGATACCTCAGCCTTACTTACTAAACTAAGAAATGTCAAATGAGAACCTTGTTTATTTTTTCCTTTTGGTCTATTTAGACATTGTCTCACTCTATACCTCTATAGGTCATGAAAATGGAATAAGAGCCTGTAAGTATTTTCTTGAAAGTAGGTCAGTCAGCTATCGCCAGCACAACCAAATGTTCTTGGACATGCTTCAATTTTGCCTTGAACACAGCCACTTCCTTTATGAAAACAACATTTATAGGCAAACCCAGGGAATGGCCATGGGCCCCTGTATGGCACCCTCATATGCCAATTTGTATATGGGCTAGTGGGAAACTAATCTGGCTTGGAGGGAGGAACTGAAACCATTCACCAGACATATAGTAGTCTGGCATCGATGTAGCAATGATTTATTAATAACATGGGATGGTACTGAACATGATCTGCTTCAGCAAGGAAGAGCTAGTGTTTCTGGATATCCAGTTTCGAGTAGTAGAGGAGACATTAACATTTAGCCTCTACAGAAAGAAAACCATCTCCAACTCCACATTGAATGCCAAAAGTCATCATTCAACTGCTCTCAAGAAGTCTATACCCTATGGGGAATTCTTGAGAGCCAAGCATATATGGAGTTCAGACAATGATTTCCAGATTGAAGCTAAACTCATTGGCAAGATATTTGTCAGTAGAGGGTATGCCAAGAGCACAGTGACTGAATGCCACGATAAAGCGGAAAAATTTAATAGGATAGACCTCTTTAAACATAAAATCAAAAGAAGATAAAGTAATGAGATTTATTACAGGATTTCATCAACAGGCACAAGCAATTAAATCCATACTGCATAAGCACTGGAAGGTACTGACTACAGATGACGATCTATGCAAATTTTTAAGCTCAAGACCCAGTGTTAAATTTCGTAAAGCTCCCATTTTAAAAAACATTCCGCCCCCTAGTTTGGTCGTAATAGATAACGACATGCAGAGCAGGCTTAGCAACAACAGTCACAATGTAGGTCACAATGTAGGTTTCACAAAATGTTGTAACTGTAACATGTGTGACTATGTTTTCAAAAAAACGTTTGTTAGTTCCAATGACCTAACATGGAAACATAAACATAGGATAACATGTATCACCAAATTTGTAGTGTATACTGTTACTTGCAGCTGTGGATTACACCACATTGGATCCACGATAGGACCCCCGAAATTGCGTATCCTTCAACATTACAGAGCGATGCAAAACAAAGATCAAACTTATTCTTTGCCCAAGCATTTTGCAGAGAAGCACAGAAGTAGTGTCAAAGATATATCATTCTTGTGTCTAGCCCATGTTCCCGAACATAAGAGATTGGGTAACAGAGAGCTAAAACTACGCCAATTTGAGGCAAAGTTTATCTGCAAATTTGACACTTTGAAGCCTAATGGGATAAACATTGATTCCAAAATGTATGTCTTTTTACATGAATCAGGAGACACCATACACAATAAGCAGAATCTTACCATTATTCCAAAATCGCCATTTATATGAGACAATTAGTTATGTCTTTATGAGTGTGTCAAATTAGAGAGGTATACAAAATGATACCAGTATAAGTATCACTCTCTAACATACTTTTTCCTGCCAATCTCTTTCTTATGTATAATTCAATTATTTATTATGTTCCTTTCTTATCTCTTTCTTCTTTTCCAGTACAATCATTTTGTATTAAGTCTGTAAGAGTTTACTTGGGTTGCAAATATACCCACGAGATCTTAGGCCATCTACTTAAGCTGTGATGTTGGTGAATCCTCGCTGGAGGCAGTGACATTAAGAGTCATGCTTACAGAGCTTATATTTCAAATGTACTTATTCAGGTTTTTTGGAGGATTCATTGCTCCTTAGATCCCCATGCCCACTGATTGTAACAAGTAGGGTATACATGAGTTTAAAAGCACTAGCACTTTAGCCCTTCTGCACACTGCTCAACTGGTTTGTTATATTAAGATCTGCTATTTAATGGATTAAAGCACAGGCACTTTACATGTATAGTGTTACATGAACTATCTTTGAGTTATCGGATAGGCTTTAGCAATTTTCATTTAAGGTAATATCACTTCTGAATATTAGCCCAATAGCCTTAAAATGTATCATATCTTGTTATTGTAGAAAATGTGTGCATTAATGTAGACAGCACTAGCACTTTAGCCCATTTGCTTATTGCACAACTGGTTGGTTACATCATGATCTGCTAGTAAATGGATTAAAAGCAAGAATATTTTACATGTAAGGAAGTGCTCCCCTACTGCACATACTGATGAAGCATTAAAATACTATGCTAGCGGTTAACCCTTTCATGTAATTTATGACATCTATAGAAGATTAAAGATGCAATGCAGATCGAATTTTCGATATGCACATTGGGCATTGTGACCCAATCACTGCAATGTTATACGTACGCATTGCAGTTCATTATGAACACAGCTGTTAAAGGGCAATCCTGGGGACAGAAGGTTGACAATGGATGCTGCACCTTCCTTTTTTTAAACTTGTAAGACTGGGGATTGATTGGCTGCCAGATGGGAACGTTTCCCTAGTCTGTGCAGCTGAGTTTATATTAAAGAACACATTAATGCATATATCTTGCACAAATCTTTTATAAATGCATCTTTTCAAAACAAAAGAAAAATCACGTGACAGGAGACAATCCGCAATGCCATATGTAAATGCATACTCATAATAGTTGCATTCACCCATATAGTCTGAATGGATTTAAAATCCGACCATTTTATGGTATTTTGACAACAGTCCAATATGGTGGATCTCGGGGTTCAAGAGATCATAGAGCACTAGAAAGATGGAATAACGCACAGGTCACATGACATACTAGGTAAAGGTGGCAGGAGCCTGTCGCCCGATTATCATTTCTTTAAATGCACGTGAGGAAACAAACAAATGGATTTAGAACAAGCCTGAAGAAGCTTGTGAGATGAGCGGAAATTGTTGCGTTATCCACCCAGTCAGGTGAGTTTTGTGCCATACCTGGTCTGCACTATGATGATGATTCATTATTTTTAATCATGTATGTGATGCACATGTTTATATGAATTAAAGGAAATTTGTTTTTGCTGTACCAAGTCTGGTCTAGTGTGCTTGGGTGTTTGTTACAGCTCCATAATTACAGTCTACCAACACTCTCTGGCTGTTGTGGATGCCTGTTGCTCGTTGAAATATATATATATATATATATATATATATATATATATATATATATATATATATTCAGTAAAAACACTTTGTTAAAGGGACATTATGGTTAAGCTGCACTACTAAAAACCTATGAAATTCAGTGAAAAAAAACTTTGTTACCAGGACGTTATGGTTCCAAGAAAACTGAAAAACCCCATAGAATTTGCCAGTTATGGTAAGGTAAGCAACCATAACTGGTGCCACAATGGTGCACTGCTAAGACTAACACCCAAGACATCAAAGATGATGGTCCGTCCTGTTGTGTTTTGTAGAATGTGAGGAGGAGAAGAAAAAACAAAACTCGAAACCCCCCCCAAAAAAGGTGTTTCTTTACAAGCACCTAAAAAAAGGCTCTTTTCAGAGCCACCACTAAAGATGAAATCCCCTACCCTGGTTGCAATTTATTCCCCCACGCCTGCACACAGTACACAAGTCACATCCAGGGTTTTTGAGGATGGCACGCATGGAAATGGGACTGTGGAGGCTAAGGGATTGCGTAATAACGTTTCTGGGTGTGGTGTCTGCGCATAGGAATGTTGTACAGAACTGATAGTGTTACATGGAAAGGTCTTTAATGTGATTGGTGGATGTGTGTGTGACTATTTAACAGTACCCAATGAGGTTGTGCTGAAAAGAAGATAGTGGAAAGGGAAGAAGGACTGTCCCTGCTTTACTGGAGTGTGGCCCTGGCCGTACTTGGGAAAGTTCACACACCCCATACTACCGTTTTCAGCATGCTGGCCATGGAAATGGGACTGTGGGGATTATTGGCACTGAGGGTGTGGTTCACAGGAAGGGGCATTAATACTTTTTTCCATTACTGTGCGTAGTGAGCCGGGCTAACATGGTTGCCACTACTTGCAAAGGTAATGTAGCTTAGCAGAATTGGTCCGAAATCAATTACAGCTCAAAGTAATGTGGCCCACTAATCTGTTCTGAAGCTACAAACAGAATGTGGAGCAGCTCTGGGATTCGGCCTTTTGTATTTGTATTTGTATTTATTAGGTTTATTTAGGTTTATATTACGCCAAAGCGCTGTAGGCTGCTGTGGAGACCTTGCAACCAGAAAAGAGGCCTACATCATTCAAACAAATACATACATGTGCAATGGCACATTGTGGGGTGTTTGTAAGCATGTACGTTCACAATAACACTCTGTAGATTGCAGAACACTGTACTTTTCCGCTGTCTAGGGGTCCGGATCGTGACTGCCAAACAAGGGCCCACGCACCGCGTGGGTGCCGTCGCATGGTGACGCTGTGAATGTTCTCATTTGGGACAACTGTCTGCAGCACACATTTTGGGCAGAATACTTTGTGCGCATGTGCATAGGTGTCCTATGCACATCGTTGGGATCTCTGGACTGATTAATAGTGCGACACACGTGCGCCAACCATTTTGGGACAAGCTGGGTGTTTGTCGGGTATAACAGGTGGGATGTTTATGCATACAGCCACCTTTAGTACGTGGGTGGGCGCCTCTAACTATTTAATGTTTGTCACAAGTTTCTTCGCATATGCTGGAGAGTGGCAGTGTTACCAGGAGACAGAGGAAGAGATACGCATGTGCGTACTTGTGCAACGGACAAACGTCCGCTCCCACAACTAATTATAGGTGGTTCACAAGATGCAGACTTGCGGTTCGTACTGGTGTTGTACGGATGCCTCCATTGTGATTGCGGATAGGCCGGGCAGGTGCGGTGTCTGTAGGACACCTCTCTTTTGCTTAATTGCGGTCATTCCCTCCAGTGCTGTGCGCCGCTGAGTCATAATGGGATTTTAAGAACAAAGGAGAAGCCACATATACACTCAGCAACAATTTACATAACAACCTTTATTTCCACACATTCATAGATACTATTAGGAAACGGAAGGTGTAGCAGAAGAGGATACATATAATGGAGAATTGGGGATTTGTAAAAGTTGGTCGTGAGGGGAGGAAGGGATTGAGGTATCATTCTAACGTCTCTGATCACACAGAATTTGAGGGATTGGCGGGGTGTGAGATGGGGAAGAGGTACACGTGCAGGTCGGGCAGTGGTATTTTATTTTGTCCATAGTATTTCCTTGTACAGAATCTTTTAAGGCAGCAAAATTGTTCACCAATAACTCCATTTTGGCTTCCAGGCTGTCCAGTTTGCTATTTACAGAGTTTATTTCCTTTCCTGCGCCCGTAGGCTGTTGTGGAAGGGTTGCCGCTTGTGCTGCATTGCTTTCCTTTCTAATATGTTCTCTTAAAGAAAAATAAATCTGTTAGGTGTACATGAAGCAATAGATATAAAATATTTTACATTTCAGACTCTGGTGCATACCAATGGGGTTACTATCGTAAGTCATTTCGACATGGGGGAAATTATCTTCCAGCCAATCTAAGGTGCCTGCCATTGCTGCGTAAAAAAAGAAATGTTATGCTTATCTACTTTGGTATACTGCACCACCTGTGCAATTATCAGACAAACTTTAGAGTGCTTACTACGTTGTAGTGATGTTCTGGTCTTAGTACTTTCCAGTCCTTACTATGGCAGTTTGTTCTTTGTTTCTATGTAAAGCAGCAGTGTGGTAAGATTGTTGAAGGCAGACATCACTTCTCTTGTTGGTGCATTCTGTTATGGTGTACTCCCTATGCCTTTGTTCTGTTTGTTTCATAAGTACACAGTTTGCAGACCTACTCTATTTTCCCTTGCAATTCCCGTACATGGTGCTGTTTTTATAGGCTCCTTGTGTTTGTTGAATGGTACCACTATGTAAGAGAACCACTGCCTTTCTGAGCAGGTTGGATGCCACCCGATGTCCGCGACCAGACGCATAGTCCATGACTGCTGTGTGCATTCACATGGCGCCAGCAAGTTCAGTATGTTGTACGGTACATCTTTACACACTAAGGGTATTCTGGTAAAAACCTATAAAATTAATTGAAAAACATTGTTAAAAGGGATGTTATGGTTAAGTTGTGCTAATGAAGACCTATCAAATTCAGTGAAAAAATGTTGTTAAAGGGATTTTATGGTTTAGTTGCCCTACTAAAAAGCTATCAAATTCATTGCAAAATCCTTTTCAACGGGACATCATACTTACTTTGCAATAATAACAATGTATTCACATTATAGTTACTAGTAAAACCGAAAAACCCCAGAAATTCACCAGTTATGGTACGCTAAGCAACCATAACTTGTGCCACCACCGTGCACTGCAAGGACTAACACCTATGACATCAAAGATGACATCACAAATGTCATTGATGACATCACAAGTCTGGATCGTTTATTTTTTTCTTTCCTGACATATCTGAGTTGGTTTTCTTCACTGATGTTCATTAACTAAAAATTCAAAAGGTACTATATTTGTAGATGTTACGCTTCTCATATGTTCTTACACTACTCTACTACAGTCCAGTCACATCATATGATACCTACATATAGGAGAAGAAGCAGCCTTGAAACACAGCCTAATTTGTGTGCATGAAGATACTCCGTTAAGTTATGAACATTTTCTGGTAGTACTGCTGCTTTTTTGCTTACTTTACTTTCCCTGTATATGCTCATATTTGTATGTGTTGTTCTTACACTACTTTCCTTAGGGTCCAGTGATATCATATGATACATATACATAGGAGAAGAAGCAGGCTTAAAACACAGCAATCATTTCTGTACATGAAGATAATGAGTTACGTTATGAACACTTTCTAGTCGTACTCCTGCTTTCTTGCTTACTTTACTTACCCTGTACATGATGATATTTCTATGCGCTGTGCTCTCTTTATGTTTTGTCTGTAGTACTACAATTAACACAAAAGCATTTATCATTTTACTATCCAACATGTCAGGATTATGAATATTGCACCTCTATGGTGTATGCTGTACACAATACCTATGTTTGTACATGAGTAGATTCCTATACTGCAAAGAATTCCGTAATACAATGGTGTTTATAGCAATGCATTGACATTTCTCCCAATGACCCCTGACAGTTGTTTGCCAACATTATAATAAGAATCCCTTCTACAGACTTTTCATGCAAAGTAAATGCACATGTGATGTCATCAGTGAGGTCATCATTGACATTTGTGATATCATCTTTGATGTCATGGGTGTCATAATTGGCCAGGTTTCACCCTTCTGGACTTCATGGTCCTTGATGCACCATGGCATTAACTCTGCAATCCATCCAAAATGGCTGCCGACACAGAACTGCAGTGGTCTAGCCTTTGCGTGCACTCGCCAGCTTCCTAGAAAACCAGCATGCCACTGCGGCTCTGCGCGTCTCAACTCTACCCCTACGAGTTACTAGATGTGTTCGAGTTCGCTCCCTGTATATCGTGCTTTCTATCTTCCTTAACTCCTGGAACCTCCCCTTCTATTCCTTACCTTTCGTTATCCTCCTTCCTGGATTAATCACCATTGTTCCTTTCCATTGTTCCTGGATATTCGAACGCTACTCGCTTGGCAGCCGGCTTCCACGCTGGAACCCGAGGACTCGCGTTCCAGTTTATACAAGTCACGGTCGGTGAAAAAGAAAGAAGCCATTTCCCAGAAGAACGCCAACAAGGATAAAAAGGTGAGAAAGAATGGAGCTTCTGACAGATTGAGACGCCCAGAACCTGATACGGAAAATGATACGGAAGCGGCAGTCCAAGACCTCATGAGAGGTATGCAGGAATTAACTACCGAGGTTCAAAATCTTAAGGCCGAAAATGCAGCTTTAAAACAGCTGGTCCTATCCTGGGATTCTGCAGTCAAGGACAGTGTTCTGCTTGCCGGAGTTGTGGATAAGTATGATGGATCTTCTAGGTCCCTACGTTCCTTCCTTGATTCATGCTTAGTGCACTTCACTTTCAAACCCTATTATTTTTCAACACCCCGAGCAAAGGTTGGATTCATGATATCCCACTCAACGGGTAATGCATTAACCTGGGCTACTCCCTTGGTTAATCTGGAGATCAGCTTTTGGATGACTACGAAGGATTTGTGGATGCCCTGAAAGCCGTGTTCGATCGACCTGAGATCGTCTACAGCGCACAAGAAAGACTTCTTGAATTTAAACAAGGGAGTCAGGACATGCTCTCTTATGTCACTCGCTTCAAGCAGCTAGCCAAAGAAGCAGATTGGTCGCAAGAAGCCAGTTTCACTCTCTTCACAAGAGGTTTGAACGATGCGGTTAAGGATGAGCTAGCCAGAGTGGCTCGTCCAGCAACCTTTCAGGCCCTTATGGATCTTTCCTTGGAGATAGATTTCAGGATCCGGGAGAGACAGGCTGAAAAAAGAAAGGTGAAAATGTCCCCAAAGAGAACTACGGAATACTTGACTACCAAAGAGACCGTTGCTCCACGAACCTCGAATCCGGAACCCATGCAACTAGGTGCCTTTAGGGGACCAATTTCTCCACAAGAAAGGCTCCGCAGAATCGATACTGGTCTCTGCATGTACTGTGCCTCTGACAAACATTTGGTCAGAGAATGTCCTATAGCACCACTCCGGCATTCGGGAAATGCCAGCTCCTGATCCTAAACGGAGCACAGCTTTGGGTGAGAGATGCCTGCTCCTTCTTTGAATACTCCTGGACAGAACACATTAGTACTTCTACAAACTGTACTGACATCTACAGAGAATGAATCCTTTCCCATCCTGGCTCTCGTGGACTGCGGTGCCATGGGGATTTTCATTGATCATGAATTGGCCACTGCTGATGGGATTCCGAGAGAGCTCAAAGAAGTGATTCAACCTGTGGAAGGAATCGATGGAAGACCTTTGTCTTCAGGTCCTATTACTCACCAAACAAAGGAACTACAATTATCAATAAACAACTACCAGGAAAGAATACGGTTTGACATCATAAAGGCTGCCCACTATCCCATGGTACTAGGCATGCCCTGGTTACGGAAGCACAACCCTTACATCAATTGGACAGCAGGTACCTTGTTCCTTGGCTCGGAGTATTGCATGTCACACTGTTTATGTCAGGACACATCCCGGATCCCTCTAGTAAACTCTCAGAACCATGAACCATCCTCCTCAAGCGTGTCCAACATTATCCAAGTACCGGAAACTTACCAGCCATTTTCTGATGTGTTCTCAACAGACATTGTTCAAAATAAAATAAAAGGGTCTATACTAAAATAAATGATTGCCAATCCTTACATCTAAATGTAGAAAGTGTGTGGGATAGGGGTTTCAATAAAGAAAGTGTTCTTCAAATAATATGTCAGGATGTTATTGCCAGGGGTCCCCCTTCCACAAGTTTTGAGCATGTGACAAGGTCGGAGTTTTAAGCACAGCACTCTCTCATGCTTTCCCAGCATGAGACGACAGCGCATCTTTCATGTATCATGGTTAAGTCTCTTTTTGGGAGAAAAGTATCTTGCCTCGGAGGCCTGATGTCTTAACAAACATAAACAAAACAATCTGTTGGTTCCGATTTCACTTGGGTGATTTGCTATCTAAATATCTTGCTCCTGTGGGCCTGATATACTTAAAATAACAAACAAAAAGTTATCTTCAGCTTGTACCTGGGGTGATGATTCTTCACCCCCTGGGTCCCCCTCTTTCAGGAGTAGACCTCACTTGATCCTCAGCCTCCCTCCGCCAGGTTCACTATGGTTAATACACATGTTTTCAGGTGATGGTGCTTCACTCCTGGGTTCCCCTCTTCTGGGCACAGACTCCTCTCGAATCACTGCCTCCATTTTCAGCCTCCCTCTGCCATGTTCACTATTGCTTTGTACAAAAATAGTTCACATCTTGACTTTCACCAGTCTTATTGTCTTTTCAAACAGTTCCCATGGACATCCCTCTGCCGGGTTCACTTTTGTCAAAACACTGTTTATTGGGACTTTAGACTTCACCCCTCTTTATTGGCATCCTTCCGCTGAGTTCACTCTAGCCACTTCACAATTTTTGGATGTCAGATTTTCACCCCTGGATCTGCCTCTTTCATGTGCATTCATGTGCTGGGTTCACTCTTGCCAACCATACAAAGTTCTTGTCTTTCCACTTTAGCAGAATTCGCTCCCCTTTAGCTTTTCAATAGTTTATTGGTGAAAGAGTTTTGACGGTATAGAGGATTTTGCGAAACTCCTGTATGACCATTTTGACCTATTCTTGGCATCTATTCTACGGCCTTCTGTTATCGGTAGTTTCAATCACCATGGGATCAACCAGAGTCTTTTGAGTCAGCAACCACGTGGTGCCGGTCCCCTCTGCAGCTGGTCTTTCCTCAACAATCGACAGTTCTTTGAACTTTCTCAATATGCCACTTTGAGATTTTCATTCAACACATTTCAGTTTCTTATTGGTTCTCCCCTCGACTCACCGGCTGTGATGAACTGCTTGGCTTTTTTTGTATCTGGAGTGAAGGAAGGATCCACTGTAGCAAGAGTCTCCCTCAGTCCTGCTTATCAGCATAGGCATGCTCTATGTACCGTTGTCATCTGCTGTACCACAGGAAAGGGCCATCAGGTGTGTGATTCTGGTCAATTGACTGACTTTGCCTGACCCTTGGGTTGGAACATGTCACGAAAACAGTTTTATTAGTCCATTGTCTTTTGTGGTGTAAGACAGTGTTCATGTTTGAAAGAAGGGGACAGTATTTCTGAATTTCCTATGTTTTAGGATGGGGGAAAGGTGTTGTAGGGGATTATATCACTCATACGGGGGGGTTGGTAAAATTCAAAGGATGAGTTTGGTAGGTTTTGTGAAATACAATGGACTGACCAGGATAATTGTTCTGAAGGGAACAGGGGGGATTGTGAGAATGGCAGTTTTTTTCTGAAAGTATACTGGGTGTTCGGGAAAGACTGATCATAGGGACGAGGAGAAGAATGACTGTGAGTACTTGGGTAGGTAACCGGAAAGCAGAGATTCTGGGAGATGTTGTTTCCTACTGTAATGGGGTTTGGGTTCTTAATAGGTTTACCAGATGTGGAGGGGTTGTTGTATTCGGGTAAAGGAGGTTCATTGTGTTGAAGGGGGGTAGATGTAAAGCAGCCTATAAAAGCCACAGGGACTTTGTCTTCCTCGCCTTCTTCCCCAGTATAACACTGCGAGTCACCTGGGGCAATCCCCTGAGAATAACCCAAGGGCTCCCCTACCCAGGTCATATCTCCCCTCGCCCGTCCACCCGCAGGGTTGGGATCTGAGAGTGCCAGCCCTACCTTTGCCACCTGAATAAGGGATTCTCGAGGTCTACTCAGAGAATACCCTCAGGTTTCTCACACTGCCCACTCTCTGGGTGGCCTGGTGGTAATCACAATTTCGCTTGTTCTTCCTATCCAGTTTGAGAACCTCAGATAAATGGGTACTTGAGCTGGAGGCTAAGCACTTCTACTGGCACTCAGGAAAACATCTATCCCCATTGATTCCTCAAAAGTTGGAGACTTTTTAATAGTTCTTCCTTTTTATCCTTACTTCTGCAGAGGAGTCCCCTTATTTAGCAGAACATCTGTAGCTCACCTACTGACAAGGTGTGTGCAGAGCTCATGACAAGTTCCATTTTAGCAATATAAAAATGCCTTGGAAGTGAATCTGACATGAATTATACACTTACTTTGGCTGACTAAGCTTCAGGCGCAGTCTGTCTCAAATCCTAACACTGTTCAAGGATCAGTAGAGGCTAGAACATCTTTTCAGCCCTCACACTTCTACAAAAGTAGAGTGAACCCAATCATAAAGTTAAAAACAGGCACAGTTAAGAGATATAACTCCTTCGCAATTTGTGGTAACATGGGTTGAGGGAAGGCTATACTTTCCAGAGGGTTGTGAATGTGAAACTGTAGCAACAAAAAGAAGCGAAGTACAACAGTCCACAATAAAGGAATGTCTAATCAAGTTTCTCTAAAAATATATATATTTAAAATGAAAACACCATATGCAATAATAACTAAATAGAAAATATTACAAAAACCAACCCCTGTAGAAAGAACACAGAATATGCAAAGATAGTAACATGCAACATTCTGCATAATGAGACACGGGGGAAATGGCAATGAAAACCACAGTGTTCTTTACAAAGGATATGTTCCCAAATGCAAAATGGGTTAAAGTGACCTAGCCAGACTCCAGGGCCCAGAAATTGACCAGGGGGCAGTTATCAGGCAATAATGTCTTTGCTGTGTCTCAGTGGTTTGACAACAGTGAACTAGCCTTCTTAGCAATGGGCTGATGGGTCAATCAGACTCAAACCTGGCAATGATGATAGTCCAGACAGCAAGCAGATGTTGAGCCAGGGTCAAACTGAAGGTCAATGCCATTTTACTGCCACTGCCATTATGGATTGAGGAGGACACGAGATTTGGTTTGACAGTCAAGATACAATGGCAGATGTGCTGATGATAGGATATGCAAAATGACTTGGTTCAATTCTGTGCTCGAAGGACGCAGTTCAGTGAGAAAACCATAGTTGTTTCAACTTGACTAGATCGGCAATTAAGTGGTTGGAGGTTCAAATTGCAGTTTGAGTATTGCAAATGCATCAATGCTTCTTTGTTCTAGCTGAGGTAACGATGCACTTCAGCTGGTGTGGTGCGGCAGCAAACTGGTGTGAACATGCAGTATATCGGTTTGAAGGTTGGCGATTTCCAAAAGGCAGTGCTGGAGGGTCTTGTTAGTTCAAACAGAGTCAAATGGTCTTGAATGCTGGCTTACGGTTGTCTGATTGAAAAAATGCAGAGATCCTGCCTGGCGTCGCTTTCAGGTGTTGTGAGACCCAATCCAGGGTCTCTGGGGCAAGATTAGTCTTTGTTCCTGGGCACCCAAACATGAGGGAGGCTTGCACTCACCTGCAGGGGTCCTTCTGCATGGTTCAGTCCTGGGTCCCAGTGTGGCTGACGGTGGGGTAGGTCTTGCTCCAGCAGCAGGTCACCTCCAATGTGCCCTGTGGATGGTTAGTAAGCAGAGTGGGTCTCAGCCTTGGACTTCCCATCTTCACCTCACAAGCAGAGGGCTTTGGAAATTACTTCTCTCCCATTAGGGTTTAAAGGTTCAAGTCCGGAGATAAAAACACAAAGAAGGACGGAGAGACTGCTTCTTTTGAGGACAGACGCCTACAGGTAATTGGACTAAAGGAAGCATATTTTAGGGGTCCAATCCCTGTCCTTGGAACACGTGAAAATAGCCATCTTAAATCATATACAAACTGATGTGTGTTAAAGGAAGTAGAAGGCACATGAAGGAGGAGAGATGAAGTGAGAAAACAAGATGGTGAAATCATCAACCAGCTATTCTGAGCTTCCCCTGTCCACACTAATCCTGCCCCTTCCCTTGTCAATAGCATCAACTTCCCTTTTATGCAGCACCCTGGTGTAAGGCTAGTCCTTTTGTGATGGGTTTCCTCTTTGATTTGTGTTTCTAGGGCATCTCCTGCTTGGAGGCTGGCTCACTGGAGACAGGTGTTACCCTACCCCGCAAAGTATCAAAAGGAGAGGCATATCCACCAAGTCTCCTGCCCTGTCACTTGGCAGAACCACAATGTCTGATCAGAATACGCATAACCATTCCACAGCTGACCTTGGCACACACTTCTGGCACATGGATATAAACTTGATGTGGCTCTAATAATAGGTATGAGGGATTCTAGCCACCATACCGTAATTTAGAATATGTCTTATATTTAAAGCTTGCAACTGCCACCAGGATAGTAATTCTCATAGCTATGTAGTTTGAGGACAGGGGTGCATATCTTAAATGTAGCGCCTGCGCTGAAGAGATGGGCTGTCACTGCATCTGTCAAATGGGCACAGATGAACATTGAACCTGCTCTGTGCCACTGGAGAGCAACCACTGCATATCAGGATACTGATCCAGCAGGGCACAGGTGAACACTGTTCTTGTGGCATGTAGATTATGAAAAGGGAGGTCTGGTTAGCAGATTACCCTTTCTGAGATGAAATTCCCTGCATTCTTTTATTAATAATACAAATAAAAAAAACAGTGCTAGATGCAAATTCCTCACACTCACCTCCTCACTCATTTCTTGTCGTACTTAAGCATTGTTGTCCATTTCAATCATCACTTGTTTACATTGTGTAAGTTGTTCCCTAGAGTCATTAAGATTGGCCTGACTACACATGGACATGTTAGTTCTTGAGGCCAGTGATCAGTGTGCTTTTGTAAGGATCTTCTGCCTAATAATTATGTATTTCATTCAATCAATCAATCAATCAAAAATTACTTTACTTTAGCTGAGCCATAAAAGTATATGAATAAAACAATACATTTTAAATAGACACGCCAGTTCAGAATATGTCAAATTGAGAGCACAGAAAAAGCAAAGCATAAAATACCACAAATTCAGTAGCATTAGCAACAGATGTTTTAAAACTAGTCAATGTTAAAAATATTAGATCACAGTAATAAAACAGCTACTAAACAATCAGGGAATGTGCTAGTGCTTCAGTAACAATTGTGATGAATCCTGCAAAGTCATCACTAAACCCCAGCCTAAAGTCTCCTCGCATGTGGACAGGGGAAGGCAGCTGATACCTCATCCTAACCCTGGGGGTGCTATAATGAGGGAGAATCACATGGGAGGAGATGGCTGTCAAGGAGAAGCGGTGACTCCCTTGGAAGAGACGCTGTATTCAACTTCTTATGGAAATACCCAAAAAACATGTTGTAAAAAGTCATCTAATCAGAATGGGGTGTACACTTTTGGGGATCAAGAATTAAATGCAACCTCCTCTAATTGCCATGATCATGTCCTAAATAGATGTTTATAACCCAATGTTAAAACACAAACCTTTTGTACAAATTTCCCTAACTAGAAACATGTGTATACAGGTGCATTATAAATGACTTATATCATATAAATTGATAATGCAACCCAACATAATTTAACATCAACATCCCAAAAACATTATGGACTTCAGGGTCCATAATGCCCTTGATACTGGGATGAAGAAGAGGGGCCCAGAGTTAGTAGGGATCAACAATGCCATTAACCATAATGTACAGTCTAGTTGTTATAGACCACAGCACCTAAGCAGGACATTTAAACGCAGGAGTGAGTTGCAGCTGGGAATAGGAGGAGAGCACAAGCGCGGAAGGAGTAGCTGAGGCAGAGGCAGACCTGAATGATAGGTTGGCCACAGAAGCAAATTAAAGAATGCCAGCTGATGCAAACGCTAAATGTGAAGGCAGGTGGCGTGACAGAGCAAATGCAGCAGGAAGCGGTATTGGTAAGAAGAGCCCAGCCAAGAGGGAGACTGCTACTGTCCCGATGAGCAGCTCTTAAGTGTGCAGGAGGACCACCAAAGCTGTCAGGACTCTGTGATGAAACTGTGCAGTCTGTGGGATTTAGGTGGGAGCCGGCCAGAAAGTAGAAAAAAGATAGAAGGTCCATCGTAGCAGCTGCAAGGGAAAATGAGATCCCAAAGAAGACCGGTGAGTTTGCCTAAAACTAAAGGTAATCCCAGGATGCTCCATATCAAACATTTAGCAGAAACCACAACTTTTAAATACCAAACAAATAAAGCAATACAAGGCCTCAATTCCTCTTATATGGGACACCGAATTTGGGGAAACCTGTAACCCACATTGCCAACAGCCAAGAGGCTGCCAAGGAGCAGAAGAAAGGCAACAAGGGTGCAATTTTCCTTTTTGGGGACACCAACTGGGGGAAAAAATATAACCCACATTGCCAACAGCCAACAGGTTGTAAAAGAGAACTACTAAGACAACAAGGATGCAACTCCCCTTACCTGGGACAACATCTGAAGGAGACCTGTAAACTGCATTACCCAGAGTCAAGAGACTATAAAGAGAAGCAGGCATTGGTCAACCCTCCCCACAAAGAATTCTTGTGTGGAGGATCTCAGAACAAATATTGCCACAAAGCATAATTGTAGTTGTAGGAGTTTACATCCTGGCAGGTGGGTAAACCTGGAAAGGGACCAATAGTAGTTACTCCTGGCAGATGAGTGGACCAGGAAAGAAGATGTTGTTTTGTGGCAAAGTGCTGTAATGAAAAGAGCTTGTTAACAGAATTTAATTTGAAGAACAAAAGTGGCATTACTAGAAGTAGTTGCTGGCCTATTCTGACAAATGTATTTTAATTTTTAACAAACACGTTTGGAATTAACAGAAGTTGTTGCAGTGTTATAATAACAAAAGCATTCCATTTGAAGAGGAAAGGTGATATGCTGATAGCTGCTTTGGGTTATAAACTTATGTTTTGAGAGAAAGATATTTTTGCTTTACCAAGTAGAATATTGTCAAAGGTACCCTTTTTGTGATTTGTGAAACAAGTGTTTATGAAGGAGACATTTTTGCTTTACCAAGAAGAACACTTGTTAAAAGAAGTACTTGCAAAAACCTGTAAGTTTGAACTTTTATTCTATTGTGTTGAATTGAAGATTGTCAAATATTCCCGTGCTATTTTGTTGTATGTATTAGTGTGAGGATTGCAGACTTTTTGGATACCAAATAATCTTTCTTTAGTTTAGTTTTCTAGGTAGGGATGTCCTCATTAGGATATGGAAAGTAAGGTATTTATCTGATCCTTTTTAATTGATAAAATGACAATCTTTGTGCAAACTTTACCTTTGTGTCTGTCTCACCCTCACACAATGCTATAAAGTTGGTGAAATATTCATTATAAAAATTGAATAATGCTTTGTTTTGACTGCTCCTATACAATTCTATCCATCATCGCAACAAGATGATTTTAGGTTTTTAATTAGATTCAAGCATGACAATCACAGGTAACAATTACATAACTCTAAATAAGTATTTTGTTCAAAGTCTCTTGTTTCATACTCTGCCATGTAGCAAACCCTTTCATCAACTGTTCTGTTTGTATATTGAATCAGCAACATCCTTTATTTCATTTACCATTGTTTTGGCTTCTTTGCGTACTTTCAATACAACTGGTCTTGCCTCAGAGAGACCACATTGTTTTTATATTGTCACCAAATCAATTGAAGGGCCTCTTTTATTTGTATTATTTCTATATTTAATGTATCACTAATTTGTTCAATGAATGTTAATTCTGCTGATATCTTTTGTGCATTTCTTGTGTTTGTGTTCATGTAAGTTTCCTTTACGGTTCACCACTAAAGAAGGAACATAAGATCTGCTCAGAGTTTCAAAGGCATATGTCTCTCTTCCTTGTTAGAGAAAATCATACAGAGCTTCTGTAATGACTGGTATACCAGGCTCTGTTCTTCCCAAATAGCTGGTCATACTTGCTACACTTTTTCCCTCATTTTGTCTTTCCATGACTCTAAATCTTTCATCATCCCTTGTCCATGCAGGAAATATCTACACAGTGAATGATCTTGCACCATCGTTAATCAACAACTGCCCCTCAATGAATTTTTGGACTGGATATTTGATCACTAATCAAAATCAATAACTTCTGTTCAATATCAGTAAACAGATTGTCTGAATTATATTGCTCAGTTCCAAAATCTCAATATTCTACGAAGCAACAATTTCACAAAATACAAGAACATTTTCAATTTGCCTGAATCTGTCTGATTCCAAAAACACCCTGTATCCTTCATGAGATAATTCATCAGGAACCATCTAATTCAGCACAACTTCACATGTATCTGTGATCTTGGGCACACATTGTGTTACACAATGCATTCGTGTGTTGACATCTGTGACATTATGACTTCCATATCTTGCGACAAGCCCTCATGTTGGGAATTAATATATTTACGTTTTTAGACTTTGATTCAATTATTGAAGAATATCACTGATCTAATGCACACCACACAACAATTCCACCCCACAATAGGAGACTTGAAACAGGCTGTTTTCAATCAAAATGTTGTTATTGTTCCCTGATCTGATACCCCCAAAAACTACAATTCCACCCCACAATCTGGCATACGAAGAAGGCTGCTTTTAATCTGAATACTGTGTATTTTCATTTAAAAATAATAAATCAAGAAATCAAATGCAGGCAGCTTGTTGTGTTCACTGAAGGGAAAACACAACCAGTCTATTGTTGTCCAAAGTTTTTATTCCAATTCACACTCATGTCTCCTATCTCATATCTCACATTATAGATACAAATTGCCATTAATTGCTTGATTTAAAAAAAAATAACAGTTCTTCAAATAAAATTTGAAACAAAACAATTCACTTAATTTTCTTGGAAGCCATTGACAAGTGTTGTCAATAAAGAAAAATGTTGGCTGAACAAATGGTTGTCTTATTCTAGGACTGATTCAAATCTAAAAAGTTGGACACTATCTGTGACACACTATAGGTTCCTAGCTCAGGCATAAATATAAAAATATTATTGTGCAGTTAACGTTGTTACAATTCAGGAATTGTGTTCCTTTTGGAATGCTGGGACAGTGTGCCTAACCCCCTCACTATTCTCTAGTTATTCAGGTTCAATCTCTAGACAACTCAGTTCAACGAGTTCCTTAAGGAATAGACTTCATTAAACTTTATTAACTGTGGAAGACACCAATCATAAAGGCTTTATATTTCAAATTCTGATTTGGGATGCCCATGGTCTCTAGAGATACAACATTGTTGGAAGTAAGCTTTGTTATTTTGAAGCTAGCCATGGGTTACATTTTAGTTATCAATCACAAAGGTTATCTTCTTTTCCTGAATTGGCAGAATGTTCTGCTCTTCCTATATGTTTGAGTGTAAACAGCCAGCAAACTCCATCCATGCAGAATTATTTGTCACAGCATCTTTGGATTGGAAAGAGCCTCTGATAGGCTCCCTTTGCATACTCAGACCCACTCTGGTCATCTATTTTGCTAATTTGGCCAATTGAATATTATGGGCTTGATTCATGGAAAAGTGTGCAGAGATACTGCAAATGGCTTTCGTCGAGAACAACTCTGTGCGAGCCTGCACGCAGACAAATAACCATATACGCAAGTCGCGGCCGGAAATGCCCCAACACACCTCCACGCAAACCAAAAACAGCCAGAACAGCTACCTCTGCATGCTCCATAGGGTGTGAATACATGCACCCTCCAAACAGAGATGTTCTGCCGGATAGAAACAACTTTGTCATGAAAGAAACAAGATAGAGATTAACAGAGTTAAAGATGGCAAAATAGAATTAGAAGAAGGAGCAAGAGACAAATATTGAACAAGCTTAAACAATGTGTTAGGAGAATTTACTGCAAACTCCATCCGAGTGGTGTAATAGGCAATAATGGCATTTGATAAGGGGCTGAAGCTTTTTGCAAAGCTAGATAGCCAAGAGGGCAGTAGGAAATATGCCACTTCCATTATGTCTGCCTATGAAGAAGATGAAGACTAGCAAGCTCAGTAGAAAACCAAGGCTTAGCAGGAAGTCTATGAGTTTTGCCAATTCTCAGAGGCACCAGATGATCAGCAGTATAAGTCAAGACAGATGAGAGAGAATCAAGATCATTCGACGTACGTGTGGCAAGAGCATCAATTATATTAGTAGGAATATCTGAGTTAGGGACCACATGCCAAGACTGATATGGAGAATGGGGAAGGGCTGCTGCAGTGGGAGAATAACTCATATTTACAGTAAAAGGAATAATAAAAGGATCCATTCAAATGACGGTTAAAACCGCAAAAAGAGTAACCACAGCAGAGGGCAAATATGAGGTGCAAAATGTTCTGATAAATATGGGTCCGACCCAACACTAGGAGTGAAAGATTACAATCAGATCAAGCAGAAATCAAACATTCCGCATGTAGGTCAGTACGGTCATCCGGGTGCAAATTGGAATCACCAAGAGCATTTTTATGTCAGCTACAGCTTCCAGAAAATCCAGAAAAACATTGGATCATAGCTAGGAAGCTGATAAACTAAAATAAATATAAATTGTATGAGAACAAGAAACTTTAATGTGGACCAAAATAGCCTCAGCATTCATTTCAAAGATGCAAAATAAAGGGGGGTCTGGGAATCTCTCTACCAGCACGAAAACAGCCCCATGACCTGTCCTTGGGTGAATAACCCCTGGGAGAGACTCTACCAAGCCTTTAGCTCACTGTCCCTTTCAGAGAGAAGACATTTCCCCGCATATCAGTCTTTGTCCTACCCAGGGCAGTCCAGCACTGAAATGCTAGGCAAGGGACAAAGACTGATATTTAGAGAAATGTCTTCTCTGTAAAAATAACAGTGAGCTAAAGACGTGGTGAGACTCTCCCAGGGGCCATCCACCCAGGACAAGTCAATGGGCTGTGTTCGTTCTGGTAGAGAGTTTCCCCGACCCCCCCTTGTTTTGCATGAATTAACTTTGGGTCTCACCCCAAGTTACCAGGGTGATCCAGACGTGGACCCCTTGCTCACTGTTCTTAGAGAGGCACAGCTTCACCTCACTGATGATGCCCAACAAGGCTGAAACATGTGGATGGGGTTGCTGTGGTACTCTTGTTCAGAGGAGAATTGCCTAGCATTTTGGTGCTGGACTGCCCCTGGGCAGGACAAAGACTGATATGCAGGGAAATGTCTTCTCTGTGAAAAGAACAGTGAGCTAAAGACTTGGTTGAGACTCTCCCAGGGGCCATCCACCCAAGAACAAGTAAATGGGCTGTGTTTGTTCTGGTAGAGAGCTTCCCAGACCCCCTCACCCCCATTTTTTATATCAAAGATGAAGGAAATAGCACAGGCAAACGATGCACAATGAATCACAGTGAGCCCCACCACCCGGATGGATGGAAGCTCTGTCCAATCTTAAAATCTCATATCCTGTGAAAGTGCTTGTGCAAGACAAGGGCCAGAAGAGTCATTGAGCCATGTCTCTGTGATACACAAAATGATTACTGTCATACTGTTAAACAAGTAGTCATTTTTCACAGTATTACATGGCCATAAATACATTTTTATTTTTTATAACTGATTGTCTTAGTGTGTAACCTGACTTTTCTCTGCATCTGCTCATTGAGGAACTCTTACAAGCTCAGCACCCCTTGAGACTTAGCCTAGACCACTTGTCTACCTACCTTGAACTGGTTTGGCTACAGCTCCCAGAGTTGTCCATGTCACTTTACTAGGTTTGCCTTCTATAAAACTGTCCTCCAGGCCAGACACCAGGAATGATTGTAGAAAATCAGCCCAACACTGTGTGACTGAGGGTAATACTTAACTAAAGTCATGTATCACTCCTGTGTGGCTAGGGTGATGATTCATGTAGTTGGAAGTTCACCCATACAATTCGCCGAGGCCTACCGCTGGAACACAGCTAGGGTGCCTTATATGAAGTCCCTGAACACTTTCTACTAACTGTAAAGTCTATACTTACTTGTCGGATGAGAAATCCTCTGAAACTGTGACTTTCCTGCATCTGTGCCTTATCCTGACATGCCTACCGTTGGCCACTGGAGCATCAGTGTCACCCTTCTGCCTCTCAGATCATTCAAGAAATAGAATACGGAAGGACTTCTAAAGTATAAGGCTTCTGTCTAGAAAATAGAGCAAGTGTTGCAAAGTACTTAATTGCTATGTGTTAGTGCTCTAACTGATTATCTCTGAAATAGAATAAGTTACAAGTGTTACAACCTGTGAGTTGCTTACAGCCATTCTGAAAAGCATACAAAGTTATTTACTTACCTTTGAATTGTGTTCCACTAGTCTGGAAAGTAACATAATTGGTAGCACTATATTATTTCTGAAACTGAATAAGTGTCACAGTGTACTACCAATAGTGTTTTACTCACCTTGAATAACATGCTGCCATTCTAAATGTGAAATACTGAGTTTTTAATTATCTTTGAAATGCATACTGCCATTCCGAAAAGTAATCCATAAGTTATTGCTTACCTTTGAATTTTGTTCCACTATTCTAAAAAGTAATCTGGGTGTAACAGTATCATTACGGAAAGAAAAATAAGTCACATGTGTTGCAAAATACTTAATTACTATTATGGTAGGGTAACTGTATTATTCCTGAGATGTAATACATTTCTTTGGTCCTCATTACGAGTTTGGTGGTAACCAGCTGGTGGTACTGGCGGGTTGCCACCGACCTCGAAACACAGAATCCGCCACCTGACTTCTCGGAGCAATCGAGACCTTACAAGTTCCGTCGGAGCGAGAAGTCAGACTGGGGTTCGATAAGACCCCATTCCCGTGGGGATTCGAAAGCACCGGCACTTTTGCTAACGGTGCTGGTGAATCCATGACAACTCTGCCCACTGGGGCCATTGTGCCCGGCAGGGTCAGACCTGCTGGATGCGGCAGCCCTGGCAGGCAGACTTGTAGTGTGGCATTCCGGAAACAAGGGTGCTGGTAAGCTTACCGGCACCCTTGTTTCCAGAATGCCACACTCGTAATGAGGCCATTAGTCATGTAAGGTACTTACTTGTAACTTTGTTAGTATAACTATATTATTCCTGAAACTGAATAAGAAACATAGTTTACTACCAATAGGGTCTACTTACCTTGAATTGCCTATTGCCATTTTAAATGTGTAGCCCTACGTTTAACTAACTCACCTTGAACTGCATACCGCTATTCTAAATAAAGTTTATTCTTTGGTTTGCTTACCATTTGTATTGTGTTGGTTTTTATAATTGTGTTTATGACTTATACTAGTACTTACCTTCCTAAAGCTTTCTCTTTGCCTTTGTGTATATAAAATAAGCCATTATTTTTTACAATACATCAGTCTATAAGTGTTTCTTTGGATCATATGTACACTACAAGTTCTTTGTACCTCTCCACATCCCTCTCTCCCAACTATGCTTAGCCTGGATGCTCTGTCATTGCTACCCACATACCAGGCGCTCAGCCTTATATGAGTTAGAGTTGCTGTATTGCTCAAGTTATAGTTTTATAAAGGCCCTTAATGTGGACTTTAGATAAACAGTCCTATCATCCAGTGCTTGCCATCCCTTTCAGTACATACTGGGTGTAGTCTCCCTCATCATTCTGCTTACTTTTCTGCACTACCACTCACCTTCCAGGGGGTGTTGGCATTCCAGCAATGTCCAGCCTCACTCAGGTGCTGCAGGATGATCCTAGCTTTGTTCTTCTTGATACCCTCAGGAATCATATCCAAGATGTCATGCATGATAGCAGCACACAGTTCCAGGTCAATGTGAGACTCCATATGCTGCTTTGTAACAGTCTTGGCCACTCATTTTGAGTGACAACATCCAAACTGATGTGCCATGTGCTACGATGAAATATGGAATAAAAATTAATTTTCATTCAAAAGTGTTATGAGCATACAGCCCCCAACGTTTGCACATCATTGATTATTATTGCACTTAGAGTGTCATCTTTGTCTTCAGCTAAAGCAATGTAGCTGACCAGATGCTCACTAATTAAAGAACAAACAAAGATAGCTGTCATTTACTGAAATCAATCATTGACTGAAGTAATTGCAAATAGCACCTCAAATGAGTAATTATGCTGAACACAAGGTTTCATGTCTGTGGTTCATATCTAGGTTATTATTTAACATCTAACATTATTTGGTTGAATAGAAAAATGAGTTTTGCTTATAAATCCACAACATGACCTAGAAACAAACCGAGAAGTGTGTTATGACCGTAAAATACTCCTCCACCACGTGAATCCAAATTGCCAATGTTTTTAATTCATTTGAATTATGAATATTAAAATCTTGTTGAAAATCATAATATATACTCATGCCACGTATGTCCATGTGCGTGAATGCAGGGGGATCCTAGAAGATATTTCATTGCTGTGCAATTTTGCTTCGATGAAATATGAAATAACTGAATTTTCATTCAAAAGTGTTAAGTGCATACAGCCCTCCACCTCTTGTGCATAATTGAAAATATTATCAACCTATAAAGATATTGGGTGTCATTGTCTGAATGTGTCTGGCTATTACGCGGGCCACTGGAAAGCTATGACCAATCAAAATGTGTGATAACACGACAAAGCATGGTGATATCCCCTATTATAAAAGCAGAAAAACACATGGAATAGGGATCTCTCTCTGGAATTGCAAGCTGCACAGAAAGATAATACCTGTTCTAACTGGTTGAGAGATGAGCCTGAATATTACATGGAGAATTGGCCTTGTCCACGCAGGTGCCTGAACCAGATTAAACTATGGCAGAACTGCATTCCTGAAAAAGAGATAAAGTAACCATGAGAGGCCAGCTGACTGGGAATTCCCTGGGAACCCTTGAGGGTTCTGCTGGCTCAGGGCCTTAGATAATTTTTCCACAGTGAGTCTGAAAATTAGCCAAAAGGTAATTATATAACTTGTCTATAATGATTGCACTTCTAAGTCCCTGGGGTTAGAAACAACTGGGGAGGGGATGCCACTAGGGGCACCCTTCTCCAATATAATAGTTTAATATTATAGTGGGAAATGCACTCACACTATATTTAAGGCCAAATGAGATATGACTTCTTGTAGAAAACATTGAATTTTTATGTCTGCTGTGACAAATCTGGCAATGTTGCCCCTGCTTCCCTAGAGGAAATCTGTCATTTGATCACGGTGGTTAAGCCACAGTCCAGAACACCCCCTGATGGTAGCAATATAAGGGAGACAATCAGATTGGGAGGGAGTACCCCTATGGACTAGGGGACAATGTTTTAGAGTGATCACAATATCCCCCTTACCCATCTGAGGTTGACACCAATGTCCCAACTCACCAATGCTCCATATCCTATTGTCATGTTGAAAAATACCATCCTTGTTTGACAAATAGGAAGGACCAGAGCGATGAGGAATACCTGAAGGAACTGAGCTATGTACTATAGTTGTTGTACCAATCCTATTGGTGCTGGCACATTCAAAACCACTGAACGCAGAGAACCATGGGGTCTTGATTCTCTCTATGCTGACCGAGAAGTCTGGAAGCTGCAGACGAGACTGTGGAATGGAGAGGCTCTGGGAGATGGCGTACGAAGAAGGACTGCAGTAAAGGGTTCACTGTACGATTGCCGAGACAGGAGGAAGGGAAAATCCCTCCTTTGGACCACAGGAGCAGAAGAGCAGGAAAGATGCCACCTAATAAGGAGATGAGCTGCAGGGCAAAGTGAAGATGGTGAAGGACCCAGAAACTGACATGTGAAACCAGTGAGCCCACAGGGAGAGTTGGGCTGCTGGGACGCTTCTTGTCATTTACTGTGAGGGACCGGAAAGCTGCCGTGTGAAGCTGATGAGCCCACCAAAGGGTGATGGGACACCATGGTGTTTCTTGGGGAAAGCCATATGAAATATGAGTCTGAGGCTAGGAACCAGTAAATTATTAAAAGAGAAAGTAATCTTCTTCGTGGCAGGGATTGAACGTTCTATGATCTTGAAACTTAGGCTGAAAGACTGAATAACTTGAAATTGGAGCTTTTTTGAAGACATGGCAGCGGAGTGCACCAGGCAGGAAGATTGTGAGTTTGGGACCAAAACCCAAAGGTATGAAAGAGAGCAACTAAAATCCTGGTAGGAGAGTATTCCAGACACAAAGATGCAAGTCTGGGCCCCGTGCCCCAGTGTATGAAAGAGAGTTATAAAAGTTCTGGCAGGAGAGTATACCAGGTAGGCAGAATGCAAGTCTGGGACCCACACCCAAGTGTACGAAGGAGAGTAACGAAAGTCCTGGCAGGAGATTATACCAGGCAGGATTGTGAGTCTGGCACTTGCACCCAAGTGCTAAAAAACCAAAGTATTGGCAGGACAGTATACCAGGCAAGAGGATTGTGAGCCTGGGACTAACACCCATTTGGTTTGAACTTTCATATTCATAGTGAAATCAAGAGGAGGGAGTCATTCTCCTGAGTATATAAAAACCAGGGGAAGGGAGTTGTTTCCTCTGTTCCTGTAGAGAGCATGTGTGCATCTTTTGACCAGGGGAAGGGAGGCCGTACCCTGCTATTGACTGTGAGTTTTGAAACAACAAGAGCGACTAGACAAAAGCTTGGCCTTGTCAATATTTGTACATCTGGTATCCAGGAGGAAGAGAGTATTGACTGTGAGTTTTGAAACATAAAGAGTGACAAGACAATCTATTGGTCTTGTGAACATGTGTGCATCTTGTATCCAGGGGAAGGGAGACAGTACCCTGGTATTGACTGTGGGCCTCATCACGAGTTGGGCGGTATCTCGAACAGGATGCCGCCCAACTGCATTTGTGTTACCGCCCACCCGACCACATCACAGGTTTGGCAGTAAACTTAATTCCCCATTGGGTCTATTGGACCCAATGGGGACTTTTCGGCATAATTACCACCGGCGGTATTACTGTGCAGTAATTGCACCAAAAATCTGCATTTTTCTGGCGCATTTACCCCCAGCTTACAGACCCTTAAATACAGCCGGAACACTGTTACCACTGCATTTAAGGGCTACCGCCCAACTCGTGATGAGGCTTTGTGAGTTTTGAAACATTAAGAGCGACAAGACAACCTCTTGGCTTTGTGAACTTTTGTGCCTATGGTAAGCAGGGAAAGGGAGGCAGTACCTTGTTCTTGACTGAGAGTTGAAAAAACCAAGAGAAGGAGAAATACCACTTTTTTGTGTGAACATTGTGACAAAAGGGAAGTAGCCCTTTCTTCTGTTACCTGTTGAAGAACCTTTTAGTTTCAAAGCTGTGAATTTTTTCTGCTTCTGGAGCAGTTGAATGAACACTGGCCATTTCTCAGATGAAGGGAGCCATCCCTCTGCAGTTGAGAGTCCCAGTTTCCCCTTTGTATATTAGTGTAAGGCAGTGGTCTTCAAAAATGTTTGGCCGGGGCCCCCCTGAGCAAAATATGGGCAGGTCAGGACCCCCCAGAAATGCCAAATGGACAGTATATATTGTGTGCCATCACCTGCTCCCATCACAGTCGCAGGGCTGCCTCATCCCACTCCTACCCAGTCCCTGGTCTCTCCCCACCACATCACACACCTTGGGCTCTCCCCACTCTGCTCCCGCCACTATCCCATGGTTCCCACCCATTGTGCTCCCACCATAGTCCCCAAGTTCCCCCATCCTGTTCCCAACACAGTCTGAGGGCCAGTGGCGGCTGGTGATTTTTTTTAATGGAGGGGCATAACTATTTCCCCCAAAAATGCCACAGCGACCAAGCATAGTGAGGGAGCCCAAACCAACAAAAGGGGGGTTGGGTTTGGGGGGGGGGGGTTTCCCACCTGTGAATTCTTTTAAATAATGGGTTAAAATGTTACATTGTAGAGCATACTTTTAACAAAAAAATGGGTACATTGCCAAACAGTTTGCAATTGGTGCTGGGGGGCCGAGGGGGCAGGCATGACATTTTTTACTGGACATCTATAATAGATGGCCAGTAAAGAGATACCATCCCTGTCCCCTGGGCCCCACTGGGCCTAACACAATCAACATGATTATGTGTGTATGCAAGGCGCTGCACATTCATACAGCAATCACTCTATCATTCACACGAGAATCCATCACCATACACTCACTCATAACATAAGCATACACGCATCCATACACATGTTTAAATAAAAACAATGAACATATACGTACCTTCTGCATTGGCCTGCATGTGAGTGCTGAAACGCCCTGCTCCAGGCTGCTCTGTCCGTATGTGCGAGAGGCGCAGGAGCTCCCCCTCAGACATACAGACATGCAGTGCCCCAGCCAGAATTCCCAATGAGCTATGCAATGCTGGCGAAGCAAAATGCCCCAGCACTTGCATGGCTCAGTGAGCATGTGTGGCTGGGGAACTAAACTGAACTGTCAAAGGGAAACAGTGTGTCCCTTTGACAGTTCAGCAAGTCCAGGAGCACTCCATCAGCTGGAAAAAGCAGCTGAAGGAGTGCTCACTGTTTCACTGGGCTGGCTCCTTAGCTCCTCCTTAATGGGTGAGGGGCCACTGGTTGGGCCCCCTCTCGCCATTATGGATGAGCCACCAGACTCGGACTGGCCTATAGGGCAATGCCTGTACCAAAAAGGTAAAATGCTAGTGTGGGCCAGTCAAAATGAGCGACCATTTTGGCCAATGTGGACCAGTTTGATGAGTTACTTAACTATGCAGTTAGTAATTTTGACCATTGTTGCTGAATATATCACAATTCACGTACATTTTAACACAAAGCACCCCCTTGGGTACTATTGAAACAGTGGGCCTCATTACAACCCTGGCGGTAGCTGTGCCGGTAAAACTGTCACAGCTTCCGCCGGAGTTGCATCCGGGTCCAGCACCCGCGAATGGGCAATTACCGGGTCATGACGAGTTCTGCGGACCTTATAATTGCCCTTTCGCGGGTGCCAGTACCGGTAGATCCCCATTCCCATTTGAGCCCCATAGGCTCAATGGGGATGGGGAGCTCGGATGCACCGGCACCGTTAAAAACGGTGCCGGTGCATCTGACAAGCTGTGCTCACGGGTGCCGCACGGCCTGCCAGGTCAGACCTGGCGGGCTGTCAGGCACCCGCAAGCACAACTCTCACTATAGCGTTACAGTAGCAAAGGTGTCGGTAGCTTAAGGGCACCGTTGTTACCGTACCTCCATAGTTGTAATGCGGCCCAGTCTGTAACTAAAGGAATGAATATCCATTTACAACTGCGGGCAACGTTTTCATTGTTGCCTGAGACAGTTTCATGCTTCAGCCCAACCATGTGAGCCACCCCTGCCCATTTCTTCCAAACAAAAAATAAATAAAAAATAAATATTTTTTTAAAACATTTTTTTTAGATTTCATGCTGAGCTCTCAGGGCCCCCAGGGATGTACCCGCGGACCCCTGGGGGGTCGCGCCCCACAGTTTGAATACCGCTGGTGTAAGGGTTGGAAATAAGTGTTTTGGACACAGGATGGTGGATCATTGTTTTGACTGACATTCTGACAGTTTCCTTAGTTTTGTTTGAGGCAGGGAATCCCTTCTAACAGTTCATGAAATGTAGGATTTTCATTTTTTGTTTCATAAAAAGTCAAACACCCATTAAAATGGCACCACTGTGTCCATGTCCTGCTTCTGACTACTTACTGTGCTGAAAAAGTATTATTTACAGAATGGGAATAGGACATTGTAGTTTGTTAGAGTGAGCTATATTATGCTTTAAACATTGTTAAAGCTGAGTGAGACTACATTTAAGTAAGAACTAAAATGCATTCTCTGTGATGTGTGTGCTGTATAAAACAGGGAGCACTTCCTAGCAAAGAGAATTCAGCATTTTGGAAATTATAGCTAAAACAAATTGAATCATGTAGTATTAACAGGTATAGTCAAACATGTTAGGCTGAGAATTGGTAGCCATGCTTCATAGCCTTAATTGGGAATTAATAAACAAACACCTATGAAAGCCATAGATATTTAAATAGAGATTGGAATGGAGGGGGGTTTAGCATTGTTATGCCCAAAGAAAAGATTAACTTCCAAATAAGTGATTTTACCAATGATTTGCAGGAGTAGGACAACCCCTAACTCAATATACCCACATACGTCACATACGTCAAGGGGACTAAGAGGGCATGGTTGTTTTCTTTTCAGAAAATCTGAATGTAGGGTGTATACATAACGTATAACAATCAACATTATATGTTCTAAACTGATAGAACAGTTTTTCTAATGACAAGCATGCAGGTCATGAGGCAACCTATCACAGTTTGCATAGTTCTTCCTTGCATATGCTAGGAACCCACACCTCGACATTCACATAGGAGGCCAAATGTGTGTAAATGTATTTAAATAAATGCCATTTTTCTATGCTACTATTCTCCGATACCAATAGTTGCTTTTGATATTGGAGAATATAAATGTCCAAATCTGCTATTTTTTAATAGAAACACATTTTATTTAAAGGTTAACTGAAGAGAGTTGGAATATATTGGGTGGAAAGCCAAAAAGTAATTATGGACTAAGGTTGTGTTTAGACATTATAATTTCTTGTTAGAATTGTAATCAGTAATATCGTTACTAGGTCTGTGGTGTGAATGGATGTGTGTATAACATTTAGTGAAACTGTCAGAGGCAAGCCAACTCTAATTGGGTAAATATGTACTTGAACTTCATGTACTTTATTGTGATGACTTCCCCTGTATAATATAAGTAGACCACCTTTAAATTACTTTTATTTAAATAAAGGTGAGCTTTAATTATAAACATAGCCTAATTCTTGTCCCAGAATTGTGGGGTGGGATTGTATATCATAAAGCATTATATTTGGGAATGCCACTTGGTGAATATATTAACAGATATCTCAACCAAAACCATGACCTTTTTTATTTTTGCTATGCAAAATGATAATGGTTTTCTCTCACAGAAAGCAAGCTCTGCTATACATGCCTCACTTTCCCAATGTTCCACAATAAAAAGTATAGTTCACACATGTGTACTTTGCTGGGCCCTGTCTACTGACACTCCAACAGCTGCAATGTGATTTGGCAACCACAGACTAATATGTGCATTCCCGGAACATTATGCTAATACCAAATCAAATCCAACAGAACTAGGATGCCTTTAGCGCTGAACTCCTGTTATTCAATATTTATAATAACTTTGTAGGCTGTATCAAATCGAGGGAATGTGTCTCTCCTCCCTAAGAGGAGCCTCTTCCTGTGAGGCTAGGGAGGTGAGCCCACTCAGTGAAACCCTTAATAGGGGTAGAGACAAGTGGAACCTCACCAGGATAGACTTCTCCTTTGTGGACAAGGACTCCTGTTTCCGTGAGGCACTCCCAATCGGTAGCCACTACATGAGGTGTTCCACCACCAAAAAGAGTTCTAACAACTGGGATTAAGACACACAGAATAGATGGCGGAATCATACAAACAAGAGGCATGTCCCTTTAAATCTTAGGGTTCCATATATTGGGATGAGTAGGTTAAATAATGGACTTCCGGCATACAGAGAGGAAGAAGGAAGAGTCAGTACAAGCAGAGAGACCTGTGCATTTGAATCTCGCTTGAAGCGGGAACATTAGAGACCGAGAGAGAGAAGGATCAAAGAGAGAGAGGATAGAACACCAGACCCAGGGCACCAGCTGAGCACGAGAAATCAAGAGATGAGAACCAGAGAGAGAGAAGTTTAGACGCCAAAGCCATGGTGTCAACCCGAGTAAGAGGAATGTAAGGGTGCAGAAGTAAGACTCTGACACGGAGGGGTCATGGTGGTTGGCATACACTTTTATTCAAGTGTGAAAATGAAATGAAAGCCCTATCTTTCCCTAACTCAAAGGGGGGTTTCCGTGCCTCAACCTAAATAATTAATGTCAGGGTCAGGATGTGGAAAGTCTAATGTCAGAGTCCTACCTCTGTCGCTCACACTCTAAGTTAAACTAAATAAAAAAGGAGGTCTCCCTAGCCCAGAGTAATGACTAAGACAGTAAAAGAGAAAAGACAGTTCTCGGTTTATCAGTTCTTCAGGTGTTGGGGGAATTTTTTCCCTTCCCCCAGTGTTCCTCAGGCTTCTGGTACAGTTCATCAACTGCTGATGGAGATCTCCCTTCCCCAGCCCCCTTCAGGCTTATAAAAAACACTTGCTGGGCAAATGTTACTGTTCCCCAACTGGCCCTTCTCATGCTTCTTCTATGACTCTGGTGTCCCCGACCCCGTTTAGCAAACTTGATCCTTTTTTCACCAGGCACTGTGACAAAGAACAGGAGCCTGGATGTTTCTCCAAACAATGGTGGGTCCCTGACCCTCGTTAGCAGATCCGTTTTTTTTTTCTCTATCAGATCTCTTTGTCCCAAACAGAGACTTGGAGTTGAAGTAAGGACACTGTGTTCAACCAGATAAGAAGTAAGGTAACCTAATTCAAACCCCAAGCCCACAGACACTCCTGTTTTCTGTCATTCATGATCACGGTTAGTTGTACAAGTGTTGGCCCGTAAATTTGGGCCTTAAAAACTGCAGTCCCTTACTGTAGTTGCGTGTTACTGTGGCCGCCAACCATCTTTCTCCTACCCGTTTGGTTATATACAAACATTGTCTTGCATCAGCCCAAAGTAAATGCTGTGAAAAATGCCAGGAAAGGTTACAAATAAATCCAGAAACTGTAACCTTAGAAAAAGTAAGCCTTACGGCACAGCCAGAAACCGTACTGATTGCATGTTTGAAAGAGCTTTCCAGTCACGGAGATGTCCTTCCCAACCAAGACGATGGAGGGAATACTGCCAAACATACATCCTTTTCCATGCCAATGAGAATCACAGACTACTTCCACCCAGACCAAGGGGCTGCCTCAAATTCAGCAGAAAATCATAAACAAGTGGTTGTGGAAATTTTAAATGGTACAAATTCGGTCTTTGGAGATATTGACAACAATTCTCTCCTGGGTCTTTGTTATACCTTGCACGGCGCAACAGAGACCAGTACTTTGAATGCAGAAACTTCGACCAAAAATGGGAGCCAGGATTAAAATAAAGATATAATCTCAACATCTGAACACATCTACCTTCCCCCCCATGACAAGAACCAGCGCCTCTCCACCTCCCCAAATCTGTTTCCCAGTACAGACAAAGACACATGTCAAAACAGAACATATTGTTTTTTTTTAATTATTTTTTATTTGAACATTCAGTTTTAATACAAAATCTTTTGTTTCTCCATTGATATCCCAGGAGTCAACATAAAATAGGGGTAAAACAATGCTAATGTTGAGCCTTCCTTTACAAGTTCTCAAAAAACAATATTCCACATATCAACGTAATAACTGGTAGAATTGTTCCAATACAAACCAGTTGACAAAAAAGAAAAAGAGATTCAAGAATCCGCACAGTAAGGTGAAGTGATGGAAATTACGGTCTCCCAAAGTTATTCTCGCTATTTGCCCACCACCCCAATTCAATGATTGGTCATCAGTCCTTAATTGTTAGATTATTCCACTGTCGTTGCAGAAGTATTTTCAACACACCCAGTCATGTCTCTGAATTTCTTCTTGAAGATTCTCTCTAGAAATGTTACCAGACATCTGGTAATGTACTGGTTAATGCCACATACAGATACTCCCACCATAATTTTGCTTCAGTGCCAGCTATGTTCTTCAATTTTTCGTATAGTATTAAGGTTCCCTCTACACAAAGCTGTGGGTAGTAGAGAATAAGATGTTGCAAAGTTTCCTCTTTATGATTGCATAATCTGCAGATCTTATCCTTGACCCTTCCTCCATAGCGATACAAAACAGATTTTGTGTGAAGGACATTATGACAAAATCATTAGAGCATGTTACGAGAGCCAGGGTTTGTAGATTTGCTCAGATTTTATGGCACCACATTAAGATTGTTAGTCACGAGTTTTGAAAAGTTATGGTGTTTTGATGCCAATCTTTTTGACTGTGTTTCAGCCACACATAGCATTTTCTTGACCAATAGCAGCTTTTCACATAAGATTTTCACAGGCTGGTCCAGTTGGGTCAGGATTTCCAGACAATTTGCACTCCTTTTGTTCAGGATACATTTGTGTGAGCCTTCTGCCCTCTTCTTAATGATGTTGTACTGTGGAGGGCAGTTCCAGGAATTCAGTTTACCACATACTGAGAGGGATTTCCAATGTATTCTTGCATACATAGATGTCAGACCCAGTTTGTGCCTTATGATTGCTATATGTATAGTATTTGGCAATCTTAGCAGTCGTTTTCAAAATTTACTCTGAAGCTTTTCCCAGGTTTCCCATGCTGGACTCAAGCCTGCTTCACAACCATATGTTAAAGCTGGCACAAATTTAGAATTGGCTCACCGGCAGCAATGAAAATTTGCCATATTTTATGGAGATCACAAGAGCCTGCGCTGTTAGCTGGTCAGTTTTCAAAATCAGATTTGTGATCCAGGCTGGCTCCGTTCTTCTAGCACTTATTATGATTCCTCAGTATTTGGTGGAGATCATTTGGGATATTATGCTGTTTCCTAGAGTCCATTAGAACAATCTTCTCTTTTTTACACCAGTGTTGTGTATTAGAAGGATCTCCGTTTTATTCCATGTTTATTTTTTGGTTATTCAAGATGGCATAGGCCTGCAAGACACCTAACTTTTTTTGTAGTCCTAGGGTGGTTCTGTCTAGCAGGACTAGATCATCTGCATATATAGTAGCTATTCAGCTGACCTAGTATTGATTTTTGGTGGACAAGATCTTTGTGGGTCTAGAATATTTGGCATGTTACTGATGAAGAAGTTATTCAGAATGGGCACATCATAGGCCACCCCTGCTTTAGGCCCTTGGTAGTTGGTATTTCCTTTGTAAGGCACCCATTCCTGTTCAGCCTGATCTGTAGCATTGTTCCTGAATAAAGATCTTTTATTGCAGCTATCAGGTCTTTTGAGCAGCCTCCTTGCACCAGTTTTGACCAGAGGAGATCTCTGTCTATGGAGTCGAACACCGCCTCCATATCCACACAGGCCACGTAGAGGCACTCTTTTGTTTTTAATGTTTTTGCCTTTAGTAGACTAAGGATTAACAGATTTAGGCTGCCGTCTGCATTGCAAAAGGACTCCAACGAAACGTTTGCAAGGACGTCTAAAAAGGGTGATTGGCCAATAGTTCATGGGATACAACCGGTTTCCCTTTTTAAAGTTTGGAGCTATAATTGCCCCTTTCCACGATGATGGAACTTTTCCCTTTCCTAAGATTCACTCAAATAGCTTCAAGCAGACGTCTGTCCGTAAATTGGGGGCTAGTTTTAACATGGCATTAGTTATTCCACCTGGGTCTGGTGCTCGGGGCGTGCTGGCTTTTGAGATGATATCTTTGATTTCTGTCCTGTCGAGCTTGATGCTCCATGGGCCAGTCGCTGTTTGGGCTTCTGGTAAATAAATTCTCAAAATGGGAGATCCATCCAAGCTCATGTATGGGATTACGTTGGAGGGCACCATTTGATTCTTCCTTGCCGTTCAGCAGAGCCCATATGTTCTTTCCGTTATTGGGCATGCAGCCCAATTTTGAAATTGTTGTTTCCATTTCCTTTTTGCAATGGTAATTGGCCCAGTTGTTTCAGATCCTTCCCCAATTTGCTCTTTTTCTCTGCCATGGAGATGTCACATAGGTGTTTGGCTTTAAAGGATGGTTTACCATTGCTCCCTGGTCTTTCTCTAAAAATCGTCAAACAAGATTTGTAATCCAGGCCCTCTGGCCAGTTTAAATGACACCTACTGAAGGCATTGGTCAGGGTAGGAATCGATTTCTTGTTGATTCTTAACCTATCTCTGTTTTTTCAAAAGCTATGTTCTGGGGCCAAATTGATCTGTTTTTCTTTGTGGTTGATGTTGTTATGAGTCTTTGGCAAGTTAAAATCATTGGGTTGGGGTCGCTCTTGTCTGAATCATAAACCCATAGAGAGACAACCCTAGAGAAAGTCCTTGATTTAGCAAAAAAGTAATCCAAGGTTGCGCAGGCCAAGGGCGAATGCCACAGTATTGAACCCTATCGGTCACCATTCACTTGGCCATTTAACATACATAGGTCTCTGATTTCAGCTTCATCCCACCACTGTTGGGCCCGTGATGGTTATTTTTTTGTAGCTGCTCCTCACACTTTAAGGATAGTTTCACGGCAAGTGAGAGACAATTTATGTTTAGATCTCCACACGATATAATCCAAGGATCAATGAGTTCAGCTCGAAGTTTGTCTATCCGTTTCGTTATTTGTTGGATAAATGTGTTGGATTCCTTGGCCTGCAGGTTCCAATACAGGTTGAAGAGAATTAGAATTCCCTCCTTCTCGCTCTCTGAGTCCACCAGTCGTATTAACAATATTTGGATCAGGGGGTTGGGATGGATGAACTTGATGACCCTGCCCCTAGAGTCATTTTTGATCATAGTTAATAACCCTGAGCTAGGTCTTCCCCTCTTCCCCTTTGGGGCAATATTCAAGCAGCCAGTGTAACCATCCAAGAGGGGAGTTTCTCGCATCCAGGTTTTCTGGAAACAAAGAATATCCAGGTTTTTCAACCTATTATCATTTGGTCTCACCAAGTGTATGTGTCCCCTTGTATTGCATGAGCCTATTCGGAACACTTCCCCCACTTGATGTTTTTCATTGTAGGTTCTCATGGGATTTACACCAAGGCCCTCGCCAGCCAGTTCCATGAATCATCATTTGAGATTTTAGTAATCAGAGGCTGTTTTTTTGTTTGTTTTCTATTGGTTCCTATCAGTTTTTTTTAATCGATCCATTGATGGTCATTTTCAGGGGCTCCGGGCTTTGAAAATCAAAGGGAATGTCTCTAGTTGGCTTTGAGGAGTTATCTTTATCAATAGAGCAGGATTCTTTATGGTTCTTTCAGTGGTTATAAGGATCTTTAAATGAGAGGCCTGATCCCATGAATCATCTCCATCTATTTCCTTTGTGTAAAGCCAAGGGTCCTCAGCTCATCTGATGCATTAAGCAGGAGAGTTATTAAATCTGGAGATGTCATATGTAACAGAACTCTGTCATCCAGTTTCTCACATGTGAAAACCACTATTTTTATGTAGTATGACGAGATCACCCTTAGCTGGGGTCGTTGTACAAGAGGTTCATTACGTTAGTTCGGTTTAATATCAAGGCCATCATTAGCTTTCAAGACTCGCTCCAAAAGAACTTTATACTAAGATTTAAAACTTTGATGTTGTGGCCTCACACAAGCTGACTCTGTATTCTGGTGGAGTTTTCCCACCTCAAGTTTCTTTTGTTGGTGAGTGAGGACCTTTATTGTTATCAATGTTGGTTCTTTGCTCCATTTGCAGGTTAAATCACACCACATATAGCATATTCACAACTATGTTGCTTCTTCTCTGCTCCAAGGTTTCAAATGTTCTCTGATTCTGTACAGGGACTGCAGCATTTGTTATCTGCATGTTTCTATCTAGAATCGGAGGTTGTTATGGGTCCAGGTCCTGGATTTCTTCGTCGTGCTCTTTGTAGATGGAGAGCAACATCAAATCTTCGTCTATGTCTGAGTCTCGAACCCCTTCCCCAACTGTGGTGTCCAGTTTGATGTCCCATTTCCTAAGATTCTTTGGGACAAGTGGGAGACCTTCCTTCTGGTTCGTCTTGTGTTCAACCACACACGTCTGTTAGGCAGGAGGGGTCAGAGCAATAGTTCTTCGATTTCAGATGAAATTTCTGGAGCCTCCTACTCATACTTCTTTTGTTGATGTCATGTTTTTTTTATCATGTTGAATTTTGTTCCTTTAGTTTTAATAGGGGCTTTTGTGGAGTTATTTCCATCCTTTGCAAAGATAGAAAAGTGTTCTGAGTTCTCACAACCCTCTTGGCTACACTCCGCTGAAGTGGTCTCTATTGTGGGAACTCTGTTCCAGGTGGCTTGTCCGTTTGAAGGTGGCGTAGAGGATTCCACAATGATTGGTGTACACTGCTCCAGGTTGTCCTTCTATAACCCACTACAGGAAGCTCTCATGACTTCCTCCCCATCAGCTGACAAGTGTCTTATTTTTAAGGTGCTCTCTGCCTTACTTGCTTCAGGTCTGTTTTGTTAGGCAGATACTGGCAGGTTAGGTCGATCTGTGCTATTTGGGGGCAAGATTTTCGACATACCGGAGTCAACTTGGGTCTTCAGTAAAGTGATGGTGTCCCTGAAGCATGCAAGAAATTACTTTTTATCTTCTATAGCGTCTTCTATAAGGTCAATAAGGGTTTTAAAAATAACCCCCTCATGTTCTCTCTCTCTAAATTGTTTTTTTTCTCTAGAGGCTTCTATGTATTCTTCAATGAAAACCTGCTTTTAGTGCATCAAAGTGAGCAACGTTGATTGGTCCTTATAGATTTCACTCAGATTTTAGTACAGTTTTAGGAAAGGGAAGAGGACCATTGTAACAATAGATCCAATTGATGCTTGTAATTGAGCACACTGCTCTTGCCAGTTTTGGTGAGTGCTTGGTAAGGCTTGAGCTTGAGAGGCCTGAGATTTTTGTGTATCCTTGCTTGCATTGACCCCTCTATGTAAAGGTCTTTGTTCTGTGTAGGATTCCTCATATTCTGATTCTGCGTTATCAGACTCCTCAGTTGATGTTATCAGTTGGGCCATGGGTTTGTTTGATTCAGTCCGATTGTTACATGAGATAACAGTATTACATGGTTTACCTTTAAGCCTTTGAACGAGTGGGTCCAATAAACAATTCAGTGAGGATATCTTTTGTTTTTTTGTTGGGGTACTTATGTCCCTTGAATCATCATTTTAAGACTCCATCGTACACATTTTCTCACCTCTATTTAAGTTAGTCATGGGGGGCTTCTAGGCAGAACTCCAGCCATGGTTGGCAATGGCCCTTCTACCTCTTCGCTCATACACGGGTAAACTTTCCGTGCTTTCCCCTGTGCACTGGGTTGAAGAAGTAGATTTGCACTTGCTCGTGGGGATGACTGGACCTCTAATCCCATCTGGGCATCCAAATCCCTAGAGTTCTTTGTTTGTCCCACAATCAGTGTTTTAGAAGTGGTTATATGGTTCCTCAAAAGAAACACAGAACTTATAGTAAGTTCTTTATCAAGGTCAAGGTTTCTAGTTTCTTCCAGTATAGTACTGTCAGTTGGGATCTCTTTGGCAAAAACACTAGTTTCTAGAAGATGGTCTTGTGGTAGTCAGAACCCACCAGTCGATCCAGGTCTGAAACGGTAGCCCAGACATCTACTCCTTGTTGTTGGGTTTCCTTGTCCGGTTGGGAGGTAGGAAAAGGTTTTGGCTTAAAGTGCCATCTAATTGTGTTGTTTTCTGATAGCAATTTGGCTCGCTGTTTTTGTTGTAAGAGGCCACTTTTTATCCTTTGTGGGCTCCATTATCTTTGAGGGTGGAGGGTTGGGCCGTGACACCTGTAGAGAAGCATCAGTGGGTTGCACTAACTGCCCCGGTCTGTTTAGTCCTCCGGGATCCACCCACCTGCTGTCAACACAATGGTCCGCTTTTGCCACAGTCACAGCTCTCTCCCACTCATGCTGCAGTTCAGGCGAGCTTGACACAACTGGGCTCACAGCACCCGTAGCTCTCATGTGCCCCTCACCTCCAGAGCCGACAAAGGTAGGGTACATGCTACTGGGTAAATTGCATCTTGAAGCATGTCATCTGTTTTACCATTATCCCTCACGGGATTGCGAACGCCACTTTCAGAGTTTGGCCGGCTCATAGGAGTCCTCTGCCCCCTCGGGCTATCATTATCAACCAGGTCCACCTGATTCATGACACTAGTTGTGGAGCACCCAGAGGACTTGGGTGGGATGAGTAAGGTCTTTAATACAATGTGCAGTTATTTAGGCTTAGTGAGCAACCCCTGTCTCAAACTAGATTCCACCACCCCACCTCCATTAACTCTACATAGCAGCTTCACCTGACTTTGAGTCCAAAACAACGCTCCACTCCCACGTCAATTGTCGGGTGCCACTCCATATTCTTTGCTGGAATTTCTTGCCAAGAGAGCTCTTGGGCCTTGCAGAGGCCATGCACCCTGGGAACACACTGCAACACACTCCTCGCGCACTCGCCCTGCTTTGCTCAGGAGCCGGTGTATTTCAGTGTTAGGGCCGCCTTCTGTGTGAACACAGTAGAAAGACTGGAATCAGCAGGGTCTGCTCACACATCAACACACTTCTCCCGCACTCCCTCTGCTTCGCTACATGTAGAAGCAGAGAGCCAAAAGAAACAGCCTCAAATAAAACTTCCCTGGGTGTGGAGTATTTTGCAGTAACCAATATTTGAAAACTTTGTGGGGTTATTCTTGACAAAGGGCAAAAACAGGGGAGAGTCATTGAGCCCCTTTATCTTGAACTGCAAGGCCAGGAAAGGACCTCATAGCAATTTTGTATTTGATCAGAACTGTACCGAAAATATTGCTCACTTAGGTCAAAATTACCCCCCTTTTTCCCTCCAACCTGACAAACATTGCGGCAGAAAATCAGTTGGCACTCTCCATCCACATGTCTAGAAAGGAAATATTGCTTGCTACATGAGCAAAGTCTTGCAATTCAGCTATCTCAAATGGAGACCCCTCTATGCCACCTAAAACACAATCTTCAGAACACTTGAACTCTACCACTATATCTCCTGAGCAGCGTAACAAGAAGAAAGAAAAGAAAAAAGCTGCATGAAGAGAAAAAGACACAAATCCGCCGGTACAGCAGTCCCGGATGACTGCCTGCCCTTTTCCAGAAAAGTGACAAAACCGGTTCATGGCTAATTCAGGATCAACCCAGCACCAGCATAGTACCTTCCCCTTCTACACTACAAATGGTTGACAGCCTTCAAAGTCTGGTGCCCATCAAGGACCTGAAAATCTTTATGATTGGCAGAGGGATTTTGACCTACACAAAGAAACGCACTAATAAATCAGATTTGCTGACCGTATGCAATAAAGCTCTTGCATTGCGTGTATCATCTTCTTCTGATTTTAGTTTTGTGGAACCTGTAGACCTGAACGGGGGAAACTTTGTACATGTACACTGTGCCACCTCCGATGTTCCAGCCCTTATTAGAACACACCATGCATCCATCTCAAATGTGGGCTATGTGGTGGGCTTTCCCTCCCACGTGTACCCAAGAAACAAGTTGAAGCACAGTTAGCATTGCAGGATGTAAACAGAGGTGGAACTGCTGTAACATCCGGTACCCTCGGGTTGTGGACACAAGCTGCAACCCTGCTGGATGTCGCATTGGGCTGGGAATGATTCAAGACATTTCTACATAGACAATTGGTAGAATCCAAATGAACTTTGAAGTTGATGTCCTGGAATACTAGGGAACCTGCTTAATCATTTGTAGAATTATAACTGTTATGTATTTCATTAAAAGGATGAAAATGTGCCAGAGGGCTATACTGCCTCGCATGGAGTTGGTGGTTGGCTTGTTTAATTCCCTATGATTCACTGAAACAGCATATTTATTTCTTATGGTGGTGGCTTGGATAAGTTTGAAGTTATGATATATGACTCAGTTTTGATAAAAAGTGGACCTGGCAACAAAGAACTATAATAAATGCCCAACAGACTGATGATGCTCTCTCCCCTTGAACCAATGATTCCAGGGGTCAGAGAGAGGAATGGTAGGCTGTCCTATCCCAGTGTAGGAGCAATTATAGAATACACCCCCTGGATTGTAAAGTGAATTATGTCATTTGGGCTATATAGGGGGGAACTGTACTACACATGCACACAAATAATCCAGGGAGACAGGAGATAGAGGACTGAGGGAAAGCTGAACCTTATTCTCCAGGAGTGCAAAGACCAGACCCCTTGCCTATCTGTCTAGCTGATCCCATCCAAGAGTGCAGAGGCCAGACCCCTTGTCTAGCTGTCCAGAGGGACCTGTGATCCAGCTGACTTTCCAAAATCCCAAACTAAGGCTTACTTTGTAAGTAGCAAATAACCCCAGCCCTAAATTGCATAAGCTTTTCCTTTTTGCAACATAACCCCATTGAAAATTCCATAGAAAACCCCAATGAAAGTCTCAAATTGCCAGTATAATTCATTCTTCTTCCCATAGTAGAATCTGTATTAGCCAGTGTATGTGAGTGTATTCCTTTGATAAATCTCTCAGTTGTCTGTATAAATCCTTAGCATTATTTTTTAAGTAAATCAATTAATTCCCCTAGAAGGAAATTCACGGTGTAAGTTGGTTAACATTCAAAATTAACCCCCTTATGCCTATTGTCTTTCTTTAATATCTATAGTTATAAGTATAGCCTCAACAGAATTAGTCTCTGTGTAACTGAAACCAAAATTTGCCTGTGCATTGTGTGCATTACCCCACAAACTCATAAATTAGAATCGTCCCATTAAAAAACCCCAAACCGTAGTCCCATTGAGAGCAATCCCTTTTGCTAGCATCTTACCTGCTATGTGCCTCTGTCCTTGTCCTTAAAAAACAATTGCCGATTTTGTAAGCTAAGCCCCTTTCCTTAGCTACCGGTCATTGTAAATCCTGTGTGAAACTAATTTCACTTTGCCGTTTGTATTTCTCTTTTTTATTTCTCTTTTGCATTTGCTTTTTTTCCAACCTTCTTTCCATGTTGCTCTGTGTGCTGATTAGTAGTCTCTAAGCATTACTATCTCCTCCAGTTTAGCAACATGAATTTCTTTTCATTCTGTCCCAAAGTCGTGCGAGTAACAAACAAAATCTGATTCTGCCGTTTTGCTCCGAAAACAGGTTTTCATTTTCTTTTCTTGCTTCCCATCTTGGAGCGGTAGGCTTTGTTCCAAATCCGATTTTCTCTTTCTATCCTTACTCCTTGCCCCTGCCTTCCATTCAAAGGGAATTAAGTTAGCTGATGTCTGGGGGTGAGTGTTGCAGGCGGGAGCGCTTAACCTTGGTGCTATCACTTAATTTAAAACTGTAATTTTTCCTGTTTTGCCATTAAAGATCAATGTAGACTTGTGTCAACATTAAGGCTGACGAGAAGAGACTGTTTGTCATATGGAAAGAAACCTTGTGACTCGAATGAACTGCAATCCAAGTGTTGTCTGTGCTCACAAACCTCATCCTCATATAAACAATGAGACAATGTAGAACAAACTCATATTGTGTTCTTTTGCTAAACTGCATTGTAGCGATTCTTGAGACAAGGCTTACTATGGATCAGAGAACCAAATGTCACCATTGTAACTTCATGGACATACAAACTTGTCAAATCTGTTCTACAATATTGTAATATTTGTCATGTGAACTGGGCACAAACCCTAGAATGTACATTATTAGTTTGGAGAGGGGCTGGACAATGTTTTGGAAATGGTATAAAAGTGTCTGTGTTAAGATGTCCAGCACTCTCACCCCTCACTGTGTCTGCTGGTATACACTGCGAGGTGTTGGGAGCCAGGTAGCTATCTGTTTGCTTTGAAATCTATACAGAATAAAAGATACTTGTATCTTTTCGACCCGTGATTGGCGTATTTCATTTTGTGGTACTAAGCCTCAATATTTCTTTGGTCATTTAGATGGCGCCCGAATAGGGACCCTCAAGATTGATGTCTCCTCGCTGAAAAGAAGACGCAGCTATCGGACCAGGATCGGAGAGTGAGAAAAAGGGGGCCCCTTTGTATGAGACAAAACACCTCGACAGTACTGTACAATCCGATCCCTGAATGGTGAGCACATGGTCCGAAAGAGCATATTGATGAGGGTCCCCACATCGGGACAGGTCCTTCGCCGAAATCGCCAACCCCACGGATCCTTTGTAATCCAATCGGACCTCCTTTGCATTTTGTAATCAGGCGAGTTGTGCCCCAATTCCTAAGTATCCTGATATTTGGTTGTAGATTTGCACTCGCGAGTTCAAATGATGCCGGGTAACACCAGTGATCTGACATGCCTGGGAAATTGTTTGCCTGTTTCAGAGGTTTATTTCACAGAGACAGACAATCTATGGAATACGGCAGACCGGCGACACCTGAGGGTTCGCCGGCATGTACTATGTACTGTAAGTACGGCCTTGGTAGTATAGTATTCAATGATATTTGGCACAGACAAACTAGACATGCTTCCAAATTTCAGTGGCCAGCTCATGGTAGTTTTGAATTGCCTGTATAGAGTATTTAGAGTCTAAATTGTTAAAGAAAAAGGCTAGGCCTGCAGCATTTGATGTAATTAAGAAAGAAAGCTATGCAGCAACTTAAGAGTAAAGAGAAACACACACATCAACATATATCTAACTCTGAAAAGGCATTGTTGTATGATCAAGAGAAACAGTCCGAATCTATTAGAAGTATGGATAGGGCTTTTCAACTCGGAGTATAGAAAATATATCCATCTCAGGATTTTCATGCCGCAGACAAGCTAATCGATAAGCTTTTAAATGAGCGTAGGACTGTTGCTACTGCAACACCTCCTTATGTGATTCTCCCTGTTGTTTTACCTCTTACCGCAGTTGCACCTCCACCCGTTGTTGTTCCTATTCCTCCCGTTGTTACTCCTCTTCCAGTTATTGCTCCTCTTCCTGTTCTTGTTCCCCCCTCTGCATCTCTGTCCTTACCGATAGTTGCTATTCCTGTAATTTCGTCTTTTCCGCCAGCGGTAGTCTCTCCACTACCTATTGTACAAGATTTGCCGATCCAAAAGTAGTGACTCGTAGTACAGTATCAAAAGCTAGAAAAAGAGAATTGTATGCATGGGCTACGAGATGTATAGAAGAAGGTGAAAAATCAGCTGCCTTAACTGCAATTTCTGACCAAGAAAGTATTCCCAAACAGAATATTTTGATAGAGGGGATGAGAATGCATTTGGCTGAAATGTGGAGTGATTTGATGGACATGGATGTCCCACAAGGGTTGAGGGATTTGAATGTCTTAGCTTACTCAAGGGACACTGCAGAGAAAGTACATGAGCATGTTGAGAGGGTTTTTGAGTTTAAGAAGAAGGAGTTAGATCGGTTGCAGAATGATGATATGGATGGCAATAGATTGGATGCTTCGTATGTGCAAAACAATTTCTTCCCTCTTGTAAACCAATGAGTGAAGAAATGCGTAGTTGCACATGAGACGTGCATAGATGGATTTTGGATGTTTCAATTTCTCCCATTGAAGTATATGACACATTTAGTCAGTATGCTCCGGCAATACAAAGGAAAGTGTCACAGGTAATGGTAGAGTACCTGCAGGATGAGTGAATGAAGAAAAAGGTTTGTTGTCCCGCAGATGTGATAGTCATTTATAGGAGAGCATTTTCGCCTGATAGTGCTTTGACTACTTTGTCACTTGATTAAGCTTTGTTGCTTAATGAACATTCAGAATTGCCTACTTCTCAAATTGTCGATGAGGGAAGTTCCTCTGACATTTGTTCCTAAAGTAGAAATTCCAGGTACTGTCTCAACAGGTGCAGCAGCCACTACCATTGAAGCTCATTATGTCTCACAATGTGTTCATGTCCAATTTTCTAGACAGGAAGTGAATATCATTAGACAGACGATTCCAGATATTAGGAAAAATCCAACAGGATTTCACAAGGAAATGGAATCTGTCTTGATTTGAAATGAGTTACTCACACACCTCTTACTGTGCCATACTTATTTAGTTGACACTCAGTTCATGTTGTTTCAAAGTAAGTTAAAAGTCATTCTCTGATATAATAGTAGGTGGTAGGTGTTTATTTGTGATAGTGGCCCTTTGTGATAACACGTGTTCCGACACCTCCTTGTCCTTTTCAAATCAGGGAAACTCGCCTTTTCAAAGTCCTAAGTTAGCTTTGCAGCTTAGCATTTCATCAGTGTTTCGCCGGGTGTCCTGGGGTTAAATCCCACCTTCAAAGTCACTAGTTGTTCGTCTCACGTAGGTTGCTATGAATGCTATGAGTCTATCTTGCATTTGTCAGTTTTCACGCTGTGTGATATAGACTTGTTCCCTGTGATCCTACCTGATGATTTATGGAAACAGATTAGAACTATAGATGATTTGGCAGGACTGGGTGACACATGGGTTAAATTGGTACGAATGGATGGAGAAAGGAAGGCTGGTGAGAAACTGCGACAGGTGGTATTGACACTGCCAGACAGAAAAGTAACTAAATTGAAGACTTTAGTTCGAGAGAGAAGATTAGTTTGGGACAAGCTTACAGCTTGCATCCAAGGGAAATGTGAAGGTGCTACCAAAGTTTTGAATCAGTTCAAACAAGTGTTTTTGGATTTTAGCGGTCAAGACTTAAGTAATGAGTCAGGAAAAAGGCTGTTTGTGGACACATTTGTGCATGGATTGTTGCCTGATATCCAATCATAAATTGTGACTTCCGAAAGCACCTGGCAAGTTAAATCACAGTCTGAAGTATTGCACATGGCTCAGTATCATGAAAATAGAGTCAATACTTAAAAAGAGAGAATAGAAAAGAAGAAGGGAGACTTGAAAACCAAAGTATTGTTGGAGCAGATAGTAAGAGGAACCAGAGATGGAAATACACAGTTTAGAGGACAGTTTGCAGCACAGAGTAATGCGCAAATGGGTCCTGTACACATGAACCAATGTGCTTATAGCAGACAAGAAGGTAATTGGCAAGCACAATGCCGATCCTTCAGCAGCGATCAAATAACAAATATGGTACCATGGGTAGATGATCCAGACGCTGTCCTGGGGTAGGGGGTCCTGGTAGAAGTCAGTTCGCTCAGAACAAACAGCCATATTCACAAGATAGTCAGCAGCATAGTGTTGATAATAGGAACATTTTTGATAATCCTTTTTGATAATCCTTCGACTGTTTATCTTTCTGAGGATCTTGCCTTTGATGATGTACTGTTCTGCTAGGACAGCCCGAAGCAGAGTCTGGAACCAGTACCTATTCCTGTCGACCAGAAAGGGCCCTATGTAGAAATTAAGGTGGGGAATAGGAAACATCTATTTTTGATAATCTACTGAGTGAGGAACTTCTTGAGTGGGGATCTCACAAGGTGTACTCTCGCGACCCGTATGTTAGTGTTATTAAGGTTGGCATGGTTTTCTTATTTTATTATTTTATTCTTGTGTCGCAAGGATGTAGGTCAACACGGAGACATAGAGTCCCTCAGCTCCGTTTGTAAAGTAAGCAGTAGTTTGTTTGTGCCTACACCTCTTTGCGCCAAATTTCTGATGTAAATGAATAAAAGTACGTAGTCAAGTTTCTTCAAGTATATTTACTTAATTTATTTGATATATGTTCTGCAATTTGAGAATGCTAAAAGGATATACTACACAGCCTAAGTCACTATTCTAACTACTAAATGTGTTACAAAATATGCTAAAATGCTATTTCATATATTATATTTTGTGTTTTGTTTTATTACATGTTACGCTTGCATTCAGCCCGGATTTGAAAAAGGCGCCAATGAAACGCCGAAACACGTGTCATCCATATGGGCAGAACATATATCAAATAAATTAAGAAAATATACTTGAAGAAACTTGACTACGTACTTTTATTCATTTACGTCAGAAATTTGGCGCAAAGAGGTGTAGGCACAAACAAACTACTATCTATTTTTGATAGATACAGGAGAACAGAACTGTTCCATTGATCATTTGCGGGTTCAGATATTCCACTGTCAGGGCAGAACAACATTTCTGTAGGGTTCTCTGGTATGTGAGTGGTTAGTCCAGTTTCTCAGTCAGTACCGATTTCACTGGGACCATTTACCGATTTGTGTCCATTTCTTTTGACGACGTATTGTGGCAAACATTTGCTGGGGTTGAATCTGTTGAAAGAAGTGAAAGCGGTCATTTATTGTTCTCCAGATGGAGTGCATTTGACGATTTCACCTCAACGAACTTCTGTTTCACAATTCTTGACTAGGCCTTTACTGACTGAATTAGATAAAGTTCCGGCATTTTTATGGGTGGTTGATGATAATGACGTTGGTATTTTACAAATTGAACCTGTTAAAATTTTGTTGAAACCAGGTGTTAAACTACCATGTATTCCACAGTATAAGATTTCAGTTGACGGTGAGCAAGCTTTAAAGAGTATAGTGTCTGATTTTCGATCGAGGAGTGATAGAGGAAATTGCAGTAAGTTTGTTTAATAGTCTGATTCTACCAGTGTATAAGAAAGAGGATAATGTGATTCCTTTGTTTTATTATTGGTTTACGTGCTATCAACAAGATTGTTGCTCCACAATTTCCAATTTTGCCTGATGGGACTACTATATTGACAATGATTCCAGCTTCAGCTACTCATTTCAGTGTTGTGGATCTAATGAATGCTTTCTTTAGTATTCCTGTACATGTTGACAGTAGATACTTGTATGCGTTCACCCTAGGGGGTCGCTCGTTTACATTAACTCGTGTGCCACTGAGAGTCCAATCATTTATAGTAGAGCTCTGAAGGAACAGCTCGATACACTTGAGTTGTCTTCCACTTGTACGTTGTTGCAGTATGTTGACGATCTTCTTTTACCTGCAGACTCAGAAGTTGCTTGCAAGGAGGGCACCACGTTGCAGCTTATCTATCTAGCAGAATATGGGCATAATGCTTCATTGAAAAAGTGTCAATATTGTCGACAGGTCACCTATTTAGGCTATCTCCTGTCAAAGGAAGGGAGAAGACTGACACCTGAACGGATACAAAGCATCTCTAGCATGTCTGTCCCAAATATACAAAAAGAGGTCAGAACCTTGATAGGCATGGCCTCATACTGTAGACAGTGGATCCCTAACTTCTCATTAATGATAAAACCAATGTTGGGATTGACAAAGATGGGCATTTCTTTGCCTTTACCGTGGAACATGGATTGCCCAGAAAGCTTTTGATCTGCTCAAGGCTGCGTTGTGTTCAGCACTAGTTTTGGGCACACCAAATTATGACAAGGCCTTCATTTTGTATGTGAATGAATGTGATAGAAGCGCTTTGGCTGTGTTGATGCAGTGTCATGGCCAAAGGCCCCAGAACACAAAAAACCACACCATCTAGTGATGAGGGCAATGGGTCACTTGACTCACTTATGTCCCTTTGGGACCTATACACACAGGCACCCTAGCTGGACTCAGTCCTGGCACCTTTGGCACCAGGCTCATATAGAGATATGAGCATGAACATGTTATTTCAGTGCAGGAGTGCTTTTACTTTATTTCAGTGCAGGAGTGCTTTTATTTTACAAGAACTTTCCAGGATCTGAAAGCCTTTATTCCAGAGAACATCCTCATGTGTTGACTCATCAGGTGTGGCTCCCTAGGCCTGGTCTTCATGTGCTGACTCATCGGGTGTGGCAGGCAGGCTGAACCTGGTGGGTGTGGCTTCAGAAGCTCAGCTATATAAGCTGCTCCATCCTTAAGGCTGGTGCTTCGTGTTACTGTGCACTCACGTGCATTGTGACGCTCACCGCCGCTTGGACCAGTTTACTTACCTTTGAAACCAGGCATTCACCTGCATACTCACCTCCAGGAAACCAGTGCTTCATCGCTTCATCTGCAGACTCATCGCCTGACATGCAGTGATCTTGATCCCGACGCCGCAGCACCACACTCGCATCCACGAACTCTGACCCTTTGAAGAAGAAGAAAGACAAGGTTAAAACATCTGTCCTAGGGCCGCTCTGCATTTGAACCCCGCGCGCCCCCTAGTTAACAATTTACCAGCTAATGTACCGCTGCAGCTTCGTTCCTCATTCCCTCCTGCTGTTGCCTCGAGCTCCGCAGCTCCTGCTGGGCCTGCAACATCACCTGCAAGGGAAGAAAGCAAAAGAGCAAACATCATAAGTGGAACGGACAGCAATACAAGACAACAAACTTTACAATACAACAAAAACAGACGAGGAAAGACAAAGGCAAACAGGAACACTTACCTGAAGTATAGTGGGTTAGTCGAAGCAGGACTGGGCTACCATGTGCAAGGGACCAGTGAAGGAACTCGGTCCAGATCATACAAGTGCCCCTGCCAGAAGCAGCAGGACGGAGTGCTCGCCAAAACTAATCAACAGGTGAACTTTCCATGGACAGCGCATCCCACGGGTACCACGGTCTGTGAGAAGAGGTCTGGGAGTGGATCAGGCACACAAGCTGGCATACTCACGCCCCCTATTCTCCACGCAGGAGCAGTCCCGAGCAGCATCACCTATTACCACCAGTCACCACACAAGCGCAGAGGGACAAGTCGGACTCAAGCGACCTCACCCCTGGGGGAGGCTGCAACCGTGCCTCAACATCTCTGCAGAGACCAGGTGAGTGTAACAGCGCAGAGCCTCTTCGAATCTCTGCCTGGGTGTTATGGAAACTTCTGAAACTGACCAGTTGGCCCGATTACTGGGAGAGTTACAGGCTGAAGTTCATGCCTCTAGACAGGAAACCAATGCCCTAAGGAGGGATCTAATTGTGAACCAGGAGTGGACAGATGAACTAGCAAGGCAAATGCTCCAGGCACAGGCAGGTCAGGTCCCACTGCCAGGGTATGCCCCTCCTGCCTCGCCTCCACAGACCACGCCAGTACAGGTGATTCTTCCAGGGGGGTTCCCCTGGCCCCACCAGAATGCTTCACAGGCGATCTGAATAAGTACGCAATCTTTATGAATCAATGTTGCCTACATTTCTTGTACAGACCTGGGGCATTCCCCAACGATTAAGCGAGAGTGGCATTTGTACTCTCATATTTGGGAGGTAGTGCAGAGGACCGGTCAATACCCTTGGTAAACCAGGATGATCCTTTGCTTCGAGACTTTGGAGGTTCCCACCGTGAAATGGAGAAACTATTTGAACGGCATACTCAAGGGTAGGCTCTGGACAATGAACTGTTATCACTACGGCAGGGTAATCAAGACCTACTAACATATAACACTTCCTTCAATCGTCTGATAGCACAAACTAACTGACCAGAGGAGAAAAGAACTACGCTCTTTTACCGAGGCTTGCAAGGGGAACTTAAGGACATATTAGCCCAAGTAGTAAATCCCCCAGAAAGATGTGCTGAATACATCGACCTGACAGTTCAGCTCGATCACAGATTGCAGGATCGGAAGATGGATCGGGCCAAGGCCGAGGGGCGGACGGTCTACGTGTGACCCTGTGAGAATAAAACCAAATCACACGATCAGTCCGAGCTATTGCAAATCGGAGGCTTGTGGAGCCCACTCACCAAGGCAGAAAGGGAGAAAAGGAGACAGCAGCAGCTTTGTTTGTACTGTGGTATGGCAGGTCACTATCTCCGAAAATGCCCGGTGAAACCACCCAGGAAAGCAGTTGGAGCAACTGACAAGGGTGAAGAAGAAGAACAGGACTCTGAAAACTCCAACACCCGGCAAGCATGGGGGTCCACTTGTCGAGCGGTGAAAAGAAACCTATACAGACCTCACAATCCTATACAGACCTCTAGTCATCCCTTTGCTTCTGGTAAACCAGTAGCAACCGTCAAAAATACATGCCTTGGAGGCATACATTGACACTGCGGCTGTGGGAAATTACATGGACCAAGATCTGGCTACCCAGATAGCCCTTCCTTTCCGACAGAAGCAGGTTTCGGAAAATGTCACAGTAGTTGATGGATCTCAGCTATCATCTGGCCCAGTGACACATTACACCGAGAAGGTCATGCTTCTGTGTCAGGACGGTCCCCAAGAGGACATCACCTTCGATGTCATCAGCGTGCCTCAGTTCCAGATGATATTGGGAATGTCTTGGCTGGAGACCCACCCACAATCCCAGGATTGACTGGCGTAAACGAGTTCTGATCTCTTCCCAAGACTGTGCCGACACCTTTTATAGCAAGGAATTCTCATTAAAAGGTCTTACCAACCTAAGTTCATCGAATAAAGAAACCATATTGGGCCTCACAAGTTCACTACCACCTGAATACCTGGATTACCAAGATGTCTTTCAAAAAGAGAAAGCAAACACCCTACCTCCGCACAGACCATATGACTGCCAAATTGATCTGGTACCTGGAGCTCATGTTCCCTGCAGCCAGATTTACGACCTATCAGAACACGAAAACCAGCATCAAAAACCTACCCCGATCATTATCTGGCAAATGGCTTCATTCGTACGTCCAAGTCCCCTGCATCCCCGCCCCTCTTTTTTGTGCCTAAAAAGGAGGGAGACCTGAGAACTTGCATCGACTACAGAGCACTTAACCAGATAACAGTAAAAAAAAAGGTACCCGTTACCGCTTACCGCCAAGCTCTTGGATCAAGTCAAAAACGCTCAGATATATACAAAACTAGACTTACGATGGGCCAACCATCTAGTAAGAGTCAAAAAAGGAGACGAGTGGAAGACGGCCTCTCGCACGAAATATGGCCTTTATGAATATCAGGTTATGCCCTTTGGACTATGTAATGCCCCAGTGGCGTTCCAATTATTCATGAATGACGTGCTCGCAAACTGTTGGACGTCTGCGCTCTTGTCTATATTGCTGACTTTCTTATCTATTCGACCACCAAGGAGGACCACGTCAACCATGTGTCCGGGCAGTTTTGGATAAACTTCGGCAACACCAGCTATATGCCAAATTGGAGAAATGCTTCTTTCATGTGACAAAGGTAGAATTCCTCTGCTTTATTCTCACACCACGGGGCGTACGCATGGACACGTGCAAAGTAGATGCTATCCTTAACTGGCCCTCACTGACATCCATAAAGGGAGTACAGAGTGTACTCGGGTTCGCCAACTTTTATTGCTGGTTCATTCCCGGGTTCTCCCAGATCGTCCACCCAATCACCTCTTTACTATGGAAAAATAAACAATTTAATTGGTCCACAGAGGCAGAGAAAGCTTTCCAGGAGCTAAAATAAGCATTTACCACAGCAACAATTCTACGGCATCCTCGACAGAACTACCATACGTGGTCGAAACTGATGCTTCCAACATAGCAATGGGAGCAGTTCTGTCACAACAAGACCCCGAAACAGGTCAGTTGCATCCCGTGGCATTCTGGTCTCACAGGTTTTCAGCCCCTAAATTGAATTATGCAATCACTGATAAAGAACTGCTAGCAATTAAGGCAGCATTCAAAGCCTGGAGACATTATCTTTTTGGAGCAAGACATACAGTTACCGTTGTCACAGATCATCGCAATCTACAATATCTGAAGACCGCTAAAGCACAATCATCACGCCAACTCCACTGGGCTCTCTTCTTTGTGGAATACGACTTTGTCATCACCTATAGACCCGGAGTACGCAATGGAAAAGCGGACACCCTGTCTCGCATGAGTGAGGGAGAAGAGGCATTCACTACACCAGACCCTGTAGCCATCATCCTTGAAGGATGAATCCAAGGCATGATTGTTGCAACCACCACTCTAGACAACTTAAAATCTGACCTGCAACACTTGATGAGTCCACCAGCGCAACAGGAATGGCTAGGGAAGGGAGACCGGTATACGATCGTGGACAACCTACCATACTACCAAGGACGATTGTACATGCCGGATAAGAAATTACAGTATCAAATATTCACAAACTATCATGATTCATTAGTAGAAGGACATCCGGGAATAGCCAAAACCCAAGCTAAAATAAAGAAAAATTACTGGTGGCCAACTTGGCGAAAGGACATTGTCTAGTTCATCACAACCTGTGGCATCTGTGCAGAACACAAGTCCCAAAAACAAAGTCCCGCAGGTCTCCTACGTCCTTTATAAGTACCCCCCTCACAATTGTTTTCTCTAAAGAGAATGAATGGGAAGATGGGGAGAAGAAGGAGAGGGAGAAGAAGGAGAAGGAGAATTTGTTTCTTGGGAAAGGGAAAGAGAGTGTCAAGACCCATGATATAGATTTAGCAAACGAAATCCAGGTAAAGGGGTTAATTGACTCAGGTAGTAGACAGACAGCGGTCCGACCCAATTTAATTACCCTTCACAATTACAGAAAGATGCATTCAATTAAAGTGACATGTGTACATGGAGATTAAGAAGTTTATCTTGGAACACCTGCCACTATTGGGTTTGTGGAAAAGATACTTTAAGAAATGTAGCCATCATTCCTGGTTTACTTGGGGAGATTATTGGAAAAGACTTTCCAGTTACGGTCTGTGACAGCACCCATGTAGTCTTCTGCCATCCCTCGCACTTACTCGGAGCCCTGCTGCCCTGACTGCACACTGCTCATACCCCTTTACTGCACTTCTCCACACCCTCACCCCTGCATGATCTGAATGTCACAAGGCCTAGTAAGATTGATTGTCTTGTCATCCCTCTGTCTCCCTTTCTCTGTCTTGTGGCGCATAGAAACACTTGTGTAAAGGCACGTTACAAATACCAAATCATATTCTAACCTATCATATCATATCATATTTTGGAATATTACAAAAGAAATTAAATAGACCCTTGTATTCCCATTATTCACCCCAAGATTCCTGGGTCCAAGAAACATTCTTAGTGGGCCCAGTATGTGATTGAAAACCATATGAACCTTCAAAGAATGTGGGGAAGGCTGAAGATTTAGAAGGGGAAAAGACCTGGACCGGGAGGTCAGGTCTTTGGGGGAAGGATATGTGATGAATCCTGCAGAGTCCTCACAAAGACCTTACCTAAAGTCTCCTCCCAGGTGGCCAGTGGAAGGCAGCTACTACCTGATCCTGACTCTGGGGTGGTATCACTTGGGAGGAGAAGGGGCCCAGTGTAATAGGAGGACTCTGTTGGAAGAGACGCTGTATTTGTCTTCCTCAAAGTAATACATGCCAGTACTACCTGATTTGTAATGGCTTGCTGTCAGGGGGAATTATTTCTTTCCAAAAGCAATTACTTTGATGTTGATGAAAAATGGCATAAACCATCATTTTTTGGAAATAAGAACTCCTCCAAAAAAGAACATCCACAGACATGATGGTGAAGGTCTCTTTAATGTGAATGGTAAAAACAAATCTCCCAATATTAACATCTTAGAATCGGAAAACCTTAAATCTGTTGTGAATGAGAACTACTCATTAAGTCCTTATAAAACTCTTGTAGAAGATATCATTGGGGATAAAATTGAGAATATATATTTGGAAATCACAGTCAGAACAGAAAAGGGGATTGAACATTGAGGACTTCAAATCCCACAATGCCTAATGTATTGGGACCTGGCAGTCTAATTGCCTTAATGACAATTGCTTCAGCCATGTTTGGGAGTGCGAGAAGAGGACACATCTTGTCCCAAATACGCTAGATTGGGATTCACTGCACCTTGAGAGCCAAGACAGCTGGGATCCTTGTACACCTGCAGGGCAGAAATCATTTTGTCATGTTGGTGACAGCAGTGGGATTTGGAACAGACTGTGTCTACTGCCTAGTCATTCAAAATAAGAGTGTACATTTAACGTTAGGTCCACTGCCAAGACATATTTTTTAAGTGCCACAATAGAACTTGACATGAGCTCTGAAATGACCTTGTCGGGAGATGAACTGCGGAAGCACGGTCAAGTAAGATTAAGAAAGCTTAACTGCTGAAAAGCCTCCATGCTTTTGATGACGCAATGGGAGGTCCTGGTACCAGCTCACCACTTTCAAACCTCAACCACTAAATAGAAATTGGTGTCTTCCGAACACGACCTTCGACCCTCCACATTGAACCGACTCACCTGCTTATCCTTGTACCAGCTCACCACCTTCAAACCTCGACAGCTGAATGGAATCTGGTGATCACCTGATATGCACAGCTTGACTAACATTTCAAAATGCAGCTACCTTCAGCTCGACCGCGGCTCGAAACCCACTCTCAGCTGGATGACTGCAACCACTGTAACAACAAATTAAATTGAACCATTGTACCGCACAAAGAAGCCTGTTTTGACACTGTTGGTCTGAAAATACACCTGCAAAAGGTATTATTGAATGATATCTGCCCCCCTGGTCCCTCTTTGGAACCTAGAAACTTGATAGATAATTATATTCCCTTTTGCAACCTCAAGAACATATCCTTTCTGAACATTGTTGTCTTCAATTGCCTTTTCTTCTCCTGTCTCATTACCCAGAGTGCTGCATTTGTTATCTTTGCATGTTCTGTGTTCTTTCTACAGGGTTGGGTTTTTGTAGTGTTTTCTAGTTAGTTAATACTGTCCATGGTGTGTTTGAATATATATATATATATATATATATATATATATATATATATATATATATATATATATATATATATATATATATATTTGGACATTCTCTTATTTTGGTCTGTTATACTTTGCTGTTTGGGTTGATACTGAAACACATGCACACACCTCTTGAGAGTATAGCCATCCCTCTTCCCAGAACCCCACAATTGGCTAAGGAGGTATATCTCTTAACTTTGCCTGTGTTACCATTATGATGTTGTTAGCTCTTGGTTTGTAGAAGTTTGAGGGCTCATCCTTGTACTCATGCAGTGCAGAAGTGCATGACTCACTGCGTGCTTCATAAACAGGTGTGGTCTTTCTTCAGAATAAAATACTTCCCTACATTCCATCCGGAACTCTTTTGTTCTGCTAATCTTGGGTTGTTGGCAGTCCCCAGATTTAAGAAAACAACTTTTGGCAGAAGGCCTTTTTCTGTCTGCTGAGGAATTCACTCCCTCTGGCTCATAGATTACCTTAGGATTTCTCAAAATCCTGGAAACTACTTAAAACTTTTCTATTTCCTAGGTGAGTTGCTAGTCTCAAACTGTTTTTTTTCTGTTAAAGGCTCTTCCCATTTAGCGCCAGTATACCTTTGGATGACAGTACGCGATATAGGTGTCTCTTACATAACTTAACAATTTGTCACACTAATTGACATGCCAACATTCTGGAGCACCCGAGAGGGATATTTCGCCATAGAAATCGGGCGAATTACATTTTTCCATAGGATTGCATTGGAGTTAGAAATATGTTATGTGGAGATATTAAATATAGCCATAGTTTTAATTGATAAGTAGTTTCCCTCATAAATCGGGAGGGTTGGCATGCATGCACTAAAAGTGGCTGGTGAGCTGCCCCTATGTGAGGCTGCATGTCACCTAAACAAATTTGCGCCTAATCCTAAAACTTTGAAACTGGCTCACGTGTATTATTCCACTCTGTGCTTTGGCAATATGTGGTTAAGTGAATAAGTTGTACACTGAGCTCAAATTCCTTCTGGGAGCCTGATGAAATCATTTTTTCTTAATATGCTCCATTTACCAAAATGTTGAGTCCCTAAACCTGATTTAGTTCACAGGGTAGGCTGGGGCCATACTAACGACCAATATTGACTATCTCACAAATTATCATTATTATTCCACTACTCCTACCAAAAACTGCAGCTGAAATAATGCGACCTATGAACTACGAAACAAATGATCAGTTTGTTAATTGAATTGTGATTGCACGCAGTAAACGCAGTCGCTTATCATTTACCGTCCCCAGAAACTTTAGCCGAAATACTAGGAAACACATAGTATAAAGAAATGCAGCTTTCAAAAACACAGGGAGGTTTTCCTCTTCCTCCCTCAAAGGCTGCAACTAAAATAATGGCATACAAAGACCAACATCGAAAGACTGATTTAACACAAAAAAAAAAAAGTTAAAACTACGCGTTCATATTTACTTAAATGATTGCAAACAAAACACGAACTATCAAGAGAAAGCCTCCTTTTTTCGTTCAAAATATTGTTTCAACGTTAAAACATGGACAGCTTCTCAGAAAACTACCGAACAAAAAATAGGGAGATTTTCAAATAACCATTACTAATGCGGTATTGTGGCTCACATACGGAAAGCATCTCCTCTCCACCACTCACCAATGCACAAATACGTCATGGGAGACAGGCGCCATTATCTAAAATGAGCCACGGTCTTTCGCTCACTTCTGTGGCACGTTGAAGCATCCCGGAGAAGCACCACTTCACGTGCTTCTCCGCACCAGTCACATCCAAATACGGCTCCAGCAAGGGCCAATGGCGAGGCTCACTCACTCCTCCAATGGGATGCAGTGGGGAGAGGAATCTGCCCTGAGAATTCAATTGAGGGCAATAACTAAGGCCAAGCTCCGGGGCGGAGCTAAAATGAGGAGGGCGTGCCACGGGCTTGAACGGCAGCGCAGGGTGGGCTGGGGGCGGAGCTGTCATGTAGGCTCGGCCGAAGATTGCCGAATGTCACCCGGCTTGTGTTGCTGTATCGCAGCCGACAGTTGGAAAGTGGAAGCCGAAGCACCCGCTGCGTTCTTGTTGTCGGCTATTCTCCAGGAATTTCTCAGTCCCTTTGTATAAACTCTATCGCCGACTTCACACGTTTAGCGCATAACTACGTTGCTATCTGTCCCATTCTTTCATTTGTTTTCCGCGTGACCTTATTTGTATTACGAGTGGTAATTTAGGCTGCGGGAAGCATTGTGGAATTCACAAACCCCCCCCCCCGTCCTGGCTCGAAGAGTGTCACGCTATGTGAGTGAAATGAGCGCGTTGTTGTTGCTGCAGCACAGCCGGCTGTTACCAACGGCGGATGAGTGAAGTCCTTCTGCTCTTGGAAAACCCTCGCTACACTCACTGCAGCAAAGGGGTTATATCATATGTGTGTATGCTTACCGGACTTTGGTCAATCGCTTTGACAGACACAGACAAGGAATCACAGCAACTAATTAATCTGATCTGCTGAGTTCACCGCATTCCACAAGGACGTGTATAAATCAACCGCCTCTTTTTTTTTTCTTTTTTCTGCTGAAGCATGGTTACCGGAGCATGGCAGGGATGCTGATGAACTATTGTCTTTTGATGATGCTTGTCCTTCGGATTGCACGCGAAGAACAGCGATCCGTCCAGGAGGGGGGGAGCAGGTTGGCGAAATTAGCTGGCATTTTACTTGTGTTCGCCGGATTCAGTGGCTTCGTTTCCCAGCATCAGCAGCAGACAATATCCCACCGCTTTGCCAACCGTTCCGCCCGCTCTCTGGACAGTTATGATCCAGGCTAACCTTCACGTCCCATACTGCAGTGAGTACATGTCTATCTATCTCAATGTACCAATTTAAAAGAGGGATACAACATCCCCGCCCAATTGTCCTGGGAGCCCTGGGAAAAATACATTCCGCGAGAACCCGTTTTAAAAAGCCAGAGCAGCGTTTTATTTTGCACACGTCCTGGTGTCGCTCTTTTCAAGCCCACCCATACCCCTCCCCCCCCCACACTTGATGTGAGACCTCGTAGAAGACCGTCTGTGTTCGTTGCACCAGTGGATCCTCTCTGTGGGGTCAAACTTTGCAAGTATCCTGCCTTGTTACCCCTTCAGCAACAGCAGTGTTCTACCTCAACCCCACCTTCATCTGACTCACACGGGACCGCCCCTGCGACCCCCAAAGACTAGGCGATTGGTGCATTTTTTCGCTGGGAGGAGAACCACAACGGCTTTCCAAAATGGGCCACCCGTGCGGAAAGATAGAACGTCCTCTAGCATTATTGCCTGGATGCCACAGGAAGGGTATCATCTACTCCTCTGCATCCCGGCCTGCCTGTAGAGATAGGACCGGTTTCCTTTGACCAATAGTGTTATCTTGAGAATGAAACGCGAAACACCCAAACCCAGCTGGAACTACTGGTTTGAATAGCCCATGACACTATGGCTGCTGGTAGCACTAGTGAGTGCTAGTCCTTAAGTCACCACCATGCATTCGCCCAGAGAGAACAAAGGAAGGCTATAACGCTGTTGGCATCATTATCTGAACTGGTCCCCACAAAAGGAAAATCGTTCTTCCATGGAATTTGGGAAAGCCTGCATTTTCTTCTCTGAGCTAACTCTTTTGTGAATTGCAGCCATCACAGAAACAGCATGCCTTCTGCAATCTATAGCGTGAAATATGTCACTGGTGTATAATCAATAACCAGAAAGCGTTTTATAATTGGCCATAGCGTGATCCAATCCAATGTGTAGGCGGATTGAAAGTACCTTTCCACAAAAACCCTTCAATTCGTTAATTATTATTCTATTTCATTCCAAAAACATTTTGGGAAAAGTTCTTAGCAAAGGTTCAGGAAACAGCATTGAGCATATCACCATTAGTCCCTTTAACAAGACTCATTTCCCAAATCTGCATCCTCCTTTTCCTGTCCCAACGGTTGTCAGTTTATTTCTGCCTGTCTCTGTCCTCGCCCTCCCAACTCGCTGGCTCACCTTTACCCGCTCCTCACTGAAACTGGGCACTTTTCCATTTGACGTGCATTAAGAAATATAGGGACCGACTCTTCGTCATCTAATGGTGGAGTCACCCTCACCAAGAACCCCAAAAATGCTATGCAACCAAAACGAATACTTAGCCAATATCTGCATTATCAACAATTTCCCCATTACTCACACATCCCTCTTCTTCAATTCTGTATTTAATAATGAAGCCACAAGCCTTCTCACAGCTGTATTTCCCAAAAATCCTGATCCTTTGTACATCAAGGATATAGGTCTTTGCCATGCTCCATCAGTCCTCTTGTTTTTCTTCTCCCTCTTTCCACAGTCTGTTCGATTCAGTTATTGAAAATGCAGCTGGTGTGCTTTGGTGGTTCACAGACATCCACCTCCCTCGTCTTGCACCTCTTGGGCGTCGGCTAAATTAGGTGGCAGGAACCAGATGCCCCTTGTAAGTATGTTTATTTCCTGCGGGTGGGGAGGGGCCAAAGGGACACATGCAGATATTTTTTAGGAGGATCATCAGAGGTTGGACTTCTACTGTATGGCATTGAGCAAATGAACTAGAGCAAATCTGCCACAGTTCTGAGGCTGAGCACTTTATGTAGAAACTCATCCGATGTTTTCCAAAGATAACAATTGCTGGCCAGAGGGGCAAGTCCTTACTAGTGATTTGGGACCCAGAAGACTGTCAGGGTCTAACGGCAGGATTTTCCTAGAGTCTCTGCGAGGCTCAGTCTGTATTATAGGCCCAAAACATGACTGATAAAAGTAATCCAAGGAATCAATAAGGAGAGCACGCGTTGCAATGAAATCAACATTTATTACATGCAAATATGTCAAGGAGGTTCAGTCAGCTCCGTAGAACTAAATAAGTGAAAACGCTCTCGTCACGCCCATATCAGTTTACAGTTTTCATAGACGAAAACTACAAAACAACATTTGTTACAAATATCAAGCACTTCTCAATCCCACACTCTACAGTGTCTAGCCCTCTACAGAAATCTAAACACAATATAGACGGCCCAAACCCATCAGTCAGTAACCTACCCATGACCATTTAAATGCTGCCCCCTACGGATGACCTATCTGTGCAGTCAGCAAAAAATACTCAGTTTCGATAGGACAGCATTATTGATATTACAATCAGCATTATTGTTACAATGTGTTAGGCAGAAACCTGTGCAGTTCCCTTAGGGAACACTGCAAAAGATTTAAGGCTACGGGTATTGGCAGTAAACCCACTTGGTAGCAGTCTGTACCACCCAGATTTACCTGGTAGCTGTGGCTGAGCAGTCAGACTTCCCTCAAGAAGAGTTAGGCAGTATGCAAAGTATACACAATAGGCACTCAGACACAATAATACAAGCAAACACTGACCAGAGCTTTGGTATCAAAGTATATAATTATTTATTTAAAAACACACAGTTGGAACACTCCAGCACTCTTATTGTAAGATATTCTAAACACAGTTACTATTATGATATATACACCCCTTTTTCCCTATCAGATAAATCACAATAAAACACCATTTATTTTCATACAGAGGTGAGCGCTTAACTAGATTGCACTCTAATAAGTTTGTGAGAAAGGGAGGGAAAAAGAAAGAATATGAAGAGGTACACCACTCTATGATTCAGGAACACTGTTAGCAAGACAGAGAGCAAAAAGTCACTGGTGAGCCAAAGTCCAAAGGCTGGGCCCACTCTTGAAGGGAGCAGAGCACAAATGCGCCCAAGATCACACAGTTACACTAGGCTCAGAAAGTCTTGCAGAGGGTTCAAAAAAGAGTTTAGAGAGGCTTAGAAAAGTTTAGCCAGGGTGTCCCAGGCTAACCCAGGTTCGAAAGCCGGGGGCTAAATCTACCCCGTACAGTCGGTAGCAAGGGAAGCCAGGCGGGACACGGTACCTTAAGTGGGAAGGATCCTCCAGCGGTGGCAGTTGTTCCTGGTAGTGGGTGCAAGTTGTGTCGTCGTGCAGGGGAACAGAAGATCTGGAATTGGAGGAAAGATGAAGGTTGTTGCACTACCAGGGAAGAAACCAGCCGCAGAGTTTTCCGGTTAAAGGTGCTACCTTGGTTTCGCGGTCGTGGTAAAATGTGGTATCCCGGTTGCCGGGGTGCTTGGCACGGGCAAGGCGGCCACGAGGTACGTCGGGAAAGCGAAAAGACGGTGAAACTGGTTATCCCCACCAGTCAAAGGAAGAAGACTCTCCGGCGGGAGATCTCCTCTGTCGTTGGGAAAAGTGGCGAGGCAGTCCAGCAGGGCTCCACCGGTGGTGGTGTTGTGGCAGGTCGGCTCAGCTTCTCCCTCGTCGTATTTTTAGGTCCTGTGGCGACTTCTGAAGTTCCAGTCCCCAAAGCCCTGCTTTTATGCAGCAAACCCCCATTCACTCAGCCTAGCTGTCACTCAAACATGCTAAGTGGTGAGCCGGCTGGCTCACCATTTGGACCAATCAGGATGGAGTGCGACTTGAGTTGCCTAGGCAACTCAGTCCAGGGTGCTTAAATTTCCCTCCACCCCTCCTAAGTACCCCAGACAGAGTGGCACCACTTTGGAGGGCTTCTGTGGAGAAGCCTGCCAAAAAGTGGAACAAAGGGCTCGACTTGGGTTGGAGTCACAGAAGCGAACACAAATGCCATTTTAGAATCAAGTTTTGGCAAAAAATACCAACCGGAGAATTAATATTAATTAAATAAACCGGCGGTATGTTCAAGGCTACTGTAAATAATTAAATAAAGATAGTAGCCTAAAGCAATGGGAAATCCCATAGGAAAATATTTGCGGTTGAATATAAAAAGTAGTATCCACTGCCACCAGCCAAAACTCGATCAGGGGGGACGGAGACGTGCCCCCTCGACTAACAGACCCTGGGGCAATCGAATTGCCCCAGCCAGTACGTCCACAATATGATGGTTTGTACTGGTTCTGTTCAGAATTTAAGACTAGTAAAGTCAATGGTGACTTTACATGCCCTGGGAGACAGTAGTCAGTCCCAGGGTATGGAGTCTATACTGGGGGGTCACTATGACACCCCTGTGTTACTGCACTGAGGGTGCTGTGTAACACACATCACAAAAAACAGATGAAGCCCTATGGAGTAAAAGACCCCATAGCCCATTAAACACTTCTAGATTCAAAGAAACACCCTCAAATCATGTCCAAGAGTGAGGGTAAAAGAGTCTCACCCTTGGCAGGAGAAAAAAATAAACCCCAAAAATCCAGCAAAGCTGCTGGGGGACTCACTAGGTTAGGAAATTCAGCCTAAACAGAGAATTCTCCCTAACACTCGCCCCCCCAGACTAAGGGACAGGAGGATTTAATCCACTCCTAGATGAACCTCATACCTCTAGTCGATGACATACATCCTAGAGAGTCCATCAGCATTTTGATGGTGACACCCTGACCTGTGCTCAATGGTGAAATCAAACCCTTGCAGGCAGATTGACCATCTCAATAGTTTTGGATTTTCCCCCTTCATTTGCATTAACCATCTCAAGGGTTGGTGGTCAGTCTGAATGACAAAAGTAGGACCATACAAGTATGGCCTAAACTTCTTCAGTGCCCACACAATAGCAAAGAATTCTCCTTCTATTGTTGCCCACCTTGTCTCAGGATCCTTCAGTTTATGGCTGATGAAGCAAATGGGGTGCTCCCTACCCTTCTCATCCAATTGGCTTAGAACTGCACCTATACCTACATTGGAAGCATCAGTTTGTACAATGAAAGTTTGGTGGTAGTCAGGAGCTCTCAATACTGGAGCTTGGCAAAGAGCTTTCTTCAGTTTTTCAAAGGCCTGATTGCACTCCTCAGTCCATTTGACCTTTTTAGGGAATTTTGGAGACGAGATTACATTCAGTGGAGAAGCTGTGGTCCCATAGTTCTCAATGAAATTCCTGTATTACCCAGTGAGGCCTAGGAAGGCTCTCACTTGGGTTTGAGTAGTAGGTGTTGTCCAATTTTGCACAGCTCAATCTTGCTGAGCAAAGGCCTTATTCCTCCACCTGTTACCTCATGCCCAAGGTAGACCACCTTACTTTGACCTATCTGGCATTTACTTGCCTTGATAGTCAAATTGGACATGTCCTAGGTGGTTCACATGGGTGTCCTGTCAATTGGTCGACTGCAATTTGGTCGACTGCAATTTGGTCGACACCATTTGGTCGAATGCCAAATGGTCGAATTTTTTTTTTTAATTTATATTTTTTTTTTTTGGGTTTTCGTGTGGGGAAAGAAAAAAAAAAGAAAAAAAAAGAAAAAAAAGGGGGTCTGGGGGGGGACCCCCCAAAAAACCCCAAAAAAGGGGTAAAAAAAAAAAAAAAATTCGACCATTTGGCATTCGACCAAATGGTGTCGACCAATTGTCCTGTCGACCAAATGTTTTCGACCAATTGACTGGTAACCGTTCACATGATCCTCACAGGAGTGGCTGAAGACTGCAATGTCATCCAAGTATGCCATGCAGAAGTCCTCCATCCCAGCTAGAACTTGGTTCACCATCCTTTGGAATGTAGCAGGTGCATTTTTTAATCCAAAAGACATGACCTTAAATTGGTACAAGCCAACTGGGGTGGAAAATGCAGTTTTCTCCTTGGCATGGTCTGTCAAGGCTATTTGCCAATAGTCTGACGTAAGGTCAAATGTGCTGAGGTACTTGGCTGCACCAAGTTTATCCACCAACTCATCTGTCCTGGGTAAAGGGTGGGCATCAGTCTTGGTGACTGCATTAAGAGCTCTATAGTCCACAGAATCTCAAGTCTTTGGATCCTGCCTTTGGTACTAACACAACTGGGCTAGACCATGGACTAGTAGAGGGTTCTATTACCCCGAGATCAAGCATCTTCTTGACCCCCCCTTGATATGGGTTCTCACATTTTCTGACATTCGGTATCCTCTGCTTTTGACTGGCAGACAGTCACCAGTGAGTATCTCGTGTTGTCCCCAAGGGGTCAAACCTGGTGAGAGTGAGAACAGGGAGGCAAACTGATTTAACATAGATTTGCAGTCCTCTTGTTGCTCAGGTGTCAGATCTGAAGTGAGATTGACTCCTTCAATTTTTTCATCTAAAGGTACACTTCTGAGGAGATCAGGGAGAGACTCACTCTCTTCTTCCTCTGCTGCTGAAGCTAGAAGCAAGGCTCCTACTTCAGGTCTGGAGATGTACGCTTTCAGTCGGTTGGTGTGGAAGACTCTAGGAGCTTCCCTGGATCTGCCCAGATCCACCAGATAGTTGACCTCTCCAAGTTTTCCAACAACTTTGAAGGGTCCCATCCATTTGTCTTGCAAGGCCCACTGCCTTGTTGGGAGCATAACGAGAACTAGCTGGTCTTGAGTGAACTCAACCATGTTAGCCTTTTGATCATTCCAATGCTTGACCAAAGCTTGTCCAGCTTTCAGGTTATCACTAGCTTCTGCCATCATGTGTGACATTCTCCTTTGGAGACCTATCACATAGTCAGTCACTCTGACTGGCTTGAGGGGAGGAGTGCCTTCCAACCCCTCCTTAATCAGGGCCAATGGACCGCTGACCGGATGGCCATAGAGAAGTTCAAAGGGAGAATAACCTACTCCCTCCTGAGGGACTTCTCTATAAGCAAAGAGAAGGCATGGCAGTAGAAGGTCCCACTTTCTTTTCAGAGGTTCCTCTAAAGCACCTATCATGCTCTTCATGGTTCTGTTAAATCTTTCTACCAGCCCATTGGTTTGGGGGTGGTAGGCGGTTGAGAACTTGTAAGTAACTCCACAGGTTTTCCACATGGCTTTCATGTAGTGGGACATAAAGTTTGACCCCCTGTCGGATATTACTTCCTTAGGAAACCCAACCCTGGTAAAAATACCAAGGAGGGCCTTAGCCACAGCCGGAGCTGTAATAGTTCTCATAGGTATTGCCTCAGGGTATCTAGTAGCATGGTCTACTACAACAAGGATAAACCTGTTGCCTGAGGAGGTAGGGGGATCAAGGGGACCAACAATGTCAATCCCTACCCTCTGAAATGGGACTCCCACAACTGGGAGAGGCACTAATGTTGCCACATTCTTGGAGCCAACCTTACCAGAAGTTTGGCAGGTATGGCAGCTCTTGCAGAACATATCTACTTCGGCCCCCATTTTTGGCCAGTAGAAGTAGAGTGAGAGCCTTTCCTTGGTCTTCTTGAAACTCAAGTGACCAGCCAAAGGAATCTCGTGGGCTAAGTGCAAGAACTGTTGTCTGTTTTCTTGAGGTACTACAAGGCGTTTGCAGTCTCCAGGTTCAGACTCAGTTGGTTCACTGTAGAAGAGGCCATCTTCCCAGTGCAACCTATACTTCCCAGGCTCTTGCCCATCAGCCTGAGCAGCTGCCTGTTGGCGGAGACACTCCAGAGTTGGACATTCTCTTTGTCCCTTATGGAAAGCTGCCCTGCTGGGTCCACCTTCTGCCAGTAAAGACTGCAGCTCAGGATGGTCCTCTGGGTCTAGATCTCCATTACGTTCTTGGCCTCCCACTAGCTCTTCTTCAGAGTCTAGTTCAACCATACAGGGTTGTACCCCCCTCTCAGCCTCAGCTGGAGGTGGAGTTACAGGTGTAACTGTTGGAAGCACTGGAGTGCTTGCTGCTGACTTATTCCTAGGACTCTTGGGTTGCCCCTTTGCTCCTGATCTGGTAGTTACTGCAGTGAGTTGTTCCAGTGGTAAAGGAGTGATCTCTGTCATCATCTCCTGAGGTAACCCCATCGCAGGGTTTTCTCTCTTGCAGGTTTTGTGAGCTCCTGTAACCTTTTACTAGGTGGTCTGGGGGTATGTGGCACAACTCCAAGAGCTTTTAGGTCATTACCCAACATAACCCTACCTGGCACTTCACATTGTACACTGACAGGTATTTTTACAGCCATGTCATTACACTGGATGAGAACTGGTAACTGGGGACACATCTGCACAGGCCCTCCAGCTAACTTGGTGAGGCATTTGGGCGCCTTAGCAACATCCTCTGCCTTGAAAAATGATTCATCCACCACAGTTATGCTGGCCCCAGTGTCTCTAATGGCAGGAGTCTCCTGACCATTCACCTGGACACTGTCTTTATAATGCTCTTTAGTATTATCTGGGATTGCATTATACACATCTAAATTCTGTTGTTCCCACAACCCCAGAGAGACTAAAGAAACACTGGCTGAGACTCCAATGGTTTCATCATCCAGCAGTAGAAAGTTTCCACTTGCCATGGGGACTTCCTCTTCTGGAGCGAAGTCTAAGGAGGCAAGTTGGATCCTTGAAGGTTTACCCTTACAACTGGGATCTCCTTTCACATGGTCAGTAGAGCCACAAACAAAGCATTTACCAAATGCCTTCTGGAATGGAGGCTTGTTCTGACCTCCCTCTGGTTTGGCACCAGAGGAGACACTGTTCTGCTGTGGTTTCCCTGGTGGCTTACCCTTCTGGTTTTGTTTGGGGCCCTCTTTGGAATTTGCAGTGTTAGAATTCTCTTTGGAGTCCTTTTTAGGCTGTTTCCCCTCATCCTTTTTCTGAGTTACACCAGAATCCTTGTGAGTGGCCCTGTTGGCAACCCACAAGTCAGCAGCCTTAGCTAGCTTTCGGGAATCTAATTCCTTTGAATCAGCCAAGTGCTGTCTGAGCTCAGGAGAGCAGGCATCATAAATTGACTCCAACATAAAAAGATTCTTCATACCTTCATAAGTGTTCACTTTGTAACCCTTAATCCATCCCTCTAGGTTTTTCAACCCTTCACTCACCCAGGTAGCCCATGGGGTACCATCATGCTTTTTGTTGGTTCTAAACCTCTTAAGATAATGGGAAGGGGTCTTCCCAAACCTAGCTATCAAAGCTAGTTTATACACATTCATACTCTTTCCTATCCTCCTGCCCCAACTCCATTACCACATCAGTTGCAACAGGGGGAAGCCTAGAGAACAACCAGGTGAGTAAGTCATTTCCTGTGATGTTCTGGAGCCCATGATTATATTCAAACAGAGACAACCAATCCAACACATCCAACTTAGGCTCAAACATACCAACCAATTCTTTAGGCATCCAGGGTATTTTAGGACTGAAACTTCTAGAGGAGCCAGAGAGAGAAGCATTTTCGACAGATAATTTCTTCATTTCTAGCTCATGCTTGAGCTCCATTTCCCTTAGCCTTAGTTCTTGATTCATTTCCTGATGTCTCTGTTCAGCCAGAGTATTCAGTCTCTTGAACTCTAGTTCAAGTTTCATTTTCTCTAATTTGAGATATTGAGGACTTAGTGTGGGACTTGGTAAAGGCCCAGTAGGTACAGCAGGTAGAGCAGACAGAGGCCTAGGGGGGACAGTCACAGCAGCCTCACCCTCCTCTTCTGACTCTTCCTCAAGAATATCAACATTTTGATCAATATCAATTTCTATACTCTTATCTGAATTTTCTGGCATGTTAGCTTCCTCAGACCCATCATCCAGACTTTGGTTAGCTAAAAACCTTTCTATTAACTCCATTTTCTTGCCTTTAGTCAGGAGGTTCTTATGCTTACACAATACTCTTAAACAATCAGCAGTTTTTGTAGCAAGGCACTCTTGACTATAAGTCTCCATAGTTGACATGTTAGAAATATTACTTTTTCAGTGCTAAGCTTTGTGGTTAGTTGTACTAAGGTATCCTCAAGCACTCTAATGTGTATACTCAATACAAATCCCACCGCGGTACACCAGTGTTAGACAGAAACCTGTGCAGTTCCCTTAGGGGACACTGCAAAAGATTTAAGACTACAGGTGTTGGCAGTAAACCCACTTGGTAGCAGTCTGTACCACCCAGATTTACCTGGTAGCTGTGGCTGAGCAGTCAAACTTCCCTCAAGAAGAGTTAGGCAGTATGCAAAGTATACACAATAGGCACTCAGACACAATAATACAAGCAAACACTGACCAGAGCTTTGGTATCAAAGTATATAATTATTTATTTAAAAACACACAGTTGAAACACTCCAGCACTCTTATTGTAAAATATTCTAAACACAGTTACTATTATGATATATACACCCCTTTTTCCCTATCAGATAAATCACAGTAAAACACCACTTATTTTCATACAGAGGTGAGCGCTTAACTAGATTGCACTCTAATAAGTTTGTGAGAAAGGGAGGGAAAAAGACAGAATATGAAGAGGTACACCACTCTATGATTCAGGAACACTGTTAGCAAGGCAGAGAGCAAAAAGTCACTGGTGAGCCAAAGTCCAAAGGCTGGGCCCACTCTTAGAGGGAGCAGAGCACCAATGCGCCCAAGATCACACAGTTACACTACGCTCAGAAAGTCTTGCAGAGGGTTCAAAAAGAGTTTAGAGAGGCTTAGAAAAGTTTAGCCAGGGTGTCCCAGGCTAACCCAGGTTCAAAAGCCAGGGGCTAAATCTACCCCGTACAGTCGGTAGCAAGGGAAGCCAGGCGGTACACAGTACGTTAAGTGGGAAGGATCCTCCAGTGGTGGCAGTTGTTCCTGGTAGTGGGTGCAAGTTGCGTCGTCGTCCAGGGGAAGAGAAGATCTCGACTTGGAGGAAAGATGATGGTCGTTGCACTACCAGGGAAGAAACCAGCCGCAGAGTTTTCCGGTTAAAGGTGGTACCTTGGTTTCTCTGTGGTGGTGAAACGTGGTATCCCGGTTGCCGGGGTGCTTGGCACGGGCAAGGCGACTACGAGGTAAGTCGGGAAAGCGAAAAGACAGTGAAACTGGTTATCCCCACCAGTCAAAGGAAGAAGACTCTCGGGCGGGAGATCTCCTCTGTCGTTGGGAAAAGTGGCGAGGCAGTCCAGCAGGGCTCCACCGGTGGTGGTGTCGTGGCAGGTCGGCTCAGCTTCTCCCTCGTCGGATTCTTAGGTCCTGTGGCGACTTCTGAAGTTCCAGTCCCCAAAGCCCTGCTTTTATGCAGCAAACCTCCATTCACTCAGCCTAGCTGTCACTCAAACATGCTAAGTGGTGAGCCGGCCGGCTCACCACTTGGGCCAATCAGGATGGAGTGCGACTTGAGTTGCCTAGGTAACTCAGTCCAGGGTGCCTAAATTTCCCTCCACCCCTCCTAAGTACCCCAGACAGAGTGGCACAACTTTGGAGGGCTTCTGTGGAGAAGCCCGCCAAAAAGTGGAACAAAGGGCTCGACTTGGGTTGGAGTCACAGAAGAGAACACAAACGCCATTTTAGAATCAAGTTTTGGCAAAAAATACCAACCGGAGAATTAATATTAATTAAATAAACCAGCGGTATGTTCGAGGCTACCGTAAATAATTAAATAAAGATAGTAGCGGTTGAATATAAAAAGTAGCATCCACTGCCACCAGCCAAAACCCGATCAGGGGGGGATCAGGGGGGACGGAGACGTGCCCCCTCGACTAACAGACCCTGGGGCAATCGAATTGCCCCAGCCAGTACGTCCACAATATGATGGTTTGTACTGGTTTGTACTGGTTCTGTTCAGAATTTAAGACTAGTAAAGTCAATGGTGATTTTACATGCCCTGGGAGACAGTAGTCAGTCCCAGGGTATGGAGTCTACACTGGGGGGTCACTATGACACCCCTGTGTTACTGCACTGAGGGTGCTGTGTAACACACATCACAAAACACATGAAGCCCTATGGAGTAAAAGACCCCATAGCCCATTAAACACTTCTAGATTCAAAGAAACACACTCAAATCATGTCCAAGAGTGAGGGTAAAAGAGTCTCACTCTTGGCAGGAGAAAAAAATAAACCCCAAAAATCCAGCAAAGCTGCTGGGGGACTCACTAGGTTAGGAAATTCAGCCTAAACAGAGAATCCTCCCTAACACAGTGGCCTTTTCCCATTGGCCAGGACAACTTCATGATGTGCATTCCCCCCGAGACAACCCAATCCTGAAGCAAGTGTGAACAGTGAAGACAATAACCGTAGGCAACAAAATAGACACAATACTACTTTCTCATGAGACCGGGCAACTTGGCACCCCTCAGCGATTCTAAGACCTTGCAGCTGTGCACTTGGCAACACCTCATGCAACTCCCATCTTGAAACATGTTGCTTTCCTAGCACACATCCATTCATATCTCTCTTGGGAACCATGTAGCTTTATAAACAGAGCCAAATTACTGCTCCTGAGGACTAATTTCTCCAATTTCTTTGCTCTCTTTCACCTGCCAGCTGCCGTTCCAATGGTCCGACACTTCTTAATGGGGGCAGTATAACCACAACCTTGTTCAAATCCCTGCCTACGACTTGCCTCCAGGCCTTGTGCACACCAAAATGTGTCCTTCACTGTCATTACATTTATCTAATGTTGGGAACATAGCTTTACCTATCTCCTGCCTGAAACGTCTGGGAACATCTAAGTATCGCCTATCGAATTTTGACACCATGCACTCCAAATGTGTGATGTTTTTTTGGTAAAAATGAATTTAGATCAATGTCAAGACTGGTTTGAGGTGCAGAGGAGAAAAGAAACAGCCCTGGCATATGGGTTGTCAATATAATAGAACACAATTAAGTTCCCAGTTGGGGAACTCCCGTCCCCTGCACACTATCAATGGCTAGAGTAGCCCAGTAATTTTAGAATAGTAGAAGTAGGTATTTAGTAAAGGTAAATATTACAAATAAAAGTCACTGTCTTCTTTAAGGGTCTATCAGTCAGATATGACCCTGAGTACACCATTCACAAAGTCTTTTTGTTCTTTTTCAAAGATGATTTATTCCAAATATAAGTGCCCAACGCATTTCGAGATACAATCTCTTCATAAGGGGCTTTGCGCTGAATACATTTTCATTTTTCATATATCTACAAATATTCAACAAAAAGTACAAATTAGTAAATGTAAATGATCCCAAATAAAGGTTGTAGTTTATCATGTTAATATTCTAACCAAGTTCAAATTGTGCAGTCAGAGAAACAGATGCAATCATCTTCCATAAGACCCAATCGGGTTTCTTGTTGGTAAGAACAAATAGAGAAACATAACACATATAGATATTTTTACCATTAAGTCATCATTTTCAATTTCAAATATGGTTCATCCTTGTAAGAACAGTAAAGGAATTATTGACAAAAATCAGCCTAAAACCCATGTCAATCAAGATAAACAAACGGGCAGACATTGTTATAAAAAAGCGTACCATATGTTGATAAGGAAGCATTCCTAAGAAGGTAATAGCAAATGAACCGTCTGCCAATTGAAATGGCTTGCAAGTAGTCTACCTAAGGAGTGTGAAAGAAAAGAAAGGAAAAGGTACCTCAGATTGAACCAATGTTTTGGTATAATAAATGACAAGGAGCAAGAGGTTAGCATACTTACTAGAGTATGGTATAAGGCCCGGTTCCCAAACTAAGGGGTCGATTCATGGAGCAAACGTGCGCCGAAAATCCCAGCGCAAGCAGGCGCAAGGTGGCGCAAGCGCGAGAAACGCAGCGCACGTGTGCGATTCAAGGAAGACGCTGCGCGTGTTTCCCGCTGTCCGTGCGCCCAATCCAGCCATGGCGCACGCAGGCATACACGGCGTGCGCTACGTGCACAGCAAAAGCGCACATAGCGTGGCGCACACAACCAAAGTGGGCGGAACAGTGGGCGTAACACGCGGAATGGGGAATAACGCGTGAAAAAGAAGGCCTAACTGGGGAAGTACTGCAGGGAACTACACAGAACGCCCACACGCACGCGAACAACCCGTATTCATTGATTTGTATATGGGAAACCCGCGCACGGCAAAAGACGCACACAGGCATCAACGCGTCCGCCACACGAAGGCAGGCGGAAGCATCCCCGCGCACAGTATAAAAGTGCGCGCAAACAACAAACACGTATATACAGCTACGATGAATGCCCCATTTGTCGCAGCACTGATCGTGGGACACCGCAGGAGGAGGAGAATAGCCAGGGCACGCATTATCGCACCACGGACAAGCCTTTTTGGGATGCCTGACGACCAGGTCTATGGCAGGTATAGGTTTCCACCCCACATCATCCTAGACCTGGTCAGGGAGTGGGAAGATGACCTTACATCCCCCACCCTTTGCTCCCAAGCATTGAGCCCCTTGGAGAAGCTGCTCAATGTCCTGCATTTTTTGGCCACTGGGTCATTTCAGCGCACTACTGCCATAGTGGGGGGGGGCTCTCACAGGCCACGCAGTCACGCTGCCTACACCAGGTACTGGCAATCATGACAGCGCGCCCCTCAGTCCGCAGGCACATATACATGCCCAGAACACCCGCAGAAAGGCAGGCCATTGTCCTGGATTTTTTCAGGGTCGCACACTTCCCCAAAGTGCTCGGTGCCATAGATTGCACCCATGTGGCCCTATGTCCACCTAGGGCCACTGAGCACATCTACCGAAACCGCAAGCACTGCCATTCCATCAATGTACAGGTGGTATGCGATGCAAAGGGAATCATCACCTCTGTCTATGCAAACTACCCTGGCTCCACCCATGACAGTTTCATATACAGAATGTCCGCCCTGAGCCGGGCCCTGGAAGCTGGGCAGCATGGCGACACATGGCTCCTAGGTGAGTACAAATGCCCTTGCACATGCATGCATGTCACACACACACACACAAATAAACAAACCCCAATAATCACAACCATTTACACCTCCCCAGGGGACAGTGCCTACCCTCTGAGCAACCACATGATGACGCCAATCCGGAACCCCACCACACCACCCCAGGTAAGATACAACGCCACCCATATTGCAACCAGGGCCATAGTGGAGCGCACATTCGGAGTGCTCAAGTCACGTTTCCGCTCCCTTGACCGCTCTGGCGGGCAGCTACTCTGTGCACCACCAGTAGTGTGCAGGATCATTGTGGCAGCATGTGTCCTGCACAATGTTGCAACACGGAAGGGCGTCCCGGTGGACATGGTGGTGCCCCCACATCCGCAACCACAGGCACAGGCGCTGCCCATGGGAGGGGACAGGGCACGTGGCGAGGAATCCCGGACCAAGCTTGTGGCCACATTTTTCACCTAAACTCCCACCCCTGCGGAGTGCACACAGGCCTGGCACATACCAGGTGACAATCAATGATGACAAAGAGACAGTCAACTGTCACAACCCTACCACCCTGAGATAGTTGCCATGGAAGTGCCACATTGTCTGCATCCATAGCTACTTAAACACAAGCTATCCTGTGTGACCAAAAGGTACACATATGACATGACATGATATGGCCTATACACAAGTATTTCAAGGTGCGATGAGGCAGGGAGAGGGGAACAAGGGAAGACAGACAATGGTACTATTAGGCCAGGTGTCATTTAGATTGTGCAAGTGCAGGGGTAGGGGGAAGGGAAAAGTGCAAGGGGAAGGGGAGGGGGGGAGTGCAGTACAGGGTAAGTAGACCAAAAATCAAATACATAGGCCAGCTGGTGGCAAATGCAAAGGTAAGTGCAGACAAGTGCTGGGAAGGGGGGGGCTGTAGGGATAGAGAGACAGTACCGCAGTGCAGGGGTTGCCAGGGAGGCAGTGCAAGTGGAGAGTGGCTGGGCCAGGGACCGAGGTCAGTGAGAGTGGCCCAGTTGCAGATCCAGTGCAGTTCCAGTGAAGAATTTAGCAAGGGAGAGGCAGAGAGAAAGCAGAAGCAAAGAGGAAGGTCTTGAGGTGCTTCCCGAACCGGAGATGGTTCTCCTCAAGTTCCAGTGAGGCAGGAAGGCTGTTTCCAGAGGGAGGGCCCTGCCGCGGAGAGAGATCTACCCCCAGCTAGTTGCTTTGAGAAGCGGATGACCCTGACATGCAAGGTGTGAATCACACACACCTGCAAAACAGGCCATGGCCATCACTGTTATGTCACTCAAACCCTCCCAAACCACAACATGACATGGCAAGCAATACCCATACACCAACACAGTAACAATAAGGTACACATTGCCATGTCCAAAATGTACAGTGGCATCAGACAATGATGCCTGACCTGGAATCAGATGAAATGACTGACCAACAACCTCCCACCCAAAATAAGTGATTTCCAAATGCATTACAGGAGTTGTAGACGTAACATGCCTGTCTACATGCACATTGTGCATTGCAAAATCAACACTGCAGCTTCTGTGTGCTGTGTCCTACTCCTGCAACACACTGCTCAGCGCACAGCACAGTGAACAGCCATTGTGTGTGATGCACACCCTGAGCATCACATCTAAGTGACAGACCACATCAAAAAGCAAATTAGGCATGTACAGGATCCATAATTGGTCACAGAACATGTGCTGCAGGGACACAGTCGGCACCAGAAGGCAAACAGTGTACACGTGGATATGCAAGGGTGGTAGTACATGTAGTGCATCAGAGTGCAAGTGTGTGGGTCAGGAAGGACATGCACTCAACATATGCATGTGCAATCAAGTGACCATCAGTGTTCTCTACACATCACATGTGAACATTCACCATGTGTACACCCCAGCATGTCAAACCACAACTATCCCCTCGCACCTGAAAGGTAAACACAACACATGAACAGGCATTGATCAGCAGAACACAACATGTACATAGGATACCACCATTACAATGTCAGGGTTCCCATCACAATGCAGGGCAAGGCAACTATCAACAACAACCCCCCCCTCCCTCACAAATGACCATGAGCAGGGTTGGACTGGCCCTTTCGGTCTTTCGGCCCGTGGCCGAACGACTCTGGGGGTCCCTGGGGCCGGTTTTCCGGCAGCCACCTCTGGGCCGGTTTTTATTTCTCAATTATGTGATTTTTTTATTGTGTGTGAGCCACGCCGTGCGGAGCAGCAGCAGGCACAGCTCGCGAGTACTAGTGTGTGACTCACGCGGGCTGTGGCCGCCTGTGGCCAGGAAGTCAAGGGGAGGGGGGAGGGCTGGGCCCTCTGGGCTGGTCTGCAGCAGGGCCGGCGCGCAGCACTGTCTGCAGACTTCGGTCTGCACACAATCTTCATGCAAGGAAGGTACACTAGATGTTACCTTGCTTTGATGATTGCATCTGCATCATGCATGCATCATAATTTATGATGCATGCAGATGCATGTGCATAAATAATTCATCACGGACGTGGGGCCATGTGGCCCACCGGGTTGCCACAGCAGGGGGCCGGTGCCTTGTGTGCTCGGCTGGCTCGCGCGCTCCGTTCGGGCCGGCGCCGCAGCAGCCAGAATGTTACTTTGATCTGGGAGGGAGGCAGGCTGAAGCAATTGACACTAAAGCAAAATTGTAACACCTGCCTCCCTCCCTCCGAGTCCTGACCCTGGGGGGGATGGGGGGGGCAGGGCAGGCAGCCTGCCTGCAGCCGGGCCGAGGGCCTGAGGCTGAGCTGGGGCTGTGGCACTTCAGTGACATTTATCACGCTAGTAGTCTACTAGACTAGTTGCTTTACTTTGCAAGCACTGCTGACTTGTGCCTGGGGGCTGGGACCCAGGGCTGCCGGCCCTGGAACAACAAGACAATAAATTCGGCTGGGCGGGCAGTCTGCCCCCTGCCCGCCCAGTGCCGCCAATTGTATTTCTTTGGGCTTTAATTGCCTGCCCTTGGGCCGACCACCTGGGCTGCTGGCATGATTTATTTGGGCACGCACGCCGCACTGCGCAGTCACACCGACACAGCGCGCAGCTGAGGCAGCACTGACTCGGGCAGAGAGAGTGGTGAGACTACTACTGAGACAAGAGAGGCAGAGAGAGCCACCACCACCAGGCACCAGTTGAGCTCTGAGCCCCAGAAGCACACCGCCACCAAGTCACCACTGTGGACCTCAGACAACTTGGAGGCCGCCCGCCGGCCCGCCGCTGCCAGCCCAGTGCCCAGCCGCAGAGCAGAGGACCACCGCAGAGGAGGACCACCAGGCAGCAGGCGAGTGAGTCCTTACGAGTCAAGACTCTATCATGGGCCTGATGTAAAAAGTGTTTTTCAAAGGGAAACGCTTTGTAAATCAGTCCCTGCGTCCTTGTCCTGTTTCCCCACGTAATGAAACAGGGTAGATTGAGGTACTGAAGGCATGGTTTAAAATGCCCTTTTAGGTTGAGTGAGTGAGGAAGACCGGCTGAGGATATGGCTGGTTACATCTCGAGCCTCTCCCCAGTGAAGCGGCTAACTGGCTCTTTTTAATTGAGATTCTAAAAGGCCTGGAACTGAAAGAACAGGAGAAGTGAGGTAAGCCTGTTTTTTTACGTTCCTGATCATTTTAATGGGATTTTCGAGATGGAGCAGAGGGGCCATAGTGTGTAACCACTAACCGCCCCACCTCCTGTCAACATGTTCGCTCCATTAGCAAAAAAAAAGTTCACCTGTTTATAAAACACGATCCTTGCAGAGTGATTCATTAAAGCAAACAATGACACACTTGCAATATACACTGGAGATGCTGCCGGTGACAGCCAAAGACATGCGAGGGGGGCTCCAGCATCAGAAGCCCTCTTCACTCAGTGACTCTCAGGTGGGTTTATTTGAACAAGTCAGTGGGTTGAGGCAGATAAACAGTAAAGGGCAGTGAAGACAGTAAAGCAGGCCAGATTCTGCACTGCCTTGCCGCAGATATGTTCATATACACAGGGACTGCCTGCCTTACAGAAATCGTGCCCTGTCTGTCGCTGCAAACGCGTTATACTGCACAATGGGTAAAAGTAGTGAATTCATTGATCCTCTACCAGTGACTTAAAACAGGAAAAATGCCCTGCTACTTCTCAGAGAGGTCTGCCAAACCAGAGCCCGTATTTCCCACTTTGATGTTTAAACATCTTTTTTTCTTTTTTCTGAAGGGCCAAGTAAAAATAAAAATAAATCATAAAACATAAGTCTTTCAGAAATCCATTAGACTTGTGAAGTTTTCTTCACCACATGTGACCAGGCATCATCCCTGGCTCGGCTCTACAGGCATAACGTGAGCATGGTGTGGCAGCAAGGAAGGACGAGGGGGGGTGACATTATTTATAGACCGAAGATTATTTATTTATTTATTATATAGGGAAAGCTTTTGAAAAGCGCCTCATATATCGTTTACCTCGCCTATCCAACGGGTGCAATGTAAAATTGTACCAGGGTTTACATAAATACCGCTCATTATAAATTAAAATCATGGAAATTACTGCCGAGCATTTGGACCTTTTCTCATTTAGGATCATCACTGCGGGCCTGATTTACAAGGCGTTTTTTCAATGGGATGGCGCCATTGCAAAAAAAGCTTCTGTAAATCAGGCCGCGTGTGTTATATGCAGGACTATATTGTACGGACACTTCAAGATAGTCGGAGCATTCGCATCCGCCAGAAAATGTAATTTATGCCATGGTTTCATTTAATTACCTATAACATGTGGCGATATTTTATATGCACAAGTTTCCCAATTATTAATAATTGAAAAACAATAAATGCCTGCATTATGAAGTTGTAAAAATAAGTCAATAGCGATGGGGCAGATCTTGGTTTAGACAAAAGGCGACACATGCGTTGTGGAACGTGGATTGTGTCATTTGTGTGGCGAAGATGGTGTTGACATGTTGTACCACAGCTATGTGAAGCATGCAGCCCTTTCTCACCCTGCCTTACGGCCTGAGCGCCTTCTGCACAAGCACACAAAGGGCAGGCCCCTTTCACTATCCTCTGAACGTGCCTTACTGTTTTTTTTCTTATACATTCATAATGTCTGGAAGTCCCTCTGCGAGGCAAACATAGTTTGCATTTTGTGTTTGATAGCGAGGCTTGTCCTTCTTCCCTGTCCAGCGATGGGATTTCTCTCCCACACTTACTGTGATGCACTTCTTAATTTGCTCCCACGCAGCGTGCTGGTAGGACGCCAATCAACCTTTCTGTCAGTGATCTCAAAATTGAACTCCGGCGCTTTATTTGGCAAACTGTCCCTAGCAGATGTGTGGCACACGTTATTAACTCCACTATCGGAGAGCCGAAAATGTCGTTAGTTTGGGGGAAAGGGGTGTGTTTCATCAATAGACCTGCTGTGGGTGGACTCTTTTGTGTCAACCTGACCCATATCAAAAACATCTGCTCCCAGTGCTCCCCATTGCCAGCGCCGTGGCCCACGTGTAGGTTTGATGCAGTGGATAGCGCCTGCTTTCCAACACGGTGACAGAAGCCATGGGGCTTTATATAATGCCGGCCTCCTCCGTGCATGTGAACGGCAGCTCAGCCGTGTGTTTACTGGATGAGGTGTAAAAAGGCATGGAAGCCAAGGCCACCCGAATTATTGCAAATTCTATTTCCCCCGGTCAGCACACAATGAAAATCCCACCGAGCGCACCACAAACGCAGACCGCTTACGCTTACGTGGCTCTTGGCACTCATTGATTGCTGATATGATAGGTTATTTATAACGCGCTTAATACCCAGCGGTTTCTAAGTGCGGGCCGGGGATGAACCTGTGTTGCTCTGTGTCTGTTGCTTCCAAGGTGAGCATGTTGCCAACTTGCCCCTGAGCTATGCTCCCGCAATCGGGGAGGAAGGGAGATTGTTGTAAGTGTACATAAGGAGGTATCCAGCGTGAGTAATTGAGTAATGGCTTTGGAGCAAAATAGATGTGATTGTCCCCGAAATATACATCATATTTTTCACATATATCTATGCATGATTGTCTTGAAAGTATCATTGTCATTGATCATAAGTAGTCAATCATATGTCAGCTTTTGAACTTTCTATCTGATATATGCATGGATTGTGGGGTTAATAAGGCCCGTTGCACGTGTTGGCTGTTTGATGCTCATAGGGTACCTTTGTGGGTCGGGGCACTTTTACAAGTGATAATGAAAGTGCCTGCAGCACTTTAGGAAAATGATTACTTTCCTGTGGGTCTGTCAGAAAAATAGGAATTGTTCTATAGACTTTTTAGACGCCTTTGGTGTTATGCATTTTTATCATTCTCTTCTGGATTTTGTGACCATGTTTTAGTGGAAGAGAGGCGATATTACACATGCTATTAATTTCTAAACTGTTCTGTTGGTTTTAAAACTGCAAAGTTGATTGGTGCAGCTGCCGGTTAACAAGGCTGGGATGCGGCCACTTGAGAGGCAAAGAACTGCATTGACCAATCTGTCATATCACGTTAATAGTATTTGTAAAGCACCTAGCGCCAGTTGCTCTTGTGTATGCTTGTCTGGGAATGCATAATTGCATATTTCGTTCCTGGCATCCTCTGCCCTGGATGAAGCAGTGGCAGTCAGGTTACTATAGATTATTATGTCAACACATAGGCATATGTTATGCATGCTGCGCCAGAATTCGTCATGTGGCGCTCCAGAGAATGACAGCATGACAGCAAAATTGAAACTGGAAACTGGGTGGGATTGGCTAGAAGGTATTGCTGCACGCATAAACACTGAGTATATGGGGGGGAGGGTAAAGGGGGCAATTGCCCCAGTTCTACTTCAACAACTGAGTAAGGAGTGTCATTTTGCCCATTTGTGGAGATTCTGCAAATATTTGTATGGCGTGACCAAAAAAGAAAACAAAAAAAATCCTATTGCGTGGCGTGCTGTTCTACATCCATGTGCATTACAGGGGTTCTGACTCTTCGCCTCCTGGGCTCAGGCTTGGTGAAGTGTTAGCATGTATCTTGCACGATTAGCAAACCCTGCAACTGAATCAACAATGACTACCTGACCCTTGATTTAGAGAGGACGATCAGGGAGGGGAGCGGATAAGATGAGGACAGGTGAACAACCCAAAGTAGTATGGCCTTGGGTGTGGGAAAATTATGTCATCCTAAAGCAGAATGATGTAAAGACAGCTCAGCAGGTTAAGCGAATGTTGCTGAGATGTTATATGTTTAGAACCGACTGTGAATCCCATGGCTGTTTTCCAATTCCTGCTGCAAAATGTTCTGTACAATGTGTTGGTTCTACCTGGGGATGGGTTCGACCACCCTCGCTTTCCTTTGGGTGGGATTTCTGTGTGGCGGGCTTAGCTGCTTGAATACTCAGGCCACACGAGGAAGAGACCTGTGTGGTCCTGAAAGTTAGCATTCCTGGAAAGAAGCTCAGGGGGCAGGTCTGCCTACAACCAAAATGGTAGCTAGCCCAGAATCCCGCCAGTCCCGACATTATCACAGCCTGCCCCTGGATCTTTTCCAGTCCCCCCCTAGCAACACCTCTGCCCAATAGCGCAAACTAAAAATGGTGCCGGGGTTGGTGTTCTTGTTGTATGTAAACAGGTACATGCTTCCAGATCCCCCAAACGCTGCACCTAGGGAGATGAGGGGAGTTACTAACTTACTGGGGGCTACTGGAGACCAAGTCCTGGCACCTCTACTGTGTACAATGCATAAGAGAGAGAGGCGTATGGGCTATTTCAGACAGAAACTTAAACCAAAGCTGCCAGAGAAGGGAGAAATCCTTTGATCCTGCGCTGGAAGGGGATGGGAAGGGTAAGGTTTCATATTGTTTTCAGAACCTCCCATATGGTCAGTTCCATACTACCAGTCTCCCTATTGCAAGGCACCTGACACAGGCGTTCCGCATGCCTACCTTTAGCAATATGCTATTAGTATTTATATGAAATAAACTGTGTTTATTGGGTTTTCATCGTCTTAACTTTGTTTCTTGTTGCAGGCAGGTCGCTGTTCAAGTATCCACTCTAGTCAAGCCTTAGCAGAGGTACCAACAGCCAGCCAGGCGAGCTCATCCCTGTGGATAAGTAACCACTTGTGACTGTATATCTTTAACGCAGTGTAGTCTAAGGTGGTCCTGTTTGGCACACTCAGACCACTTGGGCGACCTTCATTATGCACACCTTTTGTCTCCCCCCCAGGAGCACAGCCTCCCTAGGCTCCAGTGCAGCCTATAATCAGCAGTGACCAGGCAGGACTCCTATCCTATTCTTCTGCACACAAATTAGAGTTAGAGAATCAGGCGCTCTCCTCTTTCAATCTGGTCAAGTTTTGTTATTGTGAATTTGCATATTCCAGACCTAATGTGTGCTAGGGCAAAAGGAAAACCTGGATTATACCTCTCACAAACACGAGTGGAGGGTAGGATGATTACACGAAGGTGTGCATTTGTGTGCACTCAGCAGGAAGTATGCTCACTTGCTGTAAGTATATATTGCTGCATACATCATTGGTGTGTTTCATAAGTTAATTACAATGCAGTTTTCCTTTTTGGCTACTATTTTTTCCGGAGACGTCAGACCATAATACAACGTCCAGGCCACTGCTGGCCAGGATAAATAAAATGAATGCCTCCAGTTCATTTACCATGCCATGGGACTGGATTACTGTTGGACTCAGCTGGATATTGTTCTCTTTTTTTGGGGAGGGAGGTTATGGTGGGGCTGGGGAACAGTCAAATCTGAAAATGCTGAAATTGATCTAATAGAAAGTACTTGTTTCCTCTTAATGAAATGCTATTTTGGATGTTGGCAGCCAGGTTACTTAGACCTACTGTGATAAAGGCAGGAATTTGATGCCCATATAAGGTAATTTTATTTTTTAGGAGAGAAATGGATTCAAAAAAAAGAAAGGGAGGAGCAGAAAAACTAAGAGAAAAGAAGAAAAAGCGAATTGAAGAGGAAATCCGGCAAAACCAAAAAATTGAAGATATGTTTACAGGTCAGACTATCAAAATGTCACATGGTATTGCTGGGAGAAAAGTGGCGGAGGGTGACCAGGCATCATATTCAGGTACAAGTGTTAAACCTGGTTCTTCACTGGAGCCATCAAGAGCTCAAGATGTGAGAACAGAGGAAGTGACAGAAGCCGGCGTCTCTGCAGTTATTGGTGACATAACAGAGGCAGATGCAGCAGCAACTACAATGTCCGCAATCTTTGAAGGTGCCCCCCGAGAGGAAGTGTTGGAAACCAGTGTGCCAGAAATAATTGAGGATGTCCGTCTTGAGGGTGTGGCAGCCAGTGGTGGTACCAGTCTGTCACAAACAATTGAAGATTCCCCCAAGGAGGAAGTGTTGGAAACAAATCTGACAGAAATAATTGAGGATGTCCGTCTTGAGGGTGTGGCAGCCAGTGGTGGTACCAGTCTGTCACAAACAATTGAAGATTCCCCCAAGGAGGAAGTGTTGGAAACAAATCTGACAGAAATAATTGAGGATGTCCGTCTTGAGGGTGTGGCAGCCAGTGGTGGTACCAGTCTGTCACAAACAATTGAAGATTCCCCCAAGGAGGAAGTGTTGGAAACAAATCTGACAGAAATAATTGAGGATGTCCGTCTTGAGGGTGTGGCAGCCAGTGGTGGTACCAGTCTGTCACAAACAATTGAAGATTCCCCCAAGGAGGAAGTGTTGGAAACCAGTGTGCCTGAAATAATTGGGGAAGACATCACCCCCCCAGAGGAAGTGGCAGGTTCTAGTAATTCAGAAGAATCGTTATCTTCTTTACCACATACTGAAGACTCAGGGAACTGGGGTGTGCAGCAAAGAGCACAGAAAGATGATCCACAGGTGGCAGACTATTTGTTTCAACGTCCAAAACCCGATCAACTTTCCCATTTCTTTCGGCACCATCCAATTCAACCTCCCAAACATAGACGCATTAAAGCAGAGTTAGCATTTTGGAGAAAAGATGGGAGTAAACGGCATTGGTTAAGTTACTCTGAAATACAAAATGCCCTTTTTTGCACAGTTTGTTTAGCCTTTACTAAACATGGAGAGAGGGGTCTTTTCATCAACGGAATGAAAAACTGGAGGCGTATTTACCAGCGCATTGCAGAACATGAGGCAGGCCAAGGTCATCGGAGGTGCACGGATTCATATATGATGACCTTTTCAGGGGTCGACATAGGCGGTCTACTCTTTCACCAACAGAAATTAGCTCGAAGTGAGAAAATCAGAAAAAGGAGAGAAGTATTGGAGCGCGTCAATGAAGTTGTAAAAGTCATTGGGAAAAGAGGGCTCAGTTTTCGTGGGAAATCAGAGTCCACGTTTGAGCTGGATAACGAAGACCTGGATCATGGCAACTTTCTTGAAATGCTTCTGCTCCTAAGTAAATTTGACAGACCTATAAATGAACATATTGAGGCCATTCAAACCAAGTCCAAAAAGAAAACCGGGCAAGGACGGGGTGCTTTTGTGACCTTCATGTCAAAGACTACAGTTGGGTATGTGATTGAAGCCATTTCCAAACTGATTAAATTGGCAATCAGTCAAGAAATAAAGGAAGCAGGACTATTTTCCATTCAGATAGACTCAACCCAAGATGTGAGTGTAACTGATCAGTGCTCTATAATTATTAGATATGTTACAGACACTGTACATGAACGCCTGCTAGCAGTAACCAACTGCACTTTGTCTACTGGAAAGGGGCTGTTTGAGTTGGTGCAGGGTGTTATCAAAGATAATGGTCTTGACCTACGCAAGTGCATTGGAAATTCAACCGATGGTGCATCCAATATGCAGGGCCAGTACAATGGTCTCACATCCTGGCTCAGTAAGGAATCCCCTGGTCAAATACATGTCTGGTGCTATGCACATGTATTAAATCTTGTACTTGTAGAAGGGACACAAGTATGAAATGAAGCCACGTCTTTGTTTGGCCTGTTAAACTCCTGTGCCGTTTTTTTCCGGGAGTCCTACAAAAGGATGGATGTATGGCGTGAGCTGTCTGTGGAAGGCCGCACAATCCAAATAATAGGAGAAACAAGGTGGTGGGCAAAGGATGCAGCACTACGGAAGGTTTTTGGCTCCTTTAATAACCCAAACAAAGCAATGTTCATCGATGTGGTTGTAGCACTCAATAATATTTGCTCAAATACAGATAAATTCAATACAAACATCCGTTACCAAGCTTTATGTCTTTCTGAGGCTCTGTGCAAATTCCAAACCGTGCTCACAGCCCAGTTATATCTCCGAGTATTTAATTCGACAACCCCATTATCTAAGTACCTCCAGACAAGTGGAATGGACATCCTCCAGGCACAAAGAATGGTCTCGGACATTACAAAAACGATTGCTGCACAGTCAAGAAATTTTGATTCTGTGTACTGTGCAGCAGAAACATTTGCAGAATGGGCCAATGTGGGATTGGATGAGAGAGGCTATGATAAAGGAGTGGAAACTGCACTTCCAGAGGGGAGAGTGTCCCACAAAAAGAGGATGCCTGGAATGAGTGCAAGGGATGAGCCAATCACCTTGGCTAAAGACCGGTTTAGAGTTACTGTACATAATGCCATTATGGACAACATTCTTCAAAGCCTAACTAGTCGGTTTAAACCCCACTCATCTCTTGCCGCAGATATAGCATGCCTGGATCCCAAAAATTTCAATGAAATTCTACCCGACAATGCTCTTACAAATATGTGCTCCTTGCTTGAAAGACTGGATGACTCCATAACGCTACAGGGGTTAAGGGAAGAACTCTCAGACTTTGCAAGCAAGTGGACTAAAATGAAGAGGACACTACCAGAAGAGTATGCCTTTGACGCCCTACATGGTGAAGATCCAGCACTACAAGAAGAATATGGAGAGCTACCTAAACATTTAGTACAGAAATGCAATACATGCCGTAACTGTGCAGTATGTTGCTACGCAATTCTAAAAAAGTATGAACTTTTTAGTAGTGCTTACCGGCAATTGTATTTGGCATACAAGTTCATCTTGACCTTATCTTGCACACAGGTAGCGTGTGAAAGAAGTTTTTCGAAATTGAAGAATATTAAAACCCACCTAAGAACCACCTCAGCCAGGACAACCTTGAATCCTTTATGCTCATGTCTGTGGAGCGGAATTTGCTTGTCCAATTGCAAAATTCAGACATAATCGACCTGATTGCACAAAAAAGTGCATTGTTGAAGGGACTCTTGATTGAGTGATTTTTCAGGATTTCCGCCAAGACTTTAGAGCCAGCTTGTCAATGCATGCAACAATGTTCTTGAAGGCAAACAGCCTAATATCGTCTTTTAAAGTAAAACAAAACATTAAAGTTTTGATAAGTCACCAACTAACATCTTAAAAAAAAACTTACTGTTTAGCACCTTCAGGATTCACATTTGACCATCATCACTTCAATCACTAGGACCTTGACTTGGTTCAGTTGAAATGTGCAATACATCATGTACTCTGAAACCATGATGATGTGTCCAATCAAAGACCAAAGTCGGAAGGGTGACACAGTACTTAGAATCAAAAAGTGTCTGTGAAGATGGTACCATTCATCAAGACAGTGTTAACATCAGTGAGGACAATATATGAATCATTCAGCTTTACATCTTAGTTTATCATCAGTTTTGGAGTCCAGGCCAGCTACATGACTTTCAACAGAAAAATACTTTCCACAGATGATAGGGCTGGGGGCCAAGATGAGGCGCCACCCAACAAGCAAGAAAGGCAAGCAAGCAATATATAGTCAGTCCAAAGACATTGTAATAGTGCCAAAGACACAGCAACAACTAAAATGCACCCCAAATGGACAATCCAGACTTTTAAAAGACTTCTCTCTGCCCTTTTTGTATGGCAACCACCCAGCAAACTGTTTCCCAGCAGCACGAGCACCTGGCCCCAGAACTACAGGAAGGCCACGTTGGGAGTGGCACATCATCGTTCGTGCCCATTAGCAAAGGCACAGGGCTTGTGCTCAAGTCCTTTTGCTGAGAAGACATGCCTCAGAGCAACTCCGGCTTCATATCATTGCGAGGGGCCACGCCCCACCGGATCGACATCCCGGCCCCTCGCCTGACACAGATAAGTGCTGCAACGCTCTGCATAACCACTGGGAGCAGTGGGGTCGCGCAGGGGGGTCCAACCAGCCCCACCAGACAGAGACAACTGGCGACTGCTTCCTGCAAAGGTAACTGTACCAGTAAAACACTGCATGCCACGTAACAGAGCACAACACTAATCAGCGCTTCCCAGCCATGCGCAGCACCATAAATCATTGGATAGCGATAGCGGGCCGGCTTGCTAGGTGTGTGAACACAATTTCAGAACACCTTCCTAAGGCGTTACTATTACTGCTTACTCCTGCATGCACTAACACTTTACCACCACTTACCAGAGCCACATGCGGCCCTACTGTGCATGTTTAGTAGCCATGTGCGTACGGCGCCTCTCTAAATCTCTTGCATGTGTACAAGCATGTGAACAGCAACATGTGGCAGTGTTTGATATGTGCACTAATTGTAGCACTTTATTGCAGCATTTGAACAGCTACTACGACACATCCTGGCACAATGAAATTGCAAGAGACAACAAGGGACACCCTGGTGACAACTAACCTAAGCTAAGTGCTGCACTACCTTATGTGTGTTTATTATGTTGTTGTGCCTTTGTATACTGCTACAGTGATATTGTATATGTGTGTAGAGTCAGAAGCAGAGACGTGTGTTTCGATGAGTGTAACAGCTAGCTGGAAGCATGCGCAGTGATCAAAACCTTACCCTCGCATCCCCAACCTATCCATAAGTAACCTCTCCCTAAACCTCATTCCGGTTTCCCTACCCCCCGCTCCTATCCAACCATTGTCACCCTACCCTAACCCTCCTTCCCTGCTGGGGTTGCGGAGCCCTGTATAAGCATTGACTTGCAGCAGGTCCCAAAACCGCAGTGGGGGTGGTTGGTTCATGCCACTCCTGCGCCTCGGAGCTGTGGACGGACCCTGTCACAGAACTGTATGCAAAGTAATGTTATTTTATGAGTTGTGTTGTAATGTAACAGACACATGAACCCTCAATATGTAGCATTTTCTGTAAAAGTCATGAATTGACGCGATTCACGGATGATGGTTTGAGGGCCACTTTCTTTGAGGCGAGGGGTGGGCCACTTTTTTGAGGCGAGGGGTGGGCCACTTTTTTTTTGTTGTCCGGGCCTATTTCTTGTCCCAGTCCGACCCTGACCATGAGCCACTGAACAACTGCACCTGGGTCATGGAGCCTTCAACCCTCAATTCCACCTGGCCACAGGATCACCTTTCCCCTTCGTCACCATCTCCACCTTGTGTGTAAAAAGGTGCCTGCACCCTCAGAATCCACACTCATTTCCAAAATCACAAAATCCAAGGCATAAAAACGAACCAGAACACCCTCCAGTAGATGACTTGACGTAGCAGTACCTCACAAAGGCCAAGTACTACCACAATGATGCAACAACCAAGGTAGCACAGTAAAACAATGTCACAACAGGATGTGAACCATGTGTGGTACATAACTTAGAATGATGCACCATGAACGGATGTGTACTGTCACAGGTCCCGTGTACAGGCGCGGGAGTGTCACGAAACAACCACCCCCACCGTGTCCCGGGTGCCTGCAAGGTCAAACTCACACAGGCCCCTGAGACCCTGGTGGGGAAGGAGGGTCAGGGATATGCAGTCGGGACAGGTGTTGGCACACTGGATAACTGGAATGAGTGGCAGGAGAGGGGAGGAGGAATGACACATGAAAGTAGGGAATGCACGAAAATGTACTACCTGCATGAACACATACACAATCCAAACAAACTTGGACATCATTGTCATGGCCTTCTGTAGTCCAGGCTTAGGAGTGGCACAAACCAACCACCCCCTCTAGGGTTTTGGCGCTTGCAAGTTTGGGGCTTACACAGGCATCCGCAATCCCAGCGGGGAAAGAGGGTTAGGGAACGTTGCTTGGATAGGTGCGGGAAGCAGGAACACCGGGTAGAGGGTACAGGGTTCAAAATTGCATAGGATTCCGGGTGATTAGGGGGAAAAAAAACATACCAAATTGAATTACACATTCATCCATGCATTAGTGCACCCCCCCCAGTAAGCCTATGTAGAGCAGTTTGAAAGAAAAACAACAAGACACTTAGCTCTGGTTTTGAGTGCTGGCCTCCTGCCTGCGCACTGCCAGGTCCGGTTACAGGAGCACTGCAATGCTGCAAAGAGAGCCACAGTCAACAACCTGTACGTGCCAATTGTTAGGCGGAAACCTGTGCAGTTCCCTCTGGGACCACTGCAAAAGATTTAGGACTACAGGTGTTTGGCGGTGAACCCACTTGGTAGCAGTCTGTACCACACAGATTCACTTGGTAGCTGTGGCTGAGCAGTCAGACTTCTCTCAAGAAGAGTTGCGCAGTATGTGGAGTATACAATATAGGACAATTCTTCACAGTAAGACAAGCAAACACGCAACAAGGCTTCAGTGTAAAGATATTAAGGTATTTATTTATAACGGAACATCTATAGAAAACACTAAGGCACTATCACGGCAAACACTTCAATTACAATTACTCTATGCAGAAGAAAACGATCAATCCCCCTAACAATATTTCGACAAGTCTAGGTTCTACCGGTATCACTTATTTTCAGACAGAGGTGTATACCTCAACCTAGATGGCACTCTAGTATTAGTTAGGACAGGAGAGAAAAATAGGCAGGTTACGAAATCAACACAGTTCAATACTTCACGGATAAAATGCAAGGCAAGAAGGCAAGAACCACAATAGACCATAAAGTGCAGAGGCCAGGCCCACTCGGAGAGAGGCAAGGCGATATGTCCCAAAAAGTCTCTAGTGGAAATGCGTTTGAGTCTTTGTAGCAAATTGTTATCGGCAGATTAAACCAGTTCAGAACAACACGCTAGAAAAAGCTTGGAGGCGACCCAACGGAAAGGCGAGGATTAAGACACCTCACTCGAACCGATCGAAAGGGAAGCCAGGTGGACACGGTACCTTGTTGTGGAGAGACAGCTCCGGCGGGGGCAGTTGTTCCTGGTGGTGGATGCACGTCGGGTCTTTGCCAAGAGTAGAGATGATCTCGTCGTCGAAGAAAAGTGAAGTCCGGTGCACCACCAGGGAAGAGACCAGCCACGGAGTGCTCCATCACAAGGCACCACCTTTTGGTCGCGGTACAGGGGTAGTGGCTATACGGTTGCCGGGGTGCTCTGCACGGGCAATTCGACCACCGCGTCCTGAGGCGAAGAAAAAGCAAAGGGGACTGGTTGTTCCCACCAGTCAGGGGAAGAGACTCTCCGGCAGGGAGATCTCCTCTGTCGTCGGGAAGTGGTGAGTCGGTTCAGCAGGGCTCCACCGGATGTGTCGTCATTGCAGGTCGGCTCAGCGTTACCCTCGTCGGATTCTTAGGTCCTGTGGCGACTTCTGAAGATCCAGTCCCAAAAGCCCTGCTTTTATGCAGAAAACCCCCATTCATTCAGCCTAGCTGTCAATCAACACTCGCTAAGTGGTGAGCGGGGAGGCTCACCACTTGGGCCAATCACTCCAGAGTGCGACCGGAGTTGGCAAGGAAACTCGGTCCAGGGTGCCTAAACCCCCTCCCACACCCCTGTGGTAACCCAGACAGAATGGCACCACTTTGGAGGGTCTCTGTACAGAGGCCCGCCAAAGGTGGAACAAAGGGCTCAACCTTTGGTTTAGGAGTCACAGAGACGAACACAGACGCCATTTTAAAAACCGAGTTCTGGCAGAAAATACCATCCGATAAACTTATTTAAGATAAGTAGACCGGTGGTACGTTAGAGATTAACGAGGAAAAGTATCAATCTCCAACAATGGGATGAATCCCATAGGGTTATGTCCGGGGTCGAACATAACAAGTAGTTTCCACTGCCACCAGCCAAAACTCGACGAGGGGGGACGGGACAGTGCCCCCTCGAGTAACAGACCCAGGAGTAATCGAATTACCCCTGCTAGCACGTCCACAATAAGGTGGTTGGTACTAGTTCTGTTAGTAAATTTAGGTCTAGTAAAGCCAATGGTGACTTTACATGCTCGGGGAGACAGTAGTCAGTCCCCGGGTATGGAGTCTATGGTGGAGGTCCGCTAGGACGGCCCAGTGTTACGGCACGTAGGGTGCGGTGTAACACACATAGAAAAACATATGAGACCCTATAGAGTAAAAGACCCCATAGCCCATAGAACACATTGACATTCAAAGGAATTACACACCTTCATGTGCAAGAGTGGGAGGAAAAGAGTCTCACTCTTGGCAGGATGGAAAAAAAACAAACTCCAGAAATCCAGCAAAGCTGCTGGGGGACTCACTAGGTTAGGAAATTAAGCCTAAACAGAGAATCCTCCCTAACACTCACCCCCCCCCCCCAGACTAAGGGACAGGAGGATTTAATCCACTCCTGGATGTATCTCATACCTCTAGTCGATGACATACATCCTAGAGAGACCATCAGCATTTTGGTGGTGACACCCTGACCTGTGCTCAATGGTGAAATCAAACCCTTGCAGGCAGATCGACCATCTCAATAGTTTTGGGTTTTCCCCTTTCATTTGCATTAACCATCTCAAGGGTTGGTGGTCAGTCTGAATGACAAAAGTAGAACCATACAAGTACGGCCTAAACTTCTACAGAGCCCACACGATAGCAAAGCCCTCTCTTTCGATTGTTGCCCACCTTGTTTCAGGATCCTTCAGCTTGCGGCTGATGAAGCAAACGGGGGGCTCCCTACCGAACCCATCCAGTTGACTGAGTACGGCACCTGTCCCTACATTGGAAGCATCTGTCTGCACAATGAAGTGTTGGCGGTAATCAGGAGCTCTGAGTACTGGGGCTTGGCAAAGAGCCTTTTTCAGGTTTTCAAAAGCCTGATTGCACTCCTCGTTCCATTTAACCTTTTTAGGAAATTTGGGCGAGGAGATGACATTCAGTGGAGAAGTTATGGTCCCATAGTTCTCTATGAAATTCCTGTAGTACCCAGTGAGGCCTAGGAAGGCTCTCACTTGGGTTTGAGTAGTAGGTGTTGTCCAATTTTGCACAGCTTCAATCTTACTGAGCAAAGGCCTTATTTCTCCACCTCCTACCTCATGTCCAAGATAGACTACCTTACTCTGTCCAATTTGGCATTTACTCGCCTTTATGGTCAGATTGGCTCGTCCAAGAGCCTGCAAAACATCTCTTAGGTGGGTTACATGTTCTTCCCAGGAATTGCTGAACACTGCGATGTCATCCAAGTATGCCATGCAGAAGTCCTCCATCCCATTCAGAACCTAGTTTACCATCCGTTGAAACGTAGCAGGTGCATTCTTCAATCCGAAAGGCATTACCTTAAACTGGTATAAGCCAACGGGGGTAGAAAATGCAGTTTTCTCCTTGGCATGGTCTGTCAGGGCTATTTGCCAATAGCCTGACGTCAAGTCAAATGTGCTGAGGAACTTGGCGGCACCAAGTTTATCCACCAACTCATCTGTTCTTGGCAAAGGGTGGGCATCAGTCATGGTGACTGCATTAAGAGCTCTATAATCCACGCAGAATCTAAGCTTTTTAGATCCGGCTTTTGGTACTAACACAACTGGACTATACCATGGACTAGTAGAGGGTTCTATTACCCCGAGATCAAGCATCTTGCTGACCTCACCTTTGATGTGGGTTCGTACGTTTTCTGACATTGTGTATCCTCTGCTTTTGACTGGCAGACAGTCACCAGTGAGTATAACATACTGGCCCCAAGGGGTCAAGCCTGGCGAAAGCGAGAACAGAGAGGCAAACTGATTCAACATGGATTTGCACTCTTCTTGTTGCTCGGGTGTCATATTGGGGGATAGATTTACTCCTTCAATTTGTTCATCTAAGGGTAAGCCTCTGAGGAGATCCGGAAGAGCTTCACTCTCTTCTTCTTCCTCGGATGATGCTAGAAGCAATGCTCCTACATCAGGTCGTGAGACATACGCTTTGAGGCGGTTGGTGTGGAAGACGGTCGGAGCCTCCTTGGGATTGCCCAAGTCCACGAGATAGTTAACCTCTCCGAATTTACCCACAACTCTGAAGGGTCCCATCCATTTATCTTGCAAGGCCCTCTGCCTTGTTGGGATCATAACGAGAACGAGCTGGTCTTGAGCAAACTCAACCATGTTAGCCTTTTGATCGTGCCAGTGCTTGACCAATGCTTGTCCAGCTTTCAAGTTATCACTTGCTTCCGTCATCATGTGCGACATTCTCCTCCGGAGACCTATCACGTAGTCAGCCACTCTGACTGGCTTGGGGGAAGGAGCACTCTCCAACCCCTCCTTAATCAGGGCCAATGGACCTCTGACGGGATGACCATAGAGAAGCTCGAAGGGAGAGTAACCTACTCCCTCCTGAGGGACTTCTCTATAAGCAAAGAGAAGGCATGGCAGTAGAAGGTCCCACTTACGCTTAAGGGGTTCTTCTAAAGCACCTATCATGCTCTTCATGGTTCGGTTGAACCTTTCTACCAACCCATTGCTTTGGGGGTGGTAAGCTGTTGAGAACTTGTAAGTAACTCCACAGGTTTTCCACATGGCTTTCATGTAGTGGGACATAAAGTTTGACCCCATGTCAGAGATCACTTCCTTAGGAAACCCGACCCTAGTAAAAATACCAAGGAGGGCCTTAGCCACAGCCGGAGCTGTAACAGTCCTCATAGGAATTGCCTCAGGATACCTAGTAGCATGTCTACTACAACAAATATAAACCTGTTGCCTGAGGAGGTTGGAGGATCAAGGGGACCAACAATGTCAATCCCTACTCTCTCAAATGGGACTCCCACAACTGGGAGAGGAACTAAAGGTGCCACATTCTTGGAGCCAACCTTACCAGAGGTCTGGCAGGTCTGGCAGCTCCTGCAGTGTTTTTCTACTTCGGCCCCCATCTTTGGCCAATAGAAGTAGAGAGAGAGCCTTTCCTTAGTCTTCTTGAAACTCAAGTGACCAGCCAAAGGAATCTCGTGGGCTAACTGCAAGAACTGCGGTCTGTTCTCTTGGGGTACTACAAGTCGTTTGTAGTCTCCAGGTGCAGACTCGGTCGGTTCACTGTAGAAGAGGCCATCTTCCCAGTGCAACCTGTATTTCCCAGGCTCTTGCCCTTCAGCCTGAGCTTCTGCCTGGTGGCGAAGACCTTCCAGAGTTGGACATTCTCTCTGTCCCTTACTGAAGTCTGCCCTGCTGGGTCCACCTTCTGCCAGTAAAGACTGCAGCACAGGATGGTCAACAGGATCCAGATCTCCAATGAGTTCCTGGGCTTCCATTAGCTCTTCCTCAGAGTCTAATTCTACCACACAGGGTTGTACCTCCCTCTCAGCCTCAGCTGGAGGTGGAGTTACGGGTGTACTTTTAGACAACCGCGGGGAAGTCCGTGTTGGCTGCACTGAAATGCTGGCTGCTGGTTTCGGGATAGAAGTCTTAGGTTTCCCTTTCGCTTCTGATTTCTTGGAGACAGCTGCCGACAATTCTAGTGGAGCACGAGTGATTTCTGTCTTCATCATCTCCTGGAGAGTACCGCGCATGGTCCTCTCTCTTGCGGATCTGGTTAGCTCCTGTAACCGTTTACTAGGAGGTCTGGGAGTATGCGATACAACTCCGAGAGTTTTCAAATCGATACCCAACAGTAAGCGTCCTGGTACCTCACTCTGTATGCTGACAGGTATCTTTACAGTCATGTTGTTACACTGGATGAGAACTGGTAATTGGGGAAGCATCTGCACAGGCCCTCCAGCTAACTTGGTGAGGCGTTTGGGTGCCTTAGCAACATCCTCAGCCTGAAAAAACAATTTATCCACCACAGTTATGCTGGCCCCAGTGTCCCTAATGGCAGGAGTCTCCTGGCCATTCACCTGGACACTGTCCTTATAATACTCTTTAGTATTATCGGGGATAGAATTATAGACATCTAAATTCTGTTGTTCCCACAACCCCAGAGATACTAAAGAAACGCTGGCTGAGACTCCAATGGGTTCATCAGCTAGCAGTAGAAAGTTTCCACTTGCCATTTGGACTTCCTCCTCTGGAGCGAAGGCTAAGGAGACAAGCTGGACCCCTGAAGGTTCACCCTTACATCTGGGATCTCCTTTCATGTGGTCAGTCGAGCCACAAACAAAGCATTTACCGAACGCTTTTTGGAATGGTGGTTTGTTCTGACCTCCTTCCGGTTTGGCACCAGAAGACACACTATTCTGCTGTGGTTTTCCCGGTGGCTTACCCTTTGGTTTTGTTTGGGGCCCTCTTTGGAATTTGAGTTATTCAAATTCTCTTTTGAGTCTTTTTTAGGCTGTTTTCCCTCATCCTTTTTCTGAGTTGCCCCAGAATCCTTATGAGTAGCCCTGTTGGCAACCCACAAGTCAGCGGCCTTAGCTAGCGTCTGGGAATCCAATTCCTTCGAATCAGCCAAGTGCTGTCTGGGCTCAGGAGAACAGGCATCATAAATCGACTCCAACATAAAAAGATTCTTCATACCCTCATAAGTGTTCACTTTGTAACCCTTAATCCATCCCTCTAAGTTTTTCAACCCTTCACTCACGCAGGTAGCCCAAGGGGTACCATCATGCTTTTTGAGGGTTCTAAACCTCTTAAGATACTGGGAAGGGGTCTTCCCAAATCTAGCTCAAAGCTAGTTTCACACTTTTATAATCCGTCTTATCCGCCTCCCCCAACTCCATTACCACATCAGTCGCAACAGGAGGGAGCCTAGAGAACAACCAGGGAAGAAAAGCATTCCCGGTGATGTCCTGGAGCCCATGGTTGTACTCAAACAGTTTTAACCAATCCAACACATCCAATCTCAGTTCATACATATCCACTAATTCCTTCGGCATCCGGGGTCTTTTGGGACTGGAGCTCCTAGAGGAACCAGAGGAGAGAGAAGCATTTTCCATAGACAGCTTTTTCATTTCTAACTCGTGATTAAGTTCTATTTCCCTGAGTCTTAACTCAGCTTGCTTGTGCTCAGCCTGGGAATTCATCCCTCTGAACTCGAGCTGTTGGTTTCGTTCAGATTGAGCCAAGAACCGTTTGTATTCTAATTCGAGCTTCATTTTTTCAAGTTCAAAATAAGCAGGGTTACTTGTGGGACCTGGTATGGGCCCCGTAGGTACAGCTGGTAAGGCAGGTAGAGGAGCAGGGGAGACAGTTTCGTTAGCCTCTCTCTCCTCGTCAGCCTCTTCATCGCTATCATCAGAATTACGATTCGGATAAACACCATCACTGTTATCTACATTTGCTGGAGAAATTGGTTCCTCTGAACCAGAACCCAGACTTTGGTTCGCCAGCAATCTCTCTATTAGTTCTAACTTCTTGCCTCTTACGGAAAGATTCTCTTGCCTACAGAGAGCTCGCAAACTCTCAGTATTTTCACCTGACAAGGATTCTTGACTGTAAGTTTCCGTTGTAGACATGTTTTTGAAAGTTGCTTTTTAGTGCTAAGCTTTGTGGTTAGTTATCCTAAAGCGTCGAAAAGTACTCTAAACTGTATACTCGATACAAATCCCACCGCTGCACACCAGTGTTAGGCGGAAACCTGTGCAGTTCCCTCTGGGACCACTGCAAAAGATTTAGGACTACAGGTGTTTGGCGGTGAACCCACTTGGTAGCAGTCTGTACCACACAGATTCACTTGGTAGCTGTGGCTGAGCAGTCAGACTTCTCTCAAGAAGAGTTGAGCAGTATGTGGAGATAGGACAATTCTTCACAGTAAGACAAGCAAACACGCAACAAGGCTTCAGTGTAAAGATATTAAGGTATTTATTTATAACGGAACATCTATAGAAAACACTATGGCACTATCCCGGCAAACACTTCAATTACAATTACTCTACACAGAAGAAAATGATCAATCCCCCTAACAATATTTCGACAAGTCTAGGTTCTACCGGTATCACTTATTTTCAGACAGAGGTGTATACCTCAACCTAGATGGCACTCTAATATTAGTTAAGACGGGAGAGAAAAATAGGCAGGTTACGAAATCAACACAGTTCAATACTTCACGGATAAAATGCAAGGCACGAAGGCAAGAACCACAATAGATCATAAAGTTCAGAGGCCAGGCCCACTCGGAGAGAGGCAAGGCGATACGTTCCAAAAAGTCTCTAGTGGAAATGCGTCCGAGTCTTTGTAGCAAATTGTTATCGGCAGATTGAACAAGTTCAGAACCATACGTGAGAAAAAGCTTGGAGGCGACCCAACGGAAAGGCGAGGAGTAAGACACCTCACTCGAACCGATCGAAAGGGAAGCGAGGCGGACACGGTACCTTGTTGTGGAGAGACAGCTCCGGCGTGGGCAGTTGTTCCTGGTGGTGGATGCACGACGGGTCTTTGCCAAGAGTAGAGATGATCTCGTCGTCGAAGGAAAATGAAGTCCGGTGCACCACCAGGGAAGAGACCAGCCGCAGAGTGCTCCGTCACAAGGCACCACCTTTTGGTCGCGGTACTGGGGAAGTGGCTATCCGGTTGCCAGGGTGCTCTGCACGGGCAATTCGACCACCGCGTCCTGAGGCGAAGAAAAAGCAAAGGGGACTGGTTGTTCCCACCAGTCAGGGGAAGAGACTCTCCGGCAGGGAGATCTCCTCTGTCGTCGGGAAGTGGTGCGTCGGTTCCGCAGGGCTCCACCGGAGGTGTCATCGTGCAGGTCGGCTCAGCGTTACCCTCATCGGATTCTTAGGTCCTGTGGCGACTTCTCAAGATCCAGTCCCAAAAGCCCTGCTTTTATGCAGAAAACCCCCATTCATTCAGCCTAGCTGTCAATCAACACTCGCTAAGTGGTGAGGGGGGAGGCTCACCACTTGGGCCAATCACTCTAGAGTGCGACCGGAGTTGGCAAGGCAACTCGGTCCAGGGTGCCTAAACCCCCTCCCACACCCCTGTGGTAACCCAGACAGAATGGCACCACTTTGGAGGGTCTCTGTACCGAGGCCCGCCAAAAGTGGAACAAAGGGCTCAACCCTTGGTTTAGGAGTCACAGAGACGAACACAGACGCCATTTTAAAAACCGAGTTCTGGCAGAAAATACCATCCGATAAACTTATTTAAGATAAGTAGACCGGTGGTACGTTAGAGATTAACGAGGAAAAGTATCAATCTCCAACAATGGGACTAATCCCATAGGGTTATGTCCGGGTCGAACATAACAAGTAGTTTCCACTGCCACCAGCCAAAACTCGACGAGGGGGGACGGGACAGTGCCCCCTCGAGTAACAGACCCAGGAGTAATCGAATTACCCCTACTAGCACGGCCACAATAAGATGGTTGGTACTAGTTCTGTTAGTAAATTTAGGTCTAGTAAAGCCAATGGTGACTTTACATGCCCGGGGAGACAGTAGTCAGTCCCCGGGTATGGAGTCTATGGTGGAGGTCCGCTAGGACGGCCCAGTGTTACGGCACGTAGGGTGCGGTGTAACACACATAGAAAAACATATGAGACCCTATGGAGTAAAAGACCCCATAGCCCATAGAACACATTGACATTCAAAGGAATTACACACATTCATGTCCAAGAATGGGAGGAAAAGAGTCTCACTCTTGGCAGAATGGAAAAAAACAAACTCCAGAAATCCAGCAAAGCTGCTGGGGGACTCACTAGGTTAGGAAATTCAGCCTAAACAGAGAATTCTCCCTAACAGAGACCCTATGGAGTAAAAGACCCCATAGCCCATAGAACACATTGACATTCAAAGGAATTACACACATTCATGTCCAAGAGTGGGAGGAAAAGAGTCTCACTCTTGGCAGGATGGAAAAAAACAAACTCCAGAAATCCAGCAAAGCTGCTGGGGGATTCACTAGGTTAGGAAATTCAGCCTAAATAGAAAATTCTCCCTAACACCAATTACACAAAAACACGCCACCAAACATGCCCCATAGCAACAAACTACTCTACAAACAGACAATCTGGTGTAGATGCTTCGTACCCATATATAACATTACCCCTGTGATGGGTCATACACAGTCAATGCAGTAAGTCAGCCGCCGGTGGGTGCGTGGCAAATGGAACACCAATGTGTCACAATTCACACAACATGCAATGTTCCCTGAGTAAGCAGACATACCCATATAGCAAGCCATGTCTTCAGAGCAAGTTGTGTATCACCATGACCGAAACAAAGTTGGCAGTGCATTTATCATAATGTACATGGAAATGAAATGCACTGCACCCGAGTATGTCCCTTGCTGTATGTCCCTGTGAGCTGCCCCTTTCCATGTCTCGGAAGGCTACATGGTTGATACAAGTGCCTTGATGGACCTTGATGTACCGGAGCGTATTTGCCACTGCCCCTGCAGGTGTCCCAGACAACCTTACAATCAACAGCCATCAGTCCACCAACACATCTGAGCTGCATTGTGTGCTTCAACACGAATATTCGTCCAAGCTCACCCTCAGTGCTGTGACTAAGCCTGCATGTGCAACTCGCCTGGTGCAAGCTTTGCTGTGTTGTTGCCCCCCTGTGCTGCTCACCATGCCTGGAGTTCCTTGGAACACGTCAGCAGTTCTAGGATGTAGGTCTGCAATCCCTGTGCCTCTGCTTGTGCACACATGTGCATGTGGGCACCAACAAACGTGTCCAGAATTCCGTCGTCCAATGGGCCATGTCTGCTGGCAAAGGTGCTCTGGAGGCTCATCCCGCTGCAGAAAGGGCATGAAACACATGATTAATGCTTCAAAGTCATCTGTGTGTGTCTCTTCAGGCATCTCATTACTTGACCATGTCAGAGAGTCACATCATAAATCACACCATCATTCCGTCTTTCACATCCAAAGTGTGGAACACTATCTACAGCATGAATTGCAACAAGCACGTGTACAGTAAAGATAGGAAACATACTACACAATGCATAGCAATGAATGTACACATTAATCATGAAACACCCCATCTAGAAAAAGCTGAACAGTGGACAATAACACCAAAATCATCCCCACTAGGGGTGTAAACACAAGTCACACAGCACCAGACATGCCACAGATATGACAGTCCAAAGCCCTTGTGTAAAAGGTTGTGACACCGAACCATCCTTGCGAGCCCATGTATAAGGGAGGCAGGAGTGGCATATGTGAGTCAAGGACCCCAAGCAGCAAACACATACACAAGACAAGCCTGAAGGGCCCAGCTGGAACAGACAGTGGATGCCTTCAAAAGCCACAAAGCACTGCACCATCACATGAAAGCACAATAGACAAGCAATTTTAAACTATATTAACTAATTACACTAACTATGGAAAACCTACATTACCTAATTAAACTAACTATCAAACAGAAACTTAACTAACTAAACTAAAAGATAAATAAAAAATGGCCACATAGGACCCGGGGGGAGGGGAGGCACCCAGGAGGGGGGAGGTACAGGGTGCTGCTCAACATCCACATGCGATGATGCTGAGCCAAAAAAAAAACCTCCATGGGCTCAACGCCTGCACAGCCCGACCTATGTGGGAGATAGATGGTCGTCCGAGTCTGGCTCATCCTGGATAGGAGGACGTGGCACAGTAGCCTGGCTACGCCTAGCCGCAGCTTGCCCCTCGTCGGCAGCAAGTCTGCCGGATGGGTGAGCCTGGTTCTGTGTGGCGATGTGACGTAGGTCTGCATGCAGAACGTGACGTGATACATGTGCTTCCTCTTGCAAGGTAGCACGTGTAACACGGAGTTCCTCCTGCAAGGCCTGGCTGGACAACCGCTGCACCTCCCGGCAAGCCTTTAGCTCAGCCGAGATGGTACGCTCAAGCTGTGCAAACCTCTCCTCTGCCCACTGCCTCTGGGACATCATAAGGACACCCAGAGTGGATTTGAGGGAAGCATACTCCTCCCTCAGGGCATCCATGTGCGCCTCTGCGTGAGCAGCAATTGCTTGACGCAGAGACGACATTTCAGCCTGGCGTGCCCTGTCTGAGGCCGCCATGCCCAGCCTGAGCGAGCGGGCCGTGGACAGTGCCGCCGGCTGCTGGAGAAGCACCTGCCTAGCAGGGGGGAGCACAGATCGGGCCACACGCTCCATGCTCTCAGCGATGTTCTCCATTGCTGCCCCCTGCCGTTCTGAATTGGCAGTCATGTCTTGCTCCCACTCAGTATACTGCGGTTGCGCGCGGCGACTGCGTTGCCGGGCTTGACCCCTGCGGGACCCAAGGACCGGGGGTCCTCGCTGTGTTGGCACCGCCCGCGGCTGCACGACTACATGCCCCCGTCGACGTGATTTCCCAGGCACATCAGTGACTGGTGTGGAGGGTGACCCTGCGTCCCGATCCACCATGGGCGGAGGAACCAAGACTGTCTGATCCCTCAGTGCAGGTGTCACAGACAGAGGAGTGTCCACATCAGAATCACTCACCCCTGACACATGGACTTGATGCTCATCCAACTCAACATGGACGTCAGAGTCGTCATCAAGGCTGGACTCATAGGCAGCCAGAGACAAGATGGACTGTAGCACTTGGAGATTTTCATGGCCTACCACCCCACGACCCCCACTAGTGCTGGGTTGATGTAGTGGTAACAACCCTGTGTCTGGCATGACAACACCATCCTCCGCCTCCATTGCGTCATCACCTGAAAAATAGAGAGAAAAAAGGTCACTACACATGTCAGAAGCACACAATACACACACACACCGACAGCAAACGCATCAGGCAGACATGTGACACACAACATATAACCTGGCATGCATGCTGGGTCAACTTTGAATTGCTTCTGTGATCAGACCTGTTGAAAGGTGGCAGTTTCCATGGAAGTGGGTCTATGCAGTACAGAAAATGTGTATGCCACTCACTACCTACATGTGCAAGGACTCCATGGTGTGTGGCAGGAAATGTGAAGGCAGTGCAATGTCAAATTCAGACATCACATGCATTGTGCATTCAATGTGTACCATATCTAGAAGCCAAGCACCCCTCCACCCCAGTACCAAAGCAGGGATGCCTAGCATGGTATCAAAAGGCTGACCATACACCTGTGTATTGACAGGCAGTGTTGACTGGCATCAACAGCTTAATGTGATTCAAGTGACAACACTGCAAATGGTGCTGGGACAGTAAGCAGGACACATGATGAAAACTCTGGATGCCGCCCATGTGTGAAGCAGACACAACAACAGTTGGACAGAGTCATTGGCCATTGAACAGGCCGAGGCCTGTGAACCACACAGATTGTCAGACCCTAAACATGTGTGCAACGCAGTACTGAGCCACAGTTGACATGGGAAGGCTGATGAGATGACAGGCAATGTATGTAACTGTTAGGGAGAATTCTCTGTTTAGGCTGAATTTCCTAACCTAGTGAGTCCCCCAGCAGCTTTGCTGGATTTCTGGAGTTGTTTTTTTTTCCATCCTGCCAAGAGTGAGACTCTTTTCTCCCACTCTTGGACATGTATGTGTGTAATTCCTTTGAAATGTCAATGTGTTCGATGGGCTATGGGGTCTTTTACTCCATAGGGTCTCATATGTTTTTCTATGTGTGTTACCCCGCACCCTACGTGCCGTAACACGGGGGCGTCCTAGCGGATCCCCCACCGTAGACTCCATACCCGGGGACTGACTACTGTCTCCCCGGGCATGTAAAGTCACCATTGGCTTTACTAGACCTAAATTTACTAACAGAACTAGTACAAACCATCTTATTGTGGACGTACTAGTAGGGGTAATTCGATTACTCCTGGATCTGTTACTCCAGGGGGCAATGTCCCGTCCCCCCTCGTCGAGTTTTGGCTGGTGGCAGTGGAAACTACTTATTATGTTCGTCCCCGAACATAACCCTATGGGATTCGTCCCATTGTTGGAGATTGATACTTTTTCTCATTAATCTCTAACAAACAACCGATCTACTTATCTTAAATAGGTTTATCGGGTGTATTTTCTGCCAGAACTCGGTTTGTAAAATGGCGTCTGTGTTCGTCTCTGTGACTCCTAAACCAAAGGTCGAGCCCTTTGTTCCACTTTTGGCGGGCTCTGTACAGAGACCCTCCAAAGTGGTGCCATTCTGTCTGGGTTACCACAGGGGTGTGGGAGGGGGTTTAGGCACCCTGGACCGAGTTGCCTTGCCAACTCCGGTCGCACTCTGGAGTGATTGGCCCATGTGGTGAGCCTTCCCGCTCACCACTTAGCATGTGTTGATTGACAGCTAGGCTGAATGAATGGGGGTTTTCTGCATAAAAGCAGGGCTTTTGGGACTGGATCTTCAGAAGTCGCCACAGGACCTAAGAATCCGACGAGGGTAACATTGAGCCGACCTGCACGATGACACCTCCAGTGGAGCCCTGCGGAACCGACTCACCACTTCCCGACGACAGAGGAGATCTCCCTGCCGGAGAGTCTCTTCCCCTGACTGGTGGGAACAACCAGTCACCTTTGCTTTTTATTCGCCTCAGGACGCAGTGGTCGAATTGCCCGTGCAGAGCACCTCGGCAACCGGATAGCCACTACCCCTGAACCGCGACCAAAAGGTGGTGCCTTGGGACGGAGCACCCCGCGGATGGTCTCTTCCCTCGTGGTGCACCGGACTTCATTTTATTCGACGACGAGATCATCTCTACTCTTGGCAAAGACCCGACGTGCATCCACCACCAGGAACAACTGCCCCCGCCGGAGCTGCTCTCCACAACAAGGTAATGTGTCCGCCTGGCTTCCCTTTCGATCTGTTCGAGTGAGGTGTCTTAATCCTCCCCGTTCCGTTGGGTCGCCTCCAAGCTTTTCTCATTCTTTGTTCTGAACTGGTTCAATCTACCGATAACAATTTGCGATACAGACTTGAATGCATCTCCACTAGAGACTTTTTGGGACATTGCGCCTTGCCTCTCTCCGAGTGGGCATGGCCCCTGAACTTTACGATCTATTGTGATTCTTGCCTTCCTGCCTTGCATTTTATCCGCTAGTATCGAACTGTGTTGATTTCATAACCTGCCTATCTTTTTCCCTCCCGTCCTAACTAATATTCGAGTGTCATCTGGGTTGAGGTATACACCTCTGTCTGAAAATAAGTGGTACCGGTAGAACCTAGAGTTGTCGATATTGCTAGGGGGATTGATCGTCTACTTTGTAGAGTAATTGTGTTTGATTTGTTTGCCGTGATTTGCCTTAGTGTTTTTCATAGACGTTTTGTTATAAATAAATACCTTAATATCTTTACACTAAGCCTTGTTGCGTGTTTGCTTGTCTTGCTGTGAAGAATTGCCCTATCTTGTATACTCCACATACTGCTCAACTTTTCTTGAGAGAAGTCTGACTGCTCAGCCACAGCTACCACGTGAATCTGTGTGGTGCAGACTGCTACCAAGTAGGTTCACCGCCAATGCCTGTAGTCCTAAATCTTTTGCAGTGGTCCCAGAGGGAACTGCACAGGTTTCCGCCTAACACTGGTGTACAGCGGTGGGATTTGTATCGAGTATACAGTTTAGAGTGCTTTTCGACACTGTAGGATAACTAACCACAAAACATTGCACAAAAAGCAACTTTCAAAAAACATGTCTACGGTGGAAACTTACAGTCAAGAGTCTTTGTCAAGTGAAAATACTGAGACTCTGTGAGCTCTCTGTAGGCAAGAGAATCTTCCTGTAAGAGGCAAGAAGTTAGAACTAATCGAGAGATTGCTGGCGAACCAAAGTCTGGGTACTGGTTCAGAGGAACCAATCTCTCCAGCAACTGTAGATAACAGTAATGGTGTTGATCTGAATCGTAATTCTGATGATAGCGATGAAGAGGCTGACGAGGACGGAGAGGCTAATGAAACTGTCTCCCCTGCTCCTCTACCTGCCTTACCAACTGTGCCTACGGGGCCCATACCAGGTCCCACAAGTAACCCTGCTTATTTTGAACTTGAAAAACTGAAGCTCGAACTAGAATATAAACGGTTCTTGGCCCAATCTGAACGAAACCAAGAGCTAGAGTTCAGTTGGATGAATGCCCATACTGAGCAGAAGCAAGCTGAGTTAAGACTCAGAGAAATAGAACTTAATCACGAGTTAGAGATGAAAAAGTTGTCTATGGAAAATGCTTCTCTCTCCTCTGGTTCCTCTAGGAGCTCCAGTCCCAAAAGACCCCGGATGCCGAAGGAATCAGTGTGTATGTATGAACCGAGATTGGATGTGTTGGATTGGTTAAAACTGTTTGAATACAATCATGGGCTCCAGGACATCACAGGGAATGCTTTGCTCCCCTGGTTGTTCTCTAGGCTCCCTCCTGTTGCGACTGATGTGGTAATGGAGTTGGGGGAGGCGGATAAGACGGATTACAAAGTGTGAAACTAGCTTTAATAGCTAGATTTGGGAAGACCCCTTCCCAGTATCTTAAGAGGTTTAGAACCCTCAAAAAGCATGATGGTACCCCTTTGGGCTACCTGGGTGAGTGAAGGGTTGAAAAACTTAGAGGGATGGATTAAGGGTTACAAAGTGAACACTTATGAGGGTATGAGAAATCTTTTTATGTTGGAGTCTATTTATGATGCCTGTTCTCCTGAGCTCAGACAGCTCTTGGCTGATTCGAAGGAATTGGATTCCAGGGAGCTAGCTAAGGCGGCTGACTTGTGTTTTGCCAACAGGGCTACTCATAAGGATTCTGGGGCAACTCAGAAAAAGGATGAGGGAAAACAGCCTAAAAAAGACTCAAAAGAGAATTCGAATAACTCCCATTCCAAAGAGGGCCCCAAACAAAACCAGAAGGGTAAGCCACCGGGAAAACCACAGCAGAATAGTGTGTCTTCTGGTGCCAAACGGAAGGAGGTCAGAACAAGCCATCATTCCAGAAAGCATTCGGTAAATGCTTTGTTTGTGGCTGGAATGATCACGTGAAAGTGGATCCCAGATGTAAGGGTAAACCTTCAGGGGTCCAGCTTGTCTCCTTAGCCTTCGCTCCAGAGGAGGAAGTCCAAATGGCAAGTGGAAACTTTCTACTGCTAGCTGACGAACCCATTGGAGTCTCAGCCAGCGTTTCTTTAGTATCTCTGGGGTTGTGGGAACAACAGAATTTAGATGTCTATAATTCTATCCCCTATAATACTAAAGAGTATTATAAGGACAGTGTCCAGGTGAATGGTCAGGAGACTCCTGCCATTAGGGACACTGGAGCCAGCATAACTGTGGTGGATAAATCGTTTTTTCAGGCCGAGGATGTTTCTAAGGCACCCAAACGCCTCACCAAGTTAGCTGGAGGGCCTGTGCAGATGCTTCCCCAATTACCAGTTTTCATCCAGTGTAACGACATGACTGTGAAGATACCTGTCAGCATACAGAGTGAGGTACCAGGACGCGTACTGTTGGGTAACGATTTGAAAACTCTCGGAGTTGTATCGCATACTCCCAGACCTCCTAGTAAACGGTTACAGGAGCTAACCAGACCCGCAAGAGAGAGGACCATGCGCGGAACTCTCCAGGAGATGGTGAAGAAAGATATCACTCCTGCTCCACTGGAATTGTCGGCCGCTGTCTCCAAGAAATCAGAAGCGAAAGGGAAACCTAAGACTTCTATCCCGAAACCAGCTGCCAGCATTCCAGTGCAGCCAACAAGGACTTCCCCGCGGTTGTCCAAAGTTACACCCGTAACTCCACCTCCAGCCGAGGCTGAGGGGGAGGTACAACCCTGTGTGGTAGAATTAGACTCTGAGGAAGAGCTAATGAAAGGCCAGGAACTCATTGGAGATCTGGACGCTGTTGACCATCCTGAGCTGCAGTCTTTACTGGCAGAAGGTGGACCCAACAGGGCAGACTTCAGTAAGGGACAGAGAGAATGTCCAACTCTGGAAGGTCTTCGCCACCAGGCAGAAGCTCAGGCTGAAGGGCAAGAGCCTGGGAAATACAGGTTGCACTGGGAAGATGGCCTCTTCTACAGTGAACCGACCGAGTCTGCACCTGGAGACTACAAATGACTTGTAGTACCCCAAGAGAACAGACCACAGTTCTTGCAGTTAGCCCACGAGATTCCTTTGGCTGGTCACTTGAGTTTCAAGAAGACTAAGGAAAGGCTCTTGCTCTACTTCTATTGGCCAAAGATGGGGGCCGAAGTAGAAAAACACTGCAGGAGCTGCCACACCTGCCAGATCTCTGGTAAGGTTGGCTCCAAGAATGTGGCACCGTTAGTGCCTCTCCCAGTTGTGGGAGTCCCATTTGAGAGAGTAGGGATTGACATCGTTGGTCCCCTTGATCCTCCAACCTCCTCAGGCAACAGGTTTATACTTGTTGTAGTAGACCATGCTACTAGGTATCCTGAGGCAATACCTATGAGGACTGTTACAGCTCCGGCTGTGGCTAAGGCCCTCCTTGGTATTTTTACTAGGGGTGGGTTTCCTAAGGAAGTAATCTCTGACAGGGGGTCTAACTTTATGTCCCACTACATGAAAGCCATCTGGAAAACCTGTGGAGTTACTTACAAGTTCTCAACAGCTTACCACCCACAAACCAATGGGTTGGTAGAACGGTTCAACCGAACCATGAAGAGCATGATAGGTGCTTTAGAGGAACCCCTTAAACGTAAGTGGGACCTTCTACTGCCATGCCTTCTCTTTGCTTATAGAGAAGTCCCTCAGGAGGGAGTAGGTTACTCTCCCTTCGAACTACTCTATGGTCCTCCCGTCAGAGGTCCATTGGCCCTGATCAAGGAGGGGTTGGAGAGTGCTCCTTCCCCCAAGCCAGTCAGAGTGACTGACTACGTGATAGGTCTCCGGAGGAGAATGTCGCACATGATGACAGAAGCAAGCGGTAACTTGAAAGCTGGACAAGCATTGGTCAAGCACTGGCACGATCAAAAGGCTAACATGGTTGAGTTCGCTCAAGACCAGCTCGTTCTTGTTATGATCCCAACAAGGCAGAGGGCCTTGCAAGATAAGTGGATGGGACCCTTCCGAGTAGTGGGTAAACTCGGGGAGGTTAACTATCTGGTGGACTTGGGCAATCCCAAGGAGGCTCCGACAGTTTTTCACACCAAACGACTTAAAGCGTATGTCTCGCGACCTGATGTAGGAGCGTTGCTTCTAGCATCATCCGAGGAAGAAGAAGAGAGTGAAGCTCTTCCGGATCTCCTCAGAGGCTTACCTTTAGATGAAAAAATTGAAGGAGTGAATCTCTCCTCCAATCTGACACCCGAGCAACAAGAAGAGTGCAAATCTATGTTGAATCAGTTTTCCTCCCTGTTCTCGCTTTCACCACCCCTTGGGGCCAGCACGACATACTCACTGGTGACTGTCTGCCAGTCAAAAGCAGAGGATACCGCATGTCAGAAAACGTACGAACCCACATCAAAGGTGAAGTCAGCAAGATGCTCGATCTCGGGGTAATAGAGCCCTCTACTAGTCCATGGTCTAGCCCAGTTGTGTTAGTACCAAAGGCCGGATCTAAAGAGCTTAGATTCTGCGTGGATCATAGAGCTCTTAATGCAGTCACTAAGACTGATGCCCACCCTTTGCCAAGAACAGATGAGTTGGTGGATAAACTTGGTGCCGCCAAGTTCCTCAGCACATTTGACTTGACGTCAGGCTATTGGCAAATAGCCCTGACAGACCATGCCAAGGAGAAAACTGCATTTTCTACCCCCGTTGGCTTATACCAGTTTAAGGTAATGCCTTTCGGACTGAAGAATGCACCTGCTACGTTTCAACGGATGGTAAACCAGGTTCTAAATGGGATGGAGGACTTCTGCATTGCATACTTGGATGACATCGCAGTGTTCAGCAATTCCTGGGAAGAACATGTAACCCACCTGAGAGATGTTTTGCAGGCCCTTGGACGAGCCAATCTGACCATAAAGGCAAGCAAATGCCAAATTGGACAGAGTAAGGTAGTCTATCTTGGGCATGAGGTAGGCGGTGGAGAGATAAGGCCTTTGCTCAGTAAAATTGAAGCTGTGCAAAATTGGACAACACCGACTACTCAAACCCAGGTGAGAGCCTTCCTAGGCCTCACTGGGTATTACAGGAATTTCATAGAGAACTATGGGACCATAGCTTCTCCACTGAATGTCATCTCCTCGCCCAAATTTCCGAGAAAGGTTAAATGGAACGAGGAGTGCCATCAGGCTTTTGAAAACCTGAAAAAGGCTCTTTGCCAAGACCCAGTACTCAGAGCTCCTGATTACCGCCAACACTTCATTGTGCAGACAGATGCTTCAAATGTAGGAATAGGTGCCGTACTCAGTCAACTGGATGGGAAGGGTAGGGAGAAACCTGTTTGCTTCATCAGCCGCAAGCTGAAGGATCCTGAAACAAGGTGGGCAACAATCGAAAGAGAGTGCTTTGCTATCGTGTGGGCTCTGAAGAAGTTTAGGCCGTACTTGTATGGTTCTACTTTCGTCATTCAGACTGACCACCAACCCTTGAGATGGTTAATGCAAATGAAAGGGGAAAACCCAAAACTACTGAGATGGTCGATCTGCCTACAAGGGTTTGATTTCACCATTGAGCACAGGTCAGGATGTCACCACCAAAATGCTGATGGTCTCTCTAGGATATATGTCATCGACTAGAGGTATGAGATTCATCCAGGAGTGGATTAAATCCTCCTGTCCCTTAGTCTGGGGGGGCGAGTGTTAGGGAGAATTCTCTGTTTAGGCTGAATTTCCTAACTTAGTGAGTCCCCCAGCAGCTTTGCTGGATTTCTGGAGTTGTTTTTTTTCCATCCTGCCAAGAGTGAGACTCTTTTCTCCCACTCTTGGACATGTATGTGTGTAATTCCTTTGAAATGTCAATTTGTTTGATGGGCTATGGGGTCTTTTACTCCATAGGGTCTCATATGTTTTTCTATGTGTGTTACCCCGCACCCTACGTGCCGTAACACGGGGGCGTCCTAACGGATCCCCCACCATAGACTCCATACCCGGGGACTGACTACTGTCTCCCAGGGCATGTAAAGTCACCATTGGCTTTACTAGACCTAAATTTACTAACAGAACTAGTACAAACCATCTTATTGTGGACATACTAGTAGGGGTAATTCGATTACTCCTGGATCTGTTACTCGAGGGGGCACTGTCCCGTCCCCCCTCGTCGAGTTTTGGCTGGTGGCAGTGGAAACTACTTATTTATTATGTTCGTCCCCGAACATAACCCTATGGGATTCGTCCCATTGTTGGAGATTGATACTTTTTCTCATTAATTTCTAATGTACCACCGATCTACTTATCTTAAATAGGTTTATCGGGTGGTATTTTCTGCCAGAACTCGGTTTGTAAAATGGCATCTGTGTTTGTCTCTGTGACTCCTAAACCAAAGGTCGAGCCCTTTGTTCCACTTATGGCGGGCTCTGTACAGAGACCCTCCAAAGTGGTGCCATTCTGTCTGGGTTACCACAGGGGTGTGGAAGGGGGTTTAGGCACCCTGGACCGAGTTGCCTTGCCAACTCCGGTCGCACTCTGGAGTGATTGGCCCAGGTGGTGAGCCTTCCCGCTCACCACTTAGCATGTGTTGATTGACAGCTAGGCTGAATGAATGGGGGTTTTCTGCATAAAAGCAGGGCTTTTGGGACTGGATCTTCAGAAGTCGCCACAGGACCTAAGAATCCGACGAGGGTAACGCTGAGCCGACCTGCACGACGACACCTCCGGTGGAGCCCTGTGGAACCGACTCACCACTTCCCGACGACAGAGGAGATCTCCCTGCCGGAGAGTCTCTTCCCCTGACTGGTGGGAACAACCAGTCCCCTTTGCTTTTTATTCGCCTCAGGATGCAGTGGTCGAATTGCCCGTGCAGAGCACCTCGGCAACCAGATAGCCACTACCCCTGAACCGCGACCAAAAGGTGGTGCCTTGTGACGGAGCACCCCGCGGCTGGTCTCTTCCATGGTGGTGCACCGGACTTCATTTTCTTCGACGACGAGATCATCTCTACTCTTGGCAAAGACCCGACGTGCATCCACCACCAAGAACAACTGCCCCCGCCGGAGCTGCTCTCCACAACAAGGTACCGTGTCCACCTGGCTTCCCTTTCGATCGGTTCGAGTGAGGTGTCTTAATCCTCTCCGTTCCGTTGGGTCGCCTCCAAGCTTTCCTCCTTCTTTGTTCTGAACTGGTTCAATCTACCGATAACAATTTGCGATACAGACTTGAATGCATCTCCACTAGAGACTTTTTGGGACATTGCGCCTTGCCTCTCTCCGAGTGGGCCTGGCCCCTGAACTTTACGATCTATTGTGATTCTTGCCTTCCTGCCTTGCATTTTATCCGCTAGGATCGAACTGTGTTGATTTCATAACCTGCCTATCTTTTTCTCTCCCGTCCTAACTAATATTCAAGTGTCATCTGGGTTGAGGTATACACCTCTGTCTGAAAATAAGTGGTACCGGTAGAACCTAGAGTTGTCGATATTGCTAGGGGGATTGATCGTCTACTTCGTAGAGTAATTGTGTTTGATTTGTTTGCCGTGATTTGCCTTAGTGTTTTTCATAGAAGTTTTGTTATAAATAAATACCTTAATATCTTTACACTAAGCCTCGTTGCGTGTTTGCTTGTCTTGCTGTGAAGAATTGCCCTATCTTGTATACTCCACATACTGCTCAACTTTTCTTGAGAGAAGTCTGACTGCTCAGCCACAGCTACCACGTGAATCTGTGTGGTGCAGACTGCTACCAAGTAGGTTCACCGCCAACGCCTGTAGTCCTAAATCTTTTGCAGTGGTCCCAGAGGGAACTGCACAGGTTTCCGCCTAACAGTAACCAAGGATTTGTATTACAGTGATCATCCAGTCAAGGACACATAGGGGCATGCGTGCAATGCACATGGAGCATGAATGGGCACTCATGTCCCGGCGGGACATCTGACCTATGCACAGTACAAGTGAGATACCCTGCATCAAGTACTAAGGCTGTACCACACGGCATATGTCTGGCAGATTCTACGCTGGAAGTTAGCATCTACACAGGACGCATGAACAAGAAAGTACACATTGGCAAGATTGAAGAACACCAGTGAAAAGGTGGAACTGGGGTGTAGAGTGGCGGAGGAGGGGCAAGGGAGCATTCCTACATGGAGTCCCCGCATGCAGGCAGAGGAGACATGCATGACGGAAGCATTGCATTACTTACACATCAGAACCATGTACAAGTCACATGTAGTGGCAATCATGCACAACACATCCCACAAGTGAAACACACACGTCCTCAACAAACACGCATCAACACTCACTGGACTGGGCATCAAAGTCCAGCATCTCTCCCACTCCTTCGACCAATTCAGGTGGTATGAACTCCGCAACAAGTGCCTCATGCGGAGTGAGCACTTCCTCCTCTGGTGCAGGCCCACCGCCAGTCACCAGAGTCAAGTTGTAATTAGAGGCACGCTTAGCCTTAGTGCTGCGTTTGATGTCATTCCAACGCTTTTTGCACTCTTGCGCCGTGTGCACCTCATGGCCGAATGAACTGACATGTTCCGCAACATGCTTCCAGTGGGTGTCACGTTAGGCAGCTGTAGTCTGACTATTGGCACCCACTAGCATGTCACGGCTGTGGCCCTGCACATAGTCCATGAGGAAGTCCAGTTCCTGCTTGCAGAAAGGCTTCTTCCTCGACGTGCAGGAGGTCGTGGCTGTGTGTGGGGTCCCAGCCTGTGCTGCAGATGCAACCCTCCTCCTCTTGGACTGTGGCGCAGACCCTGGCTGGCTAATGCCGCCCTGACCAGTATGGCCAGTGGGTTTGGTGGATTGAGCCAAGGGAGTGGCAGGTGGAGGGAAGACCAAAGGCCTGACTTGTGTCAGTGGCAGCTTGGTGTCCTCTAATGGACCCTGCACAGCAACATCAGCTGTGGCAGGGTCATTGACGGCAACAGTCCTGGTTGGCAGACTCACAACCGGGGTGTTGTTGGGTGCATCTGCCCCTGCACTTGCCAACACCCGGCTGTTCAGGGCATCAGATGACATGACTGCCCCAGGGACACGTGTCTTGGTCTGAGCAGCCCGGCCTGCCCGAATGGTTTCCCTCCTGGCCTGTTGGAGATCTACCAAGGGCTCCTCAAGTGGCAACGCAGCCTGCGCTGGCAGACCCTGAGCCTGGGTGGCGGTGTCCACAGCTGCACCTGCAGCTACCAGTACCCTTGGGCCCATGACAGTCGATGGAACAGACTGCCGGGTCACACGGGCGCCAGTGCCAGATGCAGAAGCTGCATCCCCCAGAACCACAGGGGGTGGTGGCATGACTGCACCGACACATGGCACAACATTGTGCTCAAGTGGCTCACCCCTGCCTCTTCCCCCTCTGTGGCCGCCCTGGACACCCTGGAGTCCCCCTACTCCCTGGTCACCACGGCCACGTCCCTGAGCACGCCCGCCACGAGGAGGACGCCCAGCTGAGGCGCCCCTCACCTTTGGTGGTCTCCCAACCATGGCACAGATGTAGTAGTGCCGGCACAGATGGAGTGGTGCCAATGGGAGGTGTACACCACAATTGACCTGGGCAATTGGGGTGAAGGGGGTGGGAAGCTAGATGTTAACAGCCCCCCTGCACCTGCAAGGATGTATGTGACCCCGGTGATGTAGTGACGGGTCAGGCAATGCTCAGGCACCCCAAAACTGCAGTAAAACCGTGCACGCAACCCTGCAGCCTACGTGCGTGGATTCAACCTCCCGCAGTACGCGGTGGCACCCAGTAACACGAATAACGCGTACGCGTGGGACACGCAGGCTACTATGACATCGAAAATGGGTGCGATACACAGGGGCACCTGGAGTGGGAAAAAGAGTGTGTGCGACTCACCGTCTGACTAGCGCGATGCAGAAAAACACGCGTAGCCAATACCCCCACCAAAAGAAGAGATACGTCCTTGATAGCTGTGAAGTTGCGATGGCGCGCGAAACAACAGGAAGCAGCAACACACGTCGGTCTCCACGAAAGGCACGTACAGCGAACTGCTGGGCCCGCTCACCTTTAACCCGTGCTGAGGGAAACGCCCACGCACGTCACGTCACTTACGCGCATGGGCCCTTTCCTCGGATTACACGCGGACGTGCAATTTTTCACGTGCGCTGAAATGCCCATGCACGCCTGCGCGCGTCACGTCACAGGGGCGCTTGCGCTTGAGGGGCCTTCTGTCCAATGAAATTGCGTATGCGTGCAGACGCGCTTACGCGCTAAGGGCCTTTCCTCGAATTACACGCTGACGTGCAGAATTTTCACGTGCCAAATCACTCCGTATCAAGCTGGCCACGCGTAAGCACATGGAAGACCATGTTCCTGCCCAGAAGGCCGAATTACTGCCCCCCAGAGCCCCGAGCACGCTCCCACCTGCCATCTGCTGCTGCCTGACTGCCTGCTGCCCACGTGCTCTGCCATTTGCTGCCTGCACAGCAGCCAGGGGTGCTGTTGCTGTGACCACTCCTGCTGGAACCGAAGACTCCTGACTGGGATTCCATCGCTCCACAGCCCAGCCCCAGGACCCAGTTACCCACCCACTCCTGCCTCTGGGGTTGTCATGTCGGGCACTGCAACATCTGGCACCACTGACAACCCCCAGCCAGAAAGGCAGAGGGGCACCAGCTTCAGTGCCAGGGAAGTTGGTGTCCTGGTGGAGCAAGTCCTGGGGCAGTATGATGCCCTCTTCGGAAGTGTGCGCGCCGACAAGGAAGGACGGACTCGGATCTGGACTGACATCGTGACTGCCATCAACGCGGAGGGGGTGGCAGTCCCCGACTTCCAACATGTCAAGAAGCGCTGGGAGGACTTCAGGTCCAGGACCCTGAACAAGGCCCGGCGCCTTTTGAAGGCAGCGGATGCTAAGGGGCACCGGGGCCACTTGTCGGAAGATCAGATGAGGGTCCTGGAACGCATATCCCCAGCGCTCCACGTCCAGGTCCTTGAGAGGCAGACCCGTCTGGAGTCGAGCGGTAAGTGTACATGCATCCTGATTGTGAGCTGTGCGTGTGGTGATGTTTCAGTAGTGTGCAGGTTGCACATCTGTTTGCATAGGGTCGAGTATGGGTGGGGGTGTACAGGGCCGTGAGGCTAACACATGCGAGGGCTGTAATGTGTGAGACATGGATGGTGCTTGTGTGTGTAGGCTTGCATGCCAAATGCAGTTGTGTGGGCACACATGTTTGGATGAATGTGTATGTAAGTAGACATGTTTGTGATGTCACGCATGTATGTTGTTTTCAGCTGCATGTATCAGCACTGTGTACATGTGCATTTGTGTGTATTTGACAAGGGTGCAACAGTGATGCAACATGGATGCATGTGACAGCGGGATGTGGAAGCCTGATTGGCAGATGTGACATGGATGCCCATCTGAACACTGCGACACTTGGCAGAGGTGTACACATGCATGCAAGTGTGGTGGTGTGTGTACATGTGTAGTGCACTTCCTGTGTTGCATGTGATGTCTGGCTCAGCTTTGCCTGCTCATGCTGGTGTATGTGTATGGATGGTGCTGGCAGTTGCGATATGGCTGTGGTATGGCTCATGTGTGCGAGTTGAAATGACATGTGTGTTGGGGATTGTGATGGCATGTCTGAGGTTTGCCAATGCCACTCATGTACAACTGTCATGTGTGTATGTGTCCATTGTACAGTGCCCTGATGCCTGTGTTTTATTTCTCCCTGTCTGCAGCGTCAACTGATGAAGAGGGCGGAGAAGGTGCTGTGGAGCACAGCAGCGGGGATCCCACCGCCAGCCGGAGACGCAAGGCTCGGCTCCCCTCCCCGGTTGTGATCTCGTCGGGGAGTGAGGAGTCCGGTGCCACATCCCAGGCCGCAGCTGCTGGGGGGAGGTCCAAGAGGCGGAGGTTGGAGTTGGACTCCTCGGCAGCAGAAGGGGCAGCTGGGACCCCACAGGGCCCAACGGGGGAAGATGGCAGGGAGTCATCCAGGTTGGTGGGGGGTTTGGTGGAGGAGGAGGCCGTGCAAGCAACAGAGACGGGGTCTGGAGGTGGGGATTCCACTGGTGCTAGTGGTGCAGTGCAGGACCAGGGACAGGAGGCAGCACAGGCTGCCGCGGAGGTGCCTGTGTGCAATCCTGTCCCTGATCCTGTCCCTGCATCATCTTGCACCAGCAGGGATGCCTACGTCCAGACCTGTTTTCAGGCAGGGGATGAGCTCACGACAACTGGCATTCCTCTGCCTGCGGACGTGGCTATCCGGGTCCGGGTTGAGCCTGTCCTGACTGGTGTGGTGTTGTGTCAACGGGCCATGCAAGGTGACCTGTAGTCTTTTCATGAGGAGACTGCACGTCATCTTGAATGGCTCGTTGACCGCGTCGGCCTACTGAGACAGGTCAACCAGGCCAGATTCCTCCATTTGATGGGGCTTGCTGCGACCCCCTCCTCAACTGAACCCCCTATGCGCCAGTCATCCTCCGTGCCATCTTCCCACCCATCAGTCACCTAGGTGCCCTGTGGAGCTGCCTCTGACGGTGCGGCCAGGCTGGTGGAGGAGGCATCCCTGCCACAGTCGGGAGTTGGACGTCCAGCAGGGGTGGCCACATCAACGACTGCACCCCAGCCAGCGGAGGATGTGCAGGCAGCAGGAGGCAGTGCACGGGCAGAGGCACAGCAGCAGCAGCAACGTGGTGGGAGCCATGAAGGCTCGGGGCCTTCGACATCGGAGGGGCAGGCATCGACCGGAGGGCAGGAGGACTCAGGACAGAAAGTGTCTTCCGTGTGGCAGCGGTTGGGCAACTCCATAGATGCGGAGCGGCAGAGGGCGGAAGAGGCACAGCTCACGATGGTCAGGGCAGAGAACTCCATGCGGAGGGCCCTGAGGCGGGCCGAGTGCCTCGAGGCAATCCGCAGGGGGTTGGAGGTGGACACGTCGACGGCCCTGCGGACCCTCAGGGCCATGGAGGAGGAGCGCCTCCGGGACATTGAGCAGGAGTTCGATGATGCCCTGGCTCGGGACATCCAAAAGTGAGCCGTCGGACTAGCCCGCTGCCCTTGTACATAGTTCTGTAGTTAGTGTTAGGTTTCCTTTATTTTTGCATTTTTTTTGGACCTTTTGGACAATGGGCCACATTTTCGTATATAGTTTTTTTTATTAGGTGGTGTTGTTAGATAGGTTTAATTTCTTTTGTTGGGATCATGGACCCTGGCTTGTTCATCTGTACATAGTTCACTGTTGGATTTTCTTTTTATTTTACAATTTACCCATGGAGCAATGGCTTTCAATTATAATTTTCCATTGGATTTTCTTTTGTGGACTGTGACGTTGGACACCATTCCTTTGGATTATGATTTTTGGTTTTGCATTTTTTCACGGACATGCTTCTTTTTATTTTTTTACATTCCCATTTCTGTTTGTTAATTTTTGATTCAATTTATGTTTCCTTTAATACATATTTTTTGATCAAACTTCAATGTGTAGTATCATCTAATTGGTTTCATGCATATCATGATATGGGTTTTGAGATTCACTGACACCCATTGGGTGTATGTGAGGGACATGTGTTTGTTTCCAAACTTGCAATTGGTGTTCTATCATGTTATTGCCATTTCTAAGTGGGTGGATGCAATACTTAGGTGGGTGTTTTGCATTTGGAGGCTGACCATAGGGACCAGCGATCTAGATTGTGATGACATGTTGGCTGGGGAACATGAGTTGGGGCCTGGTGGAGGGTGCACCACAGTGCTGGGGGGTAGGGGTGATGGGAGACATGAGTGGGAGCCTGTTGGAGGGTGCACCACAGTGCTGGGGGGTGGGGGTGCAGGGGAACATGAGTTGGGGCCTGGTGGAGGGTGCACCACAATGCTGGGGGGTGGGGGTGCAGGGGAACATGAGTTGGACATGAGTGGGGGCCTGCTGGCAGGTGCCCTACAGTTCTGGGGGTGGGGGTGCAGGGGAACATGAGTTGGACATGAGTGGGGGCCTGCTGGCAGGTGCCCCACAGTGCTGGGGGGTGGGGGTGATGGGAGACATGTGTGGGAGCCTGGTGGAGGGTGCACCACAGTGCTGAGGGGTGGGGGTGCAGGGGAACATGAGTTGGGGCCTGGTGGAGGGTGCACCACAGTGCTGGGGGGTGGGGGTGATGGGAGACATGAGTGGGAGCCTGGTGGAGGGTGCACCACAGTGCTGGGGGGTGGGGGTGCAGGGGAACATGAGTTGGACATGAGTGGGGGCCTGCTGGCAGGTGCCCCACAGTGCTGGGGGGTGGGGGTGCAGGGGAACATGAGTGGGAGCCTGGTGGAGGGTGCACCACAGTGCTGGGGGGTGGGGGTGATGGGAGACATGAGTGGGAGCCTGGTGGAGGGTGCACCACAGTGCTGGGGGGTGGGGGTGCAGGGGAACATGAGTTGGGGCCTGGTGGAGGGTGCACCACAGTGCTGGGGGTGGGGGTGATGGGAGACATGAGTGGGAGCCTGGTGGAGGGTGCACCACAATGCTGGGGGGTGGGGGTGCAGGGGAACATGAGTTGGACATGAGTGGGGGCCTGCTGGCAGGTGCCCTACAGTTCTGGGGGTGGGGGTGCAGGGGAACATGAGTTGGACATGAGTGGGGGCCTGCTGGCAGGTGCCCCACAGTGCTGGGGGGTGGGGGTGATGGGAGACATGTGTGGGAGCCTGGTGGAGGGTGCACCACAGTGCTGAGGGGTGGGGGTGCAGGGGAACATGAGTTGGGGCCTGGTGGAGGGTGCACCACAGTGCTGGGGGGTGGGGGTGATGGGAGACATGAGTGGGAGCCTGGTGGAGGGTGCACCACAGTGCTGGGGGGTGGGGGTGCAGGGGAACATGAGTTGGACATGAGTGGGGGCCTGCTGGCAGGTGCCCCACAGTGCTGGGGGGTGGGGGTGCAGGGGAACATGAGTGGGAGCCTGGTGGAGGGTGCACCACAGTGCTGGGGGGTGGGGGTGATGGGAGACATGAGTGGGAGCCTGGTGGAGGGTGCACCACAGTGCTGGGGGGTGGGGGTGCAGGGGAACATGAGTTGGGGCCTGGTGGAGGGTGCACCACAGTGCTGGGGGTGGGGGTGATGGGAGACATGAGTGGGAGCCTGGTGGAGGGTGCACCACAGTGCTGGGGGGTGGGGGTGCAGGGGAACATGAGTTGGGGCCTGGTGGAGGGTGCACCACAGTGCTGGGGGGTGGGGGTACAGGGGAACATGAGTTGGACATGAGTGGGGGCCTGCTGGCAGGTGCCCCACAGTGCTCGGGGGTGGGGGTGCAGGGGAACATGAATTGAACATGAGTGGGGGCCTGATGGCAGGTGCCCCACAGTGCTGGGGGGTGGGGGTGCAGGGGAACATGAGTGGGAGCCTGGTGGAGGGTGCACCACAGTGCTGGGGGGTGTGGGTGATGGGAGACATGAGTGGGAGCCTGGTGGAGGGTGCACCGCATTGCTGGGGGGGTGGGGGTGCAGGAGAAAATGAGTTGGGGCCTGGTGGAGGGTGCACCACCGTGCTAGGGGGTGGGGGTGATGGGAGACATGAGTGGGAGCCTGGTGGAGGGTGCACCACAGTGCTGGGGGGTGGGGGTGCAGGGGAAAATGAGTTGGACATGAGTGGGGACCTGCTGGCAGGTGCCCCACAGTGCTGGGGGGTGGGGGTGCAGGGGAACATGAGTGGGAGCCTGGTGAAGGGTGCACCACAGTGCTGGGGGTGGGGGTGATGGGAGACATGAGTGGAAGCCTGGTGGAGGGTACACCACAGTGCTGGGGGGTGGGGGTGTAGGGGAACATGAGTTGGGGCCTGGTGGAGGGTGCACCACAGTGGTGGGGGTGCAGAGGAACATGAGTTGGACATGAGTGGGGGCCTGCTGGCAGGTGCCCCACAGTGCTGGGGGGTGGGGGTGCAGGGGAACATGAGTTGGGGCCTGGTGGAGGGTGCACCACAGTGCTGGGGGGTGGGGGTGCAGGGGAACATGAGTGGGAGCCTGGTGGAGGGTGCACCACAGTGCTGCGGGGTGGGGGTGCAGGGGAACATGAGTTGGGGCCTGGTGGAGGGTGCACCACCGTGCTGTGGGGTGGGGATGCAGGGGAACATGAGTTGGACATGAGTGGGGGCCTGCTGGCAGGTGCCCCACAGTGCTGGGGGGTGGGGGTGCAGGGGAACATGAGTGGGAGCCTGGTAGAGGGTGCACCACAGTGCTGGGGGGTGGGGGTGATGGGAGACATGTGTGGGAGCCTGGTGGAGGGTGCACCACAGTGCTGGGGGGTGAGGGTGCAGGGGAACATGAGTTGGGGCCTGGTGGAGGGTGCACCACAGTGCTGGGGGGTGGGGGTGCAGGGGAACATGAGTTGGACATGAGTGGGGGCCTGCTGGCAGGTGCCCCACATTGCTGGGGGGTGGGGGTGCAGGGGAACATGAGTGGGAGCCTGGTGGAGGGTGCACCACAGTGCTGGGGGGTGGGGGTGATGGGAGACATGAGTGGGAGCCTGGTGGAGGGTGCACCACAGTGCTGGGGGGTGGGGGTGCAGGGGAACATGAGTTGGGGCCTGGTGGAGGGTGCACCACAGTGCTGGGGGTGGGGGTGATGGGAGACATGAGTGGGAGCCTGGTGGAGGGTGCACCACAGTGCTGGGGGGTGGGGGTGCAGGGGAACATGAGTTGGGGCCTGGTGGAGGGTGCACCACAGTGCTGGGGGGTGGGGGTACAGGGGAACATGAGTTGGACATGAGTGGGGGCCTGCTGGCAGGTGCCCCACAGTGCTCAGGGGTGGGGGTGCAGGGGAACATGAATTGGACATGAGTGGGGGCCTGATGGCAGGTGCCCCACAGTGCTGGGGGGTGGGGGTGCAGGGGAACATGAGTGGGAGCCTGGTGGAGGGTGCACCACAGTGCTGGGGGGTGTGGGTGATGGGAGACATGAGTGGGAGCCTGGTGGAGGGTGCACCGCATTGCTGGGGGGTGGGGGTGCAGGAGAAAATGAGTTGGGGCCTGGTGGAGGGTGCACCACCGTGCTGGGGGGTGGGGGTGATGGGAGACATGAGTGGGAGCCTGGTGGAGGGTGCACCACAGTGCTGGGGGTGAGGGTGCAGAGGAACATGAGTTGGACATGAGTGGGGGCCTGCTGGCAGGTGCCCCACAGTGCTGGGGGGTGGGGGTGCAGGGGAACATGAGTTGGGGCCTGGTGGAGGGTGCACCACAGTGCTGGGGGGTGGGGGTGCAGGGGAACATGAGTGGGAGCCTGGTGGAGGGTGCACCACAGTGCTGCGGGGTGGGGGTGCAGGGGAACATGAGTTGGGGCCTGGTGGAGGGTGCACCACCGTGCTGTGGGGTGGGGATGCAGGGGAACATGAGTTGGACATGAGTGGGGGCCTGCTGGCAGGTGCCCCACAGTGCTGGGGGGTGGGGGTGCAGGGGAACATGAGTGGGAGCCTGGTAGAGGGTGCACCACAGTGCTGGGAGGTGGGGGTGATGGGAGACATGTGTGGTAGCCTGGTGGAGGGTGCACCACAGTGCTGGGGGGTGGGGGTGCAGGGGAACATGAGTTGGGGCCTGGTGGAGGGTGCACCACAGTGCTGGGGGGTGGGGGTGCAGGGGAACAGGAGTTGGACATGAGTGGGGGCCTGCTGGCAGGTGCCCCACAGTGCTGGTGGGTGGGGGTGCAGGGGAACATGAGTGGGAGCCTGGTGGAGGGTGCACCACAGTGCTGGGGGGTGGGGGTGATGGGAGACATGAGTGGGAGCCTGGTGGAGGGTGCACCGCATTGCTGGGGGGGTGGGGGTGCAGGAGAAAATGAGTTGGGGCCTGGTGGAGGGTGCACCACCGTGCTGGGGGGTGGGGGTGATGGGAGACATGAGTGGGAGCCTGGTGGAGGGTGCACCACAGTGCTGGGGGGTGGGGGTGCAGGGGAAAATGAGTTGGACATGAGTGGGGACCTGCTGGCAGGTGCCCCACAGTGCTGGGGGGTGGGGGTGCAGGGGAACATGAGTGGGAGCCTGGTGAAGGGTGCACCACAGTGCTGGGGGTGGGGGTGATGGGAGACATGAGTGGAAGCCTGGTGGAGTGTGCACCACAGTGCTGGGGGGTGGGGGTGCAGGGGAACATGAGTTGGGGCCTGGTGGAGGGTGCACCACAGTGCTGGGGGGTGGGGGTGCAGAGGAACATGAGTTAGGGCCTGGTGGAGGGTGCACCACAGTGCTGGGGGGTGGGGGTGCAGGGGAACATGAGTGGGAGCCTGGTGGAGGGTGCACCACAGTGCTGGGGGGTGGGGGTGATGGGAGACATGAGTGGGAGCCTGGTGGAGGGTGCACCGCATTGCTGGGGGGGTGGGGGTGCAGGAGAAAATGAGTTGGGGCCTGGTGGAGGGTGCACCACCGTGCTGGGGGTGGGGGTGATGGGAGACATGAGTGGGAGCCTGGTGGAGGGTGCACCACAGTGCTGGGGGGTGGGGTGCAGGGGAAAATGAGTTGGACATGAGTGGGGACCTGCTGGCAGGTGCCCCACAGTGCTGGGGGGTGGGGGTGCAGGGGAACATGAGTGGGAGCCTGGTGAAGGGTGCACCACAGTGCTGGGGGTGGGGGTGATGGGAGACATGAGTGGAAGCCTGGTGGAGGGTGCACCACAGTGCTGGGGGGGTGGGGGTGCAGGGGAACATGAGTTGGGGCCTGGTGGAGGGTGCACCACAGTGCTGGGGGGTGGGGGTGCAGAGGAACATGAGTTGGGGCCTGGTGGAGGGTGCACCACAGTGCTGGGGGGTGGGAGTGCAGGGGAACATGAGTTGGACATGAGTGGGGGCCTGCTGGCAGGCGCCCCACAGTGCTGGTGGGTGGGGGTGCAGGGGAACATGAGTGGGAGCCTGGTGGAGGGTGCACCACAGTGCTGGGGGGTGGGGGTGCAGGGGAACATGAGTTGGGGCCTGGTGGAGGGTGCACCACAGTGCTGGGGGGTGGGGGTGCAGGGGAACATGAGTTGGACATGAGTGGGGGCCTGCTGGCAGGTGCCCCACAGTGCTGGTGGGTGGGGGTGCAGGGGAACATGAGTGGGAGCCTGGTGGAGGGTGCACCACAGTGCTGGGGGGTGGGGGTGATGGGAGACATGAGTGGGAGCCTGGTGGAGGGTGCACCACAGTGCTGGGGGGTGGGGGTGCAGGGGAACATGAGTTGGGGCCTGGTATAGGGTGCACCACAGTGCTGGGGGGTGGGGGTGCAGAGGAACATGAGTTGGACATGAGTGGGGGCCTGCTGGCAGGTGCCCCACAGTGCTGGGGGGTGGGGGTGCAGGGGAACATGAGTTGGGGCCTGGTGGAGGGTGCACCACAGTGCTGGGGGGTGGGGGTGCAGGGGAACATGAGTGGGAGCCTGGTGGAGGGTGCACCACAGTGCTGCGGGGTGGGGGTGCAGGGGAACATGAGTTGGACATGAGTGGGGGCCTGCTGGCAGGTGCCCCACAGTGCTGGGGGGTGGGGGTGCAGGGGAACATGAGTGGGAGCCTGGTAGAGGGTGCACCACAGTGCTGGGGGGTGGGGGTGATGGGAGACATGTGTGGGAGCCTGGTGGAGGGTGCACCACAGTGCTGGGGGGTGGGGGTGCAGGGGAACAAGAGTTGGGGCCTGGTGGAGAGTGCACCACAGTGCTGGGGGGTGGGGGTGCAGGGGAACATGAGTTGGACATGAGTGGGGGCCTGCTGGCAGGTGCCCCACAGTGCTGGGGGGTGGGGGTTCAGGGGAACATGAGTGGGAGCCTGGTGGAGGGTGCACCACAGTGCTGGGGGGTGGGGGTGATGGGAGACATGAGTGGGAGCCTGGTGGAGGGTGCACCACAGTGCTGGGGGGTGGGGGTGCAGGGGAACATGAGTTGGGGCCTGATGGAGGGTGCACCACAGTGCTGGGGGGTGGGGGTGCAGGGAAACATGAGTTGGACATGAGTGGGGGCCTGCTGGCAGGTGCCCCACAGTGCTGGGGGGTGAGGGTGCAGGGGAACATGAGTTGGGGCATCGTGGAGGGTGCACCACAGTGCTGGGGGGTGGGGGTGATGGGAGACATGAGTGGGAGCCTGGTGGAGGGTGCACCACAGTGCTGGGGGGTGCGGGTGCAGTGGAACATGAGTTGGGGCGTGGTGGAGGGTGCACCACAGTGCGGGGGGGTGGAGGTGCAGGGGAACATGAGTTGGACATGAGTGTGGGCTTCCTGGCAGGTGCCCCACAGTGCTGGTGGGTGGGGGTGCAGGGGAACATGAGTGGGAGCCTGGTGGAGGGTGCACCACAGTGCTGGGGGGTGGGGGTGATGGGAGACATGAGTGGGAGCCTGGTGGAGGGTGCACCACAGTGCTGGGGGGTGGGGGTGATGGGAGACATGAGTGGGAGCCTGGTGGAGGGTGCACCACAGTGCTGGGGGTTGGGGGTGCAGTGGAACATGAGTGGGAGCCTGGTGGAGGGTGCATCACAGTGCTGGGGGGTGGGGGTGATGGGAGACATGAGTGGGAGCCTGGTGGAGGGTGCACCACAGTGCTGGGGGGTGGGGGTGCAGGGGAACATGAGTTGGACATGAGTGGGGGCCTGCTGGCAGGTACCCCACAGTGCTGGGGGGTGGGGGTGCAGGGGAACATGAGTGGGAGCCTGGTGGAGGGTGCACCACAGTGCTGGGGGGTGGGGGTGATGGGAGACATGAGTGGGAGCCTGGTGGAGGGTGCACCACAGTGCTGGGGGGTGGGGGTGCAGGGGAATATGAGTTGGACATGAGTGGGGGCCTGCTGGCAGGTGCCCCACAGTGCTGGGGGGTGGGGGTGCAGGGGAACATGAGTGGGAGCCTGGTGGAGGGTGCACCACAGTGCTGGGGGGTGGGGGTGATGTGAGACATGAGTGGGAGCCTGGTGGAGGGTGCACCACAGTGCTGGGGGGTGGGGTGCAGGGGAACATGAGTTGCGGCCTGGTGGAGGGTGCACCACAGTGCTGGGGGTGGGGGTGATGGGAGACATGAGTAGGAGCCTGGTGGAGGGTGCACCACAGTGCTGGGGGGAGGGGGTGCAGGGGAACATGAGTTGGGGCCTGGTGGAGGGTGCACCACAGTGCTGGGGGGTGGGGGTGCAGGGGAACATGAGTTGGACATGAGTGGGGGCATGATGGCAGGTGCTCCACAGTGCTGGGGGGTGAGGGTGCAGGGGAACATGAGGTGGACATGAGTGGGGGCCTGCTTGCAGGTGCCCCACAGTGCTGGGGGTGGGGGTGCAGGGGAACATGAGTGGGAGCCTGGTGGAGGATGCACCACAGTGCTGGGGGTGGGGGTGATAGGAGACATGAGTGGGAGCCTGGTGTAGGGTGCACCACAGTGCTGAGGGGTGGAGGTGCAGGCGAACATGAGTTGGGGCCTGGTGGAGGGTGCACCACAGTGCTGGGGGGTGGGGGTGATGGGAGACATGAGTGGGAGCCTGTTGGAGGGTGCACCACAGTGCTGAGGGGTGGGGGTGCAGGGGAACATGAGTTGGGGCCTGGTGGAGGGTGCACCACAGTGCTGGGGGTGGGGGTGATAGGAGACATGTGTGGGAGCCTGGTGGAGGGTGCACCACAGTGCTGGGGGTGGGGGTGATAGGAGACATGAGTGGGAGCCTGGTGTAGGGTGCACCACAGTGCTGAGGGGTGGAGGTGCAGGGGAACATGAGTTGGGGCCTGGTGGAGGGTGCACCACAGTGCTGGGGGGTGGGGGTGATGGGAGACATGAGTGGGAGCATGTTGGAGGGTGCACCACAGTGCTGAGGGGTGGGGGTGCAGGGGAACATGAGTTGGGGCCTGGTGGAGGGTGCACCACAGTGCTTGGGGTGGGGTGATGGGAGACATGAGTGGGAGCCTGGTGGAGGGTGCACCACAGTGCTGGGGGGTGGGGGTGCAGGGGAACATGATTTGGACATGAGTGGGGACCTGCTGGCAGGTGCCCCACAGTGCTGGGGGTGGGGGTGCAGGGGAACATGAGTGGGAGACTGGTGGAGGGTGCACCACAGTGCTGGGGGTGGGGGTGATGGGAGACATGAGTGGGAGCCTGGTGGAGGGTGCACCACAGTGCTGGGGGGTGGGGGTGCAGGGGAACATGAGTTGGGGCCTGGTGGAGGGTGCACCACAGTGCTGGTGGGTGGGGGTGATGGGAGACATGAGTGGGAGCCTGGTAGAGGGTGCACCACAGTGCTGGGGGGTGGGGGTGCAGGGGAACATGAGTTGGCGCCTGGTGGAGGGTGCACCACAGTGCTGGGGGGTGGGGGTGATGGGAGACATGAGTGGGAGCCTGGTGGAGGGTGCCCCACAGTGCTGGGGGTGGGGGTGCAGGGGAGCATGAGTGGGAGCCTGGTGGAGGGTGCACCACAGTGCTGGGGGTGGGGGTGATGGGAGACATGAGTGGGAGCCTGGTGGAGGGTGCACCACAGTGCTGGGGGGTGGGGGTGCAGGGGAACATGAGTTGGGGCCTGGTGGAGGGTGCACCACAGTGCTGGGGGTGGGGTGATGGGAGACATGAGTGGGAGCCTGGTGGAGGGTGCACCACAGTGCTGGGGAGTGGGGGTGCAGGGGAACATGAGTTGGACATGAGTGGGGACCTGCTGGCAGGTGCCCCAAGTGCTGGGGATGGGGGTGCAGGGGAACATGAGTGGGAGCCTGGTGGAGGGTGCACCACAGTGCTGGGGGTGGGGGTGATGGGAGACATGAGTGGGAGCCTGGTGGAGGGTGCACCACAGTGCTGGGGGGGTGGGGGTGCAGGGGAACATGAGTTGGGGCCTGGTAGAGGGTGCACCACAGTGCTTGGGGGTGGGGGTGATGGGAGACATGAGTGGGAGCCTGGTGGAGGGTGCACCACAGTGCTGGGGGGTGGGGGTGCAGGGGAACATGAGTTGGACATGAGTGGGGACCTGCTGGCAGGTGCCCCACAGTGCTGGGGGGTGGGGGTGCAGGGGAACATGAGTGGGAGCCTGGTGGAGGGTGCACCACAGTGTTGGGGGTGGGGGTGATGGGAGACATGAGTGGGAGCCTGGTAGAGGGTGCACCACAGTGCTGGGGGGTGGGGGTGCAGGGGAACATGAGTTGGCGCCTGGTGGAGGGTGCACCACAGTGCTGGGGGGTGGGGGTGATGGGAGACATGAGTGGGAGCCTGGTGGAGGGTGCCCCACAGTGCTGGGGGCTGGGGGTGCAGGGGAACATGAGTGGGAGCCTGGTGGAGGGTGCACCACAGTGCTGGGGGTGGGGGTGATGGGAGACATGAGTGGGAGCCTGGTGGAGGGTGCACCACAGTGCTGGGGGGTGGGGGTGCAGGGGAACATGAGTTGGGGCCTGGTGGAGGGTGCACCACAGTGCTGGGGGTGGGGTGATGGGAGACATGAGTGGGAGCCTGGTGGAGGGTGCACCACAGTGCTGGGGAGTGGGGGTGCAGGGGAACATGAGTTGGACATGAGTGGGGACCTGCTGGCAGGTGCCCCAAGTGCTGGGGGTGGGGGTGCAGGGGAACATGAGTGGGAGCCTGGTGGAGGGTGCACCACAGTGCTGGGGGTGGGGGTGATGGGAGACATGAGTGGGAGCCTGGTGGAGGGTGCACCACAGTGCTGGGGGGGTGGGGGTGCAGGGGAACATGAGTTGGGGCCTGGTAGAGGGTGCACCACAGTGCTTGGGGGTGGGGGTGATGGGAGACATGAGTGGGAGCCTGGTGGAGGGTGCACCACAGTGCTGGGGGGTGGGGGTGCAGGGGAACATGAGTTGGACATGAGTGGGGACCTGCTGGCAGGTGCCCCACAGTGCTGGGGGGTGGGGGTGCAGGGGAACATGAGTGGGAGCCTGGTGGAGGGTGCACCACAGTGTTGGGGGTGGGGGTGATGGGAGACATGAGTGGGAGCCTGGTGGAGGGTGCACCACAGTGCTGGGGGGTGGGGGTGCAGGGGAACATGAGTTGGGGCCTGGTGGAGGGTGCACCACAGTGCTGGGGGGTGGCGGTGCAGGGGAACATGAGTTGGACATGAGTGGGGGCCTGCTGGCAGGTGCCCCACAGTGCTGGTGGGTGGGGGTGCAGGGGAACATGAGTGGGAGCCTGGTGGAGGGTGCACCACAGTGCTGGGGGGTGGGGGTGATGGGAGACATGAGTGGGAGCCTGGTGGAGGGTGCACCACAGTGCTGGGGGGTGGGGGTGCAGGGGAACATGAGTTGGGGTGTGGTGGAGGGTGCACCACAGTGCTGGGGGGTGGGGGTGCAGGGGAACATGAGTTGGACATGAGTGGGGGCCTGCTGGCAGGTGCCCCACAGTGCTGGGGGGTGGGGGTGCAGGGGAACATGAGTTGGGGCCTGGTGGAGGGTGCACCACAGTGCTGGGGGGTGGGGGTGATGGGAGACATGAGTGGGAGCCTGGTGGAGGGTGCACCCCTTTATGAGGGGGTGGGGGTGCAGGGGAACATGAGTTGGGGCCTGGTGGAGGGTGCACCACAGTGTGGGGGGGTGGGGGTGCAGGGGAACATGAGTTGGACATGAGTGGGGGCCTGCTGGCAGGTGCCCCACAGTGCTGGGGGGTGGGTGTGCAGGGGAACATGAGTTGGGGCATGGTGGAGGGTGCACCACAGTGCTGGGGGGTGGGGGTGATGGGAGACATGAGTGGGAGCCTGGTGGAGGGTGCACCACAGTGCTGGGGGGTGGGGGTGCAGTGGAACATGAGTTGGGGCGTGGTGGAGGGTGCACCACAGTGTGGGGGGGTGGAGGTGCAGGGGAACATGAGTTGGACATGAGTGTGGGCTTCCTGGCAGGTGCCCCACAGTGCTGGGGGGTGGGGGTGCAGGGGAACATGAGTGGGAGCCTGGTGGAGGGTGCCCCACAGTGCTGGGGGGTGGGGGTGATGGGAGACATGAGTGGGAGCCTGGTGGAGGGTGCACCACAGTGCTGGGGGGTGGGGGTGCAGTGGAACATGAGTGGGAGCCTGGTGGAGGGTGCATCACAGTGGTGGGGGTGGTGGGAGACATGAATGGGAGCCTGGTGGAGGGCGCACCACAGTGCTGGGGGGTGGGGGTGCAGGGGAACATGAGTTGGACATGAGTGGGGGCCTGCTGGCAGGTGCCCCACAGTGCTGGGGGGTGGGGGTGCAGGGGAACATGAGTGGGAGCCTGGTGGAGGGTGCACCACAGTGCTGGGGGGTGGGGGTGATGGGAGACATGAGTGGGAGCCTGGTGGAGGGTGCACCACAGTGCTGGGGGGTGGGGGTGCAGGGGAACATGAGTTGGACATGAGTGGGGGCTGTTAGGGAGAATTCTCTGTTTAGGCTGAATTTCCTAACCTAGTGAGTCCCCCAGCAGCTTTGCTGGATTTCTGGGGTTTGTTTTTTCCCTCCTGCCAAGAGTGTGACCCTTTTCCTCTCACTCTTGGACATGTATGTGTGGAATTCCTTTGAGGTGTCAATGTGTTCGATGGGCTATGGGGTCTTTTACTCCATAGGGTCTCATAAGTTTTTCTGTGTGTGTCACTCTGCACCCTACGTGTCGTGACACGGGGGCGCCCTAGCAGGTCCCCCCACCATAGACTCCATACCCGGGGACTGACTACTGTCTCCCCGGGCATGTAAAGTCACCATTGGCTTTACTAGACCTAAATTTACTAACAGAACTAGTACCAACCATCTTATTGTGGACGTGCTAGTAGGGGTAATACGATTACTCCTGGATCTGTTACTCGAGGGGGCACTGTCCCGTCCCCCCTCGTCGAGTTTTGGCTGGTGGCAGTGGAAACTACTTGTTATGTTCGGCCCCGAGCATAACCCTATGGGATTCGTCCCATTGTTGAAGATTGATACTGTTTTTCGTTAATCTCCAACGTACCACCGATCTACTTATCTTAAATAAGTTTATCGAGTGGTATTTTCTGCCAGAACTCGGGTTGTAAAATGGCGTCTGTGTTTTTCTCTGTGACTCCGAAACCAAAGGTTGAGCCCTTTGTTCCACTTTTGGCGGGCCTCTGGACAGAGACCCGCGAAGGTGGCGCCATTCTGTCTGGGTTACCTCAGGGGTGTGGGAGGGGGTTTAGACACCCTGGACCGAGTTGCCTTGCCAACTCAGGTCGCACTCTGGAGTGATTGGCCCAGGTGGTGAGCCTTCCCGCTCACCACTTAGCATGTGTTGATTGACAAGCTAGGCTGAATGAATGGGGGACGTCTGCATAAAAGCAGGGCCTTTGGGACTGGATCTTCAGGAAGTCGCCACTGGACCTAAAGAATCCGACGAGGGTAACGCTGAGCCGACCTGCACGACAAAACCTCCGGTGGAGCCCTGCGGAATCGTCTCACAATCTCCCGACGACAGAAGAGATCTCCCTGCCGGAGAGGCTCTTTCCCTGGCTGGTGGGAACAACCAGTCTTCTTCTTCTTTGCGCTTTTTGGTCGCCCAGGACGCAGTGGTCGAATTGCCCGTGCAGAGCACCCGGCAACCGGATAGCCACTACTCCTGCATCGTGATCGAAAGGTGGTGCCTTGTGACGAAGCACTCTGCGGCTGGTTTCTTCCCTGGTGGTGCACCGGACATCTTCTCTTCGACGACGAGAGCATCTCTTCTCTTGGCCAAGACCCGTCGTGCATCCACCACCAGGAACAACTGCCCCCGTCGGAGCTGTCTTCCCCCACAAGGTACCGTAAACCGCCTGGCTTCCCTTTTTGATCGGTTCGTGTGAGGTATCTGATTCCTCTCCGTTCCGTTGGGTTGCCTCCAAGCTTTATTCACTCTTTGTTCTGAACTGGTTCAACCTGTCGCTAAACAATTTGCTAAACAAGACTTGAGTGCATCATCCGTAGAGACTTTCCAGGACATCGTGCCTTGCCTCTCACCGAGTGGGTCTGGCCGCCGAACTGTATGATCTAGTGTGATTAATGCTTTCTTGCCTTGCATGTTTACCCGCTTCAGTACGAACCGTGTTGACTTCGTTACCTGCCTTTCTCTTCTCTCACTTCCTCACTAAAAATATTCGAGTGTCATCTGGGTTTAGGTATACACCTCTGTCTGAAAATAAGTGGTGCCGTAGAACCTAGAGTTGTCGATATAGTGTTTCGGGGGGTTGAGCTTTATTCCATCCTGCAGAGTAATTGTATTTTGATTTGTTTGCCGTGGTTCACTTTAGTATTTCTCGTAGACATTCTGTTATTAATAAATAACTTACTATCTTTATACTAAAGCCTGGTTGCGTGTTTACTCGTTTTGCTGCGAAGAATTACCCTATCTTGTATACTCCCTATACTGACCAACTTTTCTTGAGAGAAGTCTGACTGCTCAGCCACAGCTACCAATTGGATCTGTGTGGTACAGACTGCTACCAAGCGGGTTCATCGCAACACCTGTAGTCCTAAATCTTTTGCAGTGGTCCCAGAGGGAACTGCACAGGTTTCCGCCTAACAGGGGCCTGCTGGCAGGTGCCCCACAGTGCTGGGGGGTGGGGGTGCAGGGGAACATGAGTGGGAGCCTGGTGGAGGGTGCACCACAGTGCTGGGGGTGGGGGTGATGGCAGACATGAGTGGGAGCCTGGTGGAGGGTGCACCACAGTGCTGGGGGGTGGTGTGCAGGGGAACATGAGTTGCGGCCTGGTGGAGGGTGCACCACACTGCTGGGGGTGGGGGTGATGGGAGACATGAGTAGGAGCCTGGTGGAGGGTGCACCACAGTGCTGGGGGGAGGGGGTGCAGGGGAACATGAGTTGGGGCCTGGTGGAGGGTGCACCACAGTGCTGGGGGGTGGGGGTGCAGGGGAACATGAGTTGGACATGAGTGGGGGCCTGCTGGCAGGTGCTCCACAGTGCTGGGGGGTGAGGGTGCAGGGGAACATGAGGTGGACATGAGTGGGGGCCTGCTGGCAGGTGCCCCACAGTGCTGGGGGGCGGGGGTGCAGGGGAACATGAGTGGGAGCCTGGTGGAGGGTGCACCACAGTGCTGGGGGTGGGGGTGATAGGAGACATGAGTGGGAGCCTGGTGTAGGGTGCACCACAGTGCTGAGGGGTGGAGGTGCAGGGCAACATGAGTTGGGGCCTGGTGGAGGGTGCACCACAGTGCAGGGGGATGGGGGTGATGGGAGACATGAGTGGGAGCCTGGTGGAGGGTGCACCACAGTGCTGGGGGGTGGGGGTGCAGGGGAACATGAGTTGGACATGAGTGAGGGCCTGCTGGCAGGTGCCCCACAGTGCTGGGGGGTGGGGGTGCAGGGGAACATGAGTGGGAGCCTGGTGGAGGGTGCACCACAGTGCTGGGGGGTGGGGGTGATGGGAGACATGAGTGGGAGCCTGGTGGAGGGTGCACCACAGTGCTGGGAGGTGGGGGTGCAGGGGAACATGAGTTGGGGCCTGGTGGAGGGTGCACCACAGTGCTGGGGGTGGGGTGATGGGAGACATGAGTGGGAGCCTGGTGGAGGGTGCACCACAGTGCTGGGGGGTGGGGGTGCAGGGGAACATGAGTTGGACATGAGTGGGGACCTGCTGGCAGGTGCCCCACAGTGCTGGGGGTGGGGGTGCAGGGGAACATGAGTGGGAGCCTGGTGGAGGGTGCACCACAGTGCTGGGGGTGGGGGTGATGGGAGACATGAGTGGGAGCCTGGTGGAGGGTGCACCACAGTGCTGGGGGGTGGGGGTGCAGGGGAACATGAGTTGGGGCCTGGTGGAGGGTGCACCACAGTGCTGGGGGGTGGGGGTGATGGGAGACATGAGTGGGAGCCTGGTAGAGGGTGCACCACAGTGCTGGGGGGTGGGGGTGCAGGGGAACATGAGTTGGCACCTGGTGGAGGGTGCACCACAGTGCTGGGGGGTGGGGGTGATGGGAGACATGAGTGGCAGCCTGGTGGAGGGTGCCCCACAGTGCTGGGGGGTGGGGGTGCAGGGGAACATGAGTCGGAGCCTGGTGGAGGGTGCACCACAGTGCTGGGGGTGGGGGTGATGGGAGACATGAGTGGGAGCCTGGTGGAGGGTGCACCACAGTGCTGGGGGGTGGGGGTGCAGGGGAACATGAGTTGGGGCCTGGTGGAGGGTGCACCACAGTGCTGGGGGTGGGGTGATGGGAGACATGAGTGGGAGCCTGGTGGAGGGTGCACCACAGTGCTGGGGAGTGGGGGTGCAGGGGAACATGAGTTGGACATGAGTGGGGACCTGCTGGCAGGTGCCCCAAGTGCTGGGGGTGGGGGTGCAGGGGAACATGAGTGGGAGCCTGGTGGAGGGTGCACCACAGTGCTGGGGGTGGGGGTGATGGGAGACATGAGTGGGAGCCTGGTGGAGGGTGCACCACAGTGCTGGGGGGGGTGGGGGTGCAGGGGAACATAACATGAGTTGGGGCCTGGTAGAGGGTGCACCACAGTGCTTGGGGGTGGGGGTGATGGGAGACATGAGTGGGAGCCTGGTGGAGGGTGCACCACAGTGCTGGGGGGTGGGGGTGCAGGGGAACATGAGTTGGACATGAGTGGGGACCTGCTGGCAGGTGCCCCACAGTGCTGGGGGGTGGGGGTGCAGGGGAACATGAGTGGGAGCCTGGTGGAGGGTGCACCACAGTGCTGGGGGTGGGGGTGATGGGAGACATGAGTGGGAGCCTGGTGGAGGGTGCACCACAGTGCTGGGGGGTGGGGGTGCAGGGGAACATGAGTTGGGGCCTGGTGGAGGGTGCACCACAGTGCTGGGGGGTGGCGGTGCAGGGGAACATGAGTTGGGCATGAGTGGGGGCCTGCTGGCAGGTGCCCCACAGTGCTGGTGGGTGGGGGTGCAGGGGAACATGAGTGGGAGCCTGGTGGAGGGTGCACCACAGTGCTGGGGGGTGGGGGTGATGGGAGACATGAGTGGGAGCCTGGTGGAGGGTGCACCACAGTGCTGGGGGGTGGGGGTGCAGGGGAACATGAGTTGGGGCGTGGTGGAGGGTGCACCACAGTGCTGGGGGGTGGGGGTGCAGGGGAACATGAGTTTGACATGAGTGGGGGCCTGCTGGCAGGTGCCCCACAGTGCTGGGGGGTGGGGGTGCAGGGGAACATGAGTTGGGGCCTGGTGGAGGGTGCACCACAGTGCTGGGGGCTGGGGGTGATGGGAGACATGAGTGGGAGCCTGGTGGAGGGTGCACCCCTTTATGAGGGGGTGGGGGTGCAGGGGAACATGAGTTGGGGCCTGGTGGAGGGTGCACCACAGTGGGGGGGGTGGGGGTGCAGGGGAACATGAGTTGGACATGAGTGGGAGCCTGGTGGAGGGTGCACCACAGTGCTGGGGGGTGGGGGTGCAGGGGAACATGAGTTGGGGCCTGGTGGAGGGTGCCCCACAGTGCTGGGGGGTGGGGTGCAGGGGGACGAGTGGGGGTGCAGGCTAGTCCCCCGTGGTGTGGGCTGCCTGCAGGGGCCGTGGAGGTTGTGGAGCGAACACCTGGGAGGACCCACACGTCCAATTCACGTGTAGTACTCCACTGAACTCCTGAAATACACGTACCCTGCTGATGTCGCGTGTGAAACTTCCCACGCACCCCAAGATGCACGTAGCCAAGACATTCGCGTTTGGAACTTCCAGCGCACCCCTGGACTACACGTACCCTGCTGATATCATGTGTGAAACTTCCCACGCACCCCGAAATACACGTAGCCAGGACATTCGCGTGTGGAACTTCACGCGCACCCCTGATATACACGTACCCTGCTGATATCGCGTGTGAAAATTCCCGCGCACCCCAAGATACAAGTAGCCAGGACATTCGCGTGTGGAACTTCCAGCGCACCCCTGGAATACACGTACCCTGCTGATATTGCGTGTGAAACTTCCCGCACACCCCGGAATACACGTACCCAGGACATTTGCGTGTGGAACTTCCCGCGCACCCCTGATATACACGTACCCTGCTGAATTCACGTGTGAAACTTCCCGCGCACCCCTGATGTACACGTACCCTGATGGAATCGCGTGTGGAACTTCCAGCACACCCCTGAAATACACGTACCCAGCTGAAATGGTGTGAGGTACTTCCCGCGCACCCCAGTGATACGCGTAGCCCGCTTGCCGTGCTGGTACAGGGTTAGCGCAGCCCTTTGCGCTGGATTGGGGATTTTGATGGCTTTTCCCTGCGCGAGAGGCGTTCTTGGGGGCGTAACTGGCGCTGCTGCAGGGTCGCTGCGCCACTGTGCGCCATGGCTGGTTTTGGTAGCTGGAATCCATGAATACGCTGTGCGCAGAAATGGATTTTAGCGCACGCGGCTGGCGCAGGGATTCGTACGCGCACACTGTGCGCCAGCCGCGTGCGCCACTTGTGCGCTAAATTCTATGAATTACCCCCTAAGTGTGGAAAAAACGGCCGTGAGAGTCTTGCTAAAGCATGTAGGCAGAAAGTCCGTTTTCCTCTGTACGAAAAACAGGGTACAAGTAAACCAATGTCAATTCTCAGGGCTAAGGGTATGTCTAAATGAAGTGAAAAATAGAGCCTGTGGGTACTTACAATGGCTTGCTATACGAGTAGTTCGATTCCAGCCATGTAAAGAGCTAGACAACATGGCGGTGTAAATATACGTCATGTACGTGACGTCATCACATGGTCTACGCGTGTGACATCACGAATTTCAACAAACCGCGCAAGGCCGCTGCGTAGGTGACACTGTGGCTTAAAATGTAGAGGCTGTTTCTAATATTTCAGTGGATAAACAAAGTGGGGTGTTGTACAACATCTGTAAGCACAAGCAGTATGTAAGGTACTGAAGAACTTGTTTTTATTGATGTATATAAAAGAGAATCCAGGGGTGGGGAGCGTACAATGGAACTAAAGGTGATGGGTAATGGGGATACCCTGGAAAACGGGAACCCTTTTGGTCTCTGTTAAAAGAGGATAAGATGGATGGGGTAATAGGATTACACTGAAGGGCTCCTAGGATGTGTAAAATCATATTTTTAGAGCCGACTGAGCCTGTCTCCCAAACCGGAGTGCACAATCTAATCAGGCACTTGTCAATATACAAGTAAAAACGTTGGGAACAAACGGAAATCCATTTTCCAAATCCTAAATAAATGTTCATTGGACCTGATACTTTTAACCATTGAGGAACTAGCACGATCTCTATCCTCCATTAATCAAGAAATAGAGGATCTAACTCAACAACTTTCTAAATTAAAAACTGAGGAGGACTTGAAAGCCATTTTGAAAGATACCAACAAGAAATTGGAAGGATATAAACGTGATATCGAACAACGGAAAATAAGAATATTCCGCAGGGATACACTTGACTACGCACGCAACATCGTATATACGTGGCAAGAATTCTACAACAACCCAAGACCAGGACCTACAAGACCCCTGAGACCATCAGGACCTGCAAACAACAGTGATAGTAGCGACGTGACCAGTGGAGAACAGGAGACCCCAAATCAAACTCCATCTACATCACACCCTCCACAAGATTTACTACAAACACATCCTCTGCACGGAGGAACAGAATCACCTACTTTACCGGACACAGCAGCAGCAATTACAACCGCACCTGTTTTTTTAGGAGGAGGAAAACCCGAAGAGGAAAAAGAAAACCAAGACAAAAGAACAAACAATAGATTCCATCATCGTTAACATCTCATCTAAATAATTAACTGTGTCACAAATGTATACCCTTAACCTGGGATTATCCTTCATTCCGACCACTAATACTTCAAACTTCGAAGAAGAAGTCAACTTGTTTAAATTAATAAGAAAAATGGAACTCAAGGTCTTCTTTGATTCTTTGCCGGAAATTACAGACCAACAGAAAAAACATGATTACTTGGAACTAAAGAACAAGAGTTAATTTCATCCCCAGTTAAATCATCCCATCATCAATTTATTCAAATTAAAGACATCAAAAGAATTGAAACGCTTCAAATATAGCTCCCCCAAGAACATCAATATTAGAAAACATCAATTAAAATTGATAAAAGAACTATCGGAGGACACTACCATTACTCCAAAACCAGCCGACAAGGGCGGAGCCCTTGTCTTAATGGATACTGAGTTCAACAATGAGGGTTGTTGCAACTTACTGAATGACCCAGGGACATATCTGGTCTTAGACACAGACCCAATTTTTTTCTGTCCAAAACACCATCAAACAAGCAATAGAAAAAGCTACGGACATGGATTGGATATCAGATAAGACATGTGACTTCTGATCAAAAAATTTCCGGTCACTCCGGTCTTTTATGCCTTGCCAAAGATACACAAAAATAAAACCAACCCCCCATTCAGACCGATTGTGGCGGGTACAGAAAGTGTATTTCACCCTTTAGCAGTTTATTTAGACCAAGCCTTACAACCGCTGGTACAACAAACATCCACCTACTTGAAGGATATTTCCCATTTCTTGAAACTTCTGGAGGAAACACAAATTACAGATCCTGCAGTGATCTTATTTACTCTTGACGTCAACAGTCTGTATACATCAATCCCCCATCAACAAGGAATTGACTCATTAGAATGGTTTCTGCTCAAACACAGGGAGACTACAATCCATAAGACTTTTGCCATAGAACTTATCACCATCATACTTTTCAACAACTATTTTCGATTTAATGGCAAATACTTCCTACAAACCTCGGGCACATCAATGGGCTCACCAGTAGCCCCATCTTATACGAACATATTTATGTTCCACTTTGAAGAAACATACGTACTTAACAAAGAACCCTGGAAAACAAAAATCGTCTTCTGGAAGAGATTTATAGACAATATCTTTGGGATATGGAATGGTACTATCGAAGAACTACACCAATATTTTGACTATCTCAATAACTGCAATGAAAGAATCACCTTCACCCTGGAATTAGGCCAACCGGATATACATTTCCTGGATATCAATATTCAAAAGATAGGATTGATCCTGAACACCAGCATCTATAGGAAACCGACAGATTGCAATAGTACTCTTCACTTTGGAAGCTTTCATCCTTCTCATCTTAAAGAAAACCTTCCCTTTAGCCAGATGCTAAGACTTAAGAGGATAACTTCTGATGCCACACGACTACAAAGCGAATATGATGACATGAAGAAAAGGTTCAAAACAAGAGGATTCCCAGATGCCAGCCTGGAAAAGGCTATAGTCCGAACAGATCAGTTCTCTGGAGTTCAATTACTTGAAGGATAACCGAAAAAACCCACAACCAGACTCGTCCATACCATGACGTTTTCTAGTCAAAACTACCAGATTAAAAAGATCATCAAAAAAAACTGGGATCTCATTAAATCAGACTCCAACCTTTACAGACTTTTTCCAGAACCCCCAATGCTGTGCTACAAAAGGGGTAAGAACTTCAGGGATAGCCTCATCAAAGAAGAAAGGAAGAACATTTCCAGTCAAACTACATTGGTGAAACAAAAACCGGGCACTTGCCCTTGCCTTTAGTGCCAACATTGTCCCAATATCATCAAGGGAGACCACGTTCGCCATCCTAGCAATGGCAAAAAAATCCTTCTTCATGATTTTGCCACATGTGATAGCAAAAACATCATATATGCCCTCAGATGCCCCTGCGGTAAATATTATGTTGGGAAAACAATCAGAAAGGCCAAAGAACGGTGGACGGAGCACAAGTCCAACATTAGAACCAAAAATGAGAAATCTCCAGTGTTCAGATACTTCAAAGAAAATGGTCACAACATTACCCAACTCCGTTGGGTTATATTGGAAACTGTAAGCTCACTACCCAGAGGTGGGGACTTTGCCAAAAAACTTTCACAGAGGGAATTAGGGTGGACACATAAATTAGACGCAGTCCAACCACATGGTCTCAATGAAAATTTTTATTTAGGACCCTTTCTTTGAATAAGGTTGTTGGTTACATTGACGCATGCTCTTAACTAAAAGTATATGTTTCACACCTTCATTAACCAATTGACATGACAGGCCATCAATTAGATTGTACATTCAGCTTTAATTTAGCCATTACCTATCTGCATTTCTTGATTATATGCATACTCTCTGGTTTTTATTTGTATATTGACAAGTGCCTGATTAGATTGTGCACTCCGGTTTGGGAGACTGGATCAGTCGGCTCTAAAAATATGATTTTACACATCCTAGGAACCGTTCAGTGTAATCCTATTACCCCATCCATCTTATCCTCTTTTAACAGAGACCAACAGGGTTCCCGTTTTCCAGGGTATCCCCATTACCCATCACCTTTAGTTCCATTATACGCTCCCCACCCTGAGATTCTCTTTTATATACATCAATAAAAACAAGTTTTTCAGTACCCTACATACTGCTTGTGCTTACAGATCTTGTACAACACCCCACTTTCTTTATCCACTGAAATATTAGAAACAGCCTCTACATTTTAAGCCACAGTGTAACCTACGCAGCCGCCTTACGCGGTTTGTTGACATTCGTGACATCACACGCGTAAACCACGTGATGATGTCACGTACATGACGTATATTTACACCGCCATGTTGTCTAGCTCTTTACACAGCTGGAATCAAACTACTCGTATAGCAAGCATTTGTAAGTACCCACAGGCTCTATTTTTCACTTCATTTAGACATACCCTTAGCCCTGGGAATTGACATTGGTTTACTTTTACCCTGTTTTTTGTACAGAGGAAAACGGACTTTCTGCCTACATGCTTTAGCAAGACACTCACGGCCGTTTTTTCCACACTTACTTTGGGAACCGGGCCTTATACCATACTCTAGTCAGTATGCTAACCTCTTGCTCCTTGTCATTTATTAAACCAAAACATTGGTTCAATCTGAGGTACCTTTTCCTTTCTTTTCTTTCACACTCCTTAGGTAGACTACTTGCAAGCCATTTCAATTGGCAGAGGGTTCATTTGCTATTTACTTCTTAGGAATACTTCCTTATCAACATATGGTACGCTTTTTTATAACAATGTCTGCCCGTTTGTTCATCTCAATTGACATGGGTTTTAGGCTGATTTTTGTCAATAATTCCTTTACTGTTCTTACAAGGATGAACCATATTTGAAATTGAAAATGATGACTTAATAATGCTAAAAATATCTATATGTGTTATGTTTCTCTAATTGTTCTTACCAACAAGAAACCTGATTGGGTTTTATGGAAGATGATTGCATCTGTTTCTCTGACTGCACAATTTGAACTTGGTTAGAATATTAACACGATAAGCTACAACCTTTCTCTGGGATAATTTACATTTACTAATTTGTACTTTTTTGTTGAATATTTGTAGATTTATGAAAAATGAAAATGAAAATGTATTCAGCGCAAAGCCCCTGATGAAGAGATTGTATCTCGAAACTCGTTGGGCACTTATATTTGGAACAAATCATCTTTGAAAAAGAACAAAAGGACTTTGTGAATGGTGTACTCCGGGTCATATCTGACCGATAGACCCTTAAAGAAGACAGTGACTTTAATTGTAATATTTACCTTTACTAAATACCTGCTTCTACTATTCTAAAATTACTGGGCTACTCTAGCCATTGATAGTGTGCAGGGGACGGGAGTTCCCCAACTGGGAACTAACATCTAAGTCTCGCAACAATAGCCAATCTCTCTGTGGGTCTTCACTTTTCCTCCAAAGGCTTGGCCACCTGAACACTTGTGGGGGAAGCAGGGATAACATTTAATTAAACAAGACAGAAGCTCAGAAATGTGGCTTGTGGCCCTAAATAACAGAAAGCTACCAACTCTTAACTGGGCCTAGTTCAAAATGTCAGCGCTAAGGTGGCAGGTGGTCCTTGTTGTAACAAAGATTAATGTCTACCATACCAAATGCTTTCACTATCTGGCTCTTCAGCCATATACTGAACACTAACAAAAATCTGGTGATGTTGCAGTGTTTATGAGCTGAAAGACTTGCGCAGTATTTTCAGTGTGTAGTTTAACATTTGACATTAACACTTAATATTGGGGATAAATAGAGTGCGTCAGATTTGCTTAGGCCAAAGTGCTGGCATAGCTGCAGGTGCATGAACATGGCCAGGCCTAAAAAGAACACAAAATTAAAATCTCTACAGCAATAATTTGCAAGGAAATAATCAGAACGCACAATGTAACAGCACAATGGGCCTTGAAAATAGAACACTCATTGTTTGTGCAAAGCGGGAAAGTGTAAGGAAGGGTAAAGTGAAGTGCAACATTATTGGGAGATTGTGATGAGCGGAATGCTGCTCGAAGGTCGCAAGGGGGGAGATGGGTGCTGGAAAGTTCTGGCACAGGAAGTGGCCAAAGGTGACATCATGAAAAAGGCTCGGCAATATTAAAGAAATGTACAGAAACATAAAGAGGAGGCAGTGTTGAATGAGGGGTTTGAAATTGAGGGAGAACAAGAGAGTGTTTTTTGTGTCCTCGCAAAGATGGGCTGAGGCATACCTAGCTGCAGGAAAGAAGATCACGAGCCAAGGGCGAGACAGTCTTTTTGAAGGACAGTTTAAGACAAGTCTCATTCACATGGTGAGTATAAATAGGTAGACAAATAAACAGGACCCCTCTGCAGGGTAATTGGCAGGGCATTAGATCGGACACAAAAGGCAACACATCTTCAATAGTTAAGGTACCAAAAGATTAATGGAGTAGCCTGAGTTTTATAACTTGAGAGGGGGCTTGTCCTTTCATGCAGAGTGGGCCATAATTAGACATACCATCCAATGATAAGTGAGAGAGGGAGACTATCAGTTCACTGGAAACATAATGATTTTATATTGGTTTGGTAACCCTGAGGTCAAAAAGAAAAACACATACATGTGAAATCTCTTGCTAATATAAAATGTGTTTTTGTACATGTGCCTTATGGTGAATGCTTCCTTTTGTTTTGGATTCATGCTCAATAAGTGACATAATAGAGTTGACTGTCTCTTGCTGATGAGATTGAAAAATATAAAGTATCTAACTATGAAAGAGTTTTATTGTCTTTATTGTGTCCAGTAAGTAAATTAGTGATTAGCAAAAGCGCACAGTGTGAAGCCTGACAATGCACAGCTAAAGTCCTGGGGTATAATAAGAGTGGCAGAAAGGAAGAATCAGGCTATTTATTCCTACTGTAATGCTCACCTGATTCCCACGGAGGCGCTGATCCCGGCTGGGCTGCTATCGTTTCTTCAATTGAGAAGCGTAGAGCTCGGACGACTCTCAGGACTGGGCTTCCTCTTATCGAATGTCTGACTTGCAGGGTAAGTTTTCTGCAGGTGAGAGAAAAAGGGTTAATCACCGTTTGATGGGATTCGTTCTCCCACCAATCGCCAGTTTCTCCCACAGCCTAGCTTTCTACTTGTCTCGGCGAGCTCTCACCTTAGGCGTATAAATGCTGAGCTCTCCATCCTGCGTCTGGTGCAGGGGTGCGTGGATTCCAGTTACGTCACTGGATGAGTTCAGTGTTGAGGCTCAAGTCTTTTGCGGCCTTAGTTGTGGCACTGGTGCTGGGATGCCGAAGAGCGATGCCGCCGTTACTGCACGAGCGGATGCCTGTAAGTATACTGTAGTCTTTAGGCTTTAAAAGATGGGCACCTCAATAATGTCCCTTTTCTTTTGTTTCAGGCCTCGGGATGCTGTGTGTGTAGTTTTCCGTTGCCGCTGCACGTGCTAATGCACGTAAGTATAATGTTCGTTGGCCGCTTTTAATGGCACCTCTAATAATGTCCTTTTTCTAGTTTTCAGGTGCCGGGATGCTGCGGGCTTTATATCCGTTGCCACTGCACGTGCCGATGCACGTAAGTATAATGATCGTTGGCCGCTTTTAATGGCACCTCTAATAATGTCCTTTTTCTAGTTTTCAGGTGCCGGGATGCTGCGGTTGATGCGGCCGCTTCTGCGCGTGCAAAAACTGGTAAGTTAAGATGAATGCGACTGCCTCCACCCGAACCCCTTTTTAATTATGTCCTTTGCCTTTCAGGTGCAGAGAAGCTGCCGAAACGAAGGCCGTGGTTAGCTCCGTTGCAATCACGGATGGATCAGGTAAGCGGGCGGGGCTGCGAGCGAGTTGCACTTTTCTAACCTTATGTTTATTCTTTGCAGGTTTTGCCAGTGACTGGATTCTGGGATCTGGTAAGTATTGTTCTGTGTCTTTCTTCATCCACAGGTTGCTGCGCGGAAGCTGAAGATGACTCTGGACCTGGAATGCAGCAGCCGGCTCGGTGAGCGTCCTGCTGCTGCTGCAGAATAACGCGAAGCACGTGTTTTCCATCGGGCGTGGTTTAAATAGCAGCGAAGTGCTTCCAGTGTATGTTCTTCCACCGGTTCCACCCAGGTAAGAAAAGAGTTCCTGAATGGAGGGAATAGTTCCTCCCAGCCCTGATGGCTGGGGACTTCAACCAGACTGGATTGTTCTGGGTAAATATGCAGCATGGTCTGCCTCAGGTAAGTCCACCCAAGCATTATTACACTGTTTATCAATATGAGCCCGGCGCCTATGGCCCTGTAGGGGTCTGCTGGGTCCGGAGTAGTGGAAGACGGGTCTGCTTCCGAGGGCGCTGGGCCAGTCCTGGCCCTTCGGGAGTAGCGCCCATGACAGCACCCCCCCTCAAGGCCCCTCCCAAACTTGTCCTCCCCGGGGGTTTTGGTTTATCGGGAAAGGTTCGGTGAAATTTCTGGACTAGACGAGGAGCATGGACGTGGTCATAGGGTTCCCATGACCTTTCCTGAGGTCCGTAGCCTTTCCAGTCGATTAGGTAGAATAGCTTCGATCTGATGATTTTAGAGTCCAAAATGTCTTTTACTTCAAATTCGGGCTCCCCATTCACTTGAATGGGCTCTGGAGGATTGGTCAATCTGGTTCCAGGTTGCATGGGTTTCAAAAGAGATACGTGAAATACAGGATGTATTCTCATATGGGTTGGCAATTCTAATTTAATGGCCACTGGATTAATTATGGCCGTAATTGGATATGGTCCCAGGTATTTGGGGTTGAAGGTGCGAGGCCCTTTAAGCGATAAATGTTTGGTGGACAGCCAGACTTGATCCCCAACCTGGTATTGAGGGGCATTGCTTCGGTGTTGATCTGCTCCTTTTTTGTACCTCTCTTTAGCTTGTTGTAGATGTGCAGTCGCTTCCTTAAAAGCTTGGGTAATAACGGTGTGCAATTGATCCACGGCGGGTGTTCCAAGATCTTGAGGTGGATCAAGGTTGGAGGTTCGAGGATGAATCCCATACAAGATGTAGAAGGGACTCTTCCCGGTACCCGAATGAACTGAATTGTTGTAAGCATATTCAGCTATCCAAAGGATGTCCTTCCAGTTACTCTCCGACTGTTGTAGCATGCATCGTAAATATTGCTCGAGAGTCTGGTTTGTTCTCTCGGTTTGCCCGTCGGTCTGGGGATGATGGCTGGTCGAAAGTCTTACATCGATTTGAGCTAATCGAGAACAGCTACGCCAAAAGTGGGAAATAAACTGGCTCCCCCTATCTGAGATTTGTACTGACGGGAAGCCGTGTAGCCGGACGATGTTTTCAAGAAATACTTTGGCTAGGACTGATGCTGAAAGTAAGCCTTTTAACGGAATGAAGTGGGCCATTTTAGAAAACAGGTCCACAATAACAAGAATGGTGTTGTACCCGGAAAAGGAGGGTACGTCTGTGATGAAGTCCATGGAAAGGGTATGCCAGGGACACGGTGGGATGTCTAATGGTTGCAGAAGACCAGCCGGCCTCTTCTTCTGACCCTTGTTTTGAGCGCATACACCGCAGGACATCACAAATTCCTTTATGTCTTTTCTCCACGAAGGCCACCAGAAGTGTCTCTTCACCTTTTCTGTGGTTTTGGCAATGCCAGGGTGACCCTCAATTAATGAATCATGATAGCAGGAGATTACCTGTCTTTGTAAATCGGCGTGTGGTAGGAACAATCGTCCTTGGAAATAAGGCAAGTCATTTCTTACGGTGAAATCTTTTCCTTTTTGTAACCAGTTCAGTAAGTCTGGTGAGGTTACAAGTTGTTTAGTTTTTTCTTCAATATCCTCAATGGATTGTGAAGAAATCAGGCACACGATCCTTTGTTCAGGAATTATTGGTACAGGTTCTGGATTGGCAACGTTATCTCCCATTCCAATTCGGGAAAGAGCATCCACTTTGCCGTTCTTGTTGCCGGGGCGATAAGTGATCACGAAGTCAAATTCAGCAAAGAATAGAGCCCAGCGAAGCTGTCTGGAGGATTGAGCCTTGGTGGTTTTCAGATACTGCAGATTTCGATGATCGGTGATCACTGTGACGGTGTGTCTGGCCCCGGGGAGATAATGCCGCCATGCCTTAAAGGCTGATTTAATCACCATAAACTCTTTGTCTGTGATGGTGTAGTTGATCTCAGGCGCCGAGAACTTCAGAGACCAGAATGCCACAGGATGCAGTTGGTTAGTCTCTGGATCTCTTTGTGATAGGACTGCTCCCATTGCTAAGCTGGAGGCGTCGGTTTCAACGATGTAAGGGAGGTCCGGGCGTGGGTGTTTCAGTATTGGCGCCGAGGTGAATTTAGCCTTTAGCTCTTGGAAGGCTTGTTCTGCTTCTGCGGACCATTCAAAGCGTTTATTTTTTCTTAAGAGGGCGGTGATGGGTTGTACCACTCGTGAAAACTCTGGAATAAATCTACGGTAAAAATTGGCAAAGCCTAGCATGCTTTGAACGCCTTTCACGGAAGTAGGAGACGGCCATTTGAGGATAGCGTCTACTTTTCTCGAGTCCATGTGGACTCCGTTGGGTGTCAGAATAAATCCCAAAAATTCGACCTCAGTGACATGAAAAACACATTTTTCGAGCTTGGCAAAAAGTTTATGTTGGCAAAGTTTTTCAAGGACCGCCCTAACATGATTTCGATGGTCAGCTTCTGAAGATGAGTACACAAGAATGTCATCTATGTAGACGACAACGCAGACATCAATGAGCTCTCTGAGGACATCATTCATAAAATATTGGAAGGCGGCCGGTGCATTGCATAGTCCAAAGGGCATCACTTGGTATTCAAATAGCCCATACTTAGTGCGAAAGGCCGTCTTCCATTCATCTCCTTCCTTGACCCGTACCAAGTGATAAGCTCCCCGGAGATCAAGCTTAGTATAAATACAGGCGTTTTTTACCTGGTCAAGGAGTTCCGGGATCAGAGGTAAGGGGTACCGGTTTTTTACTGTTATCTGGTTCAGAGCACGATAATCTATACAGGTTCTGAGGTCACCTTCTTTTTTTGGTACGAAGAACAGAGCCGAGGATGCAGGGGACTTCGACGGACGGATAAAGCCATTGGCCAGGTACTGGTCTAAATACTGTCGCAGATGAAGGTTCTCAGGCTCGATAAGGGCGTAAATCCTACTGCAAGGGGGAGTTGCACCGGGTAGCAAATCTATCTGACAATCGTATGATCTGTGGGGTGGCAAGGTGTTAGCCTGTTCCTTTTGAAAAACATCTTGGAACTCTCGATACTCTAGAGGTAATTGTGGACCGTCAGCCATTACTGACGCTAGGCCAATGTTGGGTCGTGGATAACAAGTTGGTGTGCACTCTGGGAACTTTATCGTCTTTGCTCGCCAATCAATCTGAGGATTGTGTTTCTCCAACCAAGGAATCCCTAGAATTACTTGGAATTGAGGAGCCTTGATCACGTCGAACACAATTACCTCCTGATGCCCGTCTTGGCCTAGTATCGTCACTTCAGTAGTGGTATGGGTCACTGGTCCGGAGGCTATTTCCGTCCCATCCACCGTGTTAATGACGTCTTTAACCACCTTTGGACAAAGAGGTAAGTTCATCCTGGAAGCCAATTCGCGGTCCACATAATTTCCAATTGCTCCGCTATCAATATATGCCTTAATTGCATGCAAACGATCCGGTTGCTCTGGGTTTACGAGGACCATTGGCATTATGAAGTGCAAGGTCAAAGAACTGGTTTTTACGCTCGGCAAGCGGACCTCTACACTTGTCGGGCGAGGTCGTTTCCCGGCTCAGGCTTTTCAGAACTCTTATCAGAAGCTCCCACTGTCTTCTTAGGTGGTTTCACCGGGCAATCTCGAAGAAAATGTCCTGAATTTCCACAATAGAGACATAGTTGCATTTGTCGTCTCCTGTCACGTTCTTTCTGGGTTAGGGGACCCTTTACAACCCCAATTTGCATAGGTTCGACGGCTTCAACTCCTTTGGTGTGACTTTGAGGCTTAGGGAACACTCGTGTTTCAAACCTGGATCGATCCGCCTTTCTGTTTAGTAGTCTGTGATCCAATTGGACCACCAAATCAATGTACTCTGAACAATCCTGAGGAGGATTCACTACCTGGGCAAGGACGTCTTTGAGTTCGCCACGCAACCCCTGTGAAAAAGCGTGATTCTTTTGTCCTCAGGCCATCTGGTTTCCACGATTAGCCTATTGAATGATGCAATGTAGGCCAAAAGATCTTGATTGCCCTGTCGTAGGGAAAGGAGTTCGTTGTCCAGGGCCTGCCCCTGGGAATGCCTTGCAAAAAGTCTTTCCATATTTGCCTGGAAGGTCGGGAAATCACGAAGGATCGGGTCATCCTGTGTAACCAGAGGGATCGACCAATCAGCGGCACTGCCGCTAAGATACAAAAGCACAAAGGCTACCTTAGTCTGGTCAGTCGGAAAGGCTGCAGTTCTACAAAGAAAGTGCAATCGGCATTGATTTATAAACACCGCAAACCTTTTAGAGTCACCAGAGAAGCGTTCAGGCGGTGCCAATGGCACATTTCCGGGTAGGTTGATTTGAACAGGATTGGCTGAAGCCGCTGGGATATAGCTCTCTCCTGAATTAGGTAGCGGGGTTTGCCACGCTTGTGTCTGTAATAACTGTCTGGCGAGATCATCAGTTCGTTCTTTTGATATTATCAATTCCCTCCTAAGGGCATTTGTTTCCTGGCGGGCAGCATGAACTTCAGCTCTTAATTCCCCTAATAACTGGGCCAGTTGGTCTGTGTCAGAAGTTTCCATAGCGCCTGGGTAGGAGGTTATTGGTGGGCTTCGCGTTCTGTAACGCTCACCTGATTCCCACGTAGGCGCTGATCCCGGCTGGGCTGCTATCGTTTCTCTAATTGAGAAGCGTAGAGCTCGGACGACTCTCAGGACTGGGCTTCCTCTTATCGAATGTCTGACTTGCAGGATAAGTTTTCTGCAGGTGGAAGAAAAAGGGTTAATCACCGTTTGATGGGATTCCTTCTCCCACCAATCGCCAGTTTCTCCCACAGCCTAGCTTTCTACTTGTCTCGGCGAGCTATCACCTTAGGCGTATAAATGCTGAGCTCTCCATCCTGCGTCTGGTGCAGGGGTGCGTGGATTCCAGTTACGTCACTGGATGAGTTCAGTGTTGAGGCTCAAGTCTTTTGCGGCCTAAGTTGTGGCACTGGTGCTGGGATGCCGAAGAGCGATGCCGCCGTTACTGCACGAGCGGATGCCTGTAAGTATACTGTAGTCTTTAGGCTTTAAAAGATGGGCACCTCAATAATGTCCCTTTTACTTTGTTTCAGGCCTCGGGATGCTGTGGGCGTAGTTTTCCGTTGCCGCTGCACGTGCCGATGCACGTAAGTATAATGTTCGTTGGCCGCTTTTAATGGCACCTCTAATAATGTCCTTTTTCTAGCTTTCAGGTGCCGGGATGCTGCAGGCTTTATATCCGTTGCCACTGCACGTGCCGATGCATGTAAGTATAATGATCGTTGGCCGCTTTTAATGGCACCTCTAATAATGTCCTTTTTCTAGTTTTCAGGTGCCGGGATGCTGCAGTTGATGCGGCCGCTTCTGCGCGTGCAAAAACTGGTAAGTTAAGATGAATGTGACTGCCTTCACCCGAACCCCTTTTTAATTATGTCCTTTGCCTTTCAGGTGTAGAGAAGCTGCCGAAGAGAAGGCCGCGGTTAGCTCCGTTGCAATCACGGATGGATCAGGTAAGCGGGCGCGGCTGCGAGCGAGTTGCACTTTTCTAACCTTATGTTTATTCTTTGCAGGTTTTGCCGGTGACTGGATTCCGGGATCTGGTAAGTATTGTTCTGTGTCTTTCTTCATCCACAGGTTGCTGCGCGGAAGCTGAAGATGACTCTGGACCTGGAATGCAGGAGCCGACTCAGTGAGCATCCTGCTGCTGCTGCAGAATAACGCGAAGCACGTGTTTTCCATCGGGCGTGGTTTAAATAGCAGAGAAGTGCTTCCAGTGTGTGTTCTTCCACCGGTTCCACCCAGGTAAGAAAAGAGTTCCTTAATGGAGGGAATAGTTCCTCCCAGCCCTGATGGCTGGAGACTTCAACCAGACTGGATTGTTCTGGGTAAATATGCAGCGTGGTCTGCCTCAGGTAAGTCCACCCAAGCATTATTACACTGTTTATCAATATGAGCCCGGCGCCTATGGCGCCGGGACTGAACCCCTTCATGAGCCTGGCGCCAAAGGCACCAGGACACGGTCCAAAGGGCCCCTGTAGGGGTCTGCTGGGTCCAGAGTAGTGGAAGACGGGTCTGCTTCCGAGGGCGCTGGGCCAGTCCTGGCCCCTCGGGAGTAGCGCCCATGACACCTACTATCCTTCTACAAAAGTGGCACAATATATCTCTCTCTACTGCAACAAAGATGTAATCCATTTCAATAATGTTTGCTAGAAAATCTTTGTAGTGGCATAGACCTAAGTGCAATGTGTAATGGACAGTATATTTTTCTGCCCCACATTTCACCATATGATGCTTTCTAGAATGTGTGGAAATACTGACACTAAAATGGCCAGCTGTCTATTCTAATATAATTTACACATCCTGAACCTCCTTCTGTGTTTGGGATGGTGCACCAGCATACCAACAAGCCTAAGCAGCAGGACAAGTCCCCATGTGTCCTAGCATGAGTATTGCGCACATCGAGGCCAGGCAGGGGCAGATGTGGCAACCATTTTGTGCTTGAAGACTTGTTGGGGAATGATTTCATGGTAAAATGTAAAAGAGTTATGGTGAGAAGACACTTCTGCCCTTTGGGTCTTCATCTTTCTACCCCTTCACTTCCTACTCCCTGCACTCACTCACATTCTCAATACTCCATTTTCTGAAGGTGCTGGGAGGGTAACATATGGCTAAAGGGTCACACCCAGCCATACTCTACCCCTTAGTTGAGGGAAATAGATTTAAACCTCCTTCCCTGGAGACAGTGCATGTTTGGGATAATGCACATGGATTGTTTCTATTTTGCTTTGTCTATGGCAATGTGAGTCTCCACATGTGGATTGATGGATGGCTCCCTGAAAAAGTATTACGCAGGGGAACATTTACTTATATTTGGGAGCTGAGCCTCTTTAATACCACTTTTGTACTGAGGCGGGTGGGGGATACTGATGACGCTGCCCTTTGTGATTTCATCTCTGAGCGCTCATGGAACACATTTGATTTGTCAATTGAGGGGGATGGAGCATTGTCATGAATGTTGAATTTGATGAGAGCACCAAGGTTGCTCTTGCCCATCAGGTTTGGGGCAGCCAGCATGCCAATAGCAAGTGTGCATTGCGGCTATGGTTTCAGAGTTTCACAATGTCATGCTTCCTGGCCTCACCGTGTCCAAAGCTACTATTTTTACCTCTCTCTAGCAAAGATTTGGAGTCCACATTTTAGATGTTAGCCAGCTCGGTCTCCTTCCTGCTGTTGAAATATTATTCACCACAGTACCCAAACAGTGATCCTGAAAAGAACAGTGCACCAGATGTGGTTTCCCTAAGAAGTGTTTAGAAGACACACATACACTTCTCTATAGGTAACTCATATTACAGCTTACTGTATTCACTTTGGAGATTAAGTTACTCTGCTCCCAAGTGGGGTTAAAGTGACCCAGACCCCCAAGTGGGCCATCTTCGTATGAAATTAAAAACGGGTTGTCCTTTTTTTATAGAGTGGTTTTTAAAATGACAACATGGGAGAATGCAAATGATGTTCTTTCCAGACATGGACGTTTCTTCAGTTTAGGGAATTATCACTGGAGGGCATCTTGCATGCTCCTCATCTCTGATGATGGACTCCAGCTCTGCTTGTTTTGGGCCCTTGACAGTAGTTGGTGGATTCTATTAATCTTCTAGTTTTGGAGCCCTGCAGGTATATCTGAATATAACAGTATATTTACTTTCCTTTGGCATATTCAATAGCTACTGTGGGTTTCTTTTAGCTTTCAGATTTTGAAGAGTGAGGGTTGCAAAAATCCACCTGACTTTCTTGCTCATCAATTGACTTCAAATTTGTTTGTCAACTTAGTCATTTTCCCCAAGATTTTGAACCTGGAAGTAACTTGACTTCCAAAAGGAAAACTGTTATTTCGTCCACACTTTTTAGGTGTGGAAATGTGTGACTTCCTCGCCCAACAAGTTTCCTGAAAACCTGTCTGTCAGTGCGCCCACTGACTAAGGCAACTAGTCCTTTGATGTACATTATTCCACCAGAGGATGACTTTGAGTAATGGCCTCTCATCCTTTGTTGTACCTTATTCCCCAGAGGATGGCTTTGAGTAATGGTTCTGGCTATGGGCTTCCTACCCTCTGTTCATTGGCCCAGTACCTCTCCCCAAATCTGGAAAGCCTGCTAGTATGGCCACACATCAAATGGGTTGTGCAAGGCAGCTTTGGATAGGGTTCTCACAGAATTGTAGCTCAATGAAAAGGGCAAAATATTTTTAAAACCCGAGGTTGTGGTTTCAGGTCCCCAGTCGACTAAAACAAGACCACACAATTATAACAGAGGTTACCAGTTGTATAGGCTTGTTCGATTTCTGTCTGTTTTTATCCATATTTATTTTGTGTCATTTTCATGTGTATTATCCAGAGTTCTTCTTCTCATTGGATCTATGTGAATACTGTGAAAAAAAAATAATGTTGAAGCCGAAAATACTGATTTATTTATTTATATATATATATATATATGCAGGGAGAGACCCCCCTGCAGACACCCCAGCACCCATTCACCTTTTATATTTACTTAACCCACCCCTCTACATACATATGTGGTAAAATTAGCATCTAAAATGTCGGTATTGTGGGCTTCGAAATTATTGTCCTTTCCATTATTGTATGATCCCTTATTATTTTGTAAGACCAATTATAAATGCTATATCTCCAAATTTACAAAATTGAAAAATATATTCATTAAATGCATTAGAAAAAGAATACAAACAGCACACACATGTAACTGGGCTCTTGTGCATCAAATACATCTAATTTCTTACCATCAAAATTAATGGCTAGTACTGTGACTGCTGATGACTAGGGACACTTGTTGGAATTAATGTAAATACCCATGTTCATAATACGTGCACATTTGTTTTCGCCATGCTGCCTGAAAAGAAAAGAGACATGGGAAGCATGAATGGTATCAAGGGGATCCAAGCAAGAACATCTGTTATCCCAATTTATTTTGTCTTTGCACATCAATACAGATATAACAGACTGATTTCCTTCTGTATTCAACTGTAAACATAAAAACAAACAGAAAACAGGGAGCTGTATTTTCTAGCACACTATGGGCACAATTGGTCCCACATCTTGTGATGTGGGTTAATTATATCTTTTTTTTTTTTTTTTTTAATCTAAGTATAATAGTCATTTAAGAGTTTTTATCCTGCACATACAATAATCGTGTGCTCATCGAGAACTTGCATATAATCCCAAGTAAACATTTAATTCATTATATTGCATATTCCATTACATAGTTTTGTCATATAATAAACCAGATTAAAATCATTGCCTCAATGAACAGATTCCAAATGTGCTCCTTACTCCCTCTAACGTTTTCAAATTTACCACAAGCCAACCAGTGAGATCCACGAATATGGGTTTAACTTTCACACCCAATCAGCAGGTGACTTATGATTTCCATTTCATTGATGCCACACAGTCTACATGTTATGGTAGTTCTAGGTATCTGATGAATTCTGTGGAGTCATCAATGATCCCCAGCCTAAATCGTCTCCCATGTGGCCAGGGGAAAGAAGTCACTACCTGATCATGAAGTTGGGGTTGGTAGTACATGGGAGGAGGTGGCTGTTGAGGAGATGTGGTGACACCATCAGGAGGGACACAGTAATCTTCCCCTCCAAGGGAAGAAGACCCTATAATTCCTAAATTACTGATGCCTTGCTGACACTTCAAATATCCCTCTCATGTTAAGACTCAAAAACCTCTTCTTGCAAAAGAATCCAAACAGGACACCATTGATATTTCATGTAAACATAATACGCACATAACATCTACTGTCTATAACATTTTTTATTCAAACAAAGATTCAAAACAACTCAGCTTTAAAATATCTAAAGTTCATGTGGACTCCCACAAAGCCTCAAGTACTGAGATTTGGAAGAGGAGGAAGGAGTTCATGTGGATTGAAGCAAATCCCAAGCCAAATGTGCGGTCTAGTTGTCATAAAGAAAATCAGGTGGGCAAGACTTTTAAATCTGGGAAATACCTTCCATTGACAGATGGAGACAAAAGATGAAGAGCAGAAGGAGAGGGAAGCAGAACAGGAGGTAGACAGCAGCACACAGTAACGGACCGTACTCAGAGAGACAGGTTCTTAAAAGTAACCGTTTGCAAGCCTGACTTACCAGAAAAATAGGAGACCAAAAGAAGCATAGCAGGTGCTGCAAAAGGACTGCTGCACCACCGGCAAAGGCAGCAAGGCTGCTGGGGATGCGATATCCTGGGACAGCAGCAGCTCTGCCAGCGGGAGAATGCAAAGCTGGCAAGAGGACTGGGCAAGTGTCTACCAAGTGGACAAAGCCTTCCTTAAGCGAAAACACTTCTGCATCAGTGTGTCACGAGTTGGACACACCAGCAAACACTGTTGAGTCTGCCCATAGGGGATGGGAACCCTGTGGCGTACTGGCAGATACATGGACAATTAAAAACTTGTTTTGAATACCAACCAAGTCAGTTTGACAGACAAGATTTACACACATCTTCATATAAGAGAAGCCAATATGTGGAAGTTGGGAATAAATATTATCACCAGCAAATGAACAGCAATGAAGAAGTTGAAAGGCACCATTTGTACAAGTCTCCATATATGAAATGTCAATTTGTGGAAAATTGGAACAAAGATTGCCACAAGCAAATAACTACCAGTGAAGTAGTTAAAAGATAGAATGTATACAAGTCTCCATATATGAAATATCACTATGGAGAACATTGGAACAAGCCATATCTAAAATGAAGGCAGTATAAACAGTGAATGAGTATAACTGTGTTATACTGAAAGAGAACATTGAGGAAAGTCTTGGTGACAGAAACCCATCAAGAAGTGAGCCTTTGGGAAAAAGATACCTGACAGGATAGTATACCAGGGGGTCTGCAAAACTGAGAGTGGGATTTCTGGCAGGAGAGTATACCAGGTAATCCATGTAAAAAGGAAAATACATTTTTGAACAATACCTGGCAGGGGAGTTTACTAGGGTAACTGTATCATAAGAAGCTATTGTGGAAAAGAGACACTGTGGCCATCCTTTAAATACTATTGTGGAAAAGTGGCACTTGTGTTATTCTTCCAAAATACATTTTTTGCCCTCTTGAAAAAAGTGTTTTTTGAAAGAGAAATTTCTTCCAATCTTAAGAGATCATTGGTTGAAAAGAACACTCACTTTACTATTCTGCCTGATACAATCCAGGGGAAGGGAACCACCTCCTGGATTTAAGGATAGTTTGTTGAATTTCCACATTTTTAATTTCTTCACACTTTGGGCTAAATCAAAACAGAGACATTTAACTTACACCATTGATTGTTTTAATGTTAGGGTTAGATACATTTTGGGCACAAGAACAGGTTGCATAATTTTGATGAGACATAGACTGATCTTTAGTTTTGGTATTTTAGGAAAGGACACAGTCTTTAGGGTAGGGACTGAAAGGCCTTTATCCAATCCCCTTTTTTAGTAAAGATATCTGTTATTGAAAATATTGCAACTTTGTGCCAGCCTTTCATTTCTGACCTCTCACATATCCCTTTCCTACCCCCTATCACCTTCATTGAGTCTGCAAAGGCACATTTTATTTTCATGTAGTCCCATATTATATTATTGTTCATAAAAGATAATACATAAAGGGGCCGCCTTGGGCCCCAGATAAAATGGTCAATATATTGTCCACTATTAACCTTCATTGACAAATCAACAAGTATATAACGTTCAGTGATAACCTCTTTATGCAACAACTTGGAACTAAAGTAGTTAAGATCAGCACCCTCTAATTTAAGGTGACTTTGCCAAACCTTAGCTACCGTGTAGATATTATCAACCACGTTGCCTTTTATAAAGGAATATACAATCTATATAAAACTGCTATATTTTTCAGCAGGGTATTGTTAGAAGTATTAATTTCCCAATGGTCTACGTTTTGGGGTTTCCCTTTGGAGTTTTTGTAGCACAGGTCTACTGGGGTGTTGCAGAATCATATTCAGTGCCACAGGGATTTCCCTGTGGGATATGTTATGGCATACCATGGAGCACCCTATATCCATCATCAAACTTGACTCTGGGTTTGACCTTCCCTTAAATCACGACAGAGATCAGGCAAGCTTCAACCTCATGCAAACATAATATTGAGATTAAGCATCACTAGGACTTCTGAAATTACTTCATGAAGGATGTAGGGGTAAGGTTGATTGTCTCTTCTATGTTTATGTATGGAGATGATAACATGGGCTGGGGTTAATGCCCCGATGTTTCATCCTTCATTTTCAATACTCCTAGACCTACTCTTCCCCTTCAGCACTTACACATTTCTCTTCTGGTTTGCAGGTAGTCCCATCCTTTGATAGATACAGAACTATTGAGGTATCACAATAGCGTTTTATTCCCCAGATTTTAGTGGGCAGAGCATTGAAAAAATGATTTTCTGAATAGTCTTATGTCAGAAGGCTGGTGACATCGTACAAAGTAGTGTGACGAGGAATAGTAGGACCAGGGATAATGGAGATTAAATATATCAGAACATTGATCAGCATTACACCTTGACTGCTATCTTAATGATGATCATTTAGGACTGACAAGCAAAACAAACATACAGGCAGACAATCTGGTGGCAGATTATGCAGCTGCACTGTTCCTTTGTGAGCATTCTTGCCTAGTCCTGACACACAGACAATATGTCAAGCTTTTCCATTTTGTACTGTGTACTACCATCCAGTGATCCATCTGAGTGTAAGACTGTGTCATGTCCACTGTGAGGGGGCACAAGTTGTGCCATAAGCAGGCTCTCACCAGAACCCTGAGGGCCTTAAAACCACTGCAAAAGGGCTCTTGGAGCCAGTCCTGGCACCTTTGGCAGCAGGTTCATATGTAGGAAGGACGGGCTGTTCAAACTAGGTCCCATTTATGTACATGGGCCTTTAAATCCAACATGGAAGCACCCACACAGTCTAGTTCTAAGAACCAAGCCATGTGGTCTAGTGTTTTGGGTGTGGCAGGCCTGGAACTACTTTCCCTGGTACTACTTTACCTGGGCTATATAAACCACACCCTGACCACAGAACACACTTTGTGTTATTCTGCATTCAGCAGCGTGACGCTCACCGTGTCCAGCTCCTGGTCTTCAGCATCTTCCTGTAATCTTGCAAGAACAAGATTATTCTGTTTTACCTGAGAAAAAACAATCCAGCACTCAGCATCTCAACTGGGCTGCAATCTGTGGAAACCGAGAGAAGAAGAAACATCACTCACCTGTGAGTACTAGCTTGAGGACTTCCGGCGAACCACTACCACAGCTGCTGTTCGAACATTGCGACCTGCAACAACGAGAAATGGAAAAACAATATTAGAATGCGTGCTTCCAAAACATCAAATTCCATCAGTCTTACCTGAATTCCATTGCGCTATGCCACGCTTCCATCCAGAGCACCACAGAAACATCTGCAAAGGAAAAGAGACATATTCAGGTTCGCTTTCAATATTAAACAACCGCACAGCACTGTACTTACCTTAACGGATTACGGAGGCCTGTTTTTCATCGTGCTCTCATCCACTCGCAGCACCACAGAGGCCTGGGGGAGAAGAAGAAGAAAACACAGGTTAGCTTTAAACGACAATAAAGGCGCTGCGCTTCACGCTTTCTCTTACCTTTCTCTTACCTAGAAAACGTGCCTCTCCATCTGGCACACCAGCATCAAGACCTTCGCACATGAAAAGAAGGCGATAAAGACATTAACAAATTCCCACCAACAAAGAATTACAAATAACAAACATACCTGACTACCAGCTGATTCGGGGTCACAGCAGGCCTGGGCCCAAGGAAGGCACCAGTGAAGCAACTCGGGCAGCTTGCCAACAAATGTCAAGCACCCCAGCACAAGAAACGCAGGACAGATAGTTCACCCTACAAATAACTAAGGTGAGAAGAGAACCCAGTGGGAAAGGAATCGGTCAGAGGGAGGTGGGAGATTCACGCATTAGAGACAGTTATCACAAATCCTTCCTTCTGTAATTGCAGATTCATTATTCAGCACTGGGCAACTACGCATCCAGGGTTCCAGACCTAGAGCCTTCCAGACGCCCCCGGGGATATCAGGTGAGCGTTACAGACTGTGACAGATTTCCATCTGCTTTGGGACATCTCTCTGATGTATTCGAAAAAAGTAGGAGCTCTAGTAACGTATTCTGTCATGAATGTCAGATATGCTGAACAGTCTCACTTTCAGATAGCACTCTGTGTTTAAAATTCATGCAAAACTTTGCTGGACCTATCTACTAACAAGCCCTGCACCTGCCATGTAGTTGGCCATATGGCAGTTAGAGACACCGTGCATGGCTCAAATTGGCTCGCTGGGTGACAATTCCAGCAGCCAGGTGCTGCCTTTTCAATTCTGGGCACACATGATCTAAAATATATATAATTGTGTTGTTCCAAGGTCTGGTAGCAGAGCAGTATCTACAAATAAGCCATGTCTGGCTTGACAGTATGACTCCTGGGCGTATACAATCATAAAGGCCAAAAGTATTTTTGTCCAATGGTGTCACCTCTCCTTTCCTGGTGGTGAACTTTGCCCATGTGACAAAGGGACAGCAGCCGCTACCTGATCCTGACCCTGGGGGTGGCTATATGAGGAATGATCGATCACATGGGGGAGACAGTCTACGAGGGTGTAGTAGAGCACCATTGGATGAGACATGGTATTTCCCCTCTTCTTTTGAGGATACCCCATTCATGACTAATGCCTTGGTGACATATTGTTACACACCCCCTCATTCACCTAGGAAGAGTATAGAAAAACATCCAATACATTTGGTGTATAAATCATCAAGCTCTAACTTGCCTTCAAACACATCTAAAGACAATTAAACAGATTCAACATCAAAAATGGACTTCCACTCCCATAACTGCAAGAGTCCTGGGATGAGGAAGAGGAGTCGAGTAATATCGAAAATGATCAAAAATGACCAAGAGTGCAGGCTGCATTCTAGTTGATGTGAGTACAGCCCTGTAGCCTGGAGTTTTAAATCCCAGCCACAGTGGACCAGGTTGCTCTCCTTGAAGGAACAAGCTGATTCTCTTGAAATTACCGAGAGAACAGGGAGCTACAGATGCTGTCATGGAACCACCTTTCTCAGGAAGACATAAGTTGGAAGCCGACCATGATACCAGACACGCTGCAAGAATGGGGGTTTGCAGGTACAGAGCAGTGCTGTTGTTCTTTCCGAAGCCGAGCGGAAAGTAAAAGAACCCAGCAGGAGCCATGGGGAGCGTACTGGCTGAGGAACGAGGGTGGAGAAACGGAGAGAAGCGAACCCACTGCCTCCCGCTGACCGCGAGAAGAGGAGAGAATGCCAGCAAGAGCCGGTGAGTTCCGTAAAGGGAAATAGGGACACCAGGGCATACCAGCAGATGTGCTGGAAGCAAATAGATGTAAAACCTGTGAACAAAAGACTTAAAAGAGAAGGAAATAGTGAACACTTTATAAAAAGAGAAAGTGAACAAGAAATAAGGGGCGTTAAGTTTTGTAAAGTGTGTGCAACACATATGAAGAAAAGCCCTGGCAGGATAGTGTACCAAACAAGTACTGTGTTAGATAAAGCAGACTCACTAGTATTTACAATTGAAAGTGTGCATAGAGCACACATGAACAAAAGTGTTTACAATTGAAGGTGTGTGCAGAGCATATGGGAAAGAATAGCCCTGGCAGGCTAGCATACCAGGCAATTGCAAGCATGTTAAAGAAGGACCTGGCCGGGGAGTGTACCAGACAATAAGAATAGTATAAAGCAAGTCCTGGCAGGAGAGTATACCAGGCAATTGCAAGTGTGCTAAATAAGGTCCTGACAGGAGAGTAAACCAGACAAATGTACCAGAAGTATATCAGTTAAAAGGGGTCCTGAGAAAGATATATCAGGACTAGCCAAAGAATGCATAAAACCAAGGAAATAAGAAGTGAAAACCTGGCAGTAGATATTCAAAGAGATATTCAAGTAACTAGTCTCTTTGAAAATACAACCGAAGGAAGAGAAATCCTGGGGAAGGGAACTACCCTCTGGAATAAGGAACTTTGTCCTTAGGGAACTTTTGTGTCGTATTCTTCTTATGAATATTTATAAAGCACTCACCGCCAAAGAGATTACTCTTTTCACCATAGTGATTATTTTTTTGAGTGTGAGGGTCAGAATAGTACTTTGGACATGGGACGATTTTACTTTTGACATTCTGACATTGACAGGACCTTGGCTTTAGTTTTATGTCAGGAAACACCTCCAGGGCAGGAAAAGAGATACATTTTCCCACCCACTTTTATTTTAATAAAAGTCTTTGACCAAAACTATTAATCCCTTGTTGTCCGAATCTCATTCCTGGCTACTCACAATTTGATGTCACTTTATTGGCAGCTTGGGGAGTGGGTTCAATCAACTGTCAGAGTTAGCAGTTTGCTTGTCTGAGATTAATTCACCCAAAATAACCATTTGGGTTCAGGCCATGAAATTCTGCTTTTGATTCACCCTGGAAAGGGTTGTCAAAGGCAAACCCTGTCAGTACAATGGGCAGTCCCACCAGGTGCTAATTTCTGGAGGCCTGTTGATGTAGACAGGCAGAGGAAGGGGCAGAGTCATTTTAGCCAAGGAGAGAGTTGCAGTCAGAAAAATATTCCCACCATCAAAGAAAAAGTAAATAGAACTAATAAGGACACTACTAATGCAATCATGAAATGGAGGGTACAGATAATGCAAGATTTGGAATAAAGGGGTACTCTAGGTCTTAAGACATGGGTAGCTAGGCAGCCGGGAGCCGCTAAAGGACCAGGGAGCTAATAACGGGCCAGTTATTAAAGGGCCCATTATTAGCTCCCTCCCCATTCCCATTGAGCCCTATGGGGGCTCGAATGGGGATGGCCTCTCTGAATGGGGAAATTCTCTGAATGGGGAAATACCGGTTCCTCCAAGGTTGGAATCACCAGGTAAGTCCCCATTCAGGGAATCCGGACCCGAGTTTGGAGGCAGCCATGCCGCAAATAGCAGCATGGCTACCTCCAAACTTGTAATGAGGCCCATTGTCTTAGAAAGTAAGGAGTCTACTCTTAAATGTCACTAGGACCTTTTAAAGCAGGCCAGAGGGGCAGAACCACTTTCAGTACCTTTTTGTTATTTGGCATTGCAGGCTTTTCAGCATCAACACGGGCATCTGGGTGCTTTCTGCACTGAGCTAGTTCGACTTTGGGAGCAGCAGCAATGAGTTCCATTGCTGCAGTATTATTTTGAAATGGCTTGCGGGTTGAAGATATTGGGAACGGCAATAGTTGTCAAGTCAGTGATGCCAGAAGTCTTAGTGACCTCAGAGAGTAGTAGCTTTTGGGTGTGAGTGGTTTCGATTTGCTCAACATATCATGGTACTACAGAAGCAATGGCTTGGAGCTCAAAGAGGATGTTAATCAAGCAGTTGGTGTCAAGTTGAGGAGGCTAGATAACTGTGGATCTCACATGCAGAGATGGTACAGCTTCAGCATCAGAATTGATTGAAACTCAGTAATATGCCAGTCAGTCACATGTCGAAATCAAAGCTAACTCCATGATTTCCTTGCAGCAGCTTGCATGGACTCAAATGTGCCCAAACCAGTATTGAGGCCAATGGGTCACTTCTGGTTCCATGTGTTAAAATCACAGCAAAAATTGCCATTTGCACAAAAAATCGTGGCAAAAAAAGCAGTGGTGTTGCCGCTGCAATCCATGTAATGATGTGGGGGACACCCCCGCAACTCCCAGACCTATTATACCATTTAAGGGGATTGGGGGACACGCCTGTAACCACTGCTCCCCTTAAATGGTATGGGTACACCTTTGACGGGTTGATTTCTTTTACAAACAACTTGTTTGCTGAAATTTGATTACTGCACACCTCACTTCCTTGGTTCTTTGATTGCTTGGAGACCTCACCAAGGGTCTTGGGGACAAGGTATTCCTTTTTTTTCTTCCCTTTCCAACCAAGAAGGTCTGTAGAGAACCCTTGCTGGATTCTGAGTACCACCTCAGTTAAAGCTGGCCTTCAAGGATGCATCTAAATTTATGGAACACCAGAGAACTGTTATGTAGACGCAAACAAATAACAGAAAATGAAATGTTTTGTAGATTCTTCAATAATCAGTCAATTATAGAAAGTTTAGAACACCTGGTAATTGAATGTTCTGCATTGTCCTCATTGAGATCAAAATACTTTGGAAAACACATGGTGGTGGTGGCTCATGTGGCATCGGAGCTTAGATGGTCTTACCTAATTAATTCTGCAAAGATGAACCTAAAGATTGCCACAGTCAATTTTCTCAGTATACTAACCTTGACAGAACCGCATTTCTCACACTGAATAGGATGTGTTTAAACTTGCCCACGTTACAGACTAGCGAGGATGCAGTCTCGTTTAATAGTATCTTAGAAAATGTCTATTAAGCTTTTCTTTTGCATAATCTAACGTCATGTTGTTTTTAGCAAACACTGTGATTTCTCCCTTTTCTAATGTTGCAATTGTGTAAGCTTGAAATGCTGTAACATAGGCTTTTTATAGTGTAAAACAAAAACTTAATGGAAATGTGTTTTATGTTTTGTTTGACAATCAATCAATTGTGTTGAAAAAAGTTGATTAAATTTAGCTAAATTTCAATAAAAAAAAAGAAGTTGGCCTTGTCTAGCAGCTGGTCATCCCAGATAATCCCCTTGGGATGGTTAGGGAGAAGAGCATTCATCTTCCTTGGAGCTCCTGGCCTTCACCCCTCAGACAGGGAGCTTTGGAGTAGCCTGTAAACCCAATCAGTTCTCAATGGATCCATCTTCAAGCAGTACCCATGATGAACCATTCCCCTTTATATACGCAAAGTGCTACAACGGATTGGTCCATAGCAAGCCTATTGCTAAGGGTGCACTCCTGGTTCCTGTTACAAGTGTCCTTTGCCTTCTGATGCCTTACCCCGAGTGCCTTGCCTATATTAAGTGTGATAGGCACAGTAAGTTTGGGAGCCCTAGCAAAATTCAAGGTGGTAAGACTCTTGTGGGCCAACGCTCTCTCCTTGGCTAGTCTAACTCTGCCCCATTCCTTTGTTCTGCCTACATCAAAATATCTTCAGTAATCTGCACTCTGGTAGGAGGTGTCCATTGAAGCACCAGTTCCCAGGGAACCTCCCAGGGAATGTTCCTGCTCCCCAGAGGACAGAGACAACCCTTCTCTATTATCAAAAAGAAGGCTTTCTAGGCTGGACCATCCATAGTTGTTGTGGGTACACCCAGACATTATAATACATGACAGGGCACTGTAATGAGTGGGCCACTGTCCACCAAGCTGACAAAATGACAACAAAGCTTGTTGCTGCATAATTGTCTAATCTCAGCAGCCACAATGTCATAACCAGACATGGATTATGTTTAGGTTTAAACAATTGCCACCAGATATCCGAGTTACACAGAATGGAACCAGAGATACATAGAGGCAAACCGCCAACTCTTTCTGTTATAACTTTGGGTTTCAGCAGCTGTGTTCAGGAATGCACGCATGATCTTTGAAACGGCCCTGTTGAAATTGCAAGAGAGCTGCTGGGGATTTTAGGAGACTGTCACAATAAAGGTACATGGGTGTACTATGCTTTTGGCAGGGAGTGTAATGAAAGTGGGTTCTGAGGAGCAGAACTCACTTTGGAATCAAAATTACTTGCATCATTTTATAATTGAATATCAAACAATTTCAGGCTTCCACCTTTGTCTCGGGAGGATAGCTTAGGGGCAACATGCTCGCCTCGGAAGCTAGACTACAAGGAGCAACACAGGTTCGATTCCAGGGTCCACGTTTAGAGACATCTGGGTATTAAGCACGTTATAAATAAACTATCATATCACCCACCCTCAGAGATGCATTTCTGTCACAATAGCATATTAGCATATTAGCATATAACATATCTCTGCAAATCGTGTCCTATTTTCATAGAAGTTACTCAGAGAACATGTGCTTCACAAAGGACAACCTCTAAGTTTTTAACAACAGATGACTGCCAGTCAACAAGATACTATTTGCATTAATTATACGTGTTACTGATAATTGCACATACACCCATTTGCAGGAAAATGCAGCTTGCCCAGTATTTTGAACAAAGGTTGAGCTACTTACAGGATCTTCAAGTATTCCATCACCCACTGTCTGCCCAGTCCTTTAAGAGTTTGCCAGCCCTCAGAGTGTATGAACACCCAAGCTGATCAATCCTCACGTGGGCCTACACTAGGGGCCTCATTACCCGGATGGCGGTAGGGATTTACCGGTACCGGTAAAATACTGGTACCGGTAAATCCCTACCGCCTTACTACGAGGTCCCTTTGCGGGTTGGGGGATTTAACGCCTGCTTTTTGCAGGCGTTAAAATCCAACCCGCTAAGGGACCTCGGAGCTAATTACGGCACCGCAAAATTGCGGTGCCGTAATTAGCGCCTTCCCCATTCCCATAGAGCCCTATGGGGCAGAAATGGGAATGGGGAAGGGCAATGGCGGAAGGGGGATTTACCGCCCCTCCAACCTTGGAATGGGGCGGTAAATCCCCTTTCCGCCAAAGCGGTGCCGGTATTTTACCGGCATGAGCCATGGCGCTAATAGCGCCATGGCTCACCCGCCTACCGTGTAATGAGGCCCTCGGTAGCCTTTAATTCAAATCGTTCAGGACAAATGTTACCCAAGGTGGATTGAAAATTTCTGGCATTTTCTGTTGCAGTGCCCACAATATGAACAGATTATATGGAAGAGAGGTGTTCCAGTTTTAAGAAAGGATGGATGGTCATGGAACACTTGTGAGTTGAGATGACTCCAGCAGTAACAACAATTCTAGCAAGATTTCTCCTGGTGGCTTCGAAAAAGTAGAGGGCCTTGTTTGAGAAAAAACTAACCTAGTAAAACTGCCTTTATAAAAAAAAGTATCCTTCCAGGAAGGTGAATAGAGCAACGACAATGCAGAAGCAGAAGAAAACTAACGAAACCGGTTGCTTTGCATTCAAAATTTGAAATTGATATTGAAGAGAATTCATCTTAAGAATGCAGTAAGGATTACACAGAAGCAAGGCTTAATGCAAAATGTCCAACAGTGAAGGAATGAAAAAAACATGACTACGACCTGCATTTATACCTTCATTTTCCCACTCTTAATATACTAAAGTTACAAACATTTTGAAAGGGTGAAGGGGAAACACCATCCACCATTGGTGGTCAATGACTAGAGCATGGCAGCAAATCTGTACAATGTTTAGCGTAGTAACATCAGTAGCCATACACTTTGCACTTGACAGGACCTTAACTCGGCACCCTTTCCCATGGGTTGGTTTTATAACCCCACTATACATGCGCAAACACGTCATTTTTTAAGCACTAAAGTCTTTTCTACTTCCAATATCTAACCAAGTATTACATATAGTGATGATCCATTTCTCATCTGGTTTGGCTCTCTAGAAGGAATATCTAATGGAGGTTCTATACAAATATATATACCTTAATCAAACACTCAATGTGTAATATTAACTAACTAAAAATCACTACAAAACCGCACCTCTGTAGTAAGAACACAGAATATGCAAACATTACCAATGCAGAACTCTGCGTAATGAGACGGAAGAGAAAAGGCAATTGAACAACCACAATGTTCAAAAAGGATATGTAGTATCTAGGGCTCAAACATGGACAAGGGGGGCAGATATCAGTTAATATTACCTTTGCAAGTGACTTGGCGGATCAATGACATTGAGATGGACTTCTCGTTCAGATCGATTCGGTTTGAGGAGGTGGTGCGAGCGGTCATCTAACAGCGAGCAGATGTTGTGTTGGGGTGGACCGGGAAGTATATGTGGTTTGAAACATTACTCCATTGGTATTGATCAGGCAGTCAGCATGTTTGATGTGGTAGTCGTGGTTTGACACAGCGAGCTGGTACCAGGATACCCAGGCAAGTCAGTTTGATGCTGAAGCTTAACTGCCCCGGTTCAATAGATACCAACTTGCCTTACAGACCACCAGACCATTATCAAGATGGTTTGGAGGTGGCCCACCGCTAACTTGCCCATAGAAGGAGGGGATCCCACTTCAAGGAACCCTTGGAGGTGATAGCAGACACACCATTGTATAATCTAAGAACCGTCCCCATGTACATCCCTAGCCCACACCTGGGGCTCATGGTGGCATCACTAACTTTCCCCACAGACCACTAGACAGTTAATGAGACATGCCACTGCTATGCATAGATCTCAGAGAGTGATGTACCACAGAACAACTTAACACACAACACGGGCAAGGACATGTTACAAAGATGTCTGAAGAAAGGAGGTATGGTTGAATAACCCACTAACCTAGCCTCTAAAATCTCAACTCTCTGCATACTCCTCTCAAACGCAAAACAAACACAAACATATATTTTACACAGCAACCCGCACACACTTCATTACACTGCAACAACAAAACAAACCACACTTAAACTCGTACAACAGCACACAACGGACTATCAACTCAGAAACCGCACTCATGCTCAGCTAACATTGTTAACCAAACTGAAGCTGTCAATAGCACACTGCCACTCTCTCTACCTTTTCCCGCTTTGCCCTACTAACTAATCCTACCCTCTTGCCTTTCAGATATGCCAGAGTGCCAGGGGACCACTCTAGTGGTGATAATGCACGGTATAAATGTCCTTTAACAGTAACACATTATCTTGGCTCACAGGAGATCCTCTAGAAATGTAATTTTACATTATGACAGCAGACATCCTGAAATACTCTTAACAGTCTTCCATATGGTGATCTTATATTATTAAACGGAATTGCAACTCCTTGCTAACGAAGCAGATGGGCATTTCGAACAATCTATTCTCAATGATTCCTGTCAGGTGCTTTGTTTAAAGTTGATACTAAAGATGCAACACTTTAATAACTAATGTGAAAAGAGTTAATATCATTTCAGGATAAAAAAGTACGCCATTCAGTGGTTTCAGTTGTCACCAACAGGGTCATTACAATGTTTAGTAATTGACATCACAAGATTTCTTAGATCTTTAATACACATTAGCCTATATGGAGAACCGATTCAGACGTAACCCTGTGCTTAGGGCCAGCTGAAGCTATTGCATATCACAAACCTCCTACCATAGAAAATCCGATTGTCCATAGAACGAGAGAGACAAATCTGACTTGCCCCGTATGTCAATTTGCTGTTCAATTAAAGACAACTTTCGATATTTTTTTTGGAAAGATTATAATATTCGTAATATGATCAATTCCCTTTCTAGTAACCTAATGTTGTGGATGAACTTTGATTGTTTATTGGGTTACATTGATTCCACTATCCGCATGTTAACATTATGTATACAAGAGGATGTGTGCCCTAATGCTTGCTGACCATAATGATCATGCTGCTGTGCATTTTCAGGAGGTTTACTAATCAAACCCTAAAAATGTACACTTTTTTTGCCATTCAGACAGTCAACAAGCCACAGAGAGGGGACACTTAGAGATAGTTTTAAAGAAGACAGAGACAAAATGAGTACACCGTCTTAAAACCTTTGCACCTAGGGATCTTGACATACATAATGATCTTTAAGCATTTAATAATTGTATTGATCATCTGAAGCGAATGATGCCGGAACAGATATTTATGGGATCCTTTTTCATGAACAGTTAACATGTGATGAGTTCTAATAAAGAGCAGTGTCTTCATGGTCATCCTTCAAATAGTCTTTTTTTTTTTTTAGGTAATTTAAAAATGAGTACTTCACCTTGACAAATGCTGACAATGCAAAGATTTCAGCTGCAGCACTTTTGAGTCTTTCAATTGGGTACTATGTCTTAGTATATACAGTAAACCCATTATAGATAAACTGTAAGAAGAATATACAGAACAATTTGTAAATATAGCTATGAAACATCTTTGGATATTCCATTCTTATACAGCTATAATCAGGAAAATTGATGTTAACAGTCTAGTTCACAGGGCTTAGGGCGGAGCTATCTCACCATTAAAGACCCAGAGCTCCATTTGAAACTTTGTACCAGCAAGGGTTCCCTTGCTGAACAATTTGGACCTGCACCAGAGGAAGGGCTGGCGCCTGAGAGGCATTCTGATAATATTATATAGCAGCCAGTCTGGTACAGTGGATGTTATCGACATTCTGTGGACACCTTTTAACTTGAGCTGTTTTTGTGGTGCTCATTTGAATTGAATTTTTGGACAATGTTAAAAAAAAACGGGAGATTTTTTTGATTGACCCTAAGCACAGTTGGCTTGCATTTACTTTTTCATTTGCGCTAGCACAAGTCACTTTCATTATTAGACTGATGCCACGGATGTGTGTGTAGTATTCTTTTATTTATTTAAATTGCTATCGGAACATAAATAACTTTATCTGGGTTTCGATTTGGCGTGCCATTACCTTTTAGTTTATATTTGTAAGCAAGTTTCAAGCATAGTGCTGTTTTAAACATGTTATTGTGATCTTTTTCTGAAAGGTTTGGTAAATACCAGACGTGCTGATGCAACCTTTTAATCTTTCATTCATTATGTTCAGCAAAAAACGAACACGTGAGTGAATATCCTAAATAATTAAGTGAAAGTTTCAAGGGAAAAGGAGAAATCTGTTTTTGAAGGAAAACAAGAATTTTGAAAAACGAACTTTGATATTTCTTTTTTGGCAGTAAGGCGTAGGGTCCATATTTGGGAGGGGCAATTGAGTCATGGAGATATATGAAATTAAAACTATCATATCAAGATACTGTAAAGATTGAATTGGGACGAACAAAACATTTTTAGTATTTGAAAACAGATGCTGGCTATATATTTCCATCACCCAACAAAGTACGCTATTATTGTAAGTGTGCTCTTGATAATCTCGCACGACGAGATTCGACATCCATAAAACCAAAAACCCAATGGCCATTACACATTACACAATCTACAAATACATCCCGTAGTCATTTTTTATCTTTTTAAAGAAGCGTCGCAAACGATGATGTCAAAACAATTAACAGTCAAGCAAAGAGCCATACGTATTATTTCCTGCACGTCAAGGACATAGGTTAGTTGTTGAAGAATACTGTTTGGAAATAGCACATCACATACGCAGTCATTGTAGAGACAGAATGATTTTAAGTATAATGCTGAAGTTTCTTAGTCTTTTTACAGACGATGCATATCTGGTTATTCGATTTATAACATGTACTATGTTGGAGGTTCCATTGTTTTCGAGGGGTGAAAGTACTGGGCACATCTTATACTGCCCTGTCCTTCCTCAGAACCAATGCACCAGTTTGTGTCGGGCTCCATTTTATTGCCAGGCAACCGGGCTTAAAAAAGATAACAACTCCCGTCACAAGTGCTGCCTCAAGCACAGTTTCTTCAATGGTTAATGTGGCGCTTGTGACGGGATGAATGCAGTGTGCTCTTAAGTTGTTTTTCCTCTATTCCACATTATAACTCCATTACAGGTCTCATTAGTGGGACTGCAATTAATGCTATTTCTCCTTACTCTCTTGTTAAGTGCCATCGGCTTCCACTCAACCCCTCAACCAAGGAGTAGGAAAAAAAATAGACTGCCACGGAGAATAGAATGCCTCTTTTGGATAATTACACTGTCTGTTAGATGAGAAAGGGTTCAGATGAAACGGGTAAAAAGAATAGTTTCCGCACCCATACAGAGTGAATCAGAAAAGATACCTACATGCCACAATGTTAGGGAAAATTTCATGAATGTGCTAATTCCCTCTACATTAGAGCCCTCCAGCTCTTTTGCTAAACTTTGGGGCTTTGAACATTTTAATTCTGTTTGTTTTCTGTGTTTATTTCTTTGGGTTGTGGAGTTTTAGACCACTCCATAGGCATCATCTTTTTATGTGTGTCACACAGCACCCTCAGTGCAGTGACACAGGGATGTCTTTTAGACTTCCAAAACATTTAAATACCTTCTCTGGGATAAACTACTGTTTCCAAGAGAATGTAAGGTTAAATTGACTTTAATAGTCTTTCCAAATTCCTAGACCCAGCACACACTATCTTACAATAGAGTGCTGGAGGGATTACCTAGTATCCCCTGTGTCTAAATACTCATGTAGCAGTCAAATGCTACCCTTTCCTATCGAAATGGCTGGTGGCAGTGGTTTTACAACGACCTACCATGATTTTTCCCTACCGCGAACACCGGTAGCTAAAAATCGAGGAAGCCATGTTTTTCAAGATGGCGCCTTAAACCCATTTGTTTAAACAGGTCCGGATCTTCTTTTTTCGCTGTTTCTTTTTGTAAAGATCCTTCTGGAGTTAGTCTCTTCCTGCCACACCAGGTTTGGTCCCTTTCTTTGTACGCCTTTGGCGGTCTTCAGGGCTGAAGACCGCCTCTGGCGCCTGAGTGTCTAGGGTGGCCAGTAAGTAAGGGAGGTGCCCGAAACTCCCTGTGCTTAGTCTCCTAGGAGACCCAAATGCACTCTGGCATGATTGGCTGGCTGACTGTGCGGCAAGGACAGCCACCCTGCTGGGTGAGTGACAGCTAGGCTGGAATGGAAGGGAGAAAACTGTTTAAAAGGCGAGTCTCTTGGAATGGAAAGCAGAGTCGACCACTGGAACGAAAGAACTGAAGAAGAGCTGGAAGAGGACGGCTGCTGCAACTCCTGGACCGTTGGTTTGCCCAGTGAAGCCCTGCTGCAGGTCCGAATTGCCAAGTTCAACTTGACAGAGAAGCCACTTCAAGGACAACTTCTTCCTTTGAGTTGGTGGGATCAATCAACTCGTAAGCCTCATGGATACCATTCTCGGAGCTGGTTAGGTTTAACCAGGGGGAAGGACACCAGCTTGTGTGCTTGACTACAGCTACTCGAACTGAAGTAACTCCATTTATCAGCATTTTCCGACAATCCTGTGCAGTGCAGTGCAGTAGTGCCCCGACGTCTTCCCTCTTCTACCCACGACTGAGGCTCAGGAACAGTGAGATCTCCAGGAACTGCCAGGAACCAACTTCTTCAGCTTCAACTTTTCTTCAAATTAAAGTACTGTGCCAACTCGATTGAGAGAACTTGTCTCTCGCAGTGAAAGTTTGTGGAGCTTTCCCAACTTGCAGGCCTAATCAGCTTGTGACCCAACATATGATTCCTTTTCGTACAAACTACTTTTGAGAACTTTGGCAAAGGCTTTACCGTTTACTGCTGCTCTTTCCTATCCAAGACACTGGCCCATTGACTTTGGCCTAGGCCCATTGAACTGAATCGAGTCCTCTAGTGACCTGAAACTATTTGCACTGTCTAAGAATTTATTTGAAATCTATTCTATTAACTGGTGCCTTTTACTCCCATTTAAAGTAACTGAAATGCCATTTTGCTCTGATTTCAGGGGAGCCTAATTTAATCAGAAACGTATTGGTTCAGTACTGAAGCGGGTTTGTGTATAATATTAAGTTGCCTCCTTCTAGTGAATGTTTTCTAAATGGTTGTGTAATAAATTAATAAGTGTTTTACCAAGAAACCATGAGTGTAAGCGTCTGCTTGAAACACTGTGATTGTAAGACCTCTGTATAAAATTCTTGTACTGCTCACATTCCCTCTTGAGATAAGCCTGGCTTATGCCAAAGGTTGGTTTTGCTTACACCTGTAGTCCTAATTGTATGTGGTGGTCCCAGAGGGTACCACATGCAATTCTGCCTAACACATAATACCACTCACCCCAACGGGGCTGGGTAAATACCACTAACATTTACAATAGAATGTTTTTTTTTTTAATGTTGACATGAACTTAAAGTGAAGTGTTGAAGCACAAACGTATTTAGGAGCTCCTTTCAAACATTGGTATCTTGCACCTCAACTGATCTTCCTCCTTTAGAGAATAGTTTTAAAGAGGGCAGGCAAACAGATGTACATTATTTCTGGGGCGATCGCTACTGAGGTAGAATTTCAGAATTCTTTCCCCTGGGTCCACTGGCATAAGTCTCAGCTGGCCTGTGTCTGAAATGATTACATTTTAAAGCAGCTGCAATCCCTATCATACAGGCAATTGACAGAGTATCTCGCTACATGGTTTCTTTTTTAGGGAGCATGGCCAGTCTTGCCACGATTTTCTGTTTTCTCTGGACCTTATCTATGCGGCTTCAGGACATGCCAGAATACAAGGCATTGGCACAGAGCAGCCTAGCTTTTATGACAGCACCATCTTTTAAGTCTGTATGTCTCTTTTTAAAATAGGGGTAATTATTCATCCAAACTTTTCTGCTAGAAAAACATCTATTTGCTGCATTAACATTTGATTCTATGAATTTAAGCCCCGTATGTTTTTGTGTGTGATCAAATTAAAATGGTAAAATTGCTAAAAGAAGGTTTTGCACCTGGCCCCCTTTTAATGCTGGAAATTGGATAAATAGCAAAGTCCATCAATACCTGAATATTCTAATTCATACGTCAGAGTAATCGTCAGTAGTCGGATAAGTTGATTGTTCAGAGACTACGTAAGGACATACAAACCACAATACTCGAGCCATGAAAATTAAAATAAACAGACACATCTTCTTTAAATATTAATTGTGATGTAACGAAAAAACCCCTTTTAATACATCATTGTTTTCACTGGCAGGTATGACAAGTGTGGTGAGCCAGAGATAGGAGACGCACAGGAAGAAATGATTCCACATAAAAGTTTTATTTAAGTAAAGAATGCTTTAGCTATACCTACACCTAGGATGCTGGTTATCCATAAGATAAAAAGAAAAATAATAAATGAGTGCTCATCAGGATGTTTTAAAAAATTGTCTGCCCTCCGTCCAAACCTATTCTGACCTATCGTATGTGACTTTCACAAATAAACTAAACAGCATAAACTTTGCCTACGTAAGATTGCTCCCCCCTCTTCTTGGCTTGTGGTGGCTGGTTTCTCACCCCCACCCAAATGTCTCCATGGTTATTTCTCTCTTTCAAGGCCCGCCCTGCTGGTATAGTTCAAAATATGTCTTTTATTCTGCCTATCTTTCTAGAAGGAACCCCATTCAAATGTTCTTATCAATACAAAGAGCTATATTCTCAAATGCAGATCTTTGCAGACCAATCTTTGTGAATTTGTCTTGGCGTCCTTTGGTTCACCTGACATTTTCCCCAGGTCAGGGTCTCTGAAGTTTGGACAACTTTTGTACCTGTCTATTGTTCACAGTTGCTGGGTCAATTCAGCCCTTTAGGGTTATTATTTCATGTGGCCCGGCCTGGGCCTACAGGATCTATTGCCCAATTGGATTTGTCACTGATTTTGTAACCCTCTGTGGGTTACCTGGTTTCCCAGCCTTGTGTAAGGCATCTCACCCACTCGTGGGGTATGTCTTTGTTCAGCTTGAAGTGAGCTATCTGGCCTCTCGTGCCATCTGGGGCACATCTGTGTCCCTGATCTTGGGCCCCACCCAAATGTTTTTATATCTTATCCCAGACAGTCTACCAGGTTGTACAGTTCATACTTCAGGTTTTCTCAATAACTTTCTATCTCCCCACCTGTAGTAACAATCCCTATTTGCTTGGGTCAGTCTGTAATTACTCTGGCATGGGCTATATTGTTTTCTAACCCCTTCTTGGGTTCTCATGGTTTCCAACTCTGCTTGGAGTATGTACGCCTTTTCCCTGCTTGGGAAGGTTTTTATTTACACCTGGCTTTGGGGTCCTGTTTCTTGTGCCTGTAAAGGCCCATCCCCGTCTTAGCACGTGCAATACGAATAAATAGACACAGCCCAATGGGGAATAAGACTAAGAGAACAGGTTGCAGGAGTTAGTGTTTTTATTATCAAGAATTGGCATCCAGAGAACTCTGCTGCCTGAGAGCGCTCTGGCAAACATTACAATTACATCAGTTTATGAAGGCAGAAATCGTCACCAATGACAAAATCATATAAGGGACTACATGGACACAGGATTGGATAACATATGTTGCTGTAGGTGCTGCTCCTTCCGGATTGGTTGTTCGGTTGGCAGGAGGGTGAGCGTCATGAGGTCCATCTGCCTGTGTCCAGGCGGGCTGAGGGTCAGGTTGCTGTGAGGCAGGGTGGCCGATAACTAAGCTAACATAATACACTACAATAAAACATGCACTAAATAATAGTCATTACACCTCCTTTGAGCAAATCATTATAAACCTATAAATTGTATTTGTGTATTCACACCATTACTTATTGGGACTTATGTGGGGTACCAGGTTAAGGGTCTTGATGAGTATGATAACATTGATTGTGGGGTGGGTCTGGACTCATCAAAGAGGCTGGAGTGGGGAGTTGATGTTTGTTAGTTGTGGGAGACAATATAATGTGAAAGAGGTCTGATTTTAGCTAAGGGCATGCTGGGGTGGGCTTCATGGCAGGGTCACATATCTGGTACATCAAGAGAATACCTTGCAGGGACACAGGGTTACATTGGCAGTCATTTTCCAATAGCGAGGGTGAGGGGGCACGGGCAGGTTTTCTGGAGATGGATGAGCTACAAGGCCTGGCTCAGGCTGGTTCAAATCGGGACAATGATCTCAGAGGAAGAGCGAGATGTTACGTTTGTTTTTGTTGCAATTATCTCCATCTCGAGCGTGAGAATGGAGCTGCAAAACTTTCAGACACAGTGAGAAAGGGTGGGGGCCTTTTGCGCGGTATGCGCAGCGCTGCTAAGGGGAGAGAAGCCTTTTCGTATTATTGCAGTGAGGCCTAGTTCAAAAAGATGGAGTCGAGGGTGCACAAAATGGATGCCACGTGTCCCGCGCAACAGCCCCATCTATGCCAATGCCAGCATAAGGCTGATATTAACATAAGGGCGATGGAGGCGTCCACCAGTCCACCACCATTGGCACATGGTCCAAACTGTACTGAATGCATGGCGGGGGGGCCCAAATGGCCCCTCACTCCCACACATTCCCCCCTTTCATTACATCTAAAGAAACAAACTATTTATTATTCTTATTCTCTTTTCGATAATACTCTGCTTCCGCAACTGCTTCATCCCAAGCAGGTGTTCCTTTTATTGGCATCCATGCCCTGCATACGCTTCTTAAACTATGGCCCTTCCGTGCATATTCATATGGGGTGCATGTCATATATATTACTCCATCCCCATCCAGGTCCACCCACACTTCCCTGTACCATTGCATAATCGAAAACAATATTGCAGAATATTTCACACCACATTCAAAATTATAATATTTATTAGCTCTATTAACTACCCGATCACTTACTAAAATTAAGCCGTTATCTGTCAGTGCACTCCTTTCGGCCATTGTGTTACCTGGAGGGGTAATATAAAATGGTTAAGTGACAGGCAAACGTTTCATTATCCATTTCAGTATGTTTTTTATTTTATCATTAATATCTACTTTGTTGCTAAACAATAATTTCTATGGTGTGCACCCGTTAATGCTATTTTTCTATATTTCTCGTACATGCAATTTCTATTATATTTCTTTGTAATCAACATCATTTTCTTTATATAAGGAGCATCATTTCTATATACAGGCTGTGGATTGTCATTTCATGAAATTTGATAAAGAGAAAAGAGAGAGAGAAATGTATAACTGCTTTCTTACTTAATACATTTCAATTCTTTCTCTTCTTCATTTTGTACTGTTTTCGTAGTTATTTCCCTACCCACTAGCAACTTCATTGCTGTTCACTTGCTCGCATTGAGGGATTGCACTATCAAATGCTGTTCTCACATCTGACAGATGCACCCAATATTTCAATCCCTTTACCTTTAAAGCGGTAGGTGTGCAGTAAATGAACTCATATGGACCATGAAATCTTGGAGAGTTCCACCTCCGAACAAAACTTCACACATACACATTTTCTCCTGGCATTAACTGGCCCTTTGGACTGTGTTGGGCTGCCATTGCAGTGTCTGTCACAGCATTCTTAGTAAAAGGTGGTGCAACTTGTTGTGCTATGCTACGCACTGCGTATGTCAACTGTGTAAGGTATTCCCTGAATTCTTGCCCCAGCACTGTGGCAGCCCTTTGCGCATCTGAAGCTTTTCGTACTGGGGAGAGAGGCGTGTGAATGCGCCTGCTCGTCACTATTTCATGAGGGCTCAAATGATGGTCTTTACTTGGCTGTGTTCTAAGTTGGAACAGTGCTAGGGGCAAGCAATACACCCAGTTATTTTTGAGTGTGTTGCACAACTTTGATAACTTAGTTTTGAGTAGGCCATTGATTTTTTCCACCACTCCCGTTAGCCATAGGGAGAGAACAAACACAGTTTTTGCTCGACCCCCAGTAATGTTGTTACTTCCTTGAAGAGGTCATTCACAAAGTGTGTGCCATTATCTGATCTTATAACATCACATATGCCCCACTGTGAGAATACCTCCCGCACCAAGAACTTTGCAGCACACTTCGCATCTGGGTGGGGGCATGGTCCAGCTTCTAACCACCTTGAAAAAGGGCAGACTATCAAAATTAAGTATCTTGCTCCATTACATCTTTCTCCCACATCCGCGTAATCAATATGGAGCTCTCTGATCGATCCCACAGGATGTGGTAATGTTCCTCGTAGTGTCCTCAGTATCATCCCTGAACTGTATGTTTGGCATGGGGTGCACTCTATAGCAAATTTTGACAGATGTTCCTGTAGGTTCCGAACAAACCAATATTCCTGTATATCTGCTGCTATATGCTGCTTAGTTTCATGTGTTGGAAAGTATAGCTGTTGGAATGCTATTTCCAGCAACTCCACTGGCATCACCACTTTCCCTGTTAGTTCCTGTCTCCATATTAAATCTATTGATGACTGCTTGCACCCTCTCTTGACCCACAATTCTTGTTCCTCTATCGGTGTGTGCCTTTGAAGTTCTATTATTTGGGATAATGGGGTATGATTGTATCCTTCCTTTACTGTCTCTGTACTCAGTGTTTTGATAATACATTTAATTGCTGGTGGGACATTGAAATATGCGGCATCTTTCGCTGCTGTGTCTGCTGCCGCGTTTCCCAATGAGATTGCATCCATGTTATTGGTATGGGCTTGGTATTTGGTATTTCACCACTGCCACTACTGATGGTCCTGCTAACAAATCTATCAGCTCATTTAGTAATGCAGCATATTGTACTGGCGACCCATCTGCCATCGGGACAGCCCTGAGTGTACTGTTGTTGTGGCATACGCCGAATCTGAATATATCTTTACTGCATATCCTTTAGCAGTGTGCAATGTCTCAATTAGTGTGGTTAATTCTGCTGCCTGTGCAGAGTAATGAGAGGGGAGGCGCTTTTGTACAATGATCTCATATCCCTCTTCCTCCATTCTGACAACCGCCACTCCCACGTGTTTTCACCCTGTTTCACTGTCTATTGATGCTGAGCCATCTATGAAGTATGTTTCTCCCTCCTGCAATGCATTTTCACTCACTTTGGGAATATCATCCTCTTCTCCCTCATATGTAGCACAATCGTGTTCCAGCATATCTCATACAGTGCATGGTTCAGTAATGAATGTAGCTGGGTTTACTGTTTTACACCTGACCACATGGACATTGTACTGGAGATTATTATTTTGTAGGCTGTTGCCCTTTGTGTTGTTAACGTTGATTTGGATCTTTTTAGAATTGCAAAGAGTGAGTGTTCTGCATATAGGGTCACTGAACATCCCATCCCGATGGTGGTGCTTTTTTCTATTGCGAAGGCCGCTGCAGAGAGAGCTTGTTCGCATGCAAAGTGACCTTGCATTACTGGATCCAACGTACCACTGTTATAGGCCAATGGCTTGTGGCCTAGTGATGTTTTCTGTGTCAGCACTGCAGTCATTAGGATACCACTGCAGTGTGAAAATAAGTAGAATTCCCTGTCATAGTCTGGGTTCGCGAGAACTGGTGCGTGTGCAATGTGATCTTGCAATTTGAAATACTGTTTCATCATCTCACTTGTCCATTTTATTGGGATGTTATTATTTTCTGCTTCCTTCAGTGCTTGTAGCAGTGGGTGTGTGTATGCTACGTAATCAAGTATCCAGGCACGGCAGTAATTACAGATGCCGAGAAACTTCTGCATGTCTTTTACTTTTTTTGTAATTATCATATGGCGTACAGCCGCTGCTCTGTCAGGTAATATCCTTTTACCATCCTTTGAAAATAGCTGTCCTAAGTAAAGTACTTCTGCCAGGCAATATTGCAGTTTGCCTTTGTCCAACTTGTACCCTTTTGTGGCTAACCAATTCATCAATGTTATTGAATCTGCCCTGCACTGTTCTTCACTCTTGCAGCAGACAAGTAAATTGTCTACGTATTGTATTATTGTGCTTTCTACATCAATGTTTCCCGAGATCTTCATGCATAATTCTATTAAAAATGCTAGGGCTTTCACAATATCCCTGTGGTAGTCTGCTATGTTCATATCTGCTCTCCCCTAGCGTGAACGCTGTGAGGTACTGGGAGCTTGGGTCAATTGGAATGGAGAAGAAAGCATTCTTCAGATCCACTACTGTGAAACATGTGGCATTTTTAGGTATGCTACACAATATTGATGCTGGATTAGGTACTAATGGGAATTCTTTTTGAATGACGTCATTAAGTGGGTGTAAGTCATGGATCATCCTCCAAGCCCTGACCTTTGCTTTTTTAATTGGAAAAATCACTGTGTTACATTGCTAACACCTTGATACCATAAATGAACATATCCATGTCAATGGGCACCCTCTTACCGCAACTTCATTTGTCATTGTGCTGATCATCAGCATCGCCCGTACAGGGCACACCCCTGGGGTTGAATAAACTATCCCCCGTTCAGTAAAGAAGATCGTCATGTTTAATTTACTCGAGGTCTCTTCCCAGCAAATTCAATGGGGCGTCTTTGTGGTACAGTAGAGGTGTGTGCACTGTTTCCCCCCCCCCACCGTTATATCAAGATCTTTTGTGTAAAGAACTTTTAAAATAGCCCCAGAGAACCCTTGCATTTCCAAATTTCTTCCTGAGAGCGGGAACCGGCCTTCCATGAGGCATGATTTTTCTGCTCCTGAGCCTACCATAAAGATGAACTGTTTGTTGCCTATCTCTGCTCCCATAGGGGTTCCTCTTCTGCACGTAGGGTAGTGGATAGGACTGGACACACAACTGCTTTCTGTGGGCTGTCCTAATCTGCATATGTCTCTGTTCTTGGAACTGAGAAAACGTTATCTCCCACCAATGCTGCACATCGAGAAGGTGCAGGTACGCCATTAGCAGATGTTGCAAAAATGTTATTGTTCACATTTCCTACCGTATTTTGTCTTGCCGTCTGCTGTTGCATACCCCTCTGTTGTGGCTGTTGCTGGGGCTGTTGTCTTCGCTGCATTTGGGGCTCTTTATAATATTGCTTGTTTTGTCCACCCACTCCCATGGGTAACCCATAGGAACTTCCTGGGTGTGGGTGAGCATACTGTTGTTCATTTCCCATAAGGGGCTGCCCTTAGTAATAACCCATGGGTCGCATTCTACACTGTCTTGAATAATGTCCCCACCTCCCACAGTTCCAACATGACCCTTGTGGTCCTCCCCTCATTCCAGGTACGCCAAATCCTCTATTTCCCATTCCTCCTAATCCCCCTCTTGGTCCTCTGTACCCACCTCGTCCTCTTGCTGGCCTTCCTGGCCATTGGGGCCCTCAGTACTGTTCCTCTCCATCTCACTGCTCTTGTCCACTTGCAGCCCATGTTGCGGCCATTCTGTCTGCTGCGTTTCGCACTCCCTCTTCTCCTTCGCCGTTCCTGTCGGTTGATGTTGTTACATTCAGCGCTGCGACCTTCACTAACTTATTTTGTACTAACTTTGCTTTGTCTGCCAACTTTCGCTGTGCTTTCTCTTTTTCTCTTTCTTTGATCCTCCTACAATGGTTCACAATTATGCACTGTATCTCAGGCCAACCCTTGGCTTCTATCCCAGCTATTTTATCCAAGGCCTTCTGCAACTCCTTTGGAAGCCTTTTTTTGATTATGAAGTAGAACAAGGTGGTAGATTGATCCCACATCGTATCCATTTCAATTCTCCACAAGTCTTGCACCCAGAGAATGAATATCGTGGGCTCCTCCTCCTCTCCCATAGTGCACTGCATCACTAGGTGTAAGTCTGGAATGTCTGGAAACGTTCTCCGCAACGCGTCCCATACTTGTGCTCTAACGTTGTTAAATGGCGATCCGTCATGGCGGTCACAGCTCATCGTCACTCTCAGGAACCCTGCCTTCACCCACACTGCATCTGCTTGATCACCAACAGCGGACACTAGCAAACAGTTCACATCCCCTATAGCCAATGGTACTCCTGCTGTGTTCTTTCCAAATGCATGTATTCATTTCCCTGCCCCACTCGAAAGTGGAGGGAGAAGTTTCAACAAGTTATTCTTATTCAATTGTGCCCACGGTATGTAGTGTGGCCTCCCTGCTCCTTTATGTATCAGAGGCATTTGTAGCTTTGTTTTCCCTCATCTCTTACTTACCATTCCCTTCCTCGTTTTGCTTACCAGCATGTTTCCTACTCTCTACCTTAACCTCCCTTGCCATGGGAATGGCGAAGGAGATCCTGTCGCTGCCACTCCCTCTTCATACTCATCCAAATCACTCCATACATCCTCTACTTCCTCTTTTTTTCCCTTCCTTCTTGGGCGTCCCATCTCTGGCTATCTTGTGTTGCTGGCCGTATTATTTTCACTGGTTTGCCATTTAAATGGACCATAAACTCACCTGATTGCCACTCTTATTCTTACCCTTTTGGTATTGGCACTGGTGGTGCTGGCGGGGATGGTGTGGATCCTCTTGCACCGCTTGGCAGAGGTGTGAGGTCGCCCAACATTAATGGTGCTACTTCCCCTCCCCCTGGCAGCATCTGGCCCCTGTCGCACAGGGCTCGTAACCGTGTTATCTCTAATTGTGCATGCGCAAGCTGTCTGTCTAAATCTCCTGTTAATCATTCCAAATTCACTGGTGGGGCACTAGTTGGGCTGGCGGGGGTGGCGCAGTGGCAGATGCTGCTGCTGGGGTCATTGGTGCGGTGCATGTTGGCACATATAGGGGCTCACTGTACCCCACTGCAGGCCTTGTCATCAACGGGTATTTTTTGGTAGTGTCATTCTCTGTTGTGGTTGTCATGCATTCTCCCCCTTTAGCCCCATCTCCTCCTTCCGGCACCTTCTCTTTCTCAACTATCACCTCCTTACTTACTTCGCCTGTGGGTGCTACTTCCTCAGATAGTTGCCACAAATCTAGCACTTCCCTTTTGTTCTGCAATTGCTTTCCCCTGTATTTCGCGAGCAAGTGTGTGGATACGAGATCCAATACCTTCTTGTCGAATGACCCACGCTCTGGCCATATAGACCTTACGCTGCCTCCTTTTATTTCCACCACCCACTGATTATGATACTTTTGTATTTTCTCACTATACAAAGGGAGATGCTGACAAATGTGTTCTTTATAGTGTCACTCCCATGATAGCGTATTTGTACTCTTATTTCTGGTCACTTCACTTTCTGGGGATCAATACACAATCAATCAGCCAGCAATCTCTATCTTGTGACAATTCTTATTCAACCTTGTTTAACCTTTGGTGCCAACAATTTTTCAATAACCTTTTTACTTGCACCAACTTGCTGGAACCACAACATGTTTATCATATTATTCGCACATTTCATCACCAAATTTCCTGATCAACCTTAATTCTTTTTCGATTCATAGATACATAGGTACTTACTTAACAGACCAACATGTAACACTGTCGTACATGAACATAAAAACACATACACATAACATGAACTACCTCCGTTTTGATCCCCTTTTAATTGTTTAAATTTATACCCCTGAACCTTGCTTTCTCATGCACTCCCCACCTCTAAGCCCCCCTCAATCTACCTCACCAAGAGTTCTGCTCACACAGAAAAAGAATATTCTAAATTACTACTCCGAGCCTACTACATATATGAGACTCCTACTGTTTTCTCTTTATCTTCACTTAGTTACCTGCACTGGATGAGACAATGCTTCGCGGCGCCACCTTCTACCCCCTTCGTGCTAGGATCCCTTATACCTCTTTTACCTCTTTTTCTCCACAAAAACCTAATGGCCATATAAAGGATAGGTAAGAAAAAGCCTCAATAACATTCACACAGACCCTGACTTTGCCCTAACTTTTGTCTTGCCCACTCTGTTATTTGTTCTCTTTCTCCCAACCCCTCTTTTGTCCCTCTGAAACTTTCGCAACCGGTACTCACGTGTTTAGTCGGGTGGTCCGAGAGCCACCATTCACGGTCTATCCACAATCTGGTCCGCACCCCAACCAAGCCGTGGCCCGCCTCGGCTAGCAGTTTTTTAGTTGGGTATTCAGTAAACGGGAACCCTTGGACACTCTCTTTGGGCGCACGGTTTGGTTTGCCACGGAGGCAATGGTTTTGCTGGGGGGCATCCCGGATCTCGCCACACGGCACAGGGCCTAAGGGCACCTGTCCCAAATCACGTTGCGGGGGTTCACCAAATGTAAAGGCCCATCCCCGTCTTAGCACGTGCAATACAAATAAATAGACACACCCCAACGGGGAATGAGACTAAGAGAACAGGTTGCGAGAGTTAGTGGTTTTTTATCAAGAATTGGCATCCAGAGAACGGTTGGCGGGAGGGTGAGCATCACGAGATTCATCTGCCTGTGTCAGGGCGGGGTGAGGGTCAGGTCGCTGTGAGGGAGGGTGGCTGCTAACTAAGCTAACATAATACACTACAATAAAACATGCACTAAATAATAATCATTACAACTCCTTTGAGAAAATCATTATAAACCTATAAATTGTATTTGTGTAATCACACCATTACTTATTGGGACTTATATGGGGTACCAGGTTAAGGGTCTTGACGAGTATGATAACATTGATTGCGGGGTGGGTCTGGACTCATCAAAGAGGCTGGGGGGAAAGTTGACATTTGTTAGTTGTAGGAGACAAAATACTGTGACAGAGGTCTGATTTTAGCTAAGGGCATGCTGGGGTGGGCTCCATGGCAGGGTCACATATCTGGTACATCAAGAGAATACCTTGCAGGGACACAGGGTTACACTGGCAGTAATTTTCCAATAGCGAGTGTGAGGGGGCACGGGCAGGTTTGTGGAGATGGATGTGCTACAAGGCCTGGCTCAGGCCGGTTCACACACGGGACAATGATCTCAGAGGAAGAGCGAGATGGTAGATTTGTTTTTGTTGCAATTACCTCCGGCTCGAGAGTGAGAGTGGAGCTGCGAAACTTTCAGACACAGTGAAAAAGGGTGGGGTCCTTGTGCTGTGGGATGTTTTTACCCATGCATCCGAGCCCTACCACAAAAACTGTGCATTACTGGCATTGAAAACATCATGATGGCCAGAGCTTCCCAGAAAATGCACAGGGAAATGCATGAAGAATAGGCTGCCACCCATTTTTGCCGATGTTATGGGCAAAGAAGGGCACTGCCTAAAACCACCATTGGGCTACACACAGTAGCCTGAACCCATTGCAAAAGGGGCAATGCTGATTGCCAAAAGCAACCCACAACTATTGGGAATTCGTTCCTTTAACGGGCACAACATTATTTTACTGTAGAACCACACCAGTGCCATGTGCTGAACCTGGATAATATACTTCCATGTAAAATCTCTTGTTTGGAATGCATTCATTCAAGACTGATCCAAAAATATGGACGCAGTACCGATAAATACCTCAAGGCAGCGCTAGCGGTCTAAACTCTGACAGGGAAACTGCATGTCAGGAGTTGCAGGAGAGGCCTTTACATCAAAGGCTGGGAGTTAATTAAAATCTTAACCACATGCTGTTCCCAGAAGACAATCTGATTTAATTAACAGGCCAAAAGGCTGGGAACCCTTCTCACCTCAGGAAGCCCAGGAAATCACATGGTCATACTAACCAAATGCAAAGTGGCTCCCTGGTCTGCTGACCTCAGCCTCCCAGAGACCACATAATAGGCTCTTGCACTTGAATAGAATATGCTGATGTTGACTTTTGACTGTAAACAAAGAGCTCCCAGCAGAAGAGACATGTGATCACTGACCCACCCAAGTCTTGGAGGCGGACTCCAACACTCTGAGAACTGAATTGAAAGCAAAATATATATTTTACAGAAACACTGATAACTCTTGGTAACCGGATGACAGAAATGTGAAATGTGGGGAACCTTAAAATGGAAACTTTGCCTACAATTCAAGCCCAGACTCCAATTTGTGTGATGTTCTGGGGAAAAACCCCACTATTTATTGACACCACAGACACTGTATTTAAGCTAGACAAATGGAAAGTTACTGAGATATGTGTAGTATGAGGGTGTACATTTGTATAAATTTTAATGAAAAACCAATATTGCAAAACCAGTTAAAAAGCGCAAAATGTTGCCATTTCTGAATGCAAGCCCCCAGGAAGAGCAGAGTTTGAACAGAGTATACCTCATGTGATATGTGATGGGTGCATGTAATTTTAAACAACTGTGTATCTGTGCAATATGTATTTGGGTCAAATATAGATTTGTGTGGAAACTGACCAGGGGAGGATCCTCTGACCCATAAAACCTACAGTATCACTCTGACTCACATTTCCTTCCCCCAATCATGGGAGAGGGGAGTATTGGGCCAATGACAAGTAGAGAGGGGCAGGCTTAGCTAGGCCCAGGCACACACCCATTTTCAAAACACATAAAAAGAGACTGCTGGGACAGGTAGAGACATTCAAATCCAGTTGCTGCGGAGCGTTTTGCCAGACCACACATCATCCAGAAGATACCAGTTCCAGACTGACTCCAGCTACATACTCCAGAACCTAGAACTTATATTCTAGAACCTAAATCAGAGGCCTAAAACCACAAGCTGAGTTCTCTGCAGCAGGCCTCAAATCATTGCAAGCTACTCACAGCCGGGCAAGCTGCTTGAATCCCTTGCCCAGAACTTTTGCCAGGACCAGTGCAGAGATCCAGGAGCCGTGCAGAGACCGCTGTAATCGGACAGACCAGACCAGTGCCAGACCAGACCAGCAGAGCAGAGACCAGACGCTGTGCGCAGAGACCGTCCGTGGCAAGACCGGAACCGAAGTCCAAAACCTGACAGATCCGTGGCGCGACCCAGACCTTCCAAATATATTGTGAGTACAGCTAGGACGGGGCAAAAGCCAAATCTCTTAGTTTAAAGTAATATAATTCAATCTATTTAACCTAAGTAGAACTGCCTCCTAACTGTCACATGTCATTTTGTAAAGCTGCACGACTGTCACTTGTCAATTCTGCAGCTGCAAAGCTGTCACCTGTCATTTTGAGTTTACTTTAAATCTGAAAAACAACCTTTACAAATTCGTTCATATCTCTGGAACCGTTTGGTTTAACTTTCCTCCGAAAGCCTGGAATCTCAGCATTTCAACAAGCCTAGAACCGACTTGCTACTCCTTATACTTTTTGCCGTAATCACGATTCATGCACTCGCAAATTTTACCACGATTTGCGATTTGGTTAAAAATCCAGCCACGTGTAACCATCAGCAGTCATTTCTTTCCTTGCTAAAAATTTGTTTGCCTCTTAATCACCATCTCTGAATCATTACTAAAGTGAGCCTACACTCATCCCAAGTATCTCTCACTCACCCTGAACCCCCTAAAGGGAATAAAAAGCATTTTCAGCATATTTCTCACTTCATTGCCACCACATTAAAGCACTTGGGCCTGTGTTTTAAAACTCATACCGGTTTTCTCTAAGCTTGCTGGGGGGGAACTGAATTTCATATTGTATTTGATTGCATTCCTGCAAACTGTGTGCTCCTCTTTCCATCTCCTTCCATGTCTTACATTGCATAGGGGAGGGGGGTGAATTGCCAGAGAAAAAGTGATTATTTTATCTTTTGCTAAAATCATATCAATTATTTCTGTACTGCATTTTATTCCTCATTGTTTTTCCCTTGAAATCATAAAAGTAGTTTTGCTACTTTATCCATCCTATACTAACTCCTCATTGATTGTAAATAAGTGTGCTACTGCCAGATTACCCATTGTTGATCAACATCATATGTCTAAGTGTACTATCAGATATTAATTTATTATAAAGTGTGATACATATATATATATTGTTTACATTCTCAAATAAACCTTTTAAACTTGCAAAACAGAACAACTTCTTGGCTCAGTGGGGTCAGGGGGATTCTAAGAGAGGGGTGTTATATAGGGGTAGTCATCCAGAACTCATGAACTAGACATAAAGATATATCAATAAGGGTTTCCATTCAGTATCCCAGACTAGGCATTGACTTAGCTGTAGTGTTGAATTGAATCCTCTTACAGTGCACGGTGTGTGTGGCGTTGCTAAGGGGAGAGAAGCCTTTTCGTATTATCGCAGTGAGGCCTAGTTCAAAAAGATGAAGTTGAGGGTGCACAAAATGGATGCCACGTGTCCCGCGCAACAGCCCCATCAACGTCAATGCAGGCATAAGGCTGATATTAACATAAGGGTGGTGGAGGCGTTCCCCACCATTGGGAGGCACATGGTCCAAACTGTACTGAATGAATGGCGGGGGGCCCAAACGGCCCCTCGCTCCCACACATGCCCCACCTCAGTGTTTGTCTTCTCATACCCTGTCTTGGGATCTCCTGTCTTTTGGGCCACCTTGGGCTGTTTTGCCTTTCCCTCCAACTTGACATATTTTACATCCCAACCCCTGTTGAGAGAGCAGGTTTCTCAACCCGTCTTTGCTTCTCTTGAGTCCTGCCCCCTCTTGGGTTATTGCCAGGCCTTGCCACCCTCCCCTGCTTCCAGGGTCACAGTGTGTACCTTGCTCTTAGCCGTATTGCTCGACGGAGGAGGCAGTCTGTTTGGCTGGTGTGGAACAATGACTCCAATTTTACTCCTTTCCTCTTCGCCTCTTCGCTTGTGCCAGTTCATACTATCAATACACAACAGGACTTCAGCATCGGTGAATGGAGTTGCTGGTTGAGCCCTTCTGAGGGGGCCATGTCTCCTTTTCGTTTGGCAGGCCCAACCTCCTCTGGCTCCTAGCCTTGGTCAAGGCAATAGTGTTCCTCAGACTATCTTGCTCCTCCAGTCTCCATGCCGATTTAGTGGTGCTGCTCACTGGCTCCACCTCAAAGAGGGATGTACCATCCTCTGTGTTTCTCCACAGGTAGGCTTCTCTTTCGTTTTGGATTCTGTTAGTCCCTCTATCTGTTGTGTCAGTCTCACAGAATCTTTATTTTGCTCCCTGAAATGAGATGGGGCTAATCATTGGTCCTGCGCTTCATAGAAGGATGATAACAATAAAGGGTCATAAACCACAACCGCCATTTTAAAGTGCACTGTACATCATTAGCCCACTCAATCCCATATAACCGACAAACACATGGCGTTCTGTACTGGGGGAGGATGAGTACAAATCCTGCTGGGCAATGCCTTGACCCCTAAGTGGGGTCACCCCTAGTGGGATCCCTCTTGCCCTGACCCCTTGATGGTGTTACACATAGTGAGCTCACCTCCCTGTTCCCAAAGGGCATGGCTCCCCCTTGTGGAGAAGGCATGAATTCTCTGGATTCATCACACAAGTGAATCTTCAAAATGTGTGAGGAATCCAGGGAATGTGTCCCCTATCTCCAAGTTAGGACTAGGAAGGTGGATCCATTAAGCTACACACCCCATAGGGGACAGGGAAAGTGTGATCCCACTGGGGCTGACCCCCTTGGAGGACACGCCAACCCTAAGTAGTAATATGTACCACCATCCCCTTTCTCCGACAGCCAATGTCTTCATTGGCTATTTGGGAACACCCTCAAGACACTGTAAGAATGTTGTACCTGGCTTGGCATCTGACCCATTGCTATTGTCCTCACAGAACCAGTGGTTTGCTTCCTCTCATTTCAGCGACAGTCTCACCATCACAAAGAGGAATGATAGAATGAGCTGGAGTCAGACTTGCCAACTGCGTAGCCAAGACACAGAGGTGGGCCCATCCCCTATAAGATGGAGTCAGGTAGCTGCCCCATGCAGTCGGCATGAAGTGCTGGGTAGCAAGGAAGCCCACAGAGTGCTGCTACCCGCCTTCAGGCTAGGGGCTCAAGGAACCTGGACCACCGTACTGAGAAGTGATGCAATCACCAAAGCCGGGGTCGACCGGCACTCCTGGAAGCTGCTCAAAAGAACCAAAGCCTGTGCATCACTGCAAAGACCAGAAAGGAAAAAGAAGCCGTGCTCAAACAATCCCTCCAGAATGTCCCACTGCAGGCCTGGTATGCAGGATGCTAGGTGAGCTGGAGGTATGACAGACCATTGACAAAAGACCTCAAGCCAGGGTGAGAAGGTGGAAGACTCAGGAGTGTCCTGTGGTGTACCAGAAGAAGAAGTTGAATGACTGAATGACATGGGTAAAAGTTAGTTTTATTATAGTAAAAGGAAAAACTCCTAACCTACCATATTTTTATGAGGGAATTTCCCTGCCTATCAAAACTAACACTAAGCTGCTCATCCAAGTCCAAAATTAAAGTCTTCCAACCCGAATCCTAATCACTAACTGGCCCTACCACTTCAGAAAATAAACAAGAAGAGGGAGACCAAGACACAGCCTCTGGATTAGACTTCTGTATGGACCAACAGTTGGATATTATCGATAGTTCATAAAGTTCTACAACAGTTTACCTCTTTCTTGCAGACGGCCTCAAAAGAAAAGATCCTCAGTACATTTCCTCTTACCACAAGTCTTCAATAGTTCTCGTCTTTCTGGCAGACGCTGAAATTCAAAAAGGAAGAAAAAGAACACATCTTTTAAAAGTCTCTTGATAACAAATCCATGGCTTTTGGACTCCCGGAAGTCCTACGGCTCTCCAGAAGACTTGCTTAATTTCACTCCACCTTCTTTATATGGGGAACTTACAACTAATGTTTGTCAGGTTCCTGTAACCTCACCGGCATTCCCAGCTGTGATACAAAGTGTTTGTATTTAGCTTGACTAGACTCACATATGGTGCTTTCCCAGCTCGGATATAAAGAATTGGTGTCTCTGTCGATCAGATTGACAAGGGTACTTGCCACAGACCCAATACATGTCCAATAACGCGGCTGTACCTTTTTTCATGTCCGGAATAATGATTGTTTTGTTGCGCTGCTTGTTGACACCCATGGACACCTTCCCTTCTCTGTGAAAGCAAAGCTCATGTGGTATTTCTTTTTGGGTCTTGATGGGTTTTTTTACTGCGGTGACCCAGGTGAGTTTTGCAATGTGCTGGGACCAGACAGGAGCACACGTTTCTTTCTTTGACCCATTGAAAGTTTTCTTCAGTTAGTCCTCTGAGTGCTTCAGCTTTGCACTCGATCGTTTCATCATGCCATTTATTTTCTGTGAATCTTGTTCCTTTTATGACAAAGAATGGTTCTTTAATGCATATTGCTCCTTGGTGCCTGCTTGTGCATGTTTTCTCGATCTGCAACAGTTCTATTGTAAGACTGTGTGCCTTCAAGGTGCTCCGAATTCTGCATAATAGAAGATGAATTAAACACTGGGCGTCTGACAAGGGTACTTCTTGTGGTACAAGTATTTTGGGTGTGCCTGATGCATGCGGTATGAGAGAGCAGACGTAGCAGCTCTCGTTCGTGGCTTGTTTTGCTGTAGCACTCATGTCTGAGTACTATTTATTTGATTGGTTGGGGTGGCGGGGTTCTTCAATTTCGTCTAATCCCAGGCCATGGTAGATATCATATCTTTTCCCTCCCGCCCCCCTTTTCCGTCTCCTCCTCCCCCTTCCCGGTTATTTATTGTTTTTACTTCTTCGATAATGTATAGGAAAGACTCCCACCCATGCTGTGTCATTGAGGTCATTCACTGTGTACCCAGCCTATAGTTCTGGGGTTTTATAGTTCCCTGCGAGGTGGGTTCTTTGGTTGTCCATACATCAATATTTATCAGGTTAGGTTCATTTTCCCAAAAGTAATCACCATCATACTTGTTTGTTTCATTGTCATTATTGAGGCTTATAGGAGCAAGTGGAAGGAGGGGGGCTGTTGCTGTGTGATTAATGTGCAACGTAGTGAGAATTTTATTTCCAGAATAATCATTACCAGAATAATTATGTTTCCACATTGTTTTCACAACTGCCCATATAAGTATTGATCCTTCTCGTATTAACTGTGCCCCACTACCCCCCCCTTTTTCATGTCCTCCACAATGAAAAACACAGTATAGTACCAGGCCATAAAAAATGTCATAATCGAAAACAATATTGCAGAATACTTCACACCGCACTCAAAATTACAATATTTGTTAGCTATATTAACTACCCTATCACTAACTAAAATTGTGCCGTTATCTGTGCGTCCACTCCTTTCGACCATTGTGTTACCTGGAGGGGCAATATAAAATGGTTAAGTGACAGGCAAACATTTCATTATCCATTTCAGTATGTTTTTTTTTTATTTTATCATTAATATCTACTTTGTTGCTAAACAATACTTTCTATGGTGTGCACACCTTAATGCTATTTTTCTATATTTCTCGTACATGCAATTGCTATTATATTTCTTTGTAATCAACATCATTTTCTTTATATAATGAGCATCATTTCTATATACAGGCTGTGGATTGTCATTTCATGAAATGTGATAAAGAGAAAAGAGAGAGAGGCATTTATAACTGCTTTCTTACTTAATGCATTTCAATTCTTTCTCTTCTTCATTTTGTACTGTTTTCGTAGTTATTTCCCTACCCACTAGCAACTTCATTGCTGTTCACTTGCTCGCATTGAGGGATTGCTCTTCTCACATCTGACTGATGCACCCAATATTTCAATCCCTTAACCTTTAAAGCGGTAGGTGTGCAGTAAATGAACTCATATGGGCCATGAAATCTTGGAGAGTTCCACCTCCGAACAAAACTTTGCACATACACATTTTCTCCTGGCATTAACTGGCCCTTTGGACGGTCTTGGGCTGGCATTGCAGTGTCTGTCGCAGCATTCTCAGTAAAGGGTGGTTCAGCTTGTCGTGCTATGCTATGCACTGCATGTATCAACTGTGTAAGGTATTCCTTGAATTCTTACCCAGCACTGTGGCAGCTCTTTACGCATCTGAAGCTTTTCATACTGGGGAGAGAGGCGTGTGAATGTGCCTGCCCGTCACTATTTCGTGAGGGCTCAAATGATGGTCTTTACTTGGCTGCGTTCTGAGTTGGAACAGTGCTAGGAGCAAGCAATACACCCAGTTATTTTTGAGTGTGTTGCACAACTTTGATAACTTACTTTTGAGTAGGCCATTGATTTTTTCCACCACTCCGTTAGCCATAGGGTGAGAAAACAAACACAGTTTTTGCATGGCCCCCAGTAATGTCATTTCTTCCTTGAAGAGGTCATTCACAAAGTGTGTGCCATTATCTGATCTTATAACATCACATATGCCCCACCGTGAGAACACCTCCCGCACCAAGGACTTTGCAGCACACTTCGCATTTGGGTGGGGGCATGGTCCAGCTTCTACTCACCTTGAAAAAGGGCACACTATCACAATTAAGGTGGGTAATTCATAGAATTTAGCCCACAAGTAGCGCAAGCGGCTGGCGCACAGTGTGCGCGTGCGAATCTCTGCGCCAGCCGCGTGCGCTAAAATCCATTTCCGCACACAGCGTATTCATGGATTTCAGCTACCAAAACGACCCGTGGCGCACAGTGGCGCAGCGACCCTGCAGCAGCGCCAGTTACGCCCCCAAGAACGCCCCTCGTGCAGGGAAAATCCATCAAAATCCCCAATCCAGCCCCAGCGCAAAGGGCTGCGCTAACCCTATACCAGCACGGCAAGTGGGGTACGTGTATTACTGGGGTTCGTGGGAAGTTTCACACGCGATTGGCCCTGTGCCAGCAGGGTACGTGCATTTCAGGGGTGCACGGGAAGTTACACACGCGATTTCACCAGGGTACGTGTATTACAGGGGTGCGCGGGAAGTTTCACACGCGATTTCAGCAGGGTATGTGTATTTCAGCGGTGCGCGGGAAGTTTCACACGCGATTTCAGCAGGGTACGTGTATTTCAGGGGTGCGCGGGAAGTTTCACAGGCAATTTCAGCAGGGTACGTGTATTACAGGGGTGCGCGGGAAGTTTCACACGCGATTTCAGCAGGGTACGTGTATTTCAGGGGTGTGCAGGAAGTTTCACACGCGATTTCAGCAGGGTACATGTATTTCTGGGGTACGTGGGAAGTTTCACGCGCGATTTCAGCAGGGTACGTGTATTTCAGGGGTGCGCGGGAAGTTTCACATGCGATAGGCCCTGTGCGAGTGGGGTACGTGTATAACTGGGGTTCGCGTGAAGTTTCACACGCGATTGGATCATGGTACGTGTATTACGGTGTTTGCGGGAAGTTTCACATGCAATTTCAGCAGGGTACGTGTATTTCGGGGGTGCCGGGGAGTCCTACACGTGATTTGGCAGTGTGGGTCCTCCCAGGTGTTCCCTGTACACCCTCCACAGCCCCTGCATGCAGCCCACACCACAGGGGACTACCCTGCACCCCTGGTCATGTCCCGCAGGCAGCCCAGCCAACATGGGCATGCCCCCCAGCAAAGCCACATGTCTCCTTGCACTACTGACCACCAACTCATGTCCCCTTGCACCCCTACCCCCCAGCAGTGCAGGGCACCTGCCAGCAGGCCCCCACTCATGTCCCCTTGCACCCCCACCACTCAGCAGTGCGGGGCACCTGCCAGCAGGCCCCCAATCATGTCCCCTTGCACCCCCACCCCCAGCAGTGTGGGGTACCTGCCAGCAGGCCCCCACCCATGTTCCCTTGCACCCCCACCCCCAGCAGTGCAGGGCACCTGCCAGCAGGCCCCCACTCATGTCCCACTCATGTCCCCTTGCACCCCCACCCCACAGCAGTGCGTGGCACCTGCCAGCAGGCCCCCACTCATGTCTCACTCATGTCCCCCTGCTACCCCATCCCCCAGCAGTCAGGGGCACCTGCCAGCAGGCCCCCACTCATGTCCCCTTGCACCCCCACCACTCAGCAGTGCGGGGCACCTGCCAGCAGGCCCCCAATCATGTCCCCTTGCACCCCCACCCCCAGCAGTGTGGGGTACCTGCCAGCAGGCCCCCACCCATGTTCCCTTGCACCCCCACCCCCAGCAGTGCAGGGCACCTGCCAGCAGGCCCCCACTCATGTCCCACTCATGTCCCCTTGCACCCCCACCCCACAGCAGTGCGTGGCACCTGCCAGCAGGCCCCCACTCATGTCCCACTCATGTCCCCCTGCAACCCCATCCCCAGCAGTCAGGGGCACCTGCCAGCAGGCCCCCATTCATGTCCCCCTGCACCCCCACCCCCCAGCAGTGCGGGGCACCTGCCAGCAGGCCCCCACTCATGTCCCCTTGTACCCCACCCCCCAGCAGTGCAGGGCACCTGCCAGCAGGCCCCCACTCATGTCCCACTCATGTCCCCTTGCACCCCCACCCCACAGCAGTGCGTGGCACCTGCCAGCAGGCCCCCACTCATGTTTCACTCATGTCCCCTTGCACCCCCACCCCCCAGCAGTGCAGGGCACCTGCCAGCAGGCCCCCACTCAAGTCCCACTCATGTCCCCCTTTACCCCCACCCCCCAGCCATGCGGGGAACCTGCCAGCAGTCCCCCACTCATGTCCCCCGGGCCCCAGGTCATGACGATCCTCAATCATGGCCCTTATGGCCAGCCTCCCCAGCCCAAAGACCCAACCAAGTATTGCATCCACCCACAAAGAAAATGTAATTACATGATACAACCCCAATGGCAAGTATGTAAATGAACACATGTCCGTCACACACACACAATGGTTGCAAGTGAATGTGAAAACCCATATCATGACATGCATGAAAATAATGAGATAATATCACACATCGAAGTATGAAGAAAAAAATGTATTAAACACAACATGAATGTAATGAAAATCAAACAAACAACAATGGTAATAAAAAAAGAAAATCTGCATGTCCATGAAAAACTGAAAAACAAGAAATCATAATCCAAAGAAATCCAAAGGAAATGGTGTCCAAAGTCACAGTCCAATAAAGCAAATCCAAGGGAAAAAAGAAAGTGAAAATCATTGCTCCATGGTGAAAATAAAAAAAAAGAGAACAATCCAATGGGGAACTATGTACAGATGAACAATCCAGGGTCCATGGGCCCAACTGAAGAAATGAAACCTATCAAAAATATTACCTAATAAAAAAAACTATATACAGAAACGTAGTGCATTGTCCAAGCACAACCAAAATAAAGAAAAAACAAAAGGAAACCTAACACTATCTAACTATATACGGCGGGCAAGTCCAGTGGCTCACTCTGTGGTGCCCCGGGCCAGGGCATCATCAAACTCCATGTCGATGTCCCAGAGGCGTGCCTCTGTCTTGGCCCCAAGGTCTCACAGGGAGGCACTGATGGCCTGTTCCAACTCCCTGCGAGTTGCCTCGAGGCACTCTGCCTGCCTCAACGCCCGACGCATGGAGTTCTCCGCCCTGACCACCTTGAGCCGCGCCTCTTCTGCCCGCCGCCACTCCACACCTATCTGCTGGCCCAACCGCAGCCACACGGATGACACTCCCATTCCTGGGTCCTCCTGCCCTATGGCCGATGCCTGCCCCTCCGATGTTGATGGCCCCAAGCCATCATTGCTCCCACCTACAGCCTGCTCCTGGTGCTGTTGCTGCTGTCCATGTGCCCTGTCCGATGGTGCCTGCACATCCTCCATATGCTGGTCTCCAGTTGTGGTGTCCACCCCTGCTGGACCGCCAACTCCCGACTGTGGCAGGGATGGGATTTCCACCAAGCTGGCTGTGTTGGTCAGGCCAGGTCCACAGGGGGCCCTGGTGGAATCTGGGCCGGAAAACGATGTGGAGAACGACCGGCGCATAGCCTTCACAGAGGAGGAGAGGTCTGCCAGAGTGCGCGTCACATGTAGGAACCCACCGACCAGGGCCCCTCCCAGCAGTGCCACGTCACGACGCTGCTCTTCGTGATGGCGTGCGTTCTCCGCCCAGGAAGAATGCACGTCATCACGAATGACACGCGTGCGCAATGCAACACCCACCAGGACGGATCCCATACGGTCGCGGGACCCCTTGCCCGCAGGTAGTAGAGGGGCAAGTGATATGGCACTCTCCCCTACCTGCGGACGGCCCTGGGACAGGGCCTCCCTGCTGGTGCATGATGGTGCAGTCACAGGGTCAAGGACAGCGACATGCACAGGTCCCTCCGCAGTGACCTGTCCTGCCTCCTGACCCTGGCCCTGGACTGCACCACTTGCACCAGTGGTACTACCCCCCACCAGGCCCCATGTGCAGCTCAGTAGTGGGATCCTCCTCCTCTGTGGAGACCACCAACCTGGATGTCTCCACACCGTCTTCTGCCATTGGAAGCCCCTGTGGGGGCTCACCCGGCCCTTCTGCCACAGCTGTTGTGGCAAACGCGGCACCAGCCCCCTCGCTCCCGGATGATGGTAATTCCTGGGAGGGTGGCTGGGCCATGCATCACCACCTGGTGGAGGCATCCCCACTGCTTGGCTCCACAGCGCCATCTCCGCCCTCTTCTTCACTTGACGCTGCATAGAGGGAGACATGGAACACAAGCATCAGGGTACAGTACAAAATACCCTAGACAGGAAGCAATAACACATGAGTGGCACTGTCTTATGTCACTTCCACCCTGTCCTTCCACAACACATGGGTCAATGCATGCAACACACATGCAGAAATACTCCTGGCGCCTGCAATCAACATCAACACTCATGTACAAGGGCCCCTGTAAACCAAGATGTTGCCTTCAAAGTCACATGCATCCATGGCGTTTCAAAGTCAAACACACACTTCTCTGGTGCACACACACACACATGTGCACCATACATGTATATGACATCAGCACCCATTCCCCACCCCCCCTCCATGTCCAGGAACCGAGACTGGCATGCTTTTAGGTGTGCATTCTGCATAGAGGTCCCGATGTTGCATTAAAACACATGCACCTACCATGTGGTTCACACATAACTGGTCCCACATGCATGACCATGATGTCCCTGCACACACACATCCATACATGGCCTATGCCACACATACAGGCAAGTATCAGACTACCAGCACACTGCAACATGCCCTGTCTCACACAGCAATGCTTGGCCACTTACCGCTCAACTCCAGACGGTTTTGTCTGCCTCCGAAGGATCTGGGAATGGAGCGCTGGGCCTACACGTTCCAGGACCCTCATCTGGTTGCTCAAGCTGACCCGGCCCCCCTCCGCGAGGCGCAAGGCCTTGTTGAGGGTCCTGGACCTGAAGTCCTCCAAGTGCTTCTTGACATGATGGAATTCGCGGACTGCCACCCCTTCCGCGTTGATGGCAGTCACGATGTCCGTCCAGATCCTGGTTCGTCCTTCCTTGTTGGCGCGTCTTGTTCCGAAGAGGGCATCATAATGCCCCAGGACATGCTCCACCAGGACACCAACTTCGGTGGCAGTGAAGCTGATGGCCCTCTGCCTCTCTGGCTGGGGGTTGCCAGTGGTGCCAGGTGGAGATGTGCCCGACATGAAGAATCCAGGGTCCATGAGCCCAATTTAAGAAATGAAACCTACCAAAAACTACTACCTAATAAAAAAACTATATACAAAAATGTGGTGCATTGTCCAAGCGGTCCAAAATAAAGAAAAAACTAAATGAAACCTAATACTAACTAACTAACTATTTACAAGGGCAGCGGGCAAGTCCAACGACTCACTTGGTGATGTCCCGGGCCAGGGCCTCATCAAACTCCTGCTCAATGTCCCGGAGGCGGTCCTCTTCCATGGCCTCGAGGGTTTGCAGTGACAATGACATCTGGATATCCAGGTCCCTGCGAATGGCCTCGAGGCACTTGGCCCACCTCAGGGCCCTACGCATGGAGTTCTCCTCCCTGACCATCGTGAGCTGTGCCTCTTCCGCCCGCTGCCGCTCCGCATCTATCGCATGGCCCAACCGCTGCCACACGGAAGACACTTCCCGTCCAGGGTCCTCCTGCCCTCCGGCCTATGCCTGCCCCTCCGATGCTGAAGGCCCCGAGCCATCATGGCTCCCACCTTGTTGCTGCTGCTTCTGTGCCGCTGCCTGTGCCCTGGCTCCTGCTGCCTGCACATCCTCCTCCAGCTGGGATGCAGTTGTTGAGGTGGCCACCCCTGCTGGACGTCTGACTCCCGACTGTGGCAGGGATGTGTCCTCCACCAGCCTGGTCGCAGGGTCAGAGGCCGCTCCACAGGGCACCCAGGTGACACATGGGTGAGAAAATGGCATGGAGGACGACTGGCGCATAGGGGGTTCAGTTGAGGAGGGGGTCGGAACAAGGTCCAGAAAACGGAGCAATCCGGCCCTGGTGAGCTGTCCCAGTGGGTCAACGCGGTCAACGAGCCATGCGAGAAGACGTGCAGTCTCCTAATGAAAAGACTGCAGGTCAGCTCGCATGGCACGTTGACACATCGCCACCTCACCCAGGACAGGCTCAACCCAGTGCCGGATAGCCACATCCGCAGGGAGAGGAAGGCCAGTTGGTGTAAGCCAATCCCCTCCCTGAGAACGGGTCTGGACGTAGGTATCCCTGCTGGTGCAAGATGATGCAGTCACAGGATCGGGGACAGGATTACACACAGGCACCTCCGCGGTGGCCTGTGCTGCCTCCTGTCCCTGCCCCTGCACTGCACCACTAGCAACAGTGGAATCCTCACCTCCAGACCCCGTCTCTGACCCTTGCAGAGTCTCCTCCCCCACCAAACCCCCCACCAACCTGGTTGACTCTGTGCCATCTTCCTCCGTCGGGCCCTGTGGGGTCTCAGCTGCCCCTTCGGCTGCCGAGGAGTCCAACTCCAACCTCCGCCTCTTTGACTTCCCCTCGGCAGCTGCGACCTGGGACGCAGCACCGGACTCCTCACTCCCCGACGAGATGACATCCTGGGAGGGGAGCCGGGCCTTGCGTCTCTGGCTGGCGGTGCGATCCCTGCCGCTGTGCTCCACAGCACCTTCTCCGCCTTCTTTATCCGTTGACGCTGCAGACAGGGAGAGATAGGAGACAGGCATCAGGGCACTGTACAATGGACTCATACACACATGACAGTTGTACATGAGTGGCATGATCAAACTTCAGACATGGCATCACAATCCCCAACACACATGTCATTGCAACTCTCACACATGAGCTATTCCACAGCCATATCGCAACAGCCAGCACCATCCATACACATACAACAGCATGAGCAGCCAAAGGTGAGCCAGACATCACATGAAACACAGGGAGTGCAATAGACATGCACACACGCCACCACACTTACATGCATGTGTACACCTCCGCCAACTGTCGCAGTGATGAGATTGGCATCCATGTCACATCTGGCAATCAGTCTTCTACATATCAGTCTCACATGCATCCGTGTTGCATCACTGTTGCACCCTTGTCAAATACACACACATGCACATGTACACGGTGCAGATACATGCAGCTGGAACCAACATCCATGTGTGACACCACAACCATACCAACTTACATACACAGTAATCCAAACATGTGTGCTCACACATCTGCATTTGGCCTGCATGCTTACCCACACATACACCATCCATGTGTCTCACACATGAAAGGACTTGCATGTGTCAGCCTCACAGCCCTGTACATACACATCCATACATGGCCCTACAAAACCACATGTACAACCTGCACACTACTGGCACACCACCACACGCACAGCTTCCAATCAGTATGCATGTACACTTACCGCTCGACTCCAGACGGGTCTGCCTCTCAAGGACCTGGATGTGGAGCGCTGGGCATAGGCGTTCCAGGACCCTCATCTGATGTTCCGACAGGTGGCCCCGGCTCCCCTTAGCATCCGCTGCCTTCAAGAGGTGCCGGGCCTTGTTGAGGGTCCTGGACCTGAAGTCCTCCCAGCGCTTCATGACATGTTGGAAGTCGTGGACTGCCACCCCCTCCGCGTTGATGGCAGTCACGATGTCCGTCCAGATCCGAGTCCGTCCTTCCTTGTCGGCGTGCAAACTTCTGAAGAGGGCATCATACTGCCCCAGGACTTGCTCCACCAGGACAATCAACTTCGGTGGCAGTGAAGCTAGTGCCCCTCTGCCTCTCTGGCTGGGGGTTGCCAGTGGTGCCAGAAACCCCAGAGGCAGGTGTGGGTGGGCAACTGGGTCCTGGGGGTGGGCTGTGGAGCGATGGAATAGCAGTTGGGAGTCTTCGGTTCCAGCAGGGGTGGTCACAGCAACAGCTCCCCTGGCTGACGTACAGGCAGCAAATGTCAGGGCACGTGGGCAGCAGGCAATCAGGCAGCAGCAGATGGCAGGTGGGAGCATGCTCGGGGCTCTGGGGGGCAGTAATTCGGCCTTCTGGGCAGGAGCGTGGTCTTCTGTGTGTGAACCGTGGCCAGCTTGATACGGAGTGATTTGGCACGTGAAAATCTTGCACATCAGCGTGTAATTCGAGGAAAGACCCTTAGCGCATGAGCACATCAGTGATTTCATTGGACCAAAGGCCCTTCGCGTGTAAGCGCTTCTGTGAGGTGAGGCACGGGGGCATGCGTGGGCGTTTCCCCTGGGACGTGGGCATAGTGGATTAGCGCGTGCAAAAGAAATGCACGTCTCCCTGTGAATGCGTGTAATCCGAGGAAAGGGCCTACGCGCGTTAGTGACGTGACATGCGTGGGCGTTTCCCTCAGCATGGGTTAAAGGTGAGCGGGGACAGCAGGCTCTACGTGCCGTTCGTGGAGACAGACTTGTGTTGCTGCTTCCTGTTGTTTCACGCGCCATCACAACTTCACAGCTATCAAGGACGTATCTCTTCTTTTGGTAGGGGATTGGCTACGTGTGTCTTTCTGCATCCGCTAGTCAGACGGTGAGTCGTGCACGCTATTTTTCCCACTGCGGGTGCCCCTGTGTATCGCACCGTTTTTTATGTCATAGTAGCCTGCGTGTCCCACGCGTACACGATTTTGTGTTACTGGGTGCCACCGCGTACTGCGGGAGGTTGATTCCAAGCATGTAGGCTGCAGGGTTGCGTGCACGGTTTTCCAGCAGTTTTGGGGTGCCTATCACTACATCACCGGGGTCACATACAACCTTGCAGGTGCAGGGGGGCTGTTAACATCTTGCTTCCCACCCCCTTCACCCCAATTGCCCATGTCAATTGTGGTGTATACCTCCCATTGGCACAACTCCATCTGTGCCGACACTACTACATCTGTGCCATGGTTGGGAGGCCAACAAAGGTGAGGGGCGCCTTAGCTGGGCGTACTCCTCGTTGCAGGCGTGGTCAGGTACGTGGCTGGGGTGACCAGGCAGTAGGGGGACTCCAGGGTGTCCAGCGCAGCCGCAGAGGGGGAAGAGGCAGGGGTATGCCACTTGAGCACGATATCTTGCCATGTGTCGGTGCAGTCATGCCACCACCCCCTGTGGTTCCGAGAGATGCAGCTTCTGCATCTGGCACTGGCGCCCGTGTGACCCGGCAGTCCGTTCCATCGACTGCCACAGGCCCAAGAGTAGTGGTAGCTGCAAGTGCAGCTGTGGACACCGCCACCCAGGCTCAGGGTCTGCCAACGCAGCCTGGGTTGGCACTGGAGGAGCCCTTGGAATATTTCCAACATGCCAGGAGGGAAACCGTAGGGGCACGCAGGGCTGCCCTGACCAAGACACATGTCCCTGTGGCAGTTATGTCATCTGCTGCCCCAAACAGCCGGGTGTTGGCAAATGCAGAGGCAGATGCACCCAACAACACCCCGGGTTGTGAGTCTGCCAACCAGGACAGTTGCGGTCAATGACTCTGCTACAGCGGATGTTGCTGTGCAGGGTCCATTAGAGGGCACCCAGCTGCCACTGACAGAAGTCAGGCCTTTGGACGTCCCTCCACCTGCCACTCCCTTAGCTCAATCCACCGAACCCACTGGCCATACTGGTCAGGGTGGCATTCGCCTGCCAGGGTCTGAGCCACATTCCAAGAGGAGGAAGGTTGCACCTGCAGCACAGGCTGGGACTCACACACAGCCACGACCTCCTGCACGTCGAGGAAGAAACCTTTCTGCAACCAGGAAATGGACTTCCTCATGGGCTACATGCAGGGCCACAGCCGTGACATGCTAGTGGGTGCCAATAGTCAGACTACGGCTGCCCAACGTGATACCCACTGGAAGCATGTTGCGGAAAATGTCAGTGCATTCGGCCATGAGGTGCGCACGGCGCAAGAGTGCAAAAAGCGTTGGAATGACATCAAACGCAGCGCTAAGGCTAAGCGTGCCTCTAATTACAACTTGACTCTGGTGACTGGTGGTGGGCCTGCACCAGAGGAGGAAGTCCTCACTCCGCATGAGTCACTTGTTGCGGAGTTCATACCATCTGAATCGGTCGAAGGAGTGGGAGAGATGCCGGACTTTGATGCCCAGTCCAGTGAGTGTTGATGCGTGTTTGTTGAGGATGTGTATCTTTTACTTGTGGGATGTGTTGTGCATGATTGCCACTACATGTGAGGTGTACATGGTTCAAATGTGCAAGTAATGCAATGCTTCCGTGATGCATGTCTGCTCTGCTGGATGGTGGACATGTGGAACAGACAGGGACTGTCGGCATCAACACTATTGCATCCTACTCACATGCTGGTTACCAGGATGCCCCTCCGGTCCATTTCCCAGCTCACTGGCCCTTCTGCATGTAGCGTGGTGTGACCTTCCTCTCAGCCCAGGCATGATGTCATAGCATGACTGATGTGCATGCGTCCTCTGCCTGCATGCGGGTACTCCATGTAGGCATGCTCCCTTGCCCCTCCACCCCCTGCTCTGCACCCCAATTCCACCTTTGCACTGGTCTGCTTCAATATTGCCGTTGGGTACTTCCCTGTTAATGCTTCCTGTGTACATGCTAACTTCCCGCAACCAATCTGCCAGACATATGCTGTGTGGTACAGCCTTAGTTCTTGATGCAGGGTATCTCACTTGTACTGTGCAGAGGTCAGATGCCCCACAGGGACATGAGTGCCCATTCATGCTCCATGTGCATTGCGCGCATGCCCCTATGTGTCCTTGACTGGATGATCACTGTAATACAAGTCCTGGGTGACATACATTGCATGGCATTTAATCAGCCTTCCCATGTCTACTGTGGCTCAGTACTGCATTGCACACATGTTTAGGGTCTGACAATCTGGGTGGGTCACAGGCCTCAGCCTGTTTAATGGCCAATGACTCTCTCCAACTGGTGTAGTGTCCTCTTCACACGTGGGTGGCCTCCAGACGTTTCATCATGTGTCCTGCTTACTGCCCATCATCATTTGCAGTGTTGTCACTTGACTCACATGAAGCTGTTGATGCTAGTCAACACTGTCTGCCAATACACAGGTTTATGGTCAGCCTTTTGATACCATGCTAGGCATCCCTGCTTTTGCACTTGGGTGGAGGGGTGCTTTGCTTGTAGATATGCTACCCCTTGAATGCACATTGCACGTGATGCCTGAAGTTGACCTTGCACTGCCTTCACATTTTCTGACACACACCATGGAGTCCTTGTACATGTAGGTAGTGAGTAACATACATATTTGCTGCACTGCATAGACCCACTTCAATGCAGACTGCCACCTTTCAACAGGTCTGATCACAGAAGCAATTCCAAGGTGACCCAGCATGCATGCCAGGTTCTATTTTGTGTGTCACATGTCTGCCTGATGTTGTCGGTGTGTGTGTATGTGTTGTGTGCTTCTGACATGTGTAGTGACCTTTTTTTTTTCTCTATTTTTCAGATGATGACACAATGGAGCCGGAGGATGGTGTTGTCATGCCAGGCACAGGGTTGGTATCACTACATCAACCCAGCACAAGTGGGGGTTGTTGGGTGGCAGGCCACGAAAAACCTCAAGTGCTACAGGCCATTTTGTCTCTGGCTACCTATGAGTCCATCCCTGATGACGACTCTGACATCCATGTCGAGTTGGATGAGCATCAGGCCCATGTGTCAGGGGTGAGTGATTCTGATGTGGACACTCCTCTGTCCGCAACACCTCTACTGAGGGGTCAGACTGTCTTGGTACCTCTGCCCGTGGTGGATCGGGACGCAGGGTCACCCTTCACACCAATCACTGATGTGCCTGGGACATCAAGTCGACGGGGGCATGTAGTCGTGCAGCTGCGGGTGGTGCCAACATGACGAGGACAACTGGTCCTTGGGTCCCGCAGGTGTCAAGCCCAGCAAAGCTGTCGCTGCGCGCAACCGCTGTATACTGAGTGGGAGCAAGACATGACTGCCAATTCAGAACGGCAGGGGGCAGCAATGGAGAACATCGCTGAGAGCATGGAGCGTGTGGCCCGATCCGTGCTCCGCCCTGCTAGGCAGGTGCTTCTCCAGCAGCAGGCGGCGCGGTACACAGCCCGCTCGCTCAGGCTGGGCATGACGGCCTCAGACAGGGTACGCCAGGCTGAAATGTCGTCTCTGCGTCAAGCAATTGCTGCTCACGCAGAGGCACACATGGAGGCCCTGAGGGAGGAGTATGCTTCCCTCACATCCACTCTGGGTGTCCTTCTGATGTCCCAGAGGGAGTGGTCAGAGGAGAGGTTTGCACAGCTTGAGCGTACCATCTCGGCTGAGCTACAGGCTTGCCGGGAGGTACAGCGGTTGGCAAGCCAGGCCTTGCAGGAGGAACTCCGGGTTACACGTGCTACCTTGCAAGAGGAAGCACGTGTATCACGGGAGGTTCTGTATGCAGACCTACGTGTCATCGCCACACAGAACCAGGCTCACCCGTCCGGCAGACTTGCTGCTGACGAGGGGCAAGCTGCGGCTAGGCGTGGCCAGGCTACTGTGCCACGTCCTCCTTTCCAGGATGAGCCAGACTCGGACGCCCATCTACCTCCCACATAGGTCGGGCTGTGCAGGCGTTGAGCCCATGGAGGTTTTTATTTTGGCTCAGCATCATCGCATGTGGGTGTTGAGCAGCACCCTGTACCTCCCCCCTCCTGGGTGCCCCCCCAGGTCGTATGTGGCCATTTTTGATTTTTCTTTTAGTTTAGTTAGTTACGTTTCTGTTCGATAGTTAGTTTAATTAGTTAAAGCAGGTTTTTCGTAGTTAGTGTAATTAGTTAATATAGTTTAAAATTGCTTGTCTATTGTGCTTTCATGTGACAGTGTGGTGCTTTGTGGCTTTTGAAAGCATCCACTGTCTGTTCCAGCTGGGCCCTTCAGGCTTGTCTTGTGTATGTGTTTGCTGCTTGGGGTCCTTGACTCACATATTCCACTCCTGCTTCCCTTATCCATGGGCTTGCAAGGATGGTTTGGTGTAACAGCCTATTACACAAGGGCTTTGGACTGTCATATCTGTGGTATGTCTGATGCTGTGGAACTTGGGTTAACACCCCTAGTGGGGATGATAGAGGTGTTATTGACCACTGTTCTGCTTTTGCTAGATGGGGTGTTTCATGATTCATGTGTACATTCATTGCCATGCATTGTGTAGTATGTTTCTTATCTTTACTGTACATTTGCTTGTTGCAATTCATGCCGTAGATAGTGTGTTCCACACTTTGGTTGTGAAAGACGGACTGTGGTGTGATTTCTGATGTACATCTCTGTCATGGTCCAGTGATGTGATGCCTGAAGAGACACACACAGATGAATCTAATGCATTAATCATGTGTTTCATGCCCTTTCTGCACGGGGATGAGCCTCCAGACCACCTTTGCCAGCAGACATGGGCCTTTGGACGTCTGGAATCTGGACACGTTTGGTGGTGCCCACATGCACATGTGTGCGCAAGCAGAGGCACAGGGATTGCAATCATACATCCGAAAACTGCTGACGTGTTTCAAGGGACTCCAGGCAAGGTGAGCAGCACAGGGGGGCCACAACATAGCAAACCTTCCACCAGGCCAGTTGCACATGCATGCTTAGTAGCAGCACTGAGGGTGAGCTTGGACGAATATTGGTGTTGAAAAGCAGAATACAGCTCAGATGTGTTGGTGGACTCATGGCTAGTTGATTGTAAGGTTGTCTGGGGCACCTGCAGGGGCAGTGGCACATTCCCTCCGGTCCACCATGGTCCATTGAGGCACTTGTATCACCCAAGTAGCGTTCCGAGACATGTAAAGAAGCAGCTGACAGGGAAAGACGGCAAGGGACAGACCAGGTGCAGTGCATTTCATTTCCATGTAGAATTTGAAACATGCACTGCCTACTTTATTTGGGTCGTGGTGGAACACGACTTGTTTGGAAGTCATACCTTGCTATATGCGTCTGTCTGCTTACCCAGGGAACATTGCATGTTGTGTGATTCATGACACATTGGTGTTCCATTTGCCACGCACCCACCAGCGCCTGACTTACTGCATTGACTGTGTATGAACCATCACAGGGGTAATGTTATGTATGGGTACGAAGCATCCACACCAGATTGTCTGTTTGTAGAGTAGTTCGTTACTTTGGGGCATATTTGGTGGTGTGTTTGTGTGTTATGGGCACGTGCAGATTTTTAACTGTGGCTCTCTTTGCAGCATTGAGGTGCTCCTGTTGCCGGACCTGAGAGTGCGCAGGCAGGAAGCCAGCACTCACCCCAGAGATAAGTTTCTCTTTTACTTCCATTTCAGTGAATTGCTGCTATGTTTATGATGAACAAGTTTGGTATGATTGTGAATGTGTTAATGTGAGTACTACATTCTTGGCCATTTCCTACTTTCTTGTGTCAATCCTACTCCCCTCTCCTGCCTCTCATTCCGGTTATCCAATATGCCAACGCCTGTCCCGACTCCATATACCTGACCCTTCTTCCCCACCAGGGTCTCAGAGGCCTGTGTGAGTTTAACCTTGCAGCCACCCAGACCACGGTGGGGGTGGTTGGTTTGTGCCACTCCTGCACCTGTACACGGGAGCAGTGACAGTACACATCCGTTTGTGGTGCCTCATTCTATGTTAGGTACCACACATGGTACACATCCTGTTGTGACATTGTTTTACTGTGCTACCTTGGTTGTTACGTCATTGTGGTAGTACTTGGCCTTTGTGAGGTACTGCTACTTCAAGTCATCTATTGGAGGCTGTTCTGGTTAGTTTTTCTGCCTGCAAGCTTTTTTCTTGGCTTCTGTGTTGGCCTGCTTTGAGTTCTCTTGGATGTAGTGTTTTTTCAAATCAAGGTGGACTCTGAGGGTGCAGGCAACTTTTTACACACAAGGTGGGAGATGGTGACAAAGGGGAAGGGTGATCCTGTGGCCAGGTGAAATTCAAGGATGTAGGCTCCATAACCCCAGTGCAGTTGTTCAGTGGGTCATGGTGATTTGTGAGGGAGGGGTGGTGCTTGGTTGGTGATAGTTGCCGTGCCCTGCAGTGTGATGGGCGCCCTGACATTGTAATTGTGGTATCCGATGTACATGATGTGTTCTGCTGATCAATGCCTGTTCATGTGTTGTGTTTACCTTTCAGGTGTGAGGGGATAGTTGTGGTTTGACATACTGGGGTGTACACATGGTGAATGTTCACATGTGATGTGTAGAGGACACTGATGGTCACTTGATTGCACATGCATATGTTGAGTGCATGTCCCTACTGACCCTCACACTCGCACTATAATGCACTACATGTACAACCACCCTTCCATGTCCACGTGTACACTCTGTTTTCATTCTGGTGCCCATTGTGTCCCTGCAGCACATGTCCTATGACCAATTGGGGATCCTGTACATGCCTAATTTGCTTTTTGATGTGGTTTGTCGCTTAGATGTGATGCTCAAGGTGTGCATCACACGCAATGGCTGTTAACTGTGCTGTGCACTGAGCAGTGTGTTGCAGGAGGTGGACATGGCACACAGAAGCTGCAGTGTTGATTTTTCAATGCACAATGTGCATGTAGACAGGCATTCATTGTTATGTTACAACTTCGAATTTTGGAATGCATTTGGGTATGACTTCTTTTGGGTGGGAGGTTGTTGGTAATCATTTCATCTGATTCCATGTCAGGCATCATTGTCTGATGCCAATTTACATTTTTCACATGGCAATGTGTACCTTATTGGTACTGTGTTGGTGTATGGCTATTGCTTGCCATGTCATGTTGTGCTTTGGGAGGGTTTGATTGACATACCAGTGATAGTCATGGCCTGTTTTGCAGGTGTGTGTGATTCACACCTTGCATGTGTGCCTTTTGGTCACACAGGATTGCTTGTGTTTAAGTAGCTAGGGATGCACACAATGTGGCACTTCCATGGCAACAATCTCAGGGTGGTGAGGTTGTGACAGTTGACTGTCTCTTTGTCATCATCGATTGTCACCTGGTATGTGCCCGGCCTGTGTGCACTCCGCAGGGGTGGGAGTTTAGGTGAAAAATGTGTCCACAAGCTGGGTCTGGGCATCCTCGCCACGTGCCCTATCCCCACCCATGGGCAGCGCCTGTGCCTGTGGTTGGGGATGTGGGGGCACCACCATGTCCACCGGTACGCCCTGCCGTGTTGCAACATTGTGCAGGACACATGCTGCCACAATGATCCTGCACACTACTGGGGGTGCATAGAGTAGCTGCCCACCAGAGCGGTCAAGGGAGCGGAAGCGTGACTTGAGCATTCCGAATGTGCGCTCCACTATGGCCCTGGTTGCAATATGGGTCGTGTTGTATCTAACCTGGGGTGGTGTGGTGGGGTTCCGGATTGGCGTCATCATGTGGTTGCTCAGAGGGTAGGCACTGTCCCCTGGAGAGGTGATAATGGTTGTTATTATTAGGGTTTGTGTATTTGTGTGTGTGTGTGTGACATGCATGCATGTGCAAGGGCATTTGTACTCACCTAGGAGCCATGTGTCGCCATGCTGCCCAGCTTCCAGGGCCTGGCTCTGGGCAGACATTTTGTATATGAAACTGTCATGGGTGGAGCCAGGGTAGTTTGCATAGACAGAGGTGATGATTCCCTTTGCATCGCATACCACCTGTACATCGATGGAATGCCAGTGCTTGCGGTTTCGGTAGATGTGCTCAGTGGCCCTAAGTGGACGTAGGGCCACATGGGTGCAATCTATGGCACCAAGCACTTTGGGGAAGTGTGCCACCTTGTAAAAGTCCTGGACAACGGCCTCCCTTTCTGCGGGTGTTCTGGGCATGCATATGTGCCTGCGGAATGAGGGGCGTGCAGTCATGATTGCCAACACCTGGTGTTGGCAGTGTGACTGTGTGGCCTGTGAGACACCCCCCACTATGGCAGTAGTCCGCTGAAATGACCCAGTAGCCAAAAAATGCAGGACATTGAGCCCCTTCTCCAAGGGGCTCAATGCTTGGGAGCAAAGGGTGGGGGATGTAAGGTCATCTTCCCACTCCCTGACCAGGTCTAGGATGATGCGGGGTGGAAACCTATACCTGCAGTAGACCTAGTCGTCAGGCATCCCAAAAAGGCTTGTCCGTGGTGAAAAAATGCGTGCCCTGGCTATTCTCCTCCTCCTGCGGTGTCCCACGATCAGTGCTGCGACAAATGGGGCATTCATCGTAGCTGTATATACGTGTTTGTTGTTTGCGCGCACTTTTATACTGTGCGTGGGGACGCTTCCGCTTGCCTTCGTGTGGCGGACGCATTCACGCCTGTGTGCGTCTTTTGCCGTGCACAGGTTTCCCGTGTTCGTATCCGTGAATACGGGTTGTTCGCGTGCGTGTGTGTGTTCTGTGTAGTTCCCTGCAGTACTTCCCCAGTTACGCCTTCTTTTTCACGCGTTATTCCCCATTCTCCGTGTTACGCCCACTGTTTCACCTACTTTTGTTGTGTGCGCTGCACTATGTGTGCTTTTGCTGTGCACGTAGCGCACACTGTTTGATGACGTGTGTGCCCGCGTGCGACATGCACCGATTTGGTGCACAACCAGTGGGAAACAAGCTATGCGCCTTCCTTGAATCGCACGCGTGTGCGTGCTCTTGATTTCTCACGCTTGCGCCACCTTGCGCCTGCTTGTGCTGGGATTTTCGGCGCACGATTGTTCCATGAATGTCCCCTAAGTATCTTGCTCCATTACATTACATCTTTCTCCCATATCCGCGTAATCAATATGGAGCTCTCTGAACGGGCCCACAAGATGCGGTAATGTTCCTCGTAGTGTCCTCAGTGTCATCCCTGAACTGTATGTTTGGCATGTGGTGCACTCTATAGCAAATTTTGACAGATGTTCCTGTAGGTTCGGAACAAACCAATGTTCCTGTATGTCTGCTGCTATATGTTGCTTAGTTTCATGTGTTGGTAAGTGTAGCTGTTGGAACACTATTTCCAGAAACTCCACTGGCATCACCACTTTCTCTGTTAGTTCCTGTCTCCATATTAAATCTGTTGATGACTGCTTGCACCCTCTCATGACCCACAATTCTTGTTCCTCTATCGGTGCGCGCCTTTGAAGTTCTATTATTTGGGATAATGGGGTATGATTGTATCCTTCCTTTACTGTCTCTGTCCTCAGTGTTTTGATAATACATTCAATTGCTGGTGGGACATTGAAATATGCAGCGTCTTTCGCTGCTGTGTCTACTGCTGCGTTTCCCAATGAGATTGCATCCGTGTTATTGGTATGGGCTTGGTATTTCACCACTGCCACTACTGATGGCCCTGCTAACGCATCTATCAGCTCATTTAGTAATGTAACATGTTGTACTGGTGACCCATCTGCCCTCCAGAACAATCTCATTCGCCATTGTGACAGCCCTGAGTGTACTGTTGTTGTGGCGTACGCTGAATCTGAATATATCTTTACTGCATATCCTTTAGCAGTGCGCAATGCCTCAATTAGTGCAGTTAATTCCGCTGCCTGTGCAGAGTAATGAGAGGGGAGGCGCTTTTGTACAATTATCTCACATCCCTCTTGCTCCTTTCTTACAACCGCCACTCCCACGTGTTTTTCCCCTGTTTCACTGTCTATTGATGCTGTGCTGTCTATGAAGATTGTTTCTCCCTCCTGCAATGCATTTTCATTCACTTTGGGAATATCATCCTCTTCTCCCTCATATGTAGCACAATCGTGTTCCTGCATATCTCCTACAGTGCACGGTTCAGTAATTAATGTAACTGGGTTTACTGTCTTACACCTGACCACATGGACATTTGGACTGGAGATTATTATTTTGTAGGCTGTTGCCCTTTGTGTTGTTAACGTTGATTTGGATCTTTCTAGAATTGCAAAGAGTGACTGTTCTGCATATAGGGTCACTGAACATCCCATCACGATGGTGGTGCTTTTTTCTATTGCGAAGGCCGCTGCAGAGAGAGCTTGTTCGCATGCAAAGTGACCTTGCATTACTGAATCCAATGTACCACTGTTATAGGCCAATGGCTTGTGGCCTAGTGATGTTTTCTGTGTCAGCACTGCAGTCATTAGAGTACCACTGCAGTGTGAAAATAAATAGAATTCCCTGTCATAGTCTGGGTTCGCGAGAACTGGTGCGTGTGCAATGTGATCTTGCAATTTGAAATACTGTGTCATCATCTTATTTGTCCATTTTATTGGGATGCTATTATTTTCTGCTTCCTTCAGTGCTTGTAGCAGTGGGTGTGTGTATGCTGCGTAATCAAGTATCCCGGCACGGCAGTAATTACAGATGTTGAGAAACATCTGCATGTCTTTTACTGTTTTTGGAATGATCATATGGCGTATAGCCGCTGCCCAGTCGGGTAATATCCTTTTCCACCTTATTAAAGGCACACAGTACCCCTTTTGGATTACTCCCTCTCTCACACGGTCAGGGGGCGACCACAAATTTTTATATATAAAGGAGACAGAAATCACGTTTCTAAAACAATGCTGATCTATACATCCGGTATGGTGTGAAAGTCCCTACCTGTACAATTAGTCTTAAAAAAAATAGACTTAGTACCTGATATATTTCCACAGTATCAAAACAGTTTATTTTAATAAAGTTTATCATAATGATTTTTTTTAAAAAAGATTTTTCCTAAAAATGACCCAACAAAACAAGACAAGGTAGATATAAAGACAGTACAAATCACTAATTCCACATACATATAGTCATATAAAATACAACACAGAACAAAAACATACAAGAATGATTTTAACACTTCTTCAAAAAACTGAGTATTATTGACTCAGGCAAGACAATCCTGACATGTTTCTGTTCTTCATTGCGCAAATTGCATGAACTTTCTTCAGGGGAAGAACTCTATTTTCTTATTCTCCACCATGCAATCCAGGGCCACGCAAGGAGGTTTCAAATAGTGCTCCTCCTAATAGGATGTAAGTAGTGCTGGTGTGTTAATACACACTCAAGTAACTTCAGACTTCTATTGTCAAGTCCTTAAGATTTTCTTAATGGTTCTTAAATAACCAGGATCCTGGCCAGTGCTCCTAGGTGATAAATGGAAGCCAGCAGTGTTACCGTCGTGGTCCTTTCCTCGGTCCTAGTCATTATTCTCTCCCACGTTGCCAGCGTCCTTTCAAAGTAAATAACCTTCTTAATGGAAAAAAAAATTCCAATACGTAAGGGTTCAGGCACACTGACCAGACACGTCCCACGATGTTACTCACAGTGGGTGTAAGTCCTGGATCATCCTCCAAGCCCTGCACTTTGCTTTTTTAATTGGAAAAATCGCTGTGTTACATGGCAATTTAGATGGCACTATTATCCATTGTTGTAATAGGGCGTTTATTGTGTCTTGTATTCCTTCCTCTGCCTCCCTGGAAAGTGGGTACTGTTTTATTCTGGGCAATATGGCACCTGGTTTTAATTTTATTTTGATTGGTGTGACTTCGTGTAGTAGCCCTACATCATGGGGGCCTGTGGTCCATATTTCTGGCAACACCTTCTGCATGTCATTCTCAAATATGGTGAGTTGCAAGTTAACACTAGCCATAAGAGCGTTGTGTATTTCCCTATGCTGGATCATGATATCGCAAGGTATACTTATCTCCAATATAATTTCCCATTCACTTTCACTGTCAGTAAACAATTCTTCATCTGTTAAATTGCGCAACATTATGTTTGGGTCTATGCATGACACGGTTCTCCACTCGCACCCATGTGTGTCCAGTCCTATTACTGCGATGCGATTGCTTGAGACCTGCACCCCCTCTATGTCAATAGACAGAATTGTTCCTGGCACAATGTCTGTATTTACAATTGGGCGGAAGACAACATCTGAGGGTACCTTCTATTCTTTCCTAGTTATCTCTGGCACCACTCGTGCTAACACCTTGATACCATAAATGAACATATCCATGTCGAAGGGCACCCTCTTACCGCAACTTCATTTGTCATTGTGCTGATCATCAGCATCGCCCGTACAGGGCACATCCCTGGGGTTGAACAAACTATCCCCCGTTCAGTAAAGAAGATCGTCATGTTTCATTTACTTGAGGTCTCTTCCCAGCAAATTCATTGGCGCGTCTTTGTGGTACAGTAGAGGTGTGTGCACTGTTTTCCCCCCACTGTTATATCAAGATCTTTTGTGTAAGGAACTTTTAAAATAGCCCCAGAGAACCCTTGCATTTCCAAATTTCTTCCCGAGAGCGGGAACCGGCCTTCCATGAGGCATGATTTTTCTGCTCCTGAGCCTACCATAAAGATGAACGGTTTGTTGCCTATCTCTGCTCCCACTAGTGTTTCCTCTTCTGCACGTAGGGTCGTGGATAGGACTGACACGCAAGTGCTTTCTGTGGGCTGTCCTAATCTGCATATGTCTCTGTTCCTGGAACTGAGAAAACGTTATCTCCCACCAACGCTGCACAGCGAAAAGGTGCAGGTGTGCCATTAGCAGATGTTGCAAAAATGTTATTGTTCACATTTCCTACCGTATTTTGTCTTGCCGCCTGCTGTTGCATACCCCTCTATTGTGGCTGTTGCTGGCTGGGGCTGTTGTCTTTGTTGCATTTGGGGCTCATTATAATATTGCTTGTTTTGTCCACCCACTCCCATGGGTAACCCATAGGGACTTCCTGGGTGTGGGTGACCATACTGTTGTTCATTTCCCATAGGGGACTGTCCTTGGTAATGACCCATGGGTCGCATTCTACATTCTCTTGAATAATGTCCCCACCTCCCACAGTTCCAACATGACCCTTGTGGTCCTCCCCTCTTCCCAGGTCCGCCAAATCCTCTATTTCCCATTCCTCCTAATCCCCCACTTGGTCCTCTGTACCCACCTCGTCCTCTTGCTGGCCTTCCAGGACATTGGGGCACTCGGTACTGTTCCTCTCCATTCCACTGCTCTTGTCCACTTGCAGCCCATGTTGCGGACATTCTGGCTGGTGCGTTTCCCACTCCCTCTTCTCCTTCGCCGTTCCTGTCGGTTGATGTTGCATTCAGCGCTGCGTCCTTCACTAAATTATTTTGTACTAACTTTGCTTTGTCTGCCAACCTTCGCTGTGCTTTCTCTTTTTCTCTTTCTTTGATCCTCCTACAATGATTCACAATCATGCTCTGAATCTCAGGCCAACCCTTGGCTTCTATCTCAGCTATTTTATCCAAGGCCTTCTGCAACTCCTTTGGAAGCCTTTTTTGATTATGTAGAAGAATGCGGTAGATTGATCCCACGCCGTACCCATTTCACTTCTCCACAGGTCTTCCACCTGGAGGATGAATTGTGTGGGCTCCTCCTCCTCTCCCATAGTGCACTGCATCACTAGATGTAAGTCTGAATGTCTGGAAACGTTCTCCGCAACGCATCCCATACTTGTGCTCCAACGTTGTTAAATGGCGATCCGTCATGGCAGTCACAGCTCATCCTCACTCTCAGGAACCCTGCCTTCACCCACACTGCGTCTGCTTGATCACCAACACCGGACACCAGCAAACCTTTCACATCCCCTATAGCCAATTGTACTTCCGCTGTGTTCTTTTCAAATGCATGTATTAATTTCCCTGCCCCACCGAAAGTGGAGGGAGAAGTTTCAACAAGTTATTCTTATCCATTTGCACCCACGGTATGTAATGTGGCCTCCCTGCTCCTTTATGTATCAGAGGCATTTGTAGCTTTGTTTTCCCTCCTCTCTTACTTACCATTCCCTTCCTCGTTTTGCTTACCAGCATCTTTCCTACTCTCTGCCTTAACCTCCCTTGCCATCTTGACGGGACCCTCTCATTCTCTTCGTCGAATGGGAATGGTGAAGGAGATCCTGTCGCTGCCACTCCCTCTTCATACTCGCCAAATCACTCCATACCTCCTCTACTTCCTCTTCTTTTTCCCTTCCTTCTTGGGCGTCCCCTCTCTGGCTATCTTGTGTTGCTGGCCATATTATTTTCACGGGTTTGCCATTTAAATGGAACATAAACTCACCTGATTGCCACTCTTGTTCTTACCCTTTTGGTATTGGCGCTGGCAGTGGTGGCGGGGATGGTGTGGATCCCCCTGCGTCGCTTGGCAGAGGTGTGAGGTCGCCCAACATTAATGGTGCTACTTCCCCTCCCCCTGGCAGCATCTGGCCCCTGTCGCACAGGGCTTGTAACCGTGTTATCTCTAATTGTGCATGTGCAAGCTGTCTGTCTAAATCTCCTGTTAATCGTGCCAAATTCACTGGTCGGGCACTGGTTGGACCGTACAGCCCTCCTCTTTCATACAGGGGTTGCACAGTGGCAGATGCTGCTGCCGGGGTCGTTGGTGCGGTGCATGTTGGCACATATAGGGGCTCACTGTACCCCACTGCAGGCCTTGTCATCAACGGGTATATTTTGGTAGTGTCATTCTCTGTTGTGGTTGTCATGAATTCTCCCCCTCTTGCCCCATCTCCTCCTTCCGGCACCTTTTCTCAACTATCGCGTCCTTACTTACCCCGCCTGTAGGTGCTACTTCCTCAAACATTTGCCACAAATCTAGCACTTCCCTTCTGTTCTGCAATTGCTTTCCCCTGTATTTCGCGAGCAAGTGTGTGGATACTAGATCCAATACCCTCTTGTCGAACGACCCTCGCTCTGGCCATATAGACGTTACGCTGTCTCCTTTTATTTCCACCACCCACTAATTATGATACTTTTGTATTTTCTCACTGTACAAAGGGAGATGCTGACAAATGTGTGCTAATGGTGTCACTCCCATGATAGCGTATTTGTACTCTTATTTCTGGTCACTTCACTTTCTGGGGAAACATTTTTTTTTTTTTATTGGTTTGTTCAAACCTTTAAAAACAACAAAATAACAATCATCCCTCACTCACTCCCTCCTCATCTCATTAGCAGTCATGGGACATAGTCATGTAACATGATCAGATAATGGGTCACATGCCTCCTGCATCAAGTTTCTCAACTTTACTTGGGCCCAGATTTGCTTTTTGATCGTCCAAATGGCTTTTTAGCACTCGAAGAAAGTTTATCAGAGCAAATAGTACTGCTCTGTTAGACCCCTCAAAGAGTGCTTTCCACCAATCTTCAGCACACATAAACTGGTGCTCGTTGATCATTTGCCCAAAGTGGTTTGTTGTTCAATTGCTTGACAAAACATTATCCGATGTTTGAAGGTCTCCTTATTCTTATTGCAAATCTGCACATGAGTTCAATATCGGTGTGCTGCACCCAGGTTCCTAACCACTCTTTTGTTGCTAGCACGTTTAATCCAAAGCGCATGTACAGGGATCTTGCATGTTGGTCCGGCAAGCGAGTAAGATATGTATGTCGCTGTCCATATGCTGTGGCTTCTCCTGGAACCTCATGCATCAGTTTTGATTTTGCTCTTAAATCGCAGGTGTTTATCCAGTCTGCTCTCCAAATTTTCATCTTTGCCAGATCTGGATTTTCTGTTAGCGTTAGGAGGGTGATGTCATACTCCTTCAGAAGTGCTTGGCAGAGGAGATTCCATTCAGACAATATGGTATGTGCTTTAGCGTTGTCGGGCTTATGCAACATTTGGAATTGGGCCACAGGAGCTTTCACCATTGTTTTTCTAAACAAGCTCAGTAGGTTCCAGGTAACTCTTGCCTGGATAGAAATAAGGCCGAATTCATACCGTAGGCAAACAGTTGAGGTGCCCTTTGGAAGCTGTAGAACTCGAGTCCAGAATATGTTTTCAAGTTAGTTCCACAGAGCACTTGAACAGCCAACTGCGTTTTCCCCTCCGTAGATGAGGGCTGGAACAGCTTTTTTTCTGGAAAAATGTGATCGTTGGTTTCAAAGAGAATTTCCCAAATATTTTATTGATCAATGATGCTTGGCATGCCATCTGCCGGAAATTGCTTTTCACAACTTCAACCCATGGTGCAACATTTCTGCTGGCGCTGAGCTTCATGCCTAGGTATATAGAATTCTTTGCGGTCTGTAGTTGATCATTCGCAAGGCGCCAACAAAACTTCTGTTTTCCTCCGTTAGTTCCTTGAAGTTTCTCGAAATTTAGAATTTCAAATTTTTGCTTGTTAATGTGGAGTCTATTAGATATTGTATAGGTATCAAGACAACTCAGTTTGCGCAGGAGACATATAGGGGTTGAGTCTATCAAAATAAGATTGTCCGCGTAGACCAGATAGTCAATGGGCGAACCATGAAGTTTTGGAGGAAACGTGGCTACACCGTTGAATGCCTTATTTACGTCGAATATGAAGAGATTGAATATAATGGCTGCCTACGGACAGCCTTGTTTCACACCCTTGTATGTACTGATAGGGGCAGACAACGTAGCTTTCTCGTCCAAGCGGATCTTGATGGATGTGTCCGTATGTAGTTCACGAATTGTGTCCACTATGCTGGGGGGACAGTTCCATCTGGTAAGTTTTTCCCACAGTATCTCCCTGATTATGCTGTCAAACGCTTGTGACAGGTCTATCAGGGCCAGGTAGATCTTAGAGTTCGATCTAATTGCTTCCATCTTTAGAAGATTCAATGGTATCAAATTTAGACCACATCCAACAGCTTTTACAAACCAAGCTTGTCTAAGGTCTACGTGGTTGGATTCTTTAGCCCATTTAGAAAGTTTTTGTTGCAAGAGAAGTAGCATAGATCTTCCCCAAATCGTCAAGGAGCACTATGGGTTTATAGTTTTTTGGATTAGTTTGGTCCCCTTTTTTGGAAAATTGGGATCACCACAGCGCTTTTCCAAGACAATGGGGTTGAACAACTGTAAATGACTCTATCAAACAGGGTTACGCAGAAGTCTGTCCAAAGTTCTGGGTTTTTCTTGAGCGTATAGTTTGTTAATCCATGAGGCCCAGGAGCCCTGGAATCACGCATGTTTTTAATTGCGTGTAGTCTGTCGACTCGCTCAAACACCGAGTCCCAGTCGTTTAACAACGTGGGTTTCCAAACTGTAGGCGATGCGTCTCTACAAAATAGGGTTGTGTAGAACTTGGCCCATTTTGCTTCTGTAATTGCGTTAGCCTGTAACACATGTTGCGGAGCCATGATGTTGTTTATCAGTCTCCAATAGTCGGCAGAATTTTTGCCAGCCATTTTTTGCAGCATGTCTTCTGAGTCATTTTGCAGCATAGTGGCTGCATGTGATTTGAGCCAGTTCCGATATTTTTGTTTGATCACCCTTTTGCACTCTTGCATAGAGGCGGGACTTTATCCTTTTAGTTTCCTTTGTTCTTGTCGCATAGATCTTTTCAGTTGAAGGACGCACACATTGAATTTGTGTTTTGGCAGGGAACTCGATGTGTTTCAAAATGTGTTTACGTTCTTCAAAGTTGGACAGGAGATGTTGATATTGCAGGGACTCCAAAGTTTGTTGGAAGTTACTTGTGATAGCAGCTACTTCCATGTCTATGAGGTTTAGTCGGATCCAACCGGACCCCCTGCTCACCGCAAACGGCCAACATGCCTGAGCACGCGAGGTAAGGTAGTCAATTGAAAGTGGTACCATGTCGTGGTCACTGTGCTCCATTTTGATGACTTCTAATTTTCTAGTCCGCTTGTGGATATTTTCAGATACAAATATGTAATCGAGAACCGATTTTTGATCAGATCGTCTCCACATAGGGCATGCCGGAATGTCGCCTGCAGTGTGGCCGTTGAGCATTGTCAACCCTCGGAGGTCCATTTCCAGGCACCATTGGGACGCCACTTGTTCCCGTTTGCTCACGCTCCTGTTGTTATCAACATTTCTTTCGGTATTTGGAATACAGACAATGTTTAGGTCTCCACATAAAATTAGGTCCAACGGTAGCTCCTTTATGAGTAGTTTGTCGACCAACGCTGTTACTTGATCGATAAAGAACAGATCGTCATTAGCCAAATGATTCCAATATAAGTTGATGATATACAAGCAGGTTTCCTTGTTTTTGTCATTCTGTGGGACACTGATGGTAGAGACCTGAATGAATGGAGATAGATTACAGGAATTCAGGATTCGAAGTCCAGACTATTTCCTTACGGCCACGAGAAGACCAGCCATAGGTCTACCCTTTATCTGTTTTATCGCTGGATTGAATGCTACTTCAAAACCTTCCAAGAGCGGACTTTGCATGAGCCAAGTTTCTTGTTGGCACAGGATATCTAGGCCTGTGGCCCAAGTTGTTTCAAACAGGTGCGTAAAGCCTCGGGTGTGCCAAGATCCCACAATGCAGACGCTGTTTCTCCCCGGTTCCTGGCATTACTTCTATGGTTCTGTGTTTAGGGTCGCAGCCAGCCAGGACCAGTCGTCGGCTTTGTAGGTTGTAGTTTCAGGAGTCTTCGTGTCATCTCGTGAGATGGATGTGCTCACCATTCCGTTAACTGTTATTCTTATCAAGTCGCCCATATGAGGTGCCCAGGGGCGTAGGAGACACATAAAATCTGGGGGGGGACAGGGGACATCTTGGGGACTTTGCTTTATTTATTTATTGTGTTTTAGTCAAAGAACTCAACTTTTCACAAAATTAGAATTAAAATAGCAGTACATATTAAATTACACATATCACTGTATAAAACAAGAGAAAAGAAGAAAAGAAAACAAGAAAATTAAAGGATGCAGCAGCAAAGAACATGTCTTTGTATGTTGCATTTCTGGATTTTTCATCTATAAACTCATGGTAAGAGAGAGGAAATAACAATTACTTTCATTGGGCCACAGCTAGGAGGCCAGCTCGTTAAGAGGCAGATCACCTGTAAGTGGACTCCTGCCAAATAAAGGAGTTGAAACCTTTTCTACAAACTGCAAACTGCCCCTGTGTGGGGCAATGAGACGTGTCTGTCTCTTGGAATGGAAAGATGGGGTTTTCAAAGAAAGAGGAAATCTTGTTTGTACCTCTGAGTAAGCCCTGTTATGGGAGTAGAGGGACCAGTTGTGTGATGTTGCTGCTTTGACTGTCCTCCGGGGGGGCGGTACAGCAAACAAAAAACTGAGCGATTGCAAGCCCACCCCCTTATAAGCACTCCCCAGGTCCGCTGCCGGATGTGTTGGACCTGGGGGATGCTAAGTAGGTGGGGTGTATGTGGACCCATGGGGGTGGCCAGAGGGGCAGCCCGCTATGTGGGATGTCCCTCTAGTGCCCCTGTGAGGGCCGGGCCATCCTATCACGATGAGTCTGGTCCCTCTTATTCCATCTCATGCTGGCTTCAGAGCCTAGACTTTCTTTGCCTTTGTTATTCTGAATGCAGAGCTGGACTTTCTCGTTTAACATTTTCTGCAAAGCCTGATCTATTTGATTCTCTCATATGTTACTAGAACGGCAGAGCATGGGTCCTCTGCCCTGTTACATTATTCAAAGAGCCCCTCTGGCCTTTCTTTGCCTCTACCTTGTCTCCCTGCTTGCTTGCTTAATACATATCCACTTGCTTGAACACTCAACATATTCTCCCTAACACAGCAAAGGTAGCTGCTGTCTGTCTTAACTTCTGTTTGTTCCGTGTCTTGAATTGACTTCTTATTTCTGCTTTTCTGTCTGCAAGGGAAAGGCATTTGCCAGTCACTGCCATGATGGTTCTACCTGGCCATAAGAGGGCAACAGCTAGCTAATATTGAAAGAACATGGGCATATTATGCCAGATGGATGATTGGAGGGCATTCTTGCCCTGTTTTGGAGCCTGGCCCCTACAGCCATGATGGGGGGAGGGGCCTATTACATTTGGTTGTACGTACCCTTTGTGGGTGGGCAGACATTGCCTCCTGCTTTAGCCCACTAACAGCCTGTTTTGCAACTTTATCACACATACCTGTCAGGTGGTATGTAACTCAATGCTACTAATGTTATCCGCCTCAGAAGTCTGGAATCCTTTGCCACATCAACTAGGGTACAGGCTTGCCACCTGAGACTTACCCATGTCTGAGTCGGCATCTGTCGCCCTGTGGAGAAGACACACAGAGAAAGAGCAGGGCACAGTGCCCTTGTGGGTTTTTCACACATCTTCCTCGGGGTGGGCACAATTCACTCCGCAGAGAAAGTGGCACATGCTGGGCAACATTCTCCCACTTTGACAATGTCACCCAAAGAGCGAAATTGGCCATTAGAAATACCTCTGTCGACTTATTATTGCGCAATCCACACTGATGGGTTTCAGCACCTGCTTAACGCGAGATGGCAATAAGGGCATTTGCCAATGCACTCAAGAAGCACAGGACACCCTCTTACCAGCGACATGTCATGCTCACTCATTCTGATCACGAATTGGCATTTATCTGGGGTCATGTTAAATGTATGTATTTTTTTATCACATGTGTAGCATCACATAAAACCCCCAAGCATCAAGACGCAAAGCAAACTGCATGGGCTGGACCACTTCCATTGGCGCATGTTTTTACTTTTCTGCCACAAAATGGAAGATTTTAGCGTAAAAGGCAGGTGAAATCACATTGCTTTTCCACTTTGGAAGAGTGTAAATACCTCACACAATTAGCGATTGCTGGCAGAATTGACAATGGCTTCCTCTGGACTCCGCCCGCTTTTACCAGATTTCATTTCCAAGCAGATCCCAGAGGAATCCCTATTCTTATTTTCAGCATGAGAATCCATGCTGGCAGTAAAGCTGCATCTGTCTGGTGGAGCGAGAAATACAGGGGGTCTTGGTATGTGCACTCTGCTCCCGAACTCCACCCAGAAAATGCACGAATATCTGTCCAATTAGAAAAAGCGACAGTAATAGTGTTTTCCACCACTTTTTCAGAACCAATTGACCAGCAAAATTCTGTGTTGCATCGGAAGCTGAATGCATTCACTCTGCCTATTATCTCACCGGAAGAGTAAGCCAGGTGCTGAACACAGATGTTACTTATTCCAGTGCACAATCTGCATTTGGAGAATTAACTAACTGAGCTACCTTACAAATGATATCTCCTCTGGGGCTTTACCGTCTTAACCCCTTAACTGCCATGGGTATTTCCCCCCAGTGCCAAGGCCTTTTTTGGTGATTTCGGTATGTCGCCATTCAATCCCTTATAACTTCTTTGTTACATGAGATATCTCGGCCAAAATTGGCCCCTTTTTTCCCACATGTAGGCGTTCGTAACGCCACCCAGGAATCCGAGTTTGCTGTAGGGAGGTGAGAGAAAAAAAACAAAAAGGAGAACATTTGGGGTTTTTTCAGAAAATGCCAATAAAATGTTGTACAAAGAAGCCAGGCTTTCAAGAACAGATTGAGTGGAAACCAAAATAACATATTTTGATATGCTAATCAGCCGTTTTGTGAGAGGTAAGCGATTTTGGTGTTTTTTTGTCCAATAGGACATGCGTGGACAGAATCAAAGAAAAGGGTAGGAAAGCTGAATGGGAAGCCAGAAAGGCACACATTTCTGTAAAGTAGACAATATTCCAAGTTTAGGAAGGGGTGATTTGCACAGGTCGGGCAAGAACTATGTAGGGAAAGATTCCATAGTTTGTGGGGAAATCAGGAAAATGACAGAAAAAAAACACAATTTCCACACATTTCACTCTGGTCACCCACCGAAACACGCAGCAAACAACACATGACCTACCTTCCCGCGTTCCCATAGGTTTCCCGATAAAAACGGTACCTCGCATGTGTGGGTGCACCTAGCTGGGTGCAAAGGGAAAAGCCTAAAACACTGGTAACCCCAAGTCTTTTCGCACAGCAGATTTTCAGGAATTTTGCTCATGTGGACAACCTACAGATTTGGGCCTAGGGTGTCGGAGCCACAAAGGAAAACAGGGAACCTCATGCATTTCCAAAAAGAAGACGCCTGTGGGAATCCACAGAGGTCTGACTTGCATGAATCGCCCCATAATTTATGACCTACAATCCCTGACAAAGTCTGAAATTTAGTGGAAAAAACACAATTTTCACTTTTCCTGGGATTGTGGGTAATAAATTCTGTAGGCTGTCTCCCCAAACCCTTTGTAGGTTACCAGTGGTTTAGCATTTTCCCTTTGCGCCCAGGTAGGTGCACCCACACATGTGAGGTACCGTTTACATCAGGATAGCTGTGGGAACGTGGGAAGGTAGGACATGTGGTGTTGGTGGCGTGTTTCGGTGGGTGGCAAGAGGGAAATGTCTGAAAATGTTAGTTTTTTTCACCAAATTTCACAATTTGCCGGGGATTGTGGGTAATACAATCTGGGGCGATTTGCGCAAGTCAGATCTCTGTGGATTCTAACGGGTGTCCTCTTTTTGGAAATGCATGGGGTTCTCTGTTGTCCTTGGTGGCTTCGACACCCTACGCCCAAATCTGTATGTTGTCCATATGTGTCATGAACTACAGAACACGCCCCTTTTGGACTTCCTGGTCCTTGTCTCAACGGGGCTTACACTCCCTTGTACTCCCAACATGGCTGTCCACTGTGAAACACCTTCCTCGCTCTACACCTTGGATGTAGCGTGTTCTATTAATAGACCATGCCTCCCACGGCTCCGCACGTCTCAATGCTATTGCAAAGTAGCGACCAGGCGTGTGCTCCGTAGCTCGCGGCATTGTTTTCCTTGCTTCTTTCCAGTCAACCCCATTCTTGTCCCTTTCCTTCCTTTTTTGATTCCTGGACTCGTGTGCTAGTAGCGCACTCTGTAAATTTCCCGGATTTCTGGATCTTTGCATCCCGGAAATTTGAACGCACGCTGGAGTCGGAAGAGACTCGTGCAGCCTTATTCAAGACTCGATCCATCCGCAAGAAGGCATCGATCAAGAAATCCAGCAAAGATTGAACTCAGGTGAGAAGGGGGGAACTCCTTGACAGTTTGAGACACCACCCGACCAAACTCGATATGGACATGGAAGCGGCCGTCCAGGACCTGATGCGTGGCATGCAAGAGCTATCAACCGAGGTGCAGAATCTAAAGGCGGAAAACGCCACTCTCAAAAAATTAGTTCTATCCCGTGATTCTGCCACAAAAGAAAGTGTGTTGCTGGGCGGCATAGTGGACAAATATGATGGGTCGGCAAAAACCCTTCGCGGATTCCTGGATTCATGTTTGGTCCACTTTACTTTTAAGCCCTACTACTTTTCAACTCCCAGGGCTAAGGTGGGGTTAATAATTTCCCACCTTTCAGGAAACGCCTTAACCTGGGCTACGCCCCTCGTTAATTCCGGCGATGCTCTCCTAGATGACTGTGATGGCTTCATACAAGCCCTTAAGACCATGTTTGACTGTCCAGAGCAGGTGTATAGTGCCCAGGAAAGCCTGTTAGACTTTCAGCAAGGATCCCAGGATATGCTCACCTATGTTACCCGATTCAAGCAATTAGTCAAGGAAGCGGATTGGTCCCCTGAGGCGAGTTTTACCCTTTTCAGGAGAGGACTGAATGAGGAGATTAAGGATGAGTTGGCCAGAGTGGCTCGCACCAAACTCATTCCAGGCACTAATGAACCTTGCCATGCAAATAGATTTCCGTATCCAGGAAAGGAAGGCAGAGAAGAAAAAATCCAGAGGTAATCCTCCGAAGCTGTCCTTTGAGAGTACCACCAAGACGGACTCAAACCCAGGCTCAGTCTCTGAACCAGAACCCATGCAGATAGGAGCCTTCCGTGGACCTATATCTCCACAAGAAAGGATGAGAAGGATTCATACGGGGTTCTGCATGTATTGTGCCTCAGACAAACACTTGGTTAGGGAGTGTCCTCTAGCCCCTCCTCGGCATTCGGGAAACGCCAGCTCCCGATCCTAGATGGAGCAGAGCTTCGGGAGAGAGATGTTTGCTCCACATCAATTCCATCCTTGAACTCTCCTGGGCAAAACAATTTGGTGATACTACAGGCCTTCCTGTCGCCCTCCAAGAATAAGACCTATCCCATTCTGGCCTTGGTAGACTGCAGAGCTATGGGAGTTTTCATTGATCAAGACTGGGTTGTTAGTCATCATATTCCGTACGAGACACGAAGCACCATGCAGCCGGTGGAAGCAATCGATGGAAGACCCCTCACTTCAGGACCCATAAGCCTGCAGACAAAAGAGATCCAGCTTTCCATAAACCATCACCAGGAGCGGATTACATTCGACATCATTAAGTCAGCTCATTACCCCATGGTATTGGGCAGGCCCTGGTTACAGAAGCACAATCCGTATATCAATTGGACAGCAGGATCACTATTCCTAGGCTCAGAGTTTTGTATGCCCCACTGTCTATTCCTGGATCCCTCCTCGACACCCCCTAAAGAACTACTAAGAGACCAGCAAACACCACTCATGGTTTCCAATATCATACAAGTCCCAGTGGCCTATCAGGGATATGCTGATGTATTTTCAACTGCCATAGTCCAGGCCCTACCCCCTCACAGACCTGAAGACTGTGCCATAGATATAGATCCCTCAGCAGTGATTCCGTTCGGCTGAATGTTCATCCTCTCCAAAGCAGAGAAAAAGGCGCTCCGAGAATACCTGGATACCAACCTTGAAAATGGCACCTTAAGACCCTCAAAATCTCCAGCGGGTGCTTCGTTGTTCTTTGTTCCCAAGAAGGACACCAGGGAACTCAGACCTTGCCTTGACTATCGTGGCTTAAATCAATGCACCCTCAAAGATCGGTACCAACTGCCCCTGATCTCGAATATCCTGGAAGCTGTGAGAGGTGCCGTAATGTTCACGAAGTTGGATCTCCAGGGTGCCTATCATTTGATCCGTGTCCGAGAAGGAGACGAATGGAAAACAGCCTTTAGAACACCCTTTGGTCACTATGAATATCTAGTCATGCCCTTTGGACTAGCTAATACCCCCGCAGTTTTTGAATGTTTTATGGATAGGGTGTTTTCTGACATGTTATTCCTCTTCGTCATTGTCTATCTGGATGACATATTGATCTTTTCCAAGGATCCTCTAAAGCATGAAGAACATGTAAAGGCAGTATTACAACGACTCAGTGAACACAAACTTTTAGCCAAACCCACAAACCCAAAAAATGCTTGTTTCACGTTACTTCTGTTCACTACCTAGGATTCATCCTTAGCCCAGAAGGAATTGGTATGGACCCTTCAAAGGTAAAGGCCATACTGGCAGGGCCCTCTCCCACGTCTGTGAAACAAGTTCAATCCTTCCTGGGTCTTGCCAACTTCTACCGGAAGTTAATTTCTACCTTTTCCGAGATCATTCAGCCGATCATTGCCCTCTTGAAGAAAGACACCCCCTTTATCTGGTCTACAACGCAAATTAAGGCATTCCAACGTTTAAAGACAGAGTTCATGCAAGCCCCCATCTTGGCCCAACCCGACATAAATCGGCCATTCCTAGTGGAAACGGATGCCTCTAACTACGCCATAGGAGCAGTCTTGAAGCAGGAACTTGAGGATGAACTGGAACACCCCATTGCTTACCTCTCACGAACCCTGACTCCCAGTGAGTCACATTACTCCGTCCTGGAAAAGGAACTGTTAGCCATCCTCCAAGCATTCACTGAATGGCGGCATCTACTTCTGGGTGCTAGATATACAGTTCAGGTCTGCACGGACCATCGGAATCTTCAGATTCTACAGTCGTCGGAGTGCAGGAACAGTCATCAGGCGCATTGTGCCTACTTCTTTGCCCAGTACCAATTCCAAATCACTCATGTTCCCGGATCACAAAACCTGATTGCTGATGCCTTATCTCGACATCCTGACTATGTAACTACTGAAGATAGGGCCTATTCTAAGATGTTTCCCCACACAATCTTTGTAGCTCAAGCAGTCAACCTACTGGAAGCAATTTGAGTGCAAACCCAATCCTCTGACCTCTGGAAGGATATTTCAAGGAAGAATCCATGGAACCTAAGAGTTAAGGAAGGATATTTATTCAAGGCCAATGCATTGGTCATTCCTACACAGAAATTACAACAAAGAATAATAAACCTCTGTCATGATACCCTTCATTCCGGACATCGTGGCATAACCAACACCCTCCGTCTCATACAAAGACAGTTTTGGTGGCCTGGAATGAAGACCAACGTACAGCAGTACACCAAACTTGTACTATCTGCAGTCAAAATAAACATGATAACAAGAGAACGGCGGGTCTTCTACTGCAACCTACACTGCCAACAAGGCCATGGGAATTCATTGCTACAGACTGCATTGTGGAATTACCACCTTCCCGAGGATACACGACCATCATGGTTACCATGGACTTGTTCACTCATATGGCTCATTTTACACCCCTGTGTAAACTACCATCCTCGTCCGAGCTTGCTGGAATCTTCCTGGAACACATATTCCATTTACATGGACTTCCTTCCAAGATCATATCTGATCGAGGACCTCAATACATCTCTCAGTTCTGAAAACATCTCTGTCGCATTTTGGGCATCCAATGCGCCCTCTCATCTGGTTATCATCCCCTCGACTCCTGGATAGAAACCCTCATCAACGTACACTAGGAGGCCAAAGAAAACTTAGAGTGGGCCAGAACACAGACTAAGAGGTATGCGGATTCCAAAAGAAAACCAGGTCCTTTTTATGCAATTGGTGATCAATTCTGGTTGTCCTCGAAATTACTACCCCGACATCTACGGCCAAACAAGTTGGCCCCTCGGTACTATGGTCCATTTCCCATCAAGGAAATTATCAATCTAGTTTCATACTGGATCAGACTACCAGACTCCTGGAAGAAAATTCAACCAGTATTTCACACATCCTTATTAAAACCCTACATCCAATCCTCCTGGAAATCCTGCCGACCTCCTCCTCTGCTGGTCGACAACCAATTGGAATATGAACTATCCCGAATATGTGACTCCAGCTATAAACGGGTCAGCTTCAATACCCGGTTGAATGGAAAGGATATCCTACTAGTGAAAGAACCTGGGAACCACTTTCGAATCTCAAGGCCCCTCGACTGCTCAGAAGATTTCACCTTATACACATGGGCAAACCCGTAGGAACGGGTCTTCGGAGGAGGCATGCTGTCATGAACTACAGAACACGCCCCTTTTGAACTTCCTGGTCCTTGTCTCAATGGGGCTTACACTCCCTTGTACTCCCAACATGGCCGTCCACTGTGAAACACCTTCCTCGCTCTACACCTTGGACGTAGCATGTTCTATTAATAGACCACGCCTCCCGTGGCTCTGCGCGTCTCAATGCTATTGTGAAGTAGCGACCAGACGTGTGCTCCGTAGCTCGCGGTATTTTTTTTCTTGCTTCTTTCCAGCCAACCCCATTCCTAGTCCTTTTCCTTCCTTTCTTGATTCCTGGACTCATGTGCTAGTAGCGCACTCTGTAAATTTCCCGGATTCCTGGGTCTTTGCATCCCGGAACTTTGAATGCACGCTGGAGTCGGAAGAGACTCATGCAGCCTTATTCAAGACTCGATCTGTCTGCAAGAAGGCATCGATCAAGAAATCCAGCAAAGATCGAACTAAGGTGAGAAGGGGGAACTGCTTGACAACATGAGCAAAATCTGCTCTGCCGAAAGGCTTGGGGTTACCAGTGGGTTAGCCTTTTCCCCTAGCGCCCAATGTCTGAAAATTGTGTTTTTTTCCAGCAAATTTCAGAGACATTTCCCCCTGCCCACCGACCGAAACACGCCGCCAACAAAAGATGTCCTACCTTCCCGCATTAACACAGGTGCCCCGATGAAAATGGTACCTCAGATGTCAGGATGCACCTACCTCGGTGCAAAGGGAAAAGGCTAACCAACTGATAAACCCAAGCCTTTCGGCAAAGCAGATTTTGCTCATGTGGACAACCTACAGATTTGGGCCAAGGGTGTCGAAGCCACCAAGGAAAACAGGGAACCCCGTGCATTTCTGAAAAGAAGACACCCGTGGGCACCCCCCTTTCCACTAAAAATATCCATGGTGGTTTAGTGACCCCCACACCCACCCAAAACAAGTTATTATTTTTTTTTAATTTTTTTTTTGTTTTGCCTCTTTCCTAGGGGCAGATTGTGCTAGCAATCTGCCCCCGGGGAGGGCTATATGAGATGCCCCCCATTCATTTGTGGGGCGGGGGAGGGCCTCCCCCCTTTCCACTAAAAACATCCATGGTGGTTCAGTGGCCCCCCACACACACCCAAAACAAGTTATAATTTGTTTTATTTTTGTTTTGCCCCTTTCCTAGGGGCAGATGGGCACATGTATGTGGCCATCTGCCCCCCGAGGGGGGCAAAACATACTGCCCCAGGCTTGGGGGGGTGGCTCTGCCAATATTTGCATAGCCTCTCCCCTGACCCCAAATGGATGGGGCATCTCATGTACCCCTTCCTAGGGGCAGAAATCTGCCACCAGGGAGGGCTACATAAAGTGCCCCCTCTTCCACTTAGGGTGGGGGGAGGGCCGTCCCTCTTTCAAACACAAAAAATCCTGGTGGTCTAATGGCCCCCCTCCATCCCCAACCAAAACAAGTTATAATATATATATTTTTTTGTTTTGCCCATTGCTAGGGGCAGATGGGCACATGTGTATGGCCATCTGTCCCGAGTGGGGGTCAAAACGTACTGCCCCAGGCTTGGGAGGGGTGGCTCTGCCAATATTTGCAGTGATCTCTCCCCCCAACCCCATATAGATGGAGGGCATCTCATGTACCCCTTCCTAGGGGCATAAATCTGCCCCCAGGGAGGGCTACATAAGGTGCCCCATCCACTTAGGGTGGGGAGAGAGGGCCACCCTCTTGCAAAAATCCCTGGTGGCTAGTGGTCCCACCCGCACCCACCCCACCCAAAACTATGTTTAAAAATAAAATCTTTTTTTTTGTTTGCTCCCCTTTCCTGGGGGCAGATGATCACCCATCTGCCCCCAGGGTATTGCCCACATGCTTTAGGGGCCAGGGGGGGGCAGCTTACATAGTAAGCAGCCCCTCCCCCACTTCAGAAACAGATCCCTGCACGACACGCCAAACACATATTCTGGGGGGGATAAATGATATTACACCCCCCCACTTAAAATTGTGGGGGGGATTTGTCCCCCCTGTCACCCCCATGTCCTACGACCATGGAGGTGCCTCTGCAAGGTCAGAGTCTTGATGGAATCCAGACACAAGAGTCTCATTTTTGTCTGAGACTGAACTGGTCTCTGTTTCCTGTTTGTTTTCGACTCCCGGCAAGGGCTATTTTGCTACAGGCCCTCTCTTTAGGAGATTCAAGTCGAACACCTCCTTCAGCTTTAGCTATATCGAACCCCAGAGACATCAGCACAGGTCCAGCATCCATCAACGCATCTGCTATGAGCTTGGACTGTAGATGTAAATTCACAGCATCAATTTTCTTTTCATTGACAAATTCCACAATTTTCAGGTCTTCCGATTCAATCGCTCTTAAGCTAGGGATCAAATGACACAGCCAAAGCACATTGTGTCGATTTAAGATTAGATTGTCGGAAGATTTTATTTGTTCTAGTAACAGGCGATGGGGAGCCTGAAGGGTGAGTGGTTGTGATTTTCTCCCTTTCTTGCTTGTGTTTTGGGAATATGTGTTTGTGCTGAACTGCCGTTTGGTTCTTTGGATAATTCACTGTAGTAGAAGACAGCTTGTTCTCTATTTTTTGCTCTGTTAATGCATCAGTAGGTACAGAATGTGCCTCTCACTTATCGGCTTCCAGCGTGTTGTTATCATGCAGGAGCTCAGTGGCAACTTGCACACTTGGCAGAGGACCCCTATTATGTAACTTGGCGGCGAGCATCAGTCGTTTAGCATCCAGAGTCAGGAAGAGAGGCTCCTGCTGTCCTTTCTCTGTTTGGGGCATAGGCAGCGGTTGAATCAATTGACAGGTTCTGGATGGTTTCTTGGAAGGGATCACATTATTGAGCTCCTGTTCGCGGGCCTGCAGAGCTGAAGCAGGTAAAGTCATACCAGCAACCTGTACTGGTATGTTGGTCGCTTCTAGAGCTTTCTGTGAGGGCAAAGCAGGAGACGACTCAGGTGTACTCCTAATGGGTGCCTTTGGCAAGTCCGTAGAAGTAAGTTCTTCATCCTCATATACTGAAACATTCAATAGGTCATCCGAGCCATCACTGATACAGATGTAAGGATCCTCGAGTTCTGTTGAGACAAGTTTTCCCATATTCACAGCCTGCTTTTTTTCAGTGGTTTTCTCTTTAATAATGGAGCCATTAACAGTTACGTTGACTGTTTTGATGTTGCACAGAAATTTTATGGAGTCATTTACGCGTTTCACTTTCCTTAATGGTTGATTTTTGTTTTTTTTAGCTAATCCACTGGTTGAATGAAACTTAACTGAGGTAGCCTTCTGGGCATCCGCAGGATCCTTGAATATCTCATATACATCAGGTGGTTGGTTGGCCGGCACCTTGGGTGTCGTTGATGGCGTTGGGTGGCAAGACGATTCTTGGTTGGTAGGTGTCATTGATGTTGAAGGCAGTTGTGGGTTTTGAAGTGCCAAGTTCGATGCAGTCTGACTCTCCTTAAGAATAGCAGCAAACAGGCAGCTAGGCTGATTTGCGTCCAGAGTTTGGGCGTTTGCATGCTGATTGGTGAGTGTACTCCTGTCCTTCTCAGTGCATACAGGCAGCAGGACAAGGTCTGAAGATTTATGTGGAGGCAAATGAGGGGCGTCAGTCTCTAAGTTTCTGCACTCCGAAACGTGAGTGTGGTTTGCACGTGGGGGAATCCACTTGTTTTAGTGTAAACAGCTGTGTTGCTAGTTCAGCGAGGCTCACACTCAGATGTGTTCAACGTAGCCAGCACCCTGGAACTCTTAGTTGGCGCTGGCATGGCGGGAAGAGCCGTCGCTTGGAGCGATACACAAGTGATGTCCTCCACTGGGCAAAGATGCTCTTTTCTTTGCTGTTGAAAGATCCCCAATGCCTCTTTGGCTACCTCAGCTAGTAGTTTTTTATCCAAGTTTGCATTTTTGGCGTGTTCGGACAGGGCTTCTAGGGCCCAGTCTGCCTTTTTGTGTATCTCATGGAGCACTTCCTTATAATAAAAGTTTTTATTTTCCATGCTCAACAGTTTTTTGTTCAAAGCAATGACCACCGATGAGAGCTCTTTTATGTTCTCATTAAGGTTCTCATACAGTTTAATGAATGGCGCAGTTGATATGGCCATGGACGAGATTATAGTTGCTTGTAAATCTTTGGCATGCTGGACTATTCCTAGCCCTTCCGAGTGTTTGTCTTCAGACCGTGGGCCTCTCCTACCACGATGTACTGATCGTCTGATCTTCGGATAGGGGCGTTCCATTATGGATGAATCAGTAGAAGCTTGATCTGCTGAGTCACTTGTAAAAGAGTGGACTTCAGTGGCTTGCCTTGATGGTGAATGCACTGCTGCGAAGGCCAAGGAGTTTTTAGGTGAAATGTTGGACATTTTAAGTTTTTAATTCTGTGAACAGCTTACGCTAGGAGATGTACTAGCATCAAGCCTCTTGCGTTTGAGTAGAGCACTTGCGCTCGGAGTTTGCGCCAGCGACTGCAATGTAGAGGGCACAAAATCAGAACCGGGAATAGCTTTCACGTGGTCCTTCATAACAGTCCCTCCGTTCAGTGTTCTTTTAGAGGCTCTTTCTTTGTTAAGACGAGTAAGGTCAATTAGCAGTTTATTGACCACGTCCAACGAGTTTCTTCTTTCAAAACCAGATGTCAATTCAAGGGTGGAGGAGTTCCATAAAGAGCGGGGCTGATCGCTGCCCTGATCTAAGGCTGCCCCCTCCCCTGACATTGTTGTGGAGCGCAAGTCTCAGCGACTTCATTTCCACAAGCAGAGGCTGCTTCATCCTCAAAAATGAATACATCCTCGCAGGGGATAGCTGAAATGTCATCAGAGGTGCCAATGGCGTCAAGTGCGCTAAAGAACCTGGTCCGTGGAGACTCCAGGTTTATGTTTGTGTTTTTATTTTGTTTTGGAGACAAATCTGGGCGTAAGAGCATACCGCTTGGTGCAATCAAGGCCCCAACTGCACCAAGTGCGGGTTTGCTGCAATCACTCAACGGCCGCCTGGCGGCATCCGCTGGGACGTCAAAACTCTTCCCCTCGCCCAGACTTGCAGGAGAGAAGACCGCCCCTGCAACAGGCAACACAGGGCAGCTAAACGGCGTCTCAGCGGCGGCAAGCTCACCGGACACAGCAGGATCAGCTCCCCTGCACCAGCCCCCTCCATCAGCTTCAGCCGCGTTTGCTGAGGACCCACAGGCCCCAGCTGACTGTGCGGGCACGGTGCTCAAAAGTTCAGCGAGGGCAAGGGCGGAAGCCACAGAACAGGTACCGTTGTTTGTATGCAGTTCAAAACGGTTACTAGGATTTAAACAGTCATTTAAACAGTCATCGTGCGCATTAGGACTTACTTGATGCGCAGGTGATTTAGTTGGTAGTGTAGAAGTAGTCGTTGAAGCGGGGACGAACTGGTGTGCAGATCCGCTGTGCATGCAGCAGAAGCCCGATCCTTTACACACAGGGATGGCCCCATAGTCGGTACTGCTTCCATCTTGTGCTGGGCGTGAGTTTCACGCATTGTGAAAGCTGTCCTGCAAGATTCCGTGGACAAACAGCAGTTAGCCCAACTAGGCCACTGGATCCACAGACCTCCTCGGACTCCTCAGACTCTGCCGTGACTCTGCGCCCGCTCCGCGGAGGGAATGAGTCTTTGTAGGTTAGGCACACCCACAGCAGATAGTAGACAGGGTAGACAGACTGTCCACTCCAACAGCTCCTCAGACTCTGCCCTGACTCCGCACAGTAACTGGAGAGCGTTGAAAAAACTGGCCACGGTCCAGACAGTTGTAGGGTTAGTTGTAACTTGGTATGCAGTATCTCTGCCGGGAGGGAAGCTGAGCGACCCAGGTGAACTCAACTCGCCTTCCTGGAACTAGTTATCTATTATAATTTCTGGGGATAAATACACAATCAATCAGCCAGCAATCTCTATCTTGTGACAATTCTTATTCAACCTTGTTTAACCTTTGGTGCCAACAATATTTCAAGAACCTTTTTACTTGCACCACCTTGCTGGAACCACAAAATATTTCAAAAGGTATTCATTATTTGCCACTTATTCAACATGTTTATCATATTATTCACACATTTCATCACCGAATTTCCTGATCAACCTTAATTCTTTTTTGATTCATAGATACATATGTACTTACTTAACAGACCAACATGTAACACTGTCGTGCATGAACATAAAAACACATACACATAACATGAACTACCTCTGTTTTGTTCCCCTTTTAATTGTTTCAATTTATACCCCTCAACCTTGTTTTCTCATGCACTCCCCACCTCTAAGCCCCCCTCAACCTACCTCACCAAGAGTTCTGCTCACACGGAAAAAGAATATTCTAAATTACTACTCCGAGCCTATTAAATATATGAGACTCCTTCTTTTTTTCTCTTTATCTTCACTTAGTTACCTGCACTGGACGAGACAATGCTACGCGGCGCCACCATCTACCGCCTTTGTGCTAGGATCCCTTGTACCTCTTTGACATCTTTTTTCTCCACAAAAACCTAATGGCCATATAAAGGATAGGTAAGAAAAAGCCTCAATAGCATTCACACAGACCCTGACTTTGCCCTAACTTTTGTCTTGCCCACTCCGTTATCTGTTCCCGTTCTACCAACCCCTCGTTTATCCCTCTGAAACTTTCGCAACCGGCACTCACGTGTTCAGTCGGGTGGTCCGAGAGCCACCGTTCACGGTCTACCCACAATCTGGTCCTCGCCCCAACCAAGCCGTGGCCCGCCTCAGCAAGCAGTTTTGTAGTTGGATATTCGGTAAACGGGAACCCTTGGACCCTCTCGTTGTGCGCATGGCCTGGTTTACCACAGAGGCAATGTTTTTGCTGGGGGCATCCCGGATCTCGCCGCACGGCACGGGGCCTAAGGGCACCTGTCCCAAATCATGTTGCGTGGGTCACCAAATGTAAAGGCCCATCCCCGTCTTAGCACGTGCAATACGAATAAATAGACATACCCCAACGGGGAATGAGACTAAGAGAACAGGTTGCGAGAGTTAGTGGTTTTTTATCAAGAATTGGCATCCAAATAACTCTGCTGCTCGAAAGCGCTCTGGCAAAAATTACAATTACATCAGTTTATGAAGGCAGAAATCGTCACCAATGACATCATCATATAAGGGACTACATGGACATGGGATTGGATGACATATGTTGCTGTAGGTACTGCTCCTTCCAGATTGGTTGTTCGGTTGGCGGGAGGGTGAGCATCACAAGATCCATCTGCCTGTGTCAGGGCGGGGTGAGGGTCAGGTCGCTGTGATGCAAGGTGGCTGCTAACTAAGCTAACATAATACACTACAATAAAACATGCACTAAATAATAGTCATTTCAACTCCTTTGAGCAAATCATTATAAACCTATAAATTGTATTTGTGTAATCACACCATTACTTATTGAGACTTATATGGGGTACCATGTTAAGGGTCTTGACTAGTATGATAACATTGATTGCGGGGTGGGTCTGGACTCATCAAAGAGACTGGGGGGGGAAAGTTGACATTTGTTAGTTGTAGGAGACAATATACTGTGACAGAGGTCTACTTTTAGCTAAGGGCATGCTGGGGTGGGCTTCATGGCAGGGTCACATATCTGGTACATCAAGAGAATACCTTGCAGGGACACAGGGTTACACTGGCAGTAATTTTCCAATAGCGAGTGTGAGGGGGCATGGGCAGGTTTGTGGAGATGGATGAGCTACAAGGCCTGGCTCAGTCCGGTTCACACAAGGGACAATGATCTCAGAGGAAGAGTGAGATGGTACATTTGTTTTTGTTGCACTTATCTCCGGCTCAAGAGTGAGAGTGGAGCTGCAAAACTTTCAGACACAGTGAAAAATGGTGGGGGTCTTGTCTGCGGTGTGCCCGGCGCTGCTAAGGGGAGAGAAGCCTTTTCGTATTGTGCAGTGAGGCCTAGTTCAAAAGGATGGAGTCGAGGGTGCACAAAATGGATGCCACGTGCCCCGCGCAACAGCCTCATCTACGCCAATGCCAGCATGAGGCTGATATTAACATAAGGGCGGTGGAAGCGTTCCCCACCATTGGGAGGCACATGGTCCAAACTGTACTGAATGCATGGTGGGGGGCCCAAACGGTCCCTCACTCCTACACATGCCCCACCTCAGTGTTTTGAAGTGGGAGAATGGGAGTTGGAGGCACTGCTGAGATCTGGTTACGATCTACCTTTTATTTTTTCCGAGTGCTCTCATTGCGAGGAGGCCCGGCGGCGCGGCCCCCTCTTCCGCTGCCCCCTTTTTGAGGACTACAGGACCATCACGGAACTGCGAGAAGACCGGACAGCGCAATCCGGATATTGGCCCTCGGGAGCCGGTTGAGAAGTATCCCGCCCGCGGTTGGCGAGTGTCCAGACGTGGACCAGACGAGGGGAGGTGGCGAGCCGCTTGGAGGGGTGCACGCAGTCGAGCGGCCCCGTATCAAGAGAACTTGGTGAGTATGCCACACCCAACAAGCAATGTGAAGTTGTGAGGGAGGGGGGAGGAATGGAATAAGGTAGGTGGGAGGTGTTACCAAGGTGTGCGGCGAAGATTTGATAAATTAGTGTTGGCGGTGAAGTGATTGGTAGCTGGACAAGTGCGAGAGCAGTCCTCTACGCTACGATGAAGAGTGGGTGGAGCACGAAAACATCACGTGCGACCGCTCATAGATACTGATTGGCCTAGGTCGCGTCCACCTGTAAGAGTGTGTGTGTGTGTGTGTGTGCGGTTTCCTACGAATTGGCGATTATTGTTCAATGAGTAGATGAGGATCCCTATTGATCGAGCAGAGAAACTCGATAGATAGATGACGTTTTCCTGTAGGCGGTAGCTAACTGGTTGCCTAATACGGAAGATAATTGGCTGGGTAAGCCCTCCTGTTGAGGGGCGTATCACACGCGAGGCGATGCAGCGTGCGCAGTCTGATTATATTATTTGGTTACCTTGTTCCAGGCGTGACAAGAGGACAGCTGTGGGGTTAACGGGGATAAATAGCAAAACTTATTTCGAGCATTCTGAAGTGTGAAAAGAACTTACCGGTAGTTTCGAAAGAGGTCGGTGACGTCACCCATAGGGCTTTCATAGGATACCTCGACCACACAGCATTGTTGAAGAGTGGTGGGGAAGCGAATAGTGGTAAGGGGGAGGGGATGGAGGTCAACGGCAACGATTAGATCAGGGCCAGTTGGAGAGGGGGACGTGACCGCGCACGGAGAACGCCGGCCACGACGAGTGAGGAAGGAGGAGGAGGAGTGAAGAAAAGTGGGGCGGCTGTATAAGCACATCACACAGGGCACGCAGCCGCAGGGGGGTACGTGCGCCTTTGCCGTAGGGGGCCGTAACGGTATTAAGTGAGAGAAACAATGACAGAGAAAAGACTACATACTTGCAAGCGTTATATTTGACTGTTTTATTTTTAGCGGACGATCGCAAGTCCCCAAACTACGGGGCCTGGTAAAACATCTGCAATTGTCAAATTTGATAGAGTTTATTTTTAGCCAGGTAACGACTACTATATTGAGGGGAGCTAACAACACAGTGCTACCATGTCATACGGGATAGGATCGGAAGGGTGGGGGAACACCCTCACCACCCCGCTACAGCATATATGTAAAACACTGTCACCCCATAGGGAGAAACTGATTAAATACAGCATAGAATGGACACAGGGGACGGACAACAAAATGACGACACCCTGGCCGCCTAACGGCAGTTTCGACCCATATGTCCAGCACTCACTACTGACCCATCTACATAACACATACAAGGGGAAGAAGTTGACGCACCATGTGGAGGTGTTTAATTTATGGAGGATGTTCCAGGGGTCCCGACCAGGACCGACCGGAATGTTCACTGTGGGGGAAACAAAGGAGGAGAAGAAGGTTAAGGAGGAAGAAGAGAATGGGGAAAAAGAGAGTGAAAGCACACAGTGCACGGGAGGAGGACAAGAGGGAGGAGAAAAGCTTAGCAAAGTAAATGAAACAGGAATAAAAAAGGAGCGGACCGACGACATGCCCTTAGCGAAAGTAGTGAAAAAGGAGGAAGGGGGCTTATATCCTATAACGGAACTACGAGAAGTGGTAAGGCAACAACTAAGGGCGGCTGAGGGGTATTCGAACCCAGCATACAGCCCACCACCATATACAGCTACAGGTGGCTACACGGGGGGGGTGACAAGTGCGGTAGGCCCAACTTATACGAAGATGCCCGCAAGAGAAGGGAAGACTAATGAAGAACAAATTGCAGCCATAGGACACGACGAGTGGGTAGCTGCGCAGGTGTTATTAAAATTGCGAGGGACATTAACGGGAGAAGAGAAGGAGGTAGTAAGAAAGATGAACGAGGACGATGAGAGTAAGAGCGAGATAAAAAAGGAAGGAAGGGGAGCTGTTACGAGAGGAGGAAGAGATTTTGGAGGAACGATTGGCGGAGTTAAGGAATGAGCAAAATGCCCTGATCAAACAGCTTGAGAGGGAGGAAAGAGAGCGAAGGAGAGAAAGGAAAGAAAGTAAGAATGAGCTAGAAAAAATGAGGGAACGAACTGAAGAACGGAAGAGGGAAGCTGAAAGGATGAAGGCGGTAGCAGAAAGGGTATCTCGAGCAGCGCAGCGCAACAAGAAAAGGGAGGAAGAAGAGAAAGACAAGGAAATGGAAATATGGAAGAGAAAAATACTATCACAAACCACAAAGAAATACAAGGAAGGGAGGGTAATAGAAAGCATATTAGAAAGGGAAAGAGAGAGATGGGAAAGGAGGAGAGAGGAAGAAAGGATATTAGAAAAGATGAGTAGTGAAGTAATGGAGGAATTAAAAAGGGAAAGAGGAGATAGGAAAGGGGAGAGTGGGATAAGGAAATATGTACGCAGGGACACAGAAGTAGCAACAACATCAGCACAAATGGGAGCAATTGGTAAAGAAGAAGTGGGAGGAACGGATTTAATAGATTTAAAAACAGTGACGATTAGGGGGAAAAAGACAGATTGGGGGTTGTCGCTCCTGGATGATTTTTGCAGCGAGGAAGAAGAAGGAATGGGGGGAGAAGGAAGAAACGGGGAAAGGGAAAGCTTAGATAAATTGTACATCACCAGAACCAACAGGGAATCACCATGGGCTTGCAGAAGGAAGGAAGAACTGGGGGGAAGTGTGGAAGGAGAGCAAGGAATGGCGGGAAGGCAAACACGTGCAGCTACACCCTCATCATCCTGTCCAACATGTCCACCCACACCCGCTCCCGAACACACACCCTACGCCGGCAGGCTTAGAGATCTCCCCGGACGCAGGCAGGAAGAACAAACACACACGCACACATCAAATAAAGGAAATAATAAACGAAGGGGAAGAGATGAAGGGGAAACAGCTATGGGCGGGGGAAATATGGATATAACAGATGACGTGGACGACACAGAAGAAGAGGAGGGGTATACGGACTCAACACCGCGACACCCGGGGGGTCAGATAGGACACAACCTAATGCCACTTTTGGAGAGAGGAGGGGTTAGACCACAATACATCCCTTGGAAGCATGCAGACAAGGAAAATATAAAGTGTAGGCTCCCATCACTAAGTGGAGGAGCGGGGAAATGGATATATGAGATGGAAAAACATACTGCAGGACAGAAACTGGCAGTAGGAGACGTGAAGGGCCTACTAATATCAATATTAGGGGATGCAGCAGACGACATCTGGAAGAGAGCGGGCTTCCCCGGGGTCACAATAACAAACACATCACGTGACGGGGCGCCATTTGCGAACTGCAGGCATGCATTATGGCAAGCACTAAGGGTACAATACCCAGACACCTCAGACATAGGAGCAATTACATCACGCAAGATGCGTGAGAACGAAGATCCTGTTCAGGAGAAGTGGCGATTGGAAACTAGAGAGCAGTGGGACAAGACACAACAATATTTTATCATATACTAATACAAGGGCTCCCGGAGGCAATGCAGAAACAATTGAAGAAAGTAGTGGGGATGGAAGCAAAGGCTTGGCCGGAAATACAACTGACGATAGTACACCATTGTAGGACGTGGCAAGAAAAGATGAAATAAAAGGAAGAAGATAGAAAAGCGGAAGAGGGTAAATTAGTGCAGAATAAACTGACTAAGTACACGATGGAAGGTGCACTAATAACTACACCTACAACAATGACAACAAACCCCACGCAAGTAGTGGCCGCACAAGATCCCTCCCAAATACAATCACCACAAATTATAACACAACAGCTGCCACCACCCCCACCATACACTGCTAACATGGGAGGAGGATACATGACATCAGGAACTGGATATTATAATAACAACAGGGGAAGAGGAGGAATGATGAGGGGGAGGGGATATGGCTATACTGCACAACAGCAAGGGCGAGGATTCAGAAGCTTCTGCCCCACTGGGCAACCAGTATACCAGAATAATTCAGGAAGTTTCCCATGGCAGACCAGGGAACCACCTGTATGTTGGATTTGTGGAATGTTAGGACACATGTCACGCACATGTAGAATGAGACCCTCCACACCAGCGTGGGGGGAACAAGGACAACAAGGGCCTACAAGGGAACAGCAGGCTTACCAACAACAGCAGGGGCTGCCACAAGGCAGCACGCAGCAACAGTTGGCAACACAACAACAGCCACAAACATATTCACCACCGCAACAACAGGTAGCGATAACACAACAACACCAAGTGCAGCCAGTGCAGCAGCCCACTCAAATACAGGACCATAAGGTAACCTCCACTGATACACAGTTACAACAAACACAACTGGGAAGGGTGTCTGTCCTGGGACACAACCCTTACACAGGAAGTGATCAATCATTATACCCACAATAGGACAGCCCACAGACGTCCTTGGTGTGTCCCATCCTGTCAGTTACACCTAATAGTGTGGAGGAACCACGCATTGAGGTAACGATAGGTGACAAAAAATTATCATTCCTTGTTGATACTGGGGCAACCCGGTCTTGCATAAGGGAAGGTAAATTTAAGATGTCAGGTGAGGCCATGAACACCCAAGGATTCTCTGGGGCTAGGGGGTTGGTTCCCTTTACTGATAACATCTCCTTATCTATTGGAGATTATGACATGTCTGTCGCGCTCCTGTATTCGAGGGAGTCACCAGTGAACATACTTGGGAGAGACATAATGAGCAGGCTAAATATGATAATCTCCTTCACGGAGGACGGCATAATTTGTTCCACTCCAGGAATAAACATGCTCACTGCACGGCAAATCCTGCAAACATACTGTGGACAGACCGTAACTCGGGCTGTGCCAGTAGATGGCAAACTGTTCCAGTACGGAACAGACATGGCATTCGCCTGGATGCCAGGAATAGAAGGAAAGATCTGGAGGAGGCCAGCAGCATATTTGTTCAGACCTGAGACACCAGCCAATGGACCGGAAGGAAAGGTGATTTCAGTGAGCATCGAGAGTATTATAGCGACTGCTGATTATATCGCAGTACATGCCCAAGACCGGGAAGGGAGAGCATGGAGGGCAGTGATAGCGCTGGCTGAGGGATGCAGGCTCACCCAGGTGTCCGATGAGGAGCTCTTTTCAGAAGACAAGGAAGAGGGTGAAATGGTATTTATGATGAGTGTAGATATATGGCTAAGAGTGACATATAAGCAAGTTCACAGAAAATTGCCATGGCACTTGAAGCACCCGCATCTACCCCAGTTCCCTTTTACGAGGAAGATATGGCAAAAGTTTCCACATCACTGTGGACCACCAGTCCCTATGACGTGGGCTGCATAAAAAGTATCGGGGGAGTACGAATAAAGCTGAAAACGGGTGCAATACTCCCTAGAGTGAAGCAATACCCACTATCAAAAGAGGCAGATGAGGGCATTTACGAAACAATAACGGCCCTAATAAATAACAGCATACTGGTACCATCAGAATCACCATGTAACACGGCCATGTACCCAGTGCGTAAAGCTAAAGGAGGCTCTTGGCGTTTTATCCAGGACCTCAGACCCTTGAACAACATTGTGGAAGCAGAATACCCATAGAAGCAAACCCGGCCACAATCTTATGTGGGATTCCAGCAGAGGCCTCACGATTCACAGTGATTGACCTCAAAAATGCCTTTTTCTCGATACCCCTGCATCCAGATTCACAAGACTTGACAAGATTCACGTACAGAAACACGAAATGGAAACACACCAGGTTACCACAAGGGTAGTGCGAGTCACCCTCAATTTTTAACAGAGTAATACAGATGGACTTGGGAAACGTTGAATTGGAAAGTACGGTGCTGCAATATGTTGACGACATAATAATTTGCAGCACAAGCGAGAAAAGGTGCAGGGAAGACTCATTGAAAATGCTGACAGTATTGGCCGAAAAAGGTTACAAAGTAGACAAGGAAAAGTTACAGTACTGTCAGGAACAAGTATTATACATTGGTCAACTAATATCCCAACACGGAAGAAAGATTGCACCAGAAAGAGCACAGGCTATATCAAACACGCCACTGCCACAAACAGTGAGGGAGCTGCAGCAGTTCCTGGGATTGTGCAACTACTGTAGAGCATGGGTTTTTGATTACAGCTCATACATAGGACCCCTACTTGAAGCACTGAGAGAAGCAAACAAAGGGGACAAAACATTGGGGTGGACAAGGGAAATGAAGGAAGCATTTGACGAGTTGAAGAACGCAATATCAACTGCTCCGGTACGGGCCACCCCAGATTATGAACGGCAGTTCTTCATCTTTTCACATTGCGACTCAGCGGTAATGAAAGCAGTATTGGCTCAGAAAACAAGCATGGGAAAGAAGCCAATAGCGTTCTACAGCGCTCACTGGGACCCTGTTATGTTAGGCCATTTCCCTTGTGAGCAGAGTCTTGCCGCAGCTGCCTTCGCGGTAGAGAAATCATCATCTATCACAATGGGGTGCCCAACCACACTATTCGTGGAGCATGCACTATTTGCAATATTGAATAAGCCCAAGTCCACACTAACAACGCAGAGGGTGTCAGGTTATGAGATCATCTTGTCTAGACCAGAACTATCTATTGTTAGATGCAGTACAGTTAACCCCGCAAGGTTTATAGCGGAAGTTATTGAGGAAGGTGATTATGCTCACGACTGTACGCAGACTATCAAAATGTACTCATGTACCAGAAAAGCTGAAGAGGATGCGCTCAATGGTGGAGAGCTCTTGTTCATTGATGGGTCATCAACAATAGACCAGAGTGATGGGATTAGGAGAACTGGAGCAGCAGTTGTAAAAATGACAGAAGATTTGGTGTGTGTCCCGGTGAAATGTGTACAGTTACCACAGCATTATTCGGCTCAAGCAGCAGAATTGGTTGAACTGATCTTGGCGTTGAAGGAAAGCGTTGACAAAAGAGTTACTATATATTCTGATAGCGCATATGTCACGTCAACTGTCCACTCAGGGTTGATAAAATGGCAGAGAAGGGGGTTTAGGAGTGCTGATGGTACACCAGTACAACATGCTCTCTTGTTAGCTGAATTAATTGAAGTAATCAATGATCCCCAAGAAATAGCTTTGGTTAAATGTCCCGCACACACTAATGGAGAAGACCATATCTCAAAAGGGAATGAAACAGCAGACGCACATGCCAAACATGCAGCGTATTTTGGTGAAATATGGAACCCCCAGAGTCAGAGAGAGGGAGAGGGAGAGGGAGGGGGATAGCTAAACAGATGTTGATGAAAGAAGGGTACACCCATCTCCCAGCCACACATATAATGGAATTACAGGCGGCCGCACCAATGGCAGAAAAGGAACTATGGGTAAAAAGAGGATGTACAATGTCCCCAACTGACGCACTGTGGCGTCAAATCAACACTGGAAAGGTGGTCATGCCATTGGCACTGTTGAACACCGCCCTGGCCCAGCTCCATCACCCAGCTCATACAGGAAAGGAAGTAATTGCAGCACGAATTAGGGAAGACTGGTTCTGCCCCGAGTTAAATTCTCATGTAACAAATTTTATCAGCAATTGCCTTACATGCCAACAGTTTACGGCCGGTCACACGCTGCAAGTGATAAAAGGTACTATACCCCGGCCAGAGGGACCCTTCCTGCACATTCATATTGATTATGTTGATATGATCAATGTATGTCAAGGTTACAGATATATGATTGTAGTGGTATGCCCATTCTCCAGATGGATTGAGGCAGGACCCTGCTCACATGCAGATGCGTTCAGAGCAGCTACATTTCTGGTGAGGGAAGTTTTCCCCAGGTGGGGTGTGTGTGAAGTGCTGCGGTCAGATAACGGCCCACACTTCGCTAATTAAATGTTTCAGCACATCACGTCTTTGCGGGGCATTAAGCATAAATTTGTGTGTGCATATCACCCTCAGGCCAACGGTATATGTGAACGCCTGAACGGCCTATTGAAAGAAGAAATAGCAAAGATACAGCAAACAACAAAGAAGAGCTGGTTGTATTGTCTTCCGCTAGCTCTATTTGAGCTAAGGAATAGGCCAGGGTCTGACCACCACCTCACTCCTCACGAGGTGGTGACAGGACGTCAAATGCGCCTTCCTCTAATGCCTACATCAAGAGCATTCACAGATTATGAAAACACTGCAACTGTTCTTGCAGAAATGTATCAATATGTGTCTTCTTTGATTACTAGTGTAGCGTTTGTATCTCAACAGCTCGAGCGCACGAGGGGTGGGTCTAAGAGTTGTCAACAAGAAGACACAGACAAAGAATTGGAAAAGGAAGGACTAAGCAAAATTGCTAAAGGTGACCACGTTCTACTCCGCAACTTCAATAGAAAGTGGGACAGCCCACCCTTTACTGGTCCTCATTTGGTAGAGGAGGTAGCTACGAGAGCGGTTAAGTTGCAGGAGAAGTGTCCTTGGAATCACCTACATGACGTGAAGATCTACAAACTCCAGACCCGCCCTAGCGTTACCAACAGGGCCATTGGAAGAACAACGACAGCATCGCCTACAGAGAAGGAGACGTTGACCACAGCTGACGCCATTAGTGTCACTACACCCGATCACCCCCCAGAGTCCACAGAGACAAGTACTGAAATAGACGCTGGACACTTGCCCACAGCCCATCCCATGGTCACGAGATCGAAAAGTAAACAGACTTCCGCCAATTGAGCCCCAAACCCCCTGCCTGCTAAGGTCACCCCCAATTGAAGGACATTGTTTTGTGCACACACACATGTAAACACTTGTATGTTTTCTCTTTTTCTTCTCTCGCTCATGCAGGTACCGTGTGTAATTGTATTGTGGAGAAAATAAGTAACTAACAGCGTACATTGCCCAGGAGTAGATGCTACCCACGGATGATAACTACCCTGAAGCCCTATCACACCAATTTGTATATCATATAAGAAGGCCAAAGTACCTAAAAATAAGGAGGGTACGCGTCTATTACACCGCATTTGTTTTGGCCATAGAACAATCATTTCCCCATCTTCACCAGCACTTACCTGCTCTAAGAGATAGATCACTAAGGTTGGCGTGGGAACAGCTCTTCGCTTGGGCACTGAAGACTACTTGATAGGGAGAGCTTGATAACAACAACTAACCATAATAACAAGCGTATTGAGAATTTTCAGGCGGGCAACTTTAATGTCGCAAGAATAAGCTGCCAGACTGCAGCAAGGTAAGAGCAAATGCCGGTGAGGCTAGCTTTTGTAATAAAAATGATAGGAGTATTGGTCATCACTGGTCTATTGGCTGCCTCTGTATGGCAGAAAAGTTATGCTATCAATATTATGGCTGCACCCAAACCTAATGTACCCCCTCCCACGGCTGCAACAGGTGTGACGTCAGGTGGTACTAGCAACCCTCCGCATAAGGGAAGTAGAGTTAAACGCAGCACATACTCAGATAATAAGGGTATTGATAATTACATAACAGATTCAGCACACGTCTCGAACAACATGTGGTACCAGCACATGGCCCAAATAGGTAAGCAGACAACAGAAGACAGCTGTTATGTTTGCTCATTGATCCCATAGCCATGAGCGCTTCTCGGACATTCGAAGCCACAGAAATAGAAGAAAAGACGGCACGATGTATAATATATCTGGCACTATTCCAAACGAGAGGGCGATTTCAAGGAACAGTGATGAGAATGGAGTGGAAAACAAGAGATACATACCCGTACGAAAACAATTTCCTCAAGTCATATTTGAGTTACCACAAGAGCAGTTTGCATGCCGAAGCGTTCAGGTACATGACAAGTGGCCCTGAAAAGGGAGAAACGAAGAAAGTAACACTACAATACCTACCCTGTGATTGGTACGCCACCGAAGTTCCTGGTACACAAGGCTGTTGGGAAAGGCCACTGGTAACAATAACAGGGAAGGTATACATGAACAATGAATAGGACATAGGAGTGGTGGGTAGCAACATGGTAACAAGAGAAAATACTACCACCATAAAGGAACACAATGACAGATGTTGGACGACATGGGGCAAGTACGTACCCCTGCTGACATGGATGGAGAAAGATGAAGACCCAATAAGCATACTACCGCTGACCGCGCCCAAGTTATGCTACCAACACAGAGGAGATGTGGAGGTGGGATACAACAGCAACTGTGCAAGCGTGTTAGAGTTACCAGAGGGGGGTGCAGGAACGGCAGTGATAATGGATCACTACTGGGCCTGCGGAAATAAGGCATATCACACCCTGCCCCCGTTGTGGAATGGTATATGCACAATGGTACACATCAATGTACCATCACTAGTGGTGCCCCAAAAACATGTGAACATGGCCAACTTCCCAAAATGGATGAAGGGAACAAGAGGAAGAAGAGATCGGTACAATCACAGAGGGGGGAGGACAACGACAACAACAACAATAATGTCCTGAACAGGAAAAAGAGACAAGGAGAACCCCTGACAGGAAACTACCTGTGGTGTAGGTCGGAAACAGCACTCACTTCTATTCCACCAGAACACAGGTTATTTAGCAGAGCTGCAATGTTCTTCTCGTCAATAATACACCCTGGACTACAAGCTTATGCAAACGCTAAATGGCTCCAGATAACCCGATGGGAACTAATGATGACCATTAATTCAACAGTGAACGGATTCAACGCAATAAAAGAGGAACTACGAGCGGTGAGAATGGTAGCACTACAGAACAGATATGTATTGGATCTCCTCACAGCGATGGAAGGAGGAGTTTGCGCAAAGATAGGACAATCATGCTGCACGTTTATTCCTGCTAACGATGCCGACAATGGTACACTCACCAAAGCAGTATCACAGCTGGCCCAGATGCACTCCAAAATGATGGAAGAAAGTAAAGGAGTGAAGAAGGATGATAGCTGGTTTTCATTGTTATGGTCATGGATGCCATCATGGCTGTCGGACGGGCTGAAAATTATAGTTGGATGGATAATACTGGCTGGAGCTGCATTGATCATAATAAGGTTTTGGAAGGTCAGGAAGGCACGCACTATAGACGAAATGATCGAAATGGTTGGTATGCACCCCTTGATGCCAACTGATGATGACCAGCACACAGACACCATAATAAAGGAAAGAGAAAAACTGCGCAGACAGATCATCACCAACCACCTAGACCCACCATCTGTAAAGCTCGAAAATCCAAGAAACCCGAGGAGCTATATCAGAAGATGGGTATACTGCAAACCGGGAGGAAGTTGTGTATATATGTATTGGTCATTTGAGGACCATGTCAACCACTACGGACACCTGGGAGGAGTGACTAAAATATGGAGAGAAAGAGGAGACAGAGAAAAGGATATGTTTGTGGTCGACAAGTCGACCAGAGGGGGGACTGAAGTGGGAGAATGGGAGAAACGACTCCCCCCAATCTCCTCGCGCCCCTGGCCCAGAGGATCGCGGCCCAGACACCCGCCACGAGATGAATTAGTCTATCTACCAGACAACCAAATACCCTGGTACAAGAACATACGGATGTGCCTGCCGGCCTGCCCTACTCAAGCCGACACCTGCGGCATGGATGAACTCGACTAAGCCATCCAACAATCAGGACCTACATCGTTAGAGATGCCATGACGACCTAGCCAACTGTCGGAACGCATGTGCAACCATGCACACTGGACACTCCCACACCAATCCACACGAAGAATATACTCAGTGATATGACGTAGGTGATGGACACACCCACTGACGCGCATCTTTATTATTTTTCACATAGGTTCTCTGAAATGCAGAAACGCAAGACGCACAAAGCACCCGTTTACATGCTTGCTGACGCTTCTCCCGACCCTTGCATCGTGATGAAAATACAACGAAGACATGACACTGCCTATGAAGTCATGTGACACCGCAACATAAGTGCCGTGCATTACACATCCCCACCTATGAACCAGGCCCAAGTAGGCCGCAAGCAAGAGCCGCCATGAACACTGAGCGAGCAAGAGTACAATTGCTGACCCTGCAGAACGAGCCCAGCGAGAGCTGACAGCCAAGGGAGCGATGTTGCAACTCGTATGCTACCAGCCGACGCCAAGGTCACACCTGTAAGCAAAACCAGGCACGCAGAGGCAAATACAACTTTAAATGTGCAGAATTCTGCCTCAAGCCACGATCTCTCCTCACGTGACCAAGCCAAACCTGACAGGGTGCCAGACCCACGAGGGAAAAGTCGCCTGGGTCTCACGTTTGGGACACAGGCTGCAACTATGAAATGACCCAATGGACACCTACAGCGATGGGAATGGTCTGCTCTCGGGCCTATGAGCAAATCCACGCATTGTCTGCATGAACACATAGTTACATATTGTTGCAAATGACAGGTACACCGCGAGCTGGGAACAACAATGGTCCCAGGCCGGGGGGCTCGCGAGTGGACCAATCAGAACATGTGGCACTCATCACTGACACCACTAACATTAGTCAATCATTGGGGGTCTTTGTGTAACAATTTTCAAGTATCTAATAGAAGGGACAGCCCAAGTATACCACCTGCCTGACCCTTAACCACTAACAATCTTGTATATATGTATGCTATACTAACCCTACCACTCGAGGAACCAATCCAGAGTGGCGATAGGTTTTTTGCTAACTTTCCCAGGTGACGCAAGTAGCGCGTCATACTGAGGCAAAAAGGGGGCTGCGAGCCCCACGAATTTCGAGAGTCTGGACGGACGCGTACGATCCTAGACCCATCCCTGCCGTTGTTCAATAAACAGTAGAACCACCTTGCTTCTTGTGTGTGTCTCATACTCATTTTTGGGAAACACGGGAGGAGTTGGGACCTCCCAGCCCGGAGGTCCGCGGACGGCCCAGCCGACCCCGGGAGAAACTCCCCGACAGTTTGTCTTCTCACACCCTGTCTTGGGATCTCCTGTCTTTTCGGCTACCTTGGGCTGTTTTGCCTTTTCCTCCAACTTGACATATCTTACATCCCAACCCCTGTGGAGATACCAGGTTTCTCAACCCTTCTTGGCTTCTCGTGATTCCTGCCCCCTCTTGGGTTATTGCCAGGCCTTGCCACCCTCCCCTGCTTCCAGGGTCACAGTGTGTACCATGCTCTTAGCCGTATTGCTCGACGGAGGAGGCAGCCTGTTTGGCTGGTGTGGAACAATGTCTCCAATTTTACTCCTTTCCTCTTTGCTGCTTCGCTTGTGCCAGTTCATACCATCAATACACAATAGGACTTCAGCATCAGTGAATGGAGTTGCTGGTTGAGCCCTTCTGAGGGGGCCATGTCTCCTTTTTGTTTGGCAGACCCAAGCTCCTCTGGCTCCTGGCCTTGGTCAAGGCAATAGTGTTCCTCAGACTATCTTGCTCCTCCAGTCTCCATGCCGACTTAGTGGTGCCGCTCACTGGCTCCACCTCAAAGAGGGATGTACCATCCTCTGTGTTTCTCCACGGGTAGGCTTCTCTTTCGTTTTGGATTCTGTTAGTCCCTCTATCTGTTGTGTCAGTCTCACAGAATCTTTATTTTGCTCCCTGAAATGAGATTGGGCTACTGACTGGTCCTGCGCTTCATATAAGGATGATAACAATAAAGGGTCATAAAACACAACCGCCAATTTTAAAGGGCCCTGTACATCATTAGCCACTCAATCCCATATAACCGACAAACACATGGTGTTCTGTACTGGGGGAGGATGAGTAGAAATCCTGCTTGGCAATGCCTTGACCCCTAAGTGGGGTCACCCCTAGTGGGATTTGGGTTTCCTAGGTTTCCGAAATCTCGTAGGCTTCCCCAGCCTTGATTCACAATATTGGTACCTCTCAGTGGTAGTCTCTCAGTGGGAGCATTCACTTGGCTGGTGTTGCTCATCTTGGCAGCAAACCTCCTTCAGACATGGAGCTCGGGGATATAGGCTCTTCCCAGTGATCTGGTCTCACCATCGCTGCTGGGTCTCAAGTATACCACGGCTTTCGCATGGGCATGCCACAAGAGGAAACCGGTGAGTCCCCGTCTATGCCTCTTCCTCCGACCCTGGCTTCTTGATTGGATGGAACATCAGCCTTACAGCGTCCAGCTATTGTTAGGCTTGCCTTCCCCGCTATCACTGGCTCTGCAGTCTAGCATGGCTCTGCCTCTCCAGGAGGTCTCCACTACAGAGCTTAACCTCTCTGTGGGATTCACTCTCCTCCCTGCATAGGAGATCCCTCCCCATTCACAGTTCATCCTGTGCTTGTGTATGTCATCATGGTAAAAAGGGATGTATGTGTCCTTCATCCTTTACTGTGGTGCTCAGATGAAATCCATCATTGCATGAAGCCAACGAGTTAGGAGTGGCACTGTTTGGTGAATCCAAAATGTAACACAAATAAAAGGGTTGTGTTGCTGTTCTTTGCCTCTGAAGTTCAGGTGAGATATGACATTACCTGGAGGTAAATAAATAGAAGAAATGTCACTATTTGGTGGAGTCACATCAGAAGTAACTACAGTCTTTCCAATGTTCATGTTGGCAGACAATGCATTCCGGAATGGGAGTTCCTTATTGGAATGGGAGTACTTATTTCCAAGAGGGGAGTCCCTCCCAGTGAGGTCCCACTTGCACAGACTATTGGGAGGGTCTTTTCTGAGTAGGCTGACCGCCCTAGCCTCAAAATGGGTGGTTCCCTCCTGGGGAGAAGGGACTAATACCCTGAATTCATCAGTTTAACCTGCCACACTGCCATACTTTAAAATGCCAGGACAAAAAAAGAAAACTGTTTAAGGGTGGGCCTTTTGATCACCATAACCAACAGCAGGCCCACCCTTAAAGAGTACATACATGCTTTGTCCATAAAGCAAGTTTATTGTAAAAACATCCGGGAGGGGTTAGACGAAATCAAAGAGTCAAACTAACCTGTCTCCCTGAACCACACAAAGAAAATGCATTTTATACAATTTGCAGCAGTTTCCTATTGCACATCTCCTACCTTGATGTACATCTTCTCACTGCCTGTTTGTTAAGCACTATGTGGCCTGACACACCTATATTGCGTTTATTTTGTATCAGCAGTTTTGAAGTTTATCTTGCTGTGCACATGCAATTCGAACATGTTTCAACTAAAACAACACTAAAAATAATGCACATCTCATTCCCATTAGCTACACTGGATTCATGCTAAATTGCCATATTATGTCAACATTGCTGTTAGCCCAGCAACCAGTATGGCACGGGCAATTCAAACTTCCCTTTACCTGTGGGACCCTTGTCAACTACCCCAACATTCCCCCCTTTAGTTAATACATTAACTAACAAACCATTTTCCAGCTCATCAATCTCACCTTCTTGGGGGAATGAAACCTTATATCCATCTCCCATACTAGTCCCCTCAAACGCACCCATGCTCCTCCGCTGGACAATCCCAATTTGCCCTTTCACCAATTTCGCAATCTACCCGTTGTTCTACATATTCACCTCAACATGGTGAAGGACACAAGACTACTCCTGTATTTATTTGAGAATCAGTCTAAGTACCCATGTTATATGGAATGGCAGTGGCCCTGCCTTAGTCAGGGTCATGAACATCATAGCAATGTCTCTAGGCATTGGGGCAGAGCAGCACCATAGACATATTTGACAGGAACAAAAGATAGTAAAAAAAGACAAAAATAGGTATGAGAATTTTCATAGTTATGCTCACCCATGAAGGCACCGAAGAAAAAAGAAAGTCCAAAAAAGAGTCATCAGCAATTCCCGTCTCCCTTTTCATTGCCCCCTCAGGTTGTGCAATTCAGCAATCATTCGGACAGAGCCCCATTATCCAAATTTTTGGGAGGTACATATGTGCAACACGCACTCCCGATCTTCTGGCAAACCCTGCCCTCCATAGCCATTAGATCATCAAGAATATACCAATTCTGCAATGCTACAAGCCTCAAGTCCCTGAATTCTTCCTTAATTGCACTAAATGCTAATTCAGAGGAATTCATATATAATAATAATAATTTATAGTGAACAATTTGTAACCACTTTGAGTTTGCTAAAGTTTGTACGCCAGGGGTCAAAGGGGAAGTAAAAAACATTTCTGTCCAGCTAAATAGTCAAAATTGTTCAGGACTGTTCACAAGAGCCTCAGTGGATGCTGATGTAGTGTTATCTTCTCTATCGTTTCAAGGAGTCTGAGTCTATGAAAGTCTATAAAGTTCCTGAATTGTCCATATCTGATTGCACAAGGGATGAAAGTGGCATGGGTGACAAAATGGGCACAAATGTAGACTGAGATTTTGAATTTGCGAATGGAATTTGGCTCTGGTGAACCACAAGGATGGACACATACAGGGTGGTGAGACTGCAAATGCCTCACCAGGACCAAGGTAACTGTCTGTAGGAGAAGGATCCACAGGACCAGTACAAGTCAAGGAGTGCTGCTGTGCCTTCAGCCAGATCAGCGATGCAAAGCGTAAAACTGCAGTTTCGATTTGTGCTTTCAGACACTGTGCCACCGCCCTTAAAACACAGAGAAAAATGTGTGAGTAACTGGATCTTAACAGGATTCTATGGCTCCTTGAGCCATGTTAAAAAGTTGACATACTTTTACCATACACTTCCACATACTCAGTTTATTTGTTCCACCCCTTCTTCAGGAAGTCCCACCAATCCTGCTCTGCAACACTTCACCCCTTGCTCCCATTTATTGTTCACAGTAAATAGTCCTTCAAGATTGAACTTTACTCTGTATGCAGCAGACATCTTTCTGTTTTTCCCCCTGATGGTAAACATTCTTCTTCAACTGGAAAGGTGGAAGCTGCTACAGATTGAAAATGAAACTTCCCTCAGACCCTACACAAGGCAAGGTGCACTAGACACCATGCCTCTGCTACCTCTAGCTTGTCAGGAATAAGTAATCTAGGGACACCAAAAGCATGGAGGATAAGAGAGCAAAGATAACACGACTCTGTCTCTCTCTCTCTCTCTCTCCTCACCCTCTTCATATACTGATACTATGAATTAGCTGATGCAAAGCTGTGTGCGTCATTTACCGTTTCTAAATTCACATCATCATCATTTACAAAATCTATTTCAAAGTCTTGTTGTGCTCTTAATATTTTTTCTGCCTTATCCATAGTGATTGATAACTCAGACCCATTGGAATTCCTACTAATGACAACATATACCACAGAAATCAAGAGAAAAATACATTTATACATTCTCATACACATTTTTACATGCATTCTTTTGTTTTACAGTCTGAATAACAATTCCCTGTTTCACTGGCTTCAACTGTGTCTCCTTAGGGCAAACTAATCTTTTTAGGATGGCTTTTCCCCAGGTGTCGGTCGAGGGATCCGGATATCCCTTAGTACGTCATGGACGTGGATCCATGTTTTGTTCCACCCACCTTGACTGTAGTCAGTGTAGCAAATGTAAATCAATGAGGTCCATGGAAATGTCTTTCATTCCAGCAGCAAACAAAGGAACCCACGTATGTCGAGTCCCCAGGGAGTAACAATGGTTGCTGTTGATCTTCTTGTTCCTTGCTGTCTTTTCTCGTTGCTTACTGATGTGATGCTGTAACCTGTAAAAATAACATTGTAATCCTTTTAGTCAAGGCCCGACGATATTCCCCAAACTCTTCTCCAAGAATCTGGGCTGACTTATGTGCTTTTGAACCTCTGCAACGCGCGGGTGAGAATAGTATATACAATCTACTGCCCATCACCACTTCATGAGGACTGAGGTGGTGATCTTTCCCTGGCTTATTTCGTATGTAAAACAGGGCCAATGGAAGACAGTACAACCAACATTTTTGCAATTCACTACACCATTTAAACAACTTCATTTTAAGCAAACCATTAAGCCATTCAACTTTACTGTTGGCTTAGGGTGATACACAGAGCACAACCTGTGCTTGATCCCCAGAAAGGATGTAATCTCGGTAAATAATGCATTAAAAAAATGGGTCCCATTATCTAATCTCAGGACCTCACATATTCCTCACTGTGGAAATACCTCCCTCACCAGAAACTTTGCTGCTGATTTTTCAACAGGGTGCATGCAGCGACCAACCTCAAGACATCAGAAAAATTGACATACAATTACAATCAAATACCTGAAATTATTAAACTTCTGTATCATATAAACAAAGTCAATGTGTTGTTCTTTGAAAGGACCTAAAGGAATTACCCCTCTCACTGCTTTCATGGTGTTCCCGGCTGCCCTCCGTACTCCTCACTGTGGACCTCAGCCTTTTGGCCCTCCTCCTTAGGCCCACTTCCAAGTCCAGTTGACAAAGTGAGAAATCTGGGCGTCATACTTTCCACTACCCTCCAAATGTCCAATCAAGTAATGGCTGTGTGCCAAGCCACCAATCAGGCTCCTTAAGAGGGCCCTACTTATGATACCAGAAGCCTTCCGCCATCCTGTGGTGGCTGCATTAGTGCTCTCACGTTTAGACTATTGTACCTCCCTGTATTTGTCGCAGCCAATTGGTCTAGTACAACGACTAAAGCGTATGCAAAACTTGGCGGCTAGGCTAGCCACGGGCACCCCTTATGGTGCCCACATTTCCCCAGTACTTCGCCAACTGCATTGGCTGCCGGTGGGCCCGCGGGTTCTTTTTAAATCCCTGTGTATTGTGCAAAAGGCGGTCCATGGCCAAGGAGCTGAGTTTTTGCAAGCAAAATTTACTCGCTATGTCCCCATACGGGCTCTGCGCTCCTCATCCACCAATCTCCTTGTCGTCTTTAAGTTCAACCGCGAAAGGATTGGGGGCAGAGCCTTTTCTATCACTGCGGCTAGACTCTGGAACAACCTGTCATCGACACTAAGAAGTGTCTCTAATCATCTTAGGTTCAGAAGAGCTCTTAAGACCATCCTGTTCTAATTTCTTTTTTCTTGGCTACCTTTTGTGAGATCAGCTCACCCTCCTCAGCGCCATGATGCTTCGGTGACCGTGCGCTTTATAAGCTCAATTAACAATTAACATTGAATTCTTTACAAACTATGCAATTTCATACAAACCTACTTAGCTGTTCGTGAATGTTTGGTATACACCACTCCTCCTGGAGTTCTGTTGCTATTTGTTGTCAGGACATATGTAACGGGTAAAGTAGTTGCTCCAGAGCCACAAGAAGCAGTTCTACAGGAATTACTGCCTTCGCCATCACCTCCTGTCTTGACAACAAGTCTGTAGGCGAGAGAATACATCTCCCATTTGCTCAAAGCTCCTTCTCCTTTTGAAGTGCCTTTCCCTGCATTTCTACTATTTAAAGCAAAGGGCTCTGCAGTATATGGGAATGGTAATTGTACCTGTTGGGACACCATTTACATTTTTGGAGGTTTTGAAAAGGGAAAATATGCTGCTTCCTTTGCCGCTCTGTTTGCAGCATCATTACCCAGTGCTCTTAAATCAGTTCTACTAATATGCGCCACACACTTCACTATTCCTACCTCTAAGGGCAATATTAGCGCTTCTATTAGTTGGGATAGCAGTGCAGCATGCTGTGCTGGGCTCCTGTGAGATCTTTTAAACCCTCATTTCTTCTATCTAGATAACCCATAATGTACCGTGGTGGTGAAATATGCAGAGTCAGAGTAGATAGTGACTGCCTTCTCCTTACTTATCTCTAGCACCTCGATGAGCCACTAGTTCTTCCGCTTGTGCGGAGTAATGGGGAGGCAGTCATTTCTCCACTCCAAGCTGGTGTTCCCCATCCACAAGAGCTACAATAGCCGCCCCTTTGTGCATCTCACCAGTGCCCTGATCAATTGATGATGACCAGTCAACAAAGAATACCTCACCTTCTTCCAAGGCATCCTCCTTAACATTCATCCTCTATTATTATTCTCTCTCACAAGTTGCACAGTCGTGGACAACGTTTTCAGTTTTCACTGGTTCGGCAAATAATGTTGTTGCTGTTGGATTGTCTAGGTGACACCTTACCGGATATATGGAAGCATTTGACAAAGTAACTTTGCACCCTGATACTCTTTGGGTTAAGTGGACTTAGACTTGTCTAAGATAGCAAAAACTGCATGCTCCACATTGAATGTCACTGGTCAGTCCATAGTAATGGTTGAAGACTTTTGTATCGCAAAAGCTGTTGCTGCAAGAGTTGTTTACATGGGAACTGACCTGGCATAACAGAATCCAAAAGCCTGCTGTAGTAAGCCAAGGGCTTGTAACCTAATGATGTTTTTTGAGCCAGCAGTGCTGTCATTACCTTTCCATCTATATGTGAAAATAGAAAAAATGGTTTCTAGTAATTCGGGGTAGCCAAAACTGGAGCAGTAATGATCACCATCTTGAGTTCCTGTAAACATGTACTTGTTTCCTCTGACAATCTTATCAGAACCTTCTCCTTCTGTTCTTCCATGTGTGCTTGAAACAGGGGCCTCATGTAACCAGAGTAGTGGAAAATCCAGGACCTGCTTCATCTGTTTTACCGTAACTGGCTGAGGCGTATTCTGAACTGCAGTGGTTCTCTCAGGCATCACCTTTTGCCCTGCAGATGATATTACCTTACCCAAATATACTACCTCTGTCTGGCAATACTATAATTTATCTGTGTCCACTTTGTACCCCTTATACATGCGCAGGGTGAGGAGCTTGATTATGTCTCCTCGACACTGGTCCTCTGAAACACTACAGACCAACAAGTCATCCACGTGCTGAATTACGGTACTGGGCATGTGTACATTTCCCAAATCAATTTGAATGACCCTGTTAAAATACTTGGGGACTCACAGCACCCCTGGGGTAAACCTGTGAGCTCAAATCTCTTCCCACAACATATAAACGTTGTGAGGTACTGGGAATCAGGGTTTAAGGGGACGGAGAAAAAGGCATTTTTTAAAACCAATGACTGAAAAATGGGTCAACCCATTAGGGATGTTACAGAGAATGGTGGCAGGATTTGGTACAACAGGAAACTCTGCTTAGAGGTCGAAATTCCTGGACCATCCTCCAACTGGACCCTTTTGCTTTCTTCACATGGTAGATGTTCATATTACATGGGGATACAGATGGCTGTATAATGTCTTGTTTTAACAATGCTATAATGTTGTTGAAAATCCCTTTGTCTACCTCCCCAGACATGGGGTATTTCCAAACTGGTGGCAATATTGTTCCTGATTTTTATTTAATCTGTACTGCTCCTACACTTTCCAACAACCCCACATCATGAGGATTGCTGATACATAAGTTGTCCGGCACTTTCTCCAAATCCTCCTTCCAATATGGCAATGTTTTCCTAACGACGAGCATAGTCTGTGGTGCTTCCCTTTGCTCAATCATTACCTGGCAAGGCACTGAATCTCAAAGACCAAATCTTCCACATTCTCAAACAATTGCTCATCAGACACGTCTCTTAACAATGAGGTTGGATCGATACACAACACTGTGCTCCTTTCGCCTTCTTCCCCATCAGTGCCTGAAAGAACCATCCAGCCCTTGACAACCACTGCTTCTAACAGAATGGCAACAATAGTCCCTGGTGCTATCTAGTGTGATTCAGCAGGCCGAAACAAGGATTCAAGAGGTATATGCCATGTCTGATCTTTTATTCCCTGGACCCAACTCAACACTGTCATCACCCCATACATAAACAATGATGAATGCACTGGCACCCCCCTGGTCACGCTATTACTGTAATATGTGGTGGAAAGTGCTACTTCTCTCACTGGGTACAACCCTGGAGTTGAGCATACCATGCCGTCTTTTGAAAAAGTAATCAACATATTAAGCTTGCTCTGGATGTCCCTTCCCAAATGAAATGCTGGGGTATTCTTACAGTATAACAAGTGAGCAGATACAATTTCCTTACCTTCCTTGATACGCAGATCCTTGATGTAAGGAACCAACAAGAAAACCCCAGAAAATCCCTCTGTGTCCATCTATTTGCTTGAAAGGGGAAAATCACCTTCTTTAATGCATGATTTCGTAGCCCCTGTGTCGATCATAAATAAAAGCATCTGTTTACGTACCTTTACTCCTATCTGAGGTTCCTCTTCCGGATCAGTAGGAACCGATAGAACTGGACACATCAGAGATCCCTGTGGGCTGTCCTATATCTGGTACATATGAGCACCAGGAGACAAAAAAGGATTTCCCCCAAACACACTTGCTCCTGTGTTGTGGGTGACTGTCTCATGAGGTAGATGTTTTTTATCCCAAGCCTGTACCCATGCCTGAGTTGACATGGTTGGTGGGGGTGCATAGATCTGTGGAGCATTGGTCATAATGAACACCACAGTCTATCTAGAAGAATGTGATAGACAAGTAAGTGACACCAACGTATATAATAGACTACCTGAGAATCAAACACATTCTATTAAAGATACTATTAAAGATACTATTCAATCTTTACTGAAAATGACAGAAGACAATGGGTGGACAATGGGTGGATTGATAAAAAAGATAAAGATGTTTATGACAACTAACTACCCTAAAGTACCTCATTTCTACCTACTACCCAAAGTTCATAAATCAATGCTTAAACCACCAGGGCGCCAGATCGTTGCAGCAACCAATGGCATCTTACAACCTCTGGGTATATACTTCACAAAATTGAGATTGACCACAGTGATATCCTTGTATCTATAGTTGTGTGTAGTCTATACACTTAATTCCCGCATGACCTTGGTCAGCAAGCTGTTGAATGGTTACTTCTGAAAGAATATGAGATTGGATATTCGAAAGAATGAATTATAATCATGCTGGAAATGATATCCCAAAATGCTTATTTTGAATTTGAAGGAAAATTCCATTTACAGACAAGTGGGATGGCAATGGAAGCCACAATGGCACCTGTTTATGCTAACACTTTCATGGTGCAATTTAAGGAAGATCACATACTAAACCACCCGGTTTGACACAAATATATAAGACATTGGGACATATATATTGATGATATTTTTTTGATTTGGAGTGAAACCAGAGAAACGCTCATGACCATCCACACATATTTGAATATGATTGACAACAGGATACAGTTCACCTCTGAAGTTGGCAATCCAGGGCTGCATTTCCTCGATCTACAAATATTACCAAAAGCACCAGGATTTTAAACTAACAGAGATCACAAACCAACCGACAGGAACAATTTGTTACAGAGAAGGAGTTTCCATCCACCAACAACGATCAAAAATCATCCGTACAGCCAACTTCTAAGAGTGAAAATAATTGTATATACAGATACAGAAAGGGAGTGGGAAGTTGAATCTATAAAAAATGATGAACAAGTTTCAAGAAAGAGGATACCAAGAAACTGAATTGATAGAAGGCAACATTCTTCTGAAACCCAAGACAATGAATAAAAACATTGAAGTACCAGTAGTGTTTGTGAGAAAATATAGTATTCAGTCTACTAAAATCAAACATTCAATATTAAAACACTGGCTGCTACTCAACTGTGACAGCAAACTGCAAAACCTTTTTGTTGAAAAACCCATTTTCACATTTCGAAGAAGAAACAATTTGAAGGACCTTCTTGTTAAGACACAACCAGACCGACAGAAGAAACAGAAAGCTAAAAAACCTGTGTACTTACCCATGCTTGTCATGCAACAGTTGTAACAATGTGACTAAAGGTGACATAATTACTCACTCAAGAACAGGAGATATAATTAAACTACAAGACTATGCCACCTGCAACACCCAGAATGTTATATATGCAATCAAATGCCCTTTTGGGTTAACATACATTGTCCACATCTAAAAACTTAGGCACACTCACTATGCCTGCATATTAGTACATGGACAAACATCATGTGGATTGACTTTATGAACGGAGCATACCAATATGGGTTTCTGTTACCTCTTAATTTTAAAGCCAGTAATAGGAGCAAGCTTTTACATGTATGATCCATCTGAAACATAACTACAAATCCAATGATTTCATGTATATATAACGGGTGTTACTTTCACCGTTTATTATGAAACCACAGTATAAGGTAAGCTACACACATAGGCTAGATCCATTCTAAAACTACAATTCCCATGTTTCAAAGCATTAACGGGCACATTAATCCAATTCGGCTGACATTACCTACGTATTCTACGTCATCACGCGGTCGCATGGTGATGTTGTTGACTATATTCCCTCTGGTAGACCCAGCATGTCTGTTTCCATGGCAACGACTGTGTTCCATGCGGCACAGACATGCCGGGACTCCCTGTGTACAGCAGTAGAACTACCACCTGCCCTACACGTAAGAAACACGGATCGTCCGTAACATTTCTCCTATGAGGACCACACCATTATTTCAATATTTAATTCTTTCGCGCAACGCATGTAAGCAAATTGCTATCTGCTTCCCGTTAGGCATTCTGGCTGCAAACATAGGACAATGTGACTAAAGGAGACATAATTACTCACTCAAGAACCTCTGTTACCTCTTAATTTTAAAGCCAGTAACAGGAGCAAGCTTTTACATGTATGATCCATCTGAAACATAAATACAAATCCAGTTGTTTCCTGTATATATAACAGGTGTTACTTTACTGTACCTTTACTGGGGATTTTCCCATCTGTCCTCAGCCTGTCCTACAGCCATATGAGTCCCACGGCGCATCCGATGTTCCCATGGTGTGCCTTCCCTGATTACTGCTGGAGCGGGAGGCACAACTACTACCTCTATCCTCCTTGCTCGCCATCTGTTTCCCATTCATCCTGTTCCTCCCTTGTCCCTAGTACCACATCCCATAATCTTTCTAGGAGGGTGGACGCTTATTCGACACTACTGAAGCATGCCACTTCTCTTTCTACTTGTTCAGATTCCATACCTGTGATGGCATGTCCTTCCTCCAAATCCACATTTACTCCCTGATTTATCTAACATAACGAGGATCTGACCATGCCTCCAACTCCCTTCCTCAACCTCCTTCACTTGCCTATTACCTTCTTTCTGTTCTTTACCCCTGCTCTGTTATAACCACATTACTTCATTCTCCACAAACTTTACTGCCTTTTCCCATTTTCATTGTTCCTGCCTCTCTACTACCATCCACAATCTATCTTCTATTCTAGGGACGGGGGCACCTCCTCCCTTCTAAACTCTTCATTACTCCTTGGTCTTACAGTTCTCTCCTCTTATTTCTTCAGCTCCAATTCCGGTGATGATCTAAATGCCAAATATACTTTTCTCATTCCAACTTCTATTTGAGACCCATCAATAACTTTTACTAAAGAAGGTGTTATCCTCCTGTTCCCTTCATGATCCCATCTTTCGAAGATTGGAGATGATGGAGGTGTCACCCTGTCCATCTTATAACTATTGGAGTGGTTACCGGAGAGTATGGAGGTTCAAATTCAGGGTTAGTATATCCTTCTGCGGGTGACAAAGGATAGCACTCATATGGGGGCAGTGCACAGGAAGCTCCTACACCCTCCTTTCCTGTCCCCTCCTCAACAGTCAAAATGTTATGGGTCTTCCTGTCCTTCTCATGCAACCTCCATCACTCCAAGATATTCAAACTATTTTCCAATTTTGAACTTGTATACTTAGTTACTTGTAAAGTATGCACATTTTCCAACCTACCCTAATCATAAAACGCCTTTTTTGCACAGGAATTAAGCATTTTGCATTTCCCAAAACCATTCTCAATGGTATTTTAAAATCTTCACCTTATATCCAGGGCGCACCTGACATAAATGATTCAATGGGGTCACCATACTCAAGACCAATCTAACTCAAACACATTTTCAAAAATCACGATATAAACCCCAAGAACCAATCCCACAGCACGAACAATCACTACCCACAATAAATCCCCTTTTCCCTTGCCTTTTCTTATAAAAAAAAAAATTCCCGCACACACTCTCCTTACTCACCTCCCCCAAAACCATCTTGATAATCGGACACTCCTCAGGCATACACTAAAGACAGCATATTTATCAAAACACACACTAGCCAAAAATCATCTTTACGTCTCTGAGATTTTTCATTTATTCAAGCATAAAAAGGAGTGCAATGTTTTCTACTACAGAACTGCTGTCTCTCTCTTAACTAACACAACACTCTTGACTAGAGTGCTGTCTTTTCTTGACTACAGGAAGATACCCTTTACTACTTTGACTAACCAAGAAAAAGCAAGGCATATGCTCCTTCTGCACAATCAATACAAAGTAAGGGGCTCCCAAGGCTACATGCTAGAAAGTTATATACAGGTGGTTTTACCATAAGATGCCACCTCACCCTAAGGCAAGGGCTCCTGCCAACCAGTCAAGCAACATGAAGGGTATCAAGACTATCCTTACAATGGAGGTGCAGGTGCGGCAGACCACACCTCTAAAATAACAAACTAGGTAAAAGCTTACGACATTCATTCACTTCTTCAAAAACACTTACTCTTCCAACCTACTTGACTTCATCTAACCTTATACAGACATGTCTTGCCCTATCCAAGAATACAAAAAAGGACCCCTTATTTCTTCTCCCCTGTTACACTCTTGCTTTACTTGGCAAAGGTGCACTCTCATGAAAGTGAACGCCAAAGCGCTTTGACGTCTTGCTCCTTTAATATGGCCTGTACATCCCAGCCATTGTACCACACCTCCTGGGTGGGGGGGCAGACAAGCCTCTAACCAATATGCTACCTGTAGCCTTCCTCCTGGTTGAGCATGAAGACTGATCCCAGCAGAGAAAGACTGCCGCCAAGCTGGGCAGACTGTCTCTGAGAGTGTGGGGCCCACCGAGGATGACAAATCTAGAAGTGGGCCTTTTGATCACCATAACTGAAAGCAGGACCACTCTTAAATAGTACTTACACTCTTTGTCCATAAAGCAAGTTTATTGTACAAACGGCCCGGAGGGGTTGGATGACATTAAAGAGTCAAACTAATCTGTCTCCCTGAACCACACTAAGAGCACACATTTTATACAATTTGCAACAGTTAAAACACTTGCAAATGTTTTGTTACAGAATCAACCCCCCCACACATGATTGGTTAAACCTATACAATGTAAACATATTCCCTTCAGTTCCCACACTTCTTATTGAATACGTTCATCGAAGCACCATCCTCTTTAACTTACAATTGCATGTTTCATATTTAAACTACACACCTCTCTGGGGTATTTCCATATTTGGTCATAGGCTCATCTCCTAGTTACACAGTTTACACAACTTACAAATAATTTCAATTATCACAGGTTCCATCTGGTTAGAAACCTTTACCCCTAGTTGTGACTGAAACAGCTATGGTATGAAAATACCATTGATGTGAAGAGGAGGAGAGTAAACACATTTCCTTTTGATTTATTGTTGCTGGTTTTATTGCCCAAACATGTTGGTGTCCAAATTTCATTCCAAACTATGCGACTTACCATTCCAGCCCACATGGCCCCAACCCATACCTTAACAACTCTATTGAAAACCCATGATCTATCGGTGATCCTTTCCACGCATGCAACCGCTATCAGGTTTAATTGTCCGTCCCTAAAATCCAGCTCTAACAGAGGACCGGAATCCTCCTGTGATTCAATATCAGACTCCATATACTTCCATGATTGCATCTACCCTTCACAGTAGGCCATACAAAAGGCCTGCCCAAAGCTGACCATACGACATTCACTGCAGCTGGTGCTGTCTTTCCCCAACCTTGTAAAACTAGTTTCTCAGTCACACAGAGTTCAATTGCCCAACCCAGGTTTTCAGCCAGCACAATTCCTAACTTATCAGAGAACTCTTCGGCAAAACAGATCTGTATATTCATGCTTCCTAAAACATATTTCCTTAGAGACCGCTATGTGTGTGCACCTATACATCTATGTTCAGGACTACCACATCCCCATACACTGATTTTCCCATTGCAAATCTCCAACCTAGCATATACATGCAGAGCTCCTCGCTGCCTGGTTGGTAGCGCTATGTGGCCTGAAACATCTATATTACGTTTATAGTGTATCAGCAGTTTTGACATTTATCTTGATGCGCAAATGCAATTAAAAAATGTATCAACTAAAACACAAACAACACTAAAAATAAAGCATATTTCATTCCCATTGGCTACACTAGATTCATGCTTAATTTCCACATTATGTTAACATTTCTGTCATCCCAAGCCACTAGTATGTCCATGCATTTCAAACTACTCTTTACTCATGGTTCCCTTATCAACTATCCCAACAAAACACACCAAGCCATAGATTTAAGTCCCAAAATCCTAGGAGGGGCTGATCCACAACATAGCCTGAGAAAAAGTGAAAGTCCACATACCTCAGGTCAGGGTGAGAGCCTGAGAAGAGGTGAGAATCTGAACACCCTCAAAAAGGCGCGGGAAACATGATACAGAAAGGGACTAAGAGCCCGAGCCAGGGTGATAGTCTATCTACCCTAAGCCTGCGGGAGAGTCTGTAAAAGAAAGGCCTAACCAATACCCAGACCGAAAAGGGGCGAGTTTCTGAACGCCCCATGTGGGGGTAAGATAAAAACAATACAAAAAGGGACTGATAGCCCGAAGAGTGTGAGAGCGGGAACAGGAGAAAACAGCCCAAGTAGGGCTGAGAGTCCTAAAACCCCATGATGGGGTAGACAACTTGAAACCCCACTAAAGGGCTGTAACTGAAGCGTTCTAGAGCAAATCTGAGTGGCACGCCAAATGAGACATTTTGAAATGACTCGATCAAGAATTTAAATGAATAAAATTTACAAATAGCTTGTCTACAGAAAAGAATTGCCTGTAATTCTCTCGCTAGTTTACAACACATACATTCATTTGTATCAATCAAATCTATGTATAAATACATTTCTAACATCAATAGTCAATGTACATTCAATGTGGCTGTTTAATATATTTTTAATTTGTTCAATGACAGATAATTTAATGCATTTTATTTTCTCCATCAATGATGAGTTGATGTCAGAGAAAGGTTTCAAGTGAACATTTAGTTGCAGTTTCTCTTAAGCCATTGACAAGTATGGGCACAAGAGAAAAGCAGGCGTGTATGTAAAACACAAACTGTAGTAGGTAGCCTTAAGAATCCATAGGCTTAGGTTTAGGGAAACTGTGTTCTCATGTTTAGAGAGCACAACATATCGGTCTGCTTATAATTCCCTCAAAGGTGAAAACAATATTACTTTGGAGGAATAGGAATAAACCTCTCAATCCTACTTGACAATTCAAATCTGCCTAATACAGGGTGCTCCCTCTTACAAAATGGGCCTCATTACCAGTTTGGTGGTATTTTGGTGGTAAATTCACAGAAAAACCACCAAATGCAATGACTGTTACTGCCACTTTTTACCTCAAATTTAACACATGATTGCAACACAAGCTGACTTTGGTATCCGTTTCTCTGACTCACCAGCTGTGCTCTCTTTATTAGAGTTGCTTTGTTGTAGGAGCCAAGGCCTGACCTTCCCTGACCATTGTGTTGGGACATGTCAGGTATATGGCTCTGGTGTTAGTCCATTGTCACTTGTGGTGAACTGTCCATGAAAAAATATTTGTGTCAGGAAAGGGGTTGGGGGTTGAGTTCCTAGTTATCCTACCTGGCAGGATGTGGTAACGGTGTTACAAGGAAGGGGATCCCACATCTCACCCTCCGGTGTCCCACTTCCACTCCCTGAAGGCCCCTCATCCAGGTGATCCTCCACACTATTCCACCCCCAGGAACTGAATCCAAAAGTGTTGGCCGTTTCCTGGCCACCTGGATGACAGATCCCCACGGACTTATAGGTGAGACATGTAATTATGGTAAAGTTGGTGTTTCCATAGGAAGACATTTTTTTGGGTGGCTTATAACTTCGCTCCCTCTGGACGAATCCTCACCAAACTTTGCAAAAAAAGTATATGGCCCACTCTGAATTTTTTTTTTGCAAAGTTTGGAGAGATTTGGTCCAGGGGGGACAAAATTATAGGGGGGGTCCCAAAACTTTTGTTTTTTCCAATAGACATAATGGGAAAAAACTTTGCGCACGCCTGCAGCCCAAACCGCTGGACGGATTTACACCAAATTTTGCAGCAGGAGCGGGGGCTTGGTCCCGAAAGCATGCTTTTGCATATTTGGTGTAAATCCGTCCAGTAGTTTTTTTAAAATGACCAAAATGTAAGGCAAAGAAATTTGTTATATCTCTGTTCGCTCTGCGGACGGACTTCCCAGTTTGCTCCGCGGACAGTGCCCTGTTTGACCGAGCGGCTTGCGTGATGTCCGCGGACATGCAACATGTTCGCTGATTGGACGGCGTGGTGCGTGAAGCGCGTCAGATTTTCTGTGGCGCCCGCCATCGTGCATTCGCCGACGACCGCAGTGAAACTTGGATTAAAAATTGTATTTAGTGGAGTGTGTTGGTGTGTAAGAGTGTTTGGGGAGGGTGGGGAATTATGAGATAGGTTAAATGTTCTGTTTTTTTATGTGCTAGACACTTTTGTTGTGTTCGATTTGTCTGCGGACAGCACGGCTGTTCTGAAATTTTCTATATAAACTAAATGGTGGGGTTTTCTGAGGACGGCGTATGTGTCCGTTTTGTTCGCAAGCAAGCTAAAATTGAGCTAAGAACACTCGCAGTGTCCTTAAATGTTCGTACATAAACAAAATGGGGATGTCCTGAGGACGCTGCCCGTATTGTACTCTGGCAAGTTGAATGTGTTCTAAGAACACTTGCGGTGTCCTGAAATGCTCTGATTACTTAGCGGCAATCTTCATTACTCCTAGTCCTACTCTTCCTCGTCACAGTACTGACGACCCTCCTCACCCTCCCTGCGGGGAAGGTCCCATGCCCCGGCTTGGTAATATGAAACTGAGTGATGTGAATGTGGGGGAGGAGTTATAGGAATTTAAAGAAATAGAAGAAGGTCCTGTGTCGGAGGCAGGGGCCTCATGAAGTAAGTACTGGGACGAGGAAGAGTGGACGTGGAGGTAATGTTTGCAATTAAACAAAATGGGGATGTTCTGAGAACGCTGTTTGTACGGTTTGTTGTCAGGTTGAAAGTGTTCTAATAACCCTCCTTATGTCCGTTGACATTACAATTTCCTATGGGCCTTCCCCCACTTTTTGTCCACTAAACAAACGATAAATCAGGCTGCTGTGCGCCCACATTATGTGATAATCCTATCACTTGCCCCATTGACTTAGCTGACCTGCTTTTGCGACACTAAATCATATCTCTTGCCCCTAAGCCTGACATTATCAAAGCATTCATATTCCCCGTCTCTCTCCGTGACGTTACAGGGTGCGTAGCCAAAAGCGCCCAGTCGTCTCCAGTCCTACGCGACTTTACACAGAACCCGGAAAACAACACAGATCATCTCACAACACAGTGCGCCACAATTCGGTACATGAAACTGTGATTTAAAAGCAAACAGCAAGATTGTACATTTAGTAAAGTACTTTTATTTGACATCAAATGTTTAGAGAATATTCAGCGATTTGCATTTGTCTTTGCTGTCGATCCGCAAAAGTTAATCTTGAGTCACGCGCTGTTCCTTTGCGGTACACAGGGTGTTGGTTTATGATAAAAGAAGCACTATGGTCGCACTGATAATCAGAAGGCTGTTCCAACAACGAGACATTAGACCACCATGATGGTTGGTATGTTGCTTCTAGCCGCTAGTACCGCATAAGGGCATATTGGTCCTTGGCGATTGTCCCATAAAATGGTGAGGGTCATGAAGTTGTTTAGAAGTAGCTGCACCTGGCAGTTAAAAAATCTGTCGGCCGGGGTCTGAAAATCATGGCATTGACAGTAGGGAAGGATGTACCTGTTTTAAAAACATAAATTAGTCTCACGAGCCGATCTTCATTAAAAATATTCATTTAATTTATTAGGGCGTGAAACTATTTGCTAGCGAGGATAGTGCAACAGAGTATGTTAACTTATTCCTACTAACCCACCCTCTCTCCTCTGCCTTTTTCAGAGCCATCTGAGCGCCAGGGGACCACTTCGGCGGTGATAGTGCGCGGTACAAAACAATATGCCACATTGAACAAACAAGTACAACTTAACCGGGCTTTAACGCCACGCTATTGTTATTATATTCCAGTATAAAATAATCTAAAGTGCTACTTACATTACATTGGCATTTTCCATTGTCTACGCGTAAATACGACTCCGTCTGTGCCAACAATCTTTCTCATAGTGATATAATATATAAAAGCGATTTAGTTTCAGAAATTTCATCCTTATCGTCTCTTATGTTTTTGCACCCCTCCTTCAAAAGACGTCTTTTGGCACGATCCCTGTCTGTCAAGGTCAAAAAACAAAAGAACCTTATAGTGCGAGTCGTGGGCCACTCCGGCCCGCGAGCAAAACATGGAAGCAGCTGACCTTCACTGTGAACGAGCATAAATTCTTACTTTGCAACATTCTGTGTAAAACCATCCCTGAGAAATAGTTTTTTACACTCCATCTTTGTATATTGTCTGCGTGTTAATGAAAAAAGTTTGTTAGAGGGAGTTTATGGTTAACTTGCGCTACTAAAAACCTATGAAATTCAGTAAAAAAACTTTGTTAACGGGACGTTATGGTTAAGTTGCGCAACTAAAAACCTATGAAATTCAGTGAAAAAACTTTGTTAAAGGGACGTTATGGTTCCAAGTAAAACCGAAAAACCCCTGAAATTCGCCAGTTATGGTAAGCTAAGCAACCATAACTCGCGCCACCACCATGCACTGCTAAGCCTAACACCCAGGACATCAAAGATGACATCACACATGTCATTGATGACATCACATGTGCATTTACCTTTCATGAAAAGTCTGTACAAGGGATTCTTAGTGTAATGCTAATAAAAAAAGTGTCAAAGATTATTGGAATAAATATCAAGTGCTAATCAATGCATTAAGCTATGCATTGATATAAATAGCATTCTATTATTAACTTCAATCCAGTATACTAAGGTACTCATGTAGAAACATAGGCATTGTGTGCAGCATACATGATGGAGGTGCAATATTCATAAGCTTTCCATGTTGAATAGTGAAATGATAAATGTTTTCATATTAGAGTTTTGCGTACAGTGAAACTTGTGATAAGTAGGTAATAAAACCCATTTACTACATAATTGCATTATTATAGACAAATCACAAAGAGACAAGGGAAATGAAGTAAGAAAAAGAAACAGCAATAGTAGCAGAAAGTGTTCATAACTTTACTGATTACCTTTATGCAGAGAAATAATTATATCACATGATGTGTCTGGACCCTAAGGAAAATAGTGTGAGTACAACATATAAAAATATGAGCATATACAGGGAAAGTACAGTAATAAAAAAACATCAAAAGTATCAGAAAGTGTTGATAAATCTACTGATAATTTTAATGCACAAAAAGGATTGCTGTCTTTCAAGGTTGTGTCTTCCCCTATGTGTATGTTTCATATGATATGACTAGACCATAAGGGAATTATTCTAAGAACATACTTGAAGGATAAATCTCTGAATATAGAAATTTACAATTTTTAGTTCCTGACTGTTACTGAAGAAAATCATGTGGCCTAGATATGTCAGGAAAGGAAAAAAGGGGGAGTCAGACATGTGATGTCATCAGTGATGTCATCAATGACATTTGTCCCGTTAAAGTTTTTTTACTGATATATATATATATATATATAAAACACACATGCCCCTACGCGGTTGTAGCACTACAAAAAAACACTTGCAAGCATGTACAAAAGAGCACCAGCACAAAAGACCTTGCTACTTTAAAATAACACCTTTATTGTAACATTTTACAGCACATAGTTAAGACAGAGGCAACAGAATTCACCCCGTGACAGCCATAAGGTTGTAGAAAAACACTCACCCCACGGGTGGAATAAAGTCACGTGTTCCGCCTGAATGCTCAGGCTTCCTCAGACTAATGCAAACAAATTGTGCCGGTAACACCATAGAGTATAAAAAGAAGTATATATATATATTACTGGCCCTGCTGTAGCGGCCCAGTAGTTATGGTTAAGTTGCTAAACCCACAGGAAGAGCATTATTTTAGGGTGGCTTATAAATTTGCTCCCCCTGGAAGAATCCTCATCAAACTTTCCCAAAAAAAGTATATGGCCCCCTCTGAATTTATTTGCAAAGTTTGGTGAAATTTCGTCAAGGAGGGGGCAAAGTTATAGGGTGGTCCCAACATTTCTTTTTTTCCGTAGACTGAATGGAGAAAAACTTTGCTCATGCCTACAGCCCAAACCGCTGGACGGATTTTCCCCAAATATGCGGTAGGAGCAGCAACTTGGGGCCGAAAGTGTGCTTTTATTAATTTGGTGTAAATCAGTCCAGTAGTTTATTTTAAAACAATCAAAATGTAAGTAAAAATAATTAGTGATATTTATGTCCGCTCCGCTGACACACTTCCCTGTTCACTTCGTGGGCAGGAGTCTGATTGGCTTAGAGGGCAACGGGTATCCCCAAACATTGGACGTGCCCGCTGACTAGATTGTGAAAAGTGTGAAGTGTGTCAGATTTTTTAAAATGACTGGCATCTTGGATTTGCGGACATCGGGCTGTGTCTGCGGACACAGTGGTAAAAACATATTAAAAAACACAACATTGCACTTGTCAAACTTATCAAATAATCTCTGGGGAGGTGAGGGGTGAGGAGCATGAGATGGGATATGGCTGCAAGAAGCAAAAAAATAGGTGTTTTTGTCACGAAAGTCTCAGAACAGTCAGAATGTTCGTGGACACCTCTGCATTACAGGGTTGGTGAAAAGCAGTTGTTGGATGGTTTATAACTTTGGCACCACTTAATTAAAGTGCATGAGATTTTGCACTTATATTCTTGACCTAATTCCAAATGAGTCTACACAGTTTTGTGGGATTCTGTCAAGACAGGGCGAAATTAGAAGGGGGTCCCAAAATAATATAAATGCTTATAAATGAGGTGCCATTCGAAGAATCTACACAAAGGTTTCTAAATAGATTATAGATCTAGATTTAAATGTATTTGCAAGGTTTGGTGGGATTCTGTCAAGGGGGGCAAAATTAGAGGAGGTCAAAATTATTTTAAAGGTTTATAAATAGGGTGCCATTGGACGAATCTACACAAAGGTGTGCAAAAACATTATAGATCTATGTATAAATGTTTTTGCAATGTTTGGTGGGATTTTGTCAAGAGGGGGGTTCCAAAATATTGTAAAGGCTTATAAATGTGGTGCAATTTGACGAATCTACACAAAAGTTTGCAAAAAGATTTTATGAAAGACATAAATCTTTTCATAAAGTCTGACTGCATTTCGTCAAGTGGGGGCTAGGTTTTATCACTATTGTATGCGCATATATTTGAAATTTTTGAAAAAATAAAACATGGGTGGATTTCCAGCAAACTTGTGCAAGGAGCATTGGCAAGGTTCTGAAAGCATGGTTTTGCAAATGTGCCGTGTTTTATTTTTGAACTAGTGTCATCATGTAGGTACAAACATTTGTGATATACCTTTTTGGTGACTGAGGTATAGCCAGTAGCCATGGGCATTGGCCTGTGGGATGATTGAACCCACTTGTTGCTCTGCCATGTGGCATCACAGTGTTCTGATGGTGCCAGAAACATCAAAATGGCTGCAAAACCCTTGTGCGTGCCAAAACCTCTGTAAATCGCACTCTGCAAAGCACAAAAAGATGATTGCCCAACCTACCACGCATGTTGTCAGTGGTGGAACAGAGATCTCACTCCTGAAATATGTCACTGGGCTCCACCAAAAGTGAAAATGGAGTACATAGGGAAATGCAGTGCTCTGCTAAATGAAATCCAAAAATCTGGCTTTAAATATTTGTCTTTGTTGCTGGAACTGCAGAATGTCAGTACAAAACACCCTCAAACATCCAAAATTCTTGCTGGGTGCTACAATTCACTTAGTTAAAGAAATCATTGTGAACTTACAATATCCGGAAAAGCTGAAAGCATCAAAGAAACATCCACAGCAAAAGTTGCCTGCCTGTGGAATCTGTCAAAATCCGGGTGCAGTACCCTCGGCCGCCTGAATGACAGCTGTCAGAAGCCTGAATGATGAACTTTAAACCTATATAAACTTAAATCAAATGTTTACAATCTAAGTGGCCTGTTACTGAGAGTAACCTATGTTGTAATTGTTAATACCATGGTTTAGAATCTGAGTGTTCTAGCTGCTAGTTTGAAATCACAAGTTTGTATTTAAGCTAAGGAAAAATGCAACAGAATTAACATTTAAATTTAAGCCTGGCAAAAACCACCCAAACTGGAATAACAGCTTTCCTCACAAAAGGAGGACACCCCCCCCAGCTGAAACTCAAGGGGAGGTGCAAATTGCTGGTGAGCCCAGGACTAAACAATGGACATCCTCCAGCTAAAGGAAATGCGAAGTGTGAAGGGTCATAAATGGCCTCTGCCCAGGAGAAACAGGGAGGAGATGCTCCTAGGTCCTAGGGAGAGACCAAAGTGTTGGAGCTAAACAAGCATTTGTTGCTTAACAAGGACAAAAGATACATTTTAAAAAGACTGATAACTTACTATGTAAAATTGTGCAAAATATAGAAATAACAGCCTTTTTAATGTAATTTCTGGAAGCACGGGTGAAAGGGCGCCAGGACTCTGTAAGGTGTTCTGGGAAGAAACGGCAGAAAATGTATGCCCATGTTCAACATGCACATTTGTAGAAATTTGCTCTTAAATTGGACACTCTGTTCCGGATGAAAAGGGCAAAGATCTATGAAAAGCAGACACAAGATCCCAGAGCAACGGGGCTTGGAGGAGTATCTGCTACACAAAATATGTAATCTGTATATATGATTGTTATAGAGGTTGCACATGTGGAAATATGTATTGTACCAAAGGTAGATTTTGTATTCAAGGAGCTAGGGGTGGATTCTAGGCCTCATAAACCCACACCGTAAAGGTGACACCCTGTTTTTCTCCTATTATCAAGGAAGAGAGGAGACCCTGACCAATCCCTGTCAAAGGGGCGAGCTTAGGCTAAACCAGCACACACACCCCTTTATCATAAGCATTAATAGAGAGATCTCAGCACTCATAAAAACAGACAGATTCACCCACTATCCGAATGCTGGCAGAGCACCCTGCTACAGAACTATCCATCATACTTGCTCCAGACTCCAGAAACTTGGCAAAGCAGAAAGGCCCATTACATAGCTGAACCATTTTCAGCTAGGCCTTAAATTTCCAGAACTTGAACCAACCCCAGAAACCTAAGGGGAGCGTCCAAATATGGCCGGGCTCTGCTGTACTGCTTGCCTGCTGAACTAATTATCATCAGAACCAAAAGATCCAATCCAGTCCTGTGCTGTGACCAGAGCCATTGCAGACCCGATCCAGTCCTGTGCGGTGCTGTGAACAGACCCAGTCCAATCCGATGTTCTCAGCTGTCTATTCCAGAAATAGATTCCCTTCCCTGACCAGAAATCTTGACGGACCAGAATCCTGACGGTTCTGTTTAATAACAAATCTAGTGATTATCTATAGATAGAACTGTGTCACTAGCATATGTATTGTCCACAGTTAATCCCTATCTTAAATCCATCCTATTTTGTATTCAGAACCTGCATTGTTAGGAGTACTTTTGAATTGTCTGAACTCTCTATTATATCCCTCCTATCTTCCTCCTGTGCTAGTATTGTTAAAACTATCTTTGCGTTGATATTTTACATCTGAAGAAGGTGGGACCACTGCAGGCAGTCACCCTGATCAAGTGGCTGTGTTCTTGTGTGGTATCCGTTTATTCATAGTCATCCTCTAGTGTAAGAAATCCTTTTTGTTATTTTAAAAGTGCTTACCGTTTTCCCATTCTTGCGCCTATCTGAAAAAAATGACCTCCACTAAAACATCCTAACTTTCTCAATTTTTGTGCTAGAAACTCAATTTCAATGTCTGCTTGTAGCTAACACCCACAGCTTTAATTCACATAAAACCGCTTCCCAAATCCATACGGTTCTCCCGTGATTGCGATTACCACGCACTGAAAAGTTTGCCACAAATTTCGTTTTAGTGAAATTCTGACACGTGTAAAGCAGCTTTTGATTGCTTACGACCTTCATTTTAAGATTTCACATTGTTTCTTAATATCAAATCATTGCTTGTGTTTGTGTGCAACTATCCAAAGTGGCTCCCATAAGAATTTAAACAATTTCAACAATTTAAACCATATTTAGTGTTTGTACCCACTCCATTCTCAAGATAACTTTAAAACCATTCTGTCCGCTTGCCATTCAATTCTGTTTTTCTCTTGTGTTGCTCGGGGGAAATTGGGATTGATATTTTTTTTTAATTCTGCCATTCCTGAATACCTGCTCTCTCTCCTATCACTTTACCTTGCCTATTGGGGGTTTGAGGGGTGTGCAGGGGGAAATAGTAACCACACAGCTATTTGTTCTGAACACACACACAAAAGTATTATTTGTGTGCTGAATTGTTTTGCTCATTATTATTACTTGGTCTATTAAAGAGATTATTTAGTATTACATCACCCCATTGGTGATAATTGTGTACCCATTACAACACAGTGTGATTAATTTGTAAATACATAAATTCATATTTTAACTTTGCAAACCATCCTGATTCCCGGATCAGGGTGACCGGGGCAGGTGGTTCCAGGAGAGGGGTGTGATATGAGTGGTACATCGTTCAGAATAAAATAACTTTTATGCACAAGTAAATAAGGATTTCATTTGTGCATTACACGCTAGGCGTTGACTTGGGTGAGTTCCGGATTGAAATCACTTACAGATTGGGGGCTCGTCCGGGATCCTGAATTAGACATACCACTTGTGACAGTCTAGCACAGCGTGCTAACTGACGGGGTACATACACCTTGTTGGGCTACCACAATTTGCTACAGTGTAAAAACACCCTTCAATAGAAATACTAGTTGGGCCTGTTTTGCAAAGGTAAAAGTAACCCTGAGATAAGTCAGAAGGAAATTAATATTTCTGGAATGGCGACCCCAGTAGAAATTAATATGGCAAAAGAACACCTACTGCACAAATTGTTTGTCAAGGGTGAATGGGTTGAGCAGGATGAGAATGTTTGGCTGCAGGAAATCAAACAAGTCACTGCCATTGAATTAGATACATGGCAGGAGCAGGGTCCATTACACCAGGCACTTAGTGAACTGTATATGGCACCAAGGTAAAAGAAGAGCAATTTAAAATTGCCAAAATAACGGCATACTTGTTCCTCCACATTGGAGAAATACAGGAAAAATATGCTGAAAATCTCGAACTGGCGAAACGGCAAGTACAATCCCAAGATAAGGCCCAAACTGATCTGGGCTCTGCAGAGCAAAGGCTACAAAAGAGCCAAGAATCAGAGAGAGAAACCAGACAGTACCTGACAAAAGTAAAATAAGTTCTAGATCTCGTGCAGCAAGAGAGGGTAGAGCAAGACACCAAATTACTGACACTGAAAAAAGAGTGTCAAGAAAGGTTGGACTTTTTAAAACAGAGCCAACAAAAACTGGTGCAACAATCAACTTTCAATAGAGTGTGCGCAGAACAGGTGGTCATCTTACAAGACAGATAGACCAATTAGAAGAAGAAAATAATAAATTAATTCTTAAAGACCTTGAATCCCAAACAGAGTTCGATGAAGAGCGCCAGAAAGCTGGTGCATTCAAAAAACAAAGGGACGACCTGGCTGCACAGAGGGGTACTCTAATTCAGGAAATGGACGCCTTAGGCCAGGAAGTCAACTATTTAAAAATCAAGGTGGAAGAAAATAACCTGACCCTTCAGGGACTGGGTGAACTCAAAATGGACTATGAAAAGCTGTCAGAGCACACTAGGAAGGTGGATGATGCTCTGGCAAAGAATGACCAGGCCAGTAAGGACAGAACTCAGGAGGTGAGCCTCCTGCAGCAAAAAATGGCACAATACTCCCAAATCAGAGAGGAAGCACAGAGAGACAATGAGCAATGAGGCTCACTGTGAAAAAAAATGACAGGCTCCATAGACAAATAGCCATGCAGGAACAACTAATAGAGACCAGTAAGGCCTTAATAGAAGAACAAAAGGGTCAGATCCTTGCATGACATCTGGGAGTAGGGGCTGAGAGAGATGAGGTCAGATGGGAGAGGGAAACCCCTGAGCATAACCTCAGGAACCCTGGCACCAGATACTTCAATCTATTCAATTCCATGGACTCTGACACCCCTATGTCCACTGGCTCACATGAACCAAGGGCCACGGGGATGGTAAACTTCAACCCAATGGGATATATGGGGCTAATAGGTCAGCGCTTCCCAGAAATGGATGGGAGGGCATCTATGTACAGGTTCCCAAGTGCTAGGGCCATCTTCTCTGATCAGGGAGACTCCAGTGAGGGGAGAAATGGATCCTCAGAAATATAATTCACCCAGAGATCATAGAGAAAAAAAAATGGTGGGGAATTCCATGAGATTAGGCCCACTAAGAGAATACTAAAAACCTCTTCCCAGCTAGGACAGTGGGTGGGTACTCAACCAATCCGGGGAGCAAAGAAGAGTCAGAAGACCCTTCTGAGCGCCACAAGACCCAAGGAACTAGGCCCCCATATTCTGCCAGCTGTTCCCAAGCTCGCAGAATCCGGGAGAGTCTAGAAGACCAGACAGCCACCTCTGGTAGCAGTGCCTCTGTGTTAGAGGATGAGTGGACCAGTGTGACAAGGACTAAAAAGGCCAACAAAGTTAAGAAGGCTTTACTCAACGATCTCCTGAAACAAATAAAAGCTATTAGGAGCATTATCACGCCCTACCACAAAAATGCTAAATATTCGGTTTGGAAGCACCTTGAATTATTTGAGCAGATGATGGAGACTTTCCATCTGAAGGCCAGCTAAATATGTATTCAGTATGTAAAGTGGACATTTTCTCTTGAGTACTCCAGCTTCTTTGCGGGGCTGGAGTATCAGAACCATTCCAGATGGTTCACCTATAGGGCGGCCATCCTGAAACATTTTTCCATTCATAGGAACCCTTAAGAGGCTCGCAAGGCAGCCTACAACTTACAATGTGGGGAAGACCAGGCCCCACAAGAATGTGTTCAGGAATTGAAACGCATCTTTGCGCAGACCACTAGAAAGGTGCACACTGACAGTGAGGAATTTGTGAACACCTTCTTTCATGCTCTCCCTAAGTATATTATGACCCAGCTAGTGAGGGACTTTCATGAGAAAAGATCACTAGACTGGGTCATTGAACAAGCAAAGCGCATCTATGAAGTACAGAAGCCGTTGGAAAATAAAAATAGTAGCAAAAACCCCAAAACAACCCACACCCCTGCTGCTGCTAAGGTGGCGGAGTTGAAGGTTGCCCCCATTTTAGATCTGGAGATGGGGGGACCTAATAACCTTCCCACGAAGAATCCAACCAACCCCAAACTCAAAAGGCCCTCAGCCCAATCCCAAACAGGGAGCCAGGGAGGTAACCCCCACAAATGGGATCCCTAACTCCCCTGACTACATCAGCCCACGCTATAAGGGAAATAGACCCATCCTGGGCTATGTGTGGACTCCTCCAGCACAAAGGGGGACGGGTCCAACCAGACAGCAGGAAACCCAGGAAACATCCCTCCTCATTTTTCCCAGGAGGGCAGTAATCCCCAAAATGCCAGACCAAATTTCTTTCCACGGTACCTGCCAAACTTCAACCCCCAGAACAACCCTTCTTTCTTTCCCCACTTTCCTGAGCCCAGACAGCCCAATCCAGGTTAGGGGAGGCCAAGGGTGGAGGGGTACCCAAACATTCAGAACCAGGGGTATTTTGGGAGAAGGGATAGCTACCCTTCCCGGGATCAACCCAGGGTAGATCTCAGGACCCTGTACCAGCCAGAGCATGTGTCCCAACTAGAGCGCCAGGTCCAGAACATGGCACAGGATCTGGGTCACATGCTGAGGGCTCAGCAGAACCCTCAGATTAGCATGGTGGTTCAGAACTCCTCGAATCCAGGGTCTGGTGCTCCAGAACAATGACATGGAAGAACCCCGACAACCCACCGGTTCCCAGGGAGGAGGCAGAAGGGGAAGGGGGGTGTAAAGCCTCAGAGGAAACTTCCTTCCCCACCTGTGAAAAGCCCCTGGAAACCCAGGAACCGGAGCCAACATCTCCTGCCCCTGAAAGTATGAAAACAAAGGAGCAGAGGGTGGGGAGGAGAAATAAAGAGCCTAAAAAGACCCATTTTGTCGAGGAGGTACAAATCTTCCAGTTTGACGGAGAGGGATCCTCAGAGGATCCTGGGGAAAGGATCTTCTCCTTCAGGGATGGGGGTACTCCTCCCAAAGAAAAATGAGTCTCAAAGGATCCAAATCCAGACTGGGTAGATGTAGGGACCGAGTTAAAACCACCCATCATCAATACCCGGAATGACCAGCACGAAAATCCCCTGGTTCAAGCCCATGCTGGTGACAGCCTCCAAAAAAGGGGGGGGGGTAGCTCAGAATCAAAACCAGGGGAACCCAAAACCTCCCCCATATCTAGCTGAGACCTTTTTCTTACAGGGTCCCAAGATCCCAAATAAAATAATGCCCAAATCACTTCTCTGTCAGTATCCAAAGAAAGGAAATTAACTCACCAGTTTACCAAAAATGTGCATCATCATTGCCCCCTTGAGGAAAAGAAGGGAAGATCGTATATCCCGGTCCAAATACAGGGGCAATATACAATTCTGGCACTGGTGGACACTGGATCCCAAGCTACCCTTCTGTCAAAAAGGGCATCTGATAAACTGAATTTGTGAAGGGGGGACAAATACCAAATTCCTCTCACCCCTCTTCCTGGACAACTTCAGAACTTCGACAGGAAGGAAATTCCCATCTAGGGGACGGCGGATTTGGACATTAAATTTGGGCAACACAAGGTGAAGCACCCAGTCATAGTTGTGACTCCAGAGGGCACACATTGTTTACTAGGGAATGACATCCTGCGTAGTTTGTCTCCCCTATTAGATTGTGTAAACAGGGTCCTCGGGACCCAGACTAGCTGACCAATAAAATTGAAACAGAGTGTCAACCATGTTAGTTTAAATGGCACATGCCACATGGTTGAACAAAAACCTGACCAAATTGAGTTCCACTTCCAGAATAACCAAATCCCAGACGTGACAGTAATTGCAGTAGGACAGCAAACTGGTGATGGGGAGTCCTCTCTATTTCTGAAAATCAACTTTCCTTCCAGTCTTAGGTGGCATTCCACACTGGATTGAAACACTCTGAATTCTATACAAATTCACAATTAGAAAAGTCCATTCTTATAGTCCAAAAAGATGAAAAATCAGCTCAAAGCTTAGCTGATATTCAGAAAATTGGAGAGCAGTTGTTCATTCCCATTCAGTTAAATGAGGGGAAGGACTCTGTTCTCTCCGGTGTGTGTGTCAACAACGGTAAGAGCTTCATCAGTGAGACCATGTTCCGCAAACTCCCAAAAGTTCCAGCCAATCCCACATTTAAAATTTTAGACAAATGGGAAATGGACCTGGAAACACCCAATTACAAACATCTCCTGCCTAGCAGGTGCATGCTCAAAATGTCCATAGGCAACAAGAGCATAGTCCATAATTGTTGGGTCGTGCAATATGTCCCTGCTGCATTTTATTTAGGCAGTGACATTCTCAATCACTTTTCCATTAGTTTGGACCTAATAAACTTCAAAGCTTGGTCCCAATTAGCGGGTAAACCCATGGACTTTGATGACCCAAAGAAAGCATTTTGGTCAGCTCAACTGCTGCCATATGCAGTTGAAATTCATATTGGAAAGGAAGTCACCATCCCAGAATGGACCCGACAATAATCACTGGAAGTAAAAATTAAAAGAGAACAGAAACTGAAAAATCCTGACGCCTATGTCCTTCTTAATGCTCATTTCCAACAGCAATGGTTGGGGGTAAACCCAACACCACTAGTCAACATAGAACACAACACCATTCCAATAGAGGTGGATAACAGCGACCTAAAGAGTATCACTCTGGGCGCAGCCACTATTATTGGAATGGCGGTTGATGACCAACATTTTTCCATAGATTTAGGTAATGAACTGTTAGGACCAATCCCCAAGGACTGTTTTGATGGTGATAGCGACGATGACACAACACCCGACAGGATCTTCACCCAGCATGGGGGGAATTTCCTGGAGTACTCTTCCTGCCCTTATGGTAAAGAAGATGTGACCTGTGACTTCAGGAGGGATGAGGTGATATTTCAAGTCCAAGAGGACTGCCTTCCCTACCTGAAGCCATCAGTCCAAATCAGCACTTTGACCAGGGACTTCTCCACCCAGCTGGAGGAGGCCGCTGATATAGCCAAACCGGAAGTCTTTCCAGGCTTCTGGCAGATGGTTGAAGAGAGAGTCAACCTAGCTAATGCCTGTGACACTCTGGAGCGAAATCAAAAATTTAAACAATTTTTCTTAGATTTTCAAGATCTCTTTGTGGTGGACTCATATGACTCTGGTGTGACCGACATCCACACCACAACAATTCCCACAGACCCTGGCATGACTCCAGTGTTTGTGAGGCAATATTGCTTGCCTCTCGCATCAATGGAGTCCCTTACTGAAATAATTAAGAACCTTGAGTCCCGTTGGATAATCCGTCCAGTCCACAGCACCTTCAATAATCTGGTGCTGGGAATTTTGAAACCAAAAGGCCAGTGGAGACTCTGTGCTGACCTAAGGGAGCTCATAAAATGGGTCCATACTTCCCGATGGCCTCTTCCCTATATTGACCAAGGGCTGGCCCAGATCCAGGGGTCAAAGGTATTTACTGCCATTGACCTGACCAATGGGTATTGGACTGTATCTGTCAGTATGGAGGACCAATACAAGCTGGCCTTTACCTTCAGGGGGCAGCAGTACACTTGGACCCCGACTCCCTTTGGATACATCAACTCCAGCAATGTATTTAACATCTTTATACAAAAGGCCATGCCCGACCTCAGTGAAAGGGGTAACCTTGCCTATGTAGACGATGTTGTAGTCAAAATCTCAACTGTGGAGGAACACATAGCAGAGATCTGTTATGTGCTGACACAGTTGAGGGCTGCTGGAGCAAAACTCTCCTTTCAAAAGGCACAGTGGTGCAGAACCTGTGTCAATTGCTTGGGGCATGAGATAACTCCTCAGGGTCTCTGTCCCCAGGAAAAGAAAGTGGAAGCACTCCAGAAAACAAAAGACCCCACAACTCTGCGGGAACTAAGGATTACGCAGAGATCATAAGACCCCTGATCCATCTTTTGAAGGGGGGGTCAATTGGGAGTGGGGTCCAGAACAAGCCAAGGCAGTAAGATAACTCAAAAGAAGCCTCTCACAAGCGCCTTGCCTAGTTTACCCTGTCAAAAATAAGGAGTTCTTCTTGGAGACAGGGTTCTAAAATACATGCTTGACTACGGTATTATATCAAAAGCATGACAAGGTCAATAAAGTAATCTCCTATGCGAGTAAGACTTTCTCCTCTGTGGAGGAAAAATGCAACGCTTGTGAGAAGGCACTCCTGGCAATGGTGTGGGCATTGAAGAATTACCGCCCTTTTATCCAGGGGGAACACATCATAGTGGAGACTCCACAGCAACCTTTGCAATATCTTCAGAGTATCAGAATCCGGGCCGGAAAATTACTTCCTGGAATCTGTCAATGCAAGGTTTTCCTGTGGAGGTCAGATATGGCCAAAAGAATAAGAGTCCACTCGTGCAAGGTCTGGCTGACTTGCATGATTGCGCCAGAGAAAACTGTCTCGAGGACGAAAGTCTTAAAATAAAGGACAACATGGAGGCCTACCTTAATTCCATACACAAAGTCTATGAAGAAGACCAGTGTGAGGGAATGCCCACTGTCTATGGGGATGAGTGCTCCTACCATGTTGACAGCAACAGGGAAAAAGAATGTGTGGCCAGCGTAGGGAATGCATGGGTGAATGATGCTCCAAAACCCTCCGCTGGGGACAAAATTGGTCCCCGAAGTAGTCAAGTGGCATAGCTGATGTCTGTGCATCAAGCAATCCTCACTGCTGTCCAACACCAACTCCACAAACTGGTCATAAACACTGATTCAGATTATGTACTGAACAGGTTCTTGGAGCACCTGGTTAACTGGAAAACCAGAGGCATGCTATGTGCTAATAACAAACCATTGAAACATGGGAAATTAATACAAAATATTGATTATCTGGTCACCTCGAATGGGATGACCATCTACTGGAAAAAGATCAAGGGTCATTCTTAAGTAGAGGGACCAAACAAAACTGGAAATGACCTAGCTGATCAGCTGGCCAAAACCGGAGCCATCCAAGGGGATCTACTTGAGACCGAATCCCTGTTGGGGGAAATCCAGGCCATTGCTATCACTAGGTCCCAGACAAATGCTCACAATGAACTCTCAACTGCACAATGGAGTAAGGAGCCCCAGACGCTGATTTGATTACGGCTCAAAAAGGGGATCCACAATTGGTACGTTTTATCAACACATTGAGGACCCGGAGAACTTTTCCCTGACGGATATCGATTACATTGGGAAAGAGAACCTCAGAGTGTTGATGAAATGTCCAAAAATGTTCCGAATCCAAGACAGTTTGTTGGTGAGAGGTTCCCTAGCTGGCCATGACCAGTGGGTGGTTCCTTCCTCATTCCAAAGCCTGATGCTAAGTCACACCCATGATGCGGCCACAGCCGGTCATCGGGGGTTTCTTACAATACTAGTAATCTTGTGAGAGGTTGCATACTGGCCACACATGGGGCAGGACCTTGACCAATACTTGAAGGGGTGTCTTGTGTGTGCACAATTTCAGCCAATATCACTCACACACCTCCAAACGAGGGGGATGACACTGCCTTGGTCAGTTTCATGATTCGCTACTCTAGGGGGAACAAGTACATGTTAACCGTAACATGCTTGTTCACTAAATGGGTGGAATGTCTCCCTGCCCCAAATTTCAAGGCAGAAACAGCAGCTGCCCTGATGATCAACCACATCTTCTTGCGTTATGGACTACCCCAAAGGATTGAGTCAGACCGAGGTAGCCACTTCACTAGCGAAGTGATGACAAAGATGTGGGAGATACTTGGGTTCAAAAGGAAACTATATAATGACTACCGGCTAGCCTCTAGTAGTGGAATTGAGATATACAACAAGACTATTGTGAGCATATTAAAAAAGTTTTTGCAGATTCTGGGCCAATTTGGGACATTCAATTACCTCTTGTCCTGATGGCCATTAGATCTACCCCTTCTACGGCAACAAGTTCTCCATTTGAGCTGATGACTGGACGAAGGACAGTGCTACCCCAGCATCTGCTCCACATAATCCAAGAGCAGACTTTGATAAATGCCTCCACAACTCATGAGTATGTTGAGAATCTGAGAAAACACCTTCAACATGCTTTTGCCTATGCTCAGCGGAATCTAGAAAGATCAGCAGACAGTATGAAGACCCACTATGACCTTAAAACAACAAAAAAAGAATGCCAAGTAGGAGACCGAGTCTACTTGTACAATGTACTAAGGAACCAAGCCAAACAGTGCAAATTCCTCCCTACTTCGCGGGGTCCTTTTGAAATTGTAGACAGAATCTCACCAGTCGCCTACAAAATCTGCATCCCCAAGGGCAGTTTAGCAGAAGGGGAAGACAAGTGGGTCCACATCAACCAGCTGAAGAGTTGCCATCCCAGGCATACTCTGCAGCAAATAGAGGAGCCAACCAGAAACCCAGAGGGGTACATTCCAGATCCCTAGAAAAATTCCAGCTGTTAAAACCATTCCACCTGTTAAAACCATTAGTAAATATAGACGGGGAATAGTGTATTTGTATGTCAAATGTATGCGTCAGCCCCATTACATGAATAGTAGTGGGGAATTTCCATAACCATGCTCTGTTCTGTCTCGTAGCACTGAAACCAAAGATTCTAAGTACCAAGGAGGACCACTCGGGGACCGGGAGGAAAGACCCAAGGGGCCCGGAGTATCGCTCCATACTCTCATCCTGAACCGGCGAGGAGAGCATGTCGATCCAGACGACTTTCTCCACCTGGACCATAGAAAGAAAGAACATTGCAATCTCCCGACTTCCCCTTGACGGACGGTCAAACTCAAGTTGTGAGGGGTGCTCTGTGGGATGATTCAACCAACTTGTTGTTCTGCCATGCAGCATCACTGTGTTCTGATGGTGCCAGAAACATCAAAATGGCCGCAAAACCCTTGTGCTTGCCAAAACCTCTGAAAATTGTGCTCTGCAAAGCACAAAAAGATGGCTGCCCAATCTACCACGCATGTTGTCAGTGGTGGAACAGAGAGCTCACTCCTGAAATATGTGACTGGGCTCCACCACAAGTAAAAATGGAGTACAGAGGGAAAAGCAGTGCTCTGCCAAAGGAAATCCAAACATCTGGCTTTAAATCTTTTTCTTTGTTGCTGGAACTGCAGAATGTTAGTACAAAACATCCTCAAACATCCAGAATTCTTGCTGGGTGCTACAATTCACTTAGTTCAAGAAATGATTGTGAACTTACAATATCCTGAAAAGCTGAAAGCATCAAACAAACATCCACAGCAAAAGTTGCTGCCTGTGGAATCCGTCAAAATCTGGGTGCAGTACCCTCGGCCGCCTGAATAACAGCTGTCAGAAGCCTGCATGATAAACTTTAAACCTATATAAAATTAAATAAAATGTTTATAATCTAAGTGGCCTGTTACTGAGAGTAACCTATGTTGTAATTGTTAATCCAATGGTTTAGAATCTGAAATAATTGTTCTAGCTGCTAGTTTGAAATTACTAGTTTGTTTTTAAGCTAAGGAAAAATGCAACATAATTAACATTTAAATTTAAGCCTGGCTAAAAACCACCCAAACTTGAATAACAGCTTTCCTCACAAAAGGAGGACACCTCCCCCCAGCTGAAACTCACGGAGAGGTGCGAATTGCTGGTGAGCCCAGGACTAAACAATGGACATCCTCCAGCTTAAGGAAATGCGAAGTGTGAAGGGTCTTAAATGTCCTCTGCCCAGGAGAAACAAAGTGGAGATGCTCCTGGGTCCCAGGGAGAGACCAAAGGGGTGGAGATAAACGTCCATTTGTTGCTTACCAAGGACAAAAGATACATTTTAAAAAGACTGATAACTTACTATGTAAAATTGTGCAAAATATAGGAATAATGGTATTGTTAATGTAATTTCTCGATGCACGGATGAAAAGGCTCCCGGACTCTGTGATATGTTCTGGGAAGAAACGGTGGAAAATGTGATATTACACAAAATGTATTTCTGATAGAAGTATGAAACTTGATACACCAATGCCCATGTTCAACACGCACATTTGTAGAAATGTGCTCCTAAATTGGACATTGTGTTCCAGATGAAAAGGGCAAAGTTCTGTGAAAAGCAGACACAATGGGCCTCATTACGAGGTAGGAGGTAGCCATGGTGCTAGCAGCATCATGGCTACCCCCTTACCGCATTCCGAGTCCTTGTTCCTGAAATAGGGACTTACCGGGTCATTCCAACCTTGGAGGATCCGGTAAGTCCCCATTCCGGGAACCATTCCCCATTTCCTTTTGAGCCCCCATAGGGCTCAATGGGAATGGGAATGGAGCTAATAACGGTACAGCAATTTGCGGTACCGTTATTAGCTCTGAAGTTCCTTAACGGGTCCCTTCCATAATGCCTGGTAAAGCCAGGTGTTAAGGAAGGGACCCGCTAAGGGACCTTGGAATAGGGTGGTAAGAGACTACCAGCACCGGTGTCCTTACCGGTGCCGGTAATCCCTTACCACCTACCTCGTAATGAGGCCCAATATCCCACAGCGACGGGGCTTGGAGGAGTATCTGCTACACAAAATATGTAATCTGTATATATGATTGCTATAGAGGTAGCACATGTGGAAATATGTATTGTACCAAAAGTAGATTTTGTGTTCAAGGAGCTAGGGGTGGATTCTAGGCCTCATAAACCGACACCATAAAGATGACACCCTGTTTTTCTTCTCCTTTGAAGGAGGAGACCCTGACCAATCCCTGTCAAAGGGGCGAGCTTAGGCCAAACCAGCACACACACCCCTTTATCATAAGCATAAATAGAGACAGCTCAGCACTCAGAAAAACAGACATATTCACCCACTTTCCGAATGCTGGCGGAGCACCCTACTGCAGAACTATCCATCTTACTTGCTCCAGACTCCAGAAACGTGGCAAAGCAGAAAGGCCCATTGCAGAGCTGAACCATTTTCAGCTAGGCCTTAAATTTCCAGAACCAACCGCAGAAACCTAAGGGGAGCATCGAAATACAGCCGTGCTGTGCTGTACTGATTGCCTGCTGAACTAATTATCATCAGAACCAAAAGATCCAATCCAGTCCTGTACCTTGCTGTGACCAGAGCCATTGCAGATCCGATCCAGTCCTGTGCCGTGCTGTGAACAGACCCAGTCCAATCTGATGTGCTCAGCTGTCTATTCCAGAACCAGATTCCCTTCCCTTACCAGAAAACTTGATGGACCAGAATCCTGACGAGTCCGTTTAAAAACATATCTAGTGAGTATATATAGATAGAACTGTGTCACTAGCATATGAACTGTCCATAGTTAATCCCTATCTTAAATCCATCCTATCTTGTATTCAGAACCTGGATTGTTAGGAGTACTTTTGAATTGCCTGAACAATCTATCCTATCCCTCCTATCTTCCTTCTGTGCTAGTATTGTTAAAACTATCTTTGCACTGATATTTTTCATCTGAAGAAGGCGGGACCACTGCAGGCAGTCACCCTGATCAAGTGGCTGTGTTCTTGTGTGGTATCCATTTATCCATAGTCATCCTCTAGTGTAAGAAATCCTTTTTGTCATTTTAAAAGTGCTTCCCGTTTTCCCATTCTTGCGCCTATGTGAAAAAAATGACCTCCAGTAAAACATCCATAACTTCCTCAATCTCTGTGCTAGAAACAACATCTCAACATCTACTTGTAGCAAACATCCACAGCTTTAATTTGCATCTAAACAAGTTTGCCATTAATTTCGTTTTAGTGAAACTCTGACACGTATAAAACAGCTTTTGATTGTTTCTGACCTTAATTTTAGGATTTTATATTGTTTCTTGGTATCAAATCATTGCTAGTGTTTCTGTGCAACTATCCAAAGTGGCTCCCATAAGAATGTAAACAATTTCAGCAATTTAAACCATATTTAGTGTTTTTACCCAATCCATTCTCAAAACTTTAAAACCATTCTGACCGCTTGCCAATCAATTCTGTTTTTCTCTTTTGTTGCTGGGGGAAATTGGGATTGATATTTTGTTTGAATTCTGCCATTCCTGAATACCTGCTTTCTCTCCTCCTATCTCTTTACATTGCCTATTGGAGGGGGGTTGAGGGGTGTGCACAGGGAAATAGTAACCACACTCCTATTTGTTCTGAACACACACACAAAAGTATTATTTCTGTGCTGAATTGTTTTGCTCATTATTATTCCTTGTGTATTAAAGAGACTTAGTGTTACATCGCCCTATTGGTGATCATTGTTTACCCATTACAACATAGTGTGATTATTTGTAAATACATAAATAAATATTTTAACTTTGCAAACCAGCCTGATTCCTGGTTCAGTGTGACTGGGGTGTTCCTGGAGAGGGGTGTGATATGTGTGGCCATTGTCCAGAATAAAAGATCTTTTAGACACAAATAAATAAGGATTTCAGTTGTGCATTACACGCTAGGCGTTGACTTAGGTGAGTGCCGGATTGAAAACACTTACAGGCCAGATTGTTCGGGTCATGGAATAAGGTCATGATCTGGACAATCTGGCTACTGGCCATGACCACGAGGGACAACACATGGGGTTAAAGTGGCCATGTCCACCTTGTAACGGCTTTGTGGTAAAGTCGTTCGAAATTGGGATAGGTCTGAAAGGGAAGAAAAATGTGCATCTAGTAATATTGTTATACGATTCTCTCTTCGCCTTCTGCAGGCTGCCATGAAATAAGTGATGCATTATGGCTAGTTATTACATTACATGTTGCTCAGTATGCAAAAGTCTGATACAAAAGCAGTCACCATTTTACTATCCAACATCGCAACATTATAAATATGACACCTCTATGGTGCACGTTGCAACCAATGCCTATGTTTCTGTATGAGTAGGTTGCTGTACTAGAAAGAACACTCCAATTAAATGTTGTTTACATCAGTACATTGCTTTTTGAACTATGTAGTTCATAATACATCTCCCAACCACCCCTGACACTTTTCTCCCAGCATGATACTCAAAACCCCTTGTAGGGACTTTTCATGAAAAGTAACTGCACATGTGATGTGATCAGTGATGTCATTTGTGATGTCATCTTTGAGGTCATGGGTGTTAGCAGTACACGGTGGTGGCGCGATTTATGGTTGCTTAGCTCACCACAACTGGAAAATTTCTGCAGTTTTTCAGTTTCACTTGTAGCCATAATATGGATAGGTTGTTATGAGTGCAAGGTAACTATAACGTCCCTTTAACAACGTTTTTGCACTGAATTTGATAGGTTTTTATTAGCGCAACTAAACCATAACGTCCTTTTAACAACGTTTTTTCACTGAAATTCATAGGTTTTTACCAGGATACCCTTACTTTGTATTGATGTACCATACAACATACTGAACCCCCTGACCCCATGCTGATAACCACACGGTCCACGGACTGTGAAGATGTTCATGGGCCTTGGTTAGTATCCGCACTGCCCAAAAGCTCAGGGGTTGTATGACATTGGTGCAGGGTTCAGCAAAGACACTGACCATGTTTAAAGAGCAACACATAAGTGAATTACAAGGAAAAATGAAGTAGGTCTACAAACTCTGTACTTATGAAAGCAACTGTGCAATTGCATAGGGTGTGCAACATAATGAAATGCACCAAGAAGAAAAATAACTTGTGCTTCCAACAGTATTACCTGTGTCCTGCTTTACATACAAGCTGAGAAGCAACTGTCAGCGGGACAACTGCAAACTACTGACAGCAGAACTGTACTACAAAGTGGTAAGTACACTACATTTTTCCTATAACTGCACAGTTTGTTCTGTGTGCAATACTAGTAAAAAGTATTTCTCTTTTTTTACACAGAAATGGCATACACCCTGGGGTGGCTTGAACAGAATTTCCCTCATAATGAAATGAGTGAAAACAGTGGGCCTCATTCCGAGTAGGGCAGTAAGGGTTAATGGTCACTGGTAACGAGACCGGTGCCGTTAAACCCTTACCGCCCTATTACGAGCTCCCTTTGCGGGTCCTTCCTTAATGCCTGCTCTTCTTCTCCCATCTGACCTTTCCTATGCCTGTGGTTTGTGCCCCTTCCCTACCCTCCCTACCCTTCCCTCCCTTGTGTGTCATGTTTAAAAAAAATAAAACATTCACAAAACACATTTTAAAAAAAAGCTCTTTTCAGAGCTGCCTTTCACAGTTTAAAAATAGAAGTTTCAACAAAATTTTGCAGTCCCTGTGCAATCTGAGAAGTCTGCAGACAGCACGGTAGTCCGCTGAATTCCAGAGCATGCAGGGGGTGGCATCATATAAACCAGTGCATTCTTTTCTGGGACAAAGTGGTGGCTCTGAAAAAAGCCTTTTTGGGGGGGTTGTACTTGGAAGTTTTGAAATGGCCAACACCTACTGCAGATATCCTTCCAATGCTTGCAAGAATGGCTGCAAAGTATTTTGTATATTAAGCAAAAAAAGTTGATTGATAGCATCAGTAAGATGGACGCCATCTCTGCAGAAAATGTTGGTGCTACGAAATGTAAGACATACCGACATCTCGCAAAAATGCACAAACAGCCTTGTTGACATTGCACCTGGTTTTCTCCATTTGTAGACCAAATGATGAAAATCGCAGCCACATCTGTCTCTGGGCAATGTGTGAAAAAATGACACGAGAGTTTGGAAACATGTCCATGACTTTCCCAAGTGCCTCCTTCATTGCAAACTGCAGAGAGATTCCAGTAATGTGGCCTAAACTGTTCCCTCCACAATTAACAATAATAATGACTGGATGATGGTGCATCACCAAAGTGGCACAAAGGGGAAGAAAATCCAGCCACTTCATGCCATGCACTCAATACCAGTGCACATCCACATGAGGGAATCCAAGGTGTGCAGCCACTCCACAGTGTTCTGCATACACCTGCAACCAATGTTTGCCACGAGTCCCCCAAAATGCATACACTCTGCCTCCTGAAAGACATAGCCATAGCCATAGCAATCTGCACTCCTCTCTGAAAACAGACCACCTGCCACAGTCTCTCCTTGCACACCACACCCAGGAAACCTTATTGACAAATCCCCTGGCCTCCAAAGTGCCTTTTCCATGCCTGCCATCCTCAAAAGCCCCGGATGTGGCACGTGCGATCTGAGAACTACTGCAGTGTCTGCGGACATATTGTGCAATGCACAGCGGTGGGGAAAGACATTTCAACCAGGGTAGGAGATTTCCTGTTTAGTGGTGGCTCTGAAAAGAGACTTTTTTTAAAGGTGCTTGAAAACGATACACCTTTTATTGTGTATTTGTTTTTTTTCTCTTCTTTTCTTCCTTTCTGCCTTATATCAACCTCTGCAAAACATCCCTTGGATTAAAAAAAAAAGTGTTTCAAAGAACAGACATTTAAACATCATCTGCAGTAAAATAGTGCACAGCAATGTCGTTGGAGAAAACAGACATCACACCATACCACAGAACTATACCCATGCCTCCATTCACAAGGAACCTTCCAACATTTTGCTGAGGATTGAAGACATTGGGGTTGTCCCATTGTGCTCTTGATAGCAATTCATTAAAAAACAACTTTGCACTTGGGAAAAGCAGCATTAGTTCTTCCACCAACAACTTCAATACAGGAATCAAATTTGGGGTACTGATGTACCCCAAATGCTCTCTTCCACAGTGCACCATCAAAACATCATGACTACCAAAAGTAGCCATGTCCCTGCAAAGAGCAAGCAGTGCCTGCAAATTGTGGCCAGGCACACTCCACCATAAAGCCTCCAGGCCTGGAAAAGCAAGGTCTGTAGAAAAACATCTTGTCTTTGCATACCTCTCCAGACCAGAAACAAAGCAATCTCCCACTAGCCATACAATAACTCCAGCCATCTTAACTACACAACCAACACAGCAATAAAAAAAGTATTACCCTACCTTCCTGTAAAGCACACCTTTAACTGATTGGCTAATCCCCACAGTACACTCCCATTTCCATGCCAGGCATGTTGAGAAGCCCCGGATGTAGCACGTGTGATCCGTGGACTGCCACAGTGTCCACAGATACCATAACACAGGGGCAGCCCTTCTTCCCTTTCCAATTCACACTTTGCAGCACTCTCTGATTGGCTACTGGTAAGCAGTGCCACAACCATCCACCAATCACATCCAAGATCTCCACATCTACCTCTAGCAACTCAGTACAATAGTGCAGATGTACTGTTCAACACTCAGAGCACAGGTCTCCTATAATTCTCAAGTACCTGCATCCAAAGGAACTGTAAAACTTTCCAAAATTTCTACTTGCAGATTCATCCACATCTACATCCAGCAACACAAACTACAGATATGCATGTTTTGTAATGCACATAGAAAATGAAAACTGCATGCATGTTACAAAGCATAGCAAGTGCATATATTGCATGCATGTAAACAGGGTGCCTGCCACTTGCCCTTCATAACCTACCAAATAATCATACTGTCATTTGTACCATCTCCTCACATCAACTGACAGTTGCTTAAAATGCTGTTTGCTTTCACAGTTTTCTTGTACTGCCCACTAGCATTACATCTGCAAACCACGTATTTCAATTTTAAAATTAAACACCACATTGAGGATATTTCCACAGCACATGCAAGTGCCAGATCCTATTTGAAATGCCCGGAATGCACATAAAAAACTGCATGTACATTAGGAAAGCATGCTAAGCACACGCATTTCACAATTGATAAAATGCACCATTGGGAGGAAAGCAAAGAAATGCATGTGTACATTGGAAACAGTCTTATCTGTAAATATGGATAGATAACTTCAACAACTGGAAAGAATTTCTGCATTCATGTAGCGGGCATCTATGTGCGAGCAACTTAACAAAATTCCACACACAGTAACATTCTCATTTGGCATCTCTTCATCTTTCTACACTTTTTCTCACTCTACTATGACTTCCACTAATCCATTACCAAAACAAATAGTGCAAAAACATCTCACACACTTCAAAACTGCAGCCCCATAGGGCACAGTTAAAACTGCAGCACTGCCCCCTTACCAATAATGCTAATACTCCCAAGTCCCCACTCATATGCAGTGCTGTACAATTGCACATGCACACTAACTCTTCCTGCCTCTTTCCTACTGCTATTACTGTACCATTAACACACATTCCCACTAACTTGGTTCTTTTGCAATTGCAGTGAAGACCGCCTGCTAAAAGCCAGTGACGTCTCTGCTGGAAGATAAAACCCATAAGAAACCTACTCTTCACATCCAAAAAAGTAAGTGCAGTACTGTTGTAGTGTTCTGTCCGTTACTTGGACAGTGCAGTATTGTTGTATTGTAGCCGAGACAATGTTATCCAAGCCCACAGCATTTGCTTCACCCTTACTCATTGCACCTTGCCAAGTCCACTGTTTCTAATGTCATCAGAACAGCAGTATGTTAACACCCACTAGTTTTTTTTAAAACATTGCAATGTCCTTACTTCTTCAAGCACATTACAGTGCTGTGCACACTGAAGCAAACCCTTCCCACAGGAACACACACATATAGCACTACAACTGTCCCAACCAAAACTAGCAGCCCTTTGATCAATCACACTCCTCTATGCATACCTACACTCATATTCAGACACTCATGCACAGTACACACATCTTCCAAATGCACCTTTTTCTCCAACAGACACAAGACAATGGGTATCATTACAAGTCTGGTCATAGCCGTACCAGTAAAACCAGCAGGCTGCCACAGGACATGTACATATTTCCATCACCTAGCTTCACGTAAACCCTGGGGGGATTACAACATCAGTGTTCCTGGAAGTCAGATGCCGGAAAATTGTTAATCCCCATTCCCATTTGAGTCCCCTAGGACTCAATGGGAATGGGGATGACAGAAGCACCAGCAATGTTAATAACAGTGCCAGTGCGTCCGTAAAAGTGCGTGGGCGGCTGACGTCCCGCCCGCCAGGGTAGAACTGGTGGGTAGGACAGCAGCCACTGGCAGACTTGGGAGTGTGCCGGTCCGGTAACAACGGTGCCGGTAGGCTTACCAGCACTGTTGTTACCGGACCAGCATGCTTCTAATGAGGCCCAATGCCTACCAAAAAGCAACTCCGTAGTAAACAATGCAGAATTAGAGCAGGTAAAACTCAAGCCATACAAAATGCCCATCTACCACTAGCAGACTTTGTACAAGAAGTTCAAACAAAACAGCTAATACAAGCACTAAGCAAAATGGAACCAGTAAGCAGGAAAAAAGCATGTCTTCTCTTTCAAAATGTAAAACTAAAAGTAAATGTATTAAGAAGAATGCAATTACCAGTAGTGCAAACACTACATCTTCCAACGGTAACCAAGTCACAAGTAAGCATTCCAAAAAATGTATTTTATAAAAAATGTTCCACCATAGAATCCTTCAGAACCTTATAAAAACAGGGGAGATATCACGCTCCACCCTTAAAACCTACCACAGAAAACTGATCCTGGAATCTCTCATAGGCAATTCTCCTCAAAAGGAAATTGTTTATATTAATTTTAAACAGAATGAAATCACTAACAAAATGAATTAGGAAACTGCAAAACAGACACAATATCAGCATAGATGCAAACGTCTGTGCAGGTGAGTGATTCACACTAACAGCACATAGCCATATTTCAATGAAGAGGGATACAAACAAGAGAAAACAAACCAAACTGCCATACATAGCAGTGGCCGAGGGTATGAAAAGGTAGACAATACCATTATGAGAGAAGAAATGCTGATTGCAAGAATATCCCAAACAAACTTACAATCAACTCTCCATTCCACCGAACAAATCCGTCCCATCTACAAATGGCTGTGCACTTCAAAGTGTAACGTGCGAAAACAATCTTTCAAATCTTTGCAGCAGTTCCTCAATCAGAATGTGAAAGCCAAAGACACATTAACAATTAAAATATTACAAACTATGGACTCCTGTCCAGTACACAAATACACAGGCCTACGAGGCCATTCACTAGCCTGCATTTCAGGACCTGCTTGCAAAAACACCTTCCACCACATCAAAATGTTAGCAACACACCATTCTACTGTATGAAATGTCTTTCAGAGACTGTGCTATGCAAAAAGTCCTGCTTTAGCACTGGAGCATTTAAATGACATTCTCCTACTTGGTACAGCCAAAGAACTGGTCGAAGAAATAGACTACATCCAAATCAAATATTTTGGAACTGAATAGCACTTACAAAATCCAGTAACCTTAGAAGAGAATAGCAACAACATTGCAGATGTCAACCTTCTATTACACAAGTACAAAAAAGAAATAGCAAAGTTTAAAAGCACATCTGCTGAAGTACCAAACCAAGTATGTGTGTGTTGCCGCATAACTTTTTATAAAAAGAGCACCAGAACTGTAGTTATAACGTACAAAATAGAACACAATGAGGAATCCCAATGGTTGCAATTAGCTCTCTATTTTATAGCAGAAAACAAACATGAAATGACTAACCCCTCAATACTTTCCACATACTGCACTGCAAAACTTGACAAAAACCAAATGCCTTCACAGGCTATCAATAATAACTTTGAAATATTCCCACTGCCAAAACCACTCCTACAGCTGCATTTGTATGAGAGCATTGAAATCTAAACAGTGCACCCATTTCAAGAGATAATAGGCCTTCTACCTAAAACAGCCAAGTTGCCTCCTTCTGAATGACTGAAAGGCATTTGTGGCAAAGTAGTGTATTTGTCATTAGATTTTAAAGAAAATGTAGACACTCTAGGAGTGCAATGGCCAATAGATCAATCATTTATTATCCTAGTGAATGGTGTACCTACAAAAGACAAAAGAAATTGGCAGCAACTAGTAGACTTAAACAACGTTAGAGAAGCCCTGCAATATCTTAAAGACAACAATGAATACTACAAAGAAATAAACATTGAAGAAAACCTGAGAGAAACCATCAATATCATTCAGGATTCCTCATCAACTGGCCAATTTGAATTTCTAGATCCTACAAAGCCTCCAATATTTTAGACCAGTATACAATTCACCTACTGCACGCAAAAGATACCATAGACGATGTACTATCAACATATCAAATGAGGCAAGCCAAAGCATCTCCAATCAGCAAATCGGAAAAAAGTGTAGAAGCACAAGCCTTTCCTATACTGTTTCCTACTGGAAAGGTGGAGGGTACAATGCAAGATGCACACAAATAACAGCATCAGAATTCTGCTCTTTACAAATGTATTCAGATGACACCAGATTCAGACAAAACGTTGAATACATGTTCCACCTCCTCTTTGAAAGTGAACTAGCAACTCTATGTTACGGAGTTGCACACAATTGAAAACAGGTTCCAATGTTCTAAACATGTCTGCTACACAGCTACTTCAAAAGGTGCAAGAGAAAGATGAAGTTGTACAGTCAAGTATTACAAATATCTTGGCAAACATGCATGGTACGAATGAATACTGGTTCCGACATCACCCAGACGTACGGTGTACACTGCACAACCTTGGCCCGCCTACATGGTTTGTCACTTTAAGTTGTGCAGAGTATACATGTGAAGACTTTCACAATTTCCTACGCATATGAAATGAAAAAAAAAGCCGGGATAGACTTGAAAACACCAGGAAAACTGTGCTCTCTTGACCCTGTAAATATGTCAAGGTACTTCCATCATCACTTTATTGCCATGCTCTACTTCATCTGTACTAAAACAATTCCTCCCCTTGGAGAAGTGGTACACTTCTTTTGGAGAAGAGGAGCACAACACAGCCACATGCTTTTGTGGATTAAAGATGCACCTAAATTTGGTCAGGACAGGGATTCCACTGTTTTGCAGTTCATTCAAAAATATGTCACTTACAAAATCCCTTTAGAAAGTGCACATAGTGACCTACATGCACACATTTCGCAGTTTCAAAGACACAAGTGTGGCAAGTATTGTTGGTGCAAATATAAAAACAAAGGCAAATACTACACCAAATGCTGCTTTGGTTTCTCTAGACCAGTTTCAGCTTACAGACAAGTAAACAGCTTCATGTCTTCTGTTAGACACAGTGTGAAAAGCAAATCACCTAAGAACACATACTGCATAAAAGGAACTGAAGCATCAAAGTACATCAATGATTACAATGCAGTCATTGCCCTCCTATTGAATTCAAACATGGATGTGCATGGATGGATTGCAGACAATTCCACTGCAGTTGCACAATATGTCACAGCCTACTTAAACAAAGCAGAGGAAACAGAGCTGAAATACCTCAAGGATGACATATCATCTAACAAAACACTGTCACAAATTTTTTACAGGTTAGGCATAAAAATACTCTCCCCGAGAGAATGTGGCTGCAACAAAGCCGCAGACCATTTAACCGGCACCGCCTTGCATGGGAAATCTGAAAACACAGTCTGGGTAAGCTTTGGTCCTGCTGCATCCACAAAAAGAGCTCTCAAATCATACCAAGACATAGAAATAATAGCCACAAAGGACCCCAACAGTCAGGACATTTTGAAAAACAACTTATTGGACACATAATACTCAAACAAGAGTACTGCTTTTGAAACCATGTGCCTATACCACATATCCCAAAACTTCTCATCCAAAAATAACAGTAAGCCAGATGAGAAAAAATGGCAAACACATAGTCGAAGGTTGTGAGGGCAGCCTGGTTAAACTTACCAAATGCAGCCTGATTAATCATATGAAGCTATCATTAAAAACTCCTCAACATATAGACCTTTGCTACATGTCCATGCTGCAACTTTTTAAACCAGGGAGAAAAGAAGAAGATGTATTGGACACCCATGCCTCCAATGAAGATGCTTTCAATGCAAGTGAAATCACTATGACAGATATAAACTTTGCACAGTACAAAAACATGGTGGACAATGAATGCCAACAAGAAGAAGAACTTCAAGCACAACTAAATGTAGACGCTCCTGAGAGCAGTCAACCATCTCTTTCAGGAAGCCAAGAACCACTTGGACAGCCACACTTAGCAGATGAGGCAGAATTAGCCATGATTGAAGTAGAAAACACCATGTGTCAGTGTGAGCAATCGGGAGAAAACTTTGCTCTACTAAAATCACAATTAATCAATGAGCAGCATAGAATTTTCCTGGAAGTAACTAAATAAATTGAACATGGTGTGCAGCACGAAACTAAAACTTGCACCTTTCAAAACTATAAACCTGTACTCCTGTATGCAAGTGGTGAAGCTGGTTCAGGCAAACATTCTTAATAAAAATCATCAGCAAGTTCCTCCAACAATTGACAAACAACACACTTTCAGCTGTTGTAACTGCTCCCACAGGTTTATCTGCCTACAACATAGGTGGTGTTACTTTACAGTGATTGCTACTCCTTCCAGTAAAACACCAAAACAAATTAGACTACTACAAACTTTCAGCAGAAGCTGCTATGGAGGTACGCAGAGATTTGAAACAAATGAAAATGCTCCTAATGGATGAGGTGAGCATGGTCTCCAAACTCATGTTGGCTTTGCTTCACCTCAGATTGCAAGAGGGCCTTAAAACAGACTATGAAGAACTCTTTGGAGGAAAACAACTTATTGTTTTCAGAGATCTTCTTCAATTACCACCAGTGAAAGGTGAACCTATTTTTCAAACCTTAGGACACAAACTGTTCCGAAAGACACTTGGCAGCATAGGATATGTAAATCTCTGGCAGCATTTCCAATATAGAGAACTAACTGAATACATGTGTCAGTCTGCAGACCTCACCTATGCCAACATTTTGAAAAACATTTGGATTTATGTGCTTTCTAAAGAAGCATAGTCTATCTTAAATAGAAGACAAATCCATGAGCTATACAGGCATAACACATGTGCTACTGATGTCATGGAACAATTAGCACATAACTATTTAAACTGTATGTCCTTAATGCCAACTCTAGCCAGCTGTGCACAATTGAAGCCAACCCTAGCCAGCTGTGCACAATTCAATGAAACAATGTTGAAAAAAAGGATAGGATACTCAACAGCCCGATTCCTTCTTTTTAAAGAAATGCATGTATGCAGAGAACAGTTTTCTCTGTCTCTAGCATATGCAGTCACTAGTCATGAATCGCAAGGTCTAACCCTAGATCAAGCATTGATTGACATTGGTAGCAGAGTCTCTAAAGAAGACATGAGTTACGTAGCACTGTCACACCTATGTACACTTGAAGGACTATTTCTAGTCAAATTTGATGCAAGTAAAGTAAATGCCTTGCATCATAGAGTACAATAGACTAAGTGCACTCTAAACGCCCCATCTTAAAATGTACCCTGTTCCTCAAAAAGGCAAACTTTATAAAAAGAAAACTAGTGCAAACACAACTTATACATGATCTCCGAACAGTATCACCAAAGACAAAGAAAGCAGCTGGTACTCCATCAATTACCACAACCACAGAAGGATGTACTGAAAAGGCAAATGCATACCCAACTGCACAAACAAAGAGAACTACCTCTTCAGAAAAAACATGTAGACTTCCATCAAATGAGTCAGACAGAGAACAGTCTGGTCCATTCAAATGTTCCAACATAACTGGTGTAAATTGCTATTGAAATGTAGCAATCAATGTTCTATTCCAATTGCCACCAATTGTTGAAAACATTTACCTAAACAGTGCATACTAGTTGTGTTTGCAAATTCTACTCCTTCACATAATGCAACAGGCAATCCTGAGAACACTTACAGTGTCTCAGAAATAAGGCAGGAATTGGACTACTGTGCATGAATGGTGAGATTCACTATAAACACACAAGAAGATCCACAAGAATGTCTAATGTACTTACTGCAAGTACTGGAAAGCAGAAACATACCTATAAATGAAATCTTCCAGATTCCATACATGTGGAATCATACATGCACTCTCTGCAGCAACGTGGTACAGGAACAAGTCCCTAATTAGTGCTTTGTGTATGTATCTATACCTAACTGTGAATCCATTCCATTTCAGCAGCTGGTACAAAATGCGAACCATGGCATATTATGTACTACTTGCAATTCAGACAATCGTTCCACCTTACAGATACAATGACATAGCCAATACGTAATAGTAATGCTTTTACGATACAATGCAGATGGTACCAAAAACAACTGCAAGTTTACTAGCTTCACACACGTATCAATTGGCAAGAAAACATTCACAACACTAGGCATAATCTACCACACGGGCACCACAACCAGTGCAGGTCACTATACTGCGTACATTAAAAAGACATGTGGGTGGTTTGAATGCAATGATACTTCCATTACTCTGAAGCAGAGATTACCAGCAAATTTGCAAATGCATACTTAATATTCTTGAAACCAAATGGACTCACTGATCTACAAAAGTAGCATAACCTACTGCCCAATACCCACCATCACATATTTAATTGCAAAAGGAAAATAACCTTCTATCCTGTGAAACTGGAACAACTTAGCATACAGCAACTGGCCCATGAAGACATCAGTTGTGCTGCTATACAGTTGTTTCCCCAATGATTACAGTCACAGAAACAACAACTGTACAAACGACCCACAAATTTTGTTTCCCACACAGTATTGAGTATGAGGGTCTACAAACTGTCTTCAATGACCTGTGGAACCACCAACTGGTAGAATAAGGCAACAGCTGTCTACGATGTCCATACCAATGCAAAAATAAATATGCAACTACATGTAACTATACCCATAGTCCTGCAAAGGCACTTCACAATGGTGAAAAATATAAATCGACCAACAAGTATGAACGTGCTTCAGAAACATACCCTGCAAAATGGAGATACTATTAACAGTTAGAATACGCCAACTGGTATTTAACTGCAACCACAATACTACAATATCACTTCCCATTACTACACAATTTGAAATCCACCAGAAAACATGAAAGTTCTTCTGAGGAAACCCTTGCACGCTTATTAAGTATAAACAACCAAAATACACCAACTGATATCTCACTGCACCTGCAGTACTGCATTATTACTTCCAGCAGTCAAACTGCCAAAATCAACCTTCAGCAATCACAGAGCTACAAACATACCCTAAACAACTTTCAAACCAGCAGCAGTTAGAATACACCAACAGATATCTAACTGCCCCCACAATCCTGAAATATTAGTTCGCAAGACCACAGTACTTAGAACACACCAGCAGCAAGAAAACACATAAAGAAATGATGCTAAAAAGAATAAACAGATAAACAGTTAGAATACACCAACTAGTATCTAACTACAACCATAGTACCATCACTTCCAAAAGGAAAATCATACACCATTTCAATTCCTCTTACTGCAACAGTGCTTATAACATAGATATGCACCTTAAACATTCCTGTAAGTAGTGAACACGTGAATGAAACAGAGTGTGCCACATTACAACAAATGAACGTAGAATGTTTTTTTTAGATCCTGCATGGATTCTTTTTTTCCACAGACCCAATGATTATCAGAACAAACACAAGAACTGAGCACATTGCACAGTACACTTGTTTAAAGCATAGTATTTCCAAAGTACTAACAATGAGGGTCCACAATTTACACAAATGTCTGCAATGGAATGCAATGCAACATTATTTTTTATTTTTTTATTTTGTAATTTATAGTTTCTTACAAACTTTTATTACAGTTTACTACAATCCTTTCCCAAATCATTCCCGGGAGGATAGCTCAGTGGCAGCGTGCGCGTCTTGGAAGCAAGACGACACGAACCAACAACAGGTTCGATCCCCGGGGCCGCGCTTAGAAACCTCTGGGTGTTTAAGCGCATTATAAATACGTAACTAAGACAAAAACACAACTACGCAACTAAGAAAAATAAACAATTCCTGTAACAGCGCCTCGATGCCTGCGGGCTGTGTGAGCGCTTTATAAATGTAAAATTTAAAAAATGTTTAAAAAATTCTCTCTTGTAACATAACTCTCAACTGTCTACTATTCACGTTCCCCATCAAATTAACACTTTATCCTGAAAATGTATAACTGCACAAATTAAGTGTACTGAGTTCCCACTCAGGATACGTGTCCATAGATCGTCCATGTTTCCGGATATTGGTGCAAACTTGCTCATATGTAGTGACCTAGTCTCCTTGAGCAATTTGCAATCAATTAATAAATGCTTTAATGTTTCAGGGTGGTGTGCGCAGAACCTACAGAGATCATATTTTACATTGTCAATATGTTTCACAAATGACATTTGCCTTGACTTGTTTGTTCATTGTCAGCCCCAGATCCAAAGCAGTTGCTAACTCTTGGTATTTTTCCAAGTTTTGTATCCATAGCCACTTCCTCAATTTTTTCCTTGCAATTTGGGGCCGTTCCAGTACCGTTCTCTAACGTGATGTTAGCTGCTTTCATATTTACTTTTACTTTTTCAGCCCATAGTAAAAGCAAGTTTTCCGGGTTTGAGTTTTCCTGTGGTGCAAAAAGTTTGAATGTGGGTTCCGGATTCTTAATTACCATCTTTCTTAGCAAAGCCATTGATTTCCATATTACTACTCCATACATGGGCTCCAGAGCTAATTTGTGGCGTATTATTGTCACAGATAAATATTTAGGCAGTCTTAACACATGTCACCAGAATCGACCTTCGAAATTTGACCAGATCTTAAGGTCAATATTCCAGCCTGACTCTGCTCCAAAGGTTATTGCTGGTATGACTTTTTCTAAATAAAAGATTCGTACTGGGATTAGTGTAAATTTTCCATATAATGTTTGGATTCTTGCTCCTTGTAGCGCTAGAGTTCTAATTCGCTTATGAAGCTCATTCGACTTCATCAATCAGGACCTTATTAATGTTCCACTTGAAGTTCTTATTTCTCGATCCCTCTATGTGTCTAAGCTTCATTATTTTTGTCTTTTTCACATTTATCTTGAAGTCGTTATCCACCATGTATGTTTCCAACATATTTAGAAGTTGTCGTAAGCCGATTTGCGTTCTGTCAACCAGTACCAGGTCGTCAGCATAGATCAGACATCTTATGTGGTGCCCGTTTACTTTTGGCGGGAAGCAATTAGTACTGGATAATGCGTCGGACACATCAGCAATGTACAGTTTAAATAGGACTGCAGCCAGTGGGCATCCCTGCTTCACACCTATATTTGTTGCAATCGATTCAGAGAGGTCACCGCTTTCATTTAGCCTTATTCTGATCAAGGTTGTTTCGTGCAAGGCCTTTATTGGGTGTAGCAGGCTGTCCGGACAATTCCATTTTGTCAGCTTTTCCCAAAGCTTCTCTCGATTTATAGTATTGAACGCTTGTTGCATGTCGATAAAGGCAAAAAACAGCTTTTCCTTTTTCTGCACGGCTTCAAGCTTCAAGATGTTCACTATGGCCAAGTTGTTTTTAGTGCCAACTCCCTTAGTAAAGCCAGTTTTCCTTTCGTCATTCGATTCAGACCTCAGAGCCCATGCTGATATTTTTTGTTGTAAAAAAGTAGCAAACACCTTCCCAATTGTATCCAATAATGCGATTGGGCGGTAGTTGGCAGGATCTACCCTACTGCCCTTCTTATGTATTGGTACAATTATTGCCCCAGACCAGGATGATGGAATTTTCCTTGATTTGGCAATCGCACTAAACAACTCAGAAATGAAAATGGACCATTCTTGTTTATGTTGTTTCAGCATCGCATTTGTGATGCCTTCTGGTCCAGCTGCTCTTGAGTTCTTTAACTTTGATATGGCAAATGCTATATCCTCCTCGGTCACTATTGTATCCAAGCAAATTTCTACTGGATCATTTATCGCTTTCAACGGTCTGGAATGTGATGTGAAAACTTTCTGGAAGGGGATCACCCATACCGCTTCAGGTACGCCATTTGCCATTGTGGCTGCCTGGATTATATGACCTTGGTTCAAGATGTTCCATATGTGGCTGGTGTTGTTTGTTTCAATTAATGAAAGCATTTCCTCACTGCGTTCTTGATCACGCTGAAATGCAAATGTTTTTAACCAATTTCGATAAGCTTGTTTTCATTGTTTTATCTTAACGGTGACATTCCTTCCAGGACCTGACCTCAGTTCTCGTATGTCTTCTCTCAATTTCATCTTTTCCTTTTTCAGGGTATTGCTCCACATATGCAGGTGGTTATTTGCAAGATGGTGTTTCATGGTATTATTTTACGGTCAAGTATGGAAGGAATGCAGGATAATTTAGATGTTCCAGACTTTCTTTATTTTCTGAATGCAGAGCTGATGTCAATTGCTGAATTTGTTTAGCTTTTAACCTGAGTCTGTTCCGCCCAGAATTCACTTCCAATTGCGTGCATGCTGAGCCTTTCAATGGTTTGCACCTTGGTTGCCAGGGCATTATCAATAGAGAGTGGTTGCTGTTGTTCGTTGGCATTATTGACAAGTTGTTGATTTTGTTCATCACGTTATTTGAAGTCCAAAAGTAATCTAATATCTTCTTGAACCCCATATTTTGCCATTTGTATTGTGGGGGTATGTCCCCATTCACATTTCCATTGACCATTGTACAGTCCCAAGATTCCATTGCATCATTCCATCTTGCTCTTCTGGAGCAATCCCTTCGTTCTTCATTCAGTCGTGCTTCAATTGGCTGTTTGTTTCCATTGAACCATGATACATTTAAATTGCCACACACTATGATCCAAAGATTTTGATGGCTCATCTGGTTCTTATCAATTATCGTTGTTATTGATGAGATAAATTCAACAGCTGAGATCTTTCCTGGATTCCAGTAAACGTTAATCAGCAATAGGTTTTGCTCTTTATCTTTTACACCCTTGGTTCTTTTAGCAGGGTCGCTTGAATGTGTCCGTTTGGATTGATTGCTTCTGCCACTTCCCAACTTTTTATCAGTGTTAAAAGGCCAGGAAATGGGCGACCTCTTATATTTCTTTCTGCAGGATTTATCAATATTTAATATCCGTCTTTTACTGGCGGTAATCTCAGCCATGTTTCGTGCAGACAAATTGCAAAATTGTTCGACAAGTCCACTGGGAAGTTGTTATATAAATGGCTGAAGCATATGGTGTTCCAAGAGATCAAGGTGACATCAACGTCCGGTCCAGAGGTGTCTAGTTAATATTTTCTTGATGATTGCTGTGTAAGCCTGTTGTTTGGCGCAGAAGTTGAATTTGTATTCAGATGATTCCGGATCTTTTCTCTACGTTGAGTCATTGTGATGTCTGGCTCCCTCCTTTCCATTGCATCAGCTGCCTTCAGTCTTATTGGTTCCGAGTGTTCCAAGATCTCAAAGCCTAGACATAGTAGGTTGTCCTTTGCAGCCGTCAACATCCTCCTGACTGCTTGGGAGTTGATGTGTAGTAGTACACAATCAACCCCCTCTTCCGATATATATTCAAGGATCCGTATGTCTTCAGACTTAATAGTCCTCAATACTGGTACTGAGTGCAGCAAGCACATTATGTTACCTCGATTCAGGTTTACCTCATTGTCATCCAGCAACACATTTGCGATCTTTATTTTTCCTGAGGAGCATATCCGCTCGCCCTTGGGAGGCTTTGTCTTTAGTGTTCCTATTTTTTGAGTTTGCGCTGATGTTTGCTTTTGGTTTAATTCCGTGATTAGCTTCTCTTTAGTAATAAAGTTCCCATTCAGTTGTTTTCCGGCCATTTCTTTTCTGAAACCTCTGGTATTCTTGCTCTGTCTTCTCGTCTTTTTTTTAGGGAATTATGTGATTGCATCTGTGTTACTTTCTGTGTGTCGTGGACATTCTGAGTATGTGCTATCAGTTGACTCGAACTTCCAATTGATGACATATCATTGACGCCTTGACTGCTGTCTTCTCCTGCTTCATTGGAGTAATTAGACAGATTACACAGTTCTTCAATTCCATCAACTGTCGAGACGCAACTAGTTTCAGAATCAACTCTCATCCGTTTTTTTGGGTTCAATCTTGCAATCTTTACAGACTTTCTCACCACTTTTTCTTTGGGAGTCATTTCATTGTTTTTTTTTTCTTGTCTGTTTCTGTTTCATACACGTTTGCTGCTTCCATATTGCTCACAATCGGCAATTTATTTGAGATTTTCCCCAGGGGTTTATCTCGTATGAACAACTTCGGTTTTGCAGGTGTTGTTAAATTTCTAATGAATTTCCTCGAATTAGTTGTATGGCTTATAGCTGACACATTTTTTTTCTTATCTTTTTTTTGCAGTTATTGTTGTTGCAGCTCCTTGTCCTGCAACTTGGTTAGGGTTGAGATTATTCCCAGGTTGGATGTTTTTTGCAGTACCGCAGAAAATCCCAAACAAGGCTTTGGTTGTGGAGCAGCTCAGTACTGCCAATGGAATCTCCAAATCACTCGTGGTCGATGTCCCTTTGCTTTCGACGGGTGCCCTGGCAGTCCTCATTTGAGGTACCGCCACGGGCAAGCTTATTTTTTCCTAATTTTTCCCAGAAGTAGCTGCGTTTACATCCTCGGTACTTGTTGAGCTTTTTACGCTCTCATGGGACTCTACCGGTTGTTGAAGCCGGTGGGTCATTTTTGCTTGGTGTTTCGTCCCCTTTGGGTCTGTCACCAATTGAGTTGTTTTGGCTGGTGAGTCATTTTTGCTTGCTATTTCATCCCCTTTTGGGTCTGGCACTCTGGAATTATTGGCGTATTTGCTACATTCTCCTGCGTTCGCCAATGTTGTCGTAAGCGAGCTTAGGTTTGAAAAAGATCTTTTCATAAAGTCTTTCAGCTCTTCCATTTGCATCCTTGCTTCATTTGTGTTTTTTTCAATTAACTGATATAGCTTTTTGAAGCCATCTTCCATCTCGGTGTGTCCATTAAGTTTTTGAAGTTGCTGTATTTGGAATTGAGATTCCATCTTAGATATTTTTCCAACTAGATTGCCCAATATCGCTCCGTTGTTTTTTGTTGCTTCATTCACATTTTCATACAATTTTATGAATGGTATTAGCGCCAAAGAGGTGGCAGCTAGTACATTATTATGTATCTGAATTGCCGCCGAGACAGATAGATTTGATTTTGCATCAGTATCTTTATCCACTGAAGTTAGCATTTTTTCTCTGATTGGGAGTTTTGGATCCAAGCGATCTCGGGGTGATTGCGATTGTTTGTTTAGTTGCCGTGTCTCCGCTGTTTTGCTTGTGCCTACGTTCAAGGGGATAGAACAGTTTGGTGCTCTTTATTCCCTTTTGTTCAACGTTGTCTTTGGTTGGAAAGATTTTCACTCAGGGATGTCACTGAACCCTCTCTAGTTGGGGTCCATACACCTCCCTCTCCCATCTAGGCAGGTTTTCTGCTAAGCTTTCTTTACTCACCCAACATTTCGATTTTCTTGGGGAGTTTGCATTTCCCTCTTCTAAGTCGATTGTTGGTTCTGCGATTGCCATTGTGCTGCTACCGAGACTATCTCCTTTTTTTTTTCCTAGAGTAGCTTTCAGCTAACTTCGCTTTCATGTTTTCAAAGTCAGCTTGGAGTCTCAGTGTGAGTCTTGCCTCACTTCTTGGTAAATCTATGCCAGTGTAGCTCGGGCTCTCCAAGGATTTCAGTTGAAATGCAACATTTCACTCATTTTCCAGCTTATTTTCTTCAAGTCTCTCGCACTTTTTTGTTTCTAAGTTTTATTTGTTGACTGTCTGCGTGTTTCATTGTTAATCCCATCTGCTGTTTTTTGATCGATTGACAGGCCCCTTCCAGTCTTTTTTCCTTGGACAGGTCATTAATACAGTCTACATCGTGTTGCTGAAAGTTGAATTTTAGCAATTTGGAATTTGTTTGAGACCATGAAGTTTCCAAGTTTAGTAGCTCGGCATCCATCACTTCGAATGGGGAATAAAATAACTCGTCGCCTGCTTCATGTCTCCCGTCCTCTGTCTCACTTAATTGTGAAACGTTCAATACTATTTTTATTTTTATGTTTCTCGTGGCAGCAGGCTGCCCAATTCTATCATCCACACTTTTGGTAGCATTTTGTTGTGTGTTTTCTTTTTTATCGCTTTTGCTGCGATGCCCACATCACTGACAACGTTGGTGCGTACCTCCCCTTTGCCCCCGCTTTCCTTGTTCTCATAGCAGATCCAGCGCACTGTCTCTCATATGTGATTGATAAGGGATCCGTGTTAGCCGCTAAATTCGACACAGTCGGCTGTGTCGGTGGGGTTTGCACACTTGTTGGGACTATCGCTGCCGGTGCAGATGTCTGGTCCAGTTCGTTCCTGAAACGCGGATCAGGCAATGCTCCGGCCACTATGAGCTCCTCTTGTGCCTCTATGAGAGTTCGAGCTGCTCGAGTGCAGACTCTGGTATGGCCTTATCTCTTTGCACAGCAGATGACGGTAGGGGCTGCCGAGAGGGAGAGGGGGGGAGCGAATCCCGGGCCGAAGAACCAGACGCCAAAGGTCCGGGCGGTGCAACTCCCCCTCCTTACACCTCGTTCACATGCCTTATACGCCAACATTGAATCGTCTCTTAACGGATTAACACGGCTTTTGTCTGCTTCCGTGTCCCCTGTATTTGCACTCATGCCACTCATGGGGCCTGATAATGCTTGTTTTACTTTTAAACAAGTCCATGGACCTGTTTCCGTGGTCATACGTCTTACCTGGCCCCTGGCTCCCTGCCGCGGACTGCTGCAGACTGAAACTCTGCACGAAACTCCATGCGCACTCCGTGCTTTCAGGGTCTTTTTAGGGAGAGTTGGCCTTTTTTTCCTTAAAGACATACTCCACAGTCCATAGGGAAAAGAAAAGAAAACAGAGAACGCTGGATGTAGCTGCAGCCCCTCTCGCCTTAGACACTGCTGCAGACTGAAACTCTGCACGAAAATCTGCGTGCGCTCTGTGCTTTCAGGGTCTTTTTAAGGAGAGTTGGCCTTTTTTTCCTTAAAGGCACACTCCACAGTCCATGGGGAAAAGAAAAGAAAACAGAGAACGCTGGATGTAGCTGCAGCTCCTCTCGCCTTAGACACTGCTGCAGACTGAAACTCTGAACGAAACTCTGCGCGCGCTGCGTGCTTTCAGGGTCTTTTTAAGGAGAGTTGGCCTTTTTTTCCTTAAAGGCACACTCCACAGTCCATAGGGAAAAGAAAAGAAAACAGAGAACGCTGGATTTAGCTGCAGCTCCTCTCGCCTTAGACACTGCTGCAGACTGAAACTCTGTACGAAAATCCGCCATTATGAAGTACCTACCTTAACATGTTATGTTATGTTTTATCAGAGAGAATGAAACAATGATTTCTCCTGCATTTCCACATGCCACATGCCACAATATTCTAATCTGCTATTGCCACTTTAACAGTATTCGGTACTGTGTTCAAAAAAGGTGCACAGTGCCTCAACAGTACATACAGTGAGTATACAATTATTGGTATTATGCTTCTTTATAATCTGCAAATTGCATTTTATACACATATTTGTGCAATTCATGTGCCAGTGACACAATCTTGAGTGCATGCCATATTATGCTGCAGTGGTGTGGCCAGGCCCTGGACTCTTTGGTGTATGGCTTACGGCCTCCGGCCAAACACTCAAGAGTCTAGGGCCTGACCCCAACCACCACAGCATAATACAGCCACGCATGCAAACATCTGCTCACTGACCACAACCCCCACATATAACGCAGCCGCCGGAGGTTCTATCAACTTCAGTTGACAAACTGTTACAGTACTTCCAGCCAGTGGACAGACTCTTGGGTGCATGGCTTGCGGCCATGCACCCAAGACTCTACTGACTGCTCACAACCAATACAGCATAACACAGTGAAGTACCCACAAATCAGCCTAGTTGCCACAACCCACACACATAAGACACCCACCCAAAGCCCTGTCCACTTCAGTTCACATACTATTACATAACTCGCACCCACTGCACAGACTATCATACACCCATGAATCTCAGGGAAGTTCAACAAGCCACCTGCCACGCACCCTGTACACTTCTGTATACATACTATTACACTACTTGCAGCCAGTGGGCAGACTCTTGGGTGCATTGCCTTTGGCCATGCACCCAAGAGTGTATTAGCTGGTCACAATCACCACAGCATAATACAGCCATGCACCCAACAATGGCCTTTGGCCATGCACCCAAGAGTCTATTAGCTGGTCACAATCACCACAGCATAATACAGCCTTGCACTCAAAAATCTGTACAATGGGCACAACCCACACACATAAGCCAGCTGCCTGAGGCCCTCTGCACGTCTCTACACATATTATTGCACTACCTTAACCAGTGGGCAGACTCTTGGACTCTAGCACCACAGACTGTAGTAGCTGGTCACAATTACCACAGCATAATACAACCATGCACCCAAGAATGTGCCCCGTGGCCACAATCCTCGGGGCAGTCCAATAAGCCAGCTGCCACACACCCTGTCCTCTTCTTTACACATACTATTACACTACTTGCAGCCAGTGGACAGATGAAATAAATGTAATACAAAAATGGGTGTCCCCTTCGTTGCTGACAGAGAGGAAATACCAAACATCTATCAAGCAGAGGTTCTGTCAAGCGGAACTAACCTAAAATACATAAATGTTCAACAGGCTTTCCTGAAAATGCAGGAAGAAAAAGTCTCAGGCAGACCAAATTGAAAAAGACATTAACGACACATTAAAATTGGGTCTGGATGAGACTACACTGCAAGCCTACTCCATTTGTAAAAAGTGCAGAGGAACATAAATATATATTGCGGGAGAAAAATGTATGCCATGTTCTCGACCAAAAAGGCCTAGAACTGTCTTCATATGATTACTTCCAAGGACATATCAGCCAAATGCCCATGCAGACTCCAATTAGTGAATCTGTGAAGACACAATACAAGGGCATGTATTAAGACTGGGAACGGTGTTCCCTTATGTCTGAATGTGAAGGTAAGTGACTGCATGCGTTTTAGCGACCCAATCACCTGACCCAATCTCACCATAAATTAAATAGTCAAAAGCACACCTGTATTAGATATTAGATGCTCTGGTTCGACCAGTAGTGGTGAACGCAAAAGAAGGGGGATTAAATTGAAGTATCATCTAACTCTGGAAGGCTCTGGGATCCCATGTAGCCTCAATTTATGCCATGGTGCCATACTGAAAACACAGTCCTATGTACCAATTGAGAGACAGAAAAAGAAAACCATGTTTCTGTAATTGTCCACGAGAAAGACATGAGTGAACAGGTGTCCTTACGGATGGACATAATGCTGAAAATAACCATGTTTCTGTAATTGTCCATGAGAAAGACATCCTAGCGGGACAAACGTCCTTGCAGATTAACAAAGGCGCAATAATGCCAGAGATGAAATAAGCTGCAAACCGCTCAGTTTGTTGCAGCGGACGTTAAATACCACCACTGGGTAACGTACATAGTCACCAGCTTGTGTGATGGAATAACAGTAAAGTTAGTATAAATATAACCCCATTAACATTCCTGTTAGGGGAGTTGCTGACCTGCTCTAACACCATACATGCAAAAGCTATAGTCACCTAAGACTTACTTGTAATGTTCGGTAGTGCAGAGTATATTTATTCACAGCACTGCACCACACTGCACCCCTTTGCCAATGGGGAAAGAAAACTGCCAAAAATGGAGGCAATAACCCCTGTGCACACTGAATCTGCAAAATTGTGCATGGTGCATAAAACCACAAGAGAGCTGCACACCCTGCCACACACAATGGCAAAGTTGGTATAAAAACAGAATCACTGCTGTCATCTGTCATCTTTCATCATCTCCTGAAACAAGGGCTAAAATCCAAAAATGCCATTAAATACAGTTTCCTCATCAATGGCAATCTTCAAATTTGTGTTTGGCGCTAAATTCAGTCATTTTCCCCAGTGAATTATTGAAAGGAGAGTGTGCTGATCAAGGATTCTCCAGGCAGTCAGAGGAATCCAGGTCTCACTGACTGACAGATACTTCAGAAAATTAGCTGTCAAACACAGTTTAAAAGTGCTTCTATTTCTTGATTAAAATGGCAAAAAATCACCTCTGTTGGTGAATGGCTAATTCTTTTAAAATGTTTAAATGCTTTATAAACGGTGCTTTTATTTTATATGGGAAATGAAAAAAAAAACTTTAATGTCAAAGGGCCCAGTCTGGGACCAATCCACTATATAATTCGGCTCTGATAGCCTGGCCTGGGAAAACTAACATCTCTGCTTGACACTTCCTTGAGAACAGGAAGGCTAATGGCTGTTAATGGTTCCCGCATGATGAAAACAAAGAAAGCCTCAGACATTTGTCTCCTAGCTGACCCAAGGACAAAGGAAGGCTTGGACACCCATCTTCCTAAAGGAGGTGCCAGATGTGGAGGAGGTTTCTCAGTGAACTTCAAAGAACTGGCCATTTTCTCATTTGAAAGTAAGAAAAAAAACCTGGACTGGATTTTGAATGGAAATTACTTGTTTTTGCCTCAGAACTTTATGACATTTAACACAACAGCCAAAATGAGTGGACAAGTGAAAAACAAACTTATAAATCTGAACTCATAGACAGCTGAAGATGTGGTAGGAGTTCCTACTACATAAGGAACCAAAGTTACAGGAAAACACTGATTGTGGCATAACTGTTAATGTTGCAAGCTTAAAATTGTATGTACACGGACCCCTGATCAGCACCCAGAGATGTATCAAATTAGAAATGATTAATCCAAAGGGTTATGGGTAAAATTGATAAAAATCCATAGAATGACCAATACAGCTCTCACAAAGACCAGAAGTGAATGTAAATGTAGATAATCGAGTATAAAGTATAAGTGTACAATTTTTTGAGGGTACATAATGGTAGAAATGTACATTTGTGCAAAAGTATGTTTTGGGTAAAAATCCAGGTAGGAGTTCCTAAATCCTATCATAAGATGACACCTCTGTTTAGACTGCCAACCAGGACAAAGCACACACCAGTAGCCACTCACAGACATGGGTGTGTGTTTTGAAGTTCTGACCACACCATAAACTGGGATTTGGCATTTGTAATGTATAAATATAGAAGTTTCACTACACAAAAGAGACACTGCTTCCAGAACCCATCCAGATGTCCGTGCAGCACCTTATTGCATAACTTTTCATCTCGCAGCTGACTCCAGAATCCTTGGAAAGATCCAGATTTCTTTGCAGAATCCAGACTCAAAGCATTGCAAAATTATTGCTAGCCTGACCCAATTGCAAACATCCCAAACTTGAAGGGATTTAATTCTGATTCAGCTTGGCTTGCTACCCTAAGGCTTGCATGCTGAAAACTTGCGTCCTGCTATCTACTGTGTCCAGTAACCAGAAGGGGCTCTTCCAAATCCAGACTGAGGTGCAGTCCAGTTGACCAGAACTGCCTTGCTGATCCAATCCCGCTAGAGGTGCCCTGCTGCCGGTAGACCAGATCCAATTCATTGAGCAGCGCTGACGGTCCAATTTAATAACTTCTTATGTAAGTATTAACAGGAAGAACAGTGACCCTTAGTATATCTGCATTGTATTATCCCTATCTCAACCCATCCCATCTTTAATTCAGAACTCCAGTATTGTTAGAATCTTTCTTGCACTGATTGTCTCACCTGTTTTCCAAAACCATAACTCCCTAGTGATTTACAATAACTAAAGTAAATCCCAAGAAGAAGTAGAGTATCCACAACGGGACAAGTTACGCTAATCATGTGACTGTAAGATCCATCTGTGGCATTCTCTTTTTCATAGTCATAAAAGATATAGTGTAATCAAACCCATCTGTCATTTTCAAAAGCGCATTTCTGTTTTCATTTTCGCGCCTATTTTGCAAAAACGCCTCTCACTAAAACCTCTATAACTCCTTCAGTTTTAAAGATAGAAACGAAATTTCAACTCTCACTGATAACTAACATCCTTAGATACATCCACAACTAAACACCAAGTTTAGTATTTGACCTGTTTTTCTTCAATATCGCATAGTAAAAGTTTGCCACAAATTAGCAAAATTCCCAAGTTTACACATGTCATTTCCCCATTTCAAAGTGCTTTTTCCTTCCCATCCTAATCTCATGTGTGTATTTTTGTTTATATTATAGCTCATGTATGTTAGGACCTGATTAGTGTCGCTTTTCTTAGAATTTCAATCCATTTAAGCATTTTTGCACCCTTTTGCAGGATTTCACAAAACCATTTTCACCTGTCATTTTCAAAGTGTCATTTGCCAAAATAAGGTATTCTCTCTTGTTTGGGAGGGAGGATTGACTATAACTCTAGACATTGGGCCTCATCACGACTTTGGCGGTAACCCTTAAATCCGGCGGTAGCGCTATTACCGCCAGATTTAAGGGTCCGCCGGATCAGGGCTTCGGCGGATTTCGCACCAGCTCTGAGCTGGGGGGAAATCCGCCGAAAATTTGCACCATTACCGCTGGCGGTAAATCTGCCGGCGGTATTAGCGCGAAGATTCCCCATTGAGCCCAATGGGGAATGGCGCATTCCTGAATGGGCTCAGTGGGGATGGGGACTTAAATTACCGGCAAACTCGTGATCCGGCGCTATTAGCGCCGGGGAGTTCGTCGGTAGGGCTAATACCGACGGCGCTAATAGCGTTACCGTTACTGCCCAAGTCGTGATGAGGCCCATTGTATTTTACTACTAAATACCTGCTGATTACTCACATTGGTGTAGGACTACTCATTTGTATTTACGTAAAACGTTGGAGGGGGAACATTAACCTAAACGCTATCTGTGTGCAAAACAAACTGTTCTTTTTCCCCATGTTTTCTATTTTGCCTCCTTATAAGTAAATTCAATTGCGTTGCTTATTTCTGAATTGTATTGTCACCCTCTGGGTGATTGCTGCGCCTTTATATATATATCTATAGTAAACCTATGTGTGATTTGAATATAAAAAAAAAAACTTTACCTTTACAAACTAGCCTGATACCTGGTTCAGTGATACCTGGGGGGTATTTTGAGAAGGGTGTGATATGAGTGGTATATCATTCAGAATATTGAACTTATAGACAAAAATAAAATAAGGGTTTCATTTGCGCACTACATGCTAGGCGAGACTTGGGTGTGTGCCTGGTTGAAATGCCTTACAGTAGCGTGTATAGAGCTGGGACCTTGGCTGGAATAGTGAAGTGCGACTCGATGCTCTGCCCCTTCCACTCACGGACGTGCATCTCGTTGATCTGATTTTAAGAATGGAACGACATGACATGCAACAAGCACGTTGTTAAAAAAAAGCTGGTCCGTGGATTTTGGTTTTTCACAAGATTTCACGAGTGTATCAATAAAATGCACCGTAAAGTGACACTGAGCGGCGGCCTGAGCAAATCAGTATAATAAAAAATTAAATAAATATAAACATATCCATGATTACATGTGTGCTGTGACAAAATACCTCGAATGCGGTAAATTGCTAGAAAGCACCGTACGGAGTACGGAATTTATTTCAGAGTGGCACTGCAGAATGTCATCAATTGCGTATGTAGGTGCTGTTTCGCCCGTATAAAGGATTTTATATTGTCCTTAATTGGGCAAAAGCATTCTAGATTGTGGCAAGGTATTCAAAGTTGGCCATTATGCTGAGAATAATTTCTTACTTAGGAGAAGAGACATGGTTCCAGTGTAATAACAGGATCAAAAACATCCCATGGGTTTAGAACTGGACACCTGATGTTATAATGTCTGCCAGCATAAAATAGAATATGCATGTGAACCATAGGAAAAGAGAGTAAACGGGACCAAGTGGACACTCATGTTGGGCCCAATATCCATTCCTCTTGGAGATTTAACCTAACCGCTAAAATCTGTTTATTATAAAGCCACCATTGTTCGCGGTTGGAGAGCCTGTTAGCAGTAGAATACATGTCTACCCCTTTGACCAGTTCTAGAAAGCACCACTTGAATTCATTGCAACTGTGGCCTACATGTCTTGCCTACATAGATCTTATTGCAAGGACAGGTTATTGGATATATCACATTCTTAGAATTGCAAGTGGTGTGATCTTTGAGAGTCAACAATTTATTATTGATCTTAACTGTGCGGCATGTTAAAGTGGATTCACAATGGTGGCAATAGCCGCTTGGAAAATGTCCACATACCCTATTCATGCCCCAAGCTTGGGAGATGGTCCTGGGTCTAGGTTTAACTTGGGCTCTATCTGCTTTAGATAGCCAATTCTTTAAATTCTTGCCTTTTTTAAAAGCATACAGCTGGAGGTCCAAATTGGAATGGTTTAACTGTTACAAAGGCCAGTGTTTACTGATAGGCTTTTTGTTCGCTCAGTGGTATGTGAACATCCTGCTGTATGAGCGTTGGATGTCCACAGACATGACAGATCCCTCTGGGCCAATTGAAGTCCGGTCCGCAAAGTGAACAGGGAAATGGGTCAGTGCAGCAGAGCCAGATATCACACATTTTTTACCTACATTTTGCCTGTTTTTAAAAAAAAAACTACTGGACAGATTTTCACCAAAACTACAAAAGCACTGTTTCGAGACCAAGCCACCGCTCCTGCCACAAATTTGGTAAAAATCCACCCAGTGGTTTAAGAAAACCTCACCAAACTTAACAATAAAATTCAGAGCAGGCTACATAAAGTTTAGTGAGGATTCGTCCAGGGGGAGCAAAGTTAGAAGCTGCCCAAAAAATGCTTTTCTTATGAGTTGAGCAACTTAACCATAACTACACGGCCGCTACTGCATGCCGTGTAATATATACATATATAAATTCAATTAAAAAGCTTTGTTAAAGGGACATTATGGTTAAGTTGCACTAATAAAAACCTATGAAATTCAATTAAAAACTTTGTTAAAGTGACATTATAGTTACAAGTAAAACTGAAAGAGCCCCTCTTCCCTTTCCATGGCAGCCCGTAGAAGGCAAAGTCAGAACCCTATGACCATATTACCACTAGCACACTTTTTGTCCCTTTCAATCCTATCCTACTTTCGAATAACTTTTCCTCATAGCCGGTCCCAGGTGGACATGGCCATTTGAACACCATTTTCCGATCCCTCGCGGTCATGGCCAGTAGCCAGATTGTCTGGCTCAAAATCGTATACCATGACCCACACAATCTGGCCACTGCCAATGGCCACAGGCTAGACCTCAGTCACCAAAGGTGTATGACTATTTTTTGTACCTACATTATGACACTTGTCAAAAAAAAAACACAGGCACATTTGCAAAACCATGCTTTAAGGCCCTTGCCAATGCTCCTTACATGAGTTTGCTTGAAAACCCCCCATGTTTTATTTTTCCAAAAGTGTCAAAATGTATGTACATACAATAGTCATATAACTTAGCCCCAACTTCACAAAATCCATTCAGTCTTTGCACAATCATTGAAGGTTGGCTCTACAATCTTTCTGAAAACTTTTGTGCGCATTCGTCAAATGGCAACAAAGTTATAACCCATCTAAACATTTTGAGACCCCCCTCTAATTTTGTCCCCTCTTGAGAAAATCCCAGCAAACTTTACAAAAAACATGTATATCTAGATTTAAAAATTGTTTTGCAAACCTTTATGCAGATTCGACAAATGGCACCACATTTATAAGCCTTTACAAAATTTTGGGACGCCCCTCTAAATTTGTTCACGCTTGACAAAACATCTCCACACTTTTGGAAACCATTCAGAATCAATTCTAGAATACAATTCCCAAATTTCATGCAGTTTCATTGAGTGGCGCCAAAGTTATAAGCCATCCTAGTAATGCAGAAATAGGGACAGATGTCCCCAAACTTCTAAAGTGTTTATGAACATCACACAGCTGTCTCCGAACAAAAACACCTGTTTTTTGGCTCATTACGGCCTTATCCCATTACATCTTCATCACCCCTTACCTACCCAGAGATTGTTTGATAAGTTTGACAAGTGCAATGTTGTGTTTTTTTATATATTTTATACTGTGGTGTCCACGGACATCGCCGGAATGACTGTGAATCCAACATGGCAGGCATTTCCAAAAATCTGACACACTTCACGCTTTTCACCATCCAATCAGGGGCACATGTCCGATGTCTGCCGTCATCACATCGCCTTCTAGGCCAATCGGATGCTGTCTGCGGACAAAACACGGAAATGGGTCCACGAAGCAGAGCCAGATATCACTCATTTTTTGGACCTACTTTTTGGTTTTTTTAAAAAAAATACTGGTCGGATGTACACCAAATTGACAAAAGCATGCTTTCGGGACCAAGCCTCAGATTCTGGCACAAATTTGGTGAAAATCCATCCAGCGGTTTGGACTGTAGGCGTGAGCAAACATTTTTCCATTATGTCTATGGAAAAAAAGACTATTTTGGGACCCCCCCCTCCGATTACTTTGTCCTCCCTTGACAAAACTTCACCAAACTTACTATAAATATTCAGGGGCCATGTACTTTTTTTTGCAAATTTTGGTGAGGATTCAACCAGGCGGAGCAAAGTTATAACCCGCCCAAAAAGTGTTCTTCCTATGGGTTCAGCAACTTAACCATAACTACACAGCAGCTACCGCAGGTTGTGTAATATATTTATATAGGGATTGCACAGAGATGTTTGAATCTCAGAGGAAAATATTTGTACTGTCCTAATCAAATATAATTCATTAGGAACAGAGCAAAATAATCCCTACAATGGCAACACAGTTCTAAAGCAGGTTGTATAAAGAAATGGAAGCAAAATTAAGTCGTAAAATATAAAACCTGTGGAAACTATAAGAGATGACTGGAAACGTTTTTTGCTGCTCAAGTGTAAACGTTTGTCAACATGGAATACCATGGCATGATAACTGGTGCTTCAAAAATAGTTACAAGAGACCATGAAGCAACAGGAAGATGAATAGCAGGACAGGTTCGAAAGCATTCAAATGTTTATGGATCTACTCGTAGAACTGAAGAGACATACATCCTGGATTTGTAGCCTCAATGATTTCATTGAGTGTACTTGCCTGCCATTGGGACAACAGTGATTATTTGGCATAAGAAGATGCTCTGTAGATAGTGTCATGTAAACACATGTAGTAGACCTAGCATTAAATTTCAAGATGGGCAAATGACACCTACCAACAGGTATTACATTTTGAAGTACTGAATAGAAAAAACCTGTCACTAGTCTCAGACAGCTATGGCCACATTGTGGGGATCACAAACTTCTTACCACATGGATATAATATATATTCTACAAAAATAAGATTTCAAAGGTAGTGTCTATATCAAAGGGTAACCAAAAAACTATTATATATTTGGTTTCTTGTTTGCATACACTTGTAATAATGCAATTGTTATTAAACACAAATAGATTTTTTTCACAATCATAAAATGATCACATTACATAAAACCTAGTATAAAAAGCAACATATAAAACACATGTAAAAAACACAAGGGATACAAATATGTGGGTCACATTTTTCTAGTACAACCGGCTACTCTGTGTGATTCTTCACACTGGGACCCTTTCACTCTTTCTCAGAGGTTATTGGTATTTCCTCTTATACTCTATGAAACTCAACTTGTACACGTTTCTGTCCATAAGCAACAGATAAATGTAAGACATTCATCAGGGGTGAATTTTTTCTTGTGTTTGTTATGATAAAAGATCTTCTCTACTTTCATTTCTTTCTTCAAAGGTTTTTTTTTTATTACACAGGTCCCTTTGGGTTAAAGACACTTTTTTTTCGAATTCATTGCTAAATCCTCATCATTTCACCGAGATCCTTACAATGAACCCGATCCTCCTAGGGTTTCAGATATGTTATAAGTTACATACCTCAAGGGCTGGGGTTGAATTTCTCCACAGCCTATAATCAACCACAATTGCATGTGGAAGGCGGTTTCCTTTTCTTTGGGAATATCTACCAAGCTTCTTCTATTTTACAAAATAACCAAGAAAAACTGACATTCAGTCTAAAAGTGGCCAGACTCTCTAATTACTGAATCCTTTATAGAATCTCTTTTACCTGAAAGAGTCAAAAATGTTCTTTTCCCTCTATTTGCAAATCAACCACAAAGAATGTGGCAAGGACTTATTTCAAATGTCCTATCCGATAGAAACCAGGAAAGGAAACATGGAAAATAAAGTCAAGAACAGTAATTGTTCCACCAATTGGATGCGCTGCTAGTTCACAAAGGTAGGAACAAGTGTGTTTAGTGACCTATTCCTAATATCTCAAATGCTAGTGTCAGTATAGAAGAGTGCTTCTCGGAGGATACTTGAATAGGTATTTTATTTGCGTTCAATTGCCAGAGAAATTTGCCAACACGTGTTTCGACCTCCACAGGTCTTTTTCAAGGCATAGCTCTGTGTATTGCAAATATTTTAAAATATAAGACAATATAATCATATGCACACATGATACAATGTTTTGATGAATGGACATTCAGGTACCAATACCCAAACATATGGGATCATGGGCATGAGTCACAGGGTTAACATAAACCATTACAAAGCAAATTTGAAACATAATATACATTACCATGTCCCATTGTGTATAGAAAACCAGAACCATATCATCAAGATCATCAGTTCTTGATCTAATCCTTAGCATTTCCAATCAGAAAATACATACACAAACGTCTATGAAACCCACGGCTGTTAATTCGATTCTGCATGCCAAAAGTTGTCACAAACGGTCAGTCATAGATAATATTCCATTCAGTGAATTTTATCGAGCTCGCAAAAACTGTAGCACCTTATCTGTTTTCACAAGTGAATGTGCATTGATTAAGGACAGGTTCAAGAATAGAGGTTATTCTAGTCAATGTCCTAAGAAGGGTCTACAACGAGTCAGCAATATGGTACGAGAAGATATGTTTATTGTTCGAGAAACTGACAAACCTACCAGTTACTCAGATGTGCGCATTATTACCAAATATGTGCAAAATTCGGACATACTATATGCATTACTTGCTAAACATAGGCATATACTTAAGCTTGATCCGGATATCCGTCCTTTTATAGTGGACAGGCCTAAGTTTATTTTCACGCGCAACCAGACTCTCAGAGGACATCTGTGTCCTTCTTTCCTAACCCCCCAACCCACTCCTGCAGATACATTATCATGGTTACCCCCGAAACCCAAAGGCTTCTTTAAATGTGGTATGTGTAATTTTTGCAAGTTCACAATATGTTCTGATAACTTTTCCTGCCACAATGGGCTTTCTATCCAAATTCGTGATTTCATCAATTGCAAAACTATCAGGCCGATTCATGGAATAATTAGCGCGGCGCAAGTGGGCAAAAACGTGCGAATCGCAGTGGAATAGCGAAAATCGCAGTGCAAGTGCGAAAATCGCACGAAAAGCAGCGCACATCGATTCATGGAAGGCCGTGCGTGAGAAAACCAGCGGATGTGCGATAAAAAAGTGCGCGGCGCACGTTGGCGCACCAGGCCATCTAACAGCGTGCGCCAGGTCACAGCGAAAATCGCACAGGCCAGAGGGAAAATCGCACATAGCGCGGCGCACGCAACAAAAGTAGGCGTAACACGGGCGTAACACTCGGAATGGGGAACAACTTGCCAAAACGTGGGCGTCACGGGGGAAGTACAGGGCACAAGTGCGCGGAACGCCCACACGCTAGCCTACAACACGTATTCATGGAATAGAATAGGGCAAAAAAGCGCACGCTCAAACCAGCGCACAGGCACAAACACGACCGCCACAAGAAAGCAGGCGGTAGCGTCTCTGCGGCTGTAAGAAATGTGCGCCAAAAGGTGCGCCAACAAGTAGCACCTATATACTGCCATGATGAATGTCCTATACTGTGGCCCTCCAGGACAAATGACGTGCAAAGGGGTACCCACAAACACGGACCCGCTGACAAAAAATACGTGTGCGTGTATACCGGGGTGCGCGGGAAGTCTCACACGCGATTTGGCCGGGTACGTGGATTTCAGGGGTGCGCGGGAAGTTCCACACGCGAATGGGCCAGTGCGAGCAGGGTACGTGTATTTCAGGGGTGCGCGGGAAGTACCACACGCGATTGGCCCAGTGCGAGCAGGGTACGTGTATTTCAGGGGTGCGCGGGAAGTTCCACACGCGAATTCTGCAGGGTACGTGCATTTCAGGGGTGCGCGGGAAGTTCCACAAGCGAATGGGCCCGTGCGAGCAGGGTACGTGTATTACATGGGTGCGCGGGAAGTTCCACACGCGATTCCATCAGGGTACGTGTATTTCAGGGGTGCGCGGGAAGTTACACACGCGATAGTCCCAGTGCGAGCAGGGTACGTGTATTTCAGGGGTGCGCGGGAAGTTCCACACACGATTGGCCCAGTGCGAGCAGGGTGCGTGTATTTCAGGGGTGCGCGGGAAGTTCCACACGCAAATTCTGCAGGGTACGTGCATTTCAGGGGTGCGCGGGAAGTGCCACCCGCGATAGTCCCAGTGCGAGCAGGGTACGTGTATTTCAGGGGTGCGCGGGAAGTTCCACACGCGATTGGCCCAGTGCGAGCAGGGTACCTGTATTTCAGGGGTGCGCGGGAAGTTCCACACGCAAATTCTGCAGGGTACGTGCATATCAGGGGTGCGTGGGAAGTTCCACACGCGAATGGGCCAGTGCAAGCAGGGTACGTGTATTACATGGGTGCGCGGGAAGTTCCACACGCGATTCCATCAGGGTACGTGTATTTCAGGGGTGCGCGGGAAGTTACACACGCGGTAGTCCCAGTGCGAGCAGGGTACGTGTATTTCAGGGGTGCGCGGGAAGTTCCTCACACGATTGGCCCAGTGCGAGCAGGGTACGTGTATTTCAGGGGTGCGCGGGAAGTTCCACACGCGAATGGGCCAGTGCGAGCAGGGTACGTGTATTACATGGGTGCGCGGGAAGTTGCACAAGCTATTCCATCAGGGTACGTGTATTTCAGGGGTTCTGGGGAGTACTACACGTGAATTGGCCTTGTGGGTCCTCCCAGGTGTACGCTCCACAACCTCCACGGCCCCTGCAGGCAGCCCACACCACGGGGGACTACCCTGCACCCCTGCTCATGTCCCGCAGGCAGCCCATCCACCATGGGCATGCCCCCAGCCAACCCACATGTCACCTTGCACTACTGATCAACAATGCATGTCTCCCACCACCCCCACCCCCCAGCAGTGCAGAGGCAGCCTCCAGCAGGCCCCCACTCATGTGTCCCACCACCCCCACCCCCCAGCCACCAGGGTCACCCTCCACCAGGCCCCCACTCATGTCTCCCACCACCCCCACCCCCCGGCAGTGCAGGGTCACCCTCCACCAGGCCCCCACTCATGTCCCCCTGCACCCCCACCCCCCAGCATCCAGGGTCACCCTCCACCAGGCCCCCACTCATGTGTCCCACCACCCCCACCCCCCAGCAGTGCAGGGGCATCCTCCAGCAGGCCCCCACTCATGTGTCCCACCACCCCCACCCCCCGGCAGTGCAGGGTCACCCTCCACCAGGCCCCCACTCATGTCTCCCACCACCCCCACCCCCGGCAGTGCAGGGGCACCCTCCACCAGACCCCCACTGATGTCCCCCTGCACCCCCACCCCCCAGCATCCAGGGTCACCCTCCACCAGGCCCCCACTCATGTCTCCCACCACCCCCACCCCCCTGCCACCATGGCCAGCCCCCACCAGGCCCCCACTCATGTCTCCCACGACCCCCACCCCACAGCCACCAGGGGCAGCCTCCACCAGACCCCCACTCATGTCTCCCACCACCCCCACCCCCCTGCCACCATGGCCAGCCCCCACCAGGCCCCCACTCATGTCTCCCACCACCCCCACCCCCCAGCCACCAGGGGCAGCCTCCACCAGGCCCCCACTCATGTCTCCCACCACCCCCACCCCCAGCAGTGCAGGGGCAGCCTCCACCAGGCCCCCACTCATGTCCCCCTGCACCCCCACCCCCCAGCATCCAGGGTCACCCTCCACCAGGCCCCCACTCATGTCTCCCACCACCCCCACCCCCCTGCCACCATGGCCAGCCCCCACCAGGCCCCCACTCATGTCTCCCACCACCCCGACCCCCCAGCAGTGCAGGGGCAGCCTCCAACAGGCCCCCACTCATGTCTCCCACCACCCCCACCCCCCAGCAGTGCAGGGGCAGCCTCCACCAGGCCCCCACTCATGTGTCCCACCACCCCCACCCCCCAGCCACCAGGGGCAGCCTCCACCAGGCCCCCACTCATGTCTCCCACCACCCCACCCCCCAGCAGTGCAGGGGCAGCCTCCAGCAGGCCCCCACTCATGTCCCCTTGCACCCCCTCCCCCTGCCACCATGGCCAGCCCCCACCAGGCCCCCACTCATGTGTCCCACCACCCCCACCCCCCTGCCACCATGGCCAGCCCCCACAAGGCCCCCACTCATGTGTCCCACCACCCCCACCCCCCAGCAGTGCAGGGGCAGCCTCCAGCAGGCCCCCACTCATGTGTCCCACCACCCCCACCCCCCGGCAGTGCAGGGTCACCCTCCACCAGGCCCCCACTCTTGTCTCCCACCACCCCCACCCCCCGGCAGTGCAGGGTCACCCTCCACCAGGCCCCCACTCATGTCCCCCTGCACCCCCACCCCCCAGCATCCAGGGTCACCCTTCACCAGGCCCCCACTCATGTCTCCCACCACCCCCACCCCCCAGCAGTGCAGGGGCAGCCTCCACCAGGCCCCCACTCATGTCCCCTTGCACCCCCACCCCCTGCCACCATGGCCAGCCCCCACCAGGCCCCCACTCATGTCTCCCACCACCCCCACCCCCCGGCAGTGCAGGGTCACCCTCCACCAGGCCCCCACTCATGTCCCCCTGCACCCCCATCCCCCAGCATCCAGGGTCACCCTCCACCAGGCCCCCACTCATGTCTCCACCACCCCCACCCCCCAGCCACCAGGGGCAGCCTCCAGCAGGCCCCCACTCATGTCTCCCACCACCCCCACCCCCCGGCAGTGCAGGGTCACCCTCCACCAGGCCCCCACTCATGTGTCCCACCACCCCCACCCGCCAGCAGTGCAGGGGCATCCTCCAGCAGGCCCCCACTCATGTGTCCCACCACCCCCACCCCCCGGCAGTGCAGGGTCACCCTCCACCAGGCCCCCACTCATGTCTCCCACCACCCCCACCCCCCGGCAGTGCAGGGTCACCCTCCACCAGGCCCCCACTCATGTCCCCCTGCACCCCCACCCCCCAGCATCCAGGGTCACCCTCCAGCAGGCCCCCACTCATGTCTCCCACCACCCCCACCCCCCTGCCACCATGGCCAGCCCCCACCAGGCCCCCACTCATGTCTCCCACCACCCCCACCCCCCAGCCACCAGGGGCAGCCTCCACCAGGCCCCCACTCATGTCTCCCACCACCCCCACCCCCAGCAGTGCAGGGGCAGCCTCCACCAGGCCTCCACTCATGTCCCCTTGCACCCCCACCCCCCAGCATCCAGGGTCACCCTCCACCAGGCCCCCACTCATGTCTCCCACCACCCCCACCCCCCTGCCACCATGGCCAGCCCCCACCAGGCCCCCACTCATGTCTCCCACCACCCCCACCCCCCAGCAGTGCAGGGGCAGCCTCCAACAGGCCCCCACTCATGTCTCCCACCACCCCCACCCCCCAGCAGTGCAGGGGCAGCCTCCACCAGGCCCCCACTCATGTGTCCCACCACCCCCACCCCCCAGCCACCAGGGGCAGCCTCCACCAGGCCCCCACTCATGTCTCCCACCACCCCCACCCCCCAGCAGTGCAGGGGCAGCCTCCACCAGGCCCCCACTCATGTGTCCCACCACCCCCACCCCCCAGCCACCAGGGGCAGCCTCCACCAGGCCCCCACTCAAGTCTCCCACCACCCCACCCCCCAGCAGTGCAGGGGCAGCCTCCAGCAGGCCCCCACTCATGTCCCCTTGCACCCCCACCCCCTGCCACCATGGCCAGCCCCCACCAGGCCCCCACTCATGTGTCCCACCACCCCCACCCCCCTGCCACCATGGCCAGCCCCCACAAGGCCCCCACTCATGTGTCCCACCACCCCCACCCCCCAGCAGTGCAGGGGCAGCCTCCAGCAGGCCCCCACTCATGTGTCCCACCACCCCCACCCCCCGGCAGTGCAGGGTCACCCTCCACCAGGCCCCCACTCTTGTCTCCCACCACCCCCACCCCCCGGCAGTGCAGGGTCACCCTCCACCAGGCCCCCACTCATGTGTCCCACCACCCCCACCCCCCAGCAGTGCAGGGGCATCCTCCAGCAGGCCCCCACTCATGTGTCCCACCACCCCCACCCCCCGGCAGTGCAGGGTCACCCTCCACCAGGCCCCCACTCATGTCTCCCACCACCCCCACCCCCCAGCCACCAGGGGCAGCCTCCAGCAGGCCCCCACTCATGTCTCCCACCACCCCCACCCCCCTGCCACCATGGCCAGCCCCCACCAGGCCCCCACTCATGTGTCCCACCACCCCCACCCCCCAGCAGTGCAGGGGCAGCCTGTAGCAGGCCCCCACTCATGTGTCCCACCACCCCCACCCCCCGGCAGTGCAGGGTCACCCTCCACCAGGCCCAAACTCATGTCCCCCTGCACCCCCACCCCCCAGCATCCAGGGTCACCCTCCACCAGGCCCCCACTCATGTCTCCCACCACCCCCACCCCCCTGCAGTGCAGGGGCAGCCTCCACCAGGCCCCCACTCATGTCTCCCACCACCCCCACCCCCCTGCCACCATGGCCAGCCCCCACCAGGCCCCCACTCATGTCCCCCACCACCCCCAGTCCCCGGCAGTGCAGGGTCACCCTCCACCAGGCCCCCACTCATGTCCCCCTGCACCCCCACCCCCCAGCATCCAGAGTCACCCTCCACCAGGCCCCCACTCATGTGTCCCACCGCCCCCACCCCCCAGCAGTGCAGGGGCAGCCTCCAGCAGGCCCCCACTCATGTGTCCCACCACCCCCACCCCCCGGCAGTGCAGGGTCACCCTCCACCAGGCCCCCACTCATGTCTCCCAACACCCCCACCCCCTGGCAGTGCAGGGTCACCCTCCACCAGGCCCCCACTCATGTCCCCCTGCACCCCCACCCCCCAGCATCCAGGGTCACCCTCCACCAGGCCCCCACTCATGTCTCCCACCACCCCCACCCCCCTGCCACCATGGCCAGCCCCCACCAGGCCCCCACTCATGTCTCCCACCACCCCCACCCCCCAGCCACCAGGGGCAGCCTCCAGCAGGCCCCCACTCATGTCTCCCACCACCCCCACCCCCCTGCCACCATGGCCAGCCCCCACCAGGCCCCCACTCATGTCTCCCACCACCCCCACCCCCCAGCCACGAGGGGCAGCCTCCACCAGGCCCCCACTCATGTCTCCCACCACCCCCACCCCCCAGCAGTGCAGGGGCAGCCTCCACCAGGCCCCCACTCATGTCCCCCTGCACCCCCACCCCCCAGCATCCAGGGTCACCCTCCACCAGGCCCCCACTCATGTCTCCCACCACCCCCACCCCCCTGCCACCATGGCCAGCCCCCACCAGGCCCCCACTCATGTCTCCCACCACCCCCACCCCCCAGCAGTGCAGGGGCAGCCTCCAGCAGGCCCCCACTCATGTCTCCTACCACCCCCACCCCCCAGCAGTGCAGGGGCAGCCTCCACCAGGCCCCCACTCATGTGTCCCACCACCCCCACCCCCCAGCCACCAGGGGCAGCCTCCACCAGGCCCCCACTCATGTCTCCCACCACCCCCACCCCCCAGCACTGCAGGGGCAGCCTCCAGCAGGCCCCCACTCATGTCACCCTGCACCCCCACCCCCCTGCCACCATGGCCAGCCCCCACCAGGCCCTCACTCATGTGTCCCACCACCCCCACCCCCCTGCCACCATGGCCAGCCCCCACCAGGCCCCCACTCATGTGTCCCACCACCCCCACCCCCCAGAAGTGCAGGGGCAGCCTCCAGCAGGCCCCCACTCATGTGTCCCACCACCCCCACCCCCCGGCAGTGCAGGGTCACCCTCCACCAGGCCCCCACTCATGTCTCCCACCACCCCCACCCCCCGGCAGTGCAGGGCCACCCTCCACCATGCCCCCACTCATGTCCCCCTGCACCCCCACCCCCCCAGCATCCAGGGTCACCCTCCACCAGGCCCCCAATCATGTCTCCCACCACCCCCACCCCCCAGCAGTGCAGGGGCAGCCTCCACCAGGCCCCCACTCATGTCTCCCACCACCCCCACCCCCCAGCATCCAGGGTCACCCTCCACCAGGCCCCCACTCATGTCTCCCACCACCCCCACCCCCCTGCCACCATGGCCAGCCCCCACCAGGCCCCCACTCATGTCTCCCACCACCCCCCACCCCCCAGCAGTGCAGGGGCAGCCTCCAGCAGCCCCCCACTCATGTCTCTCACCACCCCCACCCCCCAGAAGTGCAGGGGCAGCCCCCAGCAGGCCCCCACTCATGTGTCCCACCACCCCCACCCCCGGCAGTGCAGGGTCACCCTCCACCAGGCCCCCACTCATGTCTCCCACCACCCCCACCCCCCGGCAGTGCAGGGCCACCCTCCACCAGGCCCCCACTAATGTCCCCCTGCACCCCCACCCCCCAACATCCAGGGTCACCCTCCACCAGGCCCCCACTCATGTCTCCCACCACCCCCACCCCCCAGCAGTGCAGGGGCAGCCTCCACCAGGCCCCCATTCATGTCTCCCACCCCCCCACCCCCTGCCTCCATGGCCAGCCCCCACCAGGCCCCCACTCATTTCTCCCATCACCCCCACCCCCCGGCAGTGCAGGGTCACCCTCCACCAGGCCCCCACTCATGTCCCCCTGCACCCCCACCCCCCAGCATCCCGGGTCACCCTCCACCAGGCCCCCACTCATGTCTCCCACCACCCCCACCCCCCTGCCACCATGGCCAGCCCCCACCAGGCCCCCACTCATGTCTCCCACCACCCCCACCCCCCAGCAGTGCAGGGGCAGCCTCCACCAGGCCCCCACTCATGTCTCTCACCACCCCCACCCCCCAGCAGTGCAGGGGCTGCCTCCACCAGGCCCCCACTCATGTGTCCCACCACCCCCACCCCCCAGCCACCAGGGGCAGCCTCCACCAGGCCCCCACTCATGTCTCCCACCACCCCCACCCCCCAGCAGTGCAGGGGCAGCCTCCAGCAGGCCCCCACTCATGTCCCCCTGCACCCCCACCCCCCTGCCACCATGGCCAGCCCCCACACCAGGCCCCCACTCATGTCTCAAACCACCCCCACCCCCTGGCAGTGCAGGGTCACCCTCCACCAGGCCCCCACTCATGTCCCCCTGCACCCCCACCCCCCAGCATCCAGGGTCACCCTCCACCAGGCCCCCACTCATGTCTCCCACCACCCCCACCCCCCTGCCACCATGGCCAGCCCCCACCACGCCCCCACCCATGTCTCCCACCACCCCCACCCCCCAGCAGTGCAGGGGCAGCCTCCAGCAGGCCCCCACTCATGTCTCCCACCACCCCCACCCCCCAGCAGTGCAGGGGCAGCCTCCACCAGGCCCCCACTCATGTGTCCCACCACCCCCACACCCCAGCCACCAGGGGCAGCCTCCACCAGGCCCCCACTCATGTCTCCCACCACCCCCACCCCCCAGCAGTGCAGGGGCAGCCTCCAGCAGGCCCCCACTCATGTCCCCCTGCACCCCCACCCCCCTGCCACCATGGCCAGCACCCACCAGGCCCCCACTCATGTGTCCCACCACCCCCACACCCCTGCCACCATGGCCAGCCCCCACCAGGCCCCCACTCATGTGTCCCACCCCCCCCACCCCCCAGAAGTGCAGGGGCAGCCTCCAGCAGGCCCCCACTCATGTGTCCCACCACCCCCACCCCCCGGCAGTGCAGGGTCACCCTCCACCAGGCCCCCACTCATGTCTCCCACCACCCCCACCCCCCTGCCACCATGGCCAGCCCCCACCAGGCCCCCACTCATGTCTCCCACCACCCCCACCCCCCGGCAGTGCAGGGTCACCCTCCACCAGGTGCTCACAATCCCCAATCATGTGCGTAATGGACAGCCTCCACATCCAAAAAGCCCTACCAAGTAACCCATTCACCCACATGGAAATGGAAATCACATATTACACCCCCAATGTTCATGAAGCTAATGAACCCATGTCCGTCACACACAATGGTTGCAATATAATGGGAAAACACACAACATGACATGCATGAAACCAATGAGATGATACCACACAGTGAAGTATGCTAACAAAATTGTATTAAAAAAAATTAAGAATGCAAAAGAAAGAAAACTAACTACAATGTGAATGAGAACAAAAAACATGCATGTCCGTATAAAAAACTACCAAGTGTCCATGAGCCCAACTGAACAAAGGAAACCTACTAAAAAAACCTACCTAAAAATCAACTATATACAAAAAGTGGAGCAGTGTCCGTCGACTCCAAATCATAATTCGAAAGAAAGGAAACCTAAAACTAAATAACTATATACAAAGGCGGCGGGCTAGTCCAGCGGCTCACTCCGTGGTGTCCCGGGCCAGGCCCCTGCGGATTGCCTCGAGGCACTCAGCCCGCCTCAGGGCCCTCCGCATGGAGTTATCTGCCCTGACCATTGTGAGCCGCGCCTCTTCCGCCCGCCGCCGCTCCGCACCTATGGCGTGGCCCAACCGCTGCCACACGGAAGACACTCTCTGTCCTGGATCCCCCTGCCCTCCGGCCGATGGCCGCCCCTCCGATGTCGAAAGCCCCGAGCCTTCATGGCTCCCAACATGTTGCTGCTGCTGCTCTGCCTCTGCCCGTGCACTGCCTCCTGCTGCGTGCACATCCTCCGCCGGCTGGGGTGCACTTGTTGATGTGGCCACCCCTGCTGGACCTCCGACTCCCGACTGTGGCAGGGATGCCTCCTCCACCAGCCTGGCCGCACCGTCAGAGGCAGCTCCACAGGGCACCCAGGTGACTGATGGGTGGGAAGATTGCACAGAGGACGACTGGCGCGTAGGGGGTCCAGTTGAGGAGGGGGTCGGAGCAAGCCCCATCAGACAGAGGAATCCCGCCTGGGTGACCTGTCCCAGCAGGCTGACGTGGTCAACGAGCCATTCGAGATGACGTGCAGTCTCTCCATGAAAAGACTGCAGGTCACCTTGCATGGCCCGTTAACGCAACGCCACACCAACCAGGACAGGCTCAACCCGGACCTGGATGGCCACGTCCGCAGGCAGAGGAAGGCCAGTTGATGTCAGCTCATCCCCTGCCTGAAAACGGGTCTGGACGTAGGCATCCCTGCTGGTGCAAGATGATGCAGGGACAGGATCGGGGACAGGATTGCACACAGGCACCTCCGCAGCCGCCTGTGCTGCCTCCTGTCCCTGGTCCTGCACTGGACCACTAGCACCAGTGGGATCCCCACCTCCAGACCCCGTCTCTGGTGCTTGCGCGGCCCCCTCCTCCACCAAACCCCCCACCAACCTGGATGACTCCGTGCCATCTTCCCCTGTTGGGCCCTGTGGGGTCCCAGCTGCCCCTTCTGCTGCCGAGGAGTCCAACTGCAACCTCCGCCTCTTGGACCTGCCCCCGGCAGCTGCGGCCTGGGACGCGGCACCGGACTCCTCACTCCCCGACGAGATGACAACACGGGAGGGGAGCCGGGCCTTGCGTTTCCGGCTGGCGGTCGGATCCCCGCCGCTGTGCTCCACAGCACCTTCTCCACCCTCTTCATCAATTGACGCTGCAGACAGGGAGAAACAAAACACAGGCATCAGGGCACTGTACAATGGACACATACACGCATGACAGTTGCACATGAGTGGCATTGGCAAACCTCAGACATGCCATCACAATCCCCAACACACATGTCATTGCAACTGGCACACATGAGCCATACCACAGCCATTTTGCAACTGCCACCCCCATCCCTACACATACAACAGCATCAGCAGCCAAAGGGGAGCCAGACATCACATGCAACACAGGAAGTGCACCACACATGTACACACACCACCACACTTGCATGCATGTCTACACCTCTGCCAAGTGTCGCACTGTTCAGACGGGCATCCATGTCACATCTGCCAATCAGGCTTCCACATACCGCTGTCACATGCATCCATGTAGCATCACTGTTGCACCCTTGACAAATACACACACATGCACATGTACACAGTGCTCATACATGCAGCCGAAAACAACATACATGCCTGACATCACGGACATGTCTACTTACATACACATTCATCCAAACATGTGTGCACGCACAACTGCATTTGCCATGCAAGCCCACACACACAAGCACCATCCATGTCTCACACATTACAGCCCTTGCATGTGTCAGCCCCACGGCCCTGTACACCCCCACCCATACTCCACCCCATACAAACAGATCTGCAACCGGCGCAATGGCGAATGATCACCACAAGCCCTGCTCACAACCAGGATGCATGTACACTCACCGCTCGACTCCAGATGGGTCTGCTTCTCTAGGACCTGGACGTGGAGCGCTGGGGATATGCGTTCCAGGACCCCCATCTGTTCTTCCGACAAGTGGCCCCGGCGCCCCTTGGCATCCGCTGCCTTCAAGAGGCGCCGGGCCTTGTTCAGGGTCCTGGACCTGAAGTTCTCCCAGCGCTTCCTGACATGTTGTAAATCCCGGACTGCCACCCCCTCCGCGTTGATGGCAGTCACGATGTCAGTCCAGATCCGAGTCCGTCCTTCCTTGTCGGCGCGGGAACTTCCAAAGAGGGCATCATACTGCCCCAGGACTTGCTCCACCAGGACACCAACTTCGGTGGCACTGAAGCTGGTGCCCCTCTGCCTCTCTGGCCGGGGGTTGTCAGTGGTCACAGATGTTGTATGCCCCGACATGACAACCCCAGAGGCAGGAGTGTGTGGGCAACTGGGTCCTGGGGCTGGGCTGTGGAGCGATGGAATTCCAGTCGGGAGTCTTCGGTTCCAGCAGGGGTGGTCACAGCAACAGCACCTCTGGCTGATGTGCAGGCAGCAAATGGCAGTGCACGTGGGCAGCAGGCAGTCAGGCAGCAGCAAATGGCAGGTGGGAGCATGCTCGGGGTTCTGGGGGGCAGTAGTTCGGCCTTCTGGGCAGGAGCGTGGTCTTCTGTGTGCTTACGCGTGGCCAGCTTGGTACGGAGTGATTTGGCACGTGAAAATCCTGCACGTCAGCGTGAAAACCGAGGAAAGGCCCTTAGCGCGTAAGCGCGTCAGCACGCATACGCGAATCCATTGGACCAAAGGCCCTCAGCGCGTAAGCGCGTCAGTATGCATACGCGAATCCATTGGACCAAAGGCCCTCAGTGCGTAAGCGCGTCTGTGACGTGACCCGCACGGGTGTTTCCCACACACCACGTGATGACAGAGCACACGTGGAAAGACTGCACGTCAGAGTCTCATCGCGTGTAATTGGACAGCACGTCAGAGTCTCATCGCGTGTAATTGGACAAAAGTGCGTGTACACGCGATTGGCCTATGTACGTGTATATGAGGTGTGCGCGGACACTTACACACGCAAGTACGTCAGCGCACCTGTATCCCGGTGTGCGCGCCAATTTCCACACGCTATTGTACTGGGCACTGGATTGGAGGGGTGCGCGGGTCACACGTTCGCCTACAACACGCGCAACGCATTAATTTGCGCGTTAACAAAATAACTAGCTCAGACCCAGGATGAACATACCGTTCCTAGCAGCAGTGGGCGTGGCCTACCAAAGGAGGAGGAGGAGGATAGTCAGGGCCAGAATATTCACACCCAGAACCAGCCTTTTCGGGATGCCTGATGACCAGGTGCATGGGAGGTGCAGGTTTCCACCACACATCATACTGGACCTGGTGAGTGAATGGGAGGACGACCTCACATCACCCACCCTGTGCTCCCAAGCACTCAGCCCCCTGGAGAAGGTCCTCAATGTACTGCACTTCTTAGCCACTGGATCATTTCAGCGGACAAGTGCCATTGTGGGTGGTGTATCACAGGCCACCCAGTCACGGTGCCTACACCAGGTCTTGAACATCATCACTGCACGCCCATCAGTCCGCAGGCACATATACCTGCCCAGAACACCTGCAGAAAGGCATGCTGCCGCCCTGGATTTCTACTCTGTGGCACGATTCCCCAAAGTGCTAGGTGCCATTGACTGCACCCATGTGGCTCTACGTCCCCCCAGGGCATCTGAGCACATCTATAGGAACCGCAAGCACTGGCATTCCATCAACGTGCAGGTAGTATGTAATGCCAAGGGAATCATCACCTCACTATATGCCAACTATCCTGGGTCAACCCACGACAGCTTCATTTACCGAATGTCCACCCTAAGCCGGGACCTAGAAGCTGGCCGGCATGGCGATACATGGCTGCTTGGTGAGTATGAACGCCACTGCACATGCATGCATGTCAGATACTGAGCAAGGTCACAACCTCACCAATGATACCAATCACCACCTCCACAGGGGACAGTGCCTACCCACATGATGACGCCAATTCGGAACCCCACCACGCCACCCCAGGTAAGATATAACGCAGCCCACATTACAACCCGGGGCATAGTGGAGCGCACATTTGGAGTGCTGAAGTCACGCTTTCGCTCCCTTGACCGTTCTGGCGATCAGCTGTTGTACGCTCCCCCAGTAGTGTGCAGGATCATAGTGGCAGCATGTGTCCTGCACAACGTTGCAACACGCCGGGGCCTGGCCGTGGACATGGTGGTGCCCCCCCATCCCCAACCACATGCACAGCCGCTGCGCATGGGAGGGGAAAGGGCACGGGGGGAGGCAGCACGTACACAGCTAGTGGCTAATTACTTCACATAGAAATCACACCCCTGTGGAGTGCACACTGCCCTGGCACATTCCATCTGACAATCAATGATGACTCAACCTGACACTGATCCTGAATGTCTGGAGAAAGAACCGTGAAAACCATATCAGCCTGAGATTGTTCACCTGGAAGTGTCACAATGTGTGCATCCCTACCCACACTGACACCACCAATGCAGTTTTGTGAAGTTACAAATTCAAGCAGCTGAAACGAATACCCACTTGCAAAATGCAACAAGAGGACAGTGCCATGTCAGCCAACCCAACCCCAGCACCGCCACACGACACACTGTGCCATGTCATGCTATTTGCACGTAAACAAATTAATCCCCACAACATGACACTAGTGTCACAATGTACGGTGTCCCTATTAGAAACTTGCAACACCTGAAATGCTCACAGTAATGCCGGACCAACAACAAACTTGAGCACGTACTACCATTAACATGACATCACTAATGTATAATATTATGAGTCTCACCACCTGGAAATGCCTGCACTCCCACCACTACCAACTGTGCAGTGTTGGCGCCTGTAGAGTTGTAGGTGCACTGCTGCCAACATGGACCACATCTCCAGACTAGAGGTCCTTGTGTAGACATGAGGAAGGGACCTGCAAATTTGGAGGTAGACACAGAAGATGAGTTACACATCAATGCAACATGCAGTGTACAACACAACAGCAGTATGCACTAGGAATGTATACACAGTATTGACTACAGACTGCCCACACAGCTCATGGGAGTCCAACATCACTGTGTAATTCACTGTCACTTTGGCACACCCTTTTCAAGCCCATGGAAACGGGAAGCAGGAGGGGTGTGTGTGACTCAAACCCAAGCATCTGAACCAAATACATTACAAGCCTGCATGTGCCCAGCCACAATGCAGCGTATGCCCACAGGAACCACGGAAGCCAACAAATTGTCCCAAAAAAAATTGGGAATAAAAGAAATAAAAATTAAAATTAAAAAAAAATAAAAATAAAAATCAAAAATGGCCAATGAAGGGCCCGGGGGGGTTGGGGAGGCCACCCAGGAGGTCCGAGGACAGGATGCACACCAGAACCCACCTGTGTGGATCCTGGGGAAAAAAAACACCTCCATGGGCTCATGGCCCACACGGCTACCCTATTGTGGGAGTATCACTGCTGTCGCTATTATCACCCTGTGCAGCTGCATCCGGAGGTGGTTGCACTATGGGAGGCAGCCCACGCAAGGCCCTAGTCTGCTCCTCCATGGCTGCAAGCATGCGGGTGTGGTAGGTCTGGTTCTGGAGGATGAGTGTGCGGAGGTCCCCATGCAACAACTCACGGGATGCCCGGACCTCCGCCCTCATTGCCTGCATCTCAGCTGAGAGCGTACGGGTGAGACGCTCCAGCTGCTGTTCTGTCCTTTGGTGTGTAGAAGCCTCAAGCTCAACAAGAGTCGTCCTGAGGTGAAGGAGCTCCTGCCTCAGGGCTTCCCTGTGGCCCTGGGACTCAATGGAGATGGCCTCCTGCAGAGTCGCCAGTGCCGCCCGCCTGTCCCTGTTGGACCCCAACATGTCCTCCCTGTGTGACTGGCAGATGGTGTCGGTTGCCTGCTCTAGTCGCTCCATCAGCCTTTCAGGGGGGACAATGGAAGTGGCCACCCTATCCATGGCCTGAGCCATCATCTCGGATGATGCTGCCTGTTGGGTTGCCATACCGTAAATGGATTGCTCCCATGCAGTATTGCCAGGTGCCGTACGGCCACCACGTCGGCGGGCACCACACCTGTCTGGGGCAAGGCGAACTGCGCCTTGCTGTGCCGACACTGCCTGAGGCTGCAGGACTGCATTCCCCCTCTGATCTGCTGGCCCAGGAACAGGATCAGATGTCGCGGAGTGTGACCCTGCATCCGTAACCACCAAAGGCGTAGCTGCCAACACTGACATCCCCATTGAGGGTTCTGACCCTAGTGCAGGTGGGTGAGACAGAACAGAATCCCTCCCTGGAACACTCACCTGCGACGGCACGTAGGTCTCATCCGAATCAACACCTGAGTACAGCTCGGGGGAGGTGCAGCCAGAGACACCCCTTGAGAGCAGGACCTGCAGCACTTGTGGGTTCTCACCCACCACCACACCACGTCCCTCACTGGTGGTTGGTCCGCCCTCGGGCCCCTCCTGGGTCAGCACCATCTCCACAACCCCAGCAGTATCAGGTGCGTCTTCCCCTGCAAAGACATAAAAACAAAGAAATGGAAACAGGCATTAGCACCATGGCACACAATGAGGGCTGAGAAGCAAGAGAAACAGTACTTGTTTGACACATGTCCCACATGACTAAAACCCTCCCATTATTGCAGCCTCAAGGGCAGGCAAATGGCACACACTGATGACACCAAGATTGAAGATGAACACATTTTCTGCATGCTGCCTGGCAGTGGCATCACACATTGGCCTGTGATTGGCAGGTGAAACACACATGCCATCACACAGATGGCATGTACCATTGCTATTGAGTGAAGATGGAGAGGAGGGCAGCACCTATGCATACTGTCCAGTTCCCGCATGTAATAGCTTTTCTAATTCTAACAGGTCAGATTCTTCACCTGGAGCTGCCAGTCCGAAATGGTGCAATTGCACAGGGACATGTTTGAACAAATGATATCCAGGTAACTAAGTCACTCAACTTTACCATAGCCATGTCAGACATGTGACTAGAGGACTGCGACATGCCTAGTAAAAGTGGTGGAATGGTAAATATCTGACTAAATGAACAGTGCTAAATTTTGCAACAAAGTTGTGGCAAGGTGACACTTCAAGGGCAACTGGCGTGCAGTTGGACTACATGTCTACTGTTGGCAGAAGGGATACAGCTATCGCCAAATGCAGCTGCGCAGGATGTATTGCATGAAGCACATGGATGATCCATACGACTCAGGCGCACACATTGTCACCTGGCACACAAGCAGAAGCCCTCACACACACCATGCACATGGATGACACACACATGCATGTGCACTCACCGGACAATGCCTCGTAATCATGGAGATCTCCCACGCCTTGGATCTGTTCCTCCGTGGCGTAGGTCCCAGCGACTGACTCATGTGGAGTGAGTTCCATGTCTACTACTGGAGACCCACCTCCAGTCACTAGAGTTGCGGCATGACTTGAGGCCAGCTTACTCTTTGCCCTGCGCTTTAGGTCATTCCAGCGCTTATAGCAATCATTGGCTGTGCGCCTCACGATTCCAAGGGCACTTACGATGTCCGCAACGGTCTGCCAGTGTGCCTGGCGTTGTGCAGGTGTGGTCTTGGATCCTGCAACAATGACCATCTCGTTGTCATGTGCGGACACATACTCGACAAGTGCATTCAGTTCGTCATCCGTGAAGCTGGGCTTCCTGGACGGGCCAGACTGTGTAGCCATGTCTGGGGCATCAGCCTGTGCCGGACGAGCACTCTTCCTCTTCCGCTTGGAAGGTGGTGGTGATCCTGAGTGTCCTGCGCCGCTCTGGACACTAGGGGCAGGAGCCCTGGTGGACTCTGTATCAGGAGTGTGGGATTGCACACTCAGCATGGGAGTTGGTGCAGGCATTGGCTCTAGTGTGATGGTGTCAGGGGGAATATCAGCAGCATGGACTAGGACCGACACTGTCCTGGCTGGGTGTGTGAGGGCTGTGGTGGATGGAGCCGCAGCTGCCCCTGCAGCCTCTCCGCCCTGCCTACTTGGTGCAGCAGATGACCTTGCTGCCCCAGATGCACGTGGCATGGTGACATCAACGTGCACCAGCGCACGTGTCATAGGCCTGCTGACCTGGAAGTCAGCCATGGAGTCAGCCAGGTCTGGTGCCACAATGGGCTGGTCCAACAAGGGCTGAGCATGGATGGTGTCAGCCACATCAGCCTCAACGGGAGGGGGGGGATTATGGGTGCCCTTGACTGGTCCTCCACACATGGGGGGACAGGCTCACCCTGCAAGTAAAGACCACGTCCCCTACCGGATCCACCACGGCCACCACTTGTGGCTCTTCCACCTTTGCCACCCTTACGGAATCCTCGCCTCCCAACCATGGCACTGATGTTGATGTGCGTATGGAAGTGGCTGTCAAATATTGTCCTGGGCAATTGGGGGTCAAAGGGGTTGGGTACCAGATGGTAATTGTACCCTAGTGCTCTTGCAAGGCTGATTGTAACCCCTGGGGAAAGATGACGGGTCACGCTACGCACAGGAGCCCCAAAAAAGGGAGATGACGTGCACGCAACCCCTCCTAGACCACGTGTGCAGAAAGAAAAACCTGCACTACGCTGTGGCACCCAGTAACACAAGAATGAACGTATGCGTGTCACACGCAGCCTAGAATGACCTCTGAAGGGGTAGGCTACACACGGGGCAAGCACAGATGTTAGATACGTGCGTGACTCACCGTCTGCCAGGTAAAAGAGCGTGAAAAAGGAGCGCGTTTGGTTGGCAACACCCCCGCCAAAAGAAGATTTGTACGCTGTCTGAGGAGACAGGACAACAGTAGAAGGGAACACTGTTTGAGGGAACAGGCCCAGGTAAACCAATAACAGGGAATACGAACTTGAAACGCCGTGAAGTAAATCGCGTGTGAACCGACAAGAAGTACAGAATTCACCCACTCGCTCTCCACGAAAAGCACGTACAAGGAAATGGTGTTCTACGCGTACCTTTTATACAGGCCCACACGTTCAACGTCACTTACGCGGCGTGTACGCGCTAGGGCCATTTGCACCAATTACACGCTTTGTGACTTATGCGTGTACGGCCATTTCCACCAATGACACACTTTGTGACTTATGCGTGTACGGCCATTTCCACCAATTACACGCTTTGTGACTTATGCATGTACGGCCATTTCCAACAATCACACGCGATGAGACTCTGACGTGCAGTCTTTCCACGTGTGCTCTGTCATCACGTGGTGTGTGGGAAACACCCGTGCGGGTCACGTCACAGACGCGCTTAAGCGCTGAGGGCCTTTGGTCCAATAGAATCGCGTATGCGTGCTGACGCGCTTACGCGCTAAGGGCCTTTCCTCGGTTTTCACGCTGACGTGCAGGATTTTCACGTGCCAAATCACTCCGTACCAAGCTGGCCACGCGTAAGCACACGGAAGACCACGCTCCTGCCCAGAAGGCTGAACTACTGCCCCCCAGAGCCCCGAGCACGCTCCCACCTGCTATCTGCTGCTGCCTGACTGCCTGCTGCCCACGTGCACTGCCATTTGCTGCCTGCACATCAGCCAGGGGTGCTGTTGCTGTGACCACCCCTGCTGGAACAGAAGACTCCCGACTGGAATTCCATTGCTCCACAGCCCAGCCCCAGGACCCAGTTGCCCACCCACTCCTGCCTCTGGGGTTGTCATGTCGGGGCAAACACCATCTGTGACCACTGACAACCCCCGGCAAGAGAGGCAGAGGGGCACCAGCTTCAGTGCCACCGAAGTTGGTGTCCTGGTGGAGCAAGTCCTGGGGCAGTATGATGCCCTCTTTGGAAGTTCCCTCGCCGACAAGGAAGGACGGACTCGGATCTGGACTGACATCGTGACTGCCATCAACGCGGAGGGGGTGGCAGTCCGGGACTTACAACATGTCAGGAAGCGCTGGGAGGACTTCAGGTCCAGGACCCTGAACAAGGCCCGGCGCCTCTTGAAGGCAGCGGATGCCAAGGGGCGCCGGGGCCACTTGTCGGAAGAACAGATGGGGGTCCTGGAACGCATATCCCCAGCGCTCCAGGTCCAGGTCCTAGAGAAGCAGAGCCGTCTGGAGTCGAGCGGTGAGTGTACATGCATCCTGGTTGTGAGCAGGGCATGTGGTGATCATTCGCCATTGTGCCGGTTGCACATCTGTTTGTATGGGGTGGAGTATGGGTGGGGGTGTACAGGGCCGTGGGGCTGACACATGCGAGGGCTGTAATGTTTGAGACATGGATGGTGCTTGTGTGTGTGGGCTTGCATGGCAAATGCAGTTGTGCGTGCACACATGTTTGGATGAATGTGTATGTAAGTAGACATGTCCGTGATGTCAGGCATGTATGTTCTTTTCGACTGCATGTATGAGCACTGTGTACATGTGCATGTGTGTGTATTTGACAAGGGTGCAACAGTGATGCAACATGGATGCATGTGACAGAGGTATGTGGAAGCCTGATTGGCAGAGGTGACATGGAAGCACGTCTGAACAGTGCGACACGTGGCAGAGGTGTAGACATGCATGCAAGTGTGGTGGTGTGTGTACATGTGTGGTGCACTTCCTGTGTTGCATGTGATGTCTGGCTCCCCTTTGGCTGCTGATGCTGTTGTATGTGTAGGGATGGTGCTGGCAGTTGCGATATGGCTGTGGTATGGCTCATGTGTGCCAGTTGCAATGACATGTGTGTTGGGGATTGTGATGACATGTCTGAGGTTTGCCAATGCCACTCATGTGCAACTGTCATGCGTGTATGTGTCCATTGTACAGTGCCCTGATGCCTGTGTTTTGTTTGTCCCTGTCTGCAGCGTCAACTGATGAAGAGGGCGGAGAAGGTGCTGTGGAGCACAGCGGCGGGGATCCGACCGCCAGCCGGAGACGCAAGGCCCGGCTCCCCTCCCGTGTTGTCATCTCGTCGGGGAGTGAGGAGTCCGGTGCTGCGTCCCAGGCCGCAGCTGCCGGGGGGAGGTCCAAGAGGCGGAGGTTGCAGTTGGACTCCTCGGCAGCAGAAGGGGCAGCTGGGACCCCACAGGGCCCAACAGCGGAAGATGGCACAGAGTCATCCAGGTTGGTGGGGGGTTTGGTGGAGGAGGGGGCCGCGCAAGCACCAGAGACAGGGTCTGGAGGTGGGGATCCCACTGGTGCTAGTGGTGCAGTGCAGGACCAGGGACAGGAGGCAGCACAGGCGGCCGCGGAGGTGCCTGTGTACAATCCTGTCCCTGATCCTGTCCCTGCATCATCTTGCACCAGCAGGGATGCCTACGTCCAGACCCGTTTTCAGGCAGGGGATGAGCTGACGTCAACTGGCCTTCCTCTGCCTGCGGACGTGGCCATCCAGGTCCGGGTTGAGCCTGTCCTGGCTGGTGTGGCGTTGCGTCAACGGGCCATGCGAGGTGACCTGCAGTCTTTCCATGGAGAGACTGCACGTCATCTCGAATGGCTCGTTGACCACGTCAGCCTGCTGGGACAGGTCACCCAGGCCGGATTCCGCTGTCTGATGGGGCTTGCTCCGACCCCCTCCTCAACTGGACCCCCTACGCGCCAGTCGTCCTCTGTGCCATCTTCCCACCCATCAGTCACCTGGGTGCCCTGTGGAGCTGCCTCTGACGGTGCGGCCAGGCTGGTGGAGGAGGCATCCCTGCCACAGTCGGGAGTTGGAGGTCCAGCAGGGGTGGCAACATCAACAAGTGCACCCCAGCCGGCGGAGGATGTGCAGGCAGCAGGAGGCAGTGCACGGGCAGAGGCAGAGCAGCAGCAGCAGCAACATGGTGGGAGACATAAAGGCTCGGGGCTTTCGACATCGGAGGGGCAGGCATCGGTCAGAGGGCAGGGGGACCCAGGACAGAGAGTGTCTTCCGTGTGGCAGCGGTTGGGCCACGCCATAGGTGCGGAGCGGCGGCGGGCGGAAGAGGCGCGGCTCACAATGGTCAGGGTGGAGAACTCCATGCGGAGGGCCCTGAGGCGGGCCGAGTGCCTCGAGGCAATCCGCAGGGGGTTGGAGGAGGACACAGCGTCATCCCTGCGGACCCTCGGGGCCATGGAACTGGACCGCCTCCGGAACATCGAACAGGAGTTCGATGATGCCCTGGCCCGGGACACCACAGAGTGAGCCGCTGGACTTGCCCGCCGCCTTTGTATATAGTTCTTTAGTTTTAGGTTTCCTTTCGTTCTTATTATGATTTGGAGTCGACGGGCACTGCTCCACTTTTTGTATATAGTTGATATTTAGGTAGGTTTTTTAGGAGGTTTCCTTAGTTCAGTTGGGATCATGGACCCTTGTTATTTTTGTACATAGTTCTTTGTTGCATGGAGAGTTTTTTACATTTCACTTTGGACAACATTTTTTAGGATTTGGATTTCCAGTTTTGTGTTTTTATGCGGACATGCAGCTTATTTTTTCACATTTACATTGTAGTTAGTTTTCTTTCTTTAGCATTCGTAATTTTTTTCAATACATTTTTGTTGCCATTGTTCACTGTGTGGTTTCATCTCATTGGTTTCATGCATGTCATGTTGTGTGTTTTCCCATTCAATTGCAAGAAATGTGTGTGTGACGGACATGGGTTCATTAGCTTCATGAACATTGGGGGTGTAACATGTGATTTCCATTTCCATGTGGGTGAATGGGTTACTTGGTAGGGCTTTTTGGCTGTGGAGGCTGACCATTACGCACATGATTGGGGATTGTGAGGACCTGGTGGGGGCTGCACATGGTGGCAGGGGGGTGGGGGTGGTGGGAGACATGAGTGGGGGCCTGGTGGAGGGTGACCCTGCACTGCCGGGGGGTGGGGGTGGTGGGAGACATGAGTGGGGGCCTGGTGGAGGGTGACCCTGGATGCTGGGGGGTGGGGGTGGTGGGAGACATGAGTGGGGGCCTGGTGGAGGGTGACCCTGCACTGCCGGGGGGTGGGGGTGGTGGGAGACATGAGTGGGGGCCTGGTGGAGGGTGACCCTGGATGCTGGGGGGTGGGGGTGGTGGGAGACATGAGTGGGGGCCTGGTGGAGGGTGACCCTGCACTGCCGGGGGGTGGGGGTGGTGGGAGACATGAGTGGGGGCCTGGTGGAGGGTGACCCTGCACTGCCAGGGGGTGGGGGTGGTGGGAGACATGAGTGGGGGCCTGGTGGAGGGTGACCCTGCACTGCCGGGGGGTGGGGGTGGTGGGAGACATGAGTGGGGGCCTGGTGGGGGCTGGCCATGGTGGCAGGGGGGTGGGGGTGGTGGGAGACATGAGTGGGGGCCTGGTGGAGGGTGACCCTGGATGCTGGGGGGTGGGGGTCCAGGGGGACATGAGTGGGGGCCTGGTGGAGGGTGACCCTGCACTGCCGGGGGGTGGGGGTGGTGGGAGACATGAGTGGGGGCCTGGTGGAGGGTGACCCTGCACTGCCGGGGGGTGGGGGTGGTGGGAGACATGAGTGGGGGCCTGGTGGAGGATGACCCTGCACTGCCGGGGGGTGGGAGTGGTGGGAGACATGAGTGGGGGCCTGGTGGGGGCTGCCCATGGTGGCAGGGGGGTGGGGGTGGTGGGAGACATGAGTGGGGGCCTGGTGGAGGCTGCCCCTGCACTGCTGGTGGGTGGGGGTGGTGGGACACATGAGTGGGGGCCTGCTGGAGGCTGCCCCTGCACTGCTGGGGGGTGGGGGTGGTGGGAGACATGAGTGGGGGCCTGGTGGAGGGTGACCCTGGATGCTGGGGGGTGGGGGTGCAGGGGGACATGAGTGGGGGCCTGGTGGAGGGTGACCCTGCACTGCCGGGGGGTGGGGGTGGTGGGAGACATGAGTGGGGGCCTGGTGGAGGGTGACCCTGCACTGCCGGGGGGTGGGGGTGGTGGGAGACATGAGTGGGGGCCTGGTGGAGGATGACCCTGCACTGCCGGGGGGTGGGGGTGGTGGGAGACATGAGTGGGGGCCTGGTGGGGGCTGCCCATGGTGGCAGGGGGGTGGGGGTGGTGGGAGACATGAGTGGGGGCCTGGTGGAGGCTGCCCCTGCACTGCTGGGGGGTGGGGGTGGTGGGACACATGAGTGGGGGCCTGCTGGAGGCTGCCCCTGCACTGCTGGGGGGTGGGGGTGGTGGGAGACATGAGTGGGGGCCTGCTGGAGGCTGCCCCTGCACTGCTGGGGGGTGGGGGTGGTGGGAGACATGAGTGGGGGCCTGCTGGAGGCTGCCCCTGGTGGCTGGGGGGTGGGGGTGGTGGGACACATGAGTGGGGGCCTGGTGGAGGCTGCCCCTGGTGGCTGGGGGGTGGGGGTGGTGGTAGACATGAGTTGGGGCCTGCTGGAGGCTGCCCCTGCACTGCTGGGGGGTGGGGGTGGTGGGGGACATGAGTGGGGGCCTGCTGGAAGCTGCCCCTGCACTGCTCGGGGGTGGGGGTGGTGGGAGACATGAGTGGGGGCCTGCTGGAGGCTGCCCCTGGTGGCTATGGGACACATGAGTGGGGGCCTGGTGGAGGCTGCCCCTGGTGGCTGGGGGGTGGGGTGGTGGTAGACATGAGTGGGGGCCTGCTGGAGGCTGCCCCTGCACTGCTGGGGGGTGGGGGTGGTGGGAGACATGTATTGTTGATCAGTAGTGCAAGGTGACATGTGGGTTGGCTGGGGGGCATGCCCATGGTGAATGGGCTGCCTGCGGGACATGAGCAGGGGTGCAGGGTAGTCCCCCGTGGTGTGGGCTGCCTGCAGGGGCCGTGGAGGTTGTGGAGCGTACACCTGGGAGGACCCACACGGCCAATTCACGTGTAGTACTCCCCAGAACACCTGAAATACACATTCCCTGCTGGTATCGCGTGTGGAACTTCCCGCGCACCCCTGAAATACACGTACCCTGCTCACACTGGGACTATCGCGTGTGGAACTTCCCGCGCACCCCTGAAATACACGTACCCTGCTCGCACTGGGACAATCGCGTGCGCGAACCCCTGTAATACACATAGCACGCTCCCCCAGGCCCGATCGCGTGAGAAAGTTCACGCTAACCCCTGAAATACACGTAGCCTGCTCCCCCAGGCCCGATCGCGTGAGAAAGTTCACGCGAACCCCTGAAATACACGTAGCCCGCTCCCCCAGGCCCGATCGCGTGAGGAAGTTCACGCGAACCCCTGTAATACACATAGCCCGCTCCCCCAGGCCCGATCGCGTGAAAAAATTCACGCGAACCCCTGAAATACACGTAGCCCGCTCCCCCAGGCCCGATCGCGTGAGTAAGTTCACGCAAACCCCTGTAATACACGTAGCACGCTCCCCCAGGCCCGATCGCGTGAGAAACTTCACGCAAACCCCTGAAATACACGTACCCTGCTGTAATCGCGTGTGGAACATCCCGCGCACCCCTGAAATTCACATACCTTGCTCGCACTGGCCCAATCGCATGTGGAACTTCCCGCGCACCCCTGAAATACACGTACCCTGCTCGCGCTGGGACTATCGCGTGTGGAACTTCCCGCGCACCCCTGAAATACACGTACCCTGCTCGCGCTGGGACTATCGCGTGTGGAACTTCCCGCGCACCCCTGAAATACACGTACCCTGCTCGCACTGGGACTATCGCGTGTGGAACTTCCCGCGCACCCCTGAAATACACGTTCCCCGCTTGGCGTTTGCTGTTTGCCAGCCCGGTGAACTGGTCCAGGGTTAGCGCAACCCTTTGCGATGATTTAGCGATTTTGATGGCTTTTCCTTGCGCGAGGGCGTTCTTCGGGGCGTTACTGGCGCTGCTGCAGGGTCGCTGCGATTCTCTGCGCCACGGCTGGTTTGGGAGCCTAAAATCCATGAATACGCTGTGCGCGGAAATCGGTTTTAGCGCACGTGCCTGGCGCAGACAATCGCACGCGGACACTCTGCGCCAGCCGCTTGCGACACTTTTCTGCGAAATTCTATGAATTACCCTCTAAGTATGTAGTGTATGGGATTCCCCCAAATTACGCGTATTCCAGTATATATAAATTCTTCTATTCGTTTGCAGTCTTTTAAAAAAAAAGAAAACCTGAAATATTCAGGGAGGATCTGAAAGAATTATGCTACAGCATAAAAAAGTAGACGGTCAAAGTCCAACACATGTTAACTGGCGGAAGTAAGATATCTAGGGGGTAATTCATAGAATTTGGCACACAAGTGGCACACACAGCTGGTGCACAGAGTGCGCATGCATGCGGCAGTCTGTGCCAGCCGCGTGAGCCAAAACACATTCAGGCGCACAGCGTATTCATGGATTAATACATCCATAAGCAGCCGTGGCGCAGAGTGGCACAGCGACCCTGCAGCAGCACCAGTTACACCTCCAACCCCGCCCCGTGCGCCAAAAACATCGCACAAATCCAGTACATGGCGCAAAGGCCAGTGGACCAGCCTCCTAACCATGAAAACATGTGTAAAACTCCCTGCGCAGGCCGCAGAATCCACGTACCCCGCTTGCACCAGGCCTATCGCGTGTAAAACTCCCTGCGCACCCCTCGGAATACACGTAACCCGCTCGCATCAGGTAAATTGTGTGGAAAAAGTCCCCCCTGTGGTGTGGGCTGCCTATGGGGCATGGCCAGGGTGGATGGGCTGCCTGTGGGGCATGGGGAGGGTGGATGGACAGCCTGCATGAATTTCGGGGGTGCACGGGAAGTTTCACACGTGATAGGCCCTGTGCGAGCGTGGTACGTGTATTCTGGGGCGTGCGTGGGGAGCTTTACACGCGATAGACCCTGTGCGAGAAGGGTACATGTATTTGGGGGGTACATGGGGAGTTTCACACGCGATTGTCCCTGTGTGAGAGGGGTACATGTATTCCGAAGGGTGCCCAGGGAGTTTTACACACGATAGGCCTGGTGTGAACGGGGTATGTGTATTTGGGGGGTACACGGGGAGTTTCACATGTGATAGGCCCTGTGCGAGTGGGGTACGTGCATTTGGGGGGTACGTGGGGAGTTTCACATGCGATAGGCCCTGTGCGAGTGGGGTACGTGTATTTGGGGGGTGCGCGGGAACTTTCACATGCGACACTCCAGGCGACAGCGGGGTACGTGTATTTGGGGTGTACGTGGGGAGTTTCACACGCGATAGGCCCTGTGCGAGCAGGGTATGTGTATTCCGAGGGGTGCGCGGGCAGTTTTACATGTGATAGGCCTGGTGCGAGCGGGGTACGTGTATTTGGGGGCTACGCAGGGACATTCACATGCGGTAGGCCCTGTGCGAGCGGGGTATGTGTATTTGGGGGGTGCGTGGGAAGTTTCACACGTGATACTCCAGGCGATAGCGGGGTACATGTATTTGGGGTGTACTTGGGGAGTCTCACATGCTATTTGGCATCGTGGGCCCTCCTGGGTGTGCGGTTCCCCCCTCCCCATGCCCTGCAGGCAGCCCATACCACAGGGGAATACCCTACAACCCTCACCATGTTCTGCAGGCAGCTCACATGGCACCATGGACTTGTGAGCACACTTGTGAGCCCTGACTCATGTCCCCCACCCATGCCAGCAGGCCCCGATTCATGTCCTCCACCCAATCACCCACCGACCATTGATGGGCACCTGCCAGCAGGCCACGACTCATGTCCCCCCACCCACTCGCTCATCCACCATTGATGGGCACCTGCCAGCAGGTGCTGACTCATGTCCCCCCACCCACCCACCCATCCACCATTGACGGGCACCTGCCAGCAGGCCCCGACTCATGTCCCCCCATCAGACACGTCATCACACTCCTGACCCATGGCCCTTATGGCCACCCAAATCCCACCCCAGGCCACCACAGTCCAAACACCCGACATTAAATTCCCAAAGTCATGATAGAAAACACATAACCAGCATGCCCATGAATACATGTCCCTCAGACCCACACAATGGTGACACATGACTGTGAAAAACAACATTGTGACATGCACAAAACAAATGATAGAAGACCACACAAGTAAAGTAAAGAAAAAAAGTGTATTGAAGAATCAACTAAATGAATTAAACCAAATCACACAATAATGAAAAGAAATAATCCAAGTCTGGAACTCCAAAACTGATCAAAAAAATAAATGCTGCAACCAATATAATCCAAAGTAAAATGGCTCCTATGGATCTGTCCATAAAAAAAATCACAGTTAAAAAAAAGCAAAGTATTCCATCATGGGTCCAAGAAAATGAAATCCACATCGAAAACTATTTACAAAAGAACATCCAAGGGTCCATGAGCTGAACAATCCAAAGGAAATCTATAAAAAACCCTACCTAATAAATAACTATATACAAAAAGGTGGTACATAGTCCATGCACCCCAAATGAAAGAAAAATCGAAAGGAAACCTAACACTAATGAACCATATACAATGGCGGCGGGCAAGTCCTACGGCTCACTTGTTGATTTCCAAGGCCAGGGCATCATCAAACTCTTGTTAAACGTCCTGGATGCGGGCCTGTTCCCTGGCCCCGAGGTCTCACAGGGATAAAGCCATGTCCACCTCCAACTCCCTGCGAATGTCCTCGAGGCACTCAGCCCGCCTGAATGCCCTGCGCATGGAGTTCTCTGCCCTGACCATAGTGAGCCGTGCCTCTTCCGCCTCCCGCCGCTCAGCATCTATTTGCTTGCCCAACCGCTGCCACACGGAAGACACTCCCACAGTAGGGTCTCCTGCCCTCCGGGCAATGCCTGCCCCCTGATGTTGATGGCCCTGAGCCATCATTGCTCCCGCCTTGAGCCTGCTGCTGCTGTGAGTGTGCCCTGCCTGTTGATGCCTGCACGTCCTCCTCCTGCTGGGGTCCAGTTGTTGGGGTGGCCACCCCTGCTGGACCTCCGACTCCCGACTGTGGCAGGGATGTGTCCTCCACCAGCCTGGCCGCTGGGTCAGGAGCAGCTCCACAGTGTGGCCAGGTGATACATGGCCAGGAAGATGGCACGGAGGATGACTGGTGCATTGGAGGTTCAGTTGAGGAGGGGTCGGTAGAAGGTCCAGCAGACAGAGGAACCCAGCACTGGTGACCCATCCTAGTAGATCGATGCGGTCAATGTGTCATCCGAAATGACGTGCAGAGTCCTCACGAGAACCCTGCACATCATCCCGGATGCCACGTTGACGCAACACCACCCCAGCCAGGACAAGCTCAACACAGTCCCGGATTGCCACATCCACAGGGAGAGGAAGGCACGTTCTTGTTAGTGGATCCCCTCCCTGAAAACAGGTCCGGACGTAGGCATCCCTGCTGGTGCGGGATGATGCAGTTACAGGATCGGGGACAGGATTACACACAGACACCTCCGCGGCCACCTGCGCTGCCTCCTGTCCCTGCCCCTGGACTGCACCACTAGCCCCAGTGGAATCCCCCCTCCAAACCCTGTGTGTGGCCCTTCCACGGCCTCCTCCTCAACCAAACCCCCCACCGACCTGGATGACTCTGTGCCATCTTTCTCCATAGGCCCCTGTGGGGTCTCAGTCAGCTGCCCCTTCTGCTGCCGAGGAGTCCACCTCTGACCTCTGCCTCTTGGACCTACCCTCGGCAGCTGCAGCCACAGATGCGGCAACAGACTCCTCACTCCCTGACGAGATGACAACCTGGGAGGGGAGCTGGGCCTTGCGTCTCCGGCTGGCGGTGGGATCCCTGCCGCTGTGCTCCACAACACCATCTCCGCCCTCTTCATCATTTGACGCTGCAGACAGGAAAAGACAGAACACAGGCATCAGGGCACTGTACAATGGTCTGATACACACATGACAGTTGCACATGAGTGGCAGTGTCAAACTTCACACATGGCATCACACTCCCCAACACACATATCATTTGAACCCACACACATGCGCAAATTCACAGGAATGTTGCAGCAGGCAGCACCATCCATACACATACAATAGCATGAGCATCCGAAGGTTAGCCTGACGTCACATGCAACACAGGGAGTGCCGAACACATGCACACATGCCACCAGACATACATGCATCTGTACATCTCCACCACCTGTCGCAGTGAAATCATTGCCATCCATGTCACATCTGCTAATCTGCCTCCTACATGTCGGTGTCACATGCATCCATGGTGTATCACAGTGGCACACATGTCAAATACACACACATGCACATATACATTGTGCACATACATGAAGGTGGAACCAGCATCCATGTGTCACACCACAACCATGCCACAGTACATACATAGAAATTTAAACATTTGGACAAAATGCATTTGAACACATACACCATTGATGTGCCTCACACATGACTGGTCTCACATGCAGCAGGCTCATGACCCTGTACATACACATCCATACATGGGCCTTCCAAGACATATGTGCAACCTGCACACTCCTGCCACACCTCAACATGCACAGCTTCCAATCAGTATGCATGGACACTTACCACTCGATTCCGGGTGGGTCTGCCTCTGAAGGATCTGGAGGTGGAGCGCTAGGTGTATGTGTTCCAGGACCCTCATCTGGATGTTGGTAAGGCAGACCCGGCACCCCTCAGTATGCTTTGCCTTCAAGAGGTTCCGGGCCTTGCTGAGGGTCCTGGACCTGAAGTCCTCCCAGCACTTCCGGATGTGTTGCAGGTCGCGGGCTGCTATCCCCTCCGCGTTGATGGCAGCGACAATGTCCTTCCAGATCCTCTTCTGTCCTCATTGTCGGCGCGTGAACTTCCAAAGGGGGTATCATAATGCCCCGGACTTTCTCCACCAGGATGCCAACTTCATTGGCAGTGAAGCTGGCAGCCCTCTGCCTCTCTGCTAGGGGGTTGCACCCGGTGCCAGATGGTGTTGTGTTGGACATGGCAACCCCCGAGGCAGGTGTGGGTGGGCAACTGGGTCCTGGAGCGATGGAATACCAGTTGGGAGTGTTCTTTTCCAGCAGGGGTGGTCACAGCAACTGGACCCCTGCAGATGGCTGACGTGCAGGCACCAAATAGCAGGGCACATGGCCAGCAGGCAGGCAGGCAGCAGCAGATGGCAGGTGGGAGCATGCTCTGGGATCTGGGGGCAGGAAAATGGCCTTCTGGCAGGAGCATGGTCTTCCATGTGTTGTCACGTGGCCAGCTTGATATGAGTGATTTACATGTGAAAAAACTGTACGTCAGCATGTAATTGGAGGAAAGGCCCTTAGCGCATAAGTCTGTGATGTGTCATGTGCGGGCGTTCCCCTGGCATGGGTTGAAGGTCCCACGTGGGTTTCCATCACTATGTACGTGCTTTTCGTGGGAAGCGGTGCGTGTGTTTTCCAGGCGTTGGGATTCACACGCGATTACTTAACAGCAGGTGGGTGTTGGCTCCGCGTTCATCTTCTACACGCAAGGCAGACGGTGAGTCGCACACACTATTTTTCCAACTGCTGGTGTCCATGTTTGTCACGTACTCCTTTTTTTACAGGCATACTAGCATGCGTGTTGATCGCATACATATTTTTTGGGCTTCTGGCTGCCACAGCGTACTTTTTACAACAGTGTTCACTTATCTCTTTTTCTTGCTTTTCTGGGATGCCTGTGCGTTGCATGACACGTCATTTCTCCTAGGGGGCCACATAATGGGACATTCATCGTAGCTGTATATGGGTGTTTTTTGTTTGCACACACTTTTGTAATGTGCAGGGACGCTACCGCCTTCCTTTGTGTGGCAGAGGTGTTTAGGCCTGTGCGTGTCCTTGGCCGTGCGCGGGTTTCTTCTATTCGATTCCATGAATACGTGTGGTTTGCGTGTGTGTGGCCGTTCCGTGTACTTCCCAGCAGTACATCCCCAGTTACGCCCTTATTTTCACGCATTGTACCCCATTCCGTGCGTTACACCCCATGTTCTGCCCCCTTTTTGGTGTGTGCGCTGACGTTGTGCGCTTTCGCTGTGCACCTCGCACACAACGTTCTGGATGTTGCAATGACGTGTGCGCGCGTGTGCACCATGCACGGATTTGGCGCACGTCCTGGGGGAAACACGCGCAGGGCCTTCCATGAATCGCACGCGTGCGCTTGCTTTTTCACATTTGCGCCGGCTTGCACCAAGATTTTCGGCGCACATTTGTTCCATGAATCGGCCTCTTAATGTGGAACCAATGATGATGAAAAACAAGATCCTGGTATAATGGTCTTCAAGGAGAAACCAGAGACACAACACATAATTGGGAACTAATTGTTCTGTTCTTGATTGCCAAGCATGTGAAGATTGAAAGTCTGTGATCCATGCAAGATGAGAGCCACTTTGCCAAATGAATAAAGCAGCAGGATAGAACTGCCAGGTAGGGACATGCAGAGACAGCAACTTAAGAAGAAAAGATCATTAAAAAAAGAATTAGAATGGAAGAACTAAAAAATATCTGATTGAGGGATGGTGAAACAAGAGAAATTAATAGATGGAAATGTCTGAATGGTTGGAGGTATGACCTAAGATAGATACACATTAATTTTGTAAGAAATTCATAACCAGAGGAGACCATTCGAAAGCTACATAAGAGATCTACATGTTCCCCGGAAGGATTCACCACTCCTTTTTTGTTTCTATGGAAATATAGGATACAGTGTTGAGGAGTTAATAAATAAACTGGCACCAGAGAGAGGAGCTGAGAAGTGTGAAAGAAACATAGAAAATGAGAGGAGCATTGATGTTTTCATAAAGTGCCTTGAACTTGAGAATAGTGCCGATATGCGTACACACACGTTTAAAGCCTTAGAGGTGAACTCGACAGAAGCTTAGTGCCCAATACTAGCAGTGAGACGATGTAGAAAGCTCCTTGAGTTTGAGAAGTCTGGAAAATACAGAGTACTTGATAGGGGCATGAATTAGTTTTAGAAAGCAACTACAGTGTGAGGAGGGTCTTGGGAAGTCAGAAAGATGCATTGAGACATTTTAGAAAATTGTTAAAGGCTGTGAAGGGTGCTGCGAAATATAAAAGATACCAAGAAGCTGAAGGAGGTTATGCCTAGTTGTAGAAAGTGGCAAGAGCCTGATAAGGCAGCTAATACATCTTAAATATGCATGGAAGTTGAGGCCCAGATTTAGGTCCAGGCTTGTTTTGGCAAATGCGAGTCATCGCATTACGACTGCTCTGCATCAGTACCTTTGTGTGTGGCTTATTTAATTCTAAGAACCGTGGTGCCGTCTTGTGTTGCTAAATTCGACACAGATGATTTATTGCTAAAGGACCTCACAAACGTAGAGTAATATCAGCGGTTTGATTTGCACTACAAATGGAGTGCAAACAGCACCACAAAGTAAAGAAATACATAAAAAATAGATTTGGTTAAACACTGAGCTACGTGTATACCTCAAAGGCATTGTGCATGTGAACAGAGTTGTGCAGCAATTAGCAAATGCAGAGATTTTACAGAAGAAATGTGTTGTTTCCATAGACATTTTCAAATGCTTGCCGATTAAGTCAGCAATTTTGGAGAAGGTCTTGCTGGAGCATGCAGTTGCCATGACAAGCAGACGCTGCAGAGTGTAAAAGGAGATGGTACAACCTCCATCAATGAGTATGTGAGAATGTCATGGAAGTCAAGGAGCTCTTCTGTGTGACAGCCGCTGCTTCTCCCCCGGACTTGAATCTGAATCTGGACCCTAATCCTAGAGAAAGTGATGGGTATAATGGACACGGCAGTATGACGTTGTCCGAGATATAAATACATCAAATGAAAGTAAGTTTTTTAGCAGTGCTGCATGCTTGCCTTTTTCATAGAGGTGTACTGGTGATAAGAACATTTCACTGGTGCCTGTGCCATTGTTTAAAATTCAGTAGCAAAGGGGAATAATGCTTGCTTAAGCCTTCAGCCCTGTTGTGGCTAAGCCCGTGCCTCGGGCCGCCTCACTCGCACTCACACACGCACTCATACATGGAGACACAGAGATACTCTGCTGCTCGTGCGGTCCCGGCGGCAACTGCCGTACGGAACGTCTTTATTCCTAGAGCGCATGCGCGGACGGGAACGAGGCTCGCGCATGCGTGCATTTACTTTACTACGTAACATCCACCATCCTTCTCTTTAAATAGAAACAACATCAAACAAAACAACTTTGAACTGACCCAACGTGAGTCACTGATCTGGGCAGGCTGTCGGCTCAGTCTCCTGAATCCAGGACATAGTCCTTAAAACGCACAGGTGGTTGGCGGCCTTGTCTCGCCGGGGTACGGCTGCTACTCCCTGGGGTCGGCAGCGGTGTCACATCAAGGGGTGGTATGTCCACTGGCCTTTCGGCTTCGGGGGTCTCTGCTTTTTCCTCTGCTATAGGAGCATCCTCCTGCCCTCCTTCCCAGTGGCGTACCTCTACTTTCTTGAAGAAGGACTTGTTGCGAGTTACTCTCCCTCTTTCCCTGGCTGCTGTTACCATCGTCCCTTTTATGTGGGTGACTGTCCAGGGTTGCGGCTCATACGTGAGCGACAATTTGCCCTCCGGTCGGCAATTCCTGACGAGTACAGAGTCCGCTACTGCTACCTCCTTTTCCAGTAGGCCTCTCCTCATGCTCTCCTTCTCATTTCAGGCTGCTCTCTCCTGTCGACCCCTGTCGTCGTCAATCACACCTGGCTCCCGGCTCTCTATTTCCGGTATGAGCCCCCTGGGGTAGCGTCCAAAAATGGCCTCGGCCGGGGCGACCCCTGTCGACTGGTGGGGAGTCGTTCTATATTCTCGTAGGAACTCAAACATGTTCTTCTTCAGCTCGCCTCCTCCATTTGCCGAGATGCGGAATACTTTATTCAATGTTCTCATGAATCTTTCCGCTTCCCATTGGCCCGGGGCCAGAGTGGCGTCACCTTTCTATGCTGTATTCCCCTGTCCTTCATGTATTGTGCAAACTGGTTCCCCGTGAATGGTGGTCCATTGTCGGAGCACAGAACCATTAGGAATCCATGAGTTGCAAACATCTTTTCAAGTGCTAAAATGGTGTGGTCCCTTGCCGTGGAGTCCACTAGCTCGACTTCACGGTAACTTGACCACTTGTCAACTACGGCCAAGAAATACATACCCCTCCCAGTCGAACCAAAGTCCGCATGAACTGTGCCCCAGGGACTTTCACTCCTGTCCATTGAGTTTATGGGCAGAGCCGTCTCGGCTGGGCTTGCTGCTTGACACGGCATGCACCTCCGCACATGTCCCTCCACCTGGCTTTCTAGGTCGTGAAACCACACCTTTGGTCTCAGCCGTGCTTTCGTTCTGGCGACACCCTAGTGACCGGAGTGCGCTAGCGCCAGGTCCCGGGATATTAGCGAGTGCGGGATAACAATCTGTCGCCCTCGCAGTAGTAGGCCGCCATCAGAGATCGAAAGTTCATCTCGTACATTCCACAGAGCTTGTAGATCTCTCTGTGCTCTGTCCTCTCGCCTGGTGTTGTTGTTGAGCACCTCTTTCCATTCTCCGATCTGTATGGCAGACTGTATTATCTTGAAGACTTCGTCATTGGTGGACTCTTTGGCTATGAACTCCCTCGACAGTGCCACTGGAATGGCTCCTTCGACAATATTGTGAATGAACTCCTGACACTCCACCAGTTCTTCCGGACCTTGCCCCCTTTCACTGTTCGGGTGGCGGGACAGGTAGTCAGCCGGGTTGTTCATACCGGGCTTGTACACCAGTTTCACTCCATACTCAATGAGAGCAAGCATCCACCGTTCGATGCGTGGTGGGGGTTTCAACGACACACCTGCCAGAATTGGTATCAGTGGTTTGTGGTCTGTCATCACCACTACTGGTTTCCCCAGGATATAGAGGTGCAAATTCCGGCACCCCCACAAGATTGCTAGCGCCTCTGTTTCGATTTGTGAATATCTCCTTTTAGTGTCCGTTAGGGTTTTTCTCACATAGGCGATTGGGCGCATGTTCCCTCTGGCATCTGATTGCATGAGTACGGCTCCCAACCCAACCGGGCTGGCGTCCACCACTATCTCTGACTCGTCAGTAGGGTCGAAATAGGCCATGGTGTCCTGGTCTGAGAGTGCTTTCTTTATGTCTTGAAACACCTCCTGTTCCCTTTTTTCCCCATGTCCATGGTACATCATTCTTTGTCAGGGCTCAGAGCGGCTCTGATAGTGAAGCAAGGCCTTTTGTAAACCATCCACAATAATTGACCATTCCGAAAAAACTGCGCACCTCGGTAGGAGATTGGGGCGCAGCGGCCTCCTGGATATCTCGGATTTTCTCTGGGTCAGGTGATACTCCATTCTCATGAAATATGAATCCAAAGAATCTGATGCGATCCCGAAAGAACTCACACTTTCCACAATGCAGCGTGAGGCCTAGCTCTCTCAGCCTCTGCAGAGTCATCTCTAGCCACTTCATGTGTTCCACCTGGGATGCTGCAAATACCAAAATGTCATCGCTCATGTTGAACACTCCCATTAGGCCTGCTAGTGCTCCTCTTATGGCATTCTGAAATACTTCAGCGGCAGAGGACACGCCAAAGCTGAGGCGTTTGAATTGGTAGAGCCCTTCATGAGTAGTGAATGTTGTTATGTATCGCGAGTCCGGGCGGAGTTCTAGCTGATGATACCCAGACCGTAGGTCAAGCTTAGAAAAAATCTTGGCCCCCTGCAGCTCGCCCACAATATCGTCCAGCGTCGGTGTGATATGGCGTTCACGTTTAATGGCAGCGTTCGGGAGTCGCATGTCTACACAGATGCGGACGGCACCTGGTTGTTTCGGTTTTGACGCTACAACAATAGGCGAGACCCAGGGAGTTGGCCCCTCGACTCTCTCATTGATGTCCATCTCGATAAGCGTCTGGAGTTCCTTCTCTACTTGTGATCTGAGGTGAAAAGGAATTATTCAGTGTTTGAGTGTCGTGGGCCTTATTGTCTCATCTATATGTAGAAGTACTGGGGCTGCCTTTAGTTTGCTCACCCCATGGAAGATGCTTGAAAACCTGTCGAGAAGTTGGTCAACGTCCGCTTGGTATACTGCCAGTGCAAAATGTACAATATTCAGGGCCTCCAATGCAGCGCAGCTCAGCAGCGAGTGCAGACTAACGTCAGTGACGTAGAAATGCGCCTTGATTGCATTTGTCCCATGTGTCACGGGCGCTATGAATACACCCTGAATCAGCAATGGTGTGTCACCCCCAAAAGTGCAATCTAGTCCAGGGATTTGTCATTGTGTTGTTTCTCCCCACACATTACGAATCTGTCGAAATCGATGTTTGACAGTGGGATGAAGTGGTTTTGGAGCGGTTTTGACAGAGGCATAAGTCACTACCTGGTTTAAAGATTCATATATCCGTGAAACTTCCGTACCCGCCGAATATAACAACATCGCAACCTTCGCGTCATCATCGTTCTCCCCTGTCGCTCTGAAAAACATATCCAATTTCTTTATCCATAAGAGCCATTTGGGGCCCAACTTGGAGGGTGGGCCGGAAGTGTCAAACTCTTGCATGGTTGGTAGTGATCCATTCTGTCGCCGGGCCACTCTTGCTGGTGCGGGCACCTCGCCATCACTGTCGCCCATACTTGCAGGTCGCACAGCCACCTCCCTTCAAGATGGAGGCCGCAAACCTGATCTTCCCGAGTACAGACGTACCTCGGCGTGTAGACGGTGACAATGTGGTGGACCCCACCTTCAGTATAGTCCACTGGCTGTGTTTCTGTGCCTGGCCAGCCTCTCGTCCACCATACCATGAAGGAATGGTCCCCACGGACCAGAAGCGCGGCCCTCCAGACTGGAGGACCATGAGGGTTCCAAAAAGTGAGTAAGATGTACTCTTCAGCACGTGGCAGCGCACGAGCACCCTCGCGGTCCGCTACTGCGTCACGAGTCAAAAATCAAAAGATGACCGCTCCTATCGTGTTGGGTCCGGACTGCGTCGGAGGAAAGATGCATGTTTGACACGCTTGCGTGCATTAATTAGCTTTCTCGTGGCCGCCGTCCTCGTCGCCAATGTTGTGGCTAAGCCCGTGCCTCGGGCCGCCTCACTCGCACTCACACACGCACTCATACATGGAGACACAGAGATATGTCTGCTGCTCCTGAGGTCCCAGCGGCAACCGCCATATGGAACGTCTTTATTCTTAGAGCGCATGCACGGCCGGGAACGAGGCTCGTGCATGCATGCATTTACTTTACAACGTAACAAGCGCCAATCACCAAATGTCTCCCTCGTAAAAAATAAAATATTCTGCGCTTCATTTCCATAATGTTATCATGTTGGTAATGCCCTTTTCCTCTGGACAGTGCCAGGTGACAATGTGCCTTGGCTCAGAGTGTGCAAACAAGTGTGTGTGGTCTACTGTGGTCATGACTACCCGTTACCTGTTGGAGGTGAGATACAGGCAAGATACAGTATCTCTTTTATGTTCATGACTGAAGGAGGCAGAGAGTCTACGCTATACACTTAGAACGACTTATCCCGCGTGGAGTGTACAGACAAGTCTGGGGTCCGCAGTGTGACGTGGTGTGATGGGAGCGAGGACAGCTGGCCATAAGGTGTTAGGTGCAGAAAACATCAACCCAGTGACCAGAGTATCTTTCGAAGATCTGACGGATGCACCTAACGCCCCCACACTAGGGTTAAGTCAAGGCTATAAAGTAACTCTTTCCTGTTAAAAATAAAATGCATAATGGTCGAGTCAGTGAGCGAAATTTACAGTCATTAGTTAGAGAGGACAAAGTTTCAACTAAACGAGGAGCAGTGGTTTAAAAAAAAAACAAGCTTTGCGCTGAGCCTTATATGCCTATTTATAGAGTGAGTGCGCACTCATATTCTAGTGCATCAAAACAATCAAGAGCGGTGGGCTATTGTAATGTGTTGAAGGACCTGACACTTCCACCTGATGATTTAAGACAGTGGGGAGATTTGGCTGCTATTAGACAGACTTCGGGATCCGTTGAAGCAGCTCAATGGAAGGGAGGAGATCAATGCTTGCTTAGCCCTATTTCAACCTCGATAGTGGTGGGCAGCTCAAAAGGCATGGCTGTTACTTGTTAGAGAGATTAAATGAACGAGTACCAACAATTGTCAATGAAGGAATCTACGATTCAGAACTTGATCCCTGTGCCGATCGGAGGAAAGATAAAATGGGGCCAGTCTGAATGGAACATTTTTATCTCCTGCCTCACTGTCTGTGGTCTCAAAAATTCTTTTTTTCTAAAGCTATATTGGGGTTTACTGACTCTTTTTTCAAGAAGCGTTTCTTCTGTAAAGGGGCAGAATGTAAAATCCTCAATGAAAGCTATCAAAATTGAATGAACCAAGCAGGGTTGGGGTGAATGAACTACCTGATTTGGAACTGCTGGAGTCAACACAACAATTAGAGTCAGTATTTTATCCTGAGTCAGCGTTGACTCTAGGAACTGTGCAGACTCCATCCAACGAGACATCGATGATGACTCCTGATTTGGGCAAGGTAACACTTGTTAAAGATGGTCAGCTTCTTGGTTATTCAAAGCTTAGACAGACCCTAAGTAGCAGTGCCCTAGCAGTTCCACTAAGACTAAGGGTTGAAATAGCTAAGATTGCGAGATGATGGTGGTTACTCAGAGCTCTTTGAACAACCCTAGTAAAAACGTCTGCACCGAGAAAATCGCTAATATGAGCGTGATCCCTTCGAAAGAGGGTAATGAGGCTGAAGAAGAAAAGTAATTGGAAATGTTGAGTAAAGATACTTCTCCTGGTTCGGTATCAAAGTATAAATCTAGCACTACAAAAATGTTACGACTAATCAAGCTGACCGACCACAATTCATCCACCAACTTTGCTACGTGTGGGAATGACAAACCCTGCAAAAATCTGAGTGCCAAGTTGATTGAAAACGCAGTATTGGTTAGATCTTTGAAAGTAAGAACTTCTCCGGCAAGCCCTACTACCTCAGATTCTTCGGAATAATGGCCCACACCACAAGTGAGAAATGAGAACAGAAGATGTTGTTGATGTAGGCATAATGAGCAAGCAGCAAAGAGGGAGAGGAGGAGTGGTATTGACGTGGGTACTTGTCAGCCTTAGAAATTTCGCTGACCCCTTTCATCAAGTTATGCAATTCATTTAATGAGAACTTAAAGGATCATTCGACTATGCTGGCAATGCTCCATTCACAGCTTATTTTTGTTGAAGGTTTTATCGCAGTAATTCAAAGGAACCAGGAAAATAATTTAGAGCATTCCCTGCAAACATTGAAAAAAACATCTGTTTGAACCTTAAATTCAGGAGTGTAACAATGAGAAAAATCATAAAACGAGCCTGAGGGAGACTAAAGGGAATGTTCATTTGAGGGGCATGTAGTTGCCCAATTCTGTAGGTTTATCTGCTGCACGGGGATTCATGTAATATTCAACAGCATAATGAAGCTAATCCTAAGTCCCCAACATTGGTTGCTCTGTCAGAGGAGGTATCATCAAAGCAATCGAGTATGCTAAAGAGTCGTAAAATCAACAACCTTCTTCATTGTGAAACAGAAGGAACACCTTCTACTGCATCTCTAACTAATGTAATATGCTGCTGTCCTACCCGTGGGGTCCTAATTGATGAAAATGGTCCTACAATTACAACCCTCTCTCTGAGCAATGTATCAATTGCCAAAGACTATCCAATTTTCACAAGGAAAAAGCTAAAGAATCAGCAAGGATTGATGCAACCTCAGCAACAACTTAAATACCCCAAAAACATGTGTAATAGTGGGAAAAATGAAATCTAACAATTCAAGAACATTCTTTCAAAATCCTGCTGAGCCTGAGGGACATGGCAATTAATAAAAGGAAGGTGCCTTTTGTACACGGTTCCCAGGTTAGATAAGTGGAGACGAGTGTCAGAGGTGCTTTCGAACTTCATCTCTGATGATGAGCTACAGGGAGAAGACTACCGACTGTCATCAATAAAGTTCTTGATGAATTTATTGACCTATTCAGTCAAGGAAGATCTGGCAACTGCTCCGAGGAGCAGGAGAAGCATTGGAAACTGGTTAGACGCCGGGTTGATGACTCAGATGAGTTTAGTTCAACTGCTGAAACATCAGATCAAAATCGCTTGAATGACCTTTGTATGTTCGTAAAACAAGGGTGGATTATAAGTGCAAACTAAATATACCTTTTCAAACAATGGAACAAAGAAGACTAGCAACGAATAAAGCTACAATCACCACAAAAGCCAGAACAAGGAAGGCCTTTTCTATAGGCCTTCCTTTATGAACAAGGAAGGCCTATAGAAAAGGCCTTCCTTGTTCAACAAAGGCTGAATTCCAAGCCTGATGAAACTAGTAACTATTGTGCATGCTTAGAAAGACTGTTCATATTGGTGGTGGTCTAGTTTTGAACAGGAGCAATGTGTTGCGGCTCTTGCATAACATCCCGAAACTGAGACCAATTCCTACAGGTGATAACAAGTTTGTGGAGTTTCAAAATGATATCTGCTTGGATAGAGTGATTCATCACTTGTCTTCCAATCTAGTGAAAGCGATGCTTCTGAAGGAGGCACCTGGGTTACTTCCATTGAGAGTCAGCTAAAAAAACGGAACAAGGATGACAGATTTTCACCTTTCAGAGAAGCTGAAACAGACCACCTGTGTGTTTAGGGGATGATCATAGGGAGGAAACACAAATCAGGCTTTTATGGTTAACAAAAAATGATCTTCAAAAATAACTGTAGGAGGGCATGAGGGTGTGCAGAGAAAAGTAGAGTACAAGGAGGGAGAATGTTGCATGCCAGAGCAGAAGGGATCATGGGCCTTGTTATCTGAGGTATTGGTCTTAGATAGGAAGGAGCATTAACTGAATGTGTCGCCTGACCAACAGAGCATCATGTCGGCATCATGGAACTGTCAAGGTTCACAACGTCTCTTTGCTAAGGGTAAACTTCAGTTTGAGTCCTCTGAGATCTTTTGTTTACAAGAGACCTGGCTACTGGCTTCGCCAACACTTGATGGTTATTCTATCTTTTTGAACAAGGCTGTTAAAGTGCCAAGGGGTAGACCATCCTCAGGCCGTTTGATGGCTTTGAAGAGTGGCCTAGATTTGGAGGTAATGGAGTTAAAACACCCTAACCCCTTTATTCAATATTGGTTATTCGTAGACGCTCTGAAACGCTGAGAGAGCCGGAATGGTATGTTTTATGTAATTTATATTGGAATCCTAAGGGTATTAACGATTGTGAATTCATGCACTCCTTTATTAACACGCTAAATGAATGTTGTGAATCATTGCCTGCTTTATACATTATTATCTGTGATGATTTAAACCTGCCTGAGCTGGATGGTACAAGTAAGTTAATGGATAGGGGGCGTGCTAGACAAAATGGTCTGGAGGAGAGGAAAATGCCTTGGTTGGAAGAGGTTTCTAGCATGAATTTGCCTATGCTAAACAGGCAAATAGTTGGAGATATCCCAGGGTGTTTGATATGGAAATCAGGAAATAAGACTGAAATCTTATATTATATCTTTGTTAGTGTCATTTTTTTGCCTCTAGGAACTAGACTTGAGGTTTTGTATTCAACTACTTGTGATCATAATATCTTGTAAATTACTTGGTCTATGAACAATGTGTTTCCGAAAGCTGCTTATGGTGCAGAGCTTGATCTACTTCAACGGCGACACTGTGTGAGAATGACTGCACAAAACATAGTCAAGCTGTGATAAAAGCAAATGGGAAATAATTAAAACCAGTTGAGCATCAATAACCTTTCTTCTTTTGATAATCCTTTATTTCTACCTGACTTTTTGGGGCGGGGCAACCGTAGAGTTTTCCTATAAATATGTTTATAAGTCCCCCGTTGTTAATGAAAAAAAGCGGCTTCCAACTGACTTTAAATAGACAAAGATATAGAAATTTTGTTACAGCTCCAAAGTGGGTACTCCTGCTAAAAGATGCTGAAACATGTCGGTGAAAATCTGCAGTAAGAATTTTGGTAAATTTGGCAACTATTAAACTCCACAGGTATGCCAAAACAAGCTTTGCTCCGAAATGCTGTTTTGGAAGAAATGTGGGTGAGCCATTTCTCGAACTTGTTTGCTATTCCAGTTGAAAGTAACAACCTGTATAAAGATGCTGGGTTTGTCGACTGGCATCTCTTCTTTGACATAAATACCTTGGGCCTCATTACGACCCAGGCGGAAAACCTCACCATGGTCCATGCCGGTAACTTACCGACTGCGCCATGGAGAAAGGGGGGAATTACCACCCCATTACAAGGTTGGCGGGGTGGTAATTCCCCCTTCCTCCATGGCCCTTCCCCATTCCCATTTTTGCCCCATACTAGGCATGTAACTAGGTGATAGAGGCCCCACCAGGGGGACATGTTTCATACATGAGTTTATGTATATGCATTGTCACTTGTGGGGTGCACAACATTGCATGATGACCTCTGTCTATTCCATGTCGGCCTACAGGACAGATGGAAGAACCACAGAAACAGGAGCAAGTACACTCTACAAATGTAGCATCACCCATGTATGTTGCCACTAAAGGATGTGCAAAGGAGGCATTCGGGCCAGATGAAGAGGGAAATATGCGTGTGTCCTGCAGGAGGAGGGACCAACTGTCCTGTATTTACCTGTCTGTGTCATTGTAGACTGTGCCAATCAGCAGGCACATCATACGTATGTTGGCTCGATCAAAAAGAAAGTATGCAAGCACAAACATGTGCCCAGGAACGGTAAGCTAAAGATAGGATGATGAACAACGTGATATGGACATTGCAAAATATCTATCAAATGAGGTAATTCACTCACTGCCGAGGCCACTCATTCAGTTCTGCCAAACATATGACCCGACAATCAGGTCCACTACACAACATTGCTGAAGGTGAGCACTGAAGATGTAGACGCCCTTGCCACACCACCCTACATTCCTCCGTAGACATAGTAGGGCAGGATATAACATAATAACCTAAAGTCATCACTGCATGTAAGGGGCCAAGACATCCACTCAGGCACTAACAAAGGATCTAGTCAAGTGACCCAAGTATTACTCAACTTTTGGCTGTTTTTGAAATGGATCATTTTTATATAACCTCACATTCGAACAACAGTAGTGTTTTTAACATAAAAAGTAAACATATTTTTTTACATTTATCTGTTCAATGAATCTTGTTTTGCAGAAGTTGTCCATTATGGCCAATAGGAGACACGTTTCTAAAGTATGATATGCACATGCTTAATTCAGAATGCATGAACCGCTAGGCAGTGCTTATGGAATGTGACCTATTTGTCTCTGAACTTCATGAGCAAACCCAAGTTAGTAATTAAGTTGGTACACCTCTAGTGTGTGCCAAGACCCATGATATCAATGAAACATGACAGGTACCATGACATCACGCACGCACACGCCCCCCACCGCACCCCCCACACAATGAACACCCAACCTCCCTCCTCCTGCATGTTTACATACAGCAAACCGTCAAAATGTACAGAAGGGCACCATATAACACCACTTTACATTGCCATTGTAATGCAATGAGTGACTGATCATGTAACCTTAAACTTGACAATAAAACAACATACAACATCTACACTTACCAACATACACTGACCATTTGTGCTCATGCTGCAGAGTAGACATGAGCTGTGGAATACTGCTACTCCTCAGAAAGGGACATTGTCACAGCATTGACCCATAATCCGATCATCAGTACAAATAATCTGTTTGTTCAGGGAGTATGCCGTTTCACGTTTATGGGAAAGCTGCTCCTTTGCTCGTGAGGACAGCATCTGCATAGGCGTCCCATTAACGCACTCGCCTACGAGGTGCCAGCTTTCACTATCTTCAATTTGACGTCAGTGCTGGGAAAATTAATGTAATTCTGAATTATTAACAATATAGCATCCGTTACGTGGATTTAAAGATGGTTGAATGTGGGCTGTGGAATACCAATATCAACGGCTACTTTACACTGGAAGGACCCACAAGGTGCCAAAATGGAGCATGGACAATAACTTCCTAAGAGGTGGAATCTGGACACAGGCAATTAATATGCACATGATACGTGCCCCCAAGAATCTGGATACTGGCCACAGCCACAACAATAGAATTCAACCATGTCACAAAACACTCACATTACACTATCATAAAACATGACTCTCCCCATTTGCTGTTACTTCACTGTGCTAGCTGGGGGACATTGTTCACATTTGTGGTGACACTAGCATTCCTTTATAGCTGCTCCTCACTGATGACGCCCAACAAGGCTGAAACATGTCTGGGGATGCTTGTGGTCTCGTTCAGAAGGGATGTGACCTAGTAGTTCGGGCTGGACTACCCATTTGGGGGTGGGACCAAGCCTGGTTTGCATAAGGTCTTTCCCTTTTTGTAATGGCTTGGCAGGCGAAGAACGATGGTCTGGAGCGTTGCCCAGAGCAATGCCAGAGGTTAAGATTTATTCTAAACCTTCCAACCATCATCTCTTTTGTTTTTCTATACTTTTATAGCTGCCATTGATGCAATGACAATGGATGCCTGTCCTGACCTAAAAAAACGCTGCCCCTGATGAGAGGGGGGCTAGCTGCGCAAAGCACCTTGTTAACCCACCTTTCCTTGTGTCCCCTGATATGAGCAGGTTGGCAACAGTATATCTTTTTTTCAGAGAAATATCAACTTTGTACAAATACCACTATGACAGGCCATCATATGGTTGCTCATCCTGAAGAAGACATTTGCTGTGAAAATCAAATATTTTCATATTGCCTATGCTAGAATATTGCTGTTGTAAATTTGTAGTGAAATTCGCAATGGCTCACATGAGTTTGCAAACAAATTGGAAGTTAAATTGGGTGCAAACCACACATTTCATGCTCCATATGCAAAGTAATGAAAATGTCTAAAATTCAATTCATTTCTTTATTTTGTGACATAGTTTCAACAAGTAAAACTTTACACACATACACAGAAAAAACATGTAAAACTCAATAGAATTGCAACAATGTAAAACAGTCTAGCTGCCAATTAAAATACCATTTCCAAAATGTATCACATTTTTAACTAATTGATCAGACGGGCCGAGAGCAAGTTCCACCATAACGTATCCCTTGTGAGTAATGACCAGTTTTTAAAATATAGCTCTAGTTTCTCTCCACGGAGGTTAAGGAGGGCTGGACATTCGACTATTAAGTTTTTAATAGTTTTGTTATACATTGAACATAAGCGACACAGACAAGCTTCCTTAGGCACCCCACTCCTTGCACCTACAATATCGTTGGTTGGCAATAAATTGAATTGTACCCGTACCCAGAATACTCTCAATTTTTGGACGGGTGTCTTGCCATGAGTTTCTGCAGAGAGTTATATGGCTTTATGTCCAAGGTAATGTTCGCAAAGATTTTATAGGATTCTAGACAATGGGCCTCATCACGAGTTGGGCGGTAACGCCTGCGGTATAACCGCTGGCGGTATTAGCCCTACCGCCAAACCCCCCAGCGCTATTAGCGCCGGTCACGGGTTTGGCGGTAATGGAATTCCCCATTCCCCACTGAGCCCATTTGGGAATGCAGTGTTCCCCATTGGGCTCAATGGTGAATTTTCGCGCTCTTACCGCTGGTGGATTTCCCGCTGGCGGTAATAGCGTGAATTATTGGCGGATTTCCCCCCAGCTCAGAGCTGGGGAGAAATCCGCCGAAGCCCTGATTTGGCGGACCCTTAAATCTGGCGGTAATAGTGCAACCACCGGATTTAAGGGTTACCGCCAAACTCGTGATGAGGCCCAATGTCTATTCGCTCTCCAGTCCATTTAAAAAATTCTTATTTACCTTATAGGGCATGAGCTGTAGGTCCCCAAGCAATAAACCATTATCCTCCAAAACACTTGTTACACTGTTCATCCATGCATTCAGGGTGTGACAGTCACCTTGCTTAAACTGAATATTCAGTTGCTAAAAAAGAGTAAATGAAGGAGGAAACAAAAGTCTTCTCAGTAGTAAAACCTTATGCCAAAAAACCTTGACCTTTAGAGATACAAGGACCAGGATATGTCACACCGGTGGATCCAGTCCAGATTGAGTCCAGATAGAGGACTCAAGTCAAGTTGGGGCCAGGCAAAACCCTCATCCTGTACTCCCCCCCCATAAATCAACTTAGGGAGTAAAATATGACTGTACATTTTCACTGCCGGGAGTAGGGAGAAGCGGCCAAACCTCCTGTCTAAGGCCTGAAGCTGGGTAGCTGCTGACATTGCTTTGAGCTTGAGAGCCTGATTTGCTAGGGCCAGCAACCTTTTAGCTTTATGCAAGACCCCAAGATAACGAAATTTGCTCACCACCTCCAATCTCTTTCCATTGACTGACCAAAAGAAATTAGCCGTACCAGAGATAGTCTTACGTCGATTTACGATGAGACTCTTTGATTTAGGCACATTAATGTCCAAACCAAGATTCCTGAAGTAATCACCTGCTGCTTTCAGCAATCTTTGGAGGCCCATTGTGCAACACAAGATCCCCCAAATATAGGGGTAGTGTAGCTTCAGACAACCCATTCTAGGTGGCTTAACTATAATGCCAGCTAAATCCACACGAATAACCAGAAAGTTGAAATTAAATAGAAAGGGGGCTAAAACGCAACCCTGGCAAAGACCACGTTCTGCGGAGATCCAGCCCCAGTACAAACCTTTTGGTCTAGCCTAATTTTCAGTTTGACATCTAGATCCAAATGCTCCAAAATGCTGACCAGTGGCTCCGGACAGCCTCGCGCCCATAGCATCTCCCATAACCTACAACGATAAACGCAGTCAAAGGCTTTGGAGATGTCTAAAAAGACCAAATAAAAGTTGTGTTTCTTCTGGGCTGCCTGGTTAGACAGGAGCTTTTATCAGTAAACAGTTAAAAGAACTACCTGTACCCTTCCGAAATCCAGACTAATTTGGATCCAGTATATCGGAGTTCACAGCCCAGCGTTCAAGAGCCTGCAAGATGAAGCGTGAAAATACTTTTTAGGAAGTGTCCAACAGGGAGATGGGACAATAATTTGAACTGCCTGATCTGTCTCCCTTTTTGGAGATCATGACCACCATAGCCTCCTTCTGAGTTTGCAGAAAGTGGTGGGTCTCTCAGATATTCTGCAACAATGAAAACAGGACCTCCGACCACAATTGGGAATCTAACTTTAAAGTTAAATTTGAGAGGTTGCCTGGACCATTAGAGGATTTTGCCCTTTTGATATTTTCAAGAACCCCTTCCTTATCAATATCCATTGTTTGCCTAATAGAACCCTGTCTGCGTGTGTGGAGAACCACAGAGGGCAATGGACATAGAGGAGGGATGAGTACAAGTGCCCTCACACCATACAATCTCGCAGCACAAGTTGAATGATATGTGATGTAGGGGTGGACCATTACAACTACTGATCAATGCATAACCTGTCAAGACCCGGTACAAGCAGGACCTGCACTCTATCACCCCTCTCATGGCATCCATCAACCCACAAGTATAGGCCAATCAGGATTATGCAGTAGTATGTCAGCAATGCATATTGCCCCAACAAGTAACTTATAAATAATCAGAGAACTACAGAAACCACAATCCATAGGGCACATAGAGCACACATACCTACACAGCCAATGCAACAGTTCAACACTGCACACTGACAATGGAACACTGCAGATAGTTATGGTATGTACACTGCAAACCATGTATGTGAATCCATCGGGGCAGGAATAAAGAAACCACAAACATGCACACGAACAACCAATCACTAAGCGGGGCACAGGATTGACAGCACAGCACAGACCCAACACAGACAACATGCACATTTGAAATCCTATCACAGGCCATGCCTGACACAACTGGTGTGTACAAGCTGTGTGCACACTGTATTTCTAAGTGACAATGCACATGCCCCCTGTAGTATATCACACTTCATTTAATTACTGGGAATGAAAACCATGTTTTACAAATGCACCATAACTGCAGCGATAGTGTCCATCAACAAGACATGTAACATGCCACACATCCTTAATGCACTGTGTTTGATATCTGTGTCCTATGCTCTTGCATGAGACTCTGGTTACCCCCAGCTCCCATGGCTGATAACACCTTTGTGCAATCCACGTATGCCAGAGGAGGTGGCCTACAATGAGGCACATGTCGGGATGAGGCTCTGCATTGAGTAGACCTTTGTCTGCTGAAGTGATATTTCTGGTACCTGAACCATACCAGAGGGTCCCTGATGTACAGGCCAGAGGAGGTTGGCCACATATTTGTTGCCTGTGCCATGTTGCACAACATCTGCCTCAGGCAAAATGTTTCACGGCACCCTGATGTGTACATGCCTCTCCCAGCAGACAATGATGAATTGTCTGCAGATGCAGTGGTGCCTCACAGTGAGTGTGAGGATGTCAGGGATGGACTACTGGAACAGCAAGAACTTATTGAAAATTGTTTCTACATACATTACTTTTCACATGCATCATGTATATAGGCACATTTTGAATATATCACCTTCACCCAAAAGGTACTGTACTTGCATTTCTTCAAGTGAACATATATATTTTATTGAGAACTGGGTTGAGCATCCATCCACCACACCCCTTGACACCCAAGTCCCACATACCCAACACCCCTCACATCCACCTCCAACACACCCACCTCCCCCATCCCCAACAGCACTTCACACCCACTTCGCTCATCTGTGATTTCCCTTCACACCCACCTCCCCATCCCCAACACCTCCTCCCATCCACCTCCCCATCTCCACCCACCTCCCTTGTGCCCAATGAAATAGTTTCATGAAAATTAAAGTAATTTTTGTGGCATATTGCCCTTACCAGCCTGCTTGGGCAGTGTATGAGCCACATTGTGCAAAGAGCAGCACCATGGACTCACAGGTTTTGACCCCTTCATGGGGGTGATTGAGGTGGAAGGCTTATAATCATGTCCTCAGATGTTTTGCAGGGTGAGGTGCATGTTGACGTTCATAGATTTGGCAAAAGCCAAAAGGCCCTCTGTGTGCTCCCTCATGCTTTGGCCCACAGCTTGGATATCAGCAGTCGCCAGGTCCCACTGGAGGCACTGGCGGACCTGTATATTCTCCTTGAGGAACCCTGAACACAGTCCTGTATTGGCCTGAAGATGCTGAACCTGGATCTCCACCAGGTTTTCAATGGTGACTTGGTGGGTCTCATGGCATTCAGCCTCCCCAGATTGCATCAGTGCTGCTGCACGGTATCTGGTCATATTTTCGAATACATATTTTCGAAACAACATTATGTTGAAAACGTTTTGCTTACTTTTTTTTTGATTTTTTATTTTATATGTTTTGTTTTGTTTGGTAAATTTAATAAACTGTTAAAAAACTGGGGGTTGGTGGGGACCCCCCCCATTTTAAACATAAAATAAAAAAAATAAAAAATTAGAAAAAACATTTTTTGGCAAAATTGCGTCGACATAATGGCATTCGAAAATATGCCATTCGAAAAAATCACTATAAACCCTGCTGCACAGTGTGTGGACTATGTAGGAGGCCAGGGCTGAAGCATGAGTACCTGAAGCCAGTTTCATCACTAGTTGGTTTGCTGTACAATGATAAAGGATGGGAGCGCAGGATCAGAATGGAACCTAGTGTGAGTGGCATTGCATGCAACTCGCTAAAATAGCACAATGTGTGAGGTGGTAATTGAAGAGATGAGACAGCACTGTAATAATCAAGAACACGATAAAAGAAATGGATCCCTTATCTTGCTTGGCCTTCTCCTTCATGGCCGGTCAGACACCTTGTCCTGTTTGGCCTTCTCCTTTGGGGCTGGGTCGGATCCCTTGTCTACTTTGACCTTCTCCGTCGTGGGTAGGCCGGACACCGTACACTGCTTGGCCTTCTCCTGTTTGGCCTTCTCCGGATTCTCTCTCAGCTTCCCCTTAGCTGATTTCCTCTTGGACAAAGAACCAGAGTGGTGACTGGAGATCGATGCAGATGGGTGTGACGATCACGCCCTGACCATCGCGGGACCCGCAGCAGCCGTGACCCAGACGGAAGCAGACTTGAAGTGCTTGGCCTTGTGTTGGGCCCCCACAGGTGGGGCACCCTCAAAGGATGTAGAAGCCCGCTCAGGTTTGCCAGATCTGGGAGAGGCATGCCCTTGGGTGCCATCCGGGTCAGAGGCCTTGGCCTGCAGCCACGACTCTATCCGTTGGCATCGATACTTCATTGTGCGGTTCGTGAAGCCACGGTAAATCACACAATCTTCTTCCTTATGCATTGGGTGCAGCCAATACAAACACTGGGAATGTTTGTCGTCCAGGTACACATTCTGCAAACCACAGTCAGAGCAAATCTTCTCGTCCGACATGATCCACGCGGTGTAAGCCTGAAGAACTTCTGAAAGCTTCCAAGAAGAGCTCTTGAAGAAATCTGCCCTTGAGGGGAGCTGAAAAGAGCTAAAAAACTGATCCCCGTTAGTCGGAAATATAATTGATGGAGTACAAAGGCTGGATTGACTGAAAAATAGAGTTTTCCCAGTAAAAAGTGAAAAAACATATAAAAGCCCAAAGAGCGAAATACGAGGACTCCCAACACTTGAACGTGCGGTAAAAATCTGAAGATGGCTACCAGAGGAGGGACTTAGGTAGAGGGCGGTCATTGGCTGGGGGCAATAGGACCCAGAGCTCAGTGATTGGTTTATAGGAGAAAGACAGTTTAGAAACAAAACTGAAATGGTTTTTTCTTTTACCGAGGATTCCGAGCCTGATGACGGGGAAATTCATGAGCATGTGAATCCATGCCAGACCCCAAATTGGAGAAGGGTGGGTGCAGGTGTTGTTCCATGTGTGACACTGGCAGGATGTTGCCCTTCAGGGATCACCAAAGTGGCTGGCTGTGGTGTGGCAATCGAAGCTGCTGGGGCTGCTGTTCCTGCAGCTGGATGTGGAGTGCCTCCATCAGGTGCTGTGCCATCTGTGCCATGTGCAGTGCTTCTGGATGGGCCACTGGGCAGACTTTTGGGAACTGTGGCTGTCTCATCACTTGGCATGGCTGACTTGGTGCTGCTGTGCTCTGGCCCTGTGCAGGTGGGAGGTTGGTGTGCTGCCACCAGTGGCAGTCTCCTGGGAAGTAGAGGGCCTGCCTCATCAGCCTGAGTTGACTGTGAGCCTGTTGGACAGATAATGAAATGCTGTCAGTCATGCATACTATTACATGGGTTAGCAAAATGCTCATGCAACATGATGAATGGTCATCCTACACACATTTTGTCTGATGGGCAGGGTCAGTTGTGGCCAATGAGTACAGCTAACGCAAGGTAGGAGTATTATCTGCTGAGGGTTTACACGACACATGCATGGACTCATTGCCTGTTGGCCTGCCAATAAGGCTTGTTGATGTGGTGGGGGTGGGGGGTTCCCTTTTCCACATGGGCTTCCACAGCACACATTGGTGTTTGTCATGGTTCCAACGCTTCTCATTTCCCCTATGGAGCATGTATATTTCAACGGTATTCCACCTTCCCTTGCACATGTATATAGTCAAAGTGTCTTGGTACAGATCGCCATGTGGGTGCCCATTTCCCTGTCCATTTGGCCCATCTATTCTACAGACGCATGCTTTTTCCCAGTGCATGCTCCTTGGAGAGGAAACCTAAAGACTCACCAGCATCTCTTTGGCTTCTTGTTCCCACTTTGCCAATGCCAACACCCTCTATCCCTTCCATGTAGAGGATACTGCTGTCCTTTTTGCCCCATGGGGTCAGGACAAGCGGTTCTATGGTCCTGCCTCTTGTGGCAGAAGTTTCACGTCTGTGTTTGGCAATGAGGCTGCAGACCCTGGCCTTGAGGTTGTTCCATCGCTTCCAACAGTCCTCACAGTCCTGTGGGACAACGTCAACAGCCTTTATCAGGTCAAATGTCCTCCGCTGCCTGATGCCATACAGTTTATCCACATATGTGACTGCCTCATTCATTAGCACCTGCAGTTCCCCCTCTCGGAATATCTGCTTTCTCAGCCTTTCCCCTTTTGCTTAGATATGTTCCACATGACTGTTGTCTTTGGATGGCACCAGAAAACAGGAGCTTCAGAGTGGATTGGATTTTTGAAGATGGTCGCCGTCAGGGTTCCCGATTCTGCGATGATGCTATTTCCACATTGTGGTAACACCACAGGCGGAAATAGTACAGAGATGGCCCACAATAATGGTAATTATGCCGATGCCTGGCAAAAACTACAATCCGATGGTGATTTACGGCAGTAGTTCTACCCGACCGAATGACCATTACTGCTGATGGTGTGTGCACTCTCCTGTAACCTTGTAATGTGGTGGTAATTCTGCCGGTCACCATGGAGGTAACAGTAAATCAGTTTGGCAGAATTACCACCATCATCACTGCCCAACTCTTAATGAGGCCCATAGTACAGCAAAGTATCAGTGTAAGGGAGGTAAGGGACATCCACCAGCACACCCTTTCACTCACAACTCTAATAGATAGAACACAAAGGGCCTCATTATGAGTCCGGCGGTAACAGAGGCGGTAAAACTGCCTGGTTACCGCCGGACTCGTATTACCATTCCGCCTCCGTGATTCCCGGAATTACCGGGGCATTACAACCCCGGTTTTCCGGGAATCACGGAGGCGGAATGGTGTTAATCCCCATTCCCATTGAGTACTATGGGACTCAATGGGAATGGGGATCATGGAAACACAAGATGCTGCCGGGGTTTCCTCATCCGCCTGCAGGCGGGCGGTGTTAAACCCGCCAGGTCAAACCTGGCGGGAACATCACCTCCCGCCTGCAGGAGTCGGGATCAGGCGGTCCGGAAACAACGGTGGCGGCGGGTTTACCGCCACCGTTATTTCCGGACCGCCTGATTTGTAATGAGGCCCAAAGTATTTCACTATAATTACATCATGCATGCAGGATGGCAGGCAAAGCAGAGCAAAGAGGAAACAACTCCAAACCTATGTATCCTTATAAAATATCAGAAAAGAAACCATAATTAAAAAGGAACACACACGAGAGAAGTTCAGATGGACAGGGAAAGTAGAACCCCATGCACACTATTCATTAATCAAACAGCCAATCACTCATCATGAAACTGGAAGGTCCCTCATTTATCTTCAGAATCATGTGGTCAATAAATACACACTCACCAGGGGGATTTAACCACGACAACATCAAGGAGAAGTGCTCTTCAACACAAGCATCATACATCCCAAGACAGAAACCATCAGAGAGCCCAATGAGCCAAATGTGAGCACCGCCCAGCAAGACTTCAGGATAAAAACACCAAACCCTGGCATATCCTATAATGGTCACCAAAATGGTGCTGAGTGTGGAACACTCAGAGAGACAGTGGGTCAAGGGGTATTTCACAGAGATAGCTGCCTATCCAAATTCAACTTCAAGCACATTGCTCACTTCCCAGTGACATAACAGAAGTCAGTAACTGCCGGGAAACACAAAAGGAAAACCACAAGGAAATACATTGACCCTTCATGAGTGCAAGTCACCTATAGCGAGCCATTTAAATGCCTGTTTAGATCATCCATAATGAGAGCAGGGAGTATTCCCGAAGAGACCTCCTGATCCTCACTGAAAAGTGGAACTAGTACCAAACCTAAAGTTTTCTCCTCTACTAAAAAACTCCCTTCTCTGAGCCTTCACAAATCAGTCCAGCCCAGTACCCCCACCTCCCGGGACTCAGACCCCACTCCAAACGCAGTGTACAGACCAGTGGGAGACTCCCCCTGAGCAGTCAATCACCCTTCTCCTCTGCAGCCTCCTCAGCTCTGCAAGGACACCATGGCAGTTGTCATTCATAAAGCAGCATTCTTCCCTCAAAGCCAAGAGTAGTATATGAACAGATGAGGAAGGTAGAACTGAGGTCTGCTCCTATGCTAGGGAGAATTCTCAAGAATGTGCAAATTTCCCTTACCTTTTGACATCCCCAGCAACTTTGCTGGATTTCTAGGATTTTATGTTTTACCTGTTTTGCCTTTTTTTCCCACTCCTCAATGTATTTTGATGTGTGTTTTACTTTTGTGTTCTTTGGTTATGGAGTTTTAAAACAACTCCATAGGCATCATCTTTTTCTGTGTGTCACACAGCACCTTCAGTTAAATTGGCTTTACTAGTCTTTTTAAATTTACTGACCCAGCACACACTATCTTCTTATAGAGTGCTGGAGGGTTGCTTAGCTTCCCCTGAGTAAAAACACTCATGTAACAGTAAAATGTTACCCTTTCCTACTTTAAATGGCTGGTGGCAGTGTTTTATATCAACTACTGTGATTTTTCCCACACGCTAACAGCAGTAGCTAAAAATCGGGTCAATATGGCGCCCAAGATCTATCTGTAAAAACAGACTCCGGTCATCTTTTTTCGCCATTTCCTTTAGGAAAGGTCTTTCTTGTGTTTATCTCTGCGGGCCAAACCAGTTTTGGTCCCTTTGTCCCTTTGTTTGTTGGCCTTTGGCGGGCTTCAGTGCTGAAGCCCTCCTCTGGCGCCTGAGTGTCTGGGGTGGACAGGATGTGAGGGAGTTGCCCGAAACTCCCTGTGCCTAGTCTCCTAGGAAACCTGAATGCACTCTGGTGTGATTGGCTGCTGGCTGTCCGGCAAGGACCGCCACCCTGCTTTGTGAGTGACAGCCAGGCTGGAATGAATGGGGGAAAACTGTTTAAAATCAGGTCTTTGGGGCTTGTAAAAAAGAGTCGGCCACTGCAACGAAAGAACCGAAGACGAGCTGAAGGAAGAGGACTGCTGCAACTCCTGGACAACTGATGAAGCCCTGCTGCAAGTCCGAATTGCCTGAAACTCCAATTGAGAGAAAAGCCCTTCATGGTTAACTTATTCCCTTTAGTTTGGTGGGAACAACCAACTCGTAAGTCACCTGGACACCGTCCCCATCTGGTCGAATTTTCATCAGAGTGCTGTTGTAAACCAGATAACCAGAGGGAAGGAAACCAGCTTGGGGACTTTAAGGCACTCACACCTTAAACCAACGTCTTGCTACAGCTTTTGGCCTCATCCCTGGGCAGTGCAGGAACCTCCCAACATCCTCCTTCTTGTCCCCATGACTGAAGCTCAGGAACAGCGAGATCTGCTCGAACTTCCAGGAACAACTGCCTCAGCTACAGCTTTCTTCATTAACAAGGTACTGTGCAAACGCGGTCTGGAACTATTTTCGGCCATGAAGTTAGTGTGTGAAACTTTCCTCAACTTTGAAGGCTTGTCCTTCCCTAAACATTCGTCAAACTTTTCGCCCTAGCCAAATTCTTCTAAACTCTGTGGCAAAGACTTAACCGCTATCTACCAGAACTGTGCTGTACTATACAAAGACTCTAAACCATTGACTTTGGCCCAGGCCTACGAGAAGAATTGCTGGTTGTATTTAACTGAAACCCTTTGCCCTGCCTATGAATGTATTTGGGCTGTCTATTTTTGTAACCTTGTCTTTTTATCTCTTTAATAAGTATTTGAAGTGCCATTTTGCTCCCACATCATAGGAGCTAAACTTGTTCATCTACTTACCGGTTGGATTTTTGTGGTTTATTAGTGTGCGATATTGAGCTGCTTGTGCTAGTGTAATGTTTTCTAACTGGCTGAGCAAATAAATGTATATTCTTTTACCAAGAAACCTTCAGTAAGTGTTTACTTGAAACACTCTATTAGTTGGTCCTTTGTGTAACTACTCTCTTAAAATCTTGAGATAGGTCTGACTGCTCAGCCATCGCTACCACTTTACTGTGTAGTACAGGCTTGTACCAAAGGTGAAATTGTGCTTACACTTGTAATCCTAATTGCCTGTAGTGTTCCCAAAGGGTACTGCAGGTGATTCTCCCTAACAGTACTGCATATGATTCTGCCTAACATCCTGCCCTCATGGATCCCCCACACCTGACCCCTCTCCAAACCTGTGACATTGTCACTCACCATAAACAGAGAAGTGTGCATGTTAGTGACTTGCATATTCATATAACAATATCAAAATACACAAATCAGTGGGTGTAGAATTGTGTATGCGCGTGTATCAATATGTCAATATGTGCTAATGCCTTTGTGTACATGTGTGTGAATGTGCACGTGTGTGTGTCCATCTCCTTGAGAGTTGTTTATTCTTGGAATGAGTATATACATTCTGAAAATGTCTGTGTAACCTGTGGCATCAAGGAATGAAGAGACTGACCAAGTTGTGCAATATTGGTTGCTATTGACTATTATTAAATGAAATCCAAACCTCTCTATCGCTAATTCTAAGGGGTTTCCCTACCTAAATTAAAGAAACATGGGTGTTTGTCAGGAAGTCGGTGTAAGTCAAAATAAAAATGCACTTTCCCTATCACAAAGGTTCCTGTTTTATCACTGTCACTAGAACAACACTCCATAAAGTCTTACTCCTGTTCGTCATTCAGGAGAATTACTCCCTTTTCCTAGATGTAAAGCGTCCAGACAACACTCAGGTTGTTCAATTAAAGGTTTCACAAAAAGTCTGGGTTCTTCGTAACTCGACAGAAAATTAAATAGTTGTATGTATTTTTCGTGGGGCTAGGCGAATGACTACCTTCTCCTAGCTGGTTCCCCAATGTCTCTTACCGTTCCTAATAAGATTTGTTGCTCTCTTTTGGAGGTTATCACAATTTCTCAGCTTTTTCCACAATTCGTGATCTGCCACACTGAGACGATGAAGCTGTTCCCCAGAGTCCCTTCTGACTCTCCAGGAACTAGACTGGGAAAATATTGCATTAAAAAAATGAAAAGAAAAAATGCTGAATGTACATTTACTGTGTAAAGAAATTGAAGCACAAAATGTGAAACAAGGGGAGCAGGGGTTGCACGGGTGTCCCCCGCTCCCCTGGTTCGGCATTATGGGCTTAGGGGGTTGTGAGTTGTCTCCCGATTCCATGATATTTGAAGCAGGGGACAATTAAAAAAAACAGAAAAAGGGCCCCTGCCGCACCAGCTTCAACCCACGTTAGTGGGAGGGGACTGACTCAACAGGGATAGAGGAGAGTCGGTGGCACACTTCTGTGACTGCTGCTGAAAAAGTATGTGGAGGAGCGATAGGGGGATGCAGGATGCCGGAGAAAGTCATCTATGTAATCACTGCGCAGTGCATTTTTGGAATTTGATATTTTCAGATTTGCAATTTCACGCTACGTGGTAATCACATAGATACGACTGCAAACTATGTCAGACATTGGTTTATGATTTTATCTCCTTCCTAGTTTACAGTCTCAAAGGGTTTTCTATTTTCCAGGTGTTTGAAGCTTGAAGGAAATGATAATGTTAACAGTTTTCTTCTTAACTCTGAGTAAGGCAAGGTTAAGGTCACAAGCTGAAAAGACGTGACTCTTGGCAGGATTTGGTAATGACCAATCAGCAATGAGTAACAGTGGTATCATTAGAAGATGATTGGGCTTTGGCTTGATGGACTAGCCATAGATGATTCTGGGGTGTGTACGGTGCATCTCTCCTATGGCAAGGGTTTTTCTAGCCACTCGATGTTAGGATAGAGAAGGAGAGCATAAACTAACCCCGGTCCTCCAGCTTCCCTTTTAGGCCCTCTTTGCTGTACTTTCCTCGGTCGATAAGATATCCCGATATTTATGGCGTTTCAAGAAGTTGGGGTCTCAGGTTCACGGACACCATTTCTTCTCAACTGCGGAGGTAGGTGTTCCTATTTCATATATTAGTCACTGTTCACCTTGTTGCCTTAAGTTTCATGAAATGTCTACAGAGTTTCTTAAACAGCTGGTCCGCTCCCTCATGGACTTTCATGATCTCCCTTTACCTGTATTGGGGTCAGGATGCTTCACCAGGTTGGTAGGATTTTTGATGACGGTCGATAGCCTTTGCCCACTCTCATCAGAATTCAGTTCTTGGGTCCTGTACAGCTGGCTGTTGGGAAGCAGATCAGGGTCTCCAGCTTCCTTCCCTGTACATAATGTCCAGCCACCACCTCTCTGGATACTGTTCAGTTTTGTGTAGGTAGCTGTGTGAACGGATAGGGTTAGTGGTTTTGGCGCAGTTGTTGGACTGACCGGTCCACCCACTACAGGTCACACCACGCCACCACAACCCAATCTCTGTCCTTCTACAGGGCTGACTCTCGGCCGACTGGTATGATACTTTCCCTGCATCTTGCAGACAATGTACTTCTTGTCAAATGGGGTGTTCTGCTACTCATTCTCTTGTTTGGCTTGCCTCTCGCCCACCAGGCGCTATATTTCAGTTGTATAGTGTTTGTCGTTCTGCCTCAATGCAGGACACCTATTCCCTTCATTGTTTCTGCTTTCTCCACAGCCAACACCCCGTTGGCATTCGAGATGTCTTTGTGCGTTCCCTTGAACCACACCCTCAACTCCTTTTGCTCAAGCTTCTCGGGCCTGCCTTTGGGTGTTCTCTTAGCTTCGATATCCCTCTGAATCTCAACTTTGCTCTCCACCTCAACTGTTCTCACTGGTTCTCCCTCTAGTACTCTACCCGGTATCCTTCCTGGTACCCATCCACCTTTGTTTGGTTTTGACACCATGATAAAGTAGGGTCTGCCCTGACATTAAGTCCATTTCATTGACTGCAGCTGTTCTGGTGTTTTCCTCACCCGCTTGTAGTGTTCTCGGGAGCTTCTCCGTCTCAGTACCTAAACTGTGAGTGTAGTTTGATGTTTCACAGTAACACTTGGTTTTAGACAAGAGTTTAGATTCATATGGTTTAGGTCCTACCATGAGCCTACCAGGTTGGGGTTTAAAGGGCTGTGCCTCCCAATCTCGTCCTTATCCCCAGGAGAGGACTCCCTCTCCATGACATCCAATCAAAGATTACCACCTCTAGGAGGGACTATTGGTTAGTGGCCTCACCTCCCTAGCCTCATGGAGAGCAGTTCTCCCCTGGGGAGAAGTGACGCCATCTGGAGGATCATCACAAACCGCAATACAACACCTGGCTTGAAATCACTAGACACATCACTGGGAAAAGGCCTTAATAGAATGCAGCTGTTGTGGTTATCTACAATTAGTTATTTCCTGTTCAAACATTTACACATGGGGCCTCATTACACGTTATGCGGTAAACCATGGTGCTATTAGCACCATGGTTGCCGCCGGTACCATACCGGTACCACCATGGAGAAAAGGGGAATTACCACCCCATTCCAAGGTTGGTGGGGCGGTAATTCCCCCTTTCTCCATGGCCCTTCCCCATTCCCATTTTTGCCCCATAGGGCTCAATGGGAATGGGGAAGGAGATAATAACGGTACCGCAAATTGCGGTACCGTAATTAGCACCAAGGTCCCTTTGCGGGTCCCAACTTTAACGGCTGGTCTACACCAGCCGTTAAGGTTGGGTCCCGCAAAGGGACCTCGTAGTAAGGTGGTAAGGGTTTACCGGTTCCGGTGCCCTTACCGGTACTGGTAAACCCTTACCGCCTACCGTGTAATGAGGCCGATGGTCTCCAAACATTTAAACTAAACACATTATACTCAATCTTCCAAATTACATTAAACCCAACAGAAAGGAATGAATGAAAGGCAGGAGGAACAAGTGGCCTTTTGGAACACTGATTAGCACAGACATGGATAGATGCATCATAAAACATGAGTAGCAATTGTTTTAGAATTAGATGTCAATTATTGCAATTTACCGGACATGCAACGTTTAGGATAGGAAAGTCTAACATACTGTAATCGAACTGGTGAGAATTAGGATGTCTACTATCATTGGTAAATCCAAAATCATGCTAGAAGAAACATTCAACTTCTTCTCCCAGTATGTCTTTCTCAATTTTCCATGGTTTTGAAGTTAGATAATATCAAATGATCTTTAAGTAGTCTTCTAGGTATGCCAGAAAAATACTTGTGTAGCCCCTAGCTTAATGTGGGCCTGGTAGGTAGGGCTACATGCTTGTGCTAAACTGCACTAATGAAATAAAGACACAGAGACTGTGGTTTGAATAAAATATATTTTATATACTATTTATATGTTTGCATGACTTACCTATTAATTGTTAGACTTAACCATCAAGCCCCATGGTGAGTTCAGAAAACCAGTTGGAAGATAGAAACAGATGGAGGACAGGAAAGGAGCGGTATAACTGAGGACTGCTCCAGGCCTCATGAATCTTCCCGCCCCTGACCCCTCTACAAACCTGTGCAATTGCCATACACCATTGAAAGAGAAGTGTGTGTATGTTTTTGATTTGCAGATTCCAATATAAAAAATAAACAAATAATGGGTGAAGAATTGTGTGTGCGGACCTACTGCCTTAGGACTACGTGGCCTAAAGCAGCTCCACGGGCAGATCAAAGCCAGTCATCTGGGCCAGACCTGGTGTGCCTGGGCTCTGAAAGGGCCTGGGCAGCAGTCGGTCGTCCCAGGTGCCAGGCCGAGAGAGCCAAAAAATAAAGACCTCAGGCTGCATGTGCAGGGCAGCCTGGGGAGAAGATCAGGACCACCTACCCTGAGCTGCATGTGTTGAGTGGCTCAAACCATGTGACGGTGCCCCAAGTCTGCCCGTACAGGGCAGGCCCATGGAGAAGCCCTCCCGGGCTGCGTAAGCCAGAAGTGGCTTGAGACGCCGAAGAGGGGGAGCAATTGTGCCCTAAGCCCCTACCGCCCATTGTTGGATGGGGCAATGAAACTGGTACATTTCTAGTTCCCTGCATCCTTTTGTTCCAGGTGAAGAGCACTGGCTAATCACTGGAGCACTGGCGAGTCCTTAAGGGCCTTTGCCTTTGTCACACATAACTAGAAGAGAAAGTAGAGGGCCCCAGTTATATGCAGTGTGCACCAGAGCACAGTGCACAGCTGCAGCGTCCCCATGGTAGCAAGAACGCCACCAGAAGGGATTATCATGCACCAAGTGCAGCATTGAATTATGTGGCCCCATGTGATGGACAGGGCCACCTGAAGCAAATCATATGTGTCAGGTGTTATGGCATAAGCATAGGGGCCACCAATGTACTTAATAAAGTGACTGTGATGGGCCCCTTTGGTGGACAGAACCATTGCTTGGTTTTATAAAGTAAAGGGCCATGCAGTAGTGAGGTGGTGCCTCACATGGTCGTGGTTGGGGCCCTGGCTGGGAGGAACACTACCTGGAGGTGGGACAGCACCTAGGAGTCATCAGATTGGGGCGGAGATTGGGGCGGGATGACATCAAGGAATTCTAGGAGTAAGGGTGCTGCCATGGGCCCCATGGTGTAGATGGATGCAGCAGCCAAACCCTGTGTATGTAGTATATAATGTTGAATGTGAAAAGGTACCAATGTATACAATGGGAACATGTATAATTCTGTTTTTTATTGTTGCATATATTTTTATGTATATGTGTAGAGTTATTTAAGTGTGTAGGTCTTTTATTCATATAGAATTGTTTATTTATTTATGTATGTATATACAATTAGTCAAAATCTGTTAGAGGCAAGGGTGTTAAATAAGTGGAGTTAGGTTAGTATGTATAGGTAAACTTTTGTGAATTGTTAAAGGGAAGTGGTGCCCTGACAAAGACTGCACTGGGAATGGAACAGCCCACTGTGGCCATCTCATGGCCGACTCTACCATGGGTGGTTCCGGATAGGGAGGAAGGGCCGGTCCTGCAGGTTCCACCCCAAGGGTCTAACTTTACCCCCTATCAAGCAAGATGAGCTGACAGGGCAGAACACCCAGAAGGAGATCATACCTGAGGAACAAATGGATAGGAGTTTAAGTAGAGAAACATTTCAGGGTTATATATTTAGTGTGCTTTGTTTAAAAAAATAAAAAGCGGTCCCTTATGAAACCCCTTAAAAATCCACCTTGTTGCCTATGTAACTGTGTTGGAGGAAGGTAAGAACTCAGGGCATAGCCCATCCCCCGTTAATCTAACATCTTTTATTGTAGGATGTGTAGCACCCCTTCCTGTTCAGATGGTCAGTGGTTGGTTTCAATGAGGTCCATCCCATGTCTGGGGAAGAGAAATGGGCACCATTGCTCCAGACAGGGGCCAGAAAAAACAGGGCACTTACATAGTCCTAGTAGACGTTCCCATAAGTCATTTAGCATTGGCATAACCCTGGCATGGTGGTGCAGAGGGGCATGACAAACACATTCTCAACCACATAGCAACTAGAGACTAATATTAACATCAGTGGGAAACAAAAGATAATGGAAACTGGTGTGAATCTGAATTATTTCATTATGGCACTATGCCACTATTGCATTAGGTTGGTTGTATCCTCCGCCCACATTTTAAGTTCAAATGTTGAAGATGTTCTCAGATATGAATCAGTGCTACAGACAATAGGCAATCTATTATTAGAGCAAGTCTACAAATATAGCGTGATTCGGAATACGGTATGAGGCCATGTAGTGAAGCAGATGACGTAGTCTCTAGTACATGCCCCCTCACCTCCGTCATACTGGAAGAATAGCAGGAAGACTCTGTGCATGAAACCAGGTATTATCCCATTACCGCATCGAAGATATGAGAGATGTTATGACAAGCGTATTGAATGCATCTTCACACTGACGCAGTGACTAACGGCATGCACTTTTGAACATAGAAGAGCTGTAAGTGAAAACTGATGAGAGTAAAGTGACGTCGTAATGAGAAGACACGAGGAGGCACAGAAACCATATGCAGATACTTAAAGAGTAAAGATGTAATTAATAAAGTAAAAGTAGTTTAATGAAGAGAGTTGGAGAAATGATCTATGCTGAGAAGGTGAGTGAGATGAAACTCAGTGAATGCAAATATGCTGAAACACAAGGTAGATGAGATATATAGAAGCTTGCTGCTGTAGAAACTATAACTTGAGGAAAGCGGCCATGATGGAAAGATGTACGTTGGATTGTGTCAAAACTACCTCAGAGACAAAACAAGGCTGCAAAGCTGAAAGATGCTGAAGAACAAGTTTTGTGCAAGGAACAAAGGATATTTGTTTGGCTGAGACTGCGGGTGGCACATCAAGACTGACAGGCCGATTCATGTAATTCCTCACAAGTGTCGCACGCGGCTGGCGCACATTGTGCCCGTGCGAATGTCTGCGCCAGCCGCGTGCGATAAAATCAATTTCCGCGCACAGCGTATTCATGGATTCTCGCCTCCAAAAGCAGATGTGGCGCAGAGTGGCGCAGCGAGCCTGCAGCAGCGCCAGTTACGCCCCCAAGAACGCCTTCGCGCAAGGAAAAGCCATCAAGATCGCAAAACCATCGCCAAGGGCTGCGCCAACCCTGGACCAGTTCAACGGACTGGCAAACAGCAAACGTGTGTATTACGGGTTTCGGGAACACACGTGCGCGAGAAGTTTCACACACGATCTGACCTGGGGGAGCGTGTGCATGTATTTCAGGGGTGCGCAAGAAGTTTTACATGCGAATGGCCTGGGTGCGTGTATTTCAGGGGTGTGCGAGATGTTCCACACGCGATTGGCCTGGGTGCAGGTATTCCCGGGGTGCGCAAGAAGTTTTACACGTGATTGGGCAGGGTACGTGTATTACAGGGGTGCGTGAGAAGTTTCACACGCGATTGGGCTGGGTACGTGTATTTCAGGTGTGCGCGAGAAGTTCCAGATGCGACCGGGCCTGGGGGAGCGTGTGCGTGTATTTCAGGGGTGCGTGAGAAGTTCCACACGCGATTGGGCTGGGTGCGGGTATTCCAGGGGTGTGCGAGAAGTTCCACACGCGACCGGGCCTGGGGGAGCGGGTGCGTGTAATTCAGGGGTGCGTGAGAAGTTCCACACGCGATTGGGCTGGGTGCGGGTATTCCAGGGGTGTGCGGGAAGTTTTACACGCTCGCCTACAACACGTATTCATGGAATCGAACGTGGCCAATCCGGAAACACGTACGCCAGCAGGAAGTAGGCGTACGTCCACCCGCACAGCATAAAAGTGCACGCAAACAACAAACAAGCTCAGACGCCAGGATGAACATACCGTTCCTAGCAGCAGTGGCCGTGGGATACCGCAGGAGGAGGAGGAGGATAGTCCGGGCCAGAATTTTTACACCCAGAACCAGCCTTTTTGGGATGCCTGATGACCATGTGTATGGGAGGTACAGGTTTCCACCTCACATAATACTCGACCTGGTCAGTGAGTGGGAGGATGACCTCACATCAACCACCCTGTGCTCCCAAGCACTCAGCCCCCTGGAGAAGGTCCTCAATGTACTGCACTTCTTGGCCACTGGATCATTTCAGCGGACAAGTGCCATAGTGGGGGGTGTCACAGGCCACGCAGTCACAGTGCCTACACCAAGTGTTGGACATCATCACTGCATGCCCATCAGTCCGCAGGCACATATACCTGCCCAGAACACCTGCAGAAAGGCAGGCTGTCGCCCAGGATTTCTACAGAGTGGCACAATTCCCCAAAGTGCTAGGTGCCATTGATTGCACCCATGTGGCTCTACGTCCCCCCAGGACAACTGAGCACATCTATAGAAACCGCAAGCACTGGCATTCCATCAACGCCCAGGTAGTATGTGATGCCAAGGGAATCATCACCTCAGTATACGCCAACTATCCAGGCTCCACCCACGACAGTTTCATCTACAGAATGTCTACCCTAAACCGGGACATAGAAGCTGGGCGGCATGGCGATACATGGCTGCTCGGTGAGTATAAATGCCACTGCGCATGCATGCATGTCAGATACTGAGTAATGTCACAACCCCACTAATGACACCCATCACCACCTCCCCAGGGGACAGTGCCTACCCTCTCAGCACCCACATGATGACGCCAATGCGGAACCCCAACACGCCACCCTTGGGTCAGATACAACACAGCCCACATTGCAACCCGGGCCATCGTGGAGCGCACATTCGGAGTGCTCAAGTCACGCTTCCGCTCCCTTGACCATTCTGGCATGCAGCTGTTATACGCTCCCCCAGTAGTGTGCAGGATCATAGTGGCAGCATGTGTCCTGCACAATGTTGCAACACGCCGGGGCCTGGCCGTGGACATGGTGGTGCCCCCACATCCCCAACCACATGCATGCCCACTGCGCATGGGAGGGGAAAGGTCATGGGGTGAGGCAGCCCGTACGCAGCTCGTGGCTAATTACTTCACATAAAATCACACCCCTGTGGAGTGCACACAGCCCTGGCACATACCAGCTGACAATCAATGATGATTGTAACTGACAATTATGATGTGTCAATGGACAGTCAACTGTCACAACCATACCAGCCTGAGTTTGTACATCTGGAAGTGTTCCATTGTGTGCTTCCCTACCTACACAAACACCACCAATGCTGTGTTCAAAAGACACACTTCTATGCTGCTAAAATCATTACCCCCTTGCAAGATACAACATGACAACAGTGCCATGTCACCCAACCCCTCCCCAGCACCGCCACCCAACACACCATGGCATGACATGCCATGTGAGAGCAAACAAAGTCATCCCCCAAACATGACACGTGTCACAAAGTACAGTGTCCCTAATGGAAACTGGCCACACACAATATGCCCACATAAATGTAGAAACAACAACACACATGACCAAATACTTACCACAATACAATCGTCATAGCATAAACATGACAGTACTAAGGTAAAGGATATGTAGTCTTACAACATGAGAATGCCAGCACATCCACCACCTCCAACTTTACAGTGTTGTTGCCACGCACATCTGGAAGTCCACTGCTCACAACATGAGCTCCATCTCCAAAGTGGACGGCCTTGTGAAGAAATGAGGAATGAACCTGCAAATTAGGAGGGAGACATGGATGCACAAGCACACATCAATACACCATGCAGTGCACAATACAACAACAATATGCACTAGGAATGTATACACAGCATTGACTACAGACTGCCCACACATGTCGTGGGAGTCCAACGTCACTGTGTAAGTCACTGTCACTTGGGCACACCCTTTGCAAGCCCATGGAAACGGGAAGCAGGAGGGGTGTGTGTCTCACGAACCCAAGCATCTAACCCAAACTCAGGACAAGCCTGCATGTGCCCAGCCGGAATACAGTGGATGCCCACAGGAGCCACACAATGCAACACACTGCAACAAAAAATCAAAAATCAAAAATGGCCATGTGTGGGCCAGGGGGTCTGGGGGAGGCCACCCAGGAGGTCCGAGGACCGGGTGCCCACCAACAGCCACCTGTGTGAATGTTGGGAAAAAAAAAACACCTCCATGGGCTCATGGCCTGCACGGCTACTAAATTGTGGGAGATTCACTGCTGGATTTGCTCTCCTTAACCTCTGCTGCTGCTGCCACAGGAGGTGGTGGTGCTATGGGAGGCAGCCCACGCAAAGCCCTAGTTTGGTCCTCCATGGCAGCAAGCATGCGGGTGTGGAAGGCCTCGTTCTGGAGGGATATGGTGCGGAGATCCCCATGCAACAGCCGACGTGTTGCCCGGACCTCCGCCCGAGTTGCCCGGGCCTCCGCCCGAGTTGCCTGCATCTCTGCTGAGAGCGTACGGGTGACGCGCTCCAGCAGCTGTTCCGTCCTGGTGACAGTGGAAGCCTCAAGGTCCACAAGAGTCTGCCTGAGGTGCCGGACCTCTCCCCTCAGGGCTTCCCTCTGTCCCTGGGCATCTAGAGAAATTGATTCCCTCAGATTTTCCAGGGCCGCCTGTCTGTCCCTGTTGGACGCCAACATGTCCTCCCTGACTGATTGGCAAATGGAGTCTGTTGCCTGCTGTAGTAGCTCCATCTGCCTTTCTGGGGGGACAATGGAAGTGGCCACCCTCTCCATTGCTTGAGCAATCATTTCTGATGATGCTGCCTGTTGGTTGGCCATACCGTATATGGATTGCTCCCATGCGGTATTGCCCAGTGGCGGACGGCCACTGCGTTGGCGGGCACCACACCTGTCTGGGGCAAGGCAAACTGCGCCTTGCTGTGTCGGCACTGCCTGAGGCTGCAGGACTGCATTTCCCCTCTGATCTGCTTGCCCAGGAACAGGATCAGATGTTGCGGAGTGTGGCCCTGCATCCGTAACCACCAAAGGCACACCTACCACACCCATAGTGGGCTCTACCCCTGGTGCAGGTGGGTCGGACAGAACAGTATCCCTTCCATGAACACATACCTGCGAATCCACATAGGTCTCATCCGAATCAACACCTGAAAAGAGTTCTGGGGAGGTGCAGCCAGGGACACCCCTGGACAGTATGGCCTGCAGCAAGAGAGGGTTCTCCCCCACCACCAAACCACGTCCCCCACTGGTGCCTGGTCGTGCTACAGATCCCTCCGGGGCCTGCACCATCTCCTCTCCCTCAACAGCATCAAGTGCGTCATCCTCTGGAAAAACATGAAAGACAAAAAATGGAAACGGGCATTAGCACCATGGCACGCTATTAGGCCAGACAAGCTACAGTACCAGTACTTGATTTTCACATGTCCCACATGACTATAACCCTCCCATGCATGCACTGTCCATGAGTTGGAAGGGGAGGAACATGTCAGACACTGATGACACCAAGATGGAAGAGCAACACATTAGCTGCATGCTGGCTAGCAGTGCCATCACACATTGGCCTGGGAGTGGCATGTCCAATACACATACATGACACATGCCATCACACAGATGGCATGTACCATAGGCATGTCATATATGTGACAATAGGGCAGAGTGATGCGCAGTAGAACTGGGTGAATTTCTACAGTCAGCCTGAATGAACACAGCTAAATACGGAACAATGTTGTTGCAAGATGCCACTTCAAGGGCAACTGGCGCGATGTAGTGCAAAATGCCTAATGTGGGCAGAAGGGATACTGTAATACCCAAATCCCGGGGCGCCGAATGAATTGGATGAAGCACATGGGTGGCCCAAACCACTCAGGCACACACACCCTGACCTGGCACTCAACCAGAAGCCCTCCCACAAACAACATACACATGGATCACACACACATGCATGTGCACACACCGGACAATGCCTCGTAATCTGGCAGTTCTCCCACACCTTGGATCTGCTCCTCTGTGACGTAGGTCCCAGCAACATGCTCATGTAGAGTGAGTTCAATGTCCTCTTGTGGAGACCCACCTCAAGTCACCAGAGTTGCGGCATGACTTGAGGCCAGCTTTTTCTTTGCCCTACGCTTAAGGTCGTTCCAGCGCTTGTAGCACTCAACAGCTGTGCGCCTCACAAACCCAAGGGCACTTATGCTGTCCGGCGTCATGTTGGGACACATACTGCACAAGAGCATCCAGTTCGGCATCATTGAAGCTAGGCTTCCTTGGCGTGCCGGACCGTGTAGCCGTGTCGGGGTCATCAGCCTGTACTGGACGAGCACTCCTCCTCTTTCTTTTTGTGGGTGGTGGGGATCCGGAGTGCCCTACGCCGCTCTGGACACTAGAGGCAGGAGCACCGGTGGACTGTGTAGTAGTAGTGTGTGATGGCACACTGACCACATGACTTTCTGCAGACATTAGCTGAAGTGTGATGATGGCAGGGGGAACCTCAGTCTGATGTACCGGGATCAACACTGTCCTGGCTGGGAGAGTCAGAGCTGGGGTGGACGGAGCTGCAGCTGCCCCTGCAGCCTCCCCACCCCACCTACTCGGGGCAGCAGATGACATGGCTGCCCCTGTACCACGTGGCCTGGTGACACTGGCTTGTGTCGCCACCCGTGGCCTAGACTTGGCGACCTGGAAGTCAGCCTGGGAGTCACCCTGTGCTAGGTCAGGTGCCACAACGGGCCGGTCCAACAAGGGCTGAACAGGGATGGTGTCAGCCACGTTTCCCTCAACCATGGGGGGGATGTGTGTCCCTGACTGGTCCTCCACACGGGGGCTAGGGGTAGTCTGCAAATCCTGGCCACGTCCCCTACCGTGCCCACCACGCCCACCTCTTGAGGCTCGGCCACCTTTGCCACCCTTACCACTTGCTCGCCTCCCAGCCATGGCACTGATGGAGTTGTGCGTATGGGAGTTGCAGTAGACAATTGTCCTGGGCAATTGGGGGTCAAAGGGGTAGGGTACTAGATGGAATTCGTACCCAAGTGCTCTAGCAAGGCTGTATGGAACCCCTGGGGAAAGATGACGGGTCACGCAACGCACAGGCACCCCTAAAACAGAAAATGACGTGCACGCGACCCCTCGTAGACCACGTGCGTGGGAAAAGGAACCCGCACTACGCTGTGGCACCCAGAAACACAAAAATGAACGTATGCGTGACACACGCAGCCTACAATGACCTCTGAAGGGGTACGCTACACACGGGGCTGGCATAGTTGGTAAATACGTGCGCGACTCACCGTCAGCCTGGGAAAAGAGTGTGAAAAATACGTGCGTGTGCGCGTTGGCAACACCCCCGCCAAAAGAAGATTTGTACACTGTCTGAGGAGACAGGACAAAAGGAGAAGTCAACGCTGTTTGAGGAAACAGGTCGAAGAGAAAATCAGAAAAATACTGACAGAGGTAACAGGGAGTACGAACTAGAAACGCTGTGAAGTAAATCGCGTGTGAACCGACAAGAAGTACAGATTTCACCCACTCGCTCTCCACGAGAAGCACGTACAAGGAAATGACGTACTACACGTACATTTTAAACCACACCACACGTCCAACGTCACTTCCGCGTATACGCACTGAGGCCCTATCCTCCAATTAGGCGGGCCGACACTCGGACGTGCAGTTTTTGGTCTTGTAACATTCCCCCGGGTACAGGGAAACGCCCGCGCGTGTCACGTCACAGACGCGCCTGCGCTGTTAGGGCCTTTGGTCCAATGGAATCGCGTACACAGGCCAATCGCGTGTGGAACTTCTCGCGCACCCCTGAAATACACGTGCCCAGCCCAATCGCGTGTGGAACTTCTCGCGCATCCCTCAAATACACGCACACTCTCCACCAGGCTCGATCGCGTGTGAAACTTCTCCCGCACCTCTGGAATACATGCGCCCAGGCCAATCGCTTGTGGAACTTCTCGCGCACCTCTGAAATACACGCACACCCTCCCCCAGGCCCGATCGCATGTGAAACTTCACGCGCACCTCTGAAATACACGCGCCCAGGCCAATGCGTGTGGAACTTCTCGCGCACCCCTGAAATACACGCGCCCAGGCCAATCGCGTGTGGAACTTTGCGCGCACCTCTGAAATACACGCACACGCTCCCCCAGGCCCGATCGCGTGTGAAACTTCTCGCGAACCTCTGAAATACACGCGCCCAGGCCAATCGCGTGTGGAACTTCGCGCGCACCTCTGAAATACACGCACACGCTCCCCCAGGCCCGATCGCGTGTGAAACTTCTCGCGCACCCCTGAAATACACGCGCCCAGGCCATTTGCATGTGGAACTTCTCGCGCACCCCTGAAATAGACGCACCCAGGCCATTCGCGTGTAGAACTTTGCACGCACATTTTTTTCCTGCGCAGGGACGCTACCGCCTGCTTTCGTGTGGCGGACATGTATGGGCCTGTGCTCGTCTTTGGCCGTGCGCTGTTTTTCCCTATTCCATTCCATGAATACGTGTTGTAGATGAGCGTGTGGGCGTTCCGCGCACTTGCCTCCTGTACTTCCCCCGTGACGCCCACATTTTCACGAGTCGTTCCCCATTCTGCGTGTAACGCCCCGTGTTATGCCTACTTTTGTTGTGTGCGCCGCGCTATGTGCGAATTCGCTGTGGCCTTATCGCACGGCGTTCGATGACCTGTGCGCCAGCGTGCGCCGTGCACTTTTTCAGTGCACATCCCACATTTTGCGCGTGCACGGACTTCCATGAATAGGTGTGCGCTGTTTTCTATGCGATTATCGCACTTGCACTGCGACTTTCGCTATTTCACTGCGAATCGCACGTTTTCGCACGCGTGCGCCTTTTTTTCAGCGCACATTCATTCCATGAATCGGCCTGATAATTGGAAGGTACAGAGGGAGTCAACGTGGATAAGCTATGAATGGACACATTTCTCTTAGATTAAGCAGAAGCAAAAACATTTGTAAGTGCCAAGTATTGATAAAGAATGCAGATAGCATATGTAAGATGGAGCAACCAAGTCCCCAGAGGCCAAAAGGAGTAATAATACCCAGTATAAATGAATCAAATAGCAGTAAATTAAAGGTTGAAATGGACAGGTTTGTGGTCTACTGACACGTGGTGCAAGACTGGAAAACAAGGCCTGTTTATTAAAATCCAAATGATGCTAGCAATGTGCCTACACTCCCTTAAAAGTCCCAGAGAAAAGAACAGTCAGCAAGGTCAGCTACAAAGCAGAAGCCTTCACTAATGGTCCAACTGATGAGGGATGGTAGGCTAATTGACAATGTGGGCAGTGGTCTGACGTTGTTCCCCGCACCTGGGTTTTTGTTTTGCTTACATGCTGCTAACAAGCCGAATCTCCAAGGTTAGGAGAGTATGCCAACCAATCATAAGTGGATATGTTACACAATGTATCAGAAGCCAATCCATGGATATTATCTTTCTATAATCTGTGTTATACGTATATAGAGGTATTTCAAGGCGTGCCTAACAGATAAGGGGCAGCCAATTATGTTATTAACACTTAGGCATAATATAGGTACCTGAATTGTAACGCTCACCTGATTCCCGCAGAGGCGCCGGTCTTGACTGGGTGAATGCCGTATCTTCAAAGGTGATGTGTAACACACGGTTGGCTCTTTGGGCTGGACCTCTGTGCACTGTATGTCTGATTCGAAGAGTAAGATGTCTTAGGTAAGTGAACGCCGAGCTCTCCATATGCCTCGGGGCAGGGTGCCGTAACCAGTTTCTTCACTGGATAAGGGTGCAGGCCTCTTGACCTCAGAGGACTGCTGTCCGTCGTTAACTGCACGAACGGTAAGTTCTGGGCACTTCAAATGTCTTAAAAGTCTTTTGTAATGATATCTCTTGTTTTGCAGGGTTCCGGCGATGGCGGATGGCGGGCTGATGAGAGTTGAGGATCGAACCCGCGTGAGGAATAGAAGCGCCTGGAAGCACGTAAGTAAGCGCTTGTAGCCTGCTTCACGATGCGCACTAACTGTCCCTTTTATCTTGCAGGTACAAGTTCAGAGCTTTAGAGAAGCTGAAGGGTGCTGGAATACCCACTGGATTCGGCGTGGGAAGGAGTAATGGCACGTGAGTAATAAAGTTGCCCAATGTCTTTAAACGCGCCTTCTTTTGTCTTTCAGATGCGGGATGCAGCGCCGAAGGCCTCCGGAGCGTGCGAAGAGCTGGTAAGCTTTTGTCTTTCAGATGCCGGAATGCAGCGTGAGGCGTTGGTGACAGCCGATGGACCAGGTAAGAGATGCGCTGCCACTGAAGACCGTAGTGCTAACCTGTTCTTTCTTTGTCTTTACAGGTGCTGCTGAAGACTGGATTCCAGGATGGTAAGCCTTTGTTCCCTTAGGCCCAGGATCCGAAGCAGAAGACACGATGAGCGTTCTGCTGCAGAGAATGCAGAATAACGCATAGCAAGATTCATCCATCGGGTGTGGTTTAAATAGCCTCCTGTAGTGCTTAGGTGTCTCCTTCCACAGCCACGCCTAAGAAAAGAGTTCCTGCTTTCCAGAAGAGTTCCAGTGTTCTGAACCTAGGGAGTGGCTCCTGCCCCACCCAACAGGAAAAGTAGTCCCAAACAGAAGAGGATCAGGGGTTCAACTGGCAGGTAAGTAAGCAGCATGGTCTGCTGCAGGTAAGTCCACCCAATCATTATGAGCCCGGCGCTTCCAGCGCTGGGACTGGGCATCTTTATGAGCCTGGTGCCACTGGCGCCAGGACAGGGTCCAAAAGGTCCCAATTGGGACTGGCTGGCACTCGGAAGCGGGGTTATGGGTCTGCTTCCAAGGGAGTCGGGCAAGTCCTGATCTTTTGGAAGCAGAGATCATGACAGGAATTCCCTTAACCAATTCCTCCCTTTGATACGCTTTATTGTTTGCCACATAGGATGACATCATAGCTGATGTACAGCTAAGCATAAAGACTTTTGGGCCTCATTACGAGTATGGAGGTAGCCATGGTGCTATTAGCGCCATGGCTACCCCCATACTGCATACCGGGTCCGGGTTCCGTGAATGGGAACTTACCATGGTTGTCTGGTTATTGGCAGTTCAACAGGTATTGCTCTTCCGATGGGCACTGGGCAGAGCTCTAGTGCTGCTCTCTGTTGGTTTATTTGCTCCTCATACGTCACATATCTCGGTGAGTATGTTCCTGGTGCTTCAATATGAGTGGCTGGGGTGCAGGTCATATCTGGAACCTCCTCTACACTCCCCCTCTGGTCGGTTCATCGACCACTTCTGCTTCCTCCATTGGATTCACCTTACTTGGTTCTTCTGTATTAATTTCTTCTTCATCTTCTGGGTTTGTACATGATGGTGTGAAGGAGTGTCTCTTTGGGGTCCAAATTTGTATCACTCCTTTCAAGCTTCCTGCTGTTTTTACATGTTCGTCTTTGTTCCCGGTCATTAGCTGGCATTGTCCATTTGGGCTACATTAGCTCCATTTTCCTTCATAATTTCTACGCTTCCTGTGGTACAGGAACGTTGTTCCTTCTGGTGGAAATTTGCTGGCCTTCACAAAGTCTCTTATTTCTTCATCAGTCAGGTCTCTGGGCTTCCATCCTGGTTTGACATCAATCATGATCTTCATCCCTATGGCTTTCTTCGCAGTTTTCTGGCATTGTGACATAATTATCTTGATAACACAAAATCCTAATAGTATCATCAATAGCAGGGCTCCCAGAAACTTGAATATGTCTGCCATCCAATGTGGGACCCATGACAATAGTGTTCCAAACCAGCTGTCATCATCAACTTCGTCGGTTTCATCGATCATCTGGTTCTGTAGGTTTGTCAGCATACCTATAGGCAATGTTCTCTCTAATTATTTTTATCTAAGTGCAGAAATGATTAGCCTGTGTGTGCACATTATTTTCTATTTGCATAACTGAATAACGATGTAAGCCACTTTGTGAGCATGCGTAGTTAGTGAGATACCATCTTCGAAGAGTTTGGAAGGGGAAAGAACATATTTTAATAAGCATGAAATATCCTTACTTGCAAAGCCAATTACTTTCTTAATCATTGAAAAATCTTTTGATTCCAAGTATGGAGTACAATCGTATTGGATCCCTGATTGTAACCCTGACATAGGAAGTGAAATTACAGGGCACATAATACAGCCTATAGTTTTGCCCACCCTTGATCACCATAGCCTAGACAAGAATCAACAAGGTTTCTTCTTCGCCTGTTGAAGAAAATCAATAGCAGCAATGCTCACAGTTACAACATATTGAGTACCTTCTTCTTTAACTAGGGGAGCCTCTTCTGAAATTCACTGTTATCAGTTGAACAAGATGCATGGGGATCCTAGAAGCAATAAATGCAAACCCATTAATATATTGAAAAGTTCTCAGCAGTTGAGCATAAATAGAAATAGAAATAGAAGGTGCTGTTTCCTAGGCTATTACTATAGTTTCCTAGCCTTGAGCAAACACTTTTCCTTCACTGTACGGTACTGCCAAAACATCTGATTTGTTTTTTGAAAGTTGCTCATTTGTTCTTCGCCCCGAAGGAGTGTTCTCCTGTTACCTTCCAGCCGTTCCCCTACCGGCTCCTATGCTATCCTTCAATATTAGTTGACAGGGCTCTGTAAAAAGTGAAGGATTGTAGAAGTAAAACTCTAACGGGAATATTTGCATACCCACAATCCAATGTAAAGCCTCATAATGATAGTATGTGCAATTTAAAGTGTCATAAATCTGCATGTGCACAATTACTCTGAAGTGCATACAAGATTGTTTGCAAGATACCCCACCTTTCAATTGTTGAATATGTTTCGACAAGTGCTCATTGAAACCATTTTTGTATAGCAGAGTGTTAACATATAATTTGTTATGGTCTATGCCCCTTCGAACTCTGAACATTTTGAAAGGTTGCAGATTGTGTGAAAAGCATTCTGCTTATCTGAATATTGTTGCTCTAATTGTATATATGAATAATGCCAGGCAGAGTCCCTACCAATGATCCCTTACAGGCCAAGTAAATGATATTGCAATGTTGCTCTCCACTCATAGGGTAATGTTAGCAATGCTAAAGTAGGAGACGCTGAACATGACATTTGCCTACTCAAAATCCTTAGAGGGCAAATTAATATTTGAGTTTTACAATGCGTTAACTTGCAAGGGGGGCTCTTCAAATTGATTATGTGACACATGTACAAAGAATAGGAAGCATGAGATGAGGTTAGTAGTCTGATTACTTACAGTCAGTACCCGATATTTGAGCTGACACTCGGGTTACCTAATGTGGGTAATGCTTTTACTAAGGCACCATGAGTAACAGAAATTCTTGTGCTTCAACGTCATTCATATTATGACATAAACCAAGACTTGTATCTAAGTCTGGTGACCTTTTGCTGAGCTAAGGTAGGCAGAGTCAAGTTTGTCTGATAATATCTGAATGTGGCCTGGGGCAGAGTTCGAGTCATATGGTATATGTGTGGTAGAGTCAAGAATAGGATCCTGGGTGGGAAGGGAAGATAATTTAGTTAAGGTGTGCAGGCATATCTTAGTTCTATTTTTAGAGTTTTTAGGCTTTTGAGGTCAAGTTTGTATAGTAGGCAATGTCAATAGGTTACACCAGAATATCAAGAATGGTTAGTATAATTTAGCTTCATTTTCAGAGATAGCAAATGTTAGGTACCTGCTTATTTGAATAGGTGGGAATTGTCTGTGTGCTCTGCTAAAATTCTTCTGAGCGGCACCCAGAAGGAAGCTGGGCAATCGCACATGCGTACAGCTCAGAGGGAACATTGCCTATGGGTTCTGTTAAGGTTCCATTTTCTTCGCCATGTGACGGTGTAAATGTGCAACATGATTCTCCGATTTTTGCACAAACTCCTCCATCCATCACTGTTATCATGTCAAGCACATATCTCTTCTGTAGAGTCATCAATCGGATTGCTCTTAGTTCTTCTTTAATCGCGTTGAATCCTTTTATGGTGGTGTTGATGGTCTGCAATAACTCCCATCTGGTGATTTGCAACCATTTAGTATTTGCTCCAACCTGGAATCTTGGCATGATGATTGTTGTGAACACTGATGAGGTGAGGCTGAAAAGCCTGTGTTCATACGGGATTGCATGAAATGCTTCTTCTGATTTGGCAGAAAAATAATTTTCTCTCTTCACTCGTGTTGTCAGTTCCACAGATCTCCTTTTCCTCAGGTGGGCATCTGCTTTCGGGAAACTGTCAATATTCAGTTTACTTTTTCAGGATCACTAGTGCAAGGAACGTGGACGTTCACTATTGTGCATATGCCTCCCCAGTTTTTCGGCAGTCTTATGTATGCCTTGGATCCACACGGCCAGTAATGATCCATAATTACTGCGGTTCCGTGAGTCATTCCTTTAGCTTCAAAGATTCATCCGCAGTTCTAATTCTCGCCCATCTTCCTCGTGCCATTGTTCCTGAAGCACAATTTTGGGTTTTCCCGTGGCACCATCTGCAGGGGTCCTCCTCTGTCATCAACCCATGTCAGTAATCTTGTGAGTTTCGGCCATACAGGTTTGCACAGTTTTTGTGAGTTTTCTAGGAGTGCACAAACGAAGCATTCTCCTTCTGATTTCCTTCTTCCAACTTCTTTCAAGCGCTGGTACCAGATGTTGTTTCCTAGATGTGCTGTGCTGTCCAGGTAGTCGTTCAGTTCACTGTTATCTTCATGCAGGCTTCTCTTGATCCTTAGTGTCTTTCTGTAGTTTGCTATAGGTGCATCCCTAAATGTGTCTATGTGGCTTTTCCTTGCTGGAGGACTCTCGGGCATTCTGGTCCAAGGTGCCTGTTTCCTTATCAGCATCGATGAGGTAGGTGGAGGTTTTGCAGTTCTCTCCTTCTCTTCTTGCATTCTTTTTCTGCCCTCTATAAGTTCCTTTATCCACCACCACCCTGTCACTGGCCCAGTGTATGGCTGCATCGTGGGCCTGGTACTTGTCCCTTTTGTTGGAACTTGAGTGCTTGTCAATATAGTCTTTGCGGTTTTATTTTTCAGTTCCTCATGCCTTTTCTTCGCTCTAGCTATAAACGGGAATAAATGATCTATTAACATTTGTGTCCTTGCAGTGAATTCTCCTACAGCCGTTTCTGTCTTTTTTAAGGCTTTTGTTAAGTCTTCTTTCGTTGGCCTTTCTCTCGATTCTTTTCGGTCTCTCTCATTATTTTCTGGGGCAGATTGTTCGGTAGACAGTCTCATGCTGTCTGTTGCCTCCACTTGAGGTTCTGTGGTAATTGACACATGCCCTGGTTCATGTGCATTCAGTGTGTGTGTGCATGTAGTTGTCAGTGCTATGTTTTCATTCATTCCATGCTGATCCTGTCTGCAGCTTTTCTCTTCATTCGTTACCTCAAGTGTGTCTGTGTCAACGCTAACTATATTAATTCTCAGGTCATTTACCTTACCATCAGATCTTCTTGGGACTGGAAATACTATATATAGGGTCTGGGTGCTTTTGTGGGACTCATGCATACATCATCAAGTGGGTGCATTGAAATTGGAACGCTTCGTGCACCAATGAAGAATGCAGTTCTGATCGTTAAAGACAGTAAAATAATGATAAACACAATGCATAAAGACATAATAGTACGGTAAGTCAGACGGCAGCATTTCCTTCCAGAGAAGCGAGGGCGCCACTCTGCTTGTGGGAGGACCAGGTTACTGTTCTGGGCCCCCATCTCGATCATAACCAAAATGTCAATGTTTATTCTTTTCCCCCAATTCAATATTGTTCTTGAACAGTTTGTGTCATAACGTGTCTGGTGCTTCACACGTGTCCCCCCTCTTGCTGGTGACGATTGTCTTGTGATACAGGATACAGTTCTCTTGCTAGACTATGGAAAAATAGATTAGACTAACACTTCGGTGAGTCACTTTTACTGTGCATGCTCAAAGTAGGTGAGTTCCCAGTCCACCCCCCAAATCTGCTTCAGTCCTGAGGGCATGCTGGATGCTGGTCGATGTGAAGAAATGGGAAGAAATGTCAACAACATAACAATTAATTCTTGACTCTGCATCCTCGATCTGTCCCTCGGTGGAAAGTTTCACTGGAATCTCCTCAGATAATCTCTCTGAAAGTTCGACAGCTCCACCTGCAACATTATGCCATGGAGGAGCGTTCCCATCTGTGCGACATTAGCTGAATCTCTGATGAAGGTGAGGACGTCAACCTCGATAGGTCTCTCCACCATTTCCAGAAAGTCAGTGACTAGTCGAAAGAGGACATTATGTGCCAGTTGGCTGTCTTCGGGTGATAGGGTACATTTGTCCAGCCTTGCTGGGTTCAGGATTACAGGCCCTTCCCTTGACGTGAGCAGTCCTTGCACTTTCCTGATGCGTTGAGTGCAACTAAGTAACTGAGTTTGTTCCACAGCTGGCTCAAATGTTCAGAGTTTACTGGATCTCGAATAAACGTGAGAGTGTCTGTGGTTCTCCCGACAATAGCTGGGCACTCCTCTATGATGCGAAAGAAAAGCGTATTAACGAGTTCATCTATAATCGCCTGTGGTGGAGGCATTTGTGTCCTTTTCGCTGTACTCAGGCAGTACAATGAAGGCTTCCACGATGACGGTAAGTAGTTGCCAGATTACTTTCTTGTTTGCAGGATCTTGGATAAAGTCTGTGACACTGGAGACCCTCCCTACCAGCGACGGATATGATACCAATACTAAATGGATGCAGTTTAGCACATCCTTTGTGATGTCTCTACTGGGGGACACCATAAGTGCTGCCAACCAAAGTCTTGATTTTTGATGATTCGGGATACTGTGTTTTGCTCTTAATGTAAAAGTCCTTGATTACTGTCTGTAAGAGTCTTGTTTCTCAACAATGTTTGATTGTGATTTGATTTACAAGTTCGTTTCAACAAAACATGTTGTGGCTTAAATGCACAATTTTCTTCTTCACCTTGCAACTAGGATGCACAGAGTGTCCGTTTTTGTCCTTATCACCTGTTGCTTAGAGGAAATGTCCAGTTTAAGCCACATCTTGCACGAGGTGTTCTTTGTCTTGGCTTTGCTGCTCATGCGTCCTTCTTCCACGTCATGGATCTCAACTGCACGTGTTGAGGTTCTTCCCCGTTGTCTGTAGTTTCTTCACAGTGCGGTGCAGCTAGAGGGTTTTCTCTGACATAGGGCTTAATGTCATTGAGAAAAATCTATGCTCTCCTGCCCTGCAGTTTCACAGCTGAAGGAGTGCAGTCCTCCACAATGAAAGGACCATTGAATCTCGGCTCGTCCCACTTTTTCCTTCTGTGGTTCTTCACCAACACAGAATCCTCAGGGAAGATGAGTGGAAAATATAGACCTTGAGCTGGGTCTGTTGTAGCGTCTCCTGCTGCTTTTTGTGTTGTGCTGCACCCCCTTCGTCGTCGCTGCAGTTGGTCTAAAATTACAGTAAGACTGGATGTCATGCAGTTCAGATATTTTTTCATTTCGGATCCCAGGACCTCTCAGGTTGGCTGGGCATCACATCTAGCTCTGTCTCGAGGGGTTAGGGGAGTATTCATTCTACTTCCTGTGACTATCTCGTGCAACGTAAGATGATGGTCGGAACCTGGTTGGTTCTGAAGAGCATACAATACCAGTGGAACGCAGTGAAACCATCCCCTCTTTAGAGTAAGCTTCAACTTGGCTATCCTTTCCTTTAACAAGCCGTTGAGCCTCTCACAAAAATACCATTACCTTCCAGATGGTACGCCAACGAGAACTTGTGCTTTATACCAAGCAACAAGCTAATCTGTTCAAATACTGCATTAACAAAGTGAGGGCCATTGTCTGATCTCATGACTTCACACACCCCCCACCTAGGGAAAACTTCCCTCACTAGGAATTTGGCCGCACAGGTAGAGTCTGGGTGTGTACATGGACCTGCTTCTATCCATCTAGAGAATGGACACACCACTACAATTAAGTATCTGTACCCGTTACACACTTGAATCATGTCGACATAGTCGATATGTAAGTGCTGGAAAGGCCCATTTGACCGGGGGATGACTCCTCTCATTACTTTTAATGTGTGCCCAGTGGTGAATTGCTGGCAGATTATGCAGTTCACCATAAAGAATGCAACATGCTCTGCTAAATTCGGTATAAACCAGTCTTCTGCGAGCGTTGCTGCCAGATTTTCTTTTGACATGCGTAGTGGGTAATGCAATTGCTCCAATGCTATTTTTAGTAGGGCTACAGGCATTACTGGTTTACCAGTGCTGTCTTGCCACCACAATCCGTCAGAGGGATTTAAAGAACACGCTCAATGTTTCCACAGGTTCTTTTTGTCCTGTGGTGCCACCCCTTGAAGCTCCATCAGTTGCGTCTGTCCCACATTACTATTGGCTTCAGGTGTGGTATGTGCCACCATCATTCTCTCATGGGTGCACGGCACTTCCATTTCCTTGATCATCTCACTTTTAGATGCCATACACTTGGCTTCCATGTCTGCTGCGTGGTTTCCGCATGACAGAAAATCTATCCCTTTGGTGTGGGCGGTGAATTTCACAACTGCTATGCCCATTGGGAGCTGTAGTGCTTTAATCAGCCGGTCCAATAAGGCTGCATGCTGCACTGGCGTGCCGTCTTCTCGGAGGTAGCCCCTCCTTTTCCAGCATGCTAGCCCTGCATGTGCTGTGGACGTCACATAGGCGGAGTCACTGCACACCATAACTTCCTGGTCTGCGTGATTCTCTATGCTGTTTGCTATGTGTTTCATTATGGCAACGCCTGTATATCTTTGTCCGTCTTCTTGGTTGATTCTCGAAGATCTGTCAATAAAAACGATCTCCCCTCGCGCCAGTGCATTTTCTTTCACCCTGGGGATTTCATCATAGAATTTTTCATAGTTTGCACGGTCATGTATCGGCTCTCCTTCAGTGACTGGCTCTGCTATGAATGTAGCTGGGTTCACTGTTTTACATCGGACTATTTTTATCGATGGATTAGATATGATCACTTCATATGCAGAAGCTCTCTGAGACGTCAACGTGCCTTTAGGTTTCTATAAAATGGCGAATAGTGAATGTTCGACGTATAACGTCATGGAACATCCCATCACAATAGTTGTTGACTTTTCTATGGCGAACATTGCGGCAGCTAAACTTTGTTCGCATGGGAAGTGGCCTCTCATTACTGGGTCCAGGTTCCCACTGTAATATGCCAGGGGCTTGTATGCCAGCAAAGTTTTTTGACTGAGCACTGCCGTCATAACATTGCCATCTGTGTGCGAAAACAGGTAGAATTACTCTGCATAATTAGGAATCCCGAGAACTGGAGCCGTACAAATCGCTCTCTTGAGTTCAGCAAACCCTTTTTCCATTGCCTCAGACCATTCAATCTTTTACTTTGTCACCTGGGCTTTCTTTAAAGCCTGAAGCAACGGCTTGGTATATGAGCTATAATCGAAAACCCATGCTCTAACATAATTGCACAGGCCTAAAAAGCTCTGCATTTGCTTTATCGTGAGTGGCTTAGCCGTGTTCATGATGGCTTCAGCCCTTTCTGCGGTCACGTTTTTACCTTCATGTGAGATTAGCTGGCCTATGTATAGCACCTCCTGTTGACAATATTGTAGTTTTTCTTTGTCAACCTTATAACCTTTCTCAGCCAGTATAGTCAACAGCTGAATAGAATCGCGTCTGCATTGTTCTTCCGTGGAGCTGCAGATCAAGATGTCATCCACATATTGCAAGACAACACTTTCTAATGCAATATTGCTTAGGTCCATCTGTAGGACTGTATTGAAAATGGACGGGGACTCACAGTACCCCTGTGGCAACCTCGTGCTTTTCAGACGCATTTGTCTGAAAGTAAATGATGTCAGATCTTGAGAGTCACGGTGCAACGGGATTGAGAAAAAGGCATTTTTCAAATCAATCACTGTGAAATATTTTGCCTCAATGGATATGTTACATAGGATTGTAGATGGATTAGGGACTAGAGGGAATTCGGCTTCAACAATATTGTTTAATGCTCTTAAATCTTGGATTAAACGCCAAGACCCTCCCTTTGATTTCTTGATGGGATAAATCACCGTATTATACAGTGACTCTGACGTCACTAAGATGCCCCGATCCATCATGGCGGAAATTGTCTTAGCGATCCCTTCATCTGCCTCTCTGGACATGGGATATTGTCGCGCTCTCTGTAAAATTGCTCCTGATTTCAGCTTAATTTTCACTTCTCCCACCCCCTTCAAGAGGCCTACATCATATGGTCCTGTAGTCCATACTGAGACAGGCACCAGGGCCATGTCGTCATCAAAGTATTCCGGACGTGTCAGTGCCAACATCATTCTCTGAGGCACTTCTCTTTTGATCATTTTTACCCAAAATATGAGACTCACTTCCACCCTTGTCTCTTCTGAGTCTGGTTGTTCTTCAAACAGATCATCATCGGTGACGTCGGTCACTCGATACCCTTCTTCGATGGCGATAATCAAACACCATTGTCTGCCTTCATCATCGTAGCCTTCGACCAATGCTACTTTCCTTCGCACGGCTACAGCATGTATCATTAAGGGAAATACTTGTCCCTTCTCTTCATGCATCAGTATTCTGTGTCTGAATAAGAACTCATCAGGGGTTCTCATGATTTTATCTGCGAGGCCTGGTAATCCTGCCATAAGCACACACATGCCATATGCGAAAACTTCTGGCTCTAATGGTATAGCTCTCATGGCTATGTGTCCTGAGTATGCCCTGATCATTTCGCACACGTTTCAATAATGCATTCCTGGAGTGGAGCATACTATACCCTCCTCCATGAACGAGATCGTCATGTTCAATTTAGTCTTTAAGTCTCAACCCAAAATGTTTACTGGGCTCTGACGTGAATATAATAAATGTACATTCATTTTGCAATCTCCTGCGGAGACTGGGAATGCGTCTGTAAAGGGACCTCGACTGTGAGCTCCTGTAAAACTCTGAGTATCTATGGCCTCACCGGACAAGGAAAACTTACCTTCTTGTATGCACGAGCGTGTTGCACCCGTGTCAACTAAGAAGGAATATTCTTTACCCCCTATGACGACATTCACCCTCGGTTCCCTATTAGGGTCTGGTGTCACTGATAGGATATATCACATCAGGGATCCCAGTGAGCTATTCTAGTTCATATATAAGTTTGGTCTACTGTACACTTATGGATTCTCTCGTTTCCCTGGGTTGCCTCCCCTTCCGGAGTTTGTACCCTGAAACGGTTGTGGTGGTGCCTGATGGGATTGCCCTTGTGGCAAATTCCATATGTTCGGGGGTTGAACCCCTTGTTGTGCACCTTGCTGCATGCCTGGAACTTGCTGCTGTACCGTGTGATTCTGTGCAACGCCTTGTGTGACTGCAGGGTGATTCAATGCGCCTGCTCCCATTCCTTGGCTATTCTGCCACGCGTCTTGACTTCTGCACGTGTGAGCCAAATGCCCTGTCATTCCACACAGCCAACATACTGGAGGTGGTCGGATTATTTGTCAATTTTTTACTTATCTGGGTTGCCCATTTGCACATTTTGAAAGCGTCCTTGATTGCCTTGGAACCCTCCTTGATTACTCTGCCATCCTCTTCCTCTAAATCCTCTTCCCCTTGGGTACTGTCCTATGTTACCTTGGTTATTCTGCTTTGGGTTAGCCACCTGTTGTAATTTCTATTCAGCTGGGCTAGTTAGCATGGCTCCTTCAAGAGCATACTTTGATAACTTATTTTGCATCAGCTTTGCTTCCTCACCCTTTCGTATTGCCTCCTTTTTCTGATTCCTTTCTTGCAACAATCTACAGTAATGTGCGATAGTTAACTGTATTTCTGCCCAAGGTTTAGCCTCAACCCCTACCAATTTCTTGAGCTGTTTCTGCACTCGTTGTGGCAACCCTTGGCACAATATGTGGTAAAACACTGGTATAGATTTCGTCCAAGATTCATGCGTTTCGAGCACCCAACAGTCTTGGGAATTCTGGATATAAATCAACGTATCTTCGGACTCCTTCATTTTTCGAGTCTTTATAGCTCCCATATTGGAAGTGTCTGGGTAAAGCACTCATAACGCTTTCCATACAGCTGCTCCTCAATTATTAAATGGCGCTCTGTCGTGAGCAGTGTTGACTAAGGTTACGCCAGGGTACCCTGCCCGTGTCCACAGATCGTCTGCTCTCTCACCAAGTATGGCGATCAGGAGATCTTCAATGTCCCCTATAGCTAACGTGACTCCCCCTGTCATTTTTTCTAACTCATGTATCCATGACCATGGGGTGTTCCATCATGCCGGTCCGACTGTGTGGTAGACTCTGATGTCCTCGGTTCAGACTCACTAGCATCCGACCATCATACCACTTTGTCCCTTGGGAGCCGCTTTTCGCGCCGTCTCCCTTCTTCATTTGTCTCGCACTCCGTTTCCTCTCCGGAGTCGGACATTGATTGTTCCCAATTCACGCAACTCCTTGTGTCATCATCATTTTTACTGATTGCTAGTCTGTCCAGGGACAGTCTCCTGCTCCCACTACTTCGGGTGACATCCTCAGTGTCGTACAGCTGAGTGCTTTCCAAGCGCTCGTCTTCCCTTTCCCTTTTGGATATTTGTTCTAGTCTCATTTCATCATATATTTTATCAATCGTTTCCCCGATGCTTATGGTATCTAAGTCATCTTCAATATTTGCCCTAGTTGTGCCCGGTACTGAGTCGTACGCAGGAAAGAATTATTCAATGTCTTCCCATTCTACAACAGGATCAGGTTTTTTAACTTCCCGCTCCAAATAATCGAGATTGTGTGCCCTCTGTCTATGCTTATGTTGAATATTATCATCAAATTCTTTTCGCGTTCTCGTCTCTTCTCTGACCTTATGTTCTTCCCTTCTCCTTTAATTTCTACGTTCATTTTCCCTTCAAACTTCCTCATCCCTTCGTCTCCTTATCTTCTTGTAACATACTCTTTGCTTTTCTTCTAAACTTTGCTGTTTCTGTCTTTCTAAGACATAGATGGCTCTCTGTTTGAAATTGAGCTGCTTTTCTTGCTCTTTGTGATATAGCTGTTCACGCTTCAATCTATCCTTCCGTCTTATCCTTTCATCCCTTAACTCCTTTTCTTTCTCCTCTCTCTGTGCCTCATCTAACCTCTCTTTAGGTCTCACATCATCACTTGCTTTCCCATCAAATTTCAATAAGATGTGTCCTCCCATCCACTCATCTTTTGTAAATGCTATCTCATCAGTTCTGTCTTCATTTCCTTTCCATTTCTTTCCCTCTCTCTCCTTATCGAGAGATGCACTAGTCTGTGTCTGATCCTTCCTTTCATCATTGCATCTCTCCTTGTCCCTCGGGACTGTGGAGGTAATATTCTGGTTCTGATCCTTCCCTCGGTTTTCTTCACTACTGTAAGTAGGTGACTCCTATGCATGGTTGCTATAACCTGTGGCTGCTTTAAGCTCCCTTAATGGGTAGAGTCCCTCAGGCTTTCTTCCCTGGGTTTCTGTTTCAGGTGGGTCAGGTGGCACGGTAGGCGTCTCACCCCCCTCCGTGCATACATTTAATATCCAGTCTGCAGGTGGCTCTTCCTCCTTCGACTGTTCGAACATTTTCCAAAGTTCTAGAACAGCAAGGCGTTTTTCTAGATTCTTGCCTGTATATGTGGCATGCAAGTAAGTCGTCATATGCTGTAAAACGGCTTTGGATAAGGACCCATTTTGTGGCCACGGCATAAACATCTTGTGGGTGGTACCCTTAACCCACTCAGTGCTATATTTCTTAAGCTTGTGTGCATGTTTCGGCAGTTGCCTACATAAGTGTGCTAATGGTGTAATTTCTTCCATTCCATGCTTACATCTGTTCTACTTTCCTCTTTAACACCACTTTTCAATACTTCCATGCAACCTTAACACTGTCAACAATATGAACAAGCACCAAACACTGCAAGCTCCAATCCATTTTTTTCCTGCCAAAACTTTTGTGTCTACAACTGACTCAAAACATCAATTTGAGTGCGAATCCCACTCAACTATACAATCGTGTAAAATCCTAATTGGTTCTAACCACCAAACAATAAAACATTTCTTACATGTGACATACAACAGAACACGTATGACAGACACTTGACAGACTAGACAGACACCAGCTGGATTCATACATCTCTGCCTCTAATATTTTACCCCGACATGAGGTTTAAACGAACCCCTTTTATGACATCTTTAAATGTGGTAGTAGCCTAGTCGCCCCCTATTATGTGGGGTGCTTATTTCACGTTTCTTCTGGCCGCTATATTAAAGCGCAGGAATAAGGTGTATCCTCTCTCTCCTCAGGTGTCTGCCCTGGTATTCTCTAACTTCTCAGGTGTCCACCCTGGTATTCTCTAATTTCTCAGGTGTCCACCCTGGTATTCTTTAATATCTCAGGTGTCTACCCCAGTATTCTCTCTCTTCTCGGGTGTCTACCCCGGTATTCTCTCTCTTCTCAGGTGTCTACCCCGGTATTCGCTCTCTATTCAATTATTCTCGAGTCATTATCCCCTCATATATATATACAGTCTTCTACTTCTGACTACTTGTGACTATTTTGTTTTCTTCCACCACCCTCCATTACCTTTTCCCTTACTTGTTCTAATGCCTATGACATTTGCCAAAGCATTCCATTTTTTGTTTCACTAACCGCTTGCATCATTCCTCTCTGGATCCTCGGGATCACCGCCTCTGCTACCGCCTCCTTCAGTCTTTCGCCTGTTCCGCTACCCATAGGAATGGAAGGGTTATGTTTTTAAAACGGGTCCCTTCAGGCCCACTGCAGTTTTTTGATTAATTTAAACTATCATTGTCCACAGGAAGATTCACAGCCTAATCAGCCGAAAGGCGAAGGACTTGTGATATTGCCGAAGACCTAGAGTTACTTCGTGTCGATGGTCAATAGGTGTCTCATTTTAAACAATAATCAATAAGTGATGGTCAAAACCATCCTCTGCTGCCAAATGTACAGGAGGGCGGAGTGACCTCTGATGGGCACATGGGATCAGAGCTCACCCTTGAGTACTTTAAGACGAGATAGCTGCACCTTGAGGTGGATGGGGTGCGGGATTCTCTTACTCCAACACCAATCAATAAAGACAACTCAATGGTTTGGCAGAGGAAAGTCCGTTTAATGACAAGTACAAAAACCGGGGAAACATGGGAATCGACAGTGATGCAATCGCCCGTCTCGCTTCAACTTCCCAATCTTCATTCAAGCAGTGATTCTTATAGGCAAAATTTGTCATCATTGACGTGTAACACTTAAAAGTTTGTCATGCAATTCTATTGGATGGAAAGGTAACATAAGTATAGGTACTATATCTGTATATGGTAACGGGGTGTGAGGATTGGATAACTCTTATCGTGTGGGCGTCTACGGCCATCCCTCTACATCACTCCTGCCAAACGTCACTAAAAGTACAATGTCTCATTGGTTCTACTAGTTATAGGACCCTAGATTATTTGGCCCATTGTGATTGGGTCGGTTACACCCATAGGCATAAATCTCCACTTTAATTAGCAGCATGCAGAATGGTTACCCAGATGCGGCATGCCCCAAGATTCACCCTGTCTCCCTTCCATCAATCAGTACTTTAGGGCTATGTGTCAATTAGTTGGCTGAGGATGGCCTCAAAACTGTAGCTTTTTATCGGGAAAAGTTATGGTACCCTCTGGTTTTGGGTGACATCATACGTTGGTACCTCTTTGCGCTTGGCTGGTCACGTGTTAGCACACTGTGAGTCTGCTTCATTTTCCTTCTATTTGCGTATTTGATTCTGCCTTCGGCCTTGCCACCTGCCTGGGCCTCCTTATCTCGTCCTTCATGGGCAGGCTGCTATGCTCTGAAGTTTTGATTCTTCGAAGTTGCCGCTCTCTCCCTTCCTTAGGTTGACCTCAAATTCCCAGGCATGAGCTGCTTCTTGCTAAGTTTTGATTCCACTCTTTTGTCTGGCTTTGTGCTTGCATATGAATAATGGCCTGTGTGACCTCTATCATCCTGGGCTTAATTCTACTTTCGTATAAAGTGGACTGCACTTATATAATGTGCTTCATTGAGTTAGATATATATAGTTGGAGCTTGCCGCTCTATTTTTCTACTAAGCATAGCAAGCCGCACTGTTTTCTTAGCTTATTGCATTACAAGCATATTTACAGGCGTTAGCTGGTTGCATGCTTTCATCGTGCTTTACAGTTACGTTTCTTTATATTTCAACATTGTCTCTTCTATGTCTGTAGTATCTTTATCCATGGTGTTTCGTCTTAGTGTGTCATCTTTTAGTTGTTGTTCGTTCATCTGTATGTCTGTCCGGGCCCTTGTGTCGTCACCATTCGCCTTCGATTAAGGCCCTTTGGGTCTCTTCTGAGAACAGTTTGAAAGTCGTTTCATGTCGTGTCAGCTGTTGGTATGGTTGTCTCAATGGGTACCGTGCTGCCCATGGTTGTCTGGTTATTGCCACTTCAACAGATATTGCTCTTCCGATGGGCACTGGGCAGAGCCCTAGTGCTGCTCTCTGTTGGTTTATTTGCTCTTCATATGTCACATATCTTGGTGTGTATGTTCCTGGTGCTTCAATATGGGTGGCTGGAGTGCAGGTCATATCTGGGACCTCCTCTACAGACCAAATTGATTTTTGTGTTGTGAGCAATTTAAGAACCTGGTTAGTATTAGCAGTCAAAATCGACTTGTCATAATGGGGGACACTCCCCTTTTAAATCTATGCAGGACACTAACAAGATACACACCTTAATTTAGGAAGTACCATGCTGAGTGGGTGAAAGGCACAACTAATAAAACTCTTATGCTGTGGCCTCAAGAAGGCTTGTTATCAAAAACAGTACTGCAACGCATGACAACATATGTACATGCCACATATATGGGGAAGAAGCTGCAGAAGAGGTTAGCTGTTTTAGAACTATGGAAGATGTACCAAAGTGAGGAAGAAGACCTGTCTGAGAAGGAGCGGATGCTCAATCAGCATAAAGAGGAGGACGTAATGCCCTCTGCTCCTCTTTCTCCCCCTAAAAAAGATAACATGATGGAAGATGAACAAGGAATTTATCATCTAAAGGAATTAAAGGCAGCGATGGGGTATGCTAATCCAACATACACACCTCCCGTTTATAATAGTGAAGACAGCATGGAAGAAAGTATGAATAAGGAACATAAATATATATATCCGCAGACGATGAACATAAGGAGCATGATGAGGGAAGAGGTAGACAGATAGAAATAGAGGAGGAAGCTAATGGACAAAAAGAGGGGAAGGACAGAGCCAAGGAAGCAACCATAGTGCAAAGTGAATGGATGGGAGGACAGATATTACTTAAGTTAGATGGAAAGGGCATTGATGGTGTTAGAGAAAGAGAATAACAGAAAGAGAAAGAAAAGGAACAAGAACGAGCATACAAAGAAGAGAAGGAAAAAGAAAGAAAGCAAAGGGAAAATTGAAAAAGGTGTGAGGAAAAAAGGAGAACGAGAGAAGAGAGGAGAAGAAACACAGTGTAATAGAAGCTCAGAGAAGGAAAGAACCAAGTTTGCAAAGAAAGCGAGAGGAAGAAGAGAAAAGGGAGATGAGGAGAAGGGAAGAAGAAATGAGAAGGAGCGGGGAACAAAAAGATGATGAAATAGATTATCTTGTTGACAGATGCATAGTGCCAGTTGAAGCACGAGAACAGTGGGAAGAAGAGAGAGGGTCACAACAGCCCTGTTGCAGGGACTACCAAGAATTCAGACATGGGCTGATGAGCAAGAGGTGGAAGGTATAGGGAAAAGGATATGGGATTTATATAGGCAAATAAGGGATAAGGATGGTTAAAACAACAAATGGAATATCACAGGATCTCTAGTAGAAGGAACAGGAAGTAGATTGGCGGAGATAATGGTAGATGAGCGTAAAGCAGTGTTCGTGAGTGGGTTAGATCTTATACAGGGAGCGGTATTGACAAGTGGCAAAGGTGTGGTCACACAGGGACCACAGCCAGTGCAGTCAAGCAATGTAGGATATCCTACATATCAAGGAGGATATAATATTCGTATTATTATATAGGAAACAGACTCTATTATTCTTGTTCTGTATAAAAATATGATAGTGGCACGAGATGGCTAATTTATAAACCTGCAAGCATATTTTCAAACATCAACCATGGCAAATATAAAAATACATTTTTTATTTAGAAAATATTCAATTTCATACAAAACAATGTTTTAATAAAAAGATTCATAACCCAAAACCAGGTTAGAAGAGATGATCACACAAACCATATAAATGCGTGGTAAAAAAAACACATTACACATTGAATTGAAAAATAAAAACAACAACACTAAAAATTGAAAAATCCAATAAAAGACGTTTGTTGTGTTCTACATATAACCCAACATGTTTCTGTCCAGTGACTAATTCATGTCTGACATTCATTGGGGACTATTTTATTAGTCTCAAGTTGGTGAAAAAACCACCACTTTTATCCTGGTAGGGGTGGGTCTTGATTGAGATTCTTTATGTAACCCTATAAAAACACATCAAAACAAAGTATAAAAAGCTTGTTGCAACACCATCACATAATTCTCATCTTGCTCTAAATCAATTTCTTCAATTTTAGAAAGAGGACATCTTTATTAATAAAACATCCTTATATCTTTTCCCAAAGTGGACATATTGGCAGCAGCAACTCTGCTGATAAATACCTTCAGAGGAACATGTTCCAAAGCTGCATAAATAGAATATGCAATTTCTAATACCTTCAAATCAGACTTTAAACCACTTCTCGTACACCCTTCACATGGGCACCGGGGAAGTACACTGTGTGAAAACAACCACAAACAAAGGCAACTATATTATACACTGCTGTTTAATTTGGTTACCTTACACATACCCACAAGCATCATTCACTAGTCGAGAGTTAAAAAACATACCTCTTAAGGTCCACAAAGGATTATGGGCCTTATTATGAACTAGGAAGCCACAAAATTAATGGTGCCGGTAAGGGTTTGGTACCGTTCATTCCAGGCTGCCCTATTACAAAATCTGAGCGGGTACTGCTCTGGAACACCTGGTCAGACCAGGCTTCCTTAGCAGGACCCGCTAGCAGACCAGGATGCTAACAACGGGCCTGTCATTAACGGGCCCATCATTAATGGGCCCATTATTAGCATCCTCCCCGTTCCCATTGAGCCCTATGGGGGCTCAAATGGGAATGGGGATGTACCTGGTCTGGGTCCTGTGAAAGGGATTTAGCGGCCCTCGAAGGTCGGAATGGCCCGGTAAGTCCCCTTTTGCCAGACTCTGACCTGGTACCCAGCATGGGGATAACCATGCCGCTAAAAGCGACATGGCTACCTCCATACTCGTAATGAGGCCCTATGTGTTCCGACCATAAATGGTCACTTTAAGCAGGGTCTTAACAGGGGTATTTTCTCCATGCACCACGCATGTATATGTTTTGTGTGATCATCTCTTCTAACCTGGTTTTAGGGTTGTGAATCTTTTTATTAAAAAATCTTTTTGTATGAAATTGTGCATTTTCAAAATGAAAAATGTATTTTTATATTTGTCATGGTTGATGTTTAAAAATATGCTTGTGGGTTTATAAATTAGCCATCTTGTGACATTATCATATTTTTTATACAGAAACAAAATAATAGTTTGTTTTCCTTATATATAATATAACATTGTTGTTGTGTCCCCAGACAGTGGAAAGCAGTAGGTCTGCACAATATACCTTATTCAGGGGACTCATTTTTTGAGTTTCACCTATTTTGAATTGGTATATATTGAGGCGTTTAGGGTCTCGGAGGTGTTACATTTCATTGAGAGGGATCTACACTCAAATGACCACAGACACAACTGGATGTATGAATAAAGTGTGAACAAGGGTTTATAATTCACAACATGTGTCAGGCTCAGAAAAGTGTCTTGCTTATAGTGAGGACTATGTTCAGAAATTACTTGAATCAGTAATGTCCTTAGGTACATCTGTGGACAATGATATTTTGCAAATTAGTGATCAATGGGACGAGCTATCAAAATTAAAGAAACGGGCAATAAGAACAGAGTTACATGGGATCATCATGATGGAGTATTTAAAAGACCAGGCCCTACCACAGGGGTTGGTGGTAAAAAATGTGAGTACCCCTCAATCTTTAATAGGGTCCTCCAGATGGACCTACATAATGTACAGCATGAGAGTGCAATAATTCAGTGTGCATATGAAATATTAGTGTGCATAGAGACAGAAGAAAGATGCAGAAAAATACTCATTTCAACTCATGACCATACTAGCAGAGAAAGGATACAAGGTAGACAAAAAAAACGTACAATATTGTCAGGAAGATGTCCTTTACATAGGACAGTTAATCTCCCAGGACAGGAGAAAAGTAACACCTGAGGGAGCAGACGCAATACAGAAGACTCCTGAGCCAGAGACAGTAAGGGAAATGCAACAATGACTAGGTCTATGTAACTACTGTAGGGCCTGGGCTTTCACTTATAGTACACATATTCAACCACTTATAAATGCCATATCATATCATATCACTTTTGAAATGACCCAAGGAAGAACAGATAGGTATGAACAACATAATATGGACAAAGGAAATTACAGAGGAATTTGTAGATTTAAATTGGGCAATTTACATGCCCCCTGTGCTAGGAATCACAGATTATAACAAAGAGTTTTATTTGTTTCACATTCAAATGGAAAGGTAATGACAGCACCCCTCACACAGAAAATTACTTTAGGACATGGACACAAACCATTAGCTTACTATAGCAGGATTTTAGACCCAGTAATGAAAGAACATTACCCTTGCGAACAAGATTTAGCTGCTGCTGCATTTGTGTTTGAAAAGGTTGCCAGTATCACAATGGGGTGGTCAATAAAGCTATTTGCCAAGCATTCCTTATTTGCCATTCTAGAGAAACCTAAAAGTACATTGACTACACAAAGAGCATCAGGATATGAGGTCATTATTTCATATCCAGTGAGTCAATTCGTTATGTGTAGGTTAGTGAATCTAGCAACATTTCTAGCAGAGTTGGTAGGGAAAGAGGATTATGTACATGATTGCACAGTATATACTGAGTTTTAGGATCACAAAGGACTGGCGAAAGGCATACTGGGACGGCAGTAGTGAAGTTAAAAATGAATGTGGAATTTGAGGTAGTGACAAGTGCGAGATTGCCTTCAGATTGTTCAGCACAGGCTGCAAAATGAGTAGTGTTTATCACCGTACTCCAGAGATATGAGGAGGATGAATTGACAATGTACTCTGACTCCGCCTATGTGATGTCAACCGTACACACTGGAAAATGAGGGTTTTCCTCTGCGCAGATGGCTCACCACTGCAACATGTGAAGCTATTTGATAAGCATATTAAAGTATTGAATCTTCCATTGGCTATCGCAATGGTCAAGTGCACAGCCCATAATAAAAGGCTAGATTTGTTTTTTTTTTGCTGTAATAAAGCCATAGACATAGAAGTCACAAGGGCAGCATATTTCTCAAACATTTCTGATTTTGAAGTAAAGAGTGTTGAGTAATTGTCAGGACGATGCATGATACTGAAGGAAGGGTTTAATATGTTATCTATTGTACAGTTAATTGAACTAGGTTCAACCCCACGAGAAGAACAAGATTTGTGGAAAAAAACAGGGTGTTCTTTATTCTGCACATAGGCCATATGGAGACAAGATAGCACTGGGAAGCCAGTTATGCCTCTAGCACTATTGAAGGTGGCGCTGGAACAGCTTCACTATCCCGTGCACACAACAATAGAGAGTCTTGCTGCCACAATTGCAGAAGACTGGTTTTCACCAAATGTATTAGAACTGGGGCACAGTTTATTGTGAACTGTTTTGTATGCCAGAAGTTCACAGCAGGACACACCTTAAGAACAGTGAGATGAGAATTCCAATGGCCTTATGGTTCTTTTGAGCATCTACATATAGATTATGTGTATATTTTTCAAACATGCAATGGCTACAAATACATGTTAGTAGTAGTATGTTCCTTTTCCTGATGGATCGAGGCAGGTTCATGCATGCACCCTGATGCCACATGCACTGGAAAGTTCCTAGTGCATGAGGTGTTTCCTAGATGGGGTGTGTGGGAAGTCCTGTGGTCTGATAAAGGCCCGCATTTTGTAAATTAGTTGTTTGAGCAAATAGTTCTTCTATTAGGTATCTGTTTAACACACACAGGGCAATGGTATCTGTGAGAGAGTAAATGAACTTCCTAAAGAAAGTATAGCTGAATTCAAAATGACTACATTTTCTACCCCTCGCTTTCTTTGTATTGAAAACCCTTCTGGTTCATATCACCACCTGACTCCTCATGAGTTGGTGACTGGACATCGTATGAGAATACCCCTTGCTCCTCCTACCCAAACAGAAACTGGTGCCACAGTGTAGCAAAGGCTTTAGGTGATGAGATGCATGATTATTTAAATAATATGACTGTTAGTGTTTCTTTTATTTCTCAACAGATCAAACATCGGAGGGAACGGTCAAAGAAGATTGAAGAAGGCAGTCAAACCGGTGATCTCAGCAAATTGTTTATGCAGCCTAGTTTTATACCCAGGGGACTGTGGGCTAGCGTGAAGTTTTGTGTGCACTTGAAAAAGGCCCTGCTTTGACAGACCATAGCATACCTAGTAGAGGAGGTTACACCCACAGCAGTTAAATTAAAAAACAGAAGAGCCTGGCTGCATCTGAATGATGTAAAGCTCTACAAAGGAGAGACCACTACCCCTCCGGCAACCAATGAAAGTGAAGCAAGAGAAGAAGTTCCATGTATGACAACAAGATCTGCTGCCAATGATCAACACAAGGGCCAACACAAAGACTTATCAGAATAAAGAACTTTTTCAGCCATTCCCACGTACAAAGGGAAGTGAACATTGCAGTAATTCCAGAACAATTGTAGTTTGGGAACAAAGGAACAATGGCCCAAAAAAACAAAGCAACAAAACCTTCATATACAGCACTTCATGTTATCCATAACTGTAATGTTGCACACATTTCTCGATGCTGTTTTTACCTATATTCTCCAGTCTTACCCAGCTTTAGTAAACTGACACATGCCTGCTGTTACATTTTTTGGGAATCCTAAAAACAGCACTATTATTTTCAGAAGTATTATTGAGATTATTCTACAATTCTTGTTGTACAATTCTTGTAAAAATGAATAATTCATAAAGGTGACTAAGTACATATAGTGAGAAAAATAGAGAATGAGAATGTTTCAGAGTACAATAAATACCATGCCAGTAAGAAGACCAATACGTTCATTTGGATTGATGCTTGTATTGTCATTCTGTACAATCATTCGTCTTTTCGTCCTCATTATTTCAGCCTTTCAACTGTTGATTTTCAATAATACCGATGAAATATTAAGTGATGATACTTATATGAGTATCCCTTCCAAAGGTACAATGTTTTCCCTAATGTTCCTGAACAAATTGTTCAAGCAAAAAGAGATGCTGATGAAGATAATGAGGACATAAACTCTTATTTTGATAAATCTGCCCATTTAAAGAATAATATGTTCTATCATCACATGTAGGAGGTGTGGAGCAGAACATCACAGGAAAGTTGCTAAGTGTGTTCTCTCCTGCCTTATCGCATGGGCACAGCCAGAACATGTATTGCAAGAGAAATACCTTTACATGATGTGAAGTGTCTGAGCCATCTATCAGCTTGCACAACAAGAGGACACTTCGAAGGAAAATGGGCAACCCTACGATGGAGGTAAAGAAAGACATTCCCAAATGAAGATCAATAGGTAAAAACGCAGAAAATGGAGAAAGATCCTGCTTGGGTGAGCCTAAAGCTATTGTACACACAAAGTGGCATGACTGGAGACCAAATAAGGATAGTTGAACAGAAACGATTGAATTGTGAAATGCCAGGATTGCCATAATGTTGGGAGAGACCTCAGATGTTGGAATATGGATGAGTGGTAACCAGCACAGGATGGGAAGGTGGAAAGCTGAGAGCACATCTATTTATGCCAGCACCAGTGCAGATTATGCAAATAGTGAATGACGAATGTCTGAAATCCTGGGCCAAGTATTCAAAATGATTGACATGGATCATGGATGAAGCAGGGCATGTATCAATATTACAAATGAAGAATGCCACAATATGTTTTTGATATATGGGACTGACTAAAGTTGGAGAAAATAAAGAATGCCAGCAGAGAATTGATGTACCAGAAATGAATGGAGGAACTGCTGACTATTGGGCCATTGGATCCAAAGCTTATATGCAGTTAGTCTGGAAATAAAGCCATATCATGGTCTTGCCCCCATGGACAACCATGCTCCAGTCTTAGACAATCTTAGACAATCTCCCTGGGGGCGTGTGGATCCCTACACCCCCTGCTCTTGTATCTCAGGCCCTATGTACACTGTGTTACTCCTAACTTACTTCTAACAACATACACCTATCATACTCCTTTGGACACAAAATACAAGACACAAAGAAAACACATGAATCGATTCAATTATAACATGGAATACATTTATTCTTGCACAGCAAAGCATAATGCAGACAATGCTAACACTCTAGCCAAGATCGAATTTGCACCTTTTATGCTTCTGGTGCATATCTACCATGCAATAACTATAAGCCTTACAGGGTCCTAATGCAAGCCTTTGATTCAAGCCTGTTATTCTAATGCAGTCTAAATGCAAGCGTCAAACGTCCATCAATCCTCTCCTTCATACAGAATCGAACCTCCCCAATCCTATCCACACCATGCTTCACACTCACTCTCTTAAGCCAATCCCTGTCTGATCTCCCCTTTCCAAACTCAAAGCTCTTTGTGTGAGTGTCTGACCAACAACTAGATGGTGTCACATTATAATCATGGGCGTAATTCTAGGGGTGGACAGGGGTGCCCGTCCCCCCAACCTCCATGGCACACCATTCTGTCCCCACTCATTTTGGCTCAGGCACCTCCCCTTCAGTGCCATGTCGTTCCCAAACCCAAAGCCACCCCACTGGTTGAACCATACTTTCCATTTGCTTGTGCATCTCTCTGTCTCCAGCTCTGCCCTTGTCAGTCTCTCCTCTATGCACAACTCTGCAATCAGCCAGTCAGTGGTAGGCCCCAAGATCTGGTCACTCGAACTTCTTCTGCCAAGCTCTGCCAAGCCATCGGATTCTGCTGCACCAAGACATCTCTCCCTCATTCTCAGGAATGCATCCATCCAAAACTCCATCAGCAATTAACTCGAACAAACTCCATCGGTATCTAACCCCATTCTCCAACCGCAACTACCAGCAACTACCAGGAACTACCGCAACTCTCTCCCCTCCAGCTTCTGGTTATACTTTCCAATGACACACTCATTCCCATGGTTACTTTAAACATTCTCTACTAAGAATGTCTCTTCAGCATTTAACAATGCGTGCCAGTCTGTGTTATGTTCTGTCTCGTGTTCTGGTCACTACGTGTGCTGTGTCAATCTGACATAGGACATCATATCTCTGCCTTGGCCTTCTGTGTCTGCAGTGCAAAACACCATCTAATTCCATCTATTTCTCCATTCACTCCACTGTTGGCTCTGTCTACATTACGAAATGCTCTCTTAGGGCCCGTTTTCAAAGCATCTCATTGCCTGAAAAGGCTTCTCTGCCATCTCCCCACTCCATGGCCCCAACCTTTGTCTTGGCGGCACAGAGCTCAAGCTGATGCTGATAAGCCTCCTTCGCTTTATCTGTCTGCCTGCCAAGCAACTATTTACAAATTCCTTTTATTACATATTACCTATGTCAGGAGGCAGACCGACTCCATAAAAAGTTAAAAGATTTGGAACAGCAAATATGCGATTTCAGGTCTCAGGACAAGCAACAAGGCACCACATTTAATGGGATTGAGCACATCTATTTATGACAGCACCAGTGCAGATTATGTAAATAGTGAATGACGATTGTCTGAAATCATGGGCCAGTATTCAAAATGATTGACATGGATCATGGATGAAGCAGGGCATGTATCAATATTACAAATGAAGAATGCCACAATATGTTTTTGATATATGGGACTGACTAAAGTTGGAGAAAATAAAGAATGCCAGCAGACAATTGATGTACCAGAAATGAATGGAGGAACTGCTTTGCTGGTGGACCACTATTGGGCCATTGGATCCAAAGCTTATATGCAGTTGGCTAAAAACAGGGGAGGAATATGTTCTATAGTGATCATACATTTTCCTGCATTGGTGATTCCCCAAAGTGACCTCTATATTGAAGACTTTCTGAAAATGGATCTGCACCAAAGAAATAAGAGGTCGCTCACCCTCCTTTGGCTGAAAAGAGGGAACCATTTCTCAGCAAAATCGATAAACGCTTATGACAATATTCCAGATGGGCATAAACTATTTGGCAAGACGTCACTGATATTTACATCCATATTTATGCCAGGACTTTAGACTACAGTGAATGCCAATTGGTTACAAATATGTAGGGATGTATAGCAGTATTTTTAAAAGCAGCCACTACAAAATGGGGCAAAGGCAAGGATTTTTTTGTCAGTGTTTTAAAATGACAGTATGTTTAATAGCAACCAGCAAATTGGGTGTTTATTTTTAAAGCACTCAGCAGGATGTTTTCAGTAGCAAGCCGGTAAAGTGATTGCCCATTTAGGGAAACACCTAACAAAATATGCAGTCATTTTAAAATGAAAATGGGTTTAAGTAGGGGCAAACTGGGGACAGTGAAATAGACCCGCAGTGAAAAAGCAGAGTGTTGGCAGAAAACACAGTGGGTTCAAAGTGCATTACTCATACAAATTATGAGGATTCCAATCTGTGTAAATTGCAATGTAAAATAACCTATATAATAAAACTAACTTCCCATTAACAAAATCCCCACTAATTAGACTTCCTTATTAACATGGCAATGCAATCTCAGCAGACTCGGATGGACTCTGTTTAATATTTCTCCATGAAGGAAGCATGTGTAAAAAAAAAAACAAAAAAAAAAAAACACTGTATGTGATGAATAGCTGTTTTATACAGACTGAAGCCTTCATTGTTCTTGCAGGAAATGAATAGTTACATGAAGGCTCTTGTAATGTGATTGGTAGAAGATTAGGTGTCAGTCACGTCTGGAGAGAGGCAGGGTTGCTCTTGATTGACAAGGGATTAGAATATAGGAACTGAGCTGAGAGGCGTGGTTAATCATTCTGGGATTCTGCTTCTTGCCTGTGTCACAGTCCGGTGCTGGTCTCCTGGGCTGGAATTTGAAGACAGTGCTAGGGGAGGACTCGCCCTGGCTTTGAAGTATTCCTGGGGGCAGTGCAAAGGCTGTGTACTCCTGCGCGGATAGCCACGGCAGAAAGAGATAACCCAGACGAGACACAGGATCTTTCTATCATTGTAAGTGCTGTTTAAATTGAGGAGAATGTGGAATGTGTGACATTTATTATCAGTCAGCCTAGGGATCTATTTTAAAACCAAATGTCATATTTTTGCTTCTTTCTTTTTGTACATGATTACAGAGAACTGCATACCACATTGATAAATGTTTTCCATATTTTGCCATGTGTTTGTATTTTATCTCTTAGAGGGTCGAAGCTGTATGCACCATTGGTAAGAACCCATGACTGTGATATCATGAAATATAACATTTTACTTCTGATTGTATATTCCAGAGCTCAGAGAGAATAATAATAATAGCTGCAGTAACAGAAACGAGGAAGGTGTTTAGTTTTTGAGTCTCATTTCATGCATCTGATGATCATTGTTTCAGTCGGGAAATATCCAGAAGGCTCTGGTGTTGAAGTAAGGCCAATTTACCACCAAAGTACCACTAAAATACCACAGTACTAAAATACAGCTAAATTAGGTAATAGGCCCAAAGACAAAACCTCTTACATATTATGTTGTGTTGGCCCTGTGGGAACAGACTGTAGAGCAAGTAATGGGCATGGCAAGTGTGTCCCACACCGCCATCCATTTATTAAAGAGAACTAAATTTGTGAGATTAGTGTAGCGCTGTAAATTGAATTCCATTATGTCTCAAATTGAAGCCACATTTCCAGAATTGGTGAAGTACTTAGAGGCAAAATTAAATGCGCATGGGGTATGGTCGTCAGACAATGTCATACAATGGCACAACCGCATTAGTGGGGAAGTGCAGAAAGAACCACTGGACAGCATTTTTGAAGAGGGCAGCATAATTCAGGTCTGTCTTTTGAGATTATTTAGAGCTGCAGACAAAAATATTGAAAGGGACTGCTTGATACGGCTGTGTGCCAAAATTGGGTTCATTTTAAATAGATCGCTACGAATGCAGAAAAATGATGCTGAGTTAATTAGCAAACTAAAAAATCGAACTAGATCGAGCTAATGAGCAGGAGAAAAAGTTAAGATCAGAACTCGAGTTATGTCAAAAAGAAATGCAATCAAAATGCAATGAATTCGACACCCAGCTGTCCCATAGAAGGAAGCATTTTGCGGACAGTGAGCAAGAACTAAAACACCTGAAAGGGCTGGTAAGCAGGGACGTCATTTAGGGGTCGCCAGAGGTCACAACTGCGACCTCTTAGGTCTCCCTTGCGACCTCTGTGGTCACCCTTGCGACCTCTAGAAAAAAAAGAGAAAAACAATATATATTTTTTTTTTGTAATGCAAGCTCATGGACTGTGGCCAGATTCGCTTGACTTCAGGGGGTCAGTCACTGATTTAGTCTGTTCTTAAACGCCTCAACTCAGTCTTTCATCCTTCTGAGGTCGGTAAATGAATACCAACACAGGTTGGGTGATATTGGGTGTATATTTTTTCTATATAAAGCGCTTAAGCGTAAGTGCTATATAATAACACATCATTATCATTTGGTCATGGACGTCTGCTTGCATTCACAGTAATTTGGTAATATGGGCCTATGCACACTGATCTTAACGATACATATGGCGATCCATTCTTGTATGAAATGTACATCACATTATAGTGATATCATAACCATATTTTTTATAGTGTACAGTGCTATGTGATAGCACTTTGGGGTGGGTTCAAATCACTTCCTGTGATGTCACCAGGGGTCAAGGGTCGTGTGATGTCACTTCCACAACCCCTGGCATTTTGGTGAAATGACGTCCCTGCTGGTAAGTGACATAAGACAAGACAAGGATGAGGTTATATTAGAGATACACACCCTACAGAGAGACAATATAGAAAAAGAAGATGAGCTCCAAGCTATTGAACAAGAAATAGCTAAAATGTTCCAAGAGAGGGACAAAAGGGACAAAGAATTTGATCAATGCCAAATGAAAATGAGTCAGATGCAGGTTGTGATTAATAAAATGGGCGATGAAAATACTTACCTATGTCAGGATGCAGACCGACTCCATAAAAAGTGAAAAGATTTGGAACAGCAAATATGCGATTTCAGGTCTCAGGACAAGCAACAAGGCACCACATTTAATGGGATTGAGGTTAGCCCCATGCATACACGGGGCAATAATGTCCCGGTGGCTGTACCAGTGGCTGGGCCTGGTTGTAACGTAATTGGAGGGTTTGACTCACCCACTAGTGGTTGCCACCAACCCGACACACCTGAAAAGAGGAATGCACAACAGAATAATGCAACTGCAAAGATAGTGCCAAGTAGCCTTATCAAAATAATGAAATCAATCAAGGCCCTAATTAAGCCATTCCTGAAAGGGTGTGATTGCTGTATAGAGGATCGCCTGAAAGCAATGCATGATATATTTAAAGCTCTAAAGATACCCAAGTAACATTACAGACACCGCTTTCACTTAACTCTTGATGCAGCCACAGCGAGCATTATCAGAGGTTTGAATTAACAGGAAAACAAGACCTGGGCAGAATTTGAAAAGGAGGTTAGACACCATTTTTCTCCATATCAATCACTGCAGGATGCGAAAAAAGCTGCATATACAATGACAGCCAGGCCAAATGTATCACCTCAACAGTTTCTTCAAGAGTTAAAAAGAGCTTTCTCTCGCTTTGATGTATCTTTTAGTCCTAATTCAGTTGAATTTAAGATTGCCTATTTTTATCGACTACAAAAAGATATTATTTGATCACGAGAAGTTTCTTGAATGGATTGTATACTAAGGTACTAAACTATATGAGGTGCTATATTGGAGAGGGAGATAAAATAAAAGAAACTAGATCAAAATCTAAAGACTCCCAGCAACAGTAATGGAGATAAAATCTGCCAAAATGTCACTCGAATCAGCACAAACTCCAGGCTGAAATAATATGACATCTGATTTGAGGGGTGTAGCACAGAGATCGCCATCCCAGGTGCTGATGTTTTAGTCACATGATCCAAGCAATAGAGAGAGTTACATTAGCCCCAGGTACATGAGAGATGGCTGTGTGCCTAGTGTCACTGTCATCCTGATGTGTCAGGGCGAAAAGCAAAGTGAAAATGAGAAACAACCCAATCAGGTTAATTTGGATCCTAGGAAGAAATGGCAAACTGAAATAGATGAAAATACATTGTGCTTTTACCTAAAGGGGGAGAAGTGCAGGCAGAATGCTATCTCTGAGGCAACCACAGAAAAACATATCACAACCCTTGCTGAAATACACATGGAAGATGAGCAGCCAGGGATCCTAATTGGTATAAATGGCCATTCTGAATTGGTAAAAGCTACGTTAGCATTTAAACAGCAACATAATTTTATTAATGAGAAATTACTTCAGAGAATAATGGAAAGGGAGGAGATCCCAAATTTGAGAATTAAAAACCAGTATATTTCTGGGTTGGACAATCCAAACTTTGAAAATAGAATTGCAAGAAGGTGCATGCTAAAGATTACTATTGGTCAGAAAACCAGATACCACAATGTGTGGATAGTGAGTGGGACCCAAAGTGATTTTTATTTGGGAAATGACATTATGCACAGAATGTGTATGGTGTTGGATTTCCTTAACCCAAATGTGTGGTCACGACTAGGAGGACCTGCACCTGAATTTGAAGATAAAAGACAGGCATATCATTGTGCGCAATTGGTGCCATATACAATTGAGTTACAGGTGAAAAAGGAGGTTACAATTCCTGCATTCACCAGACAGGTCACTATAACACTAAAGCATATAAGTGGACAGCAAATTAAGGATTCTGATGCATTTGTGTGCTTAAATGAATCCATGAAGCAGCAAGGGCTGGAATGTGAATATACACCATTGGTGGAGATTGGGGATGGGCCCATCAAAATCATGGTGGATAACAAAGGGTGCCAAGACATTTATTTGAAGGAAAATTCTGTGTTAGGAATGGCAATACAAAAATCACACTACACTGCAGATTTCAACAATACAGTGATTGGGAACATACCTGAGAGATATGTAGATGCACCACACAGTGTTTTGCCAGAGTCAATGGACTCCCAACTTAAATGGATATTCAAAGTTTAATCTGTGTATCCTTATGATTCCAGGGAGACGGTGTGCTGTCACCAGGAGAATTGCCTATTTCTTGATTTAAAAGAAGGTGAAACAGAAAATCAGCTATTGAAGTGTAGTCTAATATTTCAAAATATTTATAAGTGGCAACTCTGCAAAGAGATACAGCCACACAATTAGAAGAAAGCACAGATGTTCTTTCATTGGAGGATTTTCCATAATTTTCAAAAATGGTAGAGGAGCAGATTCTGTCAGCAGATGCATGTGATGGTGAAGCAGATAAGAATGAATTGAGAAATATATTTATGGAATTTAAGGAGGTTTTTGTCAAGGATGCATATGATAATAGTTTAACTGATTTGCATGTTGCCATATTACCAAAGGGATGTGATAGAAATCTGGTGTTTGTACGCCAATATCAGTTGCCACTGGCATGCTTGGAGTCACTGGCAGAGATAATTAAGTATTTAGAATCCATAGGAATTATCAGACCCATTCATAGTACCTCAAACACCCCCATTTTAGGGGTATTGAAGCCAAATGGTCAATGGTGTTTGTGTGCAGACTTGAGAGAACTAAATAAAAGGGTGCCAGTGTCTAAATGGCCACTTCCATTTATTGATCAAAGCCTCGGTCAGGTTCATGGATCAAATGTATTTACCACATTAGACCTTAAATCTGGTACTGGTGTATGCCATTGGCTGAGTATATTCAAAATGTATTTGCATTCTCATTTGATAAAACACAATACGCTTGGTCCAGAACACCATTTGTGTATGTTAATAGCGGGAGCAAATTTGGCATATTTCTGAGAAAGGCGCTTCCAGATGCAGCAGAAAGAGGGACCATAGTTTATGTAGATGATGTTCTGATAAAAAATGAAAGCCTAAGAAGTCATTTTGATGAAATTAGACATGTGCTTAGCCAATTGCAGAAGGCGGGTGGCAAGGTATCCTTGCAGAAGGCCCAATGGTGCAAAAAGATAGTGAATTCTTGGGCCATGAAGTAACTGAACATGGGTTAAATCCACAAAAGAAGAAGGTGGAGGTGATACAGAAATAAAGAAAATCCTAAAAATATGAAGGGTTTTAAAAGTCTGTTAGGGATGACAGGATATAACAGGAAATGTATTGAGAATTACATTGAAATCACTCAACCTTTGACTAAATTGTTGAAGCAGATTGTACCCTGGTAATGGGAAAAAGAGCAATCTGAGGCAGTTGATAAATTGAAAGAATGTCTGATGAAGGTGCCATGCTTGGCCTATCACATAAAGAATCAAGACTTCTTTGTAGAAATAGGATTCACTGAACAGTGTATGTCAGCTGTGTTATCTCAAAAGCATGATTCAAATCATAAAACTATTGCCTATGCGAGCAAGGCGTTATCTCAGGTTGAAACTAAATTCAGTGAATGTGAAAAGGCTCCCCTGACCACTGTCTGGGCGTTGCAACATTTTTGTCCCATTATTCAGGGAGAGAAGGTGATAATTGAAACAAATCATCAACCGTTACAATTTTTACAAAGTAAAAGGATTATATCAGGTAACCTAGCGCAGTCCAGAATTACTTCCTAGACATTGGCATTGCATGGATTCCCTCTGGAGGTAAGATATGGACAAAACAAAAAGAGCCCGATTGCTCAAGGGATAGCAAGTCTGCATGACTGTGCAGCTGAATGTACTTCAGATGAAATTGAGGTGGAACCCAGTTTGGATGAATTTGAACAATCACCACACAAAGGTTTTAATGAAAATGTATGCAAAGATTTGCCAACCGTGCATGTAGATGGGTGTGCTTAGCATATTGAAAATGATAGTGATAAACAGCTAGTGGCAGGGATAGGAAATGTCTGGAGAAAATGTGAAGGTATTCCTGACATAGGGATGAGAATTGGAGCCAGGAGTAGCCAAAGAGCAGAGTTAGCTGCCATTTATAAAGCAGTTGCTATCGCAATTGAAAGCAAATTCATGAAATTGTCCTGGTAACTGATTCTGATTATGCTTGAAACAGCTTTGCAGAGTATTTACCTGGCTGGAAAGCGAAGGGTATGCTCACATATAATAAAAAAAGCCTCTCAAACATGGGAAAATGATTCAAGCTATAGATAAATTAGTGTCAGAAAGTGATTTAATAATACACTGCAGGAAAATTTGCAGGCATTTAAACACACCAGGAGAGGATAAAGAGGGAATTGATAAAGCAGATCAATTGGGCAAAATTGGGACTGTCATGGGGAATTATTGCCCATTGAACACTTGGTTGGTGAAATACTGGTGGATGCAGTTACAGGCTCCAAATCTTCAAAAGAAGTTGAACAACCTATTGTACAGCAGAGTTATGATACGCCAGATCAGGATCTGATTAAGGCACAAAAAGAGGTCCTAGTCTTGGGTGTTTTTTATAATAATTTGATAGACACCGAACAAAATCTCTTAACTGAAAACGATTGAAAAGGAAAGGAAGAACTGAGAGTGTTGTTGAAGAACAAAAAAAGAATTAAACTACAGGATGGTCTGATGATTAGGGAGTCTGTAACGGGTCAGACCCAGTGGGTGGTGCCTCTTTCATTCAAAAGGCTAATGTAACACCACGTGCATGACACAATAACTGCAGAACACAGGGGTTCACAAAAAACTTTAGAAATATTGAAGGATTATGCTTACTGGCCACATATGTCCCAGGATGTGGAATCATACACCTGGGGATGTCTAGTATGTTCACAATTTTAACCTGCTTTCCCAATGCATAGAGCTCCATTAATGAAAAGAGGTTTAACCTTTCCATGTTCAGATTTGCAAATTGACTATGTTGGGCCTGTGAAGAGATCAGCCAGAGGAAATAGGTATTTATTAATGGTGTTATGTCTGATGTCAAAGTGGGTGGAGTGAATTCCTGCACCAGAATGTAATGCACGAACAGCAGCCACATTATTGGTGAATCACACATTTTCAAGGTTCAGGTTACCCCAAAGGATAGAATCAAACAGGGGAAGTCATTTAATGAGTGCTTTGATGAGCAAGGTGTGGCAGATATTGGGGGTAAAAAGAAAATTGTATATCTCCTATACAGCGGCTTCTTCTGTGAATGTAGAGAGAAGTAACAGGTCTATCATAGAGATGCTAAAGAAATGTGTAGCAGAGGCAGGTTCCAGTTGGGATCTATGGTTACCTTTACTATTGATGGCCATTAGGTTGCCTCCTGCTAAAGCAACAGGCATCAGTCCTCATGAGGTATTAACTGGAAGAAAAATGTTGCTGCCACAACATTTATTGTACAGGACACATGAGCAGACACTGGTGAGTGCATCCACAGTTCACGAATATGTGGAAGAATTGAGGAAGCATTTGCAACATGCATTTGCACAGCGAAATCTAGAAAGAGCTGCTGAAAGTGCAAAGACATATTATGATAAAAGACATCTTTGAAAGAATATAAGATAGGTGATCAGGTGTATAAATATAATTTTGGAAAGAATAGACATAAACATTCTAAATTTCTCGTGACATGGCAAGGACCATGTGAGATTGTAGATAAAGTATCCCCTGTACTATATAAAATACTGAGGAAGGAGGGTGAAATGGTGACAGAGCAATTTGTTCATGTCAACCAAATTAAGCCCTGCCACCCAAAACATGCGATCAAGACACTTGAGCAGGTGGAGACCAGCTAAATGTATTAATTGCAATGAAAATAAAGCTGACAACAGAGAATAATGATAAATAAATGTATTGCTGGCGGATGCATGGAAGAATGACTATTTTATGATACATATAGCTTAATAACATGTGAGTAGGTGCAAGGTGGTATATATTTCACTCCATGAGTAATCGGAAATATGGTCTAGTGCGTAAGAATAAAAATGGCACGTTTAATCGTTGATAAAAGAAATATGATGCCATTTTTCATAAAAGGTACTAAATCAGACTAAGATGTTCTGATACTGTGTGGTAAGACTTTTCTGCATGGGATAGACAAAGAGACATGATGGAGAATATGATAATGTAAAATACTATAGAAGGGTGTGTATGTAGTTAGGAATTACTGATGCAAAGTGTAAAATGTTGTTTGTTTCTCTATAATGTGTGTTTAATTGCAGGTGTCCAAAAATGGCAAGTCCTGGAAGCTATGATATATTGGGCCACATTTTTTTTTTGTTTTTTTTACCAAAGTAGTGCAAAAGGGATAGACACTTTTTCTATGCTATGTACTTAACCTGTTTCTTTTTTATGGAACTTAGATTCGACTAACATGTTATCGTGGCAGGGCCAGTTTCTGGAGGCCACGGGATCGGAGGCCACAGGATTGGAGACCACATGAGAAATTCTCACAGGAGTCCTGGATCAAATGATAGGGGTGAAGACAAAGTCTGCAAAAAGAAAGGCAAAGATGATCAAGCCTGTGACATGGATACTTGGTGCGCTGCTCATGGTGTGTTTTTCAAGAATTGAAGCCACAGGAGCACAGGTCATTGTTGAACCCAGACCGGGATCTGGAATTGCAGTGGAGGAGGCACCTGATTTTATTCTTGGAAACAGACGGTTGATATACCAGAATATGTACATCACCATAAACCCTCATAATATAATTGAAAAGTTCATAAATAAATATGAGATTGCATCTGACCTGACAAGAGGACAGTTGGAGCTGCGAAAGGAGGATGCTCAGAGATATTGCCATTCAGTTGGAGAAGACTTTTGTAAATTCATCTGATATAAAAAAAGAGGGGGGAAGAGGGTGGCAGTATTACTTGTGGCCTCTGTGGTGATGACTATTATTGGGGCTATAGAGGGCACTACAATGTCTACAGCCAACACAATTTGGGTGGGAACATTAAGTTCTAAATCCCAGCAACTGACACAAGACCTGGATAGAATCCAAATGACCTTAGATGAAGTTAGAGGCAAACTGGATGAACAGGTGAAATTTATAAATGAGACTGCCGTTCTATTAAATAAGCAGGCTGAAATTATGCAGCACAGCACAAATGTTGTTGTTAAAGATGACCGGATGTTAAGTGACATTATAAACATAATTAATCCTCTGGATAGGCTATTGGTGAAATATATGGGAGAGGTTCAGACTGCAATCTCACAGCTGTTTTGGGACACATACCATTGTATTTCGTGTCATCTGAAATCATTAATCAAATCATGGCAAGGATAGCCCAAAGGGAAGTAGAGATGATGCAAATTAAGATCGTGTTTGAGATGGGAAGCGCGATGCCCCTGTATGTGAATCTGGATAGCATGGAGATTGGATGTTTGTTATGTATTCCCTATATTGCTCCTGAACTAATATACCAGACAAAATTGGTACACAATGTGGGATTTTGGCAAAACGGTAAACATATAAAGATCAAAACTGCAGAGGTGGTGGAATTTCAGTCTTGGGAACCTGATGTTTACTTGATCCCAAATTTGGACACATGCATACGATTTAAAGAACAAAACTACATGTTCAGGTAAACCATTTTCTCCCGATGCTGCAGATGCCATTTGTGGGTTGAAATCTGATCTGTGGGTGTCGGGAGGATGTGAAGTGGTCATTATCAATTCGTGTAGTGAGGAACTATGAAAAGCAAAGCTAATTAAAAACAAGTGGTTGGTCAGTACTTCGTTGAAGAATTACACGATCACCCATTTAAATAATGGGACTTTTGTTGTCAAGCAGTTGAAATACAATGTATTATATATATAAGTTCCAAAGGACACGATTATCTCAATTGGGGGTTTAACTCTGTTCCATGTTACTAACAACATGTGAGAAAGCCAGGTGGAAGATATTGAGTTCTTTCAAAGGGACTTGTTCCCGATTGACCCAGATGTGGAATTCTTGTTGAGCCATAAGGAAAGGCACACCGTTAGGATAAACTTAAAACAAAAAAAAAACATTACTATGAGTAGCTTGGGCGTGATGGAGATAGATACCTTCAAATGGGGGACCTGGGTGGAGCGGAGTATGGTGTGCCTGTCAATTTTGGTGATGTTGATGGGCGGATGGTTGGTTACTTTTACCATAAAAATGAGGATGTTGGTTATGCTACTAGAGACAATGGGGAAGGAAAGATATCCTGTGACATATACATTTTAGTAATTGATATGTGTTTCCTACAATAATGAATTTGCAGGCAATCATAATTGTCAGAAAAAAGGAGGGAACATTTAGGGATGTATAGCAGTATTTTTAAAGCAGCCACTACAAAATGGGGGGGGAATGGCAAGGTTTTATTTGGCAGTGTTTTAAAAGGACAGTATGTTTAATTGCAACCAGCAGAATGGGTGTTTATTTTGAAAGCACTCAGCAGGATGTTTTCAGTAGCACACCGGTAAAGTGAGTGCCCATTTAGGGAAACATCTAAGAAAACATGCAGTCATTTTAAAATGAAAATGGGTGCAAGTGGGGGAAAACTAGTAACCTGCAGTGAAAAAGCAGAGTGTTGGCAGAAAACACAGTGGGTTCAATGTGCACTACACACACAAATTACGAGGATTCCAATCTGTGTAAATTGCATTGTGAAATAACCTATATAATAAAACGAACTTCCCATTAACAAAATCCCCACTAATTAGACTTCCTTATTAACATGGAAAAGCAATCTCAGCAGACTTGGATGGACTATTTTTCCATGAAGGAGGAATGTTGAATAGCTGTTTCTTATGCAGGCTGAAGCCTTTATTGTTCTTGCATGAAATGAATAGTTACATGAAGGCACTTGCAATGTGATTGGTAGAAGCTTAGGAGGTGTCAGGCACGTCAGGAGAGAGGCAGGGTTGCTCTTGATTGTCAAGGGATTAGAATATAGGGAACTGAGCTGAGTGGCGTAGTTAGTCATTCTGGGATATTGCTTCTTGCCTGTGTCACGACCTGGTGCTGGTCTCCTGGGCTACAATCTGAAGACAGTGGTGGGGGAGGTGGGGCCCTGGTTTTGAAGTATTCCTGGGGCAGTGCGAAGGCTGTTTTACTCCTGCGCAGATAGCCACAGCAGAAAGAGATAAACCAGGCGAGACACAGGACCTTTCGCCAATCATTGTAAGTGCTGTTTAAATTGAGGAGCACGTGGAATGTGTGACATTTATTATCAGTCAGCCTAGGGATCTATTTTAAAACGAAATATCATATTTTTGCTTCTTTCTTTTTGTACATGTTTAGAGAGAACTGCGTACCACTTTGATAAATGTTTTCCATGTGTTTGTATTTTATCTCTTAGAGGGTCGAAGCTGTGTACACCATTGGTAAGAAACCATGACTGTGATATCATGAAATGTAACATTTTATTTTTGATTGTATATTGCTGAGTTCAGAGAGAACAATAATAATAGCTGCAGTAACAGAAACAAGGCAGGTGTTTAGTTTTTGTTTCTCATTTCATGCATCTGATGATCACTGTTTCAGTGGGGAAATATCCAGAGGGCTCTGGAGTTGGCACCACAGTGATACAATATTTACCGCTTTTGTTACCGTAGAAGGTAAATTTAGGAAAACAAGGACAAGTATACATATGCAAGATAGAAGGTTGTGTGTGTGTGTGAATGTGCTTCTGTTAGACGGAATATCATATTGTGTCTCCTTTTATTGTATATATTGGCCTAAGCCCAGCCGCTCTGTGAAGAAATCCGCATTGCAAGGTTCTGAACTTAGATTGATTAAGCCGCCATTTTAAGTTCATCCGCCGTTTTGATTCTTACTCCAAAGTCACCCTGTGTTCTAAAATGGTGGACAGTGTTCTTCTGTTTGTAACATGGCCATATTGACCTCTACATGAAGTTAATGCTTAAACTACCCATAGGCCAAATGTTAGGGTCATGTAAGGAAACCTTGTCCTTCGTTGACCTGTAGACCGAGGATTACCTGTGCCAATGATACTAATCCACGAGCATATGTTAAGCACAATGCTGTTTAAATACTGAATGTGAACACTTGTTTGACTATATTGTATAAAATGCGTGCTAAGGCTTATGTTAAATCCGAGAATATATTGTTGCCATTGTGATTTGTTGAACATGTAAACTGAAGGTGATCCATATGCATATAGCTGGGCGAGTCAGAGGTGAACTTGGCACGAACACTAGATTGGGAATTATTAACATACAGAGAGGCTGGACATTAGGTTAGAAACTGTATAAAAGAGTGAATGTTCTGATGTACAGAGCCACTCACTTCTCACACCGAACGGGCTGGTATTCGTTGTGATGTACTGAGGGCCAGATAGCTATCTGATACTTTGTTCCTTTGAAAACTGTTCAGTTACTTTGAATAAAGATCTGTGTATCTTTGTGAACCCGTGTTAGGTATTTTTCCTTATGGGGTACTCAGCCTCGATATTCTCTTTTTGCTTTTACAGATGGCGCCCGAATAGGGACCCTCAAGATTGATGCCAGCTCGTTGAAGGTTGACACGGCTATCAGACCAGGATTGGACGGTGTGAAAGGGGGCCCCTTTCTTGGATGAGAAGTGACACCTCAGCAGCGCTGCACAATCCGATCCCTGGTCGGTGAGCACGTGGTCCGAGTCGGCATCTTGACGAGGGTCCATTTATCGAGGCAGGCAGATTTGCCGAAATCACCAAACATGAGGAAATGTTTGTTAGAAAATTTGTAATCCGATCGTACCTCCTTAGTATTTGATCAGGTGAGTCATGACCCAATTCTTAAGTATCCTGATAATTTGTTTTGGCGTATTGTTCTTGCAAGTACAATTATTGACCAGGTAACACCAGGAATCTGATATGCCTGGGAGATTGTCTGCCTGCTTCAGGGCATTATTCCGCAAGGACAGACAATCTTTGGAATTTGGCCGACCGGCACCAATGGAGGGGTCGCCGGCGTGTACTATGTACTGTAAGCACAGCATTAGTAGTATAGTATTTAATGATATTTGGCACAGACAAACTAGACATGCTTCCGAACTTCAGTGGCCAATCAATGGTAGTTTTGAAATCCCTCGTATTGAATACTTAGAATCTATATTATTGAAGAAAAAGGCTAGACCTGCAGCATTCGATGTATCACAGAATTCAAAGAAAGAAGCATTTCAGCCACTTAAGAGTAGAGAAAAGCATGCACGCCGCCATATGACAAATGCCGAAAAAGCGTTGTTGTATGACCAAAATAAACAGTCTGAGTCAGTTAGCAATATATGGATAGGGCTTTTTCACTTGGTATCCTGAAAATGTACCCTTCTAAAGACTTTCAGATTTCTGATGAACTTATCGATAAACTATTAAATGAACGAAGGCCTGGTGCCACTGCGCCACCTCCGTAGGTTCCTCTTCCTGCTGCTTTGCCTCTCCCTGCTGTTATTCCTCCTCTCATAATTCCTCCTGCTCCACCTATCATTCCTCCTATTTTTCTACCTGCTGTTCCTCTTCCTCCAGTCATTGTTCCTCCTCTTGTCGTTGCTCCCCCACCCGTTCTTCCACCTTTGCCTGCTGTACCAGTAATAGCACCTCTGTTCTCTGATGTTCAAAACTTGCGTACTCTCCCTCTTCCAAGTGGTTCTACACTGCTTGTAGTAGATCAAGGAGTGGGATTGAGGGTTGTTACTCGTAATACTGTCTCTCCAGAGAAAAAACGTAAGTTAACTGCGTGGGCTAAGCATTGCATGGAGAAGGGTGAACAAGCTAATGTTTTCGCCACACTTTCTAATATAGACAATCTTCCTGAGAAAAACGTTTTTATTGAACAATTAGGAATTCATTTATGTGTAATGTGGAACAGGCTAAATAATACAGATCTCCCACAAGGTTGAGGGATCTGAATACTTTAGCGTTTTCTAGAGATACTGCGGAGAAAGTGCAAAAGCATGTTGAGAGGATACCTGAGTATAGAAGGGAGCTGGAAAGGTTACGGTATGATGATGAAGATGGTGATAGTTTGGAGATTATGTTCATGCAGAAACGGTTCCTTCCTTGTCATAAATCGATAACTGAGGAAACGCGAATTAGATGGATCTCAGACACGTCGATAACTCCCGTAGAAGTATATGACACGTATAGTCAGTATACACCAGAAATGCAGAGGAAAGTGATACAGGTAATGGTAGAGTACCTACAGGATGAGTGTGTAAAAAGAAAGATTTGTTGTCCCACAGAATTATTGAGTATTTATAAAAGGGCTTTTTCATTGGATTTGCGCTCGATTTGGCTCTGTTGCTTAGTAAGCGTTCAGAGTTGCCTACTTCTCAGTTTCCTATGAGAGAGGCTCCTCTGACATTTGTCCCAAAAGTCAAGGTTCCAGCTGATGCTGGAACGGGTGCTGTGGCCTATGAAATTCCTGCACATTATGTGTCACAGTTCGTTCACGTTCCGTTCTCAAGACAGGAAGTGAACACCATCAAGCAATCTATTCCAGACATTAGGAAGAATCCGACAGGGTTCTACAAAGAAATAGTGTCTGTTTTGCAATCATCGGTATTCACCTTAAGTGATATCGATTTGTTATTTCCTGTACTCCTGCCTGTCGATTTGTGGAAACAGATTAGAACTGTAGATGATGTACCAAGGTTAGGAGATACTTGGACTAACATGATTAGACTTGATGGAGAAAGGCCAGCTGGCGAAAGACCGCCTCAGATAATACTAACTTTGCCTGACAAGATAGTTACGAAATTGAAAACTATAATTCCCGAAAAGAGAATTATTTGGGACATGCTTACTGCCTGTGTCCAAGGGAAGTCTGAGGGTGCTACCGAGTTCTTTAATCGGTTCGAACAGGTATTTTCAGATTTCAGTGGACAAGATTTAGGCACAGAGTCTGGGAAAAGATTATTCGTGGACAAATTTGTACGTGGATTGCTGCCTGACATCCAGTCGCAAATTATGTCCTCCGAGAGCGCTTGGCAAGCGAAGTCTCAGTCAGAAGTATTGCACATGGCTCAGTACTACGAGAATCGTGTCAATAATGAAAAAGAAAGAGTCGAGAAGAGAAAAGGTGACTTAAAGACAAAAGTATCATTACAGCAAATTATTAGAGGCCCTAGAGGGGGTAATTCACAATTTAGAGGTCAGTACATTCCACAAGGAAATGCACCTTTGGGTCCTGTAACCATTAATCAGTGTGTTTATTGCAGACAAGAGGGTCATTGGCGTGCACAATGCCCGGTCCTCCAACGGAGGTCAAATAACACATTTGGGAATATGGGTAGACGATCCAGAGGTCGCCCAGGTGTAGGGACTCCTGGTAGAGGTAATTTTTCACAGGATTCATAGCAACCTTTTTCACAGGACAATCAGACACCTAGTGTGGATAATAGAAACATTTTTGATCATCCTTCTGCTGCTAACCTCTCTGAAGAACTTCCTTTTGACGACATTCTGTTTCGCTAGGATTGCCCGAAACAGGGTTTCGACCAACGCCTATTCCCATTAATCAGAAAGGTCCCTACATTGAAATGTTAGTGGAAATAGGAAACATCTATTCTTGATAGATACAGGTGCACAGAAGTGTTCCATTGATCATTCACGGGTTCCAAACATTCTACTGTCAGGGCAAACCAATGTTTCTGTAGAGTTTTCTGGCACACCATTTGTTTGTCCGGTTTCTTCGCCGGTATCTATGTCTTTGGGTCCCTTTACGGACCATTGTCCATTCCTTATGACTACGAATTGTGAAGAGAAAGTGTTGGGGTTGAATTTGTTGTAGGAATTAAATGCGGTAATTCATTGTTTTTCTGATGGAGTGTGTTTGACGATTTCACCACAGCAACTTTCTGTCTCCCAATTCTTGACTAGACCTTTGATGCTGGAATTCAGTGATGTTTCGGAGTTTTTGTGGGCTATTGATGATAATGATGTCGGTGTTTTGCAAATTGAACCTATTCAAATTGTCTTGAAACATGGAGTAAAACTGCCATGTATTCCACAGTATAAGATTTCGGTCGATGGTGAGCGAGCTTTGAAATGCATCGTCTCCGATTTTGTGCATCAAGGGGTGATTGAGGAAATTGCAGGTAGTTTGTGCAATAGTCCGATTTTACCCGTGTACAAGAAAGGTGATAATGCAATTTCTTTTCATTTCATAATTGATCTACGTGCCATCAATTAGATCGTTGCTCCACAATTTCCAATTGTGCCTGATGTGACGACGATATCAACTATGATCCTGGCTTCAGCTACTCATTTTAGTGTTGTGGATCTAAAGAACACTTTCTTTAGCATTCCTATACACAAAGACAGTGTTCACCTTAGGGGGACGTTCGTTTACCTTCATTTGTGCACCACAAGGTTACACGGAAAGTCTGAGCATTTATAGTAGGGCTTTGAAAGAGCAGCTCGATACCCTTGAGTTGCCCTCTACTTGTACACTGCTTCAATATGTTGATGACTTGCTTTTAGCTGCTGACTCAGAGAGCACTTGTAAGGAGGGTACTGTGTTGTTGCTTATTCACTTGGCTAAACATGGACACCAAGCTTGGCTTAAATAATTTCAATATTGTTGTCAGGAGGTCGCCTACTTAGGCTATCTCCTGTCAAAGGAGGGAAGAAGGTTGACGCCTGAACGGATTAAACTAATTTCTAGCATGTCTGTCCCAAATACGCAAAAGGAAGTTAGAGCCTTGATATGAATGGCTTCTTACTGTAGGCAGTGGATCCCCAACTTCTCACTAGTGATTAAACCAATGTTGGCTTTGACGAAGAAGGGCATTTCTTCGCTATTACCATGAAACTTGGTACACCAGCATGCATTTGATTTGCTCAAGACTGCATTGCGCTCGGCACCAGTTTTGGGCACACCAAACAAAGAAAAAAAAGGCCTTTGTGTTGTATATGCATGAATGTGATGGATGTGCTTTGGCTGTATTAACGCAGGAACATGGAGGGAAGAATAGGCTGTGCGGCTACTTTTCTTCCGCCCTTGATCCTGTAGCATGCGATTTTCAAAGATGTTTGCGAGCTGTCGCTGCTGCGTCTGTAAAACAGAGCGAGGGAATGGTCCTAGGCCATGCTTTAACCCTGATGGTACCTCACTCTGTAGATGTTCTATTAAACAGAACACAAACGCAACACCTCACTTCCGCACGATTAACGAAATATGAATTGATCTTGTTTGCACCGCACATACAAATTAAGAGGTTTTGTGTTCTTAATCCGGCTGAACTTTTACCTTTTCCGCAAGGTACTGCTTGCAGTGACAAAGAGTCACATGACTGCCCTTACAACACCGAACAAGAAACAAAGGGTAGAATCGATCTGAAGGATACTCCTTTGAATAATCCACAAGGGGAGCTTCTTTTGCAATGGCTCAAGCTTCAAACTCCCGGATGGTACATCCACAGCTACTTATGCAATCACTACATTGAGCACGATCGTGGAAACTAAGAGAATCACGCATAACTCCGCTCAGGCCGCAGAGATTATAGCATTGACCCGAGCTTGTGAACTTTCCGAAGGGCTTACAGTAAACATATATACTGACAGTCAGTACGCCTTTGGGGTGGTTCACAATTTTGGTAGACTTTGGGCAGAAAGAGGTTTCTTGACCTCACATGGCACTAAAATCCAACATGGCTCCTTGATAGTACGGCTACTCTCGGCACTTGCACTCCCTACTCAGCTAGCTATCATAAAATGCGCAGCGCATCAGAAGATTGTAGATCACGTAAGAAAAGGGAACACTTTTGCTGACCAGATAACCAAACATACTGCCACTGATCTCTCTTCAGAAATGTATATTTCAAGGGAAGCCACAAATGCCTGCACTTTGGATGAGGGTATTGATTCCGTAAGGGATATCCAACCTGATACCACATTAGAAGAGTCTAAGAAATGGGCTGAGGGCTTGGGGAAACTGGATGATGATGGGTGTTGGGTTGACAAAGTTGAAGGGAAATGGTTACTGCCTGAAGCATATATTATGATGATGGTTGTTATGGCTCATGGTCCCACTCACATATGTGCTGGTAGAATTACTGAAATGTTGCAAAAAGTATGGGTAAATGACAAAATTCCTAAAGTAGCTGAACGCTTCGTTCAGGGATGCATGATTTGTTTGCAGCATAATGTGGGAAAGGGCACATCAACTCCTAGGGTAGTTTTGGTCCACCTTCTGTCCCCTTTGTGGTTATTCATTCTGAATTTTATTGAAATGGAGCGTTGCAATAATTTCAAATATGTATTAGTCGTCATCTGTGCTTTTAGCAAATGGGTTGAGGCTTTTCCCGTCAAAGATGCCACAGCTATGACCAGGGCAAAGACTATGTTAAAGGAATATTTTCCAAGGTTTGGATTACCAGAGTCAACTAGTCAGAAAATGGTCCACACTTTATCGCTGCTGTAATACTGCAGATATGCGCAGGGTTACAGATCGATAAACGGTTCCATTTGGCTAGACACGCTCAGAGTGCTAGACTAGTGGAAAGACACAACGGCATCATCAAGAACAAGCTTGTTAAAACGTGTGCCGGCACCAAACTAAAATGGCTGGACGCCTTAGCGATCATGTTATTATCTATGTGAACAACCCCTCAAACTAAGACTGGGCTCTTTCCCTTTGAGGTGATTATGGGGAGGCCTGCTAATATTTGGAATGTTACGAAGTCTCGTTCTTTACGAGACATCAAAAATGTACTTCTCTCTGATTATTGTGGCCAGTTAACTAAAAATCTGTATTTGATTTATCACCAGGCGCGAGAGGCTTTACCTGTACGGTACGAGGGTCCCAGTCACAGCATACGACCGGGGGAGTGGATCCTTGTGAAATTGCTGTGCACCTCGTTGCCGGGGCCCCTTCCATGTTTTGCTGGTCACACAGACTGCAGTGTGGGTAGCAGGCTGGAAACAGTGGATCCACGCATCGCATACCAAGAGGATCACGGATCACACGCTACAGAAGACACAGAACCCCTCACCAGTACTGCAACCAACGATTTCGAAGCAGTAAACAGCATCGAGAGTGTGTCGGAGACTCTTCCTGAGCCTGTGGGGCCTGGGGAAATAGCCAGCTTATTTCCACACCCTCCAACAGTTTTGTTGCCGGAAGCTGTTCCGGGTCTTGCATCCAATTTCGCTCTTGATTCGTCACTTCCATCAGGGAGTGACGACACATTGTTCACAGATCAATCAGTACCAGGAACCACAAGGTGCGATCTGCGTCTGAGGAAATAGACTTACTGCACGGTTCGGCTTTGCCATCAAGGGAAATCATCAAAGGGCTTGCCTCTTTTGGCCCAATCATTTGTACAGAAGGCGATTCTGTTGGCTAGGGTTTGTGGAAGGACTAAGAAAACACTCGGCCTGGAGGTCGCCTGCAAATAACACTCGTGCTTTTGTTTGAAGATTACAATGCCTGCAACTGCTTCCGCTCGTACAGGACTGATAAGAGAACGTATGACCAGCTGCGAGAATGGACAATCCACTGTGTGGGCCCCGAAAACGTATTGCTGTCTTGTAATAATGTTAATTGGTTTCACAATAGTCATTGTTTTAGGTTTCTTGTATTTAGAAGAAGTACATCCGTTTGAGAATCTGTTACCTACTGAAAATGTACCTACTGTTTCTACTCCTTTCGTGCATCTGCACACTCTTTCTCCTAGAGACTCTCAGCACAGACAGAATTATCACAACAACACACTTTTACTCATCATGAATGCTACACATACCATTTTTAACAAATCCACTTTTTGGGTCTGTTCACATTTACCGCAACACGGGGATAAGGGGCTACAACACGGGGATAAGTAGTCCTTTACCTTTGACTACTGCATGCTATGCTTCTCTTAGAGCACTATTCTTTGGCCGATGGAACGATAGCATCTCGGGGAATTTTCGATGAGACTAACTTGAACTAGTTTGAAAAAAGTGTTCTGACGCCCCTGGGATGCTCGCTTTTTGCAAATAGGAGTAAGCTTAATGTTGCTTCTATTAGGCCTTCCGATAGACTGTCCTGCCCTTTTCAATCTTTGATCTCTTTCAAGATTGCTCCTATAGGCAATAAGGATGCCACGCCTCCTTCCTACACTGTTAACCATAGCCCCGATTCAGTTTCTTTCTGCATACAAAGGAATGGTACTCAGTTAATGGGTGATTTCAAAGGTTGTGCCAACGTTGTGAATTTGACTAGCGAGGACAGAGGTTTGTATGTAGGCAAACCTATCTACTTTTGTTTGCGGTAATGTAGCATTTCCATGGTTACCCAGGGTTTGGCAGGGAACCTGTTATTTAGGGATCCTGTTACCCGGGGTATTCATTGCAAGTACAGTAAAGATTTCAAAGGCGTGTCCACTTCAGCACAAGTTCTGGGAGATGTAACTAAATCCTTTGTGCCATTTGGGGACAAATAATGAACTCTGAAGATATCAGGAGACTAGCGAGACTACTGGAGAGGACCATCAACCGGACCACTGACATATTCTATAATGTGACTCTAGAACGGAAAGCAATAAGGTTAGTGGCACTACAGAATCGGATGGCATTAGACGTCATCCTGGCTGAGCGTGGGGAAGTATGCAAATTAATGGGGTCTGCTTGTTGCGTTTTCATACCAGATTCCTCCCCAACCATCTTTGAGGCTTTACAAAATCTGCACGTCCTAAGTTCAGAAGTGCATGTTCCCGAGGGAAACTGGGATCTTAGCGCTTTGTTCTGGGACTTCTTGCGATCTTGGGCATGGAAATTACTTTCGGTCTTGCTGATTATTTTAGGTATCCTGTTGTTTCTTTGTTGTTGTATACAATGTCTTCCTGGTATGTGGTCGATGCTAGGGGGATGTTGCGCACGCACGATGGGTACATTAGGACACAAAGCTCCTCATTACACGGTATGCGGTAACCATGGCGCTATTAGCGCCATGGTTGCCGCCGGTATTTTACCGTGTCCGCCTTGGTGGATGGCGGAATTACCACCCTACTCCAAGGTGAGCGGGGCGGTAATTCCCCATTCACCAAGGCACTTCCCCATTCCCATTTTTGCCCCCATAGGGCTCAATGGGAATGGGGAAGGAGCTAATTACAGTACCGCAAATTGCGGTACCGTAATTAGCCCCAAGGTCCCTTTGCGGGCCTGTTCCTTAAGGCTGGTAAAACCAGCTGTTGAGGTCAGATCCCGCAAAGGGACCTCGTAGTAAGGCGGTAAGAGTTTACCAGTACCGGTGCCCTTACCGGTACCGGTAAACCCTTACCACATTCCATGTAATGAGGCCCAAAGTTTACACCCCAGACAAGAACTCCAATGAATATGTGCTGAAAGAAATCTTATTAACTGATCTTATGGCAATTGATATCTCCGATAGTGATTCAGGATGTATGGACATTGAGACGTGGAGTTACTCGTAAAGTGACTAGAAGTAGTTTAGCGCTTGGCTTAGGCCAAAAGGAGGGTTTGTTAGACGGGATATCATATTGTGCCTCCTTTTATTGTATATATTGGCCTAAGCCTAGCCACTCTGCGAAGAAATCTGCGTTGCAAGGTTCTGACCTTAGATTGATTAAGCTGCCATTTTAGGTTCATCCGCCATTTTGATTCTTACTCCGAAGTCACCCTGTGTTCTAAAATGGTGGGCAGTGTTCTTATGTTTGTAACATGGCCATCTTGACCTCTACATGAAGTTAATGCTTAAACTACCCGTAGGCCAAATGTTAGGGTCATGTAAGGAGACCTTGTCCTTCGTTGACCTGTAGACCGAGGATTACCTGTGCCAACGATACTAATCCACAAGCATATGTTAAGCACAATGCTGTTTAAATACTGAATGTGAACACTTGTTTGACTATATTGTATAAAATATGTACCAAGGCTTACGTTAAATCCGAGAATATATTGTTGCCATTGTGATTTGTTGAACATGTAAACTGAAGGTGATCCATATGCATATAGCTGGGCGAGTCCGAGGTGAACTCGGCACGAACCCTAGATTGGGAATTATTAACGTACAGAGGGGCTGAACATTAGGTTAGAAATTGTATAAAAGAGCGCATGTTCTGATGTACAGGGCCACTAACTTCTTACACCAAACGGGCTGGTATTTGTTGTGATGTACTGAGGGCCAGATAGATATCTGATACTTTGTTCCTTTGAAAACTGTTCAGTTACTTTGAATAAAGATCTGTGTATCTTTGTGAACCCGCGTTTGGTGTATTTCCTTTTGGGGTACTCAGCCTCGATATTCTCTTTTTGCTTTTACACTTCCTTGCATGCTAGAAGGGAAGCAGTGCCCTCCAACGCACCTAGGTCTTTGGTCTAAATAAACCAATGACATGAGCTACTCGCAAAAAGTGACATTATCCTTGGTATTACTGGGTTCCCAAAAAGTGTAATAAGCCTGGGGATTGTCTACTGTCAGCCCAAAGTGTGTCATAATTATGAAGAGGGAAGGTTCCTCTTATCATAGGGCAGCATTATAGAAGATATGCTCACCACTATGCCACAAAAATAAGATACCAATAAAAACTACCACCAAAGTAACCTAATACTAAATTACCACCAAGAAAGGATAATACTAAACTACTACCAGAATAGGGTAATACTAAATTGCCACCAAATGAAGTAAGGCCAATTTACCACCAAAGTACCGCCAAAATACCACGGTACTAAAATACTGCTAAATTAGCTAATAGCCCCAAAGACAAAACCTGTTACACAAATCACCCGATAGGAGCTGCTCCAAACAATTAACACAACATTAAAAGGATTCAAGGCAATTTGAGAAGAATCAATTGATGACGCTGCAGAACAAGTATGTCTTTGACTTAATCAAAGCAGTGGAAGGTGGCATTTACACCAAGATCGAGCATTCCTGCTGTTCGTACATACATGTCCATGATGGAGAAATTGGGACCCTAACAGAGGCAATAACAATGTTGTCAAACTTACATATGAAAATGGAAGAAGTAGTAGGGCAATACTAATGTTGGTGATGCTGGGATTCTTTGTTGTAAGAATCATCATTGGACAGTGTCAGAAGACAGGAAAAAATGTTACTGGGATGAAGATAACAATCAACATAAATGCTGAAACTGGTGAACACATGCAAATTGACAGCACCCATGCGAAGATATAAAATGAAGCCCACTGGAACTCCCAAGAACTAAGTTCTATACCCTAAGGATCATAAGAAATATATAGAACGTTGGGTACTCTGTCAACCATCTGGGGAGTGCTGTTATATGACTTCGAGTGTGGATGCGCACATATACAGGCCGATTCATGGAATTAATGTGCGCTGAAATTTTCAGCGCAAGTGTGCGAAAGCGTGCGAATCGCAGTGCCAGCGCGAAAATCGCAGCGAAACCCGTGCACAGCGATTCATGGAAGTCCGTGCGCGTGTAAATCCCAGGATGTGCGCCAAAATTCGGCGTGGTGCATGCTGGCGCACACGTCTCAAAACAGCGTGCGCTACACGCACAGCAAAATCGCACATAGCACGGCGCACACAACAAAAGTAGGAGGAACAGAGGGCGTGACACGCGGAATGGGGAACAACGCGTGAAAATGTGGGCATCACGGGGGAAGTACAGGAGGCAAATGCGTGGAACGCCCACACGCACGTTCAAAACACGTATTCATGGATTCGAACGGGGCTAACGCGTGCGCCAAAAAAGACACACTAATCCGGAAACACGTAAGCCAGCAGTAAGCAGGCATACGTGGACCTGCGCAGCATAAAAGTGTGCGCAAACAACAAACAAGCTCAGACGCCAGGATGAATATACCGTTCCTAGCAGCAGTGGTCGTGGCATACCGCAGGAGGAGGAGGATAGTCAGGCCCAGAATTTTCACACCCAGAACCAGCCTTTTTGGGATGCCTGATGACCAGGTGTATGGGAGGTACAGGTTTCCACCTCACATAATACTCGACCTGGTGAGTGAGTGGGAGGATGACCTCACATCACCCACCCTGTGCTCCCAAGCACTCAGCCCCCTGGAGAAGGTCCTCAATGTACTGCACTTCTTGGCCATTGGATCATTTCAGCGGGCAAGTGCTATAGTGGGGGGGGGTCACAGGCCACGCAGTCACGCTGCCTACACCAGGTCTTGGCCATCATGACTGCATGCCCATCAGTCCGCAGGCACATATACCTGCCCAGAACACCTGCAGAAAGGCAGGCTGCCGTCCAGGATTTCTACGGGGCGGCACAATTCCCCAAAGTCCTAGGTGCCATTGATTGCACCCACGTGGCTCTACGTCCCCCCAGGGCATCAGAGCACATCTATAGAAACCGCAAGCCCTGGCATTCCATCAACATCCAGGTAGCATGTGATGCCAAGGGAATCATCACCTCAGTATATGCCAACTATCCAGGGTCCACCCACAACTGTTTTATTTACAGAATGTCAACCCTAAACCGGGACCTAGAAGCTGGGCGGCATGGCGATACATGGCTGCTCGGTGAGTATAAATGCCGCAGCACATGCATGCATGTCAGATACTGAGTAATGCAACAACCCCACTAATGATACCCATCACCACCTCCCCAGGGGACAGTGCCTATCCTTTGAGCACCCACATGATGACGCCAATTCGGAACCCCACCACGCCATCCAAGGGAAGATCCAACACAGCCCACATTGCAACCCGGGGCATAGTGGAGCACCATTCAGAGTGCTCAAGTCACGCTTTTGCTCCCTTGACCGTTCTGGCGGGCCGCTGTTATACGCTCCCCCAGTAGTGTGCAGGATCATAGTGGCAGCATGTGTCCTGCACAACGTTGCAACACGCCGGGGCCTGCCCGTGGACATGGTGCTGCCCCCACATCCCCAACCACATGCACGCCCGCTCGCATGGGAGGGGAAAGGGCACGGGGTGGGGCAGCCCGTACACAGCTGGTGGCTAATTACTTCACCTAAAATCACACCCCTGTGGAGTGCACACAGCCCTGGCACATACCATCTGACAATCAATGATGATGACATAAGGGACAGTCAACTGTCACAACCATACGAGCCTGAGATTGGTCACCTGGAAGTGTTAAATTGTGTGCATCCCTACCTACACAAACACCACCAATGCTGTGTCATCAAAAGATACACTTCTATGCTGCTAAATTCATTACCCCCTTGCAAAATACAACATGACAACAGTGCCATGTCACCCAACCCCTCCCCAGCTCCGCCACCCAACACACCATGGCATGTCATGCTATGTGAGAGCAAACAAAGCAATCCCCAAAACCTGACACAAGTGTCACAAAGTACAGTGTCCCTAATGTAGACTGGCCACACACAATATGCTCCCAGTAATGTAGAACTAACAACACACATGACCAAATACTTACCAACAATACAATGCAGCTACACAACCTCAAACATAGCAAAAACATGACAGTACTAAGTTAAAGTAGTGGTAGTCTTACAACCTGATTATGCCAGCACATCGACCGCTTCCAACTGTACAGTGTTACTGCCACGCAAATGTGTAAGTGTACTGCTTACAACATGAACTCCATCTCCAAAGTAGATGGCCTTCTGAAGACATGAGGAATGAACCTGCAATTTAGGAGGAAGACATGGATACACAAGCACATATCAATACACCATGCAGTGTACAATACAACAACAATATCCACTAGGAAAGTATACACAGTATTGACTACAGACTGGCCACACAGCTCATGGGAGTCCAACGTCACTGTGTAAGTCACTGTCACTTGGGCACACCCTTTGCAAGCCCATGGAAATGGGAAGCAGGAGGGGTGTGTGTCTCACGAACCCAAGCATCTAACCCAAACTCAGGACAAGCCTGCATGTTCCCAGCCGAATACAGTGGATGCCCACGGGAGCCACACAAGGCAACACACTGTAAAAAAAAATAAAAAAAAAATGGCCAAGTGGGGGCCGGGGGCGGGGGGGAGGCCACCCAGGAGGTCCGAGGACAGGGTGCGCACCAACAGCCACCTGTGTGGATGTTGGGAAAAAAAAAACACCTCCACGGGCTCATGGCCTGCACGGTTATGCCAATGTGGGAGAACTGCTGCTGTCGCTCTCATCACCCTCTGCTGCTGCATCAGGAGGTGGTGGTGCTATGGGAGGAAGCCCACGCAAAGCCCTGGTATGGTCCTCCATGGCAGTAAGCATGCGGGTGTGGAAGGTCTCGTTCTGGAGGATTAGAGCGTAGATCCCCATGCAGCACCTGACGCGATGCCCGGATCTCCTGCTGAGTTGCCTGCATCTCAGCTGAGAGCGAACGTGTGAGCCGCTCCAGCTGCTGTTCTGTCTTCAAGTTAGTGGAAGCCTCAAGGTCAACAAGAGTCTCCCTGAGGTGATGGAGTTCTACCCTCAGGGCTTCCCTGTGGGCCTGGGACTCTATTGATATCGATTGGCGTAGAGTCTCCAGTGCCACCCGTCGGTCCCTTTTGGATGCCAACATGTCCTCCCTGTGTGATTGGAAAATGGAGTCTGTTGCCTGCTGTAGTTGCTCCATCTGCCTTTCAGGGGGGACAATGGAAGTGGCCACCCTCTCCATAGCTTGAGCCATCATCTCAACTGATGCTGCCTGTTGGCTTGCCATACCGTACATGGATTGTTCCCATACGGTATTGCCTGGTGGTGTACGGCGACAGCGTCGGCGGGCACCACACCTGTTTGGGGCAAGGCGATCTGCACCTTGTTGTGCCGGCACTGCCTGAGGCTGCAGGACTGCATTCCCCCTCTGATCTGTTGGCCCAGGAACAGGATCAGATGTTGTGGAGTGTGACCCTGCATCCGTAACCCCCAAAGGCGGACTTACCAACACTGACATCCCCATAGAGGGTTCTACCCCTGGTGCAGGTGGGTTGGACAGAACAGAATCCCTGCCAGAAACACTTACCTGCGACGGCACATAGGTCTCATCATCCGAATCAGCAACTGAATAGAGGTCTGGGGAGGTGCACCGAGAGACACCCCTGGACAGAATGGTCTGCAGCAAGATTGGGTTCTCACCCACCACCACACCTCGTCCCCCACTGGTGCCCGGTCGTGCCTGAGATTGCTCCTGGGTCTGCACTATCTCCTCAACCTCAACAGAATCAAGTGCGTCATCCTCTGAAAAAACATGAAAGACAAAAATGGAAACAGGCATTAGCACCATAGCACACAAATAGGCCTGACAAGCTACAGAACCAGTACATGATTTACACATGTCCCACATGACTATAACCCTCCCATGCATGCACTGTCACTGAGTTGGAAGGGGAGGCAAAAGGCAAACACTGATGACACCAAGATGGAAGAGCAACACATTTGCTGCATGCTGGGTAGCACTGCCATCACAAATTGGCCTGTGAGTGGCATTTCCAATACACATACATGACACATGCCACACACAGATGGCACCTACCATAGCCATGGTACATTCCACAAGTACATCCATATGTCAGTTAATGAGTACTGTCAGCCATCCATGTGAGATGGACATGATGAGATGAAAAATGCTACATAGTGTGCAAAATATGCATGTGCCACACACTACAACACATCCAGTGTACAAAAATACAGTGATTGCAGGCCGATGTACACATCCATGGTTGTGCACTTCAACATGACAGGAAACAACTATCATGTTCCACATTCAAACAGGCCCCAAACATGTATGTGATCAGGCCAATACTCAATCAACCTGAATGGTTAAATCATTCAGCTAACAAGGTAACACATGTGGGCCAATGTGGGGTTCATCAATGACAGAAGCATGTCACAAAGGTGACAATAGGGCTGAGGAATGCGTAGCAAAAGTGGGAGAATTGAAACAATCAGCCTGAACGAACACTGAAAAATACAAACAATGTTGTTGCAAGATGCCACTTCAAGGGCAACTGCCGTAATGTTGCGCTAAATTACTACTGTGGGCAGAAGGGATACTGTCACACCCAAATCCAAGGCTGCTGAATGTTTTGGATGAAGCACATGGGTGACCCATACCACCCAGGCACACACACCCTCACCTGGCACTCAATCAGAACCCGTCACCCAAACAACATACACATGCATTACACACACATACATGGGCACTCACCGGACAATGCATCATAATCAGGTAGTTCTCCCACACCTTGGATCTGTTCCTCTGTGACGAAGGCCCCAGCAACAGACTCATGTTCAGTGAGTGTGTTGTCCCCGTGTGGAGACCCACCGCCAGACACCAGAGTAGTGGCATGATTTGAGGCCAGCTTGTTCTTTGCTCTGCGTTTCAGGTCATTCCACCGCTTGTAGCAATCATCAGCTGTGCGCCTCACAAATCAAGGGCATCTATGCGGTCCGCGATGGTCTGCCAGTGTGCCCTACGTTGACCAGGTGTGGTCTTGCACCCTGCAGTCACCAACATTTCGTGGCTATGTGCCGACACATAGGACACAAGTGTATCATGTTCCGCGTCATTAAAGCAAGGCTTCCTTGACGTGCCGGAGTGTGTAGCCATGTTTGGGGTCTCAGCCTGTCGTGCCAGAGTACCCTTCTTCCTCTTCTTTAAAGGTGGAGCAGAGCCAGAGTGGCTTACGCCGCTCTGGTCAGTAGGGGCAGAATCTACGGTGGACTGGGTAGTAGGAGTGTGGGAATGCACAATGACCATAGGTCTTGATGCAGGCATTGGTTGCAGATTAATGTTGGCAGGGGGAACATCAGTTTGATGGACCTGGACTGACACTGTCCTGGCTGGAAGAGTCAGAGCTGGGGCGGATGGAGCTGCAGCTGCCCCTGCAGCCTCCCCACCCTGGATACTTGGGGCAGCAGATGACATAGCTACCCCATATCCACGTGGCTTGGTGACAACAACTTGCACCGCCACACGTGGCCTAGACTTGCTGACCTGGAAGTCAGTCTGGGAGTCATCCTGTGCTAGGTCAGGTGCCACAATGGGCTGGTCCAACAGGGGCTGAGCTGGGATGGTGTCAGCCACGTTTCCCTCAACCATGGTGGGGGCACCCTGCAAATCCTGGGCACGTCCCCTACCGCACCAACCACGCCCACCTTTTGAAGGTCGCTTGGTCGCCTCCCAACCATGGCACTGATGTTGTTGTGCGGGAGTTGCAGTAAACTTTTGTCCTGGGAAATTGGGGGTCAAAGGGGTAGGATACTAGGCTGTCTGTGACCCCTGGGGGAAGATGACGGGTCACGCAACCCGCAGGCAGCCAAAATCAAAAATAAACGTGCATGCAACCCCTCGTAGACCACGTGTGTGAAAAAATGAACCCACATTACGCTGTGGCACCCAGAAACACAAAAATAAGCATACACGTAATACACAGAGCCTACAATGACCTCTGAAGGGGAACGTGTCACACGGGGCAAACACAGTTGCTAAGTATGTGCGGAACTCACCGTCTTCCTGGAAAAAGCACGTGAAAAATACGCGTGTGTGCGCGTTGGCAACGCCCCCACCAAAAGAAGAATTGTACGCTGTCTGAGGAGACAGGAGAAAAGGAGAAGTGAACTCTGAGGAAACAGGCCCAACAAAAAATCAGAAAAGAGCTGTCAGAGGTAACAGGGAGTACGAACTAGAAACGCTGTGAAGTAATCGCGTGTGAACCGACAAGAAGTACAGATTTCACCCACTCGCTCTCCACGAAAAGCACGTACAAGGAAATGGCATCCTACACATAGCTTTTAAACCGGCCCACACGTACACATCAGATACGCGTGTACGTGGGCCCTTTCCTCCAATTACACGCGATGACACTCGGACGTGCAGTTTTTCCACGTGTGCTCTGTCATCATGTGCTATGAGGGAAACACCTGCGCGTGTAATGTAACTTACGCGCTTACGCGCTAAGGCGATGACACTCAGATGTGCATTTTTTCCACGTGTGCTCTGTCATCACGTGCTATGAGGGAAACGCCCGTGCGCGTAATGTAACTTACGCGCTTACGCGCTAAGGCGATGACACTCGGACGTGCAGTTTTTCCACGTGTGCTCTGTCATCACGTGCTATGAGGGAAACGCCCGTGCGCGTAATGTAACTTATGCGCTTACGCGCTAAGGGCCTTTGGTCCAATTAAATCGCGTGCTTGTGCTGATGCGCTTACGCGCTAAGGCCCTTTCCTCGAATTACATGCTGACGTGCAATTTTTTCACGTGCCAAATCACTCCATATCAAGCTGGCCACGCGAAAACACACGGAAGACCACACTCCTGCCCAGAAGGCCGAATTACTGCCCCCCAGAGCCCGAGCATGCTCCCACTTGCCATTTGCTGCCAGCACGTCAGCCAGGGGTGTAGTTGCTGTGACCAACCCTGATGAAACCAAAGACTCCCGACTGGGATTCCATCGCTCCACAACCCAGCCCCAGGACCCAGTTGCCCACCCACTCCTGCCTCTGGGGTTGCCATATCCAGCACAACACCATCTGGCAGCACTGGCAACCCCCAGCCAGAGAGGCAGAGGGCCACCAGCTTCACTGCCACCGAAGTTGGTGTCCTGGTGGAGCAAGTCCTGGCGCAGTATGATGCCCTCTTTGGAAGTTTGCGCGCCGACAATGAAGGACAGACCAGGATCTGGATGGACATCGTGACTGCCATCAATGTGGAGGGGGTGGCAGTCGGGACTTACATCATGTCAAGAAGCGCTGGGAGGACTTCAGGTCCAACACCCTCAACAAGGCCCGGCGCCTCGCTAAGGCAGCGGATGCCAAGGGGCGCCGGGGCTAGCTGTCGAACCATCAAATGAGGGTCCTGGAACGCATATGCCCAGTGCTCTACGTCCAGATCCTTGAGAGGCAGACCCATCCGGAGTCGAGCAGTAAGTGTACATGCATGTTGATAGTACGCTGTGCGTGTCGTGGTGTGCCAGTAGTGTGCAGGTTGCACATGTGTTTATGTAGAGCCATGTAGGGATGTGTATGAACATGGGCGTGAGGATGCCACATGTGAGTCCTCTCAGTTGTGAGACACATTGATGGTGTATGTGTTGGTAAGCATGCTGGGCAAATGCAGGTGTGGGAGCACACATCTTTGAATTTCTGTGTATGTACATTGGCATGGTTGTGCCATGGATGGTGGTTAATTATGCATGTATCTGCACTGTGTACATGTGCATGTATGTGTATCTGACAAGTGTGCAACATGATGCAACATGGATGCACGTGACACTGATATGTAGAAGGATGAATGGCAGATGTGACATGTATGGCAATCTCATCACTGCAACAGTTGGAGGAGATGTAGACATGCATGTGAGTGTGGTGGTGTGTGTGCATGTCTAGTGCACTCCTTGTGTTTCATATGATGTCAGGCTCACCTTTGCCTGTTCATGCTGTTGTATGTGTATGGATGGTGCTGCCGGGTGCAATATTGCTATTGAAATGTTCATGTGTGTGAGTTAAAATGACATGTGTGTCGTGGAGTGTGATGCCGTGTCTGTAGTTAAACAATGCCACTCATGTGCAACTGTCATGTGTGTATTAGTCCATTGTACAGTGCCCTGATGCCTGTGTTTTATCTCTCAATGTCTGCAGCGTCAACTGAAGAAGAGGGCGGAGAGGGTGCTGTGGAGCACAGCGCCAGGGATCATCCCACCAGCCGGAGATGCAAGGCCCGGCTCCCCTCCCAGGTTGTCATCTTGTCGGGAGTGAGGAGTCTGGTGCCGTGTCCCAGGCCGCAGCTGCTGAGGGAAAGTCCAAGAGGCAGAGGTCAGAGTTGGACTCCTCGGCAGCAGAAGGGGCAGCTGAGACCCCACAGGGTCCGACAGAGGAAGATGGCATGGAGTCATCCAGGTTGGTGGGGGGTTTGGTGGAGGAGGAGGCCATGCAAGGGACAGACACGGGGTCTGGAGGTGGGGATTCCACTGGTACTAGTGGTGCAGTGCAGGGGCAGGGACAGGAGGCAGCACAGGCCACCGCGGAGGTTCCTGTGTGTAATCCTGTCCCTGATCCTGTGACTGCATCATCCCGCACCAGCAGGGATGCCTACGTCCAGACCCGTTTTCAGGGAGGGGATTCACTTACAACAACTGGCCTTCCTCTCCCTGCGGACATGGCTATCTGGGACCGGGTTGAGCCTGTCCTGGGTGGGGTGGCGTTTCATCAACGGGCCATGCGAGATGACCTGCAGTCTTTCCATGAGGAGACTGCACGTCATCTCGAATGGCTCATTGACCGCGTTGACCTACTGGGACAGCTCAACAGGGCCGGATTCCTCCGTTTGCTGGACCTTGTTCCGACCCCCTCCTCAACTGAACCCCCTATGCGCCAGTCATACTCCATGCCATCTTCCCACCCATGTATCACCTGGGTAACCTGTGGAGCTGCCTCTGACCCTGCGGCCAGGCTGGTGGAGGACACATGCCTGCCACAGTTGGGAGTCGGACGTCCAGCAGGGGTGGCCACATCAACAACTGCACCCCAGCCGGAGGAGGATGTGCAGGCAGCAAGAGTCAGGGCACAGGCAGAGGCACAGCAGCAGCAGCAACAAGGTGGGAGCCATGATGGCTCGGGGCCTTCGTCATCGGAGGGGCAGGCATCGGCCAGAGGGCAGGAGGACCCAGTACTGGAAGTGTCTTCCGTGTGGCAGCAGTTAGGCCATGCTATAGATGCGGAGCGGCAGCGGCCAGAAGAGGCACGGCTCACGATGGTCAGGGTGGAGAACTCCATGCGTAGGGCCCTGATGTGGGCCGAGTGCCTTGAGGCAATTCCCAGAGAGTTGGAGAACATGTCGTCGTCCCTGCAAACCCTCGGGGCCATGGAAGAGGACCGCCTCCAGGACATTGAGCAGGAGTTTGATGATGCCCTGGCCCGGGACATCCAAAAGTGAGTCGTCCGACTAGCCCGCTGCCATTGTAAATAGTTTTTAGAGTTAGGCTTCCTTTTCGTTTTCCTTTTATTTGTGATCAATGGACAATGCCACACAGATTTGTATATAGTTATATTTTAAGGTAGTTTCATAGGTAGGTTTCATTTGTTTAGTTGGGCTCATGGACCCTTTACATCGTTGGACAATGGATTGATTTATTTTTGGGATTTTTGCACATGGATTAATGGATTTTTATTTTGGACAATGGATTGTATATAGTTACATCCTGGATTCATTTGGATTTCTTTTTTATTATGGACATGGAGTAATGGTTTTTTTTTCATGACAATGTATTGTAAATAGTTGGACTATGGATTGATTTCACATTTTTATTTATCATTATGAACATGAAACAATGGATATCTTTTTTTTAACCTTTTTTTGGATTTGCGTTGGTGGAGGGAGAGTTTGGACTGTTTTTCTTTCAAATTTATTTGCTTTGCTTATTATTTTCATTCTTTCATCTTTTTTACATGCTTTTCATTTCATGTTTGATATTTTGGTATGCTTTCATTTCATTTATTTATTTATGTACCTAATACATTTTCATATTTTAGTTCCATGTGTGGGATTTGCTCATTGGGTTGATGCATGTGAAATTGTGGGTTTACACAGGCAATGCCAACCAGTGTATGTGTGTGATGGACATGTGTTGATGAACATAGTTGAGTTTTGCTTTGTGTCTTGAGATAGGCATGTCAGTGTGGGGTGGATTGGGAAATCATTGCGTCTCAAGAATGGGGTGGCGTGATGTGGTATTTTTCGGTGTAGAAGTGGGCCATGACTGTGCATCTTTATTTCGTGTAGGGGGGACATGAGTGGGACATGAGTGCCCATGACTGCTGGGGGGTGGGGGTGCAAAGGGACATGAGTGGGGGCCTGCTGGCAGGTGCCCCTGACTGCTGGGGGGTGGGGGTGCAAAGGGACATGAGTGGGGGCCTTCTGGCAGGTGCCCCTGACTGCTGGGGGGTGGGGGTGCAAAGGGACATTAGTGGGGGCCTGCTGGCAGGTGCCCCTGACTGCTGGGGGTGGGGGTGCAAAGGGACATGAGTGGGACATGAGTGGGGGCCTGCTGGCAGGTGCTGCTGACTGCTGGGGGGTGGGGTTCAAAGGGACATGAGTGGGGGCCTGCTGGCAGGCGCCCCAGACTGCTCAGACTGCTGGGGGTGGGGGTACAAAAGGACATGAGTGGGACATGAGTGGGGGCCTGCTGGCAGGTGTCCTGCACTGCTGGGGGGTGGGGTTGCAGGGGGACATGAGTGGGGGCCTGCTGGCAAGTGCCCTGCACTCCTGGGGGGTGGGGGTGCAGGAGGACATGAGTGGGGGCCTGCTGGCAGGTGCCCTGCACTGTTGGGGGTGCAAGGGGACATGAGTGGGGGCCTGCTGGCAGGTGCCCTGCACTGCTGGGGGGTGGCGGTGCAGGGGGACATGAGTGGGGGCCTTCTGGCAGGTGCCCTGCACTGCTGGGGGGTGGGGGTGCAGGGGGACATGCGTTGGTGATCAGTAGTGCAAGCTGACATGTGGCTTGGCTGGGGGGCATGCCCATGGTGGATGGGCTGCCTGCGGGACATGACCAGGGGTGCAGGGTAGTCCCCTGTGGTGTGGGATGCCTGCAGGGGCCATGGAGGCTGTAGAGGGAACATCTGGGAGGACCCACACTGCCATTTCACGTGTAGGACTCCCCGCGCAACCCCGAAATACATGTACCCTCCTGAAATCGCGTGTGAGACTTCCCGCGAACCCCAGTAATACACGTACCCCACTCGCACAGGCCCTTTCACGTGTGAAACTTCCCGCGCACCCCTGAAATACATGTACCCTGCTGAAATCGTGTGTGAGACTTCTCACGAACCCCAGTTATACACGTACCCCACTCGCACAGGCCCTTTCACGTGTGAATCTTCCCGCGCACCCCCGCAATACACGTACCCTGCTGAAATCGCGTGTGAAACTTCCCGCAAACCCCAGTAATACACGTACCCCGCTTGCACAGGGCCTATCGCGTGTGAAACTTCCCGTGAACCCCAGTAATACACGTACCCCGCTCGTACAAGGCCTATCGCATGTGAAACTTCCCGCGAACCCCAGTTATACACGTACCCCACTCGCACAGCCCCTTTCGCGTGTGAAACTTCCCACGCACCCCCGAAATACACGTACCCGGATCCAATCGCGTGAGAGACTTCCCGTGAACCCCCGTAATACACGTACCCTGCTCCAATCGTGTGTGAAACTTCCCGCGAACCCCAGTTATACACGTACCCCACTCGCACAGGCCCTTTCGCGTGTGAAACTTCCCGCAAACTCCCGTAATACACGTACCCTGCTCCAATCGTGTGTGAAACTTCCCGCAAACCCCAGTTATACACGTACCCCACTCGCACAGGGCCTATCGCGTGTGAAACTTCACGCGAACCCCAGTAATACACGTTCCCCGCTTGCCGTTTTCTGTTTGGCAGCTCTGTAAACTGGTCCAGGGTTAGCGCAGCCCTTTGCGCTGGATTGGGGATTTTGATGGCTTTTCCTTGCGCAAGGGCGTTCTTGGGGGTGTAACTGGCGCTGCTGCAGGGTCGCTGCGCCACTCTGTGCCACGGCTGGTTTTGGAGGCTAGAATCCATGAATACGCTGTGCCCGGAAATCTATTTTAGCGCACACGGCTGGCGCAGACATTCGCACGCGCACACTGTGCGCCAGCCGCATGCGCCACTTGTGCGCGAAATTCTATGAATTACCCCCAAAGAGTGCAGGTCACCTGAGGAGGTGACAAAGATATGGGGGTCATTCTGAGTTGGGCGGTAAGGGTTACCGGGCACCGGTAAGGAGATCGATGCTGGTAAACCCTTACCGCCAAATTCCGAGGTCCCTTAGCGGGAACTGCAAAGAACGTGTGGTCTGACCACATGTCCTTTATGGGTCCCGCTAAGGGACCAGGGCGCTAATTACGGGCCTGCTATTTGTGGGCCTGTAATTAGCACCTTCCCCATTCCCATTGAGCCCTATAGGGGCTCAAATGGGAATGGGGAATGGTTGGTTGAATGGGGACTTACCAGGTCCGCACAGGTCGGAATGTTCCGGTAAGTCCCCATTCAACCAGACCGGACACGGACCCGGTATTGGAGGCAGCCATGGTGCTAATAGCACCATGGCTGCCTCCAATCTCGGAATGAGGCACATGGATTCCAAAGAAACCACAGTGTGAAGAGAAGTTGGAGAAAATTGAGGACTCGACCAGAGGGGGGAATATAGAAAAGCAGATGATGTCATCGCTAGTGCCTGCCCCCTCACCTCTGTCATACTGGAAGAATAGCAGGAAGACGCTCTGCATGACACCAGGTATTGTCCCAATACCACATTGAAGATATGAGAGAAGTTATGCACTCAAATAACCGTACCGAATGTACCCTTGTACTGATGTGCTGGATGGATGCCGGCATACATCATTGGGCATTGAAGGGATGCAAGTGAAATCTGACAAGAGTAAAGTGACATTGTAAAGAGAATACACAAGGACTCACACAAAGGATATGCAGATACTTAAAGAGTAAAGATGAAAACATGAAGTAAAAGTAGTCAAATGTAGAGAGATGGAGAAATCATCCATGCCAAGAAGATAAGTGAGATGAAACCCAGTGAATGTATATATGCTGAAACACAAGGTAGGTAAAATATATTGAAGCTTGCTACAGTAGAAACTATAATGTGAGGAAAGCAGCCATGATGGAAGCATGGACGTCCGATAGAGTCAAAACAACCTCAGAGACAAACCAAGGCTGCAAGGCTGAAAGATGCTCAAGAAACAGTTTTGTGCAATGGCAAAAGGATATTTGTTTGGCTGAGACTGAGGAGGACACATGAAGAAATATTTGGAAGGCACAGGGAGAGTCAACATGGATAAGCTATTTCTCTTAGAATAAGCAGAAGCAAAAACAGGAGTAATAACACCCCCTATAATTGAATCAAATAGCAGTAATAAAAGGTTGAAATTAACAAATTCATGGTGTACTGAAATGTGGTGCAAGACTGAAAAATAAGGCCTATTCATTAAGCTCCAACTGAAGATAGCGATACCTACACTTCCTTAAAGGTCCCAGAGAATAGAATAGTTAGCAAGGTAAGCTACAAAGGAGAAGCAATGGCTCATTGTCCAACTGATGAGAGATTCTAGGCTAATTGACCCATGTGGGCAGTGGTCTGACATTGTTCCCTGCACCTAGGTTTCATTTTCCTCACGTACTTCAATAGAGCTGAATGTCCAAGATTAGGAGAGTATGCCAACCAATCATAAGGGGATATGCAATGGCATGCTTTGCAATGTTGCAGAAACCAATCTGCAGTTATTATTTTTCCATAAACTGTATTTTATGTATTTAGAGGTAGTTCAAGGCGTGCCAATGATGTTAGTAACACTTCTGAATACTATAGGTATATGTGTTCCCATAACCAATCCCTCCCCTTGATACGTTTGAATGTTTGCCACGTAGGATGATGTCATAGCTGACGTACATCAAAGCCTTTGTATTATGGAAAAATAACAGAGTGAGTGAGCTGCAACTCGTATGGTCACCAGATTTCCCTACTTTATTTGAGTTGATACTTTGCATATTCTTTGAGTCTTTCTGGTTATTTGGGTCCACGATCATTTATTATGGTAATTCCATTCTGCACATGAGAAACACCCAAAGGTGCTACTGCACAGCCTCTACATGTCTGGTTTATAAATCATGACCCCCTCCCAATAATATTAAAAAAGGAATTGTACAGCGTGTCAATCAGATCTGCACAAAAGGTTAGACTCTATGGTAACCTGGAATGAATGAGTATGTTCTGGACAACTTAATTTGTGGTCACTTGCCATTTAGGTTTCATTCATCAGACTCAGATTGGGGCCTTGTGACTAGAGGTTATGGAATGGTGACTATCTGCTTTACAAATATATCATAACATAGCATATTATAGTTTTTGGCATTGCTACTTTTATTTCCTGCCTATGTAGACACACTGGCTAGACTGCAATGCTACTTATCTATGCAATGCTGGTATTTTAACCACTACATGTTGTTTTTGTACCCTTCTCTGTATGCATGGGATTTATAATGTCTGAACCTAGCTGGGAAACGATGGAGTGCTGAACCTACTAGTGGATGCACCTAGGGATTTCAAATTGGGTGCATTGTAGCGCCTGCCTTGTCACCAATTCTTAAACATTGGGTGAATTGTAGCACAGGAGCTGGGATTCGTGGGAGAGGAGGGAATGGGAGGTCCGAATGGGGAGCAGTAGGATTAATGGATGGATCTCGGTTGTTAAGCCCGCTGTGAAGTGAAGGGTGCTGTTTTCATTGTTGGGCTCAGCAGCGCTGCATATGTACAGAGCAATCTGTCTTTTTGTTTAAATAATAGCTGCACAAAAGTTTTACAAGCAGCTGTGAGGACTTCTGGCTAATTAAGGCTAATACCCCGCCCACGAAGGAAGCAAGCAGTTAAAAACTGGACTCAGCCAACCTTGTGGCGTTAAACCCACTGTGTAGAGAAGGGCACTGTTTCCACTGTTGGGCTGTTGGGCATGTGGACGTGGGGTGATAGCTCTGCTACCTGAATATTCATTTTATGTTCAAGATTTAATCCTGCATGCTATTTGCCAGCAGCTGAATCTTCAAAACACGCTACAACTGCATGATAGAGCCTGAGACAACACATCGCAGTGTGTCCCGTGTCCATTGTCCGGTGGTCGGCGATTGGTGTCTGGTCTGCTGAATCTACTGTTTTGGTTGGGTAAGATCACAGCATTGCGATAGCCAAAAGAACACAGTTTCAACACCCCAGCATGTTGCCCCAGACTGATAGACTGAATAACAGCTCCACTACTTATTGTTTATGAAGCATTTGCTCAAGCACAGTAACGATCTATCAGTAATTGTTAATGACAAACTGAACAGTTTGGAACGAACATCTACGAAAATATATGCTGTGCTGCCTTGTCTGTTGCACTTCTGTTGTTGGTTTGGCTCTGTGGATGACATGAGTGACTCTCTATAACGTTGAAGACACAAGTAGAAGTTCATTGCAGTGAACAACATAGCAACATAGTCACAGTTACTGTTGAGAGAATGCTCTTTGAACCGTGCATGTATGATTGCAAGAGTGCTGCGTAACCAGGAATTCCGCTTTGTCTGTTCTTTGCGACAAGCTGTGACATAAACTTGAACTCTTTGGAACATTTGTCAAGAAATCAACCACCTCGGTGCCTGTGGGGCGTTAGCCCTTTGTGCCGAGGTTGCTTGTGAGGAAAGAAGTGTGTAACTCAAAGCTCGGCAACTGGAGAGGGCATGCTCTTTGTGTTGGCAGATGGTCTAGAGCAGGCTTCATTAAGTCATCTTAATGACGGACCTGTTGATCAGCTGAATGGTACACCTAATCATAATCAAGGGGTCTCTGAAATAAGAAGTGCAGAAACAACAGTCACTGATATGCAAATATTGGCTGTTGTCACTGACCCTCTCTTCATACACGAAAACAAAGTAGTGATGTCGGTACTGAAAGAATTTACTGATGTCATTGGTGATTAGGCTGTGAACAGTATTGTTAATGCTCTTCCTGACTTGATGAGTGATAGTATATCTATCAATGAACAAGAACCAACATTAAATCATGATAGATGTGTAGGTAACATCTCACTAATTGCCTCTTCTTTGCTGATTGAATCTGAGAATAACAGTTTATACCATTTTACGAGTCTGTTTAACAATTCTAAAACATCAACTCCTGTACTGCATCTGCTCACACTTGTACAGTTTTGCCAATGAATGTGATAACGGCAATGCCGAATAGTTCCCACTCCCTTCTACTAGAAATAACATTGAACTCTATACACATGACCACTGTTTCTCTAACAAAATTATTTGAAACGTTGGATGTGAAAATTACGCAGCAGACGGTTCAAATAAATTGTATTGAACAATGATGAACAATAACTCAGTAAAAGAGAAAGAGACTGTGGCCCTTGCTTCTTCCCCATTGGTTTCACTATTGGAAAAATGTAAGGATTGCGTTCACTGTAAAATGCTTGAGGTTCAACAAGGTGAAATGACAACTAGGCTGCCAGTGGTGGAAGATATAATTACCATAGTGGATGAAAACTTTGACGGATCATTCTGATTTACAACATGCTGTTGAAACAGTTAATTCAACTGAGACTGTACATGCCATATCACCTCTAGCCAATAATTACAACTTTTTTAATAAAAACATTAAGAGGAAGAGAGGTGAAAATCTAAATGTTGGGAAAAAAACAAAGAATCAGAAGTGTGCAATACGCCACTCCCGATCAAATGTTAAACAATTTATTAGGCAAATGACTGGTAACATGACTCTGAAGACAACCAAAGCTTTGCTTTCTACACATAAAGCTATGTTGAGTACACTTAGAAACACACCTGATGCCCAAGTACTTGAAGAGATTATATACTACTTAATGATCTAATTACTGCATTGAGTGCCTCTCAAGACAAACCCGGGGAATCAAATATGAGTGATTTAGAAATAGTGATCCCTGCACTGAATACAAGTGAGCCCAAAATGGTGAGTGCAGTAGTGACTACAAGGGTTCCTGAAATGGTGACCCCTGGTGAATCTGCTATTATTTCCACTCAGAAAGATGACTTGTCAAAGAAACAACAAAAACAAATGTCAAGTCATGAATTATTCTTGCTGACATAAAAATACAAATTGAGAATTCAATCCAAAAATATCTAAATCTTCACCAAAGAAGTGATGGTCCAAGCGTAATTACGCATACATCTGACTTAACAAGGGTTAACATTGATCCCAAAAAAATAACAGCGTCAAAGGAATTAAATAAACAAAATCATGAAACTGTGGTCTCAGCCCCACGAGTAAAGGAGATTGAAGATACCACTAGGAAAGCGTCCCCTGCCCAAAGTCTATCTAATAACGACAAAAAAGACCTATGCAAGATTCCGAAGCTTATATGAATGAAGTACATAACATCAGAGAGGTTATTGTTAACAAAACTAAGAGTCATTTATTTGACAATAAGAGAAAAGATCTAATAAATCAAGAAGATAGAGGGAAATACAGTGATTGCATTGCAAAGTCACTTATTTCATTGAATGGCCAAACACCTATACTTGCAAACTCAAACCGAAAATTTTAACTGTTGAACAAATCAGCCCAAGTGAATTACAAGACCAAATAGCGAGAGTGGTTGAATAGTATATTAATTCAACAAGACTGGAGCCACAGAATGGAGTGCTCGACAAACAAGTAAATTACTCAGCTGCTGAGCCTCGAGTGAAATTTAATACTCCAGTGTGGGCTAAAAGTAACACTAATAACATCAATGTAGATTCCCCTAGGAAAACAAAGGTGCATGAGAGAGGGAACCAGGTTATTGAAACCCTGAATGTATCCTTGAATGCAATTCAATATCATTGTTTAATACTCAAGTGTTGCGCTGCACCCTATCAAATGTTTGATTTGAATAGAACAAGTGTGTTGGCGATTCTGGATAATATACCGAGCTTGCAAGACATTACTTTGAGTGTTATTTCCCAAGTTGAATTTCTTGATGACACAGATCTCACTGTGGCTTGACTATGGCTAACCTCTAATATGATTAGGAATGTATTATGGCAAGCACAGATGGATTTATTTTTGCTTGGGTTTTGTCCTAGCTCAAGATCCCTCCTCCTTTGATCTCGTGGATGGTCAACAACTTAGATACAACTACAATTCCCATAAGACAACAGATTCAAAATATAAGTGGGTAGCAGCACATAAAACTGATGGAAATGGAAATAATTGGAATAAGGGAACATCACAGTCATAACCATTGAAGAGTAGGACACAAGTAAATATCTCTGTGCTCAACTGGAACACATGTGGTTTCTGTCATTTGTTGAATACCAGTGCTGACTTTTTGAATTCCTTTGACATTGTGATGCTTCAGGAAACTTAGCTGACTAGTAAATCGGTGTGGGACAATCATTCTATTTCACTACACCCAGCTAACGTAGCTTCTCGAGGCAGACCAACATAAGGCTTAATGGTTGCCATTAAAAATAATATTAATATGCGAATAGTTGGTTGCGAAACATCAAATTTGTATACCCAAATGGTGAAAATTGCCCATTTGCAGGGAATAATAGTGGTTATTAATCTATACCGCAACCCAATGGGCATTTCTGATAGAAAGTTTAATGAAGACTTGGCAAATCTTTTGGATACATAGTCCATTTCCTCCCATAGTACTAATGTAATCTTGGTAGGGTGATTTAAATTTACACCGACTATCGAATTTGAAATCTACATCACAGCAAGCCAGTCATAAATGGCTAGCATTAATAGATGAGGGAAGCCTAGTCATGTGTAATGGGTGCATTGTAGGAAACATTCCACTACAAGAGACGTGGCAGCGTGGGCAAAATCATTCCTTAATTGATTATGTTCTTGTTGACAGACTTCCATTTCAGTGTGCAACTGAATTTTTAGTTGTCAAATGCACACATAGTGATCACAACGCCTTTGTGCTTCGTCTAGCCCTGCACTATAGTTCAGAGAAGTTGTCCAATGGAAACTACACTGAAGTTGTGACAGTGAATAATGCAAGATCAAGATTTCATTGGACTACACAGTCACTAATGGCATTCAACAATAACATTGAAAAAAATGGCAAGATTGCCCTATGGTAAAATGAACCGTATACGGCGCATCTGCACTTGTATCAAATGCAGCTAGTGAATAACAGAAGTACTATGTTTAAACCAAGACATGTGTTTGACGAACAGGTACAAGCCAGAAAAGTGATCCTCTGCAAAGAAATAAGAGGCATCCTGAAATCATCAGAGACAAACAAAGCAGATGTCTTAAGAGTGTGAAATTCAAATTCACAAACTGGCTTAGGTCATATTGAGCGCAACTGTTCCAGACTGATGGCGAAGCCGTAATAAGATCAATGGTAACAAAAAAACTCAGCTCAGATCTGGTCACTACTTAATAATGCTACTCATAATAACCAAAGAGCAGTGCAAGTCGATGGTGTTAGTGATGCCGAATGGGTTAAATTCTATACAACTTTGTATACTGCACCTTCTACAAGTCAGACTAAACCAGAGATCAGTTCATCTTGCTATCATGGGTTGCAAGTGTTAGAAGAAGACATACTATACTATATCAATAAAAGCAGTTCCTCAAGGGCCCCGGGTCCTGACGGTCTGAATAATTGCATGTTTAAAGAACAGCCGGACACATGGGCCAAAATTATGTGTACCATTTTTAATCAGGTCATATTAACATCAAGAATCCCTGAGTCCTGGAAACGTTCTATCATAGTACCAATCTTGAAGAAGGGTGATCGGTCATGTCCTACCAACTACAGACCGAACGCCCTTCTAGATGCTCCTGGGAAATTCTTCTCGAAATGTATTCTTCATGATTTAATTCACTGGACAAGTGAATCTTGTGTAGACTCTCTACACATGGGTTTTGCTCAGGGATTGAGCACCACTGTGAACTTACTCACTCTTAACTCTATATTGACTCATCATGCACAAAAACAACAGCCAATTTATTTGGTGTTTGTCGACCTGAAGGCTGCCTTTGACTCTGTGTCAAGATATTTATTGATAAAGAAACTAGTACATCAAGGTGGCCCAGTTTATTTAATCTCTTTGATAAATGACATTCATACAGACAATTCCATTCAAGTAAAAGTTTTTTTAGATGGGAAACTAACAGACCCAATAAACACTTATAGAGGTCTTCATCAGGGGTGAACACTTGCCTCCATTTTATTTTTTTTATATCAGATGTAGGCAGATCTTTCACAGACATCATAACTGACTCCCCAAAACTAGCGAACAGGGTGATTAGTTATTTGCTTTATGCAAATTATTAGATCATTATGTCAAAAACACCAGCTGGACTGCAGAGAATGTTAGATGACTTAGCAATTTATGTTCACGAGAACCATCTAAACCTAAATTTGGAGAAAACCAAAGCAATGCAGTGCAATGGAAAAAGACGAAGTGGCGCTACTAAACATAACTGATTTCTAGATGGGCAGTACTTGAACTTGTGTCCCACTACTAGTACTGGGGTGTGTGCATAGCTAGCATGAGTGATAAGAGACAATATGTTGACACCTTGAAAACCAAATTAAGAACAGGGATTTCCCAAACTATGATCATCCACAGTAAATATGGGAAATGTACACTCATGCCAGCAATAACGTATTACAAGCAAAACCGTACTCCTACAATATTGTATGCTTCTGAGACTAAATCAATTATAGGTGAACAAATCTGGACTACCCTAGAAGGGAAGTATTGGCGACAAATTCTGCACCTCCCGAACTGTGTACCATCTATATGGGTCTGATACGAATTAGGCTTGACTTCGCTCTATGTCAGGTACTTACGGCAAATTATTGCGTTGTTTAGGAAATTTCTTCTTGCAGTCCAGTCGACATTGGTAATTGGAATACTATCTGAGTATATATTTTCATCAAAAGATAAATGTATAGCAAGTTGGCGTAAACTGGTTGTTCACATGTTAGCTATTAATGAAGTATCCCACTGATTCAGAATCCTATGTGAGTGAAAACCAGATTATTTCAATGGGACTGGTGTCAAACTATAAGCAGATGCAATTCATATCAAGACTTTCATAATAACGATTTCCAGCTCAACAAGTACAGCATCCCAGGAAGGTACTTAATTCAAACTATTTCTGTAAGTCATTGAATAGACTTTATGCACCTTATATTTAATCTATGTCCTATTTGCAAACCTTGAATATATGTGATGAAACTGCCATTGAAAATTCCTCATCAGGAAAGATTATGTCGCCTTTGCAGAAATAAATTTAGACAGCTCGGCATATACTAATCATGTGTTCTGCACTAAAACCTTATTATCTGAAGGCTACATGAATTTAGTCTACCAAATTGAATATGTTGAACATGTTGAAACTAATCAATTATGGAATACCGTATACAGCGCCTCTTCAATTGTCATAATAACAACCACTTATCACGTTTGGATAGAGGCACTAAAGTTCATCTTAAATTCTGAATAAAAAGTTTAAAGGTTGCTAATTATTTTATCTGACAACACAAATTTTTCTGTTGACTTGTTTGGAATGCTTTTCTTTATCGGTAAGATAGCTCAGTAGGTTGAGTGCTCGCTGCTGCAATCTGAGCATTATCTGCAAGTTGCAGATTCGAACCCGGGGAAGGCCATCTTAGCCTTTCATCCCTCTCAGGTTGAAAAATGAGTACAACACTCATTTGGGTTATATTGTAGGTAAATGTGTGCTCTGTAAAGCATTTTGGATTAAGGCGCTATATAAATAAACGTTTTATTTATACTTTGTGTCTGTGATACTGTTTGAGATATGCAAAGGTTTTGTTTGCTTTTTTCATTTTAAATGGCTAATGTGCTTCTTTATATGTGAATCTAAAGCTCTTTTTAATAACTTAAATAATGTTCATAATTTTTGTAACTGTGTTTAATGCTTATAATAGCCAAATGCACAATAAAGAAAAGAAAATAATGGAGGAAAATAGCATTTAGAAATGCATTGTTTTTATTTATGTATGTATTTATTCAATGAAAATTACAGGTCACACAATCCATTTGTGGCACAAAAATGCTTACAAAACCTTTTAACAGTGATTTACAGAGCGGAGGACCAGTGTCCTTAACAATGGGTGAGAGGATGTAGATATAAGATCAGATGATGCAGCAGAGGTAGAAACATGAAACATGGTGTGGGATATATTGACCCACAAAACGGCATTGCCTCACATCACTGAGCTGCCTGTGTGCAAGAAACAGTAACCTGGCTGCGCTGGCTCCTGTTCGCACCAGGACCTCAAAACTGCTTTTGGCAGCAACAACAGAAAAATGGCTGTACCACTTGCCTCACACACTTCGGGCAAAATGGAACAAGCGGAGACACTGAAAAATAGGCCAGTGTGTTCTGAAACATATATGGGATCAAGTGAAAAAGAAAGACTGCCATTGATGCAGAAGCCAAAAGCCCCTTCAAAATGAAACCATTTTCACCCTTTCAAAATGCTGCTTTGATGCCAATTTCATCTGTCATTCTGAAACCACTGTGAGTAAAAAGGCCCAGTTAAAACCAACTCTCAGAGAAATCAAAAGCAACTTCATTTTCACTCGCACGGGAAACACACATTTATTTCTTGACAAAATGTATCCAGGCACAGCAGTTCAAAGAGACTTTTTACCCTCTGAGCCAGGGCAAGGAGAACTGTATCTATACTTTAGATAAGACTCCTGCTACAAGGAAAATGACTACAGCTGCCAAGACAGTGGTAATCTGAGGAGCTGCAAACCGAATTAAAGTAAGAAATTAAACAAGTTAAAAACACATAGGCTGGAGTTGCAAGCTCTCAGAAACCTGTAATTCCAGTTGCCAGCTATGAAACTCCTCCTAGGAAGGGAGATACACCCTAAATCCAGGACACTTAGGTGCGAAGTACCAGCTTGAAAAGCTTTGAACGGGATAAGACAATGCCAGTTCACATGCTCATCAGACATTTGTCTTTGCTCCAGGCTGGGACAATAGCAGTCCTGGGACTCTCACCTGTCAAGTGTGAAGGGCAATAAAACCTTCAATTAAGAGAGAGCCCCCCCACGCCCATCCTGCTTGGAAGAAACTGCCAGTGGTGTTAGCTGGGAAGAAAAAAAATGACAGACAATGACCCCATTTGTTTTAAGACTATTTTATAAAGAACTTTAAAAATACTTATATCTCAGCTGCCAAAATTGGTAAAAATGTAGAATTTTCACAGTGTAAAAGTGGAATTCTGGGCTGTGTTTGAAAATTTGGTAGAATGTCGTGACACACTCTGGACCAAAACAGTGACATATGTTGTATTACCAGAAAAGCATCCATGTTGTAAATGGCAAATTTTGTACATATATACCTTGGGACAATTTGCATCTTAGTATAAAATTGGGGAATTGTGGGCCAAATCTTTAATGTGTAAAATTACCAAAATGTGTCAGAAAGGCACCACAAGGTCGTGTAGACTGGAGGTTTGGACTAATCTGTGCTGCACAAAATACGTAACCTGTGTATCTGATGTAATAAGAGATGGCAACTGCATAAATATCTGTTTTTGGCAAAATCGGATTTTCAGTAAAGGAAATGTGGTAGTTTCTAGATACAGTAAAAATCACCTCATAAACATGGCATCACTTTTCTGATATCCAACCAGTTGTGAGCAAGGCGGAGACTATGCCCTTGCCCAATCGTATTGTTAGGGGCGTGGATAGTGAATCCTGCCAAATGTCATATACTGTAATGATGTCATCTGGCATTATAAATAAGGGCCCCTGACTAGCACTCAGGACACACACTGATTCCTGATTCCCATGCCGGCATCCTGTTCCTGTCTATTCCTGTCTTCATCTTGCATCTATCAATCTAAACTCCAGATCCCAACCACAAGGCCAAGCAATTGCTGATCCTGCTTCAGCTAGGCCACAATTCTAAAATAATCCCCATAACCAAGGAAAGCTCTGTGGTGTTTTGGGGAAGCATCCTGAATTTACCTGGCTTGTTGCCACTCGCTGCTATCCTGCTATCCTGATGCCCTATAGGATCCAGTAACCAGAACTGCCGGTCTAGAAGAACTATTCTTTGGTATTCAGTCCCTGCACAGCTGACTCTGCCCCGCTGAGTTTGTCCGGCTGCCCTGTGCTAGACCAGATCTATGTGGTGATCCAGAGTGCTGACCATCCAAAAGCCAAACTAAAAGTGGACTGTGAGTGTCAATAGGAACCATAGAAATATAGTAAACCTTGCTTGGTTTTTTCAATCCCAATCTCTATGTCATCCAATCCTTATCCTGATAACTGTAATATTGTCACAATCATTCTTGAAACCCTGCCTTCGATTCCTTGTGCTAGTGCTAACTTCTTTAAGAATTTGCCTTGTGAAATCCTAAACTCTTAATCATCCCTCAGGTAATGAGACTGAGTCCGCCAGGGAGGGCGCGGAGGTGCTACGGTTGATTCCGCGGATCTAATCCGTAGCTTACTGTGTCTCACTCTGGTAGCATAGCCTGAATTCCCTAGTGTAGAGTGAAACTGTCCTTGTCAAAACTGATTTTCTTTTTCGTACCTTTATTTTCCAAAAACGCACCTCACTAGATCTTTTATAACTCACTCAATTTAACCTCTAAATACCTCATTTCACGTTCATATTGTAGCTAGGATCCATAGCTACCCTTCAACCCAAATACTGGATCCTAACTTGAGTGCTATCTTTCCCAAAATTCAAAAGTATCTCTATTCTATGGTGTTTTCTATCTGTGTTGCTAAAGGGTTAATTTAAATACATTGTTCACATTCCTATTTGTTATTATCACCCCATTGATGATTGCTGCCCCATATATTAAAAAGTGTGTAATTTTCTGGAATTTCCAAATAAATAAATAAATATTACCTTAACCTACCAGCCTGGTTCCTGGTCCATTGTGACACGGGGTATTTGAAAAGGGTGTGTGATATGAGTGGTGTATTTCTCAAATATTGAACCTATATATATATATATATATATATATATATATATATATATATATATATATATATATAAAACAAAAATAAGCTTTTCAGTTGTGAGCTGCATACTAGGCTGAGACCAGGGTGTATCGCCTGATTGAATTACTTAACAAATTTGGGGGCTCCAGTCCGGGGATTGAGTTTGGTTACCACCCATGACAGTCTAACACAGCAGACTAACCTGCAGAATAGTAATACTTTGTGGGGTTGGAATACTGGGCTACACTCTACAAGCACCTCCCAAACCAAATACTCCAGGCCTGTCTGTAAAAGCAAAATTAAATCAACCCCGAAATAATTAATTAAGAAAGAACATCTCCAAAATGGCTGTTCCAGTAGACATCAGTATGGCTAGGGAGCACCCCCTGCACAAGCTTTTTGTCAAAAGTGTGTGGCCAGAACAGGATAAACATATCTGGATACAGGAAATCACACAGCAGGTCACTGCCATGAACATGGATACATGGCAGGACAATGGCCTAATACACCAAGCTCTTAGTGAATTATACATGGCCCCCAAATGTTAAAGAGGAGCAAAGCAAAATTGCCAGAATTGCGGCCCACCTATACCTACACCTGAGAGTGATATGGGAAAAGCATGCTGAAAACACAGTTCTGGCACAGAATCAAATTGAATTATTAGAAATAATCCAGAATGATCTAGACTCAGAAGAACAAAGGCTACAGAAGAGCCAAGAATCGGAGGCAGAATCAAGAGATTATGTCACCAAATTAAAAGAGGATTTGGCTCGCCAACAGCAGGATAATGCAGAGCAAGACACCCAATTACAGGTACAGGCACTGAAAGAGGAGTGTAAGGAAAGGGATGACTCTCTGCAAGAAAATCAACACACGCTGGTGCAACAATTAAATTATAATAGAGTTTGCGCAGAACAGAGAGTTACCCTACAAAATCAGACAGAAACCTTGAAAGAGGAAAATAATAAATTAATTGTAAAAAAACCTCCACTCTCAAGAGGAATTTGATCAGGAGCGTCAGAAATCCAATACTATCAAAAAACAATGAGATGACCTGGCGGAGTAGAGAGGCACCCTAAATCAAGAGAAAGACACTCTAGGCCAGGAAATAAGCGAGTTACAAACCAAGTTACAGAAAAGTAAGTTTGCCCTATAGAAGTTAAAGGAACTAAGAACAGTGCATGGGAAGCTACTAGAGCACACCAGATGGGTAGAAAGTGCTCTGAAAGAGAACACCCAAGCCAAAGATATGCAAACCCAGCAGATGAATCTCTTGCAACAGAGAATGTCCCAGTACTCCCAAAACATGCAGGAAGCGCAGAGGGACAATGAGGCCCACTGTGAAAAGATTGATGGACTCCACCAACAAGTAGCAGTGCAAGAGCGAATCATTGAGACCAGTAAGGCCTTGATAGATGAACAAAAGGCTCAGATTTTTGCTTATCACCAGGAAATAGGGGCTGAAAAAGAAAAGGTAGCAAGATTGGAGAAAGAGGGTGCTAGACTAAATTCTAACTGGAGGGACACTGAACAGGTAGAGAGGGACAGGGCAACCCCTGATCATAGCATCAGGACCTCTGTACTCAGGGACTCAAACCCATTCAACACGATGAACACTGCCAAATTCATGTCTACTGGCTCACATGAGCCGGGAGCCATGGGGCTGGCAGAATTCAATAGGTTTGGTAAAATGGGATTGACAGATGAGCGTCCCCAGAAATTGATGGACGGGCGTCGCTGCACAGATACCCAAATATTAGGCTGATATCTCTGACCAGGAAGACTCCTATGAGGGGAGCGTCAGGGAATCAGATCCACTGGAATACCGACTTCCAAGGGACCATTTGGTTAAATTTGATGGGGAACTAAAGGAAATAAAGCCCAAAAAGAGTATCTTCAGACGACTCTTCTGAGCACCATAGGAAAAGAGAAACTAGGTCCCAACATTCTGTGAGCCCTTCCCAAGTTTGCTGAATCAGGGAGTGCCTAGAGGATCAGGAAGCCACCTCCAGTAACAGCGCCTCTGAGTCTGAGGGCGAGTGGACTTGGGTGACTTAAACAAAGAAGGCAAACAAACTTAAGAGAACCATGAACAAATATCCCATTAGGCAGATCAAGGCCATTAGGAGTGTTATATCTCCATATCATAAAAATGCAAAGTATTTTGTCTGGAAACACCTAGAATTATATGAGCAAATGATGGATACTTTTCATATGAAGGACAGCCAGAATCGCGTATAGTATGTGAAATGGACATTCTCACCTGAATACTCCAGTTTATTTGTGGGACTGGAGGACCAGAACCACTCAAGATGGTCCACCTACAGGGTAGCCATCTTGAAACATTTCTCTGCACACAGAAACCCCCGAGATTCCCGCAAGGCGGCCTACTATTTGCAGTGCGGGGAAGATCAGGCACCACAAGAATTTGTGCAGGAGCTCTAACGCGCCTTTGCGCAGACCACAGGAGGGTGCGCACAAATAGTCGGGAGTTCATCACCACCTTCTTTTATGCCCTGCCAAAATACATTATGACCCAGCTGGTGAGGTACTTTCATAAGAAAAGATCACTGGACTGGGTCATAGAGCAGGCGACCCACATTTATAAGGTACAAAAATCAGCAGATAACAAAAACAGAAACAAAAACCCCAAACAAGCCAACACCCCTGCTGCTGCTCAGGTGGCAGAGTTGAAGGTTGCCCCCATTCTAGATCTGGAGATGGGGGGGGCCTAAAAATATAACTGTACCAAATCAACCCAATCAAAGACCCAGAAGGCCCTCGGGCAAACCCAGACATGTGGTAGTCAGGGAGGTAATCCCACAAATGGGACCCCTAACTCCCCTGATTACATGAGCTCCCGATACAATGGTAACAGACCAATCCTGGGGTATGCATGGACTCCCCAAGCCCATGGGGGGTCCAACCAAATAAGTGCTGCCCCAGGAAACTTCCCTCCTAACTTTCCCCAGGAGGGCATTAATCCCCCAAATGCTGGGTTGAGTTTCTTTCCCCGGTACCCACAAATCCCCAACCTGCAGGACAACCCTCCTTTCTTTCCCCGCTTTCAGGAGCCCAGAAAGCCCAATCCGGGAGAGGGGAGGCCAAGGGTGGAGGATTACCAACATTTTCAATACCCAGGGTACTATGGGAAAAGGGATAGTTACCCTTCCCATGACTCACCTAGGGTTGACCAGGGACACCGTACTAGCTGGAACGGGTGTCAAAACTGTAGCGCCAGGTCGAGAACCTGTCTCAGGATCTGGGTTTCATGTTGAGGGCTCAACAGAACCCTCAGATGAACATGGCGGCTCAGAACTCAACAAACCAAGGTTCTGGTACTCCAGAACAATGATGGGGAGAGCACCCTGACAATGCACCGGTTCCAGAGGAGGAGGCACTGGGGGAACAAAGGTGTAAAGCCTTAGAGGAAGCTTCCTTCCTCACTCATGAAAGACTCCTGGACACCCAGGAACCAGAAGAAAACCTCCTGCCCATGAAAGTCTACAGCCCAGGGAACAGAGGGTGGGTAGGAGAAATAAAGAACCCAGAAAGGCCCATTTTTTGGAGTGTGGGATGTAGTGACCCACTCTGCTATACTATGCAGCATCACTCTGCTAGTTATGGTGCAAGAAACATCAACAATGGCGGCAAAACTCTTGTGCGTGCAAAAAAACCTCCAAAACCACGTTCTTCAACACACAAAAAGATGGATGCACAACCTGACAGCCATGGTGCATGCGTGGTGGAATAGAGCACAGTGCAGAAAATGTGCAGTGGTCTCCATGACAAGCAAACAGAGTGAAGAGGGAAAAGCAGCACTTTGCAAGTGAAACTCCAAAATTTGCCTGTAAATTACATTTACTTTATTGCTAAAAACTCCAAAATGCCTGTACACAACACTTCTCAACATTCAAAATCTTGCTTGGCGCTAAAATTCAGTTAATCTAATAAAACATTGTGAATGTACAAGGTCCTAAAATGTGAAGGGCAAAACATTTTCTCAGAAAAACTGGATTGTCTGCGGATGACAGCTCCTGTCAAAATCTGTGTGCAGCACGCTGGGCTACCTGTGAATGACAGCCCTCTCAGATGGGCTCTCCTGATGAAACTTCAAAGTGATCTAAACTAAAAGTCTGCCGGATTAGCAAACATGAAAGGATTTGTTAACGAAAAGAGTACAGATCTCAGTTGTTTTTGATCCCACAGGTTTAAATCTACGAAAGTAACTTATCCATGTCATTTGATGCAACTAGTTTGGTTTCTGCTGGATTTTAAGAAATTAAGAATAAATTAGCCTGGCTGGGCCTGCAAGGAGTGGAAAAACAGGTTTCTCCCAAGGGGAGGGAAATCCTTTCAGCAGAAACTCACTGATAGATGATAATTGTGTATTTGGCCAGACTTTCATCTACAGCAAGGGAATGAACAATGGCGGATCCCCAGTCCAGGAAACGGACATGTGAAGGGGTCGTGAACTGCTCCTTGAAGGAATTCCCCAAAGGAGGGGGCTGCTCCTTGAGCACCAGGGAGAGACAAAAGGGCAGACCATTTGCTGCTAAAAATAAATAATGAACAATTTTTAGAGACTCATAAATTGTTATCCAAAGTGGTGAAAAATCTAAAAAGGACAGATTTGTAAGTCTAATTGCTGGCTGTACGTTTCAGGAGGTGGTGGAACTGTGCAACTTATTCTGGACAGGAATGGCAATATATGTGGTTTTATGTGAACTGCATTGATGCTAGAATTGTTAAACTTTACACACACATCCCTATGGTAAACAACACATTTCTGATAATTTGCAGAACGTTTGAAAAAAGTGTTCATGGCGAAATGGACAATATTCTACAGAAAGGTGAAACAAGATATCCCAGCTGCTGGATTTTGATGAACAGATACTACATAAAATATGGAATCTTTGTGTGTGATTTTTGTAGAGGTTACTAATGTATAAATAGGTATTTAGGAACAAATTTGATTTTGATACTAGTGGCTAGGGGAGGATCCTAAGAACTGTAAAAGCTAAACCATAAATGTGACATCATTCGTCCTTGATCCAATCCCTCAAATACAAGGCGGAGATGAAGTCCTGATCCAATCCCAGTTCACAGGGGCAAACTTAGTTAAGATGGCCCATACACCCATTTTTGTGATGTCATTTGAAAGGATAAATAGAGACAGCTGACAACACATAGAAACTCACTCACTCACAGACTCACTTTCCTGATTCCAGCTAAGCACGTTGTTCCAGCATTCAACATCCAGCCTTTAACATCCTTCCAGATCCAGATGCCAAGAATCTTGCCAAGCAGTAGCTGAACCATTTCAGCAAGGCCTCAATAATCAAACTTTTACTCACAACGCAGTGAAGCGCTGTGGTGTGGGAAATCATCCTGAACTAGCATCCTGAACTATCCAGCTTGCTACCATAAGGCTTGCCTGATGAACTCGCTATCCTGCTGATTGAAATACCCAGAAACAAGAAGGGCGGACCTGTGCAAATCCGGTGAGTGGCTTAGCTGATCCATTCCCGCACCTGATGTGCTGCCCTTCCTTGATAGACCCAATCCATTGACCAGAACCGTGACTGTCTAAAAATCTTAAATCCCAGTGGATTGTGAGTATTAATAGGATGCTAGAGAACTATTGTATACCTTCCTTATCTTGTTCAACTCTAATCTCTGAACTATCCCTACTTTCAAAAACTGTAACAGTGTCAAAATCTTTAGTGCTATTTTCTTCTGTCTAGTTGCCAAAGCACCATTTTCATAGTCATTTTTATTTGTGTAACTCTGATCCATAAGTCCCACTTTGTGTCTTTGGACTGGTGCCGCTGGGAAAGTGATGGGGATCTGTTAGTGAAGTCATGAATCAGTCTCAGAACTTACTGTGTCCCGACTTAGTTGCCTAGCCAAGCGCTCTAGCCTTGAGTAAAAGCATAAGCCATAATTTCGGATTCTAAACTGATGTCTTGTCCAAATTTTGTGTCTTTATTTTCGAAAAACACCTCTTACTAAAACCTCCATAACTCCCTGAATTATTAAGATAGAAGCAACATTTCAACTCCCACTTGTACCTAACATCCTTAGCTATCTCTACAAAACTGCAGTGCGAAACAGTGCGATTGACCCATTATATCAAAAATCGCATAAGGAAAAGTTTGCCACGAATTGACATTTTAAAAAGTTTACACGTCTGAATTAGCTTTAAATTATTTCCCACTTTGACTTTGAGATTTCAATTGTTTTCTTTTGATTAAATCATTGTTGTTGTTTGCTTGCATCTGTTCAAAGGGGCTCCCCTGGAAATGTATAATAATTTAAGCATTTTTTACCACATTTGGTATTTTTGCTCAGCCAATTTCAAAGCCATTCTAACAGTTGAAAAGTCAATTCCGTTTTTCTCTTGTGTTTAAAGGGGGAAGGTGGGCGTGATATTCTGTTTGATCTGTGTTATTCCTGATTACCTGCTCTCTCCTCACATCTATTTAAATTGCCTATTGGTGGGTTGAGGGAGGTTGCAGGGGGAACTCTTAACCATAGTTCTATCTGTTCTAAACCAATCCAAAAGTATTATTTTCTTTGCTGCATTTGTTTTTGTGCTCATTACTTGATTCCTAGTGCATTAAATATATTATTCAGTGTTTTGTCACTCCATTGGTGATTGTTGTTACCTATTAAAATATATAGTGATTTAAATTCTAAATACATAAATAAATATTACCTTTCGAAGCTAGCCAGATTCCTGGTTCAGTGTGACCAGGGGGTTTTAGGAGAAGGGTGTGATATGAGTGGTATATCATTTGGAATATTGAACTTATAGATACAAATAAATAAGGGTTTAATTTGCGCACTGCATGCTGGGCGAGACTTGTGCGTGTGCCAGATTGAAATCACTTACAGCTGGAAATTACTGTCCTCCAATTTGAAGGGGAAGAACACTTGGAGGATTCTGGGAAAAAGATCTTCTCCTTCATGGATGGGGGAACTCCTCCCAAAGAAAAATGGGTCCCAAGAGATCCAAATGAAGACTGGGTGAAGGTGGGGACTGAGTCAGAATCGCCCATCATTGGACCCCAGAATGACCATCAAGGAAACCACACTTTCCAAACCAAGTCTGTGGACTGCCTCCAAAAAGGGGGTTGGGGTGGCCCAGAATCAGAAAAAGGGGAGCCCAAAATTCCCCACATATCCCAATGCCAAATTCTCCTTTCAGATCCCCAAACGTCAACAAAGAATCATGACTCAACCACCCCTGTATCAGAGTCAAAAATAAGGAAATTGACCACCAAATTTGCCCAGAATGCCCATTACTGTTGCCCTCTTGAGGACAAGGAGGGGAGATTTTATGCCCCAGTCCAAGTTCAAGGGCAATGCACATTTTCGGCACTGGTAGACACTGGATCCCAAGCCACTCTTCTGTCAAAGAGGGCCTTTGATCATCTGAATTCAGGAAGGGGGGGATACCAGATCCCTCTCACCCCTCTTCCTGGACAACTTCAGAACTTAAATGGGAATGAAATTCCTGTCGAGAGGACTGCGGATTTGGAAATAAAAATTGGGTGATGCAAAGTGAAACACCCAGTCATAGTTGTGACTCCAGAGGGCACACCCTGTCTACTGGGAATGACATCCTGCAAAGGTTGTCCCCCCTAATAGACTGCATGAACAAGGTCCCCTGGGCCCAGACTAACAGACCGATAAAATTAAAACATAGTGTCAACCATGTTAGTTTAAATGGCACATGCCTCATGATTGAACAAAAAACAGATCATATTGAGTTCCATTTTCAGAACAACCAAGTACCTGAAGTGACTAAATTGCTGTAGGACAACAAACTGGTGCTAGGAAATCCTCTCCATTTCTGACAATCAACCTTCCTTCCAGTTTCAAGTCGCATTCCACACTGGAAGGAAATACTTTGAAATTTTATACCAATTCACAATCTGAAAATCCCAATTCCATAGTCAAAAATGATGAGAAACCAGCTCAATGTTTAGCTGACATTCAGGAAATTAGAGAACATTTATTCATCCCAATTCAGTTAAATGAGGGGAAGGAATCTGTTCTCGCCCGAGTGTGCGTGAACAACGGTAAGAGCTTCATCAGCGAAGCCATGTTCCAAAACCTCACAAAAGATCCAGCCATTCCCACATTTAAATTGATTGATAAATGGGAAATGGACTTGGAAACTCCCAATTCCAAACATCTCCTGCCTAGCAGGTGTATGCTCAAAATTTCTATAGGCAACAAAAGCATAGCACATAATTGTTGGGTTGTGCAATATGTCCCTGCTGCATTCTATTTAGGAAGTGACATTCTCAATTGTTTTGCCATTAATTTGGACCTGATAAATTACAAAGCCTGGTCCTGATTAGGGGGTAATCCTATGGACTTTGATGATTCAGAAAAAGCATTTCGGTCAGCCCAATTGCTGCCGTATGCAGTTGAAGTTCAAAGTGAAGAGGAGTTCACCATCCCCGGACGGACGTGACTATTCCCACTTGAATTAAAAAGTAAAAGAGGACAGAAACTGAAAAATCCTGACGCATATGTTCACCTCAACACCCATCTCCAACAGCAAGGGTTGGGGTTAAACCCAACACCATTAGCTAATGTAGAACACAGCACCATTCCAATACTGATGGATAACAGCGACCTTAGGAGTATCACTCTGAGTGCAGGCACCAGTATTGGAATGGCGGTTGATGACCGACATTTTTCCATGAATTTAGGTAATTAACTGATAGGACCAATCCCCAATTACTTTTTTGACAGTGATATTGACAATGACATAACACCAGACAGGATCTTGGCAAGGGGGGAATTTCCTGGTGTAGTCTTCCTGCCCTTACAGTGAGGAAGAGGTGACTTGTGACATCAGGCAGGATGAGGTGATCTTCCAGGTCCACAAGGACTGCCTCCCTTGCCTGAAACCATCTGTGCAGGTAAATACTTTCACCAGGGACCTCTCCACCAAGCTGGAAGAGGCCGCTGAGATAGCAAAACTGGAACTCTTTCCAGGCTTCAGGCAAATGGTTGAAGAGCGAGTCAACCTAGCTGATGCCTGTGAGACTCCAGAGCAAAAGCAAAAGTTGAAAAAAGTTTTCTTAGATTTTCAAGATCTCTTTCTAGTGGACTCATATGACTGTGGTCGCACTGAAATCCATACAACAAAAAATCCCACAGACCCTGGTATGACTCCAGTATTTGTGAAGCAATATCGCTTGCCTCTCGCATCCATGGAGTCCCTGACGGAAATTATCAAAAACCTTGAATTCCTGTGGGATAATTTGCCCAGTCCTCATCACCCTTAATAATCCGGTGCTGGGGATTTTAAAAACCAGCAGCCAGTGGAGACTCTGTGCTGACCTGAGGGAGCTGAACAAACGGGTCCACATGTCCCGATGGCTTCACCCCTACAATGATCAGGGGCTGGCACAGATCCAGGGATCAAGGGTATATACTGCCATTGACCTGACCAATGGGTACTGGACTGTGCCTGTCAGTAGGGAGGACCAATACAAGCTGGCCTTTACCTTTGGGGGCAGCGGTACACATGGACATGGACTCCCTTTAGATACATTAACTCCGGCAACAAATTTAACATCTTCTTGCATAAGGTCATGCCCGACCTGGGTGAAAGGGGTAACCTGGCCTATGTAGATGATGTCCTGATCAAAAACTCAACTGTGGAGGAACATATAGCAGAAATCTGTTATGTTCTGACACAGTTGAAGGTTGCCGGAGCAAAACTCTCCTTTGAAAAGGCACAATGGTGCAGAACGTGTGTTAACGTCCTGGGGCATGAGATAACCCCTGAGGGTCTCTGTACCTAGGAAAAGAAAGTGGCAGCACTCCTAAATCATAAAAGACGCCACAGCTCTGCGTGAGCTAAAGAGCCTCCTTGGACTGACATATTACAGTAGGAAGTTCATTGAGGATTACGCAGAGATCACAAGACCCCTGATCCATCTGTTGAAGGGGGGGTCAAGTGAGAATGGGGTCCAGAACAAGCCAACGCAGTAAAGCAACACAAAATAAGCCTCTCACAAGCACCTTGTCTATCTTACCCTGTCAAAAACAAGGAGTTCTTCTTGGAGACAGGGTTCTGAAATACATGCTTGACTGCAGTATTATATCAAAAGCATGACAAGGTCAATAAAGTCATCTCCTATGCAAGCAAGACTTTATCCTCTGTGGAGGAAAAATTCAACGATTGTGAGAAGGCACTCCTGGCAACGGTGTGGGCATTGAAAAATTACTGTGCGTTCATCCAGGGGGAACACATCATAGTGGAGACTCCACACCAGCATTTGCAATATCTCCAAAGTGACAAAATCCTGGCTGGAAATGTGAGTAATTCCAGAATTACTTCCTGGATTCTGTCAATGCAAGGCTTTCCTGTGGAGGTCAGATATGGCCAAAACAAGAATAGTCCCCTTGCGCAAGTTCTGGCTGACTTGCATGATTGTGCCAGAGAAAACTGTCTCGAGGACAAAAGTCTTAAAACCCAGGACAACATGGAGGCGTACCTGAATTCCCTGCACAAAGTCTATGAAGAAGACAAGTGCGAGGGAATGCCCACCGTTTATGTGGACGTTTGCTCCTACCATGTTGACAACAATGGGGAAAAGGAACTGGTGGCCGGCATGCGGATGCTTGGGTGAATGATGCCCCATAACCCTCTGCTGGGTAAAAAATCGTTCCCCATATTAGTCAGGTGGCAGAGCTGATGGCAGTTCTTCAAGCCATCCTCACTGCTGTCCAACACCACCTCCATGAACTGGTCATAATCACTGATTCAGATTATGTCCGGAACGGGTTCGTGGAGCACCTGGTAAATTGGAAAACCAGAGGCATGCTATGTGCTAACAACAAACTGCTCAAACATGGTGAACTCATCCAAAATATTGATGATCTGGTCACCTCTAGCAGGATGACCATCTAATGGAAGAATAGAGGCACCAGACAAAACTGGAAATTACCTAGCTGGTTAGCTGGCCAAAACCAGAGCCATCCAAGGGGATCTCCTCGAGATAGGGTCCATGTTGGGAGAAAACTAGGTCACTGCTATCACTATGTTCCAGACAGATGCTCTCAATGAACTCTCAACTGCCCAATGGATTAAGGAGACTTCAGGGGCTGATTTATTCACGGCACAAAAAGGGGATCTGATTATTGTTAGGTTTTATCAACACATTGAGGACCCTGAGAACTTTCCCATGATGGATACCGATTACATTGCGAAAGAGAACCTCAAGGTGTTGATGAAATGTCCAAAAATGTTCCTAATCCAAGACGGTTTGTTGGTAAGGAGATCCATATCTGGTTGTGACCAGTGGGTGGTCCCTACCTTATTCCGAAGCCTGATGCTAAGTCATGCCCATGATGCCAAGCCGGCCATCGGGGGTTTCACACTACTTTAGAAATCTTGCGAGAGGTTGCATACTGGCCACACATTGGGCAGGACCTCTGCCAATACTTGAAGGGGTGTCTTGTGTGTGCACAATTTCAGCCAACTTCACTCACACACCAAGCTCCCCATCCAGAAGAGGGGGATGACACTGCCTTGGTCAGATTTGCAAGTAGATTTCATCGTGCCCGTGATTCGCTCCTCTAGGGCAAACAAGTACATGTTAACTGTAACATGCTTGTTTACCAAATGGGTGGTTTGTCTCCAGGCCCCAAATTGCAAGGCAGAAACAGCAGCTGCCCTGATGATCAATCACATCTTCTCGTGTTTTGGCCTACCCCAAAGGATTGAGTCAGACAGAGGTAGTCACTTCACCAGCAAAGTGATGACAAAGATGTGCAAGATACGTGGGCTAAAAAGGAAACTTCACATTGCATACCACCTGTCCTCTAGTGGTGGAGTTGGAAGGTACGATAAAACCATTGTGAGCATTTAAAAAAAGGTTTGTGGCAGATTCTGGGCCAAGTTGGGGCATGCGATTACCACTTGTCCTGATGGCCATCAGATCTACACCTTCTTCTGCAACTAAGATGTCTCCATTTGAGCTGATGACTGGACGAAGGATGGTGCTCCCTCTGCATCTGCTCTATAGAACACAGGAGCAGACACTGATTAACACCTCTGCAACTCTTGAGTATATTGAGAACCAAAGAAAACACCTTCAACATGCCTTTGCGTATGCTCAGTGGAATCTAGAAAGATCTGCAGAGGGCTTGAAGGCTCAGTATGATGTAAAAACCTCCAAAAAGTAATACCAAGTAGGAGACAGGGAGACAGAGTCTACTTGTACAATTTCCAAAGGAACCAGTCCAAAGAGCACAAATGTTTGCCTAGCTGGCAGGGATCTTTTTAAATTGTAGACAAAATCTTGCCTCTCACCTACAGAATCTGCATCCCCAGAGGTGACTTGACAGAAGAGAAGTGGGTCCACATCAATCAGCTAAAGAGTTTCCACCCCAGGCACACTTTGCAACAAATAGAGGAGTCCATAGAAAACCCAGTGGGGGATACATCTGAAGCGTAGGAATTTTTCAATTGTCATGGAATGCATGCATATCCCACTGCTGTCATCCTGATTGGAGGACCGTTAGTGGGAAATTGTCATAACCAGTTTGTGTTCTCTTTTATAAATTTGTACTGGTTGCACCGTCCATGCCAAGGAGGACCTGCTCGGGGACCTGGAAGGAGAAACCCAAGGAAATTCGAAGTGTCGCTCTACACTATGAAAGGAAGATCCCAGGGAAAGCGAAGAGGTGTTGTTCCACGTTCCGACGAGAGACAACAAGAGGATCAGGTTGCACCATTCTCTGATGGAAGAGGGACTCACACCTGCCTGACCTTGCTGTGACCCAAGGAGAAATCCCACTTGCCCAACTCCCCCTCGATTTGGAAAGCCCAGGAGAAGTCAGGGGGATGTGTGGGATATATTGACCCACTCAATGGCATTGCCTCACATCACTGAGCTGCCTGTGTGCAAGAAACAGTAACCTGGCTGCGCTGGCTCCTGCGAGCACCAGGATCTCAAAACTGCTTTTGGCAACAACAACAGAAAAATGGCTGCACCATTTTGCCTCACACACTTTGGGCAAAATGGAGCAAGGGGACACACTGAAAAATAGGCCAGTGTGTTCTGAAACATATATGGGATCAAGTGAAAATGAAAGCCTGCCATTGCTGCAGAAGCCAAAAGCCCCTTCAAAATGAAACTGTTTTTACCCTTTCAAAATGCTGCTTTGATGCCAATTTCATCTGTCATTCTAAAACCACTGTGAGTAAAAAGGCCCAGTTAAAACCAACTGTCAGAGAAATCAAAAGCAACTTCATTTTCACTCGCACGGGAAACATGCATTTATTTCTTGACAAAATGTATTCAGGCGCATCAGTTCAAAGAGACTTTTTACTCTCTGAGCCAGGGCAAGGAGAACTGTATCTATACTTTATATAAGAGTCCTCCTGCAAGAAAAATGACTACAGCTGCCAAGACAGTGGCAATCTGAGGAGCTGCAAACCAAATTAAAGTAAGAAATTAAACAAGTAAGTTAAAAGCACAAAGGCTGGAGTTGCAAGCTCTCGGAAACCTGTAATGCCAGTTGCCTGCAATGAGACTCCTCCTAGGAAGGGAGATACACCCAGGACACTTAGGTGTGAAGTACTAGCTTGAAAAATGTTGAATGGGATAGAACAATGACAATTCACATGATCATCAGACATTCGTCTTAGCTCCAGGCTGTGACAATAGCAGTCCTGGGACTCTCACCTCTCAAGTGTGAAGGGCAATAAAACCTTCAATTGAGAGAGAGGCCCCCCATCCTCCAAGTGGTAATCGCATGCCCCAACTTGGCTATCCTGTCAAGAACTTCATAATAGAATGTTATTTATATCAATGCATGCTTAATGCATTACATAGCTCATGATATTTATTCCAATGATCCTTGACACTTTTTTGTCAACATTATAATAAGAATCCCTTGTACAGACTTTTCATGAAAAGGAAATGCATATGTTATGTCAACAGTGATGTCATCAATGACATTTGTGATGTCATCTTTGATGTCCTGGGTGTTAGTCTTACCAATGCACGGTGGTGGCACGAGTTATGGTTGCTTAGCTTACCATAACTAGCGAATTTCAGGGGTTTTCGGTTTTACTTGGAACCATAACGTCCCTTTAACAAAGTTATTTTACTGAATTTCATAGGTTTTTAGTAGAGCAACTTAACCATAACATCCCTTTAACAAAGTTTTTTTTTACTAAATATACATATATATAGTGTGAATTTGATAGATGTTTACTAGGATTCCCTTACTTTATATACATGTAACATAGAACATACTGAACCCCTTGCTAGTGATTTTGATGTCCGCGGACTGTGCATATGTCCACGGACGGACGTGGACAACATCAACACTACCCAAAAACTCAGGGGGTATCTTAGATTGTTCTATCATGACATATAAACACTGAACAAGTTCAAAAGCAGCACATAAATACATTATATGTAATAATAAATAAGAAGTGGAACCTATATATGTAATACATCAAACGTCCATTTAAATAGCACATGTACTAAAATGGAATACACCAAAACAAAATAGATATGCCTCCAACAAAATTGTCTTACAGAAACTGCACAGCAAGAAGCAACAGTAGACCTACACAAAAGTGACAACAAAACTTATCAGAATCTAGTAAGTAAACTTCATTGTTCTTATATATTTCTAAACTTCCTGTATTAGGTACACTAAAAGTGATATTTTCTTTTTTAACACATAAATGTCCAGTACTTTGGAATGGCTTGAAGAAAATTCCCCACGTGAAGGAATTACTGAAGACAGTGATACTAATGGTAGACACTTCTCTATATAAGCAAATTAATAATCATTACTTTATGTGAACTTAACACACTTAACAGGCCATACAAACAGTGTAAATAATATAGCAAAAGAGACATTAGAAAATGCTCTGCAGCGCATGGAACAAAAGATGGATATGCTTATGGAAAATTTCAAACATTTAAAACATTTTGTGGAGGACCACATAAAAGAGAAAATTAAATAATATTGTCCCACATGCACCTGTTCCCCCTCTCCATGTCCCAGTCAACTATCCCCAAACCCTCAGCACCTAGAAAAAACGTTATGATGAGTCTTCCATCCCTTCATCCCCTCCCATCCATCCTCTCCAAACCCCTAATTCCCCTGCATTTGTGTTAGTTTCCGCTTCCCCCTCTCTTTCATAAATTTTATATTTGTATTGCAGTATAATTTAGCGTGTTTTGAAGTGCAGCGCCACTGCATGAGATCACATTATTACTGTGCTGTGGTACAGCAGGCCATGTGTTGCCAGGGTAACATATGGACATGTATATGAAGACAGGCTATCTATTTTAAAAGCACTATATGAAGACAGGCTATCTATTTTTAAAAGCACACCATTTTTTTTCTCATTTTTTTTCTCAATACCTATTTAAAAGCACACCATTTTTTTTTCTTCACTTGAAATGCCTCACTTACAGGAGACACATTAGATACTTGATTAATTAACTTACCTAACAAATACTAACACGATTCTAACTACTTAACATTATAATGTGTTCTCCATGTGCAAAATGAGGCAGGCTGAGATTCATTTTTAAACGGGCAATTTTTCTTTGCCCTGTTCACTGTCTTTGCAGGAAGCAAAATTCGAATGCCAGGTAATCAAATACAAAAAATTATTATGTGTGTTTTAATTCAGTCCTTTGTGTCTTATTTTTTTTTTTAAAAGGCAGTTGGCGTGTCCACGGACAGCACGGGTGTCCGGAATGTCCGCAATTAACCAAAATGGCAGTGTCCTAAGGACACTATACCTGTCCGTACTGTCCGCAAGCAAAATGGAACTGTTCTTAGAACACACTCGGTGTCCGGAATGTAAGCAATTAACCATAATGAAGGTGTCCTAAGGACACTATACCTGTCCATACTGTCCGCAAGCAAGATGGAAATGTTCTTAGAACACACTTGTTCCAGAATGTCAGCAATTAACCAAAATGGAGGTGTCCTAAGGACACTATACCTGTCTGTACTGTCCGCAAGCAAAATGGAACTGTTCCTAGAACACACTCGGTGTCCGGAATGTCCGCAATTAACCAAAATGGAGGTGTCCTAAGGACACTATACCTGTCCGTACTGTCCGCAAGCAAGATGGAACTGTTCTTAAAACACACTTGGTGTCCGGAATGTCCGCAATTAACCAAAATGGAGGTGTCCTAAGGACACTATACCTGTCGTACTGTCCGAAAGCAAGATGGAACTGTTCTTAGAACACACTCAGTGTCTGGGATGTCCACAATTAACCAAACTGGAGGTGTCCTAAGGACACAATACCTGTTCGTACTGTTCATGATTATAATGGGAGTGTCCGTACTGTCCGTAGAACATCTACACAGATGCACACCACACCCATAGGTCCTACGAACATCGTGCTGGTCCATAACTGTCGGTCGCATGTGTGTCGCACTTTTAATTAGTTTGAGGACCTAAACACTGTCCGTAGAACTCCCGTGCGCATGCGCACGACTGTTCCTGCGCATTTGGTGTCCTGCGGACAGCCGTCCCATTCACAAACGTGTCCACGACATCATTATGTTACTGTAGCCACACTGAGCATGTGTACTGATTTGAGGCCACTGTCCTGGTCCCCGAACATTTTAAAAGTACGTTTTTGGACAATCCAAAGTATTTTACAGTAAAAATGTACCATTGCACATGTCCGAGACAATGTCCCTGGCGTTCTACATACTTTTTGGAACTTTGAGCCTTTTTGGGGTGTTCGATCAGTCCGCGGATAGCACGGCTGTCCGCGGAGCGTGCACCTGCACCCCTATAAAAGGCCACACCCCAGAGCTCATCCTCATTCTGTCTTTCTACTACTGCAGATTAACTTGCTTTTTTGGCTTTTGCTGCTCTTGCTGCTCTTGCTGCTTTTCCATCATCTAACCTGATGGCATCCATGGTTGCTGCTGCTCCAACTGGTGCTACTTGTTCCTCAGCACCACCCCCACCCTCTCCACCAGCACCACCTCCCCAAGGGCCTGCAGAGGGGAACAGGCATGAGGATGTAGAGGAGGAGGATGAAGAGGATGAAGAGGATGAGCTAGTGGAAGTCCCTACTACCAGCACTCACCGTGAGTCTTGGGTGTTGTGGTTGTTTACCACACTTGGTGGAGTGCCAAAAGCATGTGCGAATAAGGTCACCTGCAATCAGTGCCACATGGTGCTGAGTCATGGGAGGCCTGGTTTGTACAGCTTTTGTACGACATCAATGAAACGACACCTAAGGTCGTTCCACGGTGGGGCTATTTGCAAGGTTCTACCTTGTGATAGTTATAACCCAAAGGGCACTGAGGGTGAAGTAAGCAGGGTGAAGCCCTAACAGACTAGTATTGTAACACAATAAAGGAGGGCAACACACAACTATAGGCAGTGGGAAAATCCCATTTAATACAAGACAAAAGCGCTACAGAGCAGTGGCCAAGGAAATCCAGGGTCGGTTTGGAAGACAGCAGGATAGATGGAAAATAACTGTCTGTCCCTGTCCTAACCCTGAAATTAGGGAAAACTTTCCTTAGGAAGCGCTGATGTGCCGCTTACAAAAAAGACGACAGTAAAAGAAGTCAAAGAGAATCCATTTTTGAAGAACGATAACAACCTAAAGGTTGTTGGACTCCTGTATGTCCTCGGTCACTGTCAAACCTCACAGAGGGATATAGGCAAAAGGGTGTAAAAGTAAAGTTTACACCTTGGACTGAAAACGCATATAAACGATAACAAGTCCAGACTGTCTATTGTGGGTACACAATACTTTTACTATCCCATAGACAGATCGAGACTTCCCAGGGTGACTTCAGAATTAAAATCTAAGAAGGAGGCTCGGAAAAATGTTGCTGTACTGCTGTGATACAAGTTTTTTAATACAGCAAGTACTCCCTGGTGGGGATGAGCCAAATTTCAAATGAAGACAAATGAAGACAAACATGTAGGCCATGTGACCCTTCCAACAGAGTATTAAGTGGTAGGATGGGCATAAGGCTACAATAAAAGACATATGAGGGGTTGTTCATGGTAAAGGTAGAATGTATTTTAGTTCTCCACCATGTAACAACCACTGTCTACCGGTTTCAGTGGTGTATTTTGGGTGTAACCACTTTCATCAGGACAGTCTTCTAAAACAAGGGGGAATAATACTATGGTGATACTCTATGTTCAGTCACCGTGTTTCTGCCACAGGGTTTATACTGTACCCCGTTTTCTAGTGCCAATGCAGGGAGGCTCAGGAGGAGAACCTTTCCGGCTGCAGTTGGTGTGTACCGTATTAGTTGTGCTAGTAGACAGAGAAACAATGATAGTCCGTGTCGGAGCCACTGTTCAGAGGGATGTGATGCGCTTCTCGACTCGGACCAACAGCTGTACCCCCCGACGATCAGTACCTTGTGATAAACATAGTAGGTTGAGTTCCTCTACAACTTCATCTGTTTCCGCTCCTGTCACCACAAGAGACACTCCTGTGGGACAGCCCATCCCTCCAGCTGCCTCACAGGCCATTCATGATGCTGTTGACCCTTACCATTCGAGGGTCACAATATTGTGTATGTACTGCGACGCAGTACTCTGCAGGGGGAGAATCTTTGGAGTGCTTTCGAGACTGCGGTCAAGGAGCACAAGAAGGTCTGCCCACTACTTGAATAAGTCCCACCCTACATCTTCCTCTGTCCACCTTGTCCTTTCTTATCCCCATGGTTGGTGTCCCTTCCTAACCCTCCTTTCCCCTCCTTTCCTTGTGTCGTGTTTAAACCCCCCCCAAAAAATATTAAAGAACAAAAACCAAAAAAAAACCACTCTTTTCAGAGCCCCCTTTCACAGTTTAAAAATAGAAGTGACAAATAAATAGTGCAGGGCCCTGTCAATTTTTTTAGAAGTCCACGGACATTTCTTTTTTGGGGTGCTGCCCTATCATAGCAATTGCACTTTTCTATGGCAGGACGTGGTGGCTCTGAAAACAGACTTTTGGTGGTGTTTTTTTGTGTTTGAAAAACTTCAAATGGTCAACACCTACTGCAAAATGGATGGCTCTAATTCCAAAAAAGGTCACAATGCATTTTGTAAATTTTTCAGAAAAATTTGATTGCCAGCATAAGTAAGATGGACTCCATCTCTGCGAAAAACGTATGTGCTACGAAACATAATATTTTAATTGTGAAAAGAGGACATGGCAAAATCTTTCAAAAAGGCACAACCAGCCTTATTGACATTACGCCTCGCTTTCTCCATTTGTGGACCAAATTAAGAAGAATGTAGCCATATTTGTCTCTGCGCAATATGAGAAAGAATTACTTGGGAATTTGTAAACATGTCCATGACCTTCCCAAGTCCTTCTTTCATTGCAATTTGCAAAGAAATTCCAGACACATGTCCTAAACTGTTCCCTCCACAATTAATTATAATTATATCTGGATGATGCTGTGTCTCCAAAGTAGCACAGAGAGCTATCAAGTCCAGCCACTTCATTCCATGCACTCCATGCCAGTGCACTTCCACAAGAGAGAATCCAAGATCTGCAGCTACTCCACAGCGTTCTGCATGCACCTCCAACCAATGTATCCATGAGTCTCCCAAAATCCAGATAATCTGTTTTCTAAAACACACAGCCATAGATATCTGTTCTTCTCTCAGGAAAAAGGCTTTCTGACAAACTCTCTCCTTACACAACACACCCAGTAAACTTTATTGCCCAATCCCTTGCTCTACTCTTTCTCATTTGCATGTCTCTCCACCCCAAAATCCCTGTATGTAATACACAGTGTCCGTGGTCTACCACCATGTCCGCAGACATATCAAAAATCTGAGTGTAATGAATTTAAATTTAAATAGTGTGCCGCATTTCCCCTTTGAGGTTGGCTCTGAAAAGAGCCGTTTTGTGGAGCTTTTTGCAGATGCTTGACAGACACCTGTTATTTTGTATTTTTTTTCTTTTTTTTCACTACTTTACTCCTAAAATCTTAACATAAGCTTCTCCAACACAACCCTTACATTCCAAAACAGCAAAGCATTTCCCATAAAAGATAAAGAAATGCCATCGTCTTTAAAATAAACAGCATTACTGGAATCAATATTCACATTATTACAGAAGAACATACCAGCTCTAAGCATGAAAGCAAATATGCCTCGGTTGATTGCACACCTAGCAATGTTTTGCTGAGGACAAAAACAGACCTATTGTCCCATATTGCCCTAGGTACTAATCCAGAAAAAATAACTTTGGCATTTGGATGGACGTTAATTACTGCTTGAACCAAGTGCTCCAAATCTGCCAACAAAGTAGGGGCACTGACGTAGCCCAAATGCAAAGCACCACAGTGCAAAACTACAACATGGATACTGCTCATCCTGCCCATATCTTCACAAACTTGTACAATACCATGCACATTGCAATCAGGCACAGAGCTCCACACCACCTCCACTCCTTTAACATCAAAATTGTTTGCAACATGCCTGCATTGAGAATACTGCTGTAAACCATGCACAAACATATCTCCAACCACCAACACCCTGACTTTCTCCACCTCTGCCATCTTCGCTACACAGAGCCTCTTTCAACACAAATCCACAACATCAACACCTGATTGGCTAAACCCTACAGTCCCCTTTCCATGATGGATTTGCTGGAAAACCCCAGATGTGGCACGCCCTGTCCACGGACAGACGCGGTGTCCGCGGAGCGTGTAACTCTTAGACAGTCTTTCTACCATTTCCACTTCACTCTCTGTGCCATTCCCTCTTTGGATGCAGCTAAGCAGTCACACAACCATCCACCAATCACATCCAAGACCTCTACATCTAACTCCATCATCATAGTGCAGCACTTCAAATATACTGCTCATCACTCTGAGTACAAGTCTCATATCATTGGAAAGCACCTACTACACAAGTCTCCAATATTTCTACTTGCAGCTGCATGCATATCCACATGCATGAATACAAACTACAGGTATGCATATTTTATGCACAGTACATGCACAACTCTTATACATGCATATAAACAGGGTAACTGCAACTTAACCTGTATAACCTATAAAATGAACTTACTATTATTTTTCCCATCTGCTATACTCAACTGTCACTTCCAAACCTGTCTGCTATCTAAATTCTTTCTTTTATACACACAGCTATCTAAAAAATTATAATATTAAAAGGTGGGAGAAATAACAGTATAATTGTAGAAAAACACTTAGTAGTGTATTACAAAATTACACAGAGCCAGGATAGGTTCATGTATCTTTATACACTCACACAGATAGTCACTATCATTGAAAAGCTTCCAGCTGAAATAACACCACTGCCTGTACATCACATCCTTCTGCTTTATTACCCACACCTTCACAAATGCATACATTACATGCTTTTCTATACAGTTTCTGCCATTTACAATATAAAAATTGCAAAACAAGTATATCATTATTTCTTCTATCTCCTAACATCCAATAACACAGCCTTAAGAAACCAAGTGAGTTTCATACACTTAGTATTATACTCATTTGCAAAGCATGTTGAACAGATTGTAAGTAAAATATAAAGGCTGCACATAGTCAAAGGAAACTACATGCACACACTATGTTCAGTTATCAAACAACAATACTGCTACAAAAACATAAAAATCAATGTCTGAATTAACATCAGCGCTATAAACATACAAAATGACTAACTTCTTTCTTTTACAATTGCAGTGAAGACCACTCTCCTGAAAAGCAGCAGCATCTGAAGTACAAACAACAACTCAGAAGAATCCTGCTCATACCAAACAAAAAGAGTAAGTACAATACTACAATAATATTCTAACTGTTACTCAAACAAACTGTGGGGTTGACTCATGGAATTTGTGTGCCGAAAAACATGGATTTGTGCGCCATTTTGCCCATATATCCCCATTTGTTAAATGGGGATTTGCAGGCAGAATGGCGCACAAATCCCTGTTTTTAGGTGCACAAATTCCATAAATCAGCCCATAGAATTTTAGTATTGCAGAACAAAGAACTGTTTTAATTCTATACCATTATATTTAGTATTAGTGCTTCTCCTCACCACTAGCTTACTTTCTACTGTCATCTGAACCCCAGCATAGTAACACACAAATACAAGAATAGCCTTCCCAACTATTTGTAGCTGCCCAATGTACAATCACACACCTCCACGTACATCCTTACCATCATACTCAGACACTGATGCAAACAGCACACATACATTGCAGAACATCCCAACCCATACCTTCTTTTTTTTCAACAGACCCCAAAGAATGCCTACCAAAAAGCAAGTCCGTAGAAAGCAACGCAGAAGTAGAGCAAATGAAAATAACAGTGTCTAAATTAAGCATCCATCTCTAGCAGAATGTGTACAAAAAGTTCAAACAAAATATCTAATAGAGTCATTAAGCAAAACAAAACAAGCTTCCAGTACAAAAACTTTGCCTCCTCTTTCTAAATGTAAAACGAAACAGAAAGTGATTAACAAGAATTCAGCTACCACTACTGCTAACACTGCTCCTATAAATATTGATGTAGTGGCAAGTAACCATAACAAAAAAGTATTTTACAAAAAATTTTCCGCCACAGAGTCCTTCAGAATCTTATAAAAACAGGAGAGAAATCATGCACAACCCTTAAAACCTACCGTAGAAAATTAATCCTAGAAGCTCTCATAGACAGTGCAATCCTTCTCAAAAGGAAGTTATTTATTTTCGTGTTAAACAGAATGAAACCACTAACAAAACTAACTACTAAACTACAAAAAAGACTTCTCAATAAACGGAATGTCAACAAAAATAACTTCTTAAATATCTGTAGAGGTGAATGGAGTCACACCACGAGCACAGAACCATATTTCAATAAAGAAGCAAACAAACAAAAGCAAACAAACACAATTGCCATACATAGCAGTGGACAAGGGTATGAAACAAGAAGCGCTGTTTACAGAAATATCCTCAGAAAACTAAGTATCACCTCTCCATCCGACTGAACCAAAACGTCCAGTGTACAAATGGCCGTGCACGTCAATGTGTAACATTGGCAAAAAATCTTTCAAATCTCTATGCCAGTTCCTCAATCAATATGTAAAAGACAAAGACAAATTCAAAATGAAACTTGTTCAGGACCTATTTGCAAAAGGAACATCCATCATATCAAAATGATATCAACACATCATTGAACTATAAGAAATCGAGTCCTTAAACTGTACTATGCTAAAAGTCCAGCTTTAGCATTAGGCAATTTAAATAACAATCTTCTACATGGTACAGCCAAAGACCTACTCGAAGAAATAGAGCATATCCAGAGAAAATATTTTGGAAGTGAAAGCCACTTACAAAATGCAATAGCTTTACAACAGACTAGGAACAATTCTACAAATGGCAACCTTCTACTACACACATACAAAAAAGAAATAAATAAAATTTAAAAGTGCATCCGCTGAAGTACCAAACCATGTGTGTGTATGTTGCTGCAGAACTTTTTATAAAAGTAGAACAAAAACTGTAGACATAACATAGAAAATAGAAGACAATGATTTGAATTAGCTCTCTACCTTAGAGTAGAAAACAAATACTAAATGAATGACCCCTTAATACTTTGCAGTTACTGCACTGCAAACTTGACAACAACCAAACTCCTTCACGTGCTATCACAAATAACTTGGAACCCTTGCAACAACTCAATTTATATGAGAGAATCATAATTCAAACATCGTGTCCATTACAAGCAATAATACGCCTTCAACCAAAAACAGCAAAATTACCTCCCTCAGAATTAGTGAAAGGCATTTGTGTCAAAGTAGTTTATTTACCATTAGATATGAAAGAAAATGTACACACTCTAGGAGTGCAACGTCCAATAGAGAAATCTTTAATTGTTTTAGTAAATGGTGTACCTACAAATACAAAAGAATTTGGTAACAACTCGTAGACTTAAATAAAGTTAGACAAACTTTGCCATATCCAAAAGACATTAATGAATACTACAAAGCTATTAATATTGAAGAAAACCTGAGGGAAACCACTGAAATAATTCAAGAGTCACCGGCAACTGGTCACTTTCAACTTCTAGATCCTGCTACAGAATCCAATATTTTAAACCATTATACAATTCATCCATTACACTCTAAAAGACACCATAAATGATGCACTAGAAACATACCAAATGTGACAAACCAAAGGATCACCAATCAGCATATGGGTAAAAAGTATAGAAGCATGTGCTTTTCCTCTACTCTTTCCTACTAGGAAAAGGGGAAGGTACGATGATAGACACACTCAGATAACAGCATCAGAATACTGCTTGTTACGAATGTATACTGAAGATCCCAGATTTAGACAAAATGTGAAATACATATTCCACCTACTCTTTGAAAGTGAACTAGCAACTCTATGCTACAGAGTTGCACACACATTGAAATCATGTACCCATTTTCAAAATATGTCAGTTATGCAATTACTACAAAAGGTGCAAGAAAAAGATGAGGTTTTACAATCAAGCATTACAAATCTGTTAGCAAACATGCGTGGTACTAAAGAGTACTGGTTCTGACGTCACGGAGATGTGCATTGTATAATAAGAAACCTTGGCCAACCCACTTGGTTTGTTACATTAAGTTGTGCAGAATATGCATGGGAAGATTTACATGATTTCCTACACATATCAAACAAAAACAAAACAAACATAGATATACTAACACATGGAGTACTTTGCTCTCTAGATCCTGTTAATGTTTCAAGATATTTCCATCATCGCTTCATTGCTATGCTACATTTTATTTGTAATAAAACTGTCCCTCCCCTCAGAGAAGTACAACACTTCTTTTGGAGAAAAGAATACCATGCCAGAGGAGCACCACATATCCACATGCTTTTATAGATTAAAGATGCTGCTAAATTTGGTCAGGACATTGATGCCACTGTTTTACAGTTTATCGAAAAATATGTCACTTGTGAAATTCCTTTAGAAACAACAAATAGTGATCTTCATGCACAAATTTTACAATTTCAAAGACACAAATGTGTTAAATATTGTTGTCACAAATACAAAAACAAAGGGAAATACTACACCAAATGGTTTCCCTAGACCAGTTACAGCAAAAGGTCAAGTAAACATCTTCATGTCTTCAGTTAGACATAGTGTTAAAGGTAAATCACCTAAGAACACATATTACATAAAAAGAACAGAAGAAGCAAAATATATCAATGATTACAATGCAATCATTGCCCTCTTATGGAATATAAACATAGATGATTCAGACAATTCCACTACAGATGCACAATATGTTACAGCCTACTTAACCAAAGCAGAAAAAACAGAGCTTCAAGACCTCTGGGATGACCTATCATCGGACAAAACCCTGTCTCAGAAATTGTACAGCTTAGGCATAAAAATGCTCTCTCATAGAGAATGTGGCTGCTATGAAGCTGCAGACTGTTTAACCGGTACTGCTTTGTATGGAAAATCTGAAAATATAGTATGGCTAAGTCTTGGTCCTGCTAAATCTAAAAAAAAAAGAGTTCTCAAATCATACGACGACATAGAAACAATAGCCAAAAATTATCCCAACAGCCAAGACATTTTGAAAGACAATTTATTAGACACATACTACCGAAACAGGAGTACCACTTTGGAAACCATGTGTCTATACCACATAGCCCTAAACTTCACATACAAAAATAATATAAAACCCGATGAAAACAAAGGTAGATACAGAGTGACAAATTAGGAAGGCAGTTTAGTGAAACTTACCAAACAAAGCTTAATTAATCACATCAAATTGTCATTAAAAACTACTCAACATAAAGAACTATATTACATGTCCCTGCTACAACTTTTTAAACCATGGAGAAAAGAAGAAGAGTTACTAGATATCTATGACTCCTATGAAGATGTTTTCAAAGCAAAAGAAAGCACTATAACCGATGTAAACTTTACACAGTATAGAACAATGTTGCACAATGAACAGCAACACAAAGAAGAACTCCAGGCCCAAATAGATAAGGGCACTCCCGACGGTAGTCAACCTTCTGTAACAGGAAGACAAGAACCACTGGGACTAATAGCAAATGAGGCAGAATTCGCTATGACAGAAGTAGAAAACACCATGTGTCACTATGAAGAAGATACAGAAGACTTAACTGTACTGCAATCAAAACTGAACAGTGAGCAGCGTATCATTTTCCAAGAAGTAGTGGAAGTCCCTACTACAAAACAAATTGCACATGGTGTACAACATGAAAATAAAGAATGTACCTGCCAAAATTACAAACCTATACTACTATACATCAGTGGTCAAGCTGATTCAGGCAAAATATTCTTAATCAAAGTCATTAGCAAGTTCCTTCAACAATTGACAAACAACAGACTGTCAGCTGGTGTAACTGCCTCCCCAGGTTTAGCTGCCTACTACATAGGGGGTGTCACTTTACACGGATTAGTACTCCTTCCAGTGGAACACCAAAACAAATTAGAATATTACAAACTTTCTACAGAAGCTGCAATGGAACTACGCAGAGTTTTAAAACAAATGAAAATGCTACTAATAGATGAAGTGAGCATGGTCTCCAAACTAATGTTGGCTTTAATTCACCTCATCTAACAAGAAGTACTCAAGAACAAACTACGAAGAGCTCTTTGGAGGAAACAAATCATTGTTTTTGGAGATCTTCTTCAAATGACACCAGTGAAAGGTCAACCTATTTTTAAAACCTTAGGACACAAACTCTGCCGTAAAACTGTTGGCAGCATAGGAAATGTCAACCTTTGGCAACATTTCCAATACAGAGAATTAATAGAAAACATGTGCCAGTCTGCAGACCTCACATAGGCCAACATTTTAAAAAGTATTAGAGTTGGTGTACTACCTCAAGAAGCACAATCAATATTAAAAACTCAGCACATCCATGCACTGTATGGCCATAACTCATGTGCTACTGATGGCATGGAAAAAATAGCACACAAAAATGTCAATTGTATGTCCTTGATGCCAACTCTTGCAATCGGTTCAAAATTCAATGAAACAATGTTGAAAAAAGAAATGCAACCAATAATTGAAATTTGCTCCACAGACAAACTGGACGTACATGATATGACACTACCCATGTGTCAACAAGCCACAACAAGACTAAATTACATTAGGAAATTCTATCTCCAACGCAGCTGGTTTGGGGAAAATATTAAAATTATCTTTAAACTGTAGAGTAATGCTTAAACATAACCTTGACGTGGAGCAAGCACTAGTTAATGGAGCACTTCGTTGTTGGCTTTCAAACATACCCATGTGACGACAACATTCAGTTTGTCAATATTCTCTCTTTGACAAACTATCAGAATTTAAAAGGATAGGATGCTCAACAGCTCGATTCCTTTTTTTAAAGACATGTATGTACCCAGAGAGCAATTTTCTCTAACTCTAGCATAAACAATCACCATTCACAAATCACACGGTCTTACCCTAGATAAAGCATTGATAGAAATTGGGAACACTTTCTTTAAAGAAGGCATGAGCTACGTAGCACTATCACGCTTACGTACACTTAATGGTCTATTTCTAATCAACTTTGATGGAAGTAAAGTAAACGCTGATATTCCTTGCATTTTAGAATACAATAGACTACGTTCACTGTACACCCCCATCCAAAAACCTATCCTGTTCCACAAAAAGCAAAACGTTGTAAAAGAAAACTACTTCAAACAGAAATACAACAGGATCTCAATGCAAATCCTCCAAAGAGAGTAAAAGAAGCTAATAATTCATCAATTACTACAACCAAAGAAGAATCTACTACTCAAAGTAACTCAGGTACTTCATCAAAGAAGCAACACACACTCTGAAGTAATGACTTGGACACAGAACTATCTGGTCCATTCAAATTTTCAAATATAACTGGTGTAAATTGCTACGCGAATGTAGCAATAAATATTCTATTCCAATTGCAACCAATTGTTGACAACATTTACTTACACAATACAGACCAGTTGTATTTGAAAATGTTAGTCCTTCATAGAAATGCAAGCAACAATCCTGACAACACATACAGTGTTCATGGAATAAGACAACAATTGGACTACTGTGCTGGAATGGTGAAATTCACAATAAACTCACAAGAAGATCCACAAGAATATCTAATGTACTTACTAGAAGTACTGGAAAACAGAAACATACCTATGAATGAAATCTTCCAGATTTCATACAGGTGGAAACATACATGCACTCTCTGCAACAATGTGGCACAGGAACAAATCCCTAATGAACGTTTCGTGTATGTATCTATACCTAACTGTGAATCAATTCCATTTCAGCAATTTGTACAAAATGCAAACCATGGCAATTCAGATAATCGCGCCACCTTACAAATACAAACACATGGTAAATACATAATACTAATGCTTCTACGTTACAATGCAGATGGTACCAAAAACAAATGCAAGCTAACTGGATTCACACATGATCAAGTATCTCTTGGTAAGAAAACCTTCACAACAATAGGTATAATCTACCACACCGGAGCCACAACCAATGCAGGCCACTACACTGCATATATAAAAAAGAATTGTGGATGGTTCGAATGTAATGATAGTACGATTACTCTAAAGCAGAGATTACTAGCAAATCTTATAAACGCCTATTTAATATTCTTAAAAACAAAATGTAATAACTAATCTGTGCATAAACATTAATGAAATTTCAATTAGAAAACTATAAACAGTTAGAATATGCCAACAGGTATCTAACTGCCCCAAGATTCTGCAACAACCAAACAGATAAATCACTACCACTAAATTATAAGAAGAAATAAACAGTTTGAATATGTCAACAGGTATCTAACTGCCCCAGAAATCTGCAACAACCCAACAGATAGATAAGTAACTTGAAAATATAAATAAGAAACTATAACCAGTTAGAATACGGCAACAGGTATCTAACTGCCCCAAGATTCTGCAATAACCAAACAGATAAATCAATACCACTAAAATATAAGAAGAAATAAACAGTTAGAATACGTCAACAGGTATCTAACTGCCCCAAACATCTGCAACAACCCAACAGATTGATGAGTAACTTGAAAATATAAATAAAAAACTATAGCCAGTTAGAATACGCCAACAGGTATCTAACTGCCCCAAGATTCTGCAACAACCAAACAGATGAATCAATACCACTAAAATATAAGAAGAAATAAACAGAATACGCCAAGAGGTAACTGCCCCAAAAAATCTGCAACAAACCAACAGATAGAACATTAGCCAGAAACAACAAATAGACACTGAAAACAAAGAAAGAAATGTAGTGTCCCATAACAAAAAAAGTTTTTTTTAATCCAGCATGGATTTTTTTTCCCACAGACCCAATGATTAAAGAAACAAACACAGAAACTGAGCAAATTGCACAGTACACTGGTTTGTAATCTACTAAAAATGAGGGTCGAAATAATGCAGAAATGTCTATTATGCAATGCAATAACTCATTATGAACTACCTACACTAACATGATCTTTTCTTTTATCACAGAAATTGAAAATGAATATCTGCTCCAGTTACCCAAGTCATGAAACAAATATATCCAATCACAAAAAGTCAAACAGTAAGTATATCATAATTGAACTCACAAATACTGCTCCATAACACAACCATTGAAGCAAACATCTAACCATATACCACAATCCAAAATGCTTACTTCCATGGATATGTTTTACTGCAGTGCTTGTTACCACACTCTACAATCTTAATTGCATTACATAGCCAAAACTTCACATACAAACTATACAAATCAAGCAATACCCAAACTGTAGATTTGTGGATAGTTGATGGATGTTTGATTCTATGGGTGTGTTATGCTGCGTGGGTTGTGACCAGGGCCTAGAGTCTTGGGTGCATGGCCTACAGCCTACGGCCTTTGGCCATGCACCCAAGACTCTAGGCCCTGGCCACAACCACCGCAGCATAACACACCTATAGAATTAAACATTTTAACTGTGCTATATTGGCTACTTACACAGGATATTAATTAAAATCAACACTTTACTAACAACCCAAAACCAATATTATAGTAAAGTAAAATAGCCAGAAGTGCATTTTTTATGTCCGCGGAGAGCCGCGCTCACCGAGGACATGACAAACACATCAGGGTCACCTGCCACCTAAACAAATACAGCATTTGACCCATCTCTTACTCCCCCACCTTCCCCAAGCAATCTTACACACCAACACACTCCCCAAAGTTGTATTTTTTCCCCTTTCATCACCATGCTGTCCGCGGATCCAAAATGGAGGACTCATTAAAACAATACGATGCACCTCACGCTTCAACCGAGCCAATCAGCGAACACGTCGCATGTCCGCAGACATGACACAAGCTGATTAGCCAATCGGTGTCCTTTCCGCAGAGCGAACAGGGAAATGCGTCCGCGGAGCGGTCATAGATATCACACATTTTTTTAGACCTACTTTTTGGTTGTTTTAAAAAAAACTACTGGACGGATTTCCACCAAATTTACAAAAGCACGCTTTCGGGAACCAAGCCACTACTCATGCTGCAAATTTGGTGCAAATCCGTTCATCGGTTTGAGCTGTAGGCGTGAGCACATTTTTTTCCCCATTCACTCTATGGGAACAAAATACATTTTTGGACCCCCCTTATAACTTTGTCCCCCCTGCACCAAACCTCACTAAACTTTGCAAAATAATTTAAAGTGGGCCATATACATTTTTTGCAAGGTTAGGTGAGGATTCGTCCAGGGAGAGCGAAGTTATAAGCCACCCCAAAAGAGTTCTTCCTATGGGATTAGCAATTTAACCATAACTACACGGCCACTACCGTGGGCCGTGTAATTATAAAATAAGCATTTCATTTGTGCGCTGGATACTAGGCTGAGACCAGGGTGTATCGCCTGACTGAAATCCTTAACAATGGATAGGGACAGTAGAACATGATATAGGAGGAAGTGCTATATTTTAGGATGAATGGGGGAGGGATAAATGTTGTGGGGTTGTCATAGAAAGGTATGGGCAATAGGGAAGGAACATGGGAATGAAAATCAGATATAACAAAGAAAGATAGCGGCAGACCTACTAGGACTTGTGAGTATTCAGAATGTGCAAGTGCAGTGAGAGGGAAGGGATGAGAGAGTGGGTGTTAAGGGCTAGGTGAATCAAGAGGGAAGTGCTAGGGAGTGAGCAGCTGTAAGTGTCTAGGGGAGTGGTCAGCCACCAATTAATAAGTGCAGGCCTGTTTTGGCATAAGCCAGTGGGTACCAAGGCAAAGTGCTGGGAGGGTTGGAGGCTGTAGGCAATTGAGTGTGGGAGGCCAGGGCCATAGTGGACATATAAGGGCAGTGGTCACCAATCTCAGCAATGGTGGGAATTAGCAGAGTAGGGAGGGAGGGAGAGAGGAGGTGAAAATGAAAGTCTTGAGTAGCTTCCAGAATTTGAGGAGATCCATCTCAAGACAAAGAGGAAGGTGGAGGCCATTCCATATGAGGGAGCCTGCTGAGGAAAGAGATTGGCCACCAGCTCCCTGTTTAGCGAAGTGCTTAACACATAGAGAGTTGGTGCTGGAGGAAGGTAAAGATCTGGGAGGAGAGTATTTAGTGAGTACAAGTTGTGGATAGCGTGGTCCCTGGCCCCAGACAGTCTTGTTAATGATGCAGAGGCTTTTGAATTTGATCCTTGCAGCAACCGGGGGCTAGTTGAGAGTTTTTAGAGCTGGGGAGATGCGGTCCCTAGCCTTGTAGCCAAGGATAAGTCTTGCTGCTATATTCTGGATTAGCTGGGGGGTCATAGAGAATAAGAGGGTGGATTAAGGAAACTGCTATTGCAGTAGTCTAACCTAGAGAGGACCAGAGCTCTAGAGACATTGAGCTTCTGGGGAAAGTAAGGAAAGGAAGAATTCCTTTGAGGAGGTTGAGTTGAAAGTGAAACTTCTTGGCAAGGTCCTGTATGTGAGGGATGAAGAAAGAAGAGGAGTCTAAGATGACTCCAAGGTTTCTGGTTTCAGGTGAGGGAGAAGGAGAAGAGCCCATAGGAAATGGCCTGAGTGAGGGAGAGAAAGAGGGAGCAGGAGTCCCAATAGGAAAGATCACAGTCTTGCTGGCTTTGAGGCAGAGATCACTAGAGGTACACCGGAACTGGATGGCAGGCAGTCAGGAATGATGGAGGGTGTAAGAAGAGGACCAGACGGAGGTTTGGAGAAAAGTTTTGGGGCATCTGCATGGCACTGGAAGTTTGGGGAGAAGGTGGAAATGAGGTGTGTAAGCAAAGCAAGGTAGTCAAGGAGACAGGGAGAAAGGTTGGAGCCCTGGGGGATGCTGCAGGTGGAGAAAGATGTGGGGTAGGAGAAAGAGCCCAGAATATCCTGGGATGGACAGTCACTAAGCAAGGAGGTCAGCCAGTCCAGTGCCTGTTCAGAGATACATAGGGTATCGTGGAGCCAATTTATGAGGATGGTATGGTTGACCATATCAAATAAGAGGAGAGATCAAGTAAAATGAGAACAGCTGGAGATTTGGAATCCCGATATGCAAGCAGTTCCTCGTGGATGTTCAGAAGAGCAGTTTCCATGCCTCTGGATGCTTGGAATCCAGATTGATGGTCATGGAGGCAACCAACAAGTTCAGTGTGCTGGGTCAGTTGGCGGAAGACCAGCTTCCCCAAGAGTTTCCCAAGGAAGGGGGTGATAGATATGGGTTTTAGTTGGCTGGACAAGACATGTATGCGGAAGGTTTTCTCAGGATTGGGCGCTCAAAGGAGTGCTTGAGGGAGGAGGGGAAAGATCTAGTAGCAAAAGAGTGGTTGCAGAAATCAGTGGATGCAGGGGCAAGGGAACCAATATTGTCCTTAATGGTTCTGGAGGAGCAGGGGGAAACCTGTTTGGAGGAGACCTTTGTGGAGCGGACAACTCTGGTGACCTCATCGGGTGTGATAGGAGAGAAGGAGGTGAGAAAGGCAGAGGGATGATGGGAAGCCATAAGAGGCAAGGGAAGGGGGAAATTGAGGGGAGAGGGACACAAAGGTGCTCAGGATGTCCTGAGTTTTTTTGCAGTGAAGTGTGTGGCCAGTGCATTGCAAAGGGCCTTGGAGGAAAGAGGTGATGAGGAGACTGTGGAGGGGTTGTCTTGTTCCCTGCAGATTTTAAAGAGTTCAGACATGTTGTTGGATGCACCAGAGACGTGAGCTTGGATGTGGGCCCTTTTCTTGGAGCAGACAGAGTCTGTATTGCCTTTGGAGCAAGCGACAGGCCAGTTTGTCAGAGGGTGAGGCTGAGGTCTGCCACGTCAACTCTACTACTCTGCCCTTGCACTTCAGGGCTGCACATTTGGAGTCGTACCTGGTGTTACACTTAGAGGCATGTTTCAGATGGATCCTAATGACTGGGGCAAGAAGGTCAAGGGTATTAGTAATGGCAAGATGGAGGTTGCTGAGAGCAGAGTCAGTGGTAGAGTCTGTAGTGGGGACAGACGGGGGGGATGAAGGTAGATGTGAAGGCAGCAGCAAACACTTGTTTCATCAGAAGGATGTTTGTGATGAGGTTGACATGGCTGGGGGAGGCACAGTTAGAGGGCCGAGAGGACCCAGTTGAGAGGAGAGAATGGTCTAACCTGGAGAGTGGGGTGGTGAATGGGGAGGAGAGCAGAAGATCGGTGTGGATGAAGACATCAAGAGTGTGTCCAGCTGAGTGGGTAGGACCAGGAGGGAGAATGGAGAGGGTGAGTGAGGCGCAGAGGTCATGGAAGAGAGTGGATGTTGTGATTGATGTGATAAACTGGATGTTAAAATAGCTCATGAAAAGGAGTTTATTGGTGGTTGCGAGGAGAGAGAAGCAGAAATCAGCCCATTCAGAGTTGAACAGCATGGTAGAGCCAGGTGGCCTGTAGATGGTGGCAATGGTCAGAGAGGAGGTGGGAGAGATGACCAACTTGCAAATAAGGCTCTTGAAGGAAGAGTAAGGCTGGGTTGGTATGTGGGAAGAAGGGACCCACTATGGGAAGAGCAAACCCACCGCCTGCACGGTTAGGGCGTGACTTTGAGATTATCTTATAGCCATCGGGGAGAAGGGAGTAAAAAGCAGTGACTGATCTGGCCTTGGACCACGTCTCAGTAAGAGCAAGGATATTGAGGTCAAGGTCTACAAGACGGACGCAGATGTTGGCAGAGTGTTTGATGGCTGAACGAGCATGAAGTGTGGCTAGATGCAAGAGGTCTCCACCTTCAAAGGGTTTCCAACGAAGCGTACAGAGTCGTGGTACACCAGTCAGAGGGGGGGAAGAGAGAGTGGAAGAAGGAGTAGGAGGACTTGGGAGGAAGTTAATGAGGGATGACAGGTGCTGGTCAAAGATGAGGAGGTTGGGCTGAGGACCCTGAACAAAGACAGTGCCAGTGTTATAGACATTAATCATAGGACTGGATGATGAGAAGCCCGCCAAGAGGAATTCCCATTTAGTGCCACCATAAGTGCCTCTGGTGCTATTGTTATGAGCTTGTTGTTGCTCTCAGCCCAGTTGAAACCCCTTTTAGAGGTAGAAAGACTTTTTGAAGATGACAGTTGTGGGGTCAGAGGTAAGCTAAGCTGTCTGTACATCAATCCTGGATGCTTCTTGTAGGTCCCCTGGCCTCTGCGGCAGTCTCGGGCAAATGGAATGAGTGCCTCTGGTGCTGCTGTTATGAGCTCCGTGTTGCACTCAGCCCAGTTGAAGTGCTTATTGGATGTCCAATGACCTTTCAAAGATGTTGATGTTGGGATCCTAGGTCATGAGAGCAATCCGTAGATCAATTATGGATGATTCTTGTAGATTCCATGACCTCAACATGCAACCTCAGGCAGATGGAATGAGTGCCTCTGGTGCTGTTATTATGAGCTCTGTGTTGCTCTCAGCCCAGTTGAAGCCCCTTTTAGAGGTGGTAATACCTTTTAAAGATGGTGGTTTTGGGGCTCACAGATCACATGAGTAGCCCATATATTGATCCTAGATGCTTCTTGTGGGTCCCATGACCTGTGCAGGCAGTTAGGCAGATGGAATGAGTACCTCTGGTGCTGTTGTTATGAGCTCTGTGTTGCTCTCCGCCCGGTTGAAGCCCCTTTTGGAGGTGGAAAGACGTTCCATTCTCTGTGACTTGCAGAATATGCTTGAGAACAAAGAATACCTTCCACTGGTCAATAAAAGATTAGGTTGATTTGCCCACATGAGTTGAGTGTCAATTATGCAGCCTGCTTGATAAATGTGGGCCCCTTACATACCAAGAAACCTTCTTATGTAAAATAGCACGCACCTTTTGTGAAACAAAACATTTAGACCATTAGCTGTTTCTACCATGTTGGCATTGTCTTACGATACAATTGCCTTCAGAACTGGGCTGGAAATGCGACCCCACGCCCATCTGCAAGAAGCAACACATGGCATTGCTTTCCTAAATATGAGAGTTCATGCTGTCCTTTTTTTATTGATTTGCCATTCTCAGCTGGGTCTTGAAGATATTGCACTACACTTGGTTCAAAATCAAATGCTTGCTTCCAGAAGCTCTACTAAAACAAACAACTTAAAGGCTGCATACTTGTCAACGTTCCTTTTAAACTAAAACCAAAATTGCGCGATGATTCCTTTTTGAATTATCAGTCTGGCGTGTGTCCCTATGTAAATCCTGGAGGTGTGAGATTCACTTTACACCATTGCATAATTGAGGCACTTCTACCTCACACATTGTTTCAGAGATGCAAAGATTTACTGAACTTTGACCAAATTAAGCGTATGTCATATGTCCCTATATATATATATATATAACCGCTACACATCAGGAGTCGACTCTTCTTTATGCTGAGTGGGATAATGCCTTGTTGACCTGCAAACTCAACGCCTCCAGGCCTGGCCTTCTGCTTGTTTAGAGCTGCCTGTGAATACTTCATTATTTTTCACCATCAAGGCAAGTGCTCTTTCGAGAGATATAAAACAATACACTAACATGAGAATAGCACAACTAAAGCACACATGACACTTTCTACAGTACCCCCTACATTTGCCTCTTACAAATGATGCCTGCTACCAGTGATTGGCAAACTAGTTTTGGGGGAAAATAACTACCTGAATTTTGGGTGTGTCAGGGTGCCAAAGGCTTTTGGTTAAATTTTTCTGAAAAGATTTGAGGTCACCGAAGGGGCAAAAAAAGGTACATATAAATGTATTTTGTTTAACATTTTGGTATTGTTTTCATTTAATCTATGTGATCATACAGACTCACAGGGTAATTCATAGAATTTCGCACAAAAGTGGCGCATGCGGCTGGCGCACAGTGTCCCCGTGCGATACACTGCGCCATCCGCGTGCGATAAAATCCATTTCATTGCACAGCGTATTCATGGATTTTAGCCTCCAAAATCAGCCGTGGCGCAGAGTGACCCTCCACCAGGCCCCCACACATGTCTCCCAGCACCCCCACCCCCCAACATCCAGGGGCACCCTCCACCAGGCCCCCACTCATGTTCAACTCATGTCCCCCTGCACCCCCACCCCCCAGCAGTGCAGGGCACCCTCCACCAGGCCCACACTCATGTCTCCCAGCACCCCCACCCCCCAGCAGTGCAGGGCACCCTCCACCATGCCCCCACACATGTCTCCCAGCACCCCCACCCCCCAGCATCCAGGGGCACCCTCCACCAGGCCCCCAACATGTCTCCCAGCACCCCCACCCCCCAGCAGTGCAGGGCATCCTCCACCAGGCCCCCACTCATGTCCAACTCATGTCCCCCTGCACCCCCACCCCCCAGCACTGTGGGGCACCTGCCAGCAGGCCCCCACTCATGTCTCACTCATGTCCCCCTGCACCCCCACCCCCCAGCATTGCGGGGCACCTGCCAGCAGGCCCCCACTCATGTCCCACTCATATCTCCCAGCACCCCCACCCCCCAGCAGTCAGGGGCACCCTCCACCAGGCCCCCACACATGTCTCCCAGCACCCCAGCCCCCAGCAGTGCAGTGCACCCTCCACCAGGCCCCCACACATGTCTCCCAGCACCCCCACGCCCCAGTATCCAGGGGCCCCCTCCACCAGGCCCCCACACATGTCTCCCAGAACCCCCACCCTCCAGCATCCAGAGGCACCCTCCACCAGGCCCCCACTCATGTTCAACTCATGTCCTCCAGCACCCCCACCCCCCAGCAGTGCAGGGCACCCTCCACCAGGCCCCCACACATGTCTCCCAGCACCCCCACCCCCCAGCAGTGAAGGGCACCCTCCACCATGCCCCCACACATGTCTCCCAGCACCCCCACCCCCCAGTATCCAGGGGCACCCTCCACCAGGCCCCCACACATGTCTCCCAGCACCCCCACCCCCCAGCAGTGCAGGGAACCCTCCACCAGGCCCCCACTCATGTCCAACTCATGTCCCCCTGCACCCCCACCCCCCAGCATTGCGGGGCACCTGCCAGCAGGCCCCCACTCATGTCCCACTCATGTCCCCCTGCACCCCCACCCCGCAGCATTGCGGGGCACCTGCCAGCAGGCCCCCACTCATGTCCCACTCATGTCCCCCTGCACCCCCACCCCCCAGCATTGTGGGGCACCTGCCAGCAGGCCCCCATATATGTCCCCCCAACACCTCATTACGATTCATAACCATGGCCCCCATGCCCCCTCAATACACTGCCCACGCCACCCCAGTCCGAACACACCACCAGGTATGACATCCACCACACAAAGAAATCACCAGCACATGATGCATCCCAAATGGCTAGTCTGCACATCAACATATATCCGTCAAACCCACACAATGACAGCATGTGAATGAAAAAACACACATTGCGACATGCATGAAACCGAAGAGAGAATACCACACATTGATGTACCAAATGATAATGTATTAAACAGAAAAACAAGGCAATGAAATGGAACAGAAGAAAATGGAAATAAAAAAAGAAATCCAGCATGTCCAATAAATGAAAAAGATGCATGAAATACAAATGAAAAGCAATCCAAAAGCAAGTCTCCAAAGTGTCAGTCTGAGAAAATAAATCCAAGGTGCAAAAATAATAAAAAAACATTGATCCATGGGAAAAAAAAAATCAACAATCCAAATCCATTGTCAAACTATGTACAAAGTGAACATCCAGGGTCCATGTGCCCAATCCTTTAAATGAAACGTATAAAATAAAATCCTACCTAATGAAAAAATATATACAAGAAGTTGGGGCATTGTCCAAGCGCCCCAAAACAAAACAAAACCGAAAGGAAACTTAACACTAAAGAACTATTTACAAGGGCAGCGGGCTAGTCCGACGGCTCACTTCTGGATGTTCCGGGCCAGGGCATCATCGAACTCCTGCTCAATGTCCCGGAGGCGGTCCTCTTCCATAGCCCCGAGGGTCTGCAGGGGTGACATGTTCTCCTCCAACTCCCTGCGGATTGCCTCGAGGCACTCGGCCCGCCTCGGGGCCCTCCGCATGGAGTTCTCCGCCCTGACCATCATGAGCCGTGCCTCTTCCGCCCGCTGCCGCTCCGCATCTATGGCATGGCCCAACCGCTGCCACACGGAAGACACTTCCCGTCCTGGGTCCTCCTGCCCTCCGGCCGATGCCTGCCCCTCCGATGTCGAAGCCCCCGAGCCATCATGGCTCCCACCTCGTTGCTGCTGCTGCTGTGCCTGTGCCCGTGCCCTGGCTCCTGCTGCCTGCACATCCTCCACCGGCTGGGGTGCAGTCGTTGATGTGGCCACCCCTGCTGGACGTCCGACTCCCGACTGTGGCAGGGATGTGTCCTCCACCAGCCTGGCGGCATCGTCAGAGGTAGCTCCACAGGGCACCCAGGTGACAAATGGGTGGAAAGATGGCACGGAGGACGACTGGCACATAGGGTGTTCAGTTGAGGAGGGGGTCGGAACAAGCTCCAGCAAACGGAGGAATCCGGCCTAGGTGACCTGTCCCAGTAGGCCGATGCGGTCAACGAGCCATTCGAGATGACGTGCAGTCTCCCCATGAAAAGACTGCAGGTCACCTCGCATGGCCCGTTGATGCAACGCCACACCAGTCAGGACAGGCTCAACCCATACCTGGATAGCCACGTCCGCAGGCAGAGGAAGGCCAGTTGTTGTAAGCTCATCCCCTGCCTGAAAACGGGTCTGGACGTAGGCATCCCTGCTGGTGCAAGATGATGCAGTGACAGGATCAGGGACAGGATTGCACACAGGCACCTGCGCGGTGGCCTGTGTTGCCTCCTGTCCCTGGTCCTGCACTGCACCGCTAGCACGAGTGGAATCCCCACTTCCAGACCCCGTCTCTGTCGCTTGCACAGCCTCCTCCTCCACCAAACCCCCCACCAACTTGGATGACTCCCTGCCATCTTCCCCCGTTGGGCCCTGTGGGGTCCCAGCTGCCCCTTTTGCTGCTGAGGAGTCCAACTCCGACCTCCGCCTCTTGGACCTCCCCCCGGCAGCTGTGGCCTGGGACGCGGCACCGGACTCCTCACTCCCCGACAAGATGACAACCTGGGAGGGGAGCCGGCCCTTGCGTCTCCAGCTGGCGGTGCAATCCCTGCCGCTGTGCTACACAGCACCTTCTCCGCCCTCTTCATCAGTTGATGCTGCAGACAGGGAAAAATAAAACACAGGCATCAGGGCACTGTAAAATGAACACATACACACATGACAGTGTACATGAGTGGCATTGGCAAACCTCAGACATGGCATCACAATCGCCAACACACATGTCATTTCAACTCGCACACATGAGCCATACCACAGCCATATTGCAACAGCCGGCACCATCCATTCACATACGACAGCATGAGCAGGCAAAGGTGAGCTAGACATCACATGCAACACAGGGAGTGCACTACACATGCACACACACCACCACACTTGCATGCATGTGTACACCTCTGCCAACTGTTGCAGTGTTGAGATCGGCATCCATGTCACATCTGCCAATCAGTCTTCCACATCCCCGTGTCACATGCATCCATGTTGCATCACTGTTGCCCCCTTGTCAAATACACACACATGCACATGTACACAGTGCAGATACATGTAGCTGAAACCAACATCCATGTGTGATATCAATGACATGCCTACTTACATACACGTTCATTCAAACATGTGTGCCCACACATCTGCATTTGGCATGCAAGCCTACACACACAAGCACCATCCATGTCTCACACATGAGAGCCCTCTCATGTGTTAGCCTCACGGCCCTGTACATCCCCCCCCAATTGGCCCCATTAAAACACATGTGCAACCTGCACACTACATGCACACGACCACACGCACACCTTACAATCAGGATGCATGTACACTTACCGCTCGACTCCAGATGGGTCTGCCTCACAAGGACCTGGACGTGGAGCGCTGGGGATATGCGTTCCAGGACCCTCATTTGATCTTCCGACAAGTGGCCCCGGCGCCCCTTAGCATCCGCTGCCTTCAAGAGGCGCCGGGCCTTGTTGAGGGTCCTGGACCTGAAGTCATCCCAGCGCTTCTTGACATAATGGAATAGTCGGACTGCCACCCCCTCCGCGTTGATGGCAGTCACGATGTCCGTCCAGATCCGAGTCCGTCCTTCCTTGTCGGCGCGCAAACTTCCGAAGAGGGCATCATACTGCCCCAGGACTTGCTCCACCAGGACACCGACTTCGGTGGCAGTGAAGCTGGTGCCCCTCTGCCTCTCTGGCCGGGGGTTGCCAGTGGTGCCAGATGTTGCAGTGCCCGACATGACAACCCCAGAGGCAGGAGTGGGTGGGCAACTGGGTCCTGGGGCTGGTCTATGGAGCGATGGAATCCCAGTCGGGAGTCTTCCGTTCCAGCAGGGGTGGTCACAGCAACAGCACCCCTGGCTGATGTGCAGGCAGCAAATGGCAGGGCACGTGGGCCGTAGGCAATCAGGCAGCAGCAGATGGCAGGTGGGAGCGTGCTTGGGGCTCTGGGGGGCAGTAATTCGGCCTTCTGGGCAGGAGCGTGGTCTTCCGTGTGCTTAAGCGTGGCCAGCTTGATACGGAGTGATTTGGCACATGAAAATCCAGCACGTCTGCGTGTAATTCGAGGAAAGGGCCTTAGCGCGTAAGCGCGTCAGCACACGTACACAAATTCATTGGCCCAAAGGCCCCCAGCGTGTAGGCGCATCTATGAGGTTAGCGCACGTGCGTTTTCCATGGCGCGTAGAAAAAATAAGCACGTCAGAGTGTCATAGCGTGTAATTGGTGGAAAGGGCCTCAGCGCGTATGCGCGTCTGTGACGTGCGTGCGCGGGCGTTTCCCTGTACACGGGTGCATGTTACACGTCCAATGACTGCACGTCAGAGTGTCAGCTCGTGTGATTGGAGGATGGGGCCTTAGCGCGTACAGGCGGAAGTGACGCTGGACGTGTGGGCATCTTTAAAAGGTACGTGTAGAACGCCATTTCCTTGTACGTGCTTTTCGTGGAGAGTGAGTGGGTGAAATCTGTACTCCTTGTCGGTTCACACGTGATTTACATCACGTCGTTCCAAGTTCGTACTCCCTGTTACCTCTGACAGCTTTTTCTCTTCTTGTCTTTTTCCTGGGCCTGTTTCCTCAAACAGCGTTCACTTCTCCTGTTGTCCTGTCTCCTCAGACAGCGTACAGTTCTTCTTTTGGTGGGGGTGTTGCCAACGCGCACACGCGCGTATTTTTCACGCGATATTTCCTGGCAGACGGTGAGTCGCGCACGTATTTGACATCTGTGCTTGCCCCGTGTGTTGCCTACCCCTTCAGAGGTCAGTCTAGGCTGCGTGTGACACGCATACGTTCATTTTTGTGTTTCTGGGTGCCACAGCGTAGTGCCAGGATTTTTTTTCCACGCACGTGATCTAGGAGGGGTTGCGTGCACATTATCTCCCTTTTTCGGGGTGCCTGTGCATTGCGTGACCCGTCATCTTCCCCCAGGGGTCACATACATCCTTGCTAGAGCACTAGGGTACGAATTCCATCTAGTACCCCACCCCTTTAACCCCCAATTGCCTAGGACAATAGTTTACTGCAACTCCCATACGCACAACAACATCAGTGCCATGGTTGGGAGGCGAGCACGCGGTAAGGGTGGCAAAGGTGGGCGAGGGTTGGTGTCAACAGCCCACGTGGATCAGGGGCAGCAGTAGGCAGTAGGCAGGGTGGGGAGGCTGCAGGGGCAGCTGCGGCTCCATCCACCCCAGCTCTGAGTGTCCCAGCCAGGACAGTGTTGGTCCTAGTCCATCCTGCTGACGTTCCCCCTGACTACATCACACTTCAGCTAATGCCTGCACCAGGTCCCATGCTGAGTGTTCATTCCCACACTCCTAGTCCACAGTCCACCGGGGCTGCTGCCCCTAGTGTTCAGAGCGGCGTAGGACACTCAGTATCACCACCACCTTCCAAGCGGAAGAGGAAGAGTGCTCGTCCAGTACAGGCTGATGCCCCAGACACGGCTACATAGTCCGGCCCACCAAGGAAGCCCAGCTTCAATCAGGTCGAACTTGATGCACTTGTGGAGTATGTGTCCGCACATGACAGCGAAATGGTGATTACTGCAGGATGCAATACCACACCTGCACAACGTCAGGTACACTGGCAGACCATTGCGGAACTCATAAGTGCCCTTGGATTCATGAGGCGCACAGCTAATGATTGCTACAAGCGCTGGAATGACATTAAGCGCAGGGCAAAGAAAAAGGTGGCCTCAAGTCATGCCGCAACTCTACTGACTGGAGGTGGGTCTCCGGCAGAGGACATAGAACTCACTCCACATGAGTATGTTGCTGGGACCTACGTCACGGAGGAACAGATCCAAGGCGTGGGAGACCTGCCAGATTACGAGGCATTGTCCGGTGAGTGCCAGGTGAGGGGGTGTGTGCCTGAGTGGTTTGGGTCACCCATGTGCTTCATCCAATACATTCTGCGCACCAGGATTTTGGTGTTGCAGTATCCCTTCTGGCAACAGTAGACATTCAGCCCAACCTCACGCCAGTTGCCCTTGAATTGTCATCTTGCCACAACATAGTTGCAGGTTATTCTGTGTTCATTCAGGCTGATTGTCTGCATTCCACCACTTTCACTAGGCATTTCTCAGTCCTATTGTCACATGTGTGACATGGCTAGGGTACATGCCATCTGTGTGATGGCATGTGTCATGTATGTGTATTGGACATGCCAATCACAGGCCAATGTGTGATGGCACTGCTAGGCAGCATGCAGCAAATGTGTTGGTCTTCCATCTTGGTGTCATCAATGTGTGCCATTTGCCTCCCCTTCATACGCAGTGACAGTGCATGCATGGGAGGGTTATAGTCATGTGGTACAGGTGTCAATGAAGTATTGTTTCTGTTGCTTCTCAGCCCGAATTGTGTTCCATGGTGCTAATGCCTGTTCCCATTTCTTTTCTTTCATGTCTTTGCAGGGGATGACGCACTTGATACTGCTGGGGTTGTGGAGATGGTGCAGACCCAGGAGGGCTCTCAGGCCTGACCGGGCACCAGTGAGGGACGTGGTGTGGTGGTGGGTGAGAACCCACACTTGCTGCAGGCCGTCATCTCAAGGGGTGGCTCTGGATGCACCTCCCCCGAGCTCTATTCAGGTGTCGATTTGGATGATGAGACCTATGTGCCGTCGCAGGTAAGTGTTTCTGGGAGGGATTCTGTACTGTCCAACCCACCTGCACCAGGGGTAGAACCCTCAATGGGGATGTCAGTGTTGGTAGGTCCGCCTTTGGTGGTTACGAATGCAGGGTCACACTCCGCTACATCTGATCCTGTTCCTGGGCCAGCAGATCAGAGGGGGAATGCAGTCCTGCAGCCTCAGGCAGTGCCGGCACAGCAAGGCACAGTTCGCCTTGCCCCAGGCCGTACACCACCTGGCAATACCGCATGGGAGCAATCCATATACGGTATGGCAAACCAACAGGCAGCATCAACTGAGATGATGGCTCAGGCCATGGATAGGGTGGCCACTTCCATTGTCCCCCAAGAAAGGCTAATTGAACAACTACAGCAGGCAACAGACTCCATTAGTCAGTCACACAGGGAGGACATGTTGGCATCCAACAGGGACAGGCGGGCGGCACTGGAGACTCTGCGGGAAGCCATTTCTATTGAGTCCCAGGGCCACAGGGAAGCCCTGAGGGTGGAACTCCGTCAGCTCATGGCAACTCTGGTTGAGCTTGAGGCTTCAGCTAACACGAGGACAGAACAGCAGCTGGAGCGGCTCACACGTACGCTCTCAGCTGAGATGCAGGCAACTAGGGCGGAGGTCCGGGCATCCCGTGTGTTGTTGCATGGGGACCTACGCACAATTATCCTCCAGAACCAGACCTTCCACACCCGCATGCTTGCTGCCATGGAGGACCAGACTAGGGCTTTGCGTGGGCTGCCTCCCATAGCGCCACCACCTCCTGATGCAGCTGCAGAGGGTGAGGAGAGTGACAGCAGCGATTCTCCCACAATAGGGTAGCCGTGCAGGCCATGAGCCCATGGAGGTGTTTTTTTTTCTCAAGATCCACACAGGTGGGTTTTGGTGTGCACCCTGTCCTTGGACCTCCTGGGTGGCCTCCCCCACACCCCCGGGCCCATTCATGGCCATTTTTGATTTTTGATTTTAGTTTTTTTTTTTTGGATTTTTGAATCTTGATTTTTTGGACAGTGTGTTGCCTTGTGTGGCTCCCGTGGGCATACGCTGTATTGTGGCTGGGCACATGCAGGCTTGACCTGAATTTGGTTCAGATGCTTGGGTTTGTGTGACACACACCCCTCCTGCTTCCTGTTTCCATGGGCTTGCAAAGGGTGTGCCCAAGTGACATTGACTTACACGGTGACGTTGGACTCCCATATGATGTGTGGGCAGTCTGTAGTCAATACTGTGTATACATTCCTAGTGCATATTGTGGTTGTATTGTACACTGCATGGTGTATTGATATGTGCTTCTGCATCCATCTCATCCTCCTAATTTGCAGGCCCATTTCTCATGTCTTCACAAGGCAGTCTACTTTGGAACTGGAGTCCATGTTGTAAGCAGTGCACCTACACTCTTGCGTGGCGCTAACACTGTATAGTTGTAAGTGTTCGAAGTGCTGGCATTATCAGGTAGTGAGGCTACCAATTTTTTAAGTCCGTCCTGTCATGTTTATGGTAGGTTGGTGGTGTTGTGTAGGTGATTGGAATTATTGGTAAGTATTTGGTAATGTGTGTTGTTGGTCCTGCATTACTTTGAGCATTTCATGTGTGGCCAGTTTCCATTAGGGACACTGTAGTTGGTGACACTTGGGGCATGTTGTGGGGATGAATTTGTTTGCTCTCACATTGCATGACATGCCATGGTGTGTTGTTTGGCCGTGCCGGGGAGGGGTGCGGTTGACATGGCACTGTTCTCCTGTTGTATTTTGCAAGTGGGTATTCATTTTTGCTGCATGGAAGTGTGTCTTTTGATGACACTGCATTGGTGGTGTTTGTGTAGGTAGGGATGCACACATTGTGACACTTCCAGGTGAACAATCTCAGGCTGCTATGGTTCTGACAGTTGACTGTCCCTTGATTCATCAGAATTGTCAGATTGAGTCATCATTGATTGTCAGATGGTATGTGCCAGGGCTGTGTGCACTCCACAGGGGTGTGCTTTCTATGTGAAGTAATTAGCCACCAGCTACGTATGGGCTGCCTCACCCCGTGCCCTTTCCCCTCCCATGCGCAGTGGGCGTGCATGTGGTTGGGGATGTGGTGGCACCACCATGTCCACAGCCAGGCCCCGGCGTGTTGAAACATTGTGCAGGACACATGCTGCCACTATGTTCCTGCACACTACTGGGGGAGCGTATAACAGCTGCCCACCAGAACGGTCAAGGGAGCGAAAGCGTGACTTGAGCACTCCGAATGTGCGCTCCACTATACCCCGTGTTGCATTATGGGCTGAGTTGTATTTTACCTCGGGAGGCGTGATGGGGTTCTGAATTGGCGTCATCATGTGTGTGCTCAGAGGGTAGGCACTGTCCCCTGGGGAGGTGGTGATGGGGATCATTAGTGGGGTATTGGCATTACTCTGTATCTGTCATGCATGCGTGTGCTGTGGCATTTCTACTCACCAAGCAGCCATGCATCGCCATGCCGCCCAGCTTCCATGTCCCGGTTTAGGGTTGACATCCTGTAAATGAAGCTGTCGTGGGTGGACCCTGGATAGTTGGCATATACTGAGGTGATGATTCCCTTGGCATCACATACTACCTGGACGTTGATGGAATGCCAGTGCTTGCGGTTTCTATAGATGTGCTCAGATGCCCTCGGGGGACGTAGAGCCACATGGGTGCAATCAATGGCACCTAGCACTTTGGGGAATTGTGCCACCCTGTAGAAATCCTGGCTGACAGCCTGCCTTTCTACAGGTGTTCTGGGAAGGTATATGTGCCTGCGGACTGATGGGCGTGCAGTGATGATGGCCAACACCTGGTGTAGGCAACGTGACTGCGTGGCCTGTGACACCCCCCCACTATGGCACTTGTCCGCTGAAATGATCCGGTAGCCAATAAGTGCAGTACATTGAGGACCTTCTCCAGGGGGCTAAGTGCTTGGGAGCACATGGTGGGTTATGTGAGGTCATCCTCCCACTCACTGACCAGGTCGAGTATTTTGTGTGGTGGAAACCTGTACCTCCCATACACCTGGTCATCAGGCATACCAAATAGGCTGGTTCTGGGTGTGAAGATTCTGGCCCTGACTATCCTTCTCCTCCTCCTGCGGTATCCAACGGCCACTGCTGCTAGGAACGGTATATTCATCCTGGCGTCTGAGCTTGTTTGTTGTTTGCGCACTCTTTTATGCTGCGCGGGACGTGCGCCTGCTTCATGCTGGCGTACGTGTTTCAGGATTGGACCATTTATTTTTTGGTGCGTTGTAGGCGACCGTGTATATCTTGCCGCCCACCCCAGGAATACACGTAACACGCTCTCCCAGGCCCAGTCACGAGTAAATATTCCTGCCCACCCCTGGAATAAACGTACCCCACTCTCACAGGCCCAGTCGCGTGTGGAACTTCACGCGCACACCGAAATACACGTACCCTGCAAATTCGCGTGTGAAACTTCACGCGCACCCCGAAATACACGTACCCAGGGCAATCGCGTGTGGAACTTCCCACGAACCCCGTAATACACGTAGCCTGCTGGTATCGCGTGTGGAAGTTCACGCGGACCCATAATACATGTAGCCTGATGTTATCGCGTGTGAGACTACCTGCGCACCCCTGGAATCCACGTACCCAGGCAAATTGCACGGCTGGGGGGTGGGGGTGCTGAGAGACAGGAGTGGGGGCCTGATGGAGGGTGCCCTGCACTGCTGGGGGGTGGGGGTACAGGGGGACATGAGTTGGACATGAGTGGGGCCTGGTGGAGGGTGCCCTGCACTGCTGGGGGGTGGGGGTGCAGGGAGACATCAGTTGGACATGAGTGGGGGCCTGGTGGAGGGTGCATCACAGTGCTGGGGGGTGGGGGTGCAGGGAGACAGGAGTGGGGGCCTGCTGGCAGGTGCCCCTGACTGGTGGGGGATGGGGGTGCAGGGGGACATGAGTTGGACATGAGTGGGGCCTGGTGGAGGGTGCCCTGCACTGCTGGGGGGTGGGGGTGCAGGGAGACAGGAGTGAGGGCCTGGTGGAGGGTGCCCTGCACTGCTGGGGAGTGGGGGTGCAGGGGGGCATGAGTTGGACATGAGTGGGGCCTGGTGGAGGGCGCCCTGCACTGCTGGGGGGTGGGGGTGCAGGGAGACATGAGTTGGACATGAGTGGGGGCTTGGTGGAGGGTGCCCTGCACTGCTGGGGCGTGGGGGTGCAGGGAGACAGGAGTGGGGGCCTGCTGGCAGGTGCCCCTGACTGGTGGGGGGGTGCAGGGAGACAGGCGTGGGGGCCTGGTGGCAGGTGCCCCTGACTGGTGGGGGTGGGGATGCAGGGAGACAGGAGTGGGGGCCTGCTGGCAGGTGCCCCTGACTGGTGGGGGGTGGGGGTGCAGGGAGACATGAGTGGGGGCCTGGTGGAGGGTGCCCTGCACTGCTGGGCGTGCAGGAAGACACGAGTGGGGGCCTGGTGGCAGGTGCCCCTGACTGGTGGGGGGTGGGGGTGCAGGGAGACAGGGGTTGGACATGAGTGGGGGCCTGGTGGAGGGTGCACCACAGTGCTGAGGGGTGCAGGGTGCAGGGAGACTGGAGTGGGGGTCTGCTGGCAGGTGCCCCTGACTGGTGGGGGCTGGGGGTGCAGGGAGACAGGAGTGGGGGCCTGGTGGAGGTTGCCCTGCACTGCTGGAGGGTGGGGGTGCAGGGAGACAGGAGTGGGGGCCTGCTGGCAGGTGCCCCTGACTGGTGGTGGGTGGAGGTGCAGGGAGACAGGAGTGGGGGCCTGGTGGCAGGTGCCCCTGACTGGTGGGGGGTGGGGGTGCAGGGAGACAGGAGTGGGGGTCTGGTGGCAGGTGCCCCTGACTGGTGGGGGGTGGGGGTGCAAGGAGACAGGAGTGGGGGCCTGTTGGCAGGTGCCCCTGACTGGTGGGGGTGGGGTGCAGGGAGACAGGAGTGGGGGCCTGGTGGAGGATGCCCTGCACTGCTGGGGGGTGGGGGTGCAGGGAGACAGGAGTGGGGGCCTGCTGGCAGCTGCCCCTGACTGGTGGGGGTGGGGGTGCAGGGAAACAGGAGTGGGGGCCTGGTGGAGGGTTCCCTGCACTGCTGGGGGGTGGGGGTGCAGGGAGACATGAGTTGGACATGAGTGGGGGCCTGGTTGAGGGTGCCCCACAGTGCTGGGGGTGGGAGTGCAGGGAGACAGGAGTGGGGGCCTGCTGGCAGGTGCCACTGACTGGTGGGGGGTGCAGGGAGACAGGAGTGGGGGCCTGCTGGCAGGTGCCCCTGACTGGTGGGGGGTGGGGGTGCAGGGAGACAGGAGTGGGGGCCTGGTGGAGGGTGCCCTGCACTGCTGGGGGGGTGCAGGGAGACAGGAGTGGGGGCCTGGTGGCAGGTGCCCCTGACTGGTGGGGGGTGGGGGTGCAGGGAGACAGGAGTGGGGGCCTGGTGGCAGGTGCCCCTGACTGGTGGGGGGTGGGGGTGCAGGGAGACAGGAGTGGGGGCCTGGTGGAGGATGCCCTGCACTGCTGGGGGGTGGGGGTGCAGGGAGACAGGAGTGGGGGCCTGCTGGCAGGTGCCCCTGACTGGTGGGGGGGTGCAGGGAGACAGGCGTGGGGGCCTGGTGGCAGGTGCCCCTGACTGGTGGGGGTGGGGGTGCAGGGAGACAGGAGTGGGGGCCTGCTGGCAGGTGCCCCTGACTGGTGGGGGGTGGGGGTGCAGGGAGACATGAGTGGGGGCCTGGTGGAGGGTGCCCTGCACTGCTGGGCGTGCAGGAAGACACGAGTGGGGGCCTGGTGGCAGGTGCCCCTGACTGGTGGGGGGTGGGGGTGCAGGGAGACAGGGGTTGGACATGAGTGGGGGCCTGGTGGAGGGTGCACCACAGTGCTGAGGGGTGCAGGGTGCAGGGAGACTGGAGTGGGGGTCTGCTGGCAGGTGCCCCTGACTGGTGGGGGCTGGGGGTGCAGGGAGACAGGAGTGGGGGCCTGGTGGAGGTTGCCCTGCACTGCTGGAGGGTGGGGGTGCAGGAAGACAGGAGTGGGGGCCTGCTGGCAGGTGCCCCTGACTGGTGGTGGGTGGAGGTGCAGGGAGACAGGAGTGGGGGCCTGGTGGCAGGTGCCCCTGACTGGTGGGGGGTGGGGGTGCAGGGAGACAGGAGTGGGGGTCTGGTGGCAGGTGCCCCTGACTGGTGGGGGGTGGGGGTGCAGGGAGACAGGAGTGGGGGCCTGTTGGCAGGTGCCCCTGACTGGTGGGGGTGGGGTGCAGGGAGACAGGAGTGGGGGCCTGGTGGAGGATGCCCTGCACTGCTGGGGGGTGGGGGTGCAGGGAGACAGGAGTGGGGGCCTGCTGGCAGCTGCCCCTGACTGGTGGGGGTGGGGGTGCAGGGAGACAGGAGTGGGGGCCTGGTGGAGGGTGCCCTGCACTGCTGGGGGGTGGGGGTGCAGGGAGACATGAGTTGGACATGAGTGGGGGCCTGGTTGAGGGTGCCCCACAGTGCTGGGGGTGGGAGTGCAGGGAGACAGGAGTGGGGGCCTGCTGGCAGGTGCCACTGACTGGTGGGGGGTGCAGGGAGACAGGAGTGGGGGCCTGCTGGCAGGTGCCCCTGACTGGTGGGGGGTGGGGGTGCAGGGAGACAGGAGTGGGGGCCTGGTGGAGGGTGCCCTGCACTGCTGGGGGGGGTGCAGGGAGACAGGAGTGGGGGCCTGGTGGCAGGTGCCCCTGACTGGTGGGGGGTGGGGGTGCAGGGAGACAGGAGTGGGGGCCTGGTGGCAGGTGCCCCTGACTGGTGGGGGGTGGGGGTGCAGGGAGACAGGAGTGGGGGCCTGGTGGAGGATGCCCTGCACTGCTGGGGGGTGGGGGTGCAGGGAGACAGGAGTGGGGGCCTGCTGGCAGGTGCCCCTGACTGGTGGGGGTGGGGGTGCAGGAAGACAGGAGTGGGGGCCTGGTGGAGGGTGCCCTGCACTGCTGGGGGGTGGGGGTGCAGGGAGACATGAGTTGGACATGAGTGGGGGCCTGGTGGAGGGTGCCCCACAGTGCTGGGGGTGGGGGTGCAGGGAGACAGGAGTGGGGGCCTGCTGGCAGGTGCCACTGACTGGTGGGGGGTGGGGGTGCAGGGAGACAGGAGTGGGGGCCTGGTGGAGGGTGCCCTGCACTGCTGGGGGGTGGGGGTGGAGGGGGACATGAGTTGGACATGAGTGGGGCCTGGTGGAGAGTGCCCTGCACTGCTGGGGGGTGGGGGTGCAGGGAGACAAGAGTTGGACATGAGTGGGGGCCTGGTGGAGGGTGCCCCACAGTGCTGGGGGGTGGGGGTGCAGGGAGACAGAAGTGGGGGCCTGGTGGAGGGTGCCCCTGGATGCTGGGGGGTGGGCGTGCTGGGAGACATGCATTGGTGGGCAGTAGTGCAAGGTGACATGTGGGTTGGCAGGGGGGCATGGCCATGGTGGATTGGCTGCCCTCGGGACATGTGCAGGCGTGCAGGGTAGTCCCCTGTGGTGTGGGCCGCCTGCAGGGGCCGTGGAGGGTGTAGAGGGAAGAGCTGGGAGGACCCACACGGCCAATTCACGTGTGGGACTCCCCGGCACCCCCGAAATACACGTAGGCTGCTGGATTCGTGTGTGGAATTTGCCGCGCACCGGAGTACACGTACTCTGCTGAAATTGCGTGTGGAACTTCACGCGCACACCGAAATACACGTACCCTGCTAATTCGCGTGTGAAACTTCCCGCGCACCCCGAAATACATGGACCCAGGGCAATCGCATGTGGAACTTCCCGCGAACCCCGTAGTACACGTACCCTGCTGGTATTGCGTGTGGAAGTTCACGCGGACCCATAATACAAGTACCCTGATGGTATTGCATGTGAGACTACCCGCGCACCCCCTGGAATACACGTACCCAGGCAAATCACAGGGCTGGGGGGTGGGGGTGCTGGGAGACAGGAGTGGGGGCCTGGTGGAGGGTGCCCCTGGATGCAGGGGGGTGGGGGTGCAGGGGGACAGGAGTGGGGGCCTGGTGGAGGGTGCCCCTGACTGGTGGGGGGTGGGGGTGCAGGGGGACAGGAGTGGGGGCCTGGTGGAGGGTGCCCCTGGATGCAGGGGGGTGGGGGTGCAGGGAGACAGGAGTGGAGGCCTGGTGGAGGGTGCCCCTGGATGCAGGGGGGTGGGGGTGCAGGGGGACAGGAGTGGGGGCCTGGTGGAGGGTGCCCCTGGATGCTGGGGGGTGGGGGTGCTGGGAGACATGCGTTGGTGGGCAGTAGTGCAAGGTGACATGTGGGTTGGCTGCGGGGCATGGCCATGGTGGATGGTGGATGGGCTGCCTGCGGGACATGTGCAGGGGTGCAGGGTAGTCCTCTGTGGTATGGGCCGCCTGCAGGGGCCGTGGAGGGTGTAGAGGGAACAGCTGGGAGGACCCACATGGCCAATTCACATGTGGGACTCCCCGGCACCCCCGAAATACACGTAGGCTGCTGGATTCGCGTGGGGAATTTGCTGCGCACCCGGAGTACACGTACTCTGCTGAAATTGCGTGTGGAACTTCACGCACACACCGAAATACACGTACCCTGCTAATTCACGTGGGAGACTTCACGTGCACCCCGGAATACACGTGCCCAGGCCAATCGCGTGTGGAACTTCCCGCGAACCCCGTGATACACGCACACGCTATTTTTCACACAGCGGGTGTCCGTGTTTGTCGGTACCCCTTTGCACCTCATTTGTCCTAGAGGGCCACTGTATGGACCATTCATCATAGCTGTATATGGGTGCTTTTTGTTAGCGCACATTTTGGCACACATTTATTTCAGGCACAGGGACGCTACCGCCTGCTTTCTTGTGGCGTACTTGTTTGGCCCTGTGCACGTCTTTCACCGTGCGCTGCTTTGCCCTATTCGATTCCATGAATACGAGTTGTAGGCGAGCGTGTGGGCCTTCCGCGCACTTGCCTCCTGTACTTCGCCCGTGACGCCCATATTTTCACGCGTTGTTCCCCATTCCGAGTGTTACGCCCCGTGTTCCGCCTACTTTTGTAATGTGGGCCATGTTATGTGCGATTTCGCAGCTGCCGTGGCGCACGCCGTTGGATGACCTGTCCGCCGACGTGCGCCGCGCACTTTTTCAGCGCACATCCAACATTGTTCTCGCGCACGGACTTCCATGAATCGATGTGCGCTGGTTTCCCTGCGATTTTCGCAGTTGCACTGCGAATTCTGCACTTTTACTGCGAATCGCACGTTTTGGCACCTCTTTCCATGAATTGGCCTGTCAGTCTTTACCGAAAAATGCTGCGTCGTTTAACAATTCTGAGTTGCCTGGTTAGGACAAAGATGTGACAACTGCAATACGTCAATGCATTTCAAAATATAATTCTTTATTACACAACATGAAAATAAGATAAATGAATGCATTATTTGAAAATGCAAAACCGTATGCACGCTGCCTTCATTTCAAACCACAGACCATTTATATAATTGAGTGTGACAGCAGGATTCACAAATTGTAAAACAAAAAAAAAAAAAGGAGTGGACTGAGACATAAGCCACGGGTGCTGCCACCTACCACATGGCCCTATAACATGCTACACTTACCTATATAATATGTCCCACTTCCCCTATGGGCCTAACAGTCTCCTGTGTGTGGCAGTGACGCATGTTACATTTAGTTTCTATTTCCAGTGCGCCTGTGCTGGAAAGAGAGAAGTTTAATTATAAACTATTCTTGGGATGTTGGTACAGTGCCAGCAAGACATATTCCACAGCATCCGTCGCAGTCAGAGGGCACGGACTGAAGGTCACGGGACAATTAAACAGTGTCAATGGATGGCCGTTTCGGTCAATAGCAATGCTTAATCTCAACATGTTCCAATTAGAAACAAAAATAAAACATCCCCTGCTGCGACAGCCTGGACCGTGTGGATTCAGGAGAGGCTCAAAAACTGAGATGGAACACAAAGCTGAAAATTAGCAGAATGAGAAAAATCACAGGAGAATCACAACTTATACCAGCAAGAGCACCGCGTGGAGAGGAAGCTCTATAAAGAGCGTAAAGCTTTAATAAACATAACACGTGAAATGCGCCTGCATTGTCATCGGTGAAACCAATGACAGTGACAGAATGCACTAGTTACGACATTTGGAACTTCGCTGAGCGACGTCACACCATTGCCTGCACCATCCTCTGTTTTCGCAATAGGCAATCGCTGCATCATCACTAGCTACCGAACGATAGCACAACGCAGAACGGCTTACAGTGTGTTGATGCGAAGCCATTGTGGATAGCGCCCCCACCCCCACACACTGTCCCGACCGAGTGATGGGCTGTACAGAGGGCCCATCACTAGCCATGGCACGGATCACTGAACAGCTACCCCACTAAAAAGCAACACACAAGTACAATCAGCAGTCACGTTGCACGCAACACAGAATGGCTGCTACTGCAAAACAAAATGAGAAATCCTCTATACTCAATCCCCTATCCTTCCCCCACACGCACGTTGATCTTTCACCGATAAGTATTACCCGCTGACTGAAAGGAGCGTCTCATTTCTCCCACGAACGCTCGTGCTCGCAAGGTCCATTCCTCACAGCTGCACTGCGAGCAGAGCTCTTGCAGCCCATTCTGTTTCCTGGAGGGGGCGGAACCCTTCCTGACCACATGACACAGCACGTGACTGCCAGCCTGCACAAGTTGCCGGCACTGTCGCCCTTGCGGCGTTAAGCCCTGGAGACTGTAAGGGCTGGAGATACTGTTTTGCTGTTTGGCTGTGATCTGTGAGTACACTGTCCTGGGCCTTCCTAAGCCAACCCAATTGAAGTTGTATTCCTATTACGAGGGTTTGGGGTGGAGAGTCGGACTCTGGCAGCTCCACAAGCCGTCGGGCGTTCCCTTCCCAAAAAATGACTACTACGCTGACACAACTCATTTACTAAAACTTTTATTTTATTGAGTGTGTAACATTGCTTTTTATTTTAATTCGCTCTTAATACTAGGTTACATATATACTTCAAAGGGTTTTTAGACAATGTACTGGTTTTTCAGAGCTTGATTTTTGCTATTTGTGCCATACTCTAACATTTGCATTTTTAAAATTTAAAAATTGCCTAGTATTTTTTGCTGTGTGTCTCTATGTCTAACTTCCCCTGACATCTAGGCTTATTTCCAGTGTATTTTTGGGTACCTTCTCTGGCATAATTCTTATTTTTTCTTTCTCTTTCTGCTTACTGTTGGGCTGAGGTTTTATCTGAATGACACGTAAGGGACTTAGAAGTCAGACTGCTATGGAGGTCTCACTTCCTTTGGCCCCTTCGCCCATTGTCAGTATGCCCTTCATGCCATCTACAGTTATTGTGCCAGAAACCCCCATTTCTATTGCTATGGGGAGTTCTGATGATGCTTCACTTCAGGCCCATTATAACCCTCTCCTTTTAAGGGACATAGCCCAGGCCCAAATTCATTTGAGAGAGAGGTCTGAGGTCTGCAATGCTATGGGTATTACTCCACGTAATACAGCTTATAATAACTGTATTTTCAATGGAATACATGACATTTCTATAGATACTCAGGAAGAACGTCTAGCTGCTACTCTTGCCTCCAATCTTTTGGTTGGGGTCAGTTTCTCAAAGATTAAAAGCAACATGGGCTATGACAACAACCCTCTGGCTAATATCTCTCTTCCAACGACTGCCTCACTGAATCCTAGTACGCCCATACCCCCAGTCATGGTGGGTGAATCAGAAGTTATTGTATCACAACTATTAGAGAAGAAGGACAGTGGGAGCGTTGCTATCTCCCACACTCAACCCTCTTTAGGACCCAAAGCATTACCCAGTGATATTAAGCACACATCTTCTTTCCACGTTAACCTTTCTACTAGTGTGGTGGGAACTTCCTTCTCCCCTAATAGGATCTCTTTGCCGTTCAAAACCCCTCTTAACAAGCCCCGTAACTCAATATCAAAAATAAAAATCAATCTAGGTACCCAGGGTAACTCAATCCAGGGGAAAAACATCTCACATTTTTTTGGTAAGAAATCTGTTTCTAGCACTCTGGCTAAATCTCCTCACCCTCTTCCTTCAGTATATACCCCGGCCCATACTAACTTAATTAACGTAGCTAAGAAACTGGATATTGAAGATCCCTCAGTCCAGGATATTGATGATATCAGTATTATAGAATGTGCAGATAAGGCAATTGCTGATAGCCACTTGGATTCCCATCTTAACAAAACAAATAATGTAACACAACAAATTTGTGATGAATCATTGGCAGGTTCCCCTTCAGATCTCACCAACTTTATTGATGAGTATACTGAAAAACAAAACTGGTTAAAAGAAAGAGGTCTTCTTCCGGACTTCAAAACTGATCCGCCCAGTGAGTCTATTCTACATCATACTCTTAAAGATGTTGATGATAGAATTAAACTCTCCCATCCAACTATCTCTGCGTTGAATATGGTTCTGAGTTCCTTTGTGAGTCTCTATGATAACATCTGGTCAGAGGTTAGATCCCATTCACGTATACTTTCCGAAATATATTCTAGGCTGGAGGGCCTAGATAGATTTGAAGATTTAGTAAAAATTATAAAAGAAGAAAACCAATTTTTGACCACTCAAGGCCTTGACCCTACCTCTTTTAATCCACCTTTGGCCCCTACACACGATTTTCATCAGGGGCCTACGGGGACCACGGTAACTACTTTAGGGGTGGTCCCCAATGCGGCCCTGGGTCTTCTGGTTCTCCAATCTCCAGATCTTGATTCCCGGGGCTCTTCCTCTATGACTCCCCGAGCTGCCTTTGATGGTTTACGAGAGGTTGACGGCCCTACAGATATACTTCCTAGTGTCCCGACTGTATTCTCTATGGAAAGAGGAGAGGACAAAGTACAGGAGGATCTGCCAGGGGTATCCCTCAAACCCTCTATACAAGACCGTTCATGTGCAGGTGGGACTGCAGAGTTGGCCGTCCGTTCCAAAGGTGACCATATCGCATCCTCAGGAGAAAACATGACTATCCTTACTCCAGAGATCGCAGCAATTTCTTCTGAGCCCCCAGAGGAAACTTCCTGTCCAAAAGTCCTCCCCTGTCTAGGAAAGAAAAGGAAAATTAGCCAACAAATGAAGAAAACAAAAAATCAGAAGAATGTCAAAAAGATTACTTCGTATACTAATCAATTTTTCAAAAACCTCTTTATGGCAAACTCTTTAGTCCCTTCAACCACTGTTTTAGTTCCACAGGGGACTGGTAACTCTGTTGAACCAATCCCCTCTCCCATCTATGTGACCACTCCGGATACCGCCAATGCTCCACCTATTTTACCACCTGCATCTGTTTCATCGGATGCGGTGGGTATGCTGATTAACACCTCTGCCTCTATAGATGTGGGGCCAAGGACTGGTGGTATCGGTGAAATTGCAGCTTCTAGCATTCGGATAACACCTCTTACCGTACCAGCATCCACTAGTACTAACCCTGTAGCACTGCCAACCGATACTGTTGCAGCGGAGGCTAAGGACTCTGCCCCAGAAGCAATTCTCCCTTCTACTTCTCTGGAGTCTATTTCTGGAAAAAGCCTGAATCATCCGGACACTTCTCTAACTACGCCGACTGTTAATATGGTTAACATTGATATGGTTAAACATTTATTTCAGTCGCTACTTGTTCCCAAGATCAGCAAGGTGACAGTGTCTAATTCAAATGTAAGCTTGTCACAGGACGAGGTTCCTACTACTCGGCTCTCTTCTTCTGATCCGGCATTCTTGTCTGCTCCTGAGGAGCCCCTTGTTAATATGGACTGCATTAAGAGGGATGGAGATATGACAGATCGATCAGACAGTGTCTTATCGACTCTCCCCCCTTTTAACCATGCTTCTCTTAGCATCCCAAATATGCGCATGTCTGCGGTTCGAGAAGCGGTCCCCTCTGGGTTTGACTTTGCCCATAATAAGAACGTTTCCAAATCTTGGGAAAGATTTCCACTGGGGCCAAATGTCAACCATAATAGGACTATACTAAGAGGGGCGAGGGGTTGTGATCTGGCGGCTGACCCCCTTGGTCACTTTACCAAAAAAATTACTGAGTCCTTACCTGTCTCTGCAACAACAAAAGTTTCTGGTGATGTTTTACAGCTTTCCAGTCTTTGGGGCGAAGATATGCCAATCTGTTTAAATCGTGGTAACATACTTAAAATCTTTCACCAACTTCCTTCGCTTTCGCTTATTTCTAGCTATGACATAGATGGCGTTTTATTCCCTTTCCATGATCGGGTAGATGTTAGTAACATTATTCTTAGATCGAAGGTAGTTTTAGACTTGATCATGGGGCATATGGAAGGGTTGAAGCAACTAGGATTTGAAGCAAAAATAGTGGACTCTTCTCAACTTGCCAAAAATAAAGGAGAGGGCGCTGAATATAGAGGTAATCTTACAATGGTCTACCATCCAGAAAGAACTCCCCCACCCCAACGGAGGCATTTCTTGCCCAAATCTAATGGAGACTTCGCGAGCTGGGCACATGTCACCGCAGGCTTATGGAAATGATTTAATTCCCGCTAAATCAGAATTCTCTTCGAAGGCTCGCCCTCTATATAGCTTCGATTTTTTCTCTTGGAACTCCAGAGGTAATTCTCATTTGTTCACGAACCTAGAAACGGTTGCCGTGATTAAGGCTTCGCATTGTTTTTTTCTCCAAGAAACCTGGCTACTTTCAACTCCAGTTCTTGATGGATTCGATATTTTCTCTCAATGTGCCAAACCTAGCCTGGGAGGCCGCGCATCGGGGGGACTCATTATAGGGGTAAGAACCTCCTTTGGTTTTGTTGCCAAGGAGCTTTCGGATACACCTTTTGGCTTTATGGCCTTAGAGGTGTTTTTTCCGGATTCTAATTGTTACTTTCTCTTGGTCAATGTGTACTGGCATATGGGAATCTCTCCTCTCGAATTGTTTCTGGAGAAGCTAACTGATACAATCCTTGCCTGGAGATATCTGCATCCCATGGGCAAACTCATTCTGGCGGGCGATCTAAATTCAGACTGTACTCTCTGTCTGGAATCCAATTATGATGACCTGGGCTTGGTTATGGAAGACGATCCACGTACAGGACTAAAACTTACATGGGGCCGATCTTGGAATCTGGCTTTGGATTCAACTGGCCTAACTTGTCTTAACAGCCATTATGATGCTACTAATCCTTCCTGCCCAACTTGGCGTAGATCGTCCTCATCTTCCACCTTAGACTACGTCTTTGTCGACCATTCCCTGATTCCATTTTCTTCTAATGTCGAGGTGTCCTTCAACTCATGGAGTGACCATGGTATTCTCCGGGTTCAATTTCTATGCCCCTTTTTTACCAAACTTCTGCCGGAGGGTGGACCCACTCAGCTTTATACTGTTAGTCAAGGGACAGGGATAAGGTGGTCTCCTTTTAACATCAGTGTTCTTAATAACAAACTGATCTCTTCCCTTAACCACACCTCGCTCTGCTGGAAAATAGCAGTCTTTAACACCTCTTCTTTTGATAGTTTTCTCAATGTCTTACAGAGTAGTATTTATAGCCAGCTCAGGAAAGGAGTCTTCAAAAAACTTCACAACCATAGTTTCGACCAACAATTGGCCGATGTAAAGGCCCTTACTAAGAAACTTATTAGGGATGTTCAAGCCCTAGATACGGATTGGGCAGATAAAACAACAAAAATTAAAACCATTCGCCAAAAATACAAAAACTACTGTAAGCATAGAAAAATTACTATGATTCAAAATGACGCACAGTATATGCTTGCAGTACTAATAAAACGAGATGTGAGGGCTTTCTGGGCTTCGGTCTCCAGCCTAGATAACGCATTGATGGCTGATCAGCTTAATGCAATCCCAGAGGCCAAATGGTTTGACTATTACTCTAAACTTTTTGATATTGGGGAGGAAGACTTGGCTTCGGATGTATTGATGATTTACCCATCGAAAGACGCATGGAAACCAGTTTTTGATCTTGAGACAGTGTTCTGTCTTATTTCTAAGGCTAAGAAATCTAGGGCACCAGGCCCAAATGGCCTTACGAACAATACATTCAAAGCCGAGCCCGAGATTTGGGCCAATCTACTCTTCCTGCTTTTTCAGGACGTAGTAAATTCCGGGAAGGTCCCTATGAGTTGGCATACGGCCCATATTGTCCCAATCTTTAAGAGAGGCTTACGCTCGGAGGTTAAGAATTATAGACCGATCTCTCTTATAGACGCGGACTGTAAGCTTTTTGCTTCTCTGCTCCTCTCCCATCTTAACATATGGATTAGGGACAATCATATTCTCCCCAAATACCAAACTGGCTTCAGGGTCGGCCACTCTACCAATCTTAATGGTCTTATTATAACTGCCCTTCAGACCTCCTCTTGGGGAAAATCTGATGGTCCTCTGTATGTCGCCTCTATTGATTTATCTAATGCATTTGATCTGGTCATTAGATCCAGATTATGGGAAAAATTAACTAAATGGGGCATCCCGGCGGGCCTCCTTTCTCTCATTATGGCCCTCTATGAAAACTCGGGGGTACACATCAGGCTCGATTTGGCTGGTACTCTCTCTAGGAGGATTAGGACGCGTATTGGGGTGAGACAGGGTTGCTCGTTAGCTCCCTGTCTATTTATCCTCTATTTGGCTGATGTGGATAACTTCCTGAAAAATGCAGGCATGGTGAGTGCTAAACTTGGGGACCTGAGATTCTCATGGTTGGCATATGCTGATGACTTTCTCTTGTTCGACCAGACCAAAGTGGGCCTGCAGAGGCTCCTGTGTAAATTTGAACAGTACGCACTGCTAAATGGGCTGAAGATCAATCCTGGTAAAACACGTATCATGGAATTCTCAAAGGGGAGAACCCGAAACAACAAAGTATGGAAAATGGGGGGAGCAAACATTTCTCGAGTTAACAAAATCGTCTATTTGGGCTTTTTGATCTTGGCCCAACCATCGGTGACAGAACTGAGACGATTCCTTAGACAGAAACTGCTCCCTCTCATCTCCCAATCACGTACTTTGGAGAATAAATATTGTATGTTCTCCCTCAAACCCGTGGTAGACTTTTTCAAGGGTAAGGTGATTCCAAAGTTACTGTATGGTATGGAACTCCATTACTCTACACTTTTGCCCTTCTGGGACTCTCTTGAAGGTATTTACTGGAGGAAAGTTTTAAAACTGCCCAATTCAATTCCTACTGTTGCCATCAGATATGAGTTAGGTCTGGTTTCTCTACGAGCTAGGATTCTTTGGAGGGTTCTCTCACTGTTCTCAGCCTTGCTTTCCCCTAGACCTGATACTTTATATGTTGATGTGGGCCATATGATTTTCTCCCAGACACACTCGGGCCATAACATATATCTCCAGCTTTTCTCCACTCTCTGCGATAAGACCCTGATGGACATATCCTCCGACAGGGATACATTACTTACAAACCCTAATAAGGTAAAGGAGTCTCGCTTCAGCCATGATTGGAGCAACACTATCGAAAAACTTCATGGTTATTCCTCACTGAGTGATCTTCAATTTGATCATAAGAAGAGAGGTGTGATGTCTTTTATTTTGATCCAATTTCCTAATAGACATTACCGCTCTCTTCTTATTAAACTCAGATGGAACCTTCTTCCCACTCGGGAAGTCCTACGCAAAAGGAAGAAGCTCTCTGATTTGGATCCCACCTGTCGTTTCTGCAAACTTTTGGGGGTCACTGAAACTTCTCGGCATCTCATTCTTGACTGCAAGGCCTTGACCTCTTTAAGGGACAAATATCTAGGCATTTTTAATGTTATGGGGCGACTGGGGGTAGACAATTTGATTTGGTCACAATGTCTTTCAATCTCGAACATCAAGGTTGGTCTGGCTGTGGCGGGCTTTATCAGAGCCCTTGACCTATATGCCCCTTTGGTCTGATTTTTGCTCCTATTCTTGGAACTATGAATTTTTTACTATATGAGCACAGTGTTTTTAATATGAGCAATGTATTTCATATTTTATACCTTGCATTTATTCTATCTGTTATTCTCTGTAACTAGTACTTTGTATTGACTTGACTAATCTTAGACAATCAAATTTTAAATCTGAAACCGGTTGATTATCTATTGTCTGTCCCTTTTTGTAAAATTTGCAAACTTTTGCAACTTATGTAAATCTGTAATTTCGTATTTCTTTAGCGGGCCTTTTCTTTTTCTTTTTTTTTTTTTTTTAAATGCAAATGCAATGCAATGAATGTTTATCTTTTCTTTTACTATTTTGTTTTTAATTATAAAGTTTGTTTTATTTGTAAAGGTTTTTTGTAAACCATATACAATAAAAAAAAAAAAAAAAAAACCGATATGATTTCTGCACTGTCTATTGGAAATCTATAGACTTCAAAGCCCTATATCGATAATGTGAATCAGAAAACATGCATGCACTCCAACGAGGGGGGTCAGTGTGTGACGACATGACTAATGTCCCACAGGAGTAGAAGGATTCAGGTAAACAATATAATCATATTCAGAAAATAGATCTTGGTGTTGAGGTTGGATTAACACATTATACATCGAATTCTCTTACAAAAATGTAATTCAACAATTGTATCACAAAATAAAAATCACATGAATACTGTACAAAATCAATCCTATCTAGATCATCTAGTATTTTCCACCTTTCATACCCACTCATGCCAACACGCATACAGTCTTTCACCAGTGTTTCTGATACACAAAAAACAACCCCCAATGAAGTCTTTCACCCTATACAATATAGTGCATTCTTTCTTTTGGACCGCTATTTCTTAGTGGTGTGCATATAAGTCCAATAGTATTCTCTTATAGACTAAACGGCATACTCACCCCTCACATTTCTACAAAACAGGTGTGATCCTATCATAAAGATGAAACAGACACAGGTAAGAGATATACCTCCTTTGCCTTTTGTCGTTGAGGTTTTGTGGGCACGGACAGCCTTAAAGCAGGGTGGGTGGGCAACCGCTCGGGGCGCCATAGCCCCCAGGGCACCATTAGCCCCTGGGGTGCCAATTCGGGGGAGCCTTCCAAGAGCTACCCCAAGCTGGGATGGTGGGAGAAGTGCTGTTTTGAAATTAAATGTGCTTGTGGGAGCGCGCGCATTTAACAACAATAGGGTGCTGGCACCCCATAGAGATCCTTATCTCCCCGCTGTGGCACGGGAGTGGGACAGTTTTCATTAGAATAGGGCATTAAAGCTTGCATCAGTGCCCTATTCCAGTGATTAACGCCCTGCTCCGGCGTGGGAGTGGGGAGATAATCAACCTAATAGGGTGCTGCAGCACCCTATTGTTGTTAAATGTCCCCGCTCCCGTGAGTGCATTTAATTCCAAAAGTACGACTTCTTCCACCACCAAACCCCCTGACCTCCCAATTGACCAGGTGTGTGGGGGACAAGGGGGCCAAATTGTTTCTTTTCTGCCCGGGGTGCTGCCGCCACTAAGGCTGCCATTGTGTGTGGGTTTTGTGATAACGTACATTTCAGAGGGATGTTGAAGTGAACCATTAACAACCCAAAGAGCAAAGTATGACAGCCCAGAATGAAGACCTGTGTAATCAACATTCTATACATATATGTACACTTTAATTAAACACTCCATATGCAAAAATATCTAAATTGAACACACTACAAAAACCCACTATGTGGAAAGAACACAAACTACGCACAAAGGTATAAAGATGCAGCACTGTGGGTAATGTGACAGGGGTGAAGGCAATCAGTAACAACAATGATTATAAAAAGGATATGCTCTTCTGCAAGAAAAGGGACTAAAAGTGACCTAACCAGTTTCTAGGGCTTAAAGGCGGGACGGGGGGCCGTTATTAGTCCATAATACATGAATGCTGTTCTTAGCAGTTCAGCAGCTTCCAACCAGGCTTCTGGCCAGAGTGTGAGTGGTTTTGAACAGGCTTCAATGCGGTGGCTGTGCTGTTGCAGACGGGGTGTAAATCAGGGTCGAGTTAAATCTTGCTGTGGTTTGAAGTGGGTTTCGAAGAGTGCATATTGTGAGGGCCACCAGGGTGGGATTGGAGGCCAAGGGTTGATTTGACAGAAAAGGTTCTGGTGACTGGATGCACAGTTCGAGACGTGGTAGGTTGATGTGGTGTTTGGGGGTTGCTGTTCATTGGGTCATCAGTGTCTGCTTCGACTGTCCAACAGCATTTCAAAAGGCAGCTTGAATGGGGTAAATGCAATGGTGAGCTTCTTGTTTGTGCGAAAGCAACGCTTTGTCAGCTGGGATGGTGCAGTGGTGAACTGGTTTGAATATGCAGAATGAGGGTTTGAAAATCGGGAGAGTGCCAATTGCAGCACTGGATGGTCCTGTTGTTTCGAACATGTCGAACAGGTTCAAAACATGACTCAAAGTGTTTCAACAGCGAATTACATGGATTCTGGTGGATTGGGCTATCAGGCTGCTAGGAGACCCAATCCTGGCGCTCAGGGATGCAATAGGTTCCTGTTCTCATCTATCAAACATGTAGGCAAACACCTGGAGGGGTCATCACCCCAAATGAGGTCTTGGGTACCAGTGTAGCTGGCAGAGAGTCAGATCTTGCTCCAGCAGCAAGTCACTTCCGATGTGCCCTGGGGTTGGTAAGGGAGAAGAGCTTGCATCTGCCTTGCATCACCTGCCTTCACCTCACATCTGGAGGATTCAAGAAAGGACTGCTATCCAAGCATTGTTCAAACACATTCTAGATAAAGTCTGTAAGTCCACAGATGAATCAAAGAATGAGTAGGTGACTCCCTGATTTTATAGACAAACTTCCACAGGTGATTGGACAAAAGCAAACCTACTTTAAATTGTGCAATCCTTGTCCTTGTGAGAATTGGTCTTTGCCTTCTTGCAACATAGGTGGGATATATTGACCCACTCAGCTGTGCTTTACCACATCACTTTGCTGCATTTGTGCAAGGCACAGCAAAATGGCTGTGCTGGCTCTTGTGCTGACCAGTATCTCAAAACTATGTTTTTAAACAACCAAAAAGATGGCTGCATCATCCTGCCACACACATTTCAGGCGGGGTGGAACAGGGGACACACTGCAGGAGTGTGCAAGTGTGCTCTGAGACTTTAACTGGAATTAAGTGAAAGAGGCAGCAGTGCTTTGCTGCAGAAGCTAAAAATCCCCTTCAAAATGAAAACTTTTTCACCTTTCAAAATGCTGCTTGACACTAAATTTATCCATTCCTTATGAAACTACTATGATTGAAAAGGCCCTGCCATGCCTAGAAAAGTGTGTGTGCCTCTGTAGAACCAGGCATAATTCCTGAATGAAAGGCCCAGTCAAGGTAGCTTGGAAAGAAATCAACAAGGATCTTGATTTTCAATAACACAGGAATGTGTGTTTATTTTCTTTACAATGTAGCAAACATCAGCTGTCTACAAAAGAACTTTAACTATGTGAGCCTGGTCAGTTTCATATACCCTTGTTCAGATAAAACTCCTGCATTCAAAGAAATATGACTTTAGCTGCAAGGACATTGTGGAAATCTGAGTGAGCTGCCCAAAACCAAATTAAAGAAAGAGATGTCAGTTTGCACCACGTGTGAAAATAGGCTGCTTACAAAATAAGGAAAAACGAATGCCTGTGTTTTTAAACAGTACACGGGTAAATAAATGTTTTACTTGTCTTTAGAAATATAAAGGGGTTTGTTACTGAGGAGAATATATCACATCTGTTTTTTGATGTAATAGGCTTATTTAATTCTGGATTTAAGATCAAAAGTGAAAGATGTTAACCCCAGGGTGGCTTGAGTTACAAAGTTGAAAAACAGGTTTTCTGCCAAAAAGGCTATCTCTCCCAGCAGATCCTGCCAACCCACTGATAATTATAGGGTGGAACAGACTTTTGTCTCTTTTGGAACCCAGGACAATGCTATTCCCAGGGAAGGAAGCCAGAGGTGTGAAAGACCCTAAAACTTCAATCAGGCTGAAGGAACTCCCTATCCTGCTTGAAAGGAAATGCTAGTTGGTGTCAGCTGGAAAGAAAATAAATGACAGACAGTGACTCCCATTTGTTTTAAAGACTATCCAATAAGGAAATTTTAACGACTTTTAACTCAGCAACCAAAATTCGTAAAAGTGTAGGATTTTTACAGTGTAAAAGTAACTTTGTGGCCTTTAGTTTAAAACTTGGTAGAATGTAGTGACACCAAGGGGACATGAATGGTGATATATGTGAATTACAAGAAAAGCATCCATATTGCAAATGTAAAATGTTGTACATACCTTCCTTATGACAATCCCCACTCATGTGTAAAGTTTTAGAATTTGGAGAAATGTAAATCCCAGTGAAAAGTGTGAAAAACTGGTTGAGTAGCAAAACCAGGCCTCACGGACTGGGGGTTTGGATTGAAATTTGTGAAAAAAAATATGTAACCTGTGTATCTGATTTACTAAAATGTTGCAAATGTGTACATTTGTGTTTGTGGCAAAATTAAATTTTAGTTCCAGTAACTCTGGAAGGTTTCTTGACACTGTAAATATCACCCCATATACGTGACATCATTTTTCTGAGATCCAACCAGCAATGAGCTAGGCAGAGACTTCTGCCCTTGCCCAATCCTATTGTTAGAGTCGGGTGTAGTAAAACCTGCCCCTGTCATATACTGTGAAGATGCCACCTGGCATTATGAATAAGAGCCCCTGACAACACACAAGGACAGACTGATTCCTGATTTCCTACGCCGTCGTCCTGTTAATGTGTGTTTCTGTCTTCATCTTGCATTTATCCATCTAAACTCCATATCACAACCACAAGGCCAAGCACTGCTGATCCTGCTTCAGCTGGGCCTCAATTCTAAAATAATCCCTATAACCAAGGAAAACACTGTGGTGTTTTGGGAAGCATCCTGAACTAACCTGGCTTGCCACTTACTGCATGCTGCTGCCATCCTGCTACCCTGATGCCCCATCTTAACCAAAATTGCCAGTCCAGAAGAATTATCCTTTGGTATACAGTCCATGCCCAGCTGTTCCTGTCCCGCTGATTTTGTTCGGCTGTCCTGTATTAGACCAGATCCATGCAGTGACCTGAGAGCTGACTGTCCAAAATCCAAACTAAAAAGTGGACTGTGAGTATCAATAGGAACCCTAGAACCATAATATACCTTGCCTTACCTTGTCCTTAGCTCCACTCTCTAAGTCATCCTATCCTTATCCTGATAATTGTAAGATTGTCAAAATCAGTCTTGAAACCTTGCTTTTTTAATTCCTTGTGCTAGCGCCAACATCTTTAATAATTTTGTTGTGTAAAATTCTCAGCTATTAATCCTGTTTTGAGTGATTGGACTGGGTCCGCCAGGGCGGGCACGGAGGTGCTAGGGTTGAACTCGCGAGTCAACCCTGGAGCTTACTGTGTCTCAATCTGGTAGCCTAGCCTAAATGCTCTAGTGTACAGTAAAACTGTCCTTGTCAAAATTGATTCCTTTTCCTTTTTCGTGCCTTCATTTTCTCAAAAACGCACTTCACTAGATCTTGCATAACTCAGTCAATTTAACAGCTAGAGACCTCATTTCGCTTTCATATTGTACATAGTATCCATAGCTACACCACAACAGAAACACTGTATCACAATAGTTCACCCATATTTATTAAAAAACATTTTGGTAAATTCAGGTGGGAATTGCAAAAGAATTTTAAATTTACAATGTGTCATTTTTGTTATAAGCTGTTTTGTATCTTCCATTCCATTTTGAATTGTAAGCTTTTGCTCAATCCATTGCTTGTCATTGCTAGTATCTTTCCAGTGTTGCTCCAGTAAAGTGTTGTTTTTGTTTTAAGAGCTTTATATACATTCATTGTTTTCTTCATCCATTTCTGAGTGTCATTTTTAGTATTGCCAGGGTTTAAATCCGTTTTTCTCTCTTGTTTGGGGAGGTGAGGTCAGATATTAATTCTGTTTTCCATGTGTCATTCCTTATTACCTGCTGCTTCTGTTTATCCACTTAGAATTGATTATTTGTGGGTTGAGGGAACACTGCAGGGGGAAATTGTAACTCAAGTGCTATCTTACCTAAAATCAAAAAGTGCTTCTATTTCCTGATGTCTTGTAGATGTGTCAATAGAAGGTTAAACTAAGTGCATTGCTTACATTCCTGTTGTTCGTATCATATGACCCCTAAGGTGATTGCTGATCCATATTAAAAATTGTATGATTTCTTTTCATTTTTCAAATAAATAAATAAACATTGAGCCTCATTACGACCCAGGCGGTAAGTTACCGCCTGGGTTGTACCTTTACCACCATGGCGTAAACTACGTTTACGCCATGGTGGTTGGCGGACTTACCGCCCCATTCCGAGGTTGGCGGGGGGGTAAGTCCCCAATCCCCATTTACCCTTCCCCATTCCCATTTTTGCCCCATAGGGCATAATGGGAGTGGGGAAGGCATTAATTACGCCACCGTAAATTACGGTGGCGTAATTAACATCAAGGTCCCTTAGCGCCATGGATTTTAACACCTGCTAAAAGCAGGTGTTAAAACCTCCATGGCGCTAAGGGACCTCGGAATCAGGCGGTAAGGGTCGGCGCTGTTTACGCCGCCGTAAAACCCTTACCGCCTGAGTCGTAATAAGGCCCATTATATTTTATCAACCAGCCTGGTTCATGGTCCATTGTGACCTGGGGTATTTGAAAAGGGGGTGTTATATGAGTGGTGTATCATCTCAATATTGAATCTAATCTAACATAAGCATTTTAATCGTGTGCTGCATACTGGGCCGACACTAAAGTGTGTGTCACCTGATTGAAATCCTTTACAAATATACCAAGTGCTTTTTGGAGGTGGTAGGTAGGCATGAGAGGTACAGAGAGAAACTAGATGGTGGATTCTTTCCCCAACTGTGCTGAGGTTTCTCTGGCTCCTCTAACCCCACCCCCTTCTCAGACCTATAGGTCTTTGGAATGCAGCCTCTGGTTTTAAGCTAGTCCTTTTCTATAGGCTGTGCCCTTTGATTCTTGTTTGCCAGGAGATCTCCTACTGTGGGCTTCCAGATCTGGAGAGACGTGTTACCTTAACTCACAAAGGACCAAAGAAGAAGTACAATCTTTTAGGGGGTCATTACAAGTTGGGCAGTATCCTGGCTGTAAATTCAACGGGAAACCAAGCAATGCAATTAGCATTACCACAATTTTGTCTGATGCTATTAGTGCTGGATCAAAAGTTGAGGTGGTGGGGTAGGCCCCCATTTTTTGACTCAATGGGGAATTTTTCAGCACAATTGCCACAGCAGTAATTGTGTGATGATAATTGTGCCAAAATTGTGGGGGGGGGGGCGTTTGTGCATTTACCTCCAACTCAGAGCTGGAGGTGAATGCTCCGAGGTTCCCCCAAACTTGGGATTGGATGGAGCGGTAATGCAGCGGTAATAGCGTTATCACTGTTTTTTTACCACTCCGCTCAACCCCTGATTAAGCCTTATTAAATTTAACATTAACTTGGACACTGATCCAACAGCCAAAACTTGCAAGTCAGCACCCATACAGACCAGGAACTCTCGCAAACTCACCCCCAAAAATCTCAACCCTTACTACACAACCTGATAAATACCACATCACTACAAAGCACCAACACAGCCAGCATCGCAGACCACTACCATCAATGTCTGAACACAGCTATAGATGAAGTGGCCCCACTTAAAACCAAACAACCCAAACGCAACTCTCCCTGGTTTAATGATGAACTCATAGAACTCAGAAGAAAAAAAAGAGCCTTAGAACCCTCATCTGAATTACAATCCAAACTCCATCAACTATCCAAAGATTACAAAAACAGCGTACTCTTCCACAAAGCTGATTTGTTTAACAAACGCATCTCCAACGCAGTCTCCAACACCAAAGAGCTATTCACGATTATCAGAGAACTAGAAACCCCCATATTACCCTCCGGCCCCATCAATACGAGCAAAGCATGGTGCATCACCATTCAGGATGCACTTTCCGTTAAAGTAAATACACTACAATGCAAAATTGCCTCACAAAAAAATCTCCAAGAACTCATGGCTAACCCATCTCACGCTTTAGGTGTCCCATGTACCAGACCGGATGTACCCAAATTCCATTTTGCCCAATTTACTAATGACCAGGTCCTTAAAACAATAGCATCCCTCAAGCCCTCCAATTGCAAAGGCGATGGCTTCCCAGCTAAAATAGTCAAAGATTGCGCAACCACACTAGCACCTATCATTACTGAATTTGTGAACATGTCTTTCAACGCCAGCGAAAACCAGCCTCCATCAAAACAGCATGGGTCACCCCTCCTGCTCAAAAAACCTACGCTAGACCCTGAAATCCCAACGAATTACAGACCCATTACAACAGTGCCCTTTCTCCTTGAACAACACCACCTGTTAGGAGACAGACAATCAGGCTTCCGTCCTAGACACAGTACTGAGACTGCCCTACTCGACCTCAAAAACCAGATGGATTTCAGCAGAGACTTAGGTAAACTGTGCATTCTACTTCTACTAGACCTCTCTGCGGCTTTCAATTTGTTCGACCACGACAAACTGTTCCAAACCCTATCCACCAATTTCTACTTCTTCAAAAATGCCACCACATGGATAAAATCCTTCCTTTCTGACCGCACCTTAAGAGTCTTCATAGGAGAAGAAGCAGCTGAACCGATCCCTGTACAGCTAGGAGTACCACGAGGATCCTGCCTTTCCCCCACCCTTTACAACGCCTACACAAAACTACTCTTCACAGCACTTGACGCCATGGGAGTCATTTACACAAACCTCGCCGACGACATTCAAATACTCATACCCATCACAGGCAACCTCAATCAGGACACAACTACCATTCACAAAATGTACTCTCTCATCCAAAATAGGATGGCCAACAATAGTCTCTGTCTTAATGGAGAAAAAACAGAGATTATCATAGTTGGCTCACCAGCCAGCCACAGCAAACTCCATTCTGACTACTCGTCTATAATGATAGATGGCACCCCATCCCCATCTCCCGTAAGTCAAAACCCTAGGAGTTCACTTTGACTATAGCCTCACCATGAATAATCACATCAGCGCACTCGCTTCCTCCACAGCATGCACTGCTAAACTCATCACACTCAGCAGACCCCTCCTCTCCAACGATAACTGCCTCACATTAGCCAGAGCCCTCATCCTGACAAAAATAGACTATTGTAACGTCCTACTATTAGGCACCGCAAAAAAGAACCTAAACAAACTACAACTCCTCCAAAACAAAGCTCTTAGAACAGCTTGAGGCATAAACCGAAGAGAACACATATCTCAGCACAGAAGGGATGCCCACTGGCTTCCAGTGCAAGCCAGAATTCTCCACAAAACTCTCACCATCACCCACAAATGCATCACAGACAACGCCCCCTTCTACCTCAGCCAAAGCATCTCCCGCAAAACCTCAGCAAGAACACTCAGATCATGCAAACACACATCTCCATATCCCTCATTTTACAACCTCCAGAGCAGGTAACACCAGGTTCCCCATGGCAGCTCCCCGCATCTGGAACTCACTCCCCAACCACCTTAGCAACAAAACCTCCTTCCCAAAGTTTAAGAAATTGTTAAAAACCTGGCTCTTTAACAAATACTAACAACCCCACCCTACATGCCCCCCACCATACCCCTGCACCTCAACCCATGCAACTGTATGTAATGTAAATTGCATATGTATTTTGTGCTCATAAAATATGCATATACCCTAGATGCAACCAACCAAGACACCCTAGATATATGTGACTGTACAAGCTCACAATGATGTATGTAATCTACGCCGTGACACCCAAGGGTTTGGGCATATAACAAATGATATAAATAAATAAAATTAAAATGTTGAAGTCCTTAGTCTCTTGTCCTGCTGGCTGGCAGGGACAAGCCCTCTGAATAGAATACACACATCTCTTCCACTGCTGGCCTTGGCTCACAAGGCTGACAATTCTGATTAAATCATATGTGACTTTTAATAACTATACAAATCCTCTGCCACCATACCACACAGGGTATGGCTTATATTTTCAGATCACACTGCCACCAGGTGGGGGAGTTTATCATATCAAATGGAATTCAGAACAGAGATGTAATCCTAAAGGCAATCTCTGCACTGCAGTGACATGGCTGTTACAGCAGCTGTCAAACAGGACACCTGTGAACTGGTTCTGTGCCACTGAAGAGAGGGAGCTGCTGATCAGGAGACTGGTGCAGCAGGGCACATGTGTATGTTATGCTTTTGGCATGGAGCTTACTGAAAGGGGAGTCTGATCAGCAAGCCACGCTTTCAGAGATGGAGTAACCTGCATCATTTTATTAATTAATAAAAAATGGCAGGGCTTCGTCACCCTTGCCAGATGGTAATTCCTCACAGGCCACCCGCCAAAAAAATTGAGGTCCACCCTTTTAAGGGTCAAACCGATCATCAAGATGAGAATATGTACTCCTGCCTTCTGCACTATCATGTTTAGAGATCCAGATTAGGCAGCATATCCATTTTAGATTTCTGTAGAAATATGGCCCAGAAACCAACCTCTGGAGGTTTCTCAAATGTGACCCCATCAACTGGCTGCGAAGGTAGGCAATGGGCTGATCAGCAAGTCCTGATCTCAGCTGTGCTGCGTTTACTCCAAATCCAGATTTACAGGTGCCTGTCTCTCTTTTAATTCCCTGTGCCTAGTCTAGGAGTTCTAGAACTGATAACCGACTCAAACCAGATATCCAGTGCTGTAAATCTGATGGCAGACAGAAGCCTGCTGATTTTTCTGTGATGTCTGCACAGCCACAGATATCACATGGAGTCCACTTTCAGCTATGATATCTTGGGTGGATCCCGACAGAGAGGCGTTACATTTCCTTTCAGAAAACCAGCCAACCACAACTACATCAGTAGGCAAAGCTGAGGTCACTGAATCTAGTGCTAACCCCATAGTCACCTCAGTGTCCGTTGAGCCCTCTCTCAAAAGAGTAGGCACCAGAGGGGACTTAAGGCCTTGACTGGGAGTTACCAGGAAGACTGGCCTACCACACCCTCCATCTGAAAAAGACTTTGGACCTAGACCCTCAAGCACATCCTCCTATGATGCTCTTAGATATTGCAATATAGTGACTGCCTTGGCTATGTCTGTGTCAGTGTGTCATTACGCAACGGACACTCTACTGGAATGGAGTCTTTGACAACAACTCGCTGCAAAGGGTGTTACCCTTCCAATTAAGTTCTACCAATGCCAAGGATCAGCATTTCAGAGCAACAAACCCTCTCACTAGCAGATGATTTTGTCTTGGTATGTACTACCCTTCCTTCACCCATTGTAGCTCACAGCTGCAATACTCACAGCTGTTTCACACAAAGTCGGATATTTTTCCCTGTATGGTCCACAAATATCAGAGTATTGGTGGGAACTGGGGCCAACTCAAAGGACCCAGTAATGGTTGCCCTCAGAGCTAGGGGACTTTCCACTCTCCCTAGCCTAGTAGGACTTAATCTTCTAAAATGCCCATGCTGGCTATGGCCTTCTCTTGCAGGAGTCCAGCAGTCACAATGGGCTGATTGGGTCTCCCATTGCAAGCTGGGTCTCGCTTTCTATGTGTCACCAGATAGCGACTACTCTGTGTTGATGGTGTGGGGGCCACAGTGTTAGATGTGGCCGCACTGTTCTTTTATGTGGAGGTTGACCAACATTGGAACTTGGATTCCCCTTTATATTTTTGGGAACCATTCTTGGAAGAAGGGTTGAAACCTCTGCCCTTTGCCTCATTGTGCTTGTTGTTATCAGGTGTCTTGTCATCTGATTTACATGTATTGGCCTGATCCTGTTTCAGGACTTGCGTGCTCTCATACCTGTCTGAAGTTCTTGCAAGCACCCTATGGTCTGAGATATTCTTGTGAACTAAATGCTGGTGTAACCCCATCTCACAATTCTTAAGGATATTCACACATGCAACAAAATTGAACATGCCCTCAAAAGTCTAAACTTTGAACATGTGACCCATCCACTCAAATATTTCAAGAACTTGTATGCAAATGCATCAAAGATTTTACTTACTTTCTTTTTGAGCTTTCTCAAACTTCTGAGATACTGTTAGAAGATCTTGCAAAGGATCCGGTGGACGGTGGCTTTCAATTTCTCATAAAAGTGTCTCTCCTCAGGAGCCAAATGAATAATAACATCAGTTATAGCCATGGTTAGGCAGGTTATTAGGCTGCACCCGATGACTCTTCCTAAACCTTATGGTAGCTGAAGGTGAGCTCTAGTGTCTCAAACCAATCAAAGATGCTTCCCCACCTCAAATGGTTGGGTGATGTGCTTGCGGACATGGTGCATACGAGTCACGGTCCCAACGGGCCAAGAACCTTACTTTGTCACACCCTCTTTTCGGAAGAAATGTATGAATTGTTTGCTCTGTTCAACAGCCTCTTGTTTTTACCATTGCTGGAGGTTGCCATGGCAATATGCTGTGCACAGATGCTCTCTAACAATGCTGCGTTCTTTTGCAGCACTACATATGCATTGGAAGGATCACGTGATTGCCCTGTCTGTTCCACACTGTACGCTCCACCCATTGTACTGGCATAAAAGGTTCCCCATTAGCCAGAACAGTGCATTTGATTGACGCTGGTCTGTTTCACGTATTCCGATTCAACCCCAAATCTTTGATCTTGCTCTGTGTACCCAGACTTTCCGATTGCTTTGTGATTCTGCCTCATTTTTAACCACGTATTACCAAACTCATTGTCTGTCCCCCGGACGGTGTGCTGCCTGTCGGAAAACATCTTTTTACTTTGCTTGCACAGTAATAAAACTCTGCTTGTCCCTCGAACTACCTCTGCATGCCGATTCTGTATTGTTTGTAACCTTGATACATCTCATTCCCACCTACTGGATTTCCTAATCCCTCTCTTTGCTCCCGAAAGTACTGTCTTCTGACCCTACTGTTTGGATTACTTGCTTGACTAATGTGCACAATCCTGGACGCTCTGCAGTGATCTCATAGTGCACCACCCCGAATCTAGCACATCCCTCGTGCCATTTGGGTTTAGCCCCTTACTAACATTCCCATTTTCCTTCCATTGTATACCTTTTTGAATACTGCCTCCTGCAACACACTTCATGTACTCTTCAAACAACAATACTCCTGCTAGGATCCCAACTTTCTCTGATCTAATTTTTTGCATTAGGTTTTAGGAATTGTACATTCAGATCTCCTCTCCAGTGGGAAGAAATACATGTATATCACTTTGTGTTCTCTAGTGGGAAGGAACAGGGTTGGAGAGCATACTACACGTGGCCAAAATTAGGCAAGGCCTCATGTTTGACTAAGTAAGTTATTCCTCCAGTCACTTTTACTCTTGGTAACTTCAAATTATCTTCTCATAAACTGTTTCTTTTTCTTTACAGCCTGGCACCTTGGTGGTGTTATTAGCCCACTCTTTCACTTGATTTACCCCTCTGATCTTGTGACTTCCAATCAGCAAAGACGTGTATCAAGGGAAAGATCTCCCTCAGTGAGGAAACCTGGGCCTGTACTGGCCCAGTTTATAGAGCGTAGCAGTTCCCACTCTGAACACTTGGCCGGGGAATTGGTGAGTACTAACAGAATCAGAAGCCATGGGCGCATCTTATGCTCTCATGCAAATGGTTGCTGATCTCCGTAGTGACATTTCCTCCACTCATGATGCCTTACGTCATTGGATCGATTCCCTAGAGGATCTTGTGCAGTCTCCAACATGAGGGAACAAACCTACAGGTAGTATGGCATCCGGGTCGGGTTACCCTCTACCCAGGCAGGAACCCATGCCGGTCCTGACATCGACCCAATTTCCCTTAACACCACCCGAGAGGTTTAATGGTGATCCCAGGTCTTATCACACCTTTATAAATCAGTGTAAGCTGCTTTTTGTGTCCTCCCGCAACATTCCCTGACTCCACCACCAAAGCAGCATTTGTTCTGTCATATGTCGGGGGCAATGCGGCTACTTGGGCTAACCCCTTGTTGGAATCCGCTCGTTATCTTCTGTACGACTGTGATGCTTGGATTGCCACAATGAATAGGATTTTTGACACTAATTACAAGACACAAGCTTCAGACCTGGAATTAAGGTGGCTGTGTTCTATAAGGGTCTCTGAGACGACTTAAAGCACACCCTAGGGACGGTTCTGATAGTCCCAATTGGTTTCCCAGAATTGTTGGACTTAGTGCTCCAGATCGATGCTCGGTGAGCCGAGAGAAGGGGTGAAAACGGGCCTATACCCCCAACAGCAACATGTCTTGACACTTCTCTGCCATCTCAAGCAGGCTCCAAACCTTTACAGATAGGAGCCGTTCGTGGTCCATTGACCACCGTCAAGAGAGAACATTGGCGCAAGAACAATCTCTGTATGTACTGCGGCTCTTCAGATCATTTTTTGCGTAACTGCCAAAAGAAACCTATCGAAACCTCTTTCTTCGATTCATTCTGAGTACAGTTCATTTGTGGATGCCTTTGAAAAAGGTAGGGCTGAACAGTTGCCACCACACCGCCCCTATGATTGTCCCATTGATCTACTCCATGGCTCCAAAATTCCTTCCGGAGGGTGTACCCCCTCATGCTCAAAGAGGATCACGTGTTAAAAGAATGCAACGACAAAGCTCTCGTCTCTGGTTTCATTTGTCCCTCGAAATCTCCTGCTGCCTTTCCTTTGTCCTTTGTCCCTAAGAAGGAAGGAGACCTCAGACCATGCATTGATTACAGGGCCTTCAATGCCTTCACAGTCAAGAACCAGTACCCCCTGCCACTCATTTCCGTTCTCTTGGACCAGCTGAGTTCCTTTGCCTTTTTCACCAAACTTGCCTATAATCTGGTCTGAATCAGAGACAGGGACAAATGGAAAATGGCATTCAAGACCTATACGGGTCATACTAGTATCTCGTAATGCCATTTGCCCATTGCAATGCCCCTGCCACGTTTCAATATTTCATGAATTACGTTTTCTGTGACATGTTGGATCAATATGTCATTATCTATCTTGATGACATCCTAGTCTACTTACCCACCTACGAACTACATGTCACACACGTTTGTTCTGTTATTCAGCGGTTGAGGGAGCATCACCTCTTCGTCAAAGCTGAAAAATGCATCTTCAATTTCACTGAGGTCGAGTTCTTGGGATATGATCTAACTGACCATGGGGTTTGAATTAACCATTCTAAAGTCAAAGCCGTACTCGACTGGCCAATGCCCACCTCGGTTAAAGCCTTACAGTCTTTTCTTGGTTTTTCTAACTTCTACCATTATTTCATCCATTCCTATTCTTCCGTTGCTGCACCTCTGACTGCTCTGACCAGCTCTAAGATGCCTTTTTGTTGGTGTACCGAGGCACAAGTGGCCTGTGACTCCCTTAAAGCAGCATTCACCTATGGCCTGGTCTTGCAGCATCCTAACCCTGATCTCCTGTTTTTTGTTGAAACCGATGCTTTGCAGTGGAAGCCATCCTCTCCCATCAGTGTTCCGACACCAGTGACATCCACCCTGTTGTCTTTCATTCCCGGAAATCCACGCCTTATGAAAGAAACTACACTTTCATGGAGCGGGAATTATTGGCAGTCAAGGATGTTTTCACGGAGTGGAGACATCATCTACTGGGTGCTCATCACAGCGTTACAGTGTTTTCGGACAATTGCAGGCTTTTGTCCTTTAAAGCCATGAAGTGCATGACAGCCAGACAGGCATGTTGGCACCTCTTCATTCAGAGTTCTATTTCGTCATTACCTATCGACCTGCTCGTCTACATGCCAAAGCAGATGCCCTCTCTCGCCTACATGCTGACCCTACCAAGCCTTCCCCAGAGGTTCTACTTGTTCTTCCTAACCATGTTGCTTGCTGTTGTACTCTGCAACACTCACTTAGGAAATCAATTCAAGAATGGGTTTCCCTTAATCCAGTCGAACTCCGGAAAATGAACTTGGATGTCTGCAATGGCCTACCTTATATTCAAGGAAGAATCTATATTCCTACAGACAAAACCCATTCCTGTGCCTTGCAGTGATCCACGACTCATAGATTGCCACCCACCCTGGCTGGCATAAATCCTTGGATCTGTTACCTAGATGGTGTTGGTGGCCCTCGATGTCACAGGATTAATTGCACTACATCTCTTCTTGTGCGTTCTGCAAAAAATGTAAAACCCTGCACAGCAAGCCAGTAGGGCTGTTAAAACCCGTTCTGGTGCCTCATAAACCATGGCACATGATTTCCATGGACTTTGTTGTGGAATTGCCTCAAGTGCAGGAATTTGATATCATCTGCGTGGTGGTCGACTTCTTTACTAAAACGGGTGCTTTTGTCCCTTGCACTGGCCTTCCTTCAGCTCCTACACTGGTGGATCTCTTTCTCTGACATGTCTTTCATTTCTTTGGCTTACCCTCGATCATTGGTACTGATAGGGGCTCTCAGTTCACTTCTCATTTCTAGAAAGCCCCGAGTTCCTCCTTTCATATAGAGGATAGATATTCCAGTGCTTATCATCCACAGACCGATGGAGAGAAAGAGAGGTTGAATGCTACTCTAGAACAGTACCTTCGCTGCTTGTGTATACAGTATCAAGAAAACTGGTTGACAGTCTTGCATTCCGCTGAGTTTGCTTACAACAACTCTCTCCACTCCTGGAGTGGTGTATCCCCTTTCTATGATTTGTATAGTCAACACCCCAGAACCTTTCCTCTGGATCCGTCCATCCCAGCAGCTAATCCTACATGCCTGTATTAATGACCTTGTGTGCTTGCACAAAGATATTCTAGTGCATCTCAGTGCATCTCAATTGGGCGCAGGAACAATCTAAACGATTAGTAGATGCCCACCACTTGGTGGCACCGGATTACCAGGTGGGCATGTGTGCTTGGTTGTTCACCTGAAATCTAAAGCTCCTGGGAAAGAAGTCACTTATACGACGCTACGTTGTTCTCTATGCCATCTCTTCCCTCATTAATCTGGTTGCAGTGCACCTGGATCTTACTGCTGGATGGCGGGTACACACTGTTTTTCATGTTTCTCTGCTAAAACCTTGCTTACCAACAACTCGCCTCCCTTCTCGTCCTGGCCCGGTTGTTGTAAGTGGTTCTAAGGATTACAGGGCGGCGGAGCTACTGGATATGGAAATGAGGGCAGGAGTTCCTTATTACCTTGTGGACTGGAAGTTGTACGGTCCACAAGACAGAACTTGGTAACCATTTGCCAACATCCATGCCCCAGGTCTGATGTGGCGGTTCCATGCCTCCAGGGGTGTGTCAGTGCCCTTGGGGGGTGTATTCTGTCATGGTCCCAATGGGCCTTGAACCTACCTTTGTTACACCCTGTTTTTGGTGGAAACGTATGCCTCGTTTGCTCCATTCCACGCCTCTCCTTTCTACCATCACTGGAGGTTGCCATGGCGATATGCCATGCACAGACACTCTCTAATAAAGTTGTTGTGTTCCATTCCAGCAGCACGTATGCATCGGAATGGTCACGTGATTACCCTGTTTGTTCCATACGGTACGCTCCGCCCATTGCCCTGGCATAAAACATTCCCCGTTAGCTGGAACTGTGCTTCTGATTGATGTTAGTGTGTTTCACATATTCCAACTCAAACCCAAAGCTTTGATCTTGCTCTGTGTACCCGGACTTCCCGATTGCTTTGTGATTCTGCCTCCGTTTTTGACTGTGTGTTACCAAACTCATTGCCTGTCCCTGGGACTGTCTGCTGCCTGTCAGAAAACATCTTTGTACTTTGCTCACACAGTAAGGAAACTCTGTTTGTCCCTTGAACTGCCTCTGCATGCCGATTCTGTATTGTTTGTAACTTTGATCATCTTATTCCCACTTATTGGATTCCGAATCCCTCTCTTTGCTCCCACAAGTACTGTCCTTTGACCCTACTGTTTGGATTACTTACTAGACTAAAGTGCACAATCATGGACCCTCTGCAGTGATATCGTAGTGCACCACCCCGAATCTAGCACATCCCTCGTGCCATTCGGGTTTAGCCCCTGTCTAACATTCCCTTTTCCTTATGTTGTATACCTTTTTGAATACTGTCTCCTGTAACACACTTCATGTACTCTTCAAACACAATACTCCTTGTAAGATCCCAACTTTGCCTGATCTACTTTTTTACATTAGGTGTTAGGAATCGTACATTAAGATCTCCTCTCCAGTGGGAAGAAATACATTTATATCTCTTTGTGTTCTCTAGTGGGAAGGAATAGGGTTGGAGAACATGCTTCACTTCACCCAAATTAGGCAAGGCCCCGTGTTTCACTAAGTAGGTTATTCCTCCAGTCATTTGTCTCGGGAGGATAGCTCTGGGGCACCATGCTCGCCTTGGAAGCCAGACGACACAGAGCACCACAAGTTTGATCCCCGGGTCCACGCTTAGAAACCTCTGGGTATTAAGTGCATTATAAATAACTCATCATATCACTTCTACTCATGGTAACTTCAAATTATCTTGTCCTAAACTGTTTCTTTTACTTTACAGCCTGCCACCTTGGCAGTGTTTTTTGCCTGCTCTTTCACTTGATTTATCACTCTGATCTTGTGACTTCAAATAGGCAGAGAGGCAAGGGAACAATCTACCTCAGTGAGGAGACCTGGGCCTGGGCCTGGACTTGCCCACGTTATACAGCTCTCTGAACTCTTGGCCGGGTAATTAGTGAGTACTGACAATAGGCTTTCCTTGTGTGGCAATGCTAGAGATCCTCCCCTCCCCAGTGGAAGTTCTCTGAGTCTTTTTCTAGTTTTCTAGTTCCATTTTTCACAGTAGCACCACATCTTTCTGCTTCGGCTCCTCCAGAGGAGTAGATCCCCTCTTATTTAACTCTGCTAAAGTGGCTTGAGCCATCTGTTACTTCTCTGCTGAAACAACAGTGCCCCAATGCCTCTGATACCTTTCTTCTGGTCCACTAAGGCCAATTTCCTTTCCTCAAGAGCAAACCTCTTATCAGATAAGATGTCCCCAGTATGACTCACTCAGGACCTAACGTAAGCAGGACAAGAAACTGAATGCCCATGCCTCTTCTTTGATATCTTTGAGAGGGTATGGAACAAGCTTCTCCAGACACAGCCACACACCAGGCAGTTGTGGTGGGCCCAGGCATCAAAGAAGCACACCCATTCATCAGGAGTAGCATCACAGCAGGGTGCTGCATTTCTAAAGGCCTTTGATCATGGTTAGAAGGTAAAAGGGCAGGGTAAGTGTACAGAGGGGATCTCTGTACAGTGGGGGAATACTTCCACGATCTTGTTTCTCACTACCTCTCCTACCTGTCCCCAGCAATTACACTAAATTACATGTTTTATGAGAACACTGATGACATTACAAATCACATCACTGATGCCATCACTGATGAAAATACTAATTACATTGTATATAACTGATTACATCAATAATATAATTAGACATAACATCATTTATAAGTTAGCTCATGAAAACTTGTATTACGTTATTAAAAATGTAGGCCATGGACTTGGCAGTGACAAAGGCTGAGGTTGCTGGCCAGCACAAAAGGTGCTCGTGGTTGGTTAGTGTTCAAAAATACCAATTTGTCTGGTTAAAAGTCATGCCTAGTAGCCCATCACTATTTTAAAATGTACAGTGGGCAACATTGAAAGCTGTAGACAGTGGCCATGGCTAAAGGCTATAGCTAGTGCCCATTAATATGTTAGAATATACAGTTGGCACAGCCAAAGGCCACAGCCACTGGCTAGTATTGTGTTGAAGAGTATGACTAGTGGCTGGTTAGTGTACATAATATACAGTGGGTACGGCCGACTGCCACTGCTAGTGGCTGGTTAGAGTTGTATAATACACAGTTGGCACAGCTGAAGGCCATCGCTTATTGCATTTTATTGTTTCTAAATATCCAGTGGACATGGGCAAAAGATCTACAAACTGCTCACGGTCAAAGGCCATGGCTAGCGGTCCATTTATATGTTGGAAATATATACTGGGCACAGCCAAAGACTGTGGCCACTGAAGGCTCACTCCCCGACTTACACATGCAGTACCAAAAAATATGACACACCCCAATGGGGAATGAGACTAAGAGAACAGGTTCTAAGAGTGAAGTTTTGTGTATATATTAAGATGGCATCCAGAGAACTCTGCTGCCCCGAGAGCACTCTGGCAAACATTACAAAGATATGAGCTTATGAAGGGACAATGCGTCATCACTGACATCACTCTATATGGGACTACAATTGCTTGAGATTGGCTGAATAACATTGCTACATATGCGGCTATGGGTGCTGCTTCATCCGGATTGGTTGCTCCATTGGTGGGAGGGTGAGCATCACTTGGTCCGGCTGCCAGCATCCGGGAGGAGTGAGGGTCAGGTCTCGGTGAGGTAGGGCGGACACTAGCTAAGCTAGCATGAGCAACTACCATTAGACATATAATAAACAATGATCATTAGTATAAGCTTAAGTAAATCTTCTTGAACCTATAACTTGCATGCATAAAATCAGAGCATCATTCATTAGTACTTATATGGAGTTACCAGGCTCAGGGGTCTTGGTCAGTGTGATAACATTGATCATGGGGTGGGCCTGTGCACATCAAAGCAACTATGGGGCACCCTGACATTTGTTAGTTCTAAGGTGCAATATACTGTGGCAGAGGTCTGGTTTTAGTAGGGGGCACACTGGGGTGGGCTTCACAGCAGGGTCACACTTCTGGTACATCAAGAGAATACCTTAGGAGGGCATGGGGTTACAGTGGCAGTAATTTTCCAACAGCAGGTGTAAGAGGGCACAGGCAGGTTTGTGGAGATGGATGAGCTACAAGTCATGTTTCGGACGGGTTCACACACAGGACAGTGATCTCAGAGGAAGAGTGAGATGTTACATTAGTATATTTGTTTCAATTGACAGAGTGAGAAAAGGTGGGGGCCATGAGTGCAGAGTGTGCAGCACTGCAGAGGGGAGAGAAGCCTTTTCGTATTATCGCAGTGAGGTCTAGTCCAAAGATGGAGTTGAGGGCACACAAAATGGAAGCCAAGTGTCCCCCACAACAGCCCCATATCTACTTACTGTTTAGCATGCCTGCGGGCAATGGAGGTGTCCCCCACTATTGTACAAGCAAGTGGTCCACATAATGCTGAATATATGAGGGGGGCCTAAACGACCCCTCGCTCCCACACATTCCCCCCTCTCATTACATCTAATGTAACAAACTAATCCTTTTTATTATTCTCCCTCCGATAATACTCTGTTCTTGTACTGCCTCATCCCATGCCGGTGTACCTTTTATTGGCATCCAAGCCCAGCATAAACCCCTTAGGCTTTGCCCTCTCCTTGCATATTCGTCAGGTGTGCATGTCATGTATATACCCCCATCCCCATCTAGGTCCACCCACACCTCCCTGTACCATTGCAACTCCTGTGGCTCTTTAATTTTGGTGTGGTATAGGTTGTCTACCCTGTCCCCATGCTCATGATAAACAACTGTCAGGCGATACTTTGGTGGGTTTGACTCCCCAGTTTGTATTTGCGCATCTATCATGGTTGCTACCGATGTCGGTTTGCCCATTGTTACCATCATCAGTGTTGAACTAGGCATAGATTTTGCACAACATGGTATGCCCAAATGGCACACATAGATAAATAGCAAAAGAAAAATGACTACTGGAACAAACATTTTCATCATAATGCTGAATCACAAAGGTATCCAGTTGAACATGTTGTCGAACCAGTTGCTTGGCTCTATTCCTCCTTCCTGCTGCATTCTCTCCCCCAGGCTGTGGACTGCTGAGATGACGTGGGAGAGGCTTCCGTTATCCGCATCTTCAGAAGGTATGAATGTACAGCACGCGCTCCCGATATTTTTGGCAAACACCGCTGTATATTGCAGTGAGAAGGTCTAGGACGCACCGGTTCTGCATTGTCATTAGGTGCAAGGTGCAGAGTTCGACCTTGATCACATTGAATCCGTCTTCAGTGTTGTTGGCCAGTTGGATCAGTTCCCAGCGGACGATTTGCAGCCATTTGTCGTTTGTTTGCGCCTGAAGTCCTGGCGTCTGGAGGGAGGCACAGAAAGTGTCAGCTGAATTGAACAATTTGTATTTATCAGGGATTGCAGCAAGGAGGTTGGATGACTTGCTGGGGATATAGTTGGATGACCTCCTTTTGTGGGACACTCTGTCTCATAGTTTGTTTTCAGACAGAATGCCATGTGTGGAAGGCTCTGTGGTTGCTGGTTGGGCTGTTGCTGATGTGCCAGCCGAATCTCCTGCTGCCGATATGCCAGCCAAATCTCCTGCTGCCGATATGCTAGCTGAATCTCTTCCCCCTTGCATATGTCTTTCTGGAATTACCATTAACGCTGAGTGCAGGATGGCCAGGGCGCAGGTACCCTTCAATGATGTTGGTAGATGCATGTAGGCTTGCTTGCCACATACCCAATACATGTCCATGAGTGCTACTGTACCTTTTTTCATATCTGGGATGATGATCCTTTTGTTGCATTTCCTGTTAGAACCCATTGGTACCTTTCCTTTGCCATGAAAACAAAGTTTGTGCAGAATGTCCTTCTGTGTTTTGGTGGGTTTCCCAAGTGCAGTAACCCATGTGAGCTTTGCAATATGCTGGGACCAGACGGGAGTACCCGTTTCTTTGACCCATTGAAGGTTCTCTTCAGTTAATCCTCGTAGCGCTTGTGCTTTACACGTGATTGTCTCGTCATGCAACTTGTTTCCTGTGAACCTTGTCCCTCTGATAACCAGTGGTCAAAGTGTACAAAAAGAAGTAGTGGAGCTATGTTCCCTGCTGCCCTGCACCCACTCCCCACAAACCACATCACCACACGCCCTCCCACGCACAATCCAAATCCCAAACTCTTGCACCTGCTGTTTAAGGGAACGTTTAGTGCAGTGCACTGAAAGTGCAAGCTGAAACATCGTCCTACACTTTTATTTTAAAACAAAACCATTCCAGAACGGTTTCTTTTTAAAATGAAATTATAGGAGCTGTAAAACATAATTTAAAAAAAGTAGAGGAGCACCGCTCCCGCTCACTTCGACCACTGCTGATAACGAAAAATGGTTCTTTGGTACAAATCACTCCTTGCGGCTACTCATGGAGGTTTTCTCCTTCTGCAGCATTTTTATTCCAACTGTGTGTGACTGGAAGGTGCTCCGAATCCTACATAATACGATAAGATGAATTAAACATTGAGCATCCGAAAAGTGCACTTCTTGAGGTATTTTAGGTGTGCCTTAAGCGTGCGGTATGAGAGAGCAGACATAGCAGCTCTCATTTGTGGCTTGTTTTGCTATTGTACTCATGTCTGAGTACCACATGTTTGACTGATCTGGGTGGCAGTGATCTTCGATTTCATCTAATCCCAGGCCATGATAAACATCATATCTTTTCCCTCCCCCCTTTCTATCTCCTCCTCCCCCCTTCTCTGTTATTTATCATTTTCACTCTCCGTTAATTTATGGGGAAGACATCAGTCCATGCTGCGTCACTCACTTCATTAGCTGCTTGCCAGGACTGTGGTGCTGGGGTCTCTTGTGTAATGGTAGCATCAGTATTACAGTGCATTACAGTGCCTTGTGAGTTAGGTTCTAGAGTTGTATACACATCAGTATTCATCAGATCAGTAGTAGTCTCCCTCATACTGATTGGTCTTGTTATCTTTGCTTTGTTCTATAGCGGAAATAGAAACGAGTGGAGTTTTGGCAGTTCCATTTTTATGCAGCGTGTTGAGATTGTTGTTTACAGAGCCATTATGTTTCCACATAGTTGTAACTCCAGCCCATATGAGCGTTGAGCCTTCCCATATCAGCTTTACTCCACTCCCCCCCTCTTTCATATCTTTAATTATGAAAGACACCGTCAAGTACCAGGTCACGAAAAATAACGTTACAGAAAATATTATTGCTGTAAATATAAGTCCACATTCAAAGCTATACCACATTTTTATTCTACTATCTACTCTATCACTATCTATATTTGTGTCGTTGTCAGTGAGGGCCCTCCTTTCTGCCATTTCTGGACCTGAACGGGCGATATAAAATTCTTAAGTACAATGCAGATATACTTTTCATCATTTCTTACATTAATTTCTTTACAATTGACATCACAATATTTTTTTACTTTTCTGTTATTTAACTATTTTATTCTTTCACTTTGCAAAATCCTCTTCTATTTCATTAATTTTCTCCTTAAAGGAAGAAAAATAAACTCAATTGTAAAACATAAAAACTTTAGTAGTGACACCCAAAATGTATATATATAACGTACAATTAGAGACAGTGAGAGGGGTAGAGTGACAGTGGGAGACAGTGAGAGAGAGAGAGAGCTATATACTGTTTCTTATATTTATATACACCTATTTTTATCCTTTTTTTCTTATCATGCAGTTTTATTTTTAGACTATTTTTTGTTTACCTTTTTTAATTTGTTGTATTCTTTATTTTAGCCACTTGCAACTTTGTGGCTCTCATTTTGCTCACATTGAGGGGTTGTATTATTGTGTGCTCTTCTCACATCTGACTGATGCACCCAATATTTCAACCCCTTCACTTTAACCGTGGTTGGGGTGCAATATATGACATCGTAGGGTCCATGAAATCTCAGAGAGTTCCACCTCCGCACAAAACTTTGACAATACACATTTTCTCCTGGCATTAATTGTCCAGTTGGTCTGTCCTGCACTGGCGTTGTAGTATCTGTCTCAGTGTTTTGTGCAAATGGTGGAGCGATCTGTCTTGCTATGCTACGCACTGCGCGTGTTAATTGTTAATTGCATAATGTATTCCTTAAATTCATCCCCCAGAACTGTGGCAGCTCTGTGAGCGTCTGATGCTCTTCTTACTGGGGATAGTGGCATATGGATGCGCCATCCCGTCACTATTTTGTGCTGGCTCAAATGGTGGTCCTTTCTTGGTTACGTTCGCAGTTGGAATAGTGCTGGGGCAAGCAATACACCCAGTTTTTCTTGAGGGTATTACACAATTTGGATAGTTTGCTTTTGACCAGGCCGTTGATTTTCTCTACAAAACCGTTCACCTGCGGGTGATAAATCAAACATAATTTGTGCTTTACACCCAAAAATATAGTTATCTCCTTGAAAAGATCATTTACAAATTGCGTGCCGTTATCTGACCTTATGACGTCACATATGCCCCACCTTGAGAAAACCTTCTGTACTAAGAATTCGGCAGCACACTTCACGTCTGGGTGAGGACATGGTCCAGCTTCCACCCATCTTGAGAATGGACAAACTATTACAATCAGATTTCTTGCTCCATTGGATCTTTCCCCCATATCCGCGTAGTTGATGTGGAGCTCTCTAAGTGGGCCCACAGGACTCAGTAGTGTTCCTCCCAGCATTCTAAGAGTCATTTGTGAATTGTATGTTTGGCATGTTGTGCATTCCACTGTGAACTTTGACAAATGTTCCTGCAAATTTGGAACAAACCACTGTTCCTGTTTTTCAGCTGCAATGTGCTGTTTAGTCACATGCGTTGGGAAGTGCAGTTGTTGAAATGCTATTTCTAACAATTCCACGGGCATTACTACCTTCCCTGTCAGCTCATGTCACCATATCAAATCTGTTGGTGACTGTTTACATCCTCTTTTTCCCCACAATTCTTGTTCCTCTACAGGTGCACATTTGTGGAGCTCAATTTTTTGGGCAATTGGTGTATGGCTGTAGCCCTCCTCTGCTGTATCTGTACCAGATGTTTTTACAATGCACTCTACTGCTTGCAGGTTATTAAAATAAGTTGCTTCTTTTGTGGCGGTGTCCGCTGCCGCGTTCCCCAATGAGATTGTGTCCGTGTTATTGGTATGTGCTTGGCACTTCACCAATGCTACCACTGAAGGTTCTGCTAATAATTCTATTAGCTCATTCAACAGGGCTGTATGCTGTACTGGTGAACCATCTGCTCTTCTAAACCCTCTTCACCGCCAACGTGACAATCCTGAGTGTACTGTTGTTGTTGCATATGCTGAGTCAGAGTATATTGTCACAGCACACCCTTTCCTGTATGTAGCACTTCAATTAGCATTGTCAATTCTGCTGCCTGCGCTAAGTAACGTGAGGGGAGGTGTTTTTGTACAATCACTTCATACTCTCCTTCTTCCATTCTTACCACTGCCGCCCCAACATGTTTTTCACCTGTCTCACTGTCTATGTATGCTGACCGATCCACAAAGTATATTTCGCCCTCCTCCAATGCATTCTCACTTGCTTTTGTAATGCCATCTTCTTCTCCTTCATATCTAGCACAATCGTTTCCTGTTTGTCTTCTACTGTGCATGGTTCAGTAATGAATATGGCTGCATTCACTGTTTTGCACCATACTACATGAACGTTTGGGCTTGGAATTATTATTTCATATGCTGTTGCCCTTTGGGTGGTCAGAGTGCTTTTCGATCTTTCTAAAACGGCAAACAATGAGTGTTCTGCATATAGTGCACTGAACAACCCATCACGATGGTGCCACTTTTATCTATGGCAAAGGCCGCTACGGCGAGAGCTTGTTCGCACTCGAAGTGGCCTTGCATTACTGAATCTAGAGTACCGCTGTAGTAGGCCAATGGCTTGTGGCCTAATGATGTCTTTTGTGTTACAACTGCTGTCATGAAAATGCCATTGCAGCGTGAAAACAGGTAGAACTCCCATTCATAGTCGGGGTTCGCTAAAACTGGTGCATGCGCAATGAGAGCCTTTAACTTGAAATACTGTGTTAACATCTCTTGTGTCCATTTTAATGGAACATTGTCTTTCTGTCCTTCTTTTAAAGCCTGTAATAGTGGGCATGTGTATGCTGCATAGTCAAGTATCCATGCGTGACAGTAATTACAAATACCAAGGAATTTGTGCATTTATTTTACTGTTTTTGGCATTATTAAGTGGCGTATTGCTGCTGCTCTATCTGGTATTATTCTTTTGCCATCTTTTGAAATCAGTTGTCCTAAGTAGAGTACTTCTGCTAGGCAGTATTGCAGCTTGTTTGCTTGTTTGTTTATTCATTTGTATTGCGCGCCACACCCAAGGGTATTAGGGCGCAGGAGCAACAAGGTTATTCTCAGCTTGGTTACAGTGCTGTACAGAAATATACAGAGTGTACAGGGTAAAGGCATTTGCGATAGATGCAGTGAAAACCAGTTTACAAGTATACATATTTACATAATTTACAAAGGCAAGGTAAGTTAACGCTCATTGTTCTTTATCCACTGAATGTAGTTGCGTCTAAAGTGGGGGTAGGTTTGAAGTGTCCTTAAGGAAGGTGGCAGTGAGTTCCAGTGTTTGGCTGCTTGCTGTTGCCACCCGTTTTGTTTTGTTTGAACCTGGGAACTGCGAGCAGGTTTGCATTGGCGGTTCTAGTGGGCCTGTTAGGGGTGTATCTTTTTATTCTGTCAGCTAAATAGCGGGGGGCTGCATTGTTGAGGCATTTGTGTCTTAAGTTACTTTGAGCAAGATTTTGTTGGTAGTAGTGAGCCAATTATGGGTTCTCCTGGCATTGGATATATGTTCTCTCTTGGAGATACTAAGCGCTGCTCTGAGAGCATTATTTTGCAGAGTCTGGATTTTATTTTTAACTTTTTATTTATTTATTTGTTTTTGGTTTTACAAGAAAACCTTTACAAAAGCATAGTGCATTTCCTTAGATAAAATTACTAACGGTTCTCGGAAGCCAGGGAGTAGCTAAAAATCCTGAAAGGCCAATGAGTGACCACCAGGAAGCTCATTAGACTGTGTCATCTTTTGATGCTTTGTTAAAATGGTGAGTTCCTCTGATACTTTTACTATCGCAGCAGTGAGCATAATTTCCTGGCCGGAGATCAGTCTGTTCCAGAATGCATCTTGGATTAAGCTCTCTTCTCTGCTGACGAATCTCCTCAGAAAAGACACTCTTATGGCCCATGTGCCTTCGCATTCCAATAGCAAGTGTTTCAAGGTTTGGAGGTTCGGAGTTTTGCAGATTTCACAGAATTTTATTGCCTTCTCTCCCTGGTTTCTTTGAGCCAGTATTTCTCCTGTGTGGGCTAAATTCAGACGTAGTCTGAGAAAACTGTTTCTTGTTTCACGATCTGGGAATTTTTCCAGATAGCGTGGCATGGTTCCCAGTTTCCTGTCTACTATCAGGAAATAGTTCCATGATTTTAAGTTTCTGACTCTTGTGATTGTGTCGATCCAGTCAGCCATTTTTAGGTTTTTTTTTACTTTCAAAGGGTTTTGTAGCAGGGTTTCTGTTGTTAAATCAAGCTTATGCAGAATCTGTCCGATCTTCTTTTCTAGGCTCGATAGCTGTTTTGATTTTGCTTTCTTTAGATGTTGATTTATGTCGAAAAAGAGGGTGGCCTCACTGGCTGTGATTATATTACGGTATAGTGAGAGGAGTTTCCACTCTGCGTAGCAGCTCAGTGAGGTCAAGCCTAATTCGAACCTCAGACTAGCTGACGATGTACACTTTGGAAGCCTGATGGAGGATTTCCAAATAAGGCCCTCGATTTTGTACCAATCATAGTTCCACAGCAGAGGTTTTGCCTCCAATCCGTAGAGGAGGACAGGAACTACTTTGCCTACATAGAATTTCTTGAGTGGTAACAGTGAAAATTTACAAAATTTTCCATTTAGGTTTTTCATTTGCGCAATGATTTTCGAGGTCTTGTTGTGAATGGATGAATTCGCCTTGTTTACAGTTGGATGGGCTAAGACTTCGTATCCCAGGTATGTTAGCTCATCTACTCTGGGAATTTCCTCGTTATCCAAAACCCAGATCCTTGATGTTACCTTTTTTCTTGGGTGTTTGAAAACCAGGACCTTAGATTTTAGTGGGTTTATTTTAAGGCCATTTAACTTGGCGTATTCATTGAGTTTAGATAAGAGATGTTGCAGTCCTAATGCTGATCCATCCAAGAGAACGAGATCGTCCGCATAGGCCAGCCAGTGAATTCTTCTGCTGTTGATCCTGGGACAGATCAGCGACGCCGAGGCCAAGAAGTCTCCTATGTCTGAGAGGAAAAGATTGAAAAGCAAAGGTGCACCCAAGCAACCTTGTCGTACCCCTTTTAGAACCTGGATTTCTTCTGAGAGGTTGCCGGCGTCATCCAGCCTCACTCTGATCGTAGTGTTTTTATGTAGTTCAACGAGCATAGCCAGCAGGGGGGCTGGAATTCCCCGTTTGCTCATTTTCTGCCATAGGAGTGATCTGTCCACCATGTCAAATGCCCTGGACAGATCTACCCATGCCCCATACAACGGCGGGCCTTCTTTCTCATTTGAGCTTTCGCTCAACAGGTTCAGTGTAAGGCCATTAAGGCTGGTAGAAAGACCCTTCCTGAAACCTGTTTGGTGCGGGGGGAGAATTTCGTTTGATTCTACCCAAAGGGAAAGTTCCCTCATCAATATTCTCATGAATATTTTGCTGTCTATATCCAAGAGAGCTATGGGTCTATAGCATTTTGGACTTAGCCTGTCACCCCCTTTGAAGAATGGGATCATCACTGCATTCTTCCACGATGGAGGAAAAGTTTTTTCCCTCATTATTCCTTGAAAGAGATAGTATAGCAGTTTTGACCAAAGTTTTGGCTGATTTTTTAACACCTGGTATGTGAGGCCGTTCGGCCCTGCGGCTTTCGAGGTAGAGGATGATGTAATTAATTCTTCAATGTCTTCTACGGTAAAATCCAGAGACCAGGTGATGTTGCTGATATTAATGTCTCTTGAGCCTGTTGCTCCGAAGTTCTTGGCCAGGTGTTCTACCCACTTGCATTCCGACACTAAGTTGCAAAGAGCACTGTTTTGGCCAGTTTCAAGTTGATTTAGGACTGCCCAAAAATTTCTGCAGTTATTTGTGCTAAGAAGCGAAAGCATTCTCTCCCCATCCTCTTGTATTTTTAAATGTTTGTGATTCTTAGACCAGTTTCTATAGATTTGTTTGGTTTTTTTGAGTTTTTGAATGCAGCCAACGGGATCTTCTGCTCTGGTCTGTCTTATACTTCGCAGTGTTTGTCGCAGGCATCTTTTCCTTTTGAAGGTTTCCTCGTCGAAGTGGTGGAGATGTGTCTGTTTCCCCACTGTTTGTACTTCGCTTGGTCGGCAGGTGGACCATATGAATTTTCCGAATTTTTCTGGATGACACTTTTCGGCCACTATTGAGGGATGAATAGTTGCTAGCTGATCATTCAAGTTTACCCCCCCATGTTTGTACTTAAGTGCTTTCAATTTCCCTTTAAAGCCCTCCAGTTCCTGTCTAATGCGTGGGTTTGCTGAACTCTGAATTTCAGGAAAGTAGAGTTCCATCCTCGCATGGTCACTTCCCCCTTCCCAATCTAAGTTGAGGTGATGTTGGTGCAGGGTAAGTGATGAAGAGGTGAAGATATAGTCTATTGTTGATTGCAAACTTCCTTGCCGCCATGTTGGTCCGATTTTGTCCTTACTGCTGTCGTCTATAGATAGCATGTCAAGATCCCATGATTGGAAGAAGTCCCACCATTGTTTGCCTTTCTGTGTAGTACTGTATTTAGGTGAGCTGTTTTTCCTGTTCCCTACACTGATGAGATCTGTGTTTAGGTCTCCTGCTACAATGATCTGTGCTCCTTTGTGGATCATCTTAACCCTAGAGAAGAGTTCATTTAGAGTTCCTATGAAGTCTCGGAGTTTGGAAATGGCTGGGTTCCAGTAGATATTTAACAAAATGAGCTTTGCCTGACAGTCATTCTGTCTTATCTCTGCTTTAGTGGCCTGAATGCCCACTGGATTATTGCATAGCGTGACCACGTTTTTAATGGCGGAATTTTTAGTTGCTATTAGCATTCCTCCTGCTGGTCTACCTTTGGCTTTTTGAGAGGCCCTGAGGTTTTGCACTGTGAAGCCCTCTATCTCGATAGGATTAGCTAACCATGTTTCCTGAAATAATAAGATGTCATTACGTTCTAAGAGGTCGTTTTTGAGTTGCTTTTTCTTCAAAAAGCTTGGGCCTCTGGTGTTCCATGAGACTAATCTAAGGCCTCTCTGACTAAAGACTGTTCTGTTCCTCGCCCAGTTTCTGGAGGATTTGCGAGATGATTTCTGGGAGTTTAGTTATCAGGTCTTCTTTTAAACTGCGGCTGCTTGTTGCACTGCTTTGGGGCCCTCCATAAGTTCCGGCAGTGCCCTCCGCAGTGGGTGCAGGTTCTTCTGCGGTCTGGTTATGCCACCGGTAACTTCCATACATTCCTTCTTCCTCTGATTCATATACCCAAAGCCCTTCTTTAGCCAGATCGTCTTTATTATTAATGAGCGCCTGTTGTGCCTTTCTTGAGGTGAGAGCTATCTCCACAAAGAATTTATCCTCCCTGAATGGGAAGGCTAAGTATTCAATGTCCTCTGAATCAAAAAGATAGAGATTATAGTTCTTTTGGATTTCTGACAGTATGACGGATCTGCATAGTGATATCCTTGTACTCTGATTCTCTAGTCTAAGCCACAACCTTGGGATTGTAAAGTTCGATGCCGCTAATTCCTCGTTTCTTGCTATGGGGATTTGTTGTTTTTGTTCGTTTCCCTCTCTTTCTCCGTTTTGAGGATACCTTTCCAGGTTTATAAATTTCCCGGACCCGTTCCAGCAAACTCCTTCATTGAGTAAGGGGCTTGGTGATGTCACTTCTTTGCTGGCTGGCCCGGGAAGTGTGTTTCTTTCTTGTAATGCAGGAGCTTTTTTATCTGACGGCTTCAGAAAAATAGGGGCCATTTTTCTCAATGCTTGCTTGGGCTCCCCACCAGGTTCCTTTCTTGGTTCTTTATTTAAATTTTGTTTTAGAAATATTGGAGCCATCTTGATGTTTGTATAAGCCGGTATGCTTTTTTGGTTAACGGGAGCTACAGGTAATGGAAATATGAGATCCGTTTGCATCCCAGCGTTTGATGTTTGGACCTTGGTTTTGCTAGGACTCTCTCTGCCCGTTGAGCACGTCTTTTTGCCCTGGGTTGTCTCAGGGGCGCTCTTGCTTGCGAGGGCATCCTGTGTTTTCGATGATTGTGAAAGGTTAGTAGCTGGAGATGCAATGACAATGGGATCAGTTGTCTTTTCAGCTGTGGGAGTAGTGAGGTTTTTCAGGAATAAATTTACCCCTGCTTTCTTTTTTGCCTTATTTTTCTGGTTTTTGGGTTTCTTCCTTGTTTCCCCTGAAGGTTGGGAAGAGGTGGTCTCTCTTTGTTTTCCCCTTTTGTGACATTTCCTCCTTCTCGTTATCTGTGGGGCCTCGATATTTTGATTTATACTATCGGTTTTCTTTCCTTCCTCCTCTTGGGTTTTATGAGGGCTGTTGTTAAGAACTTCTATATAATCAATATCCACATTTGCCAACCTTCGAAATTCTTCCAAGATTGAATTTGAGAGTGGTGTATCATCGAAGGGATCTTTTGGCCCTTCTTCGTTTAGAGTCTTGTTCTGTATTTGCAGTTTTTGAATTTCCGAGGGGATTGCCTTTATGAGATTATGAGTGGTTGAGTTATTTTTTGCCCCCTCCTTCAGTAAGCTTTGAATTTGGGCGATGTCTAGCCCCTGTTTGATGCCCTCTGTTTGTGTTTCCTTTAGAGTTGGAATCAGGATACTATTCAAGATATTGTTTAAAGCGACCATAGATGATTCATTTTTCGCAATTTCTTGCGACATTTCCAAGAGATGTCCTGCTTGTATTTGCACCTCTGTTTTCAGTAGTTCGAACACTGAGACCAGAGAGTTTAAAACATAGCTCAGGGCTGCCAATGTGTTTTCTGGTGCCAATGGAGGGCCTTCTGGTGAGATGGCCAAAGGCTCTTCTTGTTGGCTGCGGTTTCTCAGTGAGATTGCCCTGGAACCTTGAGTTTTGTTTGTTGGGGTGGTATTTGCTTCTGAGTCCTCCATTGGTGTGCTTGTGGCCTGGGTATTAGATTTATGTGATGGTAAATGCCAGGTAGTGTCAGTAAAGCCCTCTAGGTCATTGGTGCTCTTGTTCCTTTTCCTAGGGAAGTGATCATTAATTCTTGTCTGGATTTTTTCAGTTGTCAGAGTGTACTCTAACCCTCTTTTCCATATTTTTTGAATGTTGAGATTTGGGAACCTTTCCGCTGGAGTTTGTTGTGCATCAGTAAGGGTTTGCGTCTCCTGTGTGTCTACTGAATCTACTTCAGGGACTGTGGATACCCCCCTCCCTGGCGCGCACTCTGCTTCTATGTAGGACCCCTCTTGTACATCCATGTCTTCTTCGAGAGGCGAGCTGCGCAGTCTCATTACGGTTGTTATACTTGTTGCTTGCTGGTATAGGTGCGCGGGAAGCGCGCTAGTTAAATACCTGTTGGGTGCACCTCAGACCGCCAAACAGCCGCACAACAGCCGATGGGCTTGTCTCCTGCCGGGCTTAGCGCCGCAAGGGTGGTAATCTCCGTCCTTTGAATCCGCCCCAGATCACGTGATCAGATCACGTGTCCAAGCGATGCCGCGCCTCCTCCAGGAAGCGCGTTGTGATGATCGTTGCTGGCGTGAGTCTGTGAGAGCACTCGCAACGCCAGATAGGGTGTAGAGGAAAGAGGTAGGTCTGCTTCCAGTCTCAGCGCTTTCGTGAATGAGAACTCAGCGGGACGGGCGGCAATCTCCGTCTTTTGAATCCGTCCCAGATCACGTGATCAGATCACGTGTCCAAGCGATGCCGCGCCTCCTCCAGGAAGCGCGTCGTGATGATCGTTGCTGGCGTGAGTCTGTGAGAGCACTCGCAACGCCAGATAGGGTGTAGAGGAAAGAGGTAGGTCTGCTTCCAGTCTCAGCGCTTTCGTGAATGAGAACTCATTATTTTTAACATTTTTGTTGGCTCCTACTTAAAGGGCATTACCGTAGTCCAGTTTTGATATTACAAGGGCTCTGGCTAGGTTAATGCAGCTCTGGTTGGATAGGAAAGGTTTGGCTGTTCTTATCAGCTTACATGTGTAGGCTGTAGAAGAGGCCATGGAGCTAACTTGTTTGTGGAAGGAGAGGGAAGAGTCTTGGTAGATACCTAGGGTTTTCACTTCCTTGGCTACCTTGATAGGGTTACCATCTATAGGAAAACTGGTGCAGTTGTGATCCAGTTTGTTTAGGTTTGGGGTGGATCTGAGGATGATGAGTTCAGTCTTGTGATCATTCAGGCATAGACTGTGGGAGGCCATCAATGCCTGCATGATGAGGTACACCCTTTTCACCAAGGCCAAATCCTTGCTATAATCTCCCGTCTATGGGATGAGGATCTGGGTATCATCGGTGTATTAGTGTAGGTGATACCCAGACTCTCAAGATAATCAAACAGGGGCTTCGTGAACACGTTGTATAGTGTGGGGTAGACACATGATCCCTGGGGACCCTGCAGGTGATGGGGTCAGCGGATGATGAGGTGGAGAAGACACGCATGGATCTGTTACTCAGGAATGACTTAATCCAATTGATGGCTTACATTTATCCACTTTGTATCCTTTTGTGGCTAATAAATTTAGCAATGATTTCGAATCAGCCCTGCACTGTTCTTCGCTCTTTCTGCAAATGAGCATGTCATCTACGTATTGAATTATCGTGCTCGCTACATTTATGTTACCAAGATCTGCATGCAAGATGCTGTAAAAGATACTGGGGCTCTCACAGTACCCTTGTGGTAATGTACAATGCTCGTACCTGTACCCCCCCCATGTGAATGCTGTGAGGTATTGGCAACTTGGGTCAAGTGGTATTGAGAAGAAGGCAAGCAAGTAGCCTCTTTAGGTATGCTACGTAGGATTGATGCAGGATTAGGCACTAGTGGAAATTCATTCTGTATTATGTCATTAAGTGGGCGTAGGTCCTGGATCATCCTCCAAGCACCACCCCTTGCTTTTTTGATCGGGAACATTGCATTGTTACATGGTGATGTGGACAGCACTATTATTCCTTGTTGTAATAATGCATTTATTGTTTCTCAGATCCCTTCCTCTGCTTCTCTTGATAATGGGAACTGTTTTACTCTAGGCAGGATTGCGCCTGGTTTCAATTTTATTTTTATGGGTGTGACCTCTTGTAATAGCCCCACGTCATGGGGGCCTGTGGTCCATAATTCTGGCAGTCCTTTTTCCATATCTTCCTCAAACATAGTGGGTGGCACATTAACACTAGCCATGCAAGGTTTGCGTATTTCTCTGTGTTCGATCATGATGTCACATGGTACACTTATTTCCATTATTATTTCCCCATCAGTATCACTGTCATTGAACAATTCTTCATCAGTTAAATCACGTAACGTTATGTTTGGGTCTATGCACAGCACTGTTCTCCATTCACAACCATGTGTGTCCAATCCTATCACTGAAATATGTTTGTTTGAGACCTGTACCCCTTCCAGATCAATAGACATAATTGTGCCGGGGACAACATCTGTATTTACAATTGGGCAGAAGACAAAATCAGAAGGCACCTTCCATTCTTTTCATGATATTTTTGGTACCACTCTGGTAAGTACCCTTATCCCATATATGAACATGTCCATGTCTATGGGAATCCTCCTTACAGCAATTTCGTTTGTCATGGTGCTTATCATCAACATCGCTCTTACTGGGCATACCCCTGGGGTCACACTATTTCCCACTAAGTAAACAAGATGGTCATATTCAACTTACTCAGGAGGTCTCTTCCCAACAAACTTATTGGTGAGTCTTCATGATATAGTAGAGGTGCTCGCACTGTTTTTCCCCCACCGTTATGTCAAGATCTGTTGTGCAAGGAACTTTTAAAATAGCCCCAGAGAACCCTTGCATTTCAAAATGTTTCCCCTAGAGCGTAAAACGGCCTTCCATGAGACACGATTTCTCAGTTCCTGAATCCACCATAAAGATGAACTGTTTGTTGCCTATCTCCGCCCCCACTAGTGTTTCCTCTTCTGCACGTAGGGTAGTGGATAGGACGGGACATGCAAGTGCTTTCTGTGGGCTGTCCTAATCTGCATATGTCTCCATTCCTGGAACAGAGAATACATTGTCCCCCACTATGGCTGCGCCGCAAAAGGGTGCGTGCGCCATTTGCAGAAGTTGAAAAAATATTGGTGTTTGCTTTTCCCATAATGTTCTGCCTTGCCATTTGTTGCTGCTTACCCCTCTGCTGTGGCTGCCACCTTTGTTGCATTTGAGGCTCTCTCTGTTGTGGTTCATTATAGCATTGTTCGTTCTGCCCACTCTCTCCCATTGGTAACCCATAGGGACTGCCTGGGTGTGGGTGGCCATATTGCTGTTCGTTTCCCATGGGGTGTTGCCCTTGGTAATAACCCATTGGTCGCATTCTGCACTCTCTCGGAAAATGTCCCCAACTCCCGCAATTCCAACATAATCCTTGTGGTCCTCCTCTCATTCCTTGCCCTCCAAGCCCTCTATTTCCCATACCTCCAAATCCCCCTCTCTGTCCTCGGTACCCACCTCATCCTCTTGCGGGCCTGCCCTGCCATTGGGGTCCCCCGTACTACTCCTCTCCATCCCATTGCTCTTGTCCTTTTGCAGACCTAGCTGCTGCCATCCTTGCTGGTGTGTTTCCTACCCCCTCCTCTCCTTCCCCCTGCCTGTCAGTGGAAGTTGTTGCATTCATCGCTGCAACCTTCACTAATTTATTTTGTACTAACTTTGCTTCGTCTGCAACCTTCTCTGTGTTATCTTTCTTTCTCTTTCTTTAATACTCCTACAATGGTGCACAATTTTGTTCTGAATCTCTGGCCAGCCTTTGGCTTCTATCCCAATTATTTTATCCAAGGCCTTCTGTACCTCTTCGGGAGCCCTTTTTTAATTATAAAGTATAACAAGGCAGTGGATTGGTCCCACGTCATGCCTGTTTCAGATCTCCACAGGTCTTGCACTCATAGGATGAATTGCGTAGGCTCCTCCTCCTCTCCCATAGTGCATTGCATCACTAAGTGTAAATCTAGAATGTCCAGAAAAGTTCTCCGCAATGCATCCCATACTTGCGCTCTAACATTATTAAATGATGACCCATCATGGCAGTCACAGTTCATTGTGACCCCCAGGAAGCCCGCCTTCACCCACACTGCGTCTGCTTGGTCACCACCAATGGCGGACTCTAGTAAACATTTTACATCTCCTATAGCTAATGGCACTCCTGCTGTGTTTTCTTTTCAAATGCGTGTATCCACTTCCACGCCCCACCCGAAAGTGGAGGGAGAAGTTTCAACAGGTTATTCTTGTCCATCTGTGCCCATGGTATGTAGTGTGGTCTCCCTGCTCCCTTGTGTATTAGGGGCATTTGTAGTTTTGTCTTTCCTCCTTTCTTACTTAACGTTCCCTTCTTTGTTTTACTTACCAGCATGTTCCCTACTCTTTGCCTTAACCTCCCTTGCCATCTTGGCACAGCCCTCTCATCCTCTTGGTGGAATGGGAATGGCAGCGTAGACCCCGCTGCTGCTGCCCCCTCTTCGTATTCATCTAGGTCACTCCATACTTCCTCTATATGTTCTTCTGACTCCCTTTCTCCCTGTCCCTCCCCTCTTTGGCTGTCTGGGGTTCCAGGTCGTATTATTCTTACAGGTTTGCCATTTAAATGGAAAAGGAACTCTCCTGATTGCCACTCCTGCCCTTTCAGTATTGGGGCTGGTGGTGGCAGGGACGGTGTAGATTCCCCCACTACACTTGGTAGAGGTGTGAGATCAACTGCTGCTAATGGTGGTACTTCCCCTCCCCTGGGCAACATTTGGCCCTTATCGCACAAGGCTCTTAATCGTGTTATCGCCATTTGGGCATGTGCGAGCTGCGTGTCTAAATTTCCAGGTAGCTGTGCTAGATTCACTGGAGGGGCACTAGTTGGCCCGTATAACCCTCCTGTTTCACACGGTGGCAGGGCTGTGGCAGCCGCTGCCGCTGGGGTAGTTGGTGCAGTTGGTGCCAATACATACATGGGCTTACTGAAATCCACCGCAGGCCTTGTCAATAATGGGTAAATTCTGGTGAGGCCATTCTCTCTTGTTTCTACTGTGCATTCCTCCCCTGCAGCACCCTCTGCCCCCTCTGAGGCCTTCTCTTTCTCTATTAATGTGTCTTTACTTACCTCGCCGCTTGGGGTTACCTCTTCAAACATTCGCCATAGGTCTAGTACCTCCCTCCTGCTTCCAATTGCTTTCTCCTGTATTGCGCTAGCAAATGTGTTGATACAAGATCTAATACTCGTTTCTCAAATGACCCTCCCTCTGGCCATATTGGCGACACCCTGTCTCCCTTTATTTCAGACACCCACTGGTCGTGGTTCTTTTGTATTTTCTCACTATACAACGTGAGGCGGTAGCAGATATGCGCTAGTGGTGTAATCCCTCCCATGATATTGTATTTTGTACTCTTACCAGCGTTCACTTTTCTCCTGGGTACAGTTACACAATGTCACTTACCAAAATAGATTCCATTCTTTAGCACCACCTTTCAGCCTTATTTCACTCTCGACATCAAAAAATATCAATAACCTCTTTTACTTACACCTTTGTGCAGGAATCACAAATGATTTACCAACATGAATCAAAAATTATTTACCAACATTTCTCATCAAACCTTATCTTTGTGAATACACAGATACACATGTACTTGCTTACAATCAAACACAGAAGACTTTAACACATTGAACATGTAACATATATATATATATATATATATATATATATATATATATATATATATGTATATATATATATATATATATATATATATATATATATATATATATTTCAGTTTTACTCCCCCTTTGAATTATAGTTTGTTACCCCTCGTTCTTATTTTCTCAGGCACTCTCCACCTCTCAGCCCCCTTACCGCTACCTTTCAAAGAATTCTGCTTGCACGGAAAAAGAATATTCTAAATTACTACTCCGAGCATACTAAATATATGAGGCTCCTACTTTTTTCTCTTTATCTCCACTTGTTCCCTGTACTAGGAACTAGGATCCCATTTTCCTTATATCTCTTTTTCCACAACAACCTAATGGCCTTATAAAGGATAGATAAGGAAAAGCCTCAGTCACATTCACACAGGCCCTGAACCTCACCTTCAGTTTCTATTTTGCCACAATTTGGTCCCTCTTGTTTTTTTTTTTTAACCCCTTTCCCAATTTCTTCTTTTCTCCCCTGAGAGTCTCTCAACCAGTACTCACGTGTTCAGTAGGGTGGTCCGAGAGCCACCGTTTCCGGTCTATCCACAATCTGGTCCGCACACCAACCAAGCCGTGACCTGCCTTGGCGTGCAGTTAGTTGGGTATTTGCAAAGATGAAGGAGACCCTTGGAACCTGGTGCAAACTGGTCAACCGCGGAGGCAATGGTTTTGCTGGGGGCATCCCAGATCTCACCGCTCGGCACGGGGCCTCGGCGCACCTGTCCCAATCACATCACGGGGGTCACCAAATATGAAGGCTCACTCCCGACTTACACATGCAGTACCAAAAAATATGACACACCCCAATGGGGAATGAGACTAAGGGAACAGGTTGCAAGAGTTAAGTTTTGTTTATATAAACTTGGCATACAGAGAACTCAGCTGCCCAAAGAGCGCTCTAGCAAACATTACAAAGATATGAGCTTATGAAGGGACAAAGCGTCATCAATGACATCACTCTATATGGGACTACAATTGCTTGGGATTGGGTGAATAACATTGATACATATGTGGCTATGGGTGCTGCTTCATCCGGATTGGTTGCTCCGTTGGTGGGAGGGTGAGCATCAAGTGGTCCGGCTGCCAGCATCTAGGAGGGGTGGGGGTCAGGTATCGGTGAGGTAGGGCAGACACTAACTAAGCTAGCATGGGAAACTACCAGTAGACATATAATAAACAATGATCATCAGTATAAGCTTAAGTAAATCTTCTTAAACCTATAACTTGCATGCATAAAATCAGAGCATCAGTCATTAGGACTTATATGGAGCTACCAGGCTCAGGGGTCTTGGTCAGTGTGATAATATTGATCATGGGGTGGGCCTGTGCACATCAAAGCAACTATGGGGCATGCTGAAATTTGTTAGTTCTAAGGTGCAATATACTTTGATAGAGGTCTGGTTTTAGTAGGGGGTGGGCTTCACAGCAGGGTCACACTTCTGGTACATCAAGAGAATACATTAGGAGGGCACAGGGTTACAGTGGCAGTCATTTTCCAACAGCAGGGGTAAGAGGGCACAGGGAGGTTTGTGGAGATGGATGAGCTACAAGTCATGGTTCGGGCCGGTTCACACACAGGACAGTGATCTCAGAGGAAGAGTGAGATGTTACATTAGTATATTTGTTTCAATTGTCCCCGGCGCATCGGTGATTAATGGAGCTTTGAAGCTTTCAGACAGAGTGAGAAAAGGTGGGGGCCATGAGCGCAGAGTGCGCTGCGCTGCAGAGGGGAGAGAAGCCTTTTCATATTATCGCAGTGAGGTTTAACACCGCCAACCTGCAGGCGGCCAAGGAAACACCAGGCAGCATTACGAGATGCTGCCGGTGTTTCCATGATCCCCATTCCCATGGAGTCCCATAGGACTCCATGGGAATGGGGATTAACACCATTCCGGGTCCGTGATTCCCGGAAAACCGGGGTTGTAATGCCCCGGTAATTCCAGGAATCACGGAGGCGGAATGGTAATACGAGTCCGGCGGTAACCAGGCGGTTTTACCGCCGCGGTTACCACCGGACTCGTAATGAGGCCCATTATCTCTACAATTATTGAATGGTGACCCGTCATATTTAGTGGTGTTATGTTCTTTCACTGCCAAATAGCCTGCTCGCTTCCACACGTCCTCTGCCTGGTCACCCAATATGGATGCAAATAGGCTTTTCATGTCACCTATAGCTAATGCTAATCCAGCTGTCTCTCACCCTAGCTTGTAGATCCATCTGCCTACCCCTGTTGTGAGTGATGGCAGCTTATCCATCAAATTATTTTTGACTGTATGATTCCATGGAGTATAGTGGGGCTGCACAAATCCCTTGTGGAGCAGTGGGAATTGTATTATCTCTTTCTTGCGCAAAGCGGATGCTGCACAAGTTCTCTTTTTCAATGTCTCAGTTACGCACTGTCGCTAGCCTTTTGGCTAGCCTTTTGGCAAGTTTCTTAAGAAATATCATGATTATGGTCTTCATTTATGGGGAGTACTGATGTGAGGGGTGGATATAGGCTTAAGGTTGACCCCAGAAAATCAGCTGTCTTTCCTACGCTTGGTCCTGGGATATCCATTTGTGGGGCTTTCGCCACCTCCTCTCCCCCTCTTCATCGTCAATGCCTATCCAATCTGTCTCTCTGTCACTTTCTCCACTGTCGTCATCCTCAAGTATGAGATTAAAACTCACTCCCTTAACAGACTAACTTACATATGTCCGACTCATTATCTTAGACAAACGCATCTCTGCCACTGGTCTCTGGGGTTATTGTCCCACTCCCTTCACCCCACATCTCTGGCATCATATTTTTGCTATTTTCTTGGCCCATATGCTTCCTCATGTTTTCATTGTCTTCCTTTTCTTGTGCCATTCTCCTGTTCATCTCATTTAGCCCCTTCACATACTCATCCCATTCTCCTACCTCCCTGTTCTTTCTTTGTCTTTCATGTTCCTCTCTCTGCATCTTCTCTGCTGCTTCTTGCGGTTCCTCTTTTTCACCCTTTGTGCATTTTACTCTATCTCTTCCTGTATCTCCCTCCTGGCTTCCTACCTGGCTGATTCCTTCATTTCTTCATATTCCACTACCTTCACATAATTATTTTCTGTGCCAACAATATCTTTCCTAGTACCCATTTCTCTAGTTCCATTGTTGCCTCTCCATTATCTCCATTACCTATGGGTATGTGATCATCTATCTGTATGCCTCTCACTCTCCAGAGCTCTTCCTTAGCTGCTCTTAGCTGCTTTTCTAAGCTATGTGGCACTTTATACTCTTCCTCATCCCTGGTTGTCGAGCAGTGGCGTCTGGAACCCCCTGTCAGAATGGGAGAGAGTGAAAAGACAAGAGACATGCGCCAGGCTATGAGGCTGGTTGAATTTGCATCAGGTGTGCTGGGAGCTTTGTGTGAGAATGGGGACTTAATGAGGTACCTGGGGGGTCGTCCAGCGATGGTCCTCAGTTCAGAAAGGCAGCGGGTGAGGCTGCGTGTAATCATGCGTCTATCTGCTCATGATGTCCTGAACGAGCACTATGTAATCTGAGCCCGGAAAGCAGGCCGGTGCTCTGGAGCCAAGTGAAAAGCAGCCGTGCTGCTGTAAACTGTGGAAGCTGTGAAGCTGTCTGCGGCAAGTAAGGGGGTGTTTATCACCCAGCCAATTGGAATGAAGTGATCCCTGCAGTCTGATAGGTGGTTGCAATCAGATTGCGGAACCAGCCCTGAGTGATGTAGCGAGGAGGGCTGCTTGGCTGCTAAGTGTGAGGCCAGTGCGCCACGTGAAATGCTGAAAGGTGTGGTTGAGTCACTGATAGTGTTATAGTATTATGTCCCAGATCTGCGTAACGCGGCCCAGAATGAAAGTGCTGCAAACAAACCCTCACTGTGAGCACTGCAAGGGTGTCATGGCCAGGGTGTGTGTGTGTGGGCCGGCCAATCAGGGTGGTGTATGGCCTGTGTCACGGTTGTATTCGCCTCCTCGGGCCCAGAGTCATATCGATTGTGCAGTGGCACAGGGCCTGCTGTATACAGGCAGCTGTGCCTGCAAATGGTGTCATATATGTTTCGAGGTGCTCAAAATTGCCTCCACACTGTATGTGGCTGCGTGGCCCACAATACAAATGGCTTGGGGAAAGGCGTGTGGTCCGAATATTATCAGTGGGGCTGTGACTCTATGTTAGTGTGTCAGGAAGTAAACTCAATTGAATTGTGAGTACTGTCTCCTGGCTCCTCCTCTGGACATGAACTCGCCAAGATATTGTACTAGGGTACGCAGTAAATGTAGGTACAATACCTACCTAGTGTCTATGTGGTCCACTAGTGCGGGAAAAGTTGCTGTTCGTTGAGTCCCTGTTCTACCGAGTTCCTTCTGTGTATCCATCTGCATTCAAGGTCTAAAAGTCGACCTTGGATGTTGGGCTAACATTCACGCACAAAAATAAATACTGCTCTCTTGGCCGATCTGCTGTCCAAAAAGGAGGGTGACAGGGGGCCCTCCAAAGTCCACAAAACTCTAACCGTACTCTGCTACCAGACGGAAATCAGTGGTCCAAAACAATATAGTCCTGTACCTGGTATCTGCCAATAAATAAACAACAAAGAGTGGATTGTGGTATGCCAAATGCAAGGTAGCACAGCTTTATTGGAAGAATGCAGCTGGGGAGTAAACAAGATCAACAGTAAAGCTCTCTCTCTCTCAAATTCCTCACCATTTTGAACTTCAAACACAGTTTATTTAATGCCGGTGAGTCACTCTGATGTCACCGTAATCATTGAGCTATGATAATCTATCTCTACAGCTCACTGGTCTTAATTGCTAAGCTACATATAGTATCTATATGTGCCACCCTACTGATTGGGTAACTCTCTATATAAGGTCCCACCCATAAAAAAAGCCCATAAAAATATAGGACCTCATCATGCTTGAATATTATTGGTAAGCTCTAAACGACTTCTGCTTTGAAAAGGACATATGCCTATCGGTTAACATGCATTCACACTCTCCGTGAACTGGCGGCATGATGACATTTTTATGCAGATGGGAGGAGAGGACAAGTGTATCGCCTTTTTTCTTAATTAAATAAAACAGCCCATGTTATCTCCGCCATGATGTCTCTGAGCTTCAAGGACCTTGTTCTTGCCCAAATTCCAGTAAATCCGGCACTCCCTATTCTTGCAACAATAATCGTGCCATTCTGTTTTTCACGCATTTATGAATAACTGCTATTATGAGTCATGCTGCTTTCACCATGTGAATATTGCATTGCAGTAATTATTTGTCTTTTTAGCCACATCCGCGTTTCTCTGTTACGGTTAGCCCATCGCTGAGACATTAATCTGTCTGCCATGCAGGATATTTCCTGAAATGTTTAGTTCATCCCATGGACTTTGTATAGTTTGCCGTGTTGTCATAACTTGATTTACCTTAATAGTTGAACGCTCATAATGGTATCTTGTTTCATTATGTAAACATCCCCTACATTGTCCTGGGCCTTGACAATCCTTTGAGGTAGCTACCATCCAGCCACTGCAGCATTTTCCTGAATTAAATGTATTTGTTTCAAATAGTGTGCTTGGCTGGGCGCCTCTCTTAAAGCTACATAGCTTAATTCTCTGCAGTGCTGGTGCAATTTAAAATGGCAACTGCTTGTCACGTTTCTTTCCTCTGCAGGACACAATTGCTTTGCTATCTACTGATTTCCTTGTGAATACCTGACACATCATTTCCCTTCCTATGGGTAGCAGCAACCTTATCTGCCTACAATTGTCTGCTCTACTTGTGCAGTGAGTCCCTATCTTATGTACACACCTTATTGTCAACTTATCTATTCTATTTTAAAATGCACTAATTGTGCAAGCTAATACCTTATCTGTTCCCTACTTGTGTGGCACACAAATAACTATCCTTTGTGTCAGATGCATTTCCAGGAGAATGTACAGTGCAGTTACAAATGTGTCCTTTCTTATCCTATATTTTTGTTTCATCTGAGGAAGGCCGGGGCAGAGCCTGAACATTCCCTCTAGTCAATAATTGACCCACTACATCTCCCTATTACAGTTTTTACTGGCATGTAAGAGTATCAGAACAAACTGTAAACTTGTGTTAGGATGATGGTACCCCTATGGGTATCATCATCCTACCCAATTTTACAGTTTTGTTCTGATCCTTTTGCAGACCAGTAAGCTACAAGGGCCCAAAGATGGATCAGACATTGTGTCTTCGCTCCAACACAGAAAGTGGTTGTTATAGTAAACACTATTTTCATAGCTTAGAGACTCTGGGGAAAAGTTCATATTGTCTATAGGTTAATAAATTGAGTTGTACCAGAAATAGACATGCGGACTTTGTCATATTTGCTATCTTTTTAAGTATGCATGATAGAGAGTGGTTGAAGAGGGGGAGAGAATAAAACCATCAAGAATAATGATTCTTGAAGAACATAGAAAACATATCTTTCCTTTTATCCGGTTCTTATTCTATCCACTTTTAGATAAGCGTCACACCAGCACAGCCCTGAATTAGTACACCAATAGGTAGCATTAGTGAAATAATCATCCTATCCTTGTGTCTCTTTAAGTGTGTGGATTTGTAGGTTACCTCCTCTTTAACTCTTGATGAGTGTGAAGTGTGTTACAATGCACCTTTGCTGAGATGTGTTAGTCCTTCTTTGTGATAATACATGAGGCCTAACTTGCAACTTCTTTGTATCCCATCACTGACAATCGCACAGTGCGGACAGTACGATATGTAGAGGAATCCTGGTACCTTTTCAGAAGGCCCCTTACTTTCTTTGCTGAGTACAGAAGTCAACACAGGATTACTGTGGAAGTTGAGGTGTTATATGCTCCCACAAGGTAAGGGGTATCTAAGAAATTACTTTATAAAATAAGCATGGTCTGGTATGCTGTCCCAGTGACATAGGGTGGCCAGACATCCCTGTTTTGCCGGGACTGTCCCAGTTTTAAGGGAAGGTGACAGTCCAGGTTTTTGGATTAAGGGTGAGTGACATCTTCACTCGTAACAATTATAAATGACATATACATCATAGAACAATCTGAATTTTGCCATGGCCTAATGGGCTCGAACCCCTAACCTTGCATATGCCAGTCACATGCATTAACTGACTCTGCCACAGAGACAAGCTGTGAAAAAAATGAACAGCAAGGCCTGTGAAATCATTCAGAGCAAAGCTCCTTTCGAATTAACATGCTAACATTCATGCATAAATCACACAATTTAAATTCTATGACAAGACAGGAGGCTCATATTATGCAATACAATCTTTACTCTGAAACCACAGAAGCAAAGACAAAACTTTTGCAAACAAAACGTTGTAAAGAAAACAGAACTAAATAGAGTTCAATGTCAATGTAAGGGAGATTCCCAATCCATCATGGAGGACAGGTCATGCCCTGCAGGAGACCAATGAGCAGGGACCATTCCTTATATAAATCCATTACTCTAAACCCAACTCCTCTTTCTTTGCTGCTGAATCCACAGCTAAGTCACTCCTCCTAGTTCTTGCCTTAGTGTTGATTTATGGAGTTTAAAGTGTTATTTTATGTTATTTATGTGTATGGAAAGGCACTGTGCCAGTGAAAGGGTCATGTATTTTCATGTAATATTTGTAATTGGCTGAGTGCCGTGTTCGCGTTCAAATGCTGACTGCCAGGTCACATTGAGACATTGTGGCCGCTGGGACGTTTCACTTGTGCAGTGTTTGTTTCATCTTCCTTGGGTGGCGTTTTCGCCGTGTTCACTGTAATTGAATCGCTTTGCCTGCCTTCATAAAACACAGGTGCGATGCTGGGAAGTTTGTTTATCTTTGCGCGTGGCTGCCTCCAGTCCCCGGAGTCAGCGCACGCATTGCCCACATGTTATTTAACTGCTTTTCCCCTTAGGGGAACTTGGTTTATATTGTGCGGCTGCCACCAGTCCCCGGAGCCAGCGCGCACATTGCCCACATGTTATTTAACTGCTTTTCCCCTCAGGGGAAGTTGGTTTATATTGTGTGGCTGCCTCCAGTCCCCGGAGACAGCGCGCATTGCCCACATGTTTGTTGGTGACGCGCGCGGTCTGTTTAAGAAGCTCAGCTTCTTACCGACGCACATCACGGCTGTAATGCAGCTCTGAGTAGTTTCAATTTCTTCACACGCGTCACGTGTGTGTTTCTTCTATTTATACACTGATCGCGTATGAAATCATGTGCACACAGGCTATGCCTGTTCCTGGGACCCGGCTAGTAGCCAGTTTGCTAGACCCTCATTTCGTTGGTAAAGCTCTTTATTGAGCATTTCTATAACGTGCAACCGTGTCCTCTCTCTTTTAAGTTGAACGCCTCCATGTTTTCTTTGTTATATTCATTAGTATATATATATATATATATATATATATATATATATATATATATATATATATATATATATATATATATATATATATATGTGTGTATATGGTTCCAGGAAGGCTTCTGTTTCAGCAGACAAGCGACATAGCTCAAAGGGAAGGTTGCAGGTTTGCCATGCAGAGGGACCTGGGTTCGCTGCCTGCCGTTGGCACTGTACACATATGGAAGTGTATTTATATATATATATTTATGTATATGTATTTACATGTATGTCTGTATGTATTTATATATATATTTAAAAATTGATATTTTGTTTTGTGTTTTAATTGATCTTTTCAGCTTATATTAACACCAGTTTGCCTACTCTGAAGAGACTCATACGCTGCCAATCTGCTGTTTTATTTATTTTCTTATTTATTTATTTAAGCGCTGCACAGGGCATAGGTGATTTGCCTTCACGGTAGGTGCCATAACCTGTTTGGTTTCAGGTTCTGCCTGAGTTCTATGATGAGGTTATCCCCTAGTATACTGCTGGTTTCCACACCCTGCTGAGGTGAGCAGTTTCAGATACACTGGCTCAGTGTATTCCTCCCTTAAACTTGGCAGTTTTTTGTTTTTTTTTAATTTTTATTTATTTATTTATTTGTTTTGGTAGCAAAAATTAATTTACACCTTTACAAATAATACATATCGCATAAAATTCATGTAAAATCATAAAAACTTGATCAAAGTTGATCAATACTTGAACAACTGAAGCATGATAAAACACTTGAGCATATTTCCACTACATCATCAAAAATCGCAAATGGGAATCTACAATATCAGGTAGCATACCTAACATAACATGACAGTAATAATAATATGGCATCACAGCCCTCCACCAACTTAAATACTCCCACAGACAATTGGCTAGTGCAATCAATCATAAGGAAGACAAAATCTCAGACACCCAAAATTACCCACTCCAGAAGGTCCTATTGAGTGACAACAATTGCTCCTCAATTTTTGCAACAGGTCTGACAGTTGCTAGTATGATGGAATTTGAGTTTCCTTGCATACATCTCAGCCATACTAGGTGACATTCAAACAGGGAATAGGAGGTAAGATATGCATCTAAGCAACATTGCCTATGCTTGAAGAAGAAATTGCAGTACATGAAGAGATGTTCCAGAGTTTCGGGCTCAGATGTATTTAGGCAAAATCTGCATCCCTCCCATTTTGCCAAAGCCCTATAACAGGCCCAGTTCCTAATACGAGCACCCGTCTGGATGAGGTCCAGGCGGAAGCCCATGTAAGACCTTCTTGCTGCTTTGTCTGGGAAACATAAGATATATGGCAGCCGAGGTGTAACTGCATGCCTAAAAGTGGCATAGTTGGAAAAGGAAGAGTAGCCTCCAATCTGATCGAAGATTTGAGCCCAGGAATTTTTAAAGAAGCGCCTTTTAACTTTAGCAGGGGTATTAATCAAATCCTCCTGCGTCATATACAATGAAGTTAAGATCGCATGTGTCATCTCTTTCACTTTGGAGATCGAAATAGGACACTTTCCAGCAAGCATTGCCTGGAAGTCCTCATAGAGTGAGTTTGGGGGTGGAGAAATCATTTTAGAGAATGCAATTACAGTCCGCCAAAGATATTTGTCTTCTAATGGATATAAGCCCAATTCATGTATAATGATAACGTTGGGTATATATCCAGGAAGCCCCAAAATCTTCTTCCAAAGTTTACCTTGTAGGAGATTTAGGAGGGGCCCCAAATTCAGGAGGCACATGTCAACTGCATACAGGAGGATGGGCTCTATTTTCATGGTATAGTATTGTATAAGAGGCAGGAGGGAATAACGACAGTATTTGATGAAAATAATTCTCATTTGGGCCAATAGTGGGTTAAGCCTGGCATTCAACACTGTGCGCCACTTGCTAATAGACGTCACATTCGATAGGTGATAGCCCAGATACGTAATCTCTTCTTTTCTCAAGATCGGCTAGGCATTTATTGTAAATTTAAATCTCTGAAGCTTTTTTTTGGCAGTGAAGACCAATATGTGTGATTTGGCTGAATTAATGGTCATATTATTCAGTGTACAATATTCACAAAACCGGTTTAATTTATTTTGGAGTCCAAACGGCACTCTATCGAATATTATGACGTCATCAGCAAATGCTAGCCAATTGAGCCGCATGGAACCCAGTATTGCCGGGAAAGAATTGGAACCATGCCAAATCTTGTCAATATCGGCGAGGTAAAGATTGAATAGGACCGCAGCCAAATTGCAGCCCTGTTTGACACCTATGTACGTAGGTATGTTGTCAGTTAATAGCCCTTCCGCGTTGATACGGACCCGGTAGGATGTATTCTGGTGTAATGCTGCAATTAGCGCTACTAGTGGAGATGGTATACCATATGCCAGCATCTTTTGCCAAAGCCGAGTGCGAAGTACATTGTCAAATGCAGCCGAAAGATCCAGTGCTGCCATGTATATGGTGCCATTTGACTTGGAGTGTGCATTCCGAAGGAGATGGGCTAAAATTGAAGCATTTAGTTGAGTGCCCATTGCTCTCCGAAAACCGACCTGGGCTTTTGAGAGAATTTTTAGGTTGCTTCCAATTCTGACAGGATCAATCGTGCAAAGATTTTCCCAGCAGTGTCTATAAGGGCAATAGGCCTAAAATTTAAAGGATTGCTTAAAGCACCCTTTTTGTGTATTGGAATAATTATGGCCGTCAGCCATGATTTCGGAATATTGCCAGTTTTGTAGATCAGCTGATAGCAAGGAAGGAGGTACCTGGCCCAGAAATAAGGATCGTCTTTTAGGACACAAGGGGGCAGCCCATCTGGACCGGCGGCTTTAGAAAACTTCAATTGGGAGATTGCCCATATAATATCTTTTATGTCCCAGGGACAGACCCGAGGAAAGGACAATTGCATATTACTACTTTCTATTTTGGAATGCATAGTTGGCAGAGCATATTTTTGAGAAAACAACTTCTCCCATTCCGGTCCCGAGATGGTCGCCACCGAGAGGATATCTGCCTTACCTGACGGGTTTCTTAAACTGGCCCATATCTCTCGCGTTTTTTTTTTACAGAGCAGGTTAATCATACGTTGGTTGGCGAAGGTGTAGGCAGCCTGGCGAAGAAGCTTTATTTGGTGCTTAAATCGCTTAGTGATGTAATTTTTTTCACGATGATAGATAAGAGGGCTGAATAACTTTTTTCTTAGGTTAACCAATTCGCAATTTTTTTGCTTTCTTAAGATTGAAATCTGATTAAAGGATAGATGGGCATCCAGGGGGATACCTTTACACAAGGCGTCCTTCACTAAGGAGAAGAGGTGTGTCTGAATCATATTGGTATTTATTTCATTAATTTTTTCGATATTTCCCAGCGATATGGAGTCATCGTGACATAGTATGAGATTTCTATTTACCAGGAACACCAGTTTCCTACACACGGCAGGATTCCACTTGACAGAGATGGTATTTCTGTCGGGAGCCGCCAAACAGGCAGGAGCTGAAGGCATATAGGCATCACACCCCATATGGAGTCGCGAGCACAGCATGTGATGGTCGCTCAGACCCAGGTCTAAAATTGAGACTGGTTCAAGCAACCCAGAACACATTTTGGATGCAAGGACATAGTCGATGAGGGATGAAGCATTGCCCTGAGACCATGAAGTATGTAGAGAATGAGGTGACAAGTGAATTGGCTAAATGCCCCATTTTTCAAAGAAACTTATCAGTTGTTGCCCTCTATGAGAAGCTTGTTGTGCATAAAACGAGGAAGAAGTAGAAGAGCATTGTGTATTAGAAAACTGGAGATATGAGTTTAGGTCGCCTCCGATCACAATTTCATGATTGGGGCACGAGACAGAAGCATGGCCCAGAATCCTGTCCAGATCCTCCAGAAGAAGAGTAAGAGAAACTGACTTAGGATTCCAATACAGCGACATTAGAAGCAAGGGCGAGACCTTAGAGTGTTCAAACGACAACTCCACTAAGATGCATGATATCGAGGTATCCAGTATAGAGGCCACTGCTTTTAGACCATTTTTAATAAGAACAGCAATACCCCCGGAAGGTCGGCCTGCGAGTATACGGCTTGCTGGAACAGAAAAGCTAGAGTAACCATCGAGAATAATCTCCTTTAGGGTCATAGTTTCCTGAAGAAATAAGATGTCTGGTTTTTTATCAGGGACAACCCGCTTATGCCATCCTACCAGGTTACCCAGGCCACAACAATTCCAGGATGAAATAGTCAAACTGGCCGATTATGAGCCCGGAGTGGGCCGTTTGATGGCTGCAGCTGTTTTTATCAGGGGTTCCAGCCAAGCTAGCCCACACAGTGCTTGGGTTAGCGATGCTAGTTGGAGTGAGAGTTGAGTAACCTGGGAGTCGGACGAATCTAAGCCTGGACCCACTGGACATACTGGCAAAGTGGGAGGCACCCAGTCAAGAAAAGCCCATGCACTATCCATATCTGGAAATAGGCATGGTGTGAGACCAATAGAGTGAAAGTCCTCAGCAAACTCCAATAGCATTTTAGTTATAATCTGCGATTGGACTCTGCAGAGGGCTCTATGGTTGTTGTGCATTGCCAATTTGACCCAGTCGAGGTCCTTAGAAGAAAGATTCCTAAGAGCTGGAATCTGGAAAAACGAATTCATCAAAAATGACCTATTTATGGGAGCGGGGCCATTTATCTCTGGATTACTAGTCCAACCAAGGATTAGTTTCATGTCCTTTGGTGTGTGCGTGAAGGACAAGGCGTCAGGAATGGGTTTTCCAACAAGTGTTTGCGGGAAGTGCACAACCTCCACATTAGGAGGCCGTACCGGAGACGCCAAAATCTCAAGCGCTTCTGGTTGGAGAGTAGGACAAGCGCGATCTTCGACTACCGCAATGGGAGGAGCTGAAGGAATAACAGCTGCTACCGTACCATCCAAAAACCCTTCCAACTGTAAGGAGGCGCTACTTGGGCTCACAACAGGTGTCACTATAGCATCAGCTGGAATCGTAGTGCTCGCCTTTCTAGGTTGGATGTTGGGAAAGAAGGAATGAAGCTGAGATTGCCTCTTGACCATGGGAATTCCTTGAGGGCCACGAGTGGCGATCTGAGTGTTGCCATTTTTCAAAGCTGCAATCTGTAGATGTTTCCTGCTTTCTTCATCAAGATCGCATAAAACCAAACCAAGGTCATCATGGCTAGTCCCAATACCCGAGTTTGCTTTTGCTTCAGGGAGGAACTGGGCACAAACGGGAGTTGGTGTTTTAAAGATAGATTTCTTCTGGCTAGCCTTGGTAAGGTTTAAGCGTTTTTGAGCTCTTAGGAAGGACTTCCTTGCTTTACGCGAGACAAAGTGTCTACCTTTGTGCACGACAGGTCCTTCCTCCAAGTCCGGGAATAAATCCGCCACCGTCGATGCAGGACTAGGCGGGGCCTCGATGATGTCAGTCAGGGGAGAGGGGCTGTCCGGAGGAGCAACACACCTTGAGTAACTTCGGATCCTTCTCTTGGGGAATCTATGGGATCCAAGTGATTCTGGGTTACGGCCAGCTTGTAAAGAAGCTGCTCTACCTGTAATAGACGTTCGTGCTGGAGTTTGAGAACCTCCACCATGTCTATAGCGTCTGAGTTTGCATGCTCCAACATGACCGGCTTATCCCCTTTCACAACCTGGAAATGAGAACTCTGTGGAGAAACTATAGAACAAAATCCCGGATCGGTTTGGGAGCCTTGAGTGGAAGTCAAAATAGTAATAGGGAGGTGGATTGCTCTAGCTAGGACATTCTCTAGCTTTTTTTCAAAATGGGCCAGATAAAAGGATCTGGTGTGTTCTTCTGCTAGGATAAAGCCTTCCAGTCTGGCCATCTTGTCTTTCATAAGAGATAATGAAGACTGCATCTTCCTTATGGAGCAATGTGTAAGTTCATGCCCCTTGTCCAGCAAGTTGAGAATGCGTGAAATTACGGGAAAGTTGAAAGGTTCATTGAGCTGAGTGTGTGAACAGAAATCCTCTGGGGTAGAAGCCGATCCAACTTCTCCCTTTAGAGCTGCAAGATCTGCCTCTTCGTTCGCCAAAGAAAAAGGGTCCAGAACTCTTGAAGGAAAAGGCCCTATCGGCAACTCTTCACCAGCCTGAATATTGTCATAGGGGGAGGGGGCTCCCCCTTCCAAACCCCTAGTATGGGAGGTCGACGGGACAATCCCGTGGCCGCCATCTTTTTCATTGTTGGATTCTGAGGGGAGGTGAAAGTGAACTTGTTCACGAAAGGGAAAAGCAGACGACGCAGGAGACGAGGGGCCCAAAGATAGCCGCACTCTTTTGCTTAATTCGCTGACAATGGTAGGTGCCAAAATAGAAGTGTCGGCGATACACAGAAGGCCTCGAAGGCCTTGCATAGGAGAACAATCTGATTCATGACCATGAATAATCACATCACCCTCATCCCCGACATACTCATTGGCTTCTTGGACTGAGAAGGTTGACACTGCCAAAGATGGGGGCAGACCATGTAGAGATAAGGGGGTGACCAATGGTGGTATAGCCGTTATGACAGTCTCATTACACCCCTCTTGGCCCAGCCCAACCCCCCTCTCTATTAGTAAACTAGACATAGGTAATGAAGGTTCATATGTTGCCGAAGACTGAGGGAGGGGAGTGAATTGGGTGTTAGTGACAGACTCTTGGGCGGGTTTTTGCGGAGGAGAGCCGGTTTTACAGCCACTTCTTAGAATCGGGCTCATGCTCAGCAGCTGTACACACCCCAAAACCAAACAGTGAAAACCACCCCTTTTTATCTAAGGACCAGGGTGGTACCAAACAACAAAGGGCCAGGTAATGCAATAACACAGGCCCACACACCTAGAAATACCCTCCGTTAATTCACTAAGAGATTTATCAAAGGGTATGCATAAACTCTAGACACATAAGAAAAACATATTAGAACTATGCCAGAGAAGGTACACATATATCTAGCCTTGGACGCAATGAAGAAGGCGCCCCACTCAAGGAGACTCCCAAGGACCTGACCCCCCGGTTCGCAGACTGGTGGGCTGCCGACTCCCAATGCAGAACTTGGCAACAAAAATATCGGATGGATCGCACCTTAACTGTGGGAAAGGGAAATACCTGGGCACTCACCACCCTAAACCATGCAGGACGCAACTGGAAGCCCAAAAGCCGCCTCCGCGCTCCACGCGAACCGCGAACAGCCAACAGTACTTAGATGGTACTTGGCAGGTGCGCGGCGCGGGTGCGTGAGGAGGCTGGATTTTAAGGAGGCTTCCTGGGCGTCACACGGCACAAGGGGGCGGGGCGGGGCCTCCTCTGAAAGGGAAACCCAGGGGGGAGGAACACAGAGGGAAAAACGTTAACCACACCTCCAAGGCAACGCTGTTAAAGTACACAATTGAAGCAATAGGGCAGCAAGAATAGTATGACGAAAAAGGTTCCCTTCCCGGGGAACAAATCAAGTGAGAGGAAACAAATCAAGTGGGCAGGAGCAAGGCGAATAGTAGATAACAGTCACCTCCTTTCTCGTGCGAGGGCCAGGCAAACTGTGTGTCACACAGTAAGACGTCCTCCCGGCTTTCAGGGAGTCCAAGCCGTACACACGGCAACAAGAAAAAGAAGCGCGGTGCAGCGCAGGACAAAGGCAGCGCTGCAGGAATAATCCAAGAGACAGGGCAGTCCAATCCACAGCCAACAGTACTTAGATGGCAGTTTTTTTGTTTAAGTGCTGCTGGTGGCAGATGGCATTATCCTCCCTGGAAAGGTACCGTCACCTGCTCGGTGGCAGGTTTTGCCTGTGTTTTTCTGCTAGGTGACCCCTTGTATACTGCTGGTTCCACACCCTGATAGGGTGAGCAGTTTGAGGTACACTTGCTCAGTGTTTCCTCACTTAAAGTTGGCAACTTTGTTGATGTGGTGCATATGGCGTTGGTGATTGCCTTAACCGTTTGTGTGCCATAACCTGCTCGGTTTCAGGTTCTGCCTGAGTTCTAATGCGAGGTTACCCCTCGTGTACTGCTGGTTATTACGCCCTGCTCGGGCGAGCAGTTGGAGGTGCACTTGCTCAGTGTATTCCTCCCTTAAGGTCGGCAGTTTTGTTTAGGTGCTGCATATGGCAGATGTCATTATTTTTTCTGTAAGCATACCATAACCTGCTTGGTTTCAGGCTTGTATGGATTCTACTGCGAGGTGCTCCCTCGTGTACTTGCTGGTTGCCACACCCTGCTAGTGTGAGCAGTTGAAACGCACTTGCTCAGTGTACTTTTTGCTAGACAATAGGTTTAAGTGATGACTGGAACACATTTGCTTTTCAGATTGGTCAGTAGTCTGCATAGCTCAGTAGGTATCAGCTTCTATAAGGGCCAGGGGTCCGGACCCCTATGAGGGCGTAACCCCTCTTCCTTGGATATGTTATATATGTTTTGTTGTTTTATTAGTATTGTTTTATATTGTTTTATGTATTTATTAGGTACTTTAAAGAAAAGAGTGTGTGGTGGTAGTTTTAAACAGACTCATGTGGGGGGGTTGTACCTTCCCCTCTAGCCATCACTCGAGTGTTAACCTTCGTCTTTAGTTAACATTTGTCACCCTTTACCTTAGTTAGTTTCAGGACAACTCAGTCCTTTCCTTAGGTTTTGCTTTCCCCAATAACATTGCTCCACCCAAAGCCCGTGTTGCTTAAGCTACGAAAAACATTTTTCTTGATATAAGGAAGAAAAAATGATGCGTTATGCCCCTATGGAGGTCTGCAGGGCTTGATGCTCTCTTTAGCTGTGGCATGGTTCCCTTACTATTTGTCCCATTATGACATTCATTGTGCTATTTGGATTATTGGTGGAGAAAAGATCAGCTCGGGGGGTATCTGTTCAGTTTTGTTGCAAGGCAGGTTGGGCAACCATGTTCTAATTGGATGGATTTTTTGGAACCACTTGCTAGTATCAGAGGGATGAGTGGCCAAATAATAACTTTTTGGCGCCTGCCCATGGGTTTCCTCCCAAAGCTTGTCCTGTTGTTCTGCTAACTGTCTAGCAGTGTGTGAAAATTTCTCCTCTGCTCGAGGAGCACAAGCAGGCCTCTGTACCCTCAAGACAGAGTTGATTAGCCTCTTTCGTTATATATAATATTTTTCTTTTTTCTATAAGTGCAGTGATCAGAGTGCTGGTTTTCACATCCATACTGACCCTATTGCTGTATGTTCCTAATTTGGAAAGGTCTGAATCAGTCTTTCATCCTGCTCCAATCGATAAGTGAACTCCTCACACCACACATCGTGGGTGGTAGTGATGAGCAACATCCGTATACTTGAGGTTTCGTAGCACTATATAAGTGCTATTTTGCTATGGGCAATGTGTTTTGATTTTTTTTCCCTCCCCCTGATTCCCATAAGTGGCCAGTCAGCCTCTCACACATGCAGAGACTCAGATCTAAGGGTTTGAAGGGACATTGGTCCCAGTATTCTTTCACAACCTTTCATTTACAGGGTATGTTATTTATCCCAGAGTCCTTTCCTCCCTCATTCCCTTTCCCGCCATCCTTGGGGGAAATTGTATCATAATATTACACCTCTTGGAGTATCACCCGATGATTTGTGTTTTTCCTGTTTCAGGAGTTCTGACTCATGACCAGTGCAGGCTCGCACTGAGCATTTCCCTCCTGTCAGTTTACTTTCCTTTGCGCTAATTTCAATAAGTAAGCGGAGCCCCTTCCAAGGTCAGGGGGTTGGTTATAAGTGCAAGTGGGTAGTTATTTTAAGGGTGTAAAGCGGGGCTTTAGCATGGTCCTCAGGGTAGCCTTTGTCTGGGTTGCAAGGCTTCCTTACATAAGTGGGGAGGGTTCTTCTCCTTGGGAAGGATCAATATCTCTTGGCGGGATAGAGGGGTCTGGTAGTGCTACTAATATCCCATCCAAGTTACGACCCTCTATCAAAATGCGTTTAACTGTTTAGTGATGAGTTCTTTGCAGTTTAGAGTCTTTGCTAAGACTTTGGAATTTAGAGGTCCTCATTCAGTTATTTTATGATCCTCTAGGGGATTTATCAAACATGGAGGAGGGAACAAGGTTCAAGCACCGGGCACATCTACAAGGGGGTTCAGATATCACTATAATGGTAGCGATCGAATGTAAGATACATTTTTTCTCCTTGCCAGGTTTGGTCTCTTAAGGGTCAGGTTTTGTAAATATCTGCCTTTTGTCCTGGTAGCAGAGTCCTTCTTCAAGAGCTCAGGAGGTCTCACGGTCTCCGTTTGGCGGTTTGGCAGGTTTAGCTTTCCAGGTGGGGCCCTCTCTTCCATTCTGCTTCTGCCTCCAGAAGACATACCTTCTTTAGTATAAACATATGTCTGAATACAATTGGTGATAAGTCTATTGCTTTTCAGCTCCGCCCAGGATGGGTCGTCCTATTACAGATTAATAAAATGACCTTTTTTCTCCCATTTTACTTTTTATGAAGATTTGTCTTTCCCACTTGGTTCCCCAGTGTAGTTATGTGAAATGCCCTTTTTCTAACGTGATATCATCCTTTCATGTGTGGGATGGAACCTACAAAGCTTTCACCTCTTAGGGGTATTTTTTCTTTATCTTTAAGAGAGCTAGTGGTTATCTTCTCTGGTTTGCTATCTAGGTTCCCAAGTTTATGCCGGGTTTTTTCTTTTTTCTAACCTTTTAGTATAGGAAAACTTTGTTCAGTGTTTCCCCCTCTCTTTTTTAACCAGTTGGTTTTGGTAGCCTGTAAGGAACTCGGGGTTGGCACATCTTCCAGTTGTTTTTCTGGCAGTGGATTTAGCTATGCCTTATAAGACAGTCATTCGGGCAGCCTAGTCTTGGGCAATTCTCTTGCGGTCAGCTGATTGATCTAATAAAGCATTCAAAACTTTTTCCTCTCCTATTATATATTATGTTGTCTATATTGTATTGATCATGTTGTACTAATGGGATGCAAGGGCTTTGAATGTGCATAATATGAGCCTCCTGTCTTGTCATAGAATGGCTTATCCCCCACACTAACGTGAGATGGGGGTTTAGATTCTATTAAAGACAAGGGGGCGATTATTATCCCTCCCACCCACCCGTAATATGATATGTTATGACAGTAATGACACGCATGTACACAGGTGTTTCAAGAGAGAACATTCTTTGGTTTGATGTTCTTCCCATCCACCCACCCTTCTCGCTTGTTGTTCTTACAGCTACAAGTAGAGCTTCGAATCAGGAGTGTGGAATACAGTTACAATTGGTGGAGTGCGTGGTACGAGAGTTTCGATGGATTTGCCTTCATCATTTATCATCAGATCTGGGCAGTGGTCGTCTGGTTTAAGACAGCGACAGAAAGAGGAGTTGGGTTTAGAGTAATGGACTGGGAAGCTCCCTTACATTGACATTGAACTCTATTTAGTTCTGTTTTCTTTACAACTTTTTGTTTGTAAAAGTTTTTTCTTTGCTGCTGTGGTTTCAGAGTAAAGATTGTATTGCATAATAATCGCCTCCTTGTCTTTAATAGAATCTAAACCCCCATCTCACGTTAGTGTGGGGGATTAGCCATTATATATTGCATATTATTAATATAGAGGGAAAATAGTGTGCAATGGGGTGGGGTGTGTTGATTGGGCAGTGCTGGGGGTGCTGCTGTGAGGAGTGTGTGAGGGGGTCGTCCACCTTTTATGTTGGCCGACCCGGTTTTATATCTTGAAAATCTGGTCACCCTACACTCACAATTAAGTACTGGAGAAAGGAAGGATTTAGGGGTGTGGAATTGTAAGCCTTTGCTCTTGTCTGGGGGGGTAGATCACAGGTTATTTATTGCCCTCTAACATGAGGGAAGTGTGCAAGTTAGAATGGCAGCAGCCTGACTGGTCCCTATGTCTGAGGTCGATACATCGAGTATCATTAAACTGGGTAATAGTAACTATTAATTTAAGAGTTAATATACAGCTTAGAAGCTACTTCAATCCCCATAAAGCGCTATATAAACATAGAATTGTGCCTTGGTGTGATTCCACTTGTTGAAATGTCACGAGTACCCATGATGTCCTTGCTTAGCAAAGAGCATGGCATCACTTCCGGTGTATGTTCTTCTGCTGAAGCCACTACATATGGAAATTGGGAGATGAGGCATAGTATTCTTTCCCACACAGGGCTTCATAAATCCAATAACCAGCATCGATGGAGTATGCGCGCAATATGCAGCGAGCGACCCAGCCCATTCCCTTTACCTTGCTGCTTCAGATTGCCGATGGTAGATGCATGCCAGTGCTGTGCCCCTGCCTGGGCGAGCATCTGTGCAGTAATGACCATGCTCTTTTGGAGTGCAGGGGTTCTTCAAGGTTGACATTGTGCTCTAACGGAAGTGCCTCCGTTGTCCATGGAACTTCGGAATCACAAACAACACTATCAGTTTGTCCAATAATTAAAAGCATTCTAGTTTGAATCTTACAGGTAATACATACACACAAAAAACAGAGCAAACTCAATTGCTTTTATTTTTAATTGCACACCAAACAGAGCAAATGCATTATGCGCGGATATCATATCCCACCACATAAAACGAACCTTACAATGTAATAATTGCCCTGTGCCGCCTGAGGGGCAACTCGACCACCTCTCCCCATTCATTAGTGCCTAGGCTAACACCAAAACCTGCTCTGCAACTGACAGATCCTACCAATTAAAAAATCGCCCATGACTTAATTTCCATTCGCATAGGTTTGTACGTGCCAGATAATATCCCGTGCGTGTGTAGAACTTCACTCAAATATGCACGTCCATCGTCGTCACTATCTCCACTCCGGAACTATAACACGAAGATGCTTACGAGGCTTCCCGCAAAGCAAAGGGCATGCTCGGGCGCGGATGTTCCATGTGTTAATTCCCGTCATTGTGTGATCTCTCGGTCCGTGGGGTGCACTTATGGCACTGCCAGAGGTGTAAATAGGCCTTTGCAAGTTGCACCCCCCCTTTTACAGAACCGGGCGTGGAACAGGACCCGTTAACAAGGCAGCCCCGAACTCCCACAAGACTACGGGTCGGTATAGAGGACCCGTGCAAACACAACACGCCTGGGACTTGTTTAGAAACGCATGCCGCGTGTAGTTGTCATTTGGCGAGTGAACCACAGATCCTGTCAGAACAGAGGCGGCAGGTGTGAGTGCTCCCTTCTCCCAAACAGTGAGCAGTAGGCGAGTGAAGCGTTACAGCTGCGACAAGTCATTTTCACTTGTAAGTACACTCCGCTGTGAATACGTTAAAATAAATAACACCCTAGGTGAACAATAAACACATGCGACGAGGAAGCACAGCCTGGCGAAGTCAGGCAGGGGATCGGTGTAAACAGAATGCGAGCCTGCTGGGCCTGATCTCCACCGGACGTCTCCTTTTCTTTCGTTCACAGACACCTTTCACGCAGCTTTGCAGAGCGATGAGAGCAATGCAGCTGCGGAGAACCTGTGCTCAGCTGCACGAGCTTAATTATCACGCCGCCCTAGTGCCGCTGAAAAGCGCAGTCACCGCATGTGTAAAACATAAAACAAAACAAGTGGCTCAGCATATGCACATTATGCGGCATATCATCTAATTATGTACTCATCATTAAACAGGAATGTGGAGGCTTGAATTACACTGCTAATGGCATCAGCACGGTTGACACGAGTCAGGTGCAATCACGGTTACAGCGTGACTGGGTAAAAAGAGTCCACCCCCTGGGGATCCTCTCGGGTCATGTGTGTTTTCATTGAGGAGATAATAACGTCCCCGTCTTTGTTTAGCCATTTGGAGGTGAAGGCAAGCCCATCACAATGCATTCTCTTTAATCGCTTCCATTGAGCAATTTAACAAAGCAGTGGACGCCACAGCCCGGTTAAATGAGTGTAATGTGGCCGCATGTCGTGGATGGTATTCACCAGGCCCAACCTTTCTATTCCGAACACTTTATGATAGGAGTTTTAGGCCCCTACTGGCTTTTTCTTTAAAATCACATTTTTTTGTTTATTTTTTTTAATTTAAAAATGATTTACTTTATACATAAACTTTTCATTTCATCTTCAAAATACATTACAATTTCACTTCCTACTCAAAATATATATTGATTCATAAACGTTTTACTTTCCTACACAATGTCCATTTTACGGCTGTTTGCCTTATCATTGTTTCTCAGCTTGTCCATTGACATTTCCCAAAATTTTATAATGATATAGATCCATTTTTTTTTCTTACCCGCCATTATTTTAGCCCATCTTGCTTCCGGGTGAGAGTTTCTTTGCAAATGCTGAAGTATGTTCTGCATAAGCTTCTTTCATCCTGTAGTTCGGGACATTTCATGAGAATATGATTCAATGTTTCTACGGTTTCCTTATTTTTGCAAAATCTGCAATATCGGTTTCCATTCCTTTCTTGCTTGGTGATATACAGTCTTGCTCTTGTTGGTAGGAAATCACATTTCAGTTTGCTGAAAAGCACGGAAAATAAGTGCTAACTGGTGGTATGTGCGTGTGTGTAACACACAAGACACATTATTGAATCGCTATTAAACCGACTAGGCCTTTGATATTTCCGAGGTCGATACATTTGAGGGCCACACAGGTACAGAATGTTAATCTATCAACCTGCGTTAGCAAGCGCCTTATAAAAGAAGGTGATCTATAAACCAATTATTACAGTATAAACATGTGATTCCGAGGTTCACAAACGACATTGATACTTTGAGACTGCATGCAATGGAAGTTCTGGTGCCACAAGGAAGATAGATCAGCGGCAGCGTGCGCGTCCTGGAAGCAAGACGACACGAAGCAACAACAGGGTCGATTCTCGGGTCCGCGCGTTATGAGTACATAACTGAGACAAAAAAAAACACAATTACGCTACTAAGAAAAACAAACAATTCCTGTAACAGCGCCTCTATGCCTGTGGGCTGTGTGAGCGCTTTATAAATATTAAATAAATACAAAAAAAAATTAATTGCTACTAATTCACTACTTAATGACGGTCCACATACACACAGCTTTTTGACGTTTGGAGCACGTTTTTTTTTGTCCGTTAGGATGGGCCAAAACTATTCCACTACAGTACACCTCGAGGGAGAAATGCCATATAAGGACGGACACAACACGTGCAGGTGTTATATGGTTGCTTGCCCACCTATGGAATACACATGGCCATGCTAATCCCTACGGCTGTTCCCACACACGTCATGCCCCCTTCCCCCAAAACACATACTCCTTGGATCTCTTTAAGCTACCTTTATTAAGTCTTACCATCAAAGTTTGGAGCTGTAAATACGCTAATAATAATACAAATGTCTTAACCATTATGAGGGGAGAGGGGATGTGGGGGGAGGGAAGGGGGAGGGGGGAAATTGCACCAGTGAAACTGATTTGTCTAAATTCGCCAACGATTCTGGTCTGCAGGCTGTGCAAGGACCCACCTTTTCAGTCCCACTTGTGGCCGTTATTTGCAGAGAACATTGTGTTTCTCTGTGAAATTTCGTTTTGCTTGGAAACACACACACACAAAGAAATTTCGGGGAAGACGAAATTTAAAATAGGCGAAACACCCCATTCCTGCCCAAAATGTTGTTAATATATATATATATATATATATATATATATATATATATATATATATATTTATATTTCAATAATGAAAATTCGGGTGGAAAAAGCCCCAAACGGCCATTTCGCTCCATTTGTGAAATTGGCAGATTGAGGGACATTTGGCAGGAATCTGCCAGTTTTAAAATGGATCGGAATGAAACATTTTCACCCACCCTATTAACCAGGTCTGCCTTCAGCCACATGATTTATAAGCATTATGTGTGCCCTTCAATGAAGTCACTGAAGTTCTGTTCAAAACAAGCATTGGGAAGGCAAACAGTTTTTGCTTGTGTAACCGGATTACGCATTTGCCAGGACCTCCTATTATAGGCCCAGGTACTTGCACCATTTTGCAGCTACTACCAGCATTGGTCAATTAATATTACTACGGCAGTGCCTGACAAAACTGTTGGCATCAACAATGCTTGTCTTTGTTGTACCCAGTGGAGACCTAGAACCACTGTGGTCCTTTTACTATACTGTGTTTATGTACATGTTTAGACAACCGACTGTGCATGCTTGGTATACTAATGAATTTACGGCATATGACCTATTAATGTGGTTGTTTATGTTCCTTGCAAAAACGGATCTTGGACAGCCCATGGTGAGGCAAACTAATCAAAGTCTTTCCCTGAATTTTTTCAGTATGTTTATGGAGAGCAAACCAATCCATACCCCATTCTATACCTTCCACCCCAAAAATACAAATATTCCCTAACCCCCGCAACCCCTGTGAAAATTCAGCTAAAAAATGCAGGGAAAAAGCTGAAAGAAATGTGGGGTAACGGCCACGGGAGTTGGGCCGAGAACGCAAAAAACATCCTCGGGAAGCTGCCATTGCATAGCACATCTACACGGCCGTCCCATGAAAGACACTGCTGGACTAACATGGTGGTATGCAAAGCACAAGCGCCTCTTTGCTCACGTTCACAGACCTCTCAAGTTTCCTGTAACAATGCGTGAAAAGGACATCCATTCCTGTTTCTTCCCTTTAAATTTTGGCACATGTAGTTTTTCTTTCTCATTTGAAATTCAGGAAAAGTACAAGTTCCAAATGTTCAACCAAAAACAGGAGAAGATGGTGAGGTTTCACACCCAACAATGCACGTATACCTGAGACTGAATAATGGCAGATCCCACTAGGGAATGAGACCAGAAGAATAATTGCAAGTAAAACACATTTATATAAGGTAAATGCAAGCAGAGGACTCTGCTGCCCGAGTGCGCTCTGCCAAACAATACACAGGCAGCACATTAAAAGGACACACATCATCAGCTATGACGTTTCAAATAAGGTACACATGTTGGCAATTGATTGGGGGCAGGCCTAATCCATACTCGATCACATAGGGGAGGTTGGATGCTAATTGGACATTGCACCCCTTCACTCCAGCAGACCTAGTATCATCCTAGGACAGATGAGTTCACTGCACTGTGTGAGACTGGAGCAGGCCCCAGCCTGTATGCACATCCATCTCCACGAACATGCCTGTGGACCCCGACCCCCTCCACGCCAGGTCACAGTCCACCAGGCCCATGCCCCTCTAGTGTTTGATACAGATACACATCTGACCCCTCGTAGTGACCAGATGGGGACACCAACCATAGCCCTAATCCTGGGCAGCAATATATCCTCCTTAGACCTAACACATGCCTACCCGTGTCATGAGGCATCAGGTAGATCAAAACCCACAGGGAAGGCACTCTGGGTCTGCTGGGCTCATCTCTGTGGTGTGAAGGTCGGGTCAGAGGAGGGCTACATTTCAATCTATCTAAGCTAAAACAACAGGAACTGATGGCATGAGACAAATGGAAAGCATAACATTCTAGCATTTATGGGGGTACTTTCAGAACCCATTGGCAGATATATCGGCATTCCAACCCCTGTACCCAGAGGTTCATAAAGCACAGTGCCCCAGACTCGAGTGCCTGCCCTGTGGGTTTTGATCTACCGGATGCCTCATGACACGGGTAGGCATGTGTTAGGTCTAAGGAGGATATATTGCTGCCCAGGATTAGGGCTATGGTTGGTGTCCCCATCTGGTCACTACGAGGGGTCAGATGTGTATCTGTATCAAAGACTAGAGGGGCATGGGCCTGGTGGACTGTGACCTGGCGGGGAGGGGGTCGGGGGTTCACAGGCATGTTTGTGGAGATGGATGTGCATACAAGCTGGGGCCTGCTCCAGACTCACACAGTGCAGTGAGCTCATCTGTCCTAGGATGATACTAAATGTTGCAACAATAAATGGCTGGACCTCTGTGAGAACAGTGATTGTGTGGAGCTGGCAGGAGGCGGATGTGTCCTGGGCTGTCTTTGCAAGGTGCTGGGCAGGGGAGAGACAGTATTTAGAGATAATTTTTGGGCCTAATAAAAGATGGCATCAGGCGGGTCACAAAATGGACTCTCTAGACATTGATACATGGTTGGTTATTTGTTCTTTACTTCTGTTAGTGCAAATAGTAAACAGAGAGTGGGGGGGCATCTCCCCCTTTAGCCTACACACGGTTTATTCAGCATGAGAATGGTGAGGGGGCAGAAAAGACCATGTATCCCCAACATTCCCCCTTTTCGTTACTACTAAAGTAACTAATACCCTCCCCCAGTGTGTCTACGTTCCTCAGCTCTCTTTACTGCTTCATCCAAGGTGGGACTACCCTTTATAGGAATCCACGCTCTACACAAATTCCTCAGACTTTCCCCGCATCATGTATATTCCTCAGGAGTGCATGTCATGTGAATACAGTCCCCATCCCCATCCAGGTAAACCCACACCTCTCTATAATTCTCGAGATCTTGGGGTTGTTTGATAGTAGTGTGATGGTAGTTGTCTACTACATCTCCTCTATTATATATTGCCACCATGCGGTATTTGGGCTCATCACTCTCACCAGTTTGTACTAGGGCTTCCCTGGTTTCATGAGACATCTTCCCATTACTATTTGCGTTACCAATAGTCACCATCATCATTGCACTACTAGGAATCGCCTTTGCACAGCATCGAACCTCTAACTTGCACACACAGAAGATCAGCAGAAGGAAGACGATGATGGGGACCAGCAGTTTCATTGCAGTCCCAATCTATGAGGGTACCCAGTTGAACACCATGCTGAACTTTCACTTGGCTGGGCACTCCCCTCTTTTCTCATTCTTACTCCAAGTTCGTGTACTGCTGCAATTATGTGTGAAAGTGTCCTGTTATCAGCATCTGAAGGTGTAAATATGCAACATGCACTCCCGATTTTTCGGCAAACACTGACCTCCATAGCTGTGAGGAGTTCGAGCACTTATCTATTTTGCATCTATCATGCATTGTCATCAGTCTCAGTGCTCTAATTTCTACCTTGATGATGTTGAACCCCTCCTCAGTATCATTTGCCAGTTGAATCAGCTCCTAGCGGATAACCTGGAGCCACTTGGCATTCTCTCGCGCTTGGATGCTGGGTGATCAGTGATGCAAAAAATGTATCTGCAGTGTTGAAAAGTTTATATTCGTCAGGGATCTGTGCCAGGAGGTCAGAAAAGTCCTTAGAGAGATAGTTGGATGCTCTCTTTATGCGTGACACTTGATCCTGTAGATTGTCTTCCCACAGTCTGTCATAGATGGGCGGGATGCTTCGTTCATTGGTTGGGGTGCCAGTTGCTGTGTGTTGGGCACCCCTACCTCCAGACATACTTTTCTGGTATCACCAGAAGTGCAGAGTGCAGTGTTGCCAGAGCACAGTAGCCCCTCCATGATGACAGGAGGTGCAAGTATGCCTGTTTGCCACACACCCAGCAATGGTCCATCAGGGCAGCAGTTCTTTTTCGCATGTCAGAGATGATGAGGGTTCTGTTGCAGTGGGTATTTGAACCCATCTGTACTCTTCCTTCCCCGTGCAAGCACAATTCATATTTTTCTTCGTGTTGGATCTTTATCGACTTTTCAAGTGTGGCGACCCATGTCGGCTTTGTAATGTGTTGAGTCCAGGTCTGGGCATATGTGTCATCCACCCATTTCAGTCTCTCATCCGAAAAGCTACGCAGTGCTTCAGCTTTGCCCCTGACGGTTGAACCTTGCCATTTCCTTTCTGCGAACATTGGCCCTTTTATTGCGGAAAAACGGTTCCTTGAAACAAGTCACACCTTCAGGCTTGTTCTTGCATATTTTCTCATCTGGAGGAAGCACTTGTAGTTTTACTGTGTGTGTCTGGAAGGTGCTCCTGATTGTACATAGTGCAAGATGAACAAGACATTGGGCTTCTACTATGGGAGTTTCTTGAGGTACTAAAACCTTAGGTGTTCCTGACGTATGAGGTATCAGTGAGCACACATTGCAGCTATCATTCATGGCCTGTTTCCCAGTGGTGCTCATGTCAGAGTACCATTTGTTAGACTGGTCTGGATGGCCGAGGTCTTCTAACTTATCCAACCCCAATCCGTGATACGCATCATACTTGTACTGTTGCACTTGTCTTTTCCTCCTATTGACCAATAGATATTTATCATTAGCAAATTACCTTTTGGACCGTCTATCTGCAATACCTGGATGTCTGTTTTCATTTATTTTTTTTAGGCAGTAGATTTGGAAAAAAAACAGTTCATATTTACATCTGTGTCAATATTGAGCTGCCAGTATTGAGAACTTTGGAGGGCACTTGGCGTAACAGTGGGGAACATATACACATTATCAACAGTTGTGGTATGTTTCTCCGCTGGCTGTGAGGCAGTTTGTGGTATCTTAAACATTGTTGGAGGGGATAGTTCATCATTCTGTACATAAATCATACTTTAATTTCCATTATTTACCACTAACCCAGGCCACAGAATTATTTCTGTGTTATTCTTGTGTAAGGTAGTGAGATTTGGAGCTGTGTTATGATCCCATATAAGTTTTATCCCATATAAGTTGTTCCCCTTCCCGTATAAGCTTTCCCCCTCCCACCTTCTTTTATGTCTTCTACCATAAAAGAGACACCCCAATATATGCCTAACCCTAACATTAATATATAAAAAAAAATGGCTGTGAAGTACAACCCACATTCATAACTGTATGCCCTAGTGGCACTTATTTAATTACTACTGCTATCTATATAAGTTCTAACAGTTTTAAATGGCGTTCTCTCCAACATCATAGCCCCTATAGAGAGGAACATAACAGGTACAGGGGTTAATAAAGTACGAGACTGAATAAGATATGAAAGCATGATAGGAACGGGGCTGTAAGAGAGAAAGAGATAACTTTTCACTTCATAGCATCATATTTTACTGTATACACATGTTATTCTATACTGTTTACTGTGTTTGTCTATATTTCCTGATCTTTTCCCTAAGGCACTGCTGCCTCTCTTTCATTTTCTTGCACTGTTTCTGGCGCTAAACTATTGTGTGCTTTTCTTATATATGATAAGTGCACTCAATACTTTAACCCCTTTACCTTTACCGCTAGAGGTGTACAGTTCACTACTTCATAGTGACCGTGGTATCTTGGTGAGTTCCACCTTCTTACAAAGCTACACACATACACTAGTTCGCCAGGCATTAAAGGCTTTGTTGGGCTGTCTGCTGCGGCAGTGGTGGTGTCTGTTTCACTCTCCCTTGTCTGTTTTGCAATGCTTCTTACTGCTCTTGTGAGCTGTGTGAGGTACTCCTTGATCCTCACCCAACAGTGTCGCTGTTCAGTGTGCATCTGACATTCTCCTCACTGGTGACAGTGGCGTTGGCTTACATCTACTAGTCACTATTTCATGAGGGGACAAGTGGTGGTCGTTTCGTGGCTGTGTGCGCAACTAGAATAAGGCCAATGGCAAACAATAGACCCAGTTCTTTTTGAGGGTGTGACATAGTATGGACAATCTGCTTTTGGGGTGGCTGTTGATTTTCTCAACCACCCCATTCGCTTACAGGTGGTAAATTGAACACATCTTACGCTTTATTTCCAAGAATGTGGTTACTCCCTTGAAGAGGTCAGTTACAAAATGTGTTCCATTGTCGGATTGTATGACATTGCATATTAGCCAACGTGGGAACACTTCTCTCACTAAGAATTTTGTGGCACACTTCGCATCTGGGTGGGCGCAAGGCCCTGCTTCCACCCAACGTAAAAAGGGACAATCCATGACTATCCATTATCTTGCTCCATTGAACCTCTCTCCCATGTCTGCATAATCAATGTGCAGTTCACAGAAGGGTCGTATGGGACGGAGCAAAGTCCCTCACAATGTTCTGAGAGTCATACCTGAGTTACATTTCTGACATGTGATACATTCAACGGTCATTTTAGTAAGATACTCCTAGAGGTTCGGGACAAACCAATACTCCTCGACATCTGCAGCTATGTGCTGCTTCTAAGTGTGGCCTGGAAAGTGCAGTTATTGGAATGCTACCTGCAACAGCTCTACGGGCATCACTACTTTCCCTGTTGTGTCCTGTCTCCATAGGATATCCGTGGGTGACTGGGTGCACCCTCGTTTGGTCCATAGTTCCTGTTCTTCAGGCAGTGCTTTTCTTTGCAATTCAATTATTTGTGCTATTGGAAGTGCATTATATCCTTCCCCTTTGGGCTCCTCTAGTTTACCTTTTAACATGCATTTTGTGTTCAATTGTTTTTGGAAATATTCTGCCTGTTTTGCAGCGGCATCTGCCCCTGTGTTTCCCAGTGATATTTAATCACTATTGTTGGTACGGACTTGGAATTTTACCAGGGCCACTACTGATGGCTCGTGAGTGCCTTTATTAGTTTATTCAGTAACTCTGCATGTTGTACTGGGGACCATCAGCCCTTCTGAACCCCCTCCTTCTCCAGCAGGAAAACCCTGCATTTACTTTGGTGGTGACATACGCTGAATCAGAGTATATTGTCACTGCATACTCTTTTGCTGCATGTAGATCCTCAATAAGTGCTACTAACTCTGCTGCTTGGGCTGAATAGTGCATTGGTAGGTGATTTTGTACCAGAATCTCATACTCCCCCCACCTCCAATATTACTACTTCAGCACCAACATGTTTCTCACCCGTTTCTAGACAGATAGATGTTGACCCATCTACAAAGAACACTTCCCCTTCTTCTAAGGCATTTTCATTAGCTTTGGGAATGTCGTCCCCTTCTCGCTCATAAGGTGCACAGTCGTGATTTTGCATACCCTGTACTGTGCATGGCTCTGTGAGGAACGTGGCTGGGTTTACTGTTTTGCACCGTATTACGTGAACATTTGGGCTTGAAATGATTATCTCATAGGCTGATGCTCTCTGTGTGGTGAGCATAGATTTTGATTGTTCTATCATGGCAAACAGGGAGTGTTTAACGAACAATGTGATGGAACATCCCATCACAATTGTTGAGCTTTTCTCAATAGTGAAGGCTCCGGCTGCAAGAGCGTGTTCGCTAAGTGAAGTGCCCCAGCATCACTGAATCAAGAGTGCCACTGTAATAGGCTAGTGACTTGTGGCCCAAGGATGTTTTCTGTGTTAATACTGCTGTCATTAATGCATGGTTTGAGTGTAAGAACAGGAAGAATTTCATAATCTGGCATAGCTAGGACGGGAGCTGTGCATATCAGTACTTTTAGCATTGTGAAGGCAGTGTGCATTTAGGGGGTACATGTAATCAGTATTTTGTCTTTCTGGGCTTCTTTTAATCCTTGAATAGGGGTCGTGTGTAGGCAGCATAGTCCAATATCCATGCCCGACAATAGTTACAGATACTGAGTAACTTCTGCTTGTCCTTAACTGTATGGGGTCTTTCGCCACCCTATCAGGTATTATCCTTTTACCATCTTTTGAAATCAGTTGACCTAAGTACAGGACCTCAGAGAAACAGTACTGCAGTTTATTTTTGTCTAATGTGTACCCCTTCTGGGCCACCACTTTAAGCAGGGCAAGAGAGTCCCTACGGCATGTTTCATCTCCCTCACTGCATATCAGGAGGTCATCAACATACTGAATGATCGTGTTCTGAACATCAATATTGCTGAAGTCTTCCTGCAATATCCTGTTGAAAATGCTTGGGCTTTAGCAGTACCCCTGGGGCAATCGGTGATGTTCATACCTTTTCCGTCCTAGAGTAAAGGCCATGAGGAATCTGGGTCGAGGGGCACTGAGAAAAAGGCATACTTCAGGTCCACAAAAGTGAAGTGCATGGCCTGTTTTGGAATCGTTAAGTGGGCAGATGTCTTGGATCTTGCACCACAACCCCCCTTTTGCTTTCTTGATAGGTTACACTGCGGTATTACATAGAGAATTGGATCAGACAATGATGTCCTTTTGCAGTAGTGAGCGTATTGTCTCTTTTATTCCTTCCTCCGCCTCCCTTGACAGGGGATACTGTCTTACCCTGGGAATCACTGCAACTGGTTTGAGTTTTATTTTTATCTGGGCCACTTCTCTTAATAATCCTACATCATGGGGGTTTGTGGTCCATAAATATGGTGGCACCTGCTGCAGGTCCACATCGCAAAAAAGATGGCGGTGCACTGACAACGGCCATGAGGGGGTTTGTCACTTATCTGTTTTATAGCATTATATCACAGGGCAAACAAATTGCCACTATGATTTCCCCATCAGTATCGCTGTCAGTGAACAGCTCTTCATCAGTTAATTCATGCAACAGTATATTTGGGTCAATACACAGCACTGTCCGCCTTTCGCACTGTTGTGTGTCCATGTCAATTGCTACAATACGCTTTGCTGACACCTATACCCCTTGCAGATCAAGTGAGAGTACAGTACCGGGCAGAATCTCTGAGGTGGCCACTGGGTGGAAAACAAAATCAGATGTTACTCTCCATTCCTTTCGTGTGATTTCTGGGATAACTCTTGCTAACATTTGTATGCCATAGAAAAACATGGCTGCATTGGTTGGTATGGCTGTTTTGTTATCTATTGTTTGTATTAGCAGCATTGCTTGCAACATGCACATACCGAGGGTGGAGCACACCATACCCCCGTCAGTGAATGCTATGGTCATATTTAACTTGCTGAGTAAGTCTCATCCCGATAGGTTTGCAGGGGAATTTTCATGGTAAAGTAGGGGTGCTAGCACTGTTTTCCCCCCATCCTAACATCCAAATCTTCTGTGTTAGGAACCGTGACCACAGCCCCAGAGAATCCTTGCGTTTTGAGATTTTTGGGAAATGGCGGCAAATCACCTTCCCATTGACATGATTTCTCCGCCCCCGAGTCCACCATAAAGATTAACTGCTTGTTCCCTATCTCTGCTTCCACCAGTGGTTCCTCATCTGGGTGTAAGGTAGTTGATAGGACTGGACATGCAAGTGCTCAAAGTGGCCTGTCCTAGTCTGGGTGGTTGTCTTTTCCAGGGCAAGAGAAAACATTTTTGCTAAGCCCACATGTTCCCTGATAAGGTGCTGGTGTGTTGTTTGCCGTTGTGACAAATGGGTTTGTGTGTGTCATTTGATTTTGGCGGGTTGGGTGGGATTGCATGCAGTGCGGTCGGTGTCTGAGGGTATTGTACCCTGGAATGGGTCTACTATCTGGCTGCTCGTCTTGTTAATAACTTCCTATGGGCAGTCCATATGGGCTTCCCCGGTGTTGTTGTCCGTATATCTGTTCATTACTATATCTTTGGTTGTTCTGATAATTAGCCACGGGCCAAATGCGGCATTCCCTTACAAAATGGCCCAACCTCCAACAAGACCAACAGGGTCTGGGTCCACCCCCCTTGGTCCTTGTCCTCCATAGCTCCCTGCTCCTCCCTGTTGTCCTCAGTACCAACCTCTTTCTCTTGCAGGTCTTCCTTGCCATTGGGGTCCCATGTATTGTTGATCTCGCCCTCACTGTTCCTGGCTATTGTTTGCCCATGCTGCAGCCATCCTAGCCTGTATGGCTACTGACACTCCCCCTTCTTCTCCCTGCTGCTTTTAGGGCGGCACTGCGGTTACTGCCATGACCTTCACTAACTTGCTCTGTACAAGCATTGCTTCTTCTGTTAATCTCATCTGGGCTGTTTCTTTTACCCTTTTTGATACTCCTGCAATGGTGTACTATGATGCTCTGAATCTCTGGCCACCCTTTGGCTTCCATCCCAGCTATTTTATCAAGGGCCTTCTGCACTGCCTTCAGGAGGACTCTATTAATGATAAAGTAAAATAAGGAGGTGGATTGGTACCAGGCCGTGCCCGTCTCTGCCCGCCACATCTCCTGCACCTGAAGAATGAACTGCATAGCATTTTCCTCATCCCCATAGTGCATTGCATTATAGAGTGTAAATTGGGGGTGTTGGGGGAAGGTCTTATGCAGTGCATCCAAAACTTGTACATGGACATTGTCAAAAGATGCCCCATCATTTGTATCATTCCCTGTGGTGACACCCAGGAACCCTGTCCTCACCCACACTGAGTCTGCTTGGTCTCCTACTGCAGATACTTAAGCTATTCTCCCTTTTCTCTTTTGGAGTCTGTGTTCCCACCCCTCTTCTTCCTGTGTCACCCGCCGGTAGATTCATTGTACTTGCTGTATTCCCCCACACGCCCCCTCATCGGATTTGTCGGAATCGCTCCAACACTCCTCATCCCTCACTGGTGCCACTGTATCATATCCTACACTTTCTATCTCTCCCTCCCTTTCTACACATACTTCCCATATGAGGGCACTATCCACCCTAAAGAGGAAGTCCCCTGATTTCCATTCATCTTCTGGTAGTAGAGAGGAACTTTTTAAGAGTAAGGCGGTGGGGACCCTCCCCTGGATTGCTGGATTGTCTCACATATTGATCTTGACGGGGCCAATTCTGTCCGAGTCGATGTTAATGCCACTTCAACATCTCTATTGGATGATCCCAGGGGGGCTGCCATCGGTGTTATAGTGGAGAGGACATACGGAGGTGGGGGGGAGGTGTGGGGGCTGTGCTAGGCATTGCTGGTGTACTCCCCCCTGGCACATAGGCTGGATCTGAGTATCCCTCTGCAGGTGTCATGAGCAATGGGTATAGTTGCTTGGGTCCTTTGTTCCACTTCCCTTCTTTCTCCTTGATTTCCTTCACTTCTACTGCCCCCTCCCCTGCCTTTCTCGTACTATGCGTGACTGGTGTCTCCTCAAACATCTTCCACAGATCTAACATTTCCTTTCTGTTTTGGAGCTGCTTTCCTTTATATTTTGCCATTAGGAAAGTTGCTACATGGTCCAATATTCCCTTATCAAAAGAACCTTCTTCAGGCCAGGCATGGGGCAACCCCTCTCCCTTTGTTTCCACTATCCACTGACTGTGATACTTCTTTATTCAGTCACTGTACAAGGGGCGGTGTCTACAAATATGTGAGAGTGGGGTATCCATCACCATGTTCAACAACAGGCCTCTCTTTCTCGACCTTTTCTCACTGTCACCTCTAACTCTTAATCTCTGATATAACAACAACAATCTAATATCTTTTCACTTCAGAACATTACTTATGCATTTCCAGGACAGTCACATAAAACATGAACCACTGAACATTTTACACAACAAGCCAACAAATGAACTAACAACACAAGAAACATAAATCTTAATATTTTCCCTTTTACCCTGAGCCTTTCCCCCTACTTAGAGCATCACCCCTGCTTCACTCACTGTATCATTCACATCACCTCACCCCCACTGGGCCTACCTTCACACTTTAAAAACACTAAAATAATAAACTAAGATAACAAACTGAAATAACAACCACTACTTGTTCCACAGCCCAATATATACAAGGTTCATACTTTTATCTTTTTTCCACTTAATATCTGCACTGGTCCGGACAGTGCAATGCGGCACTGCCTTCTACCTTCAGAGCTAGGTTCCTGTTTCTCCTCTATTTTTCAACTTGTCCTTCCATATACAAAATAATGGCCATAAAAGAAAGTGTGTGTTTTCATACGCTCATCCTACTCATATTCTGATCATGCGTGTTCCCTTACGTTTTTATGCTCCTCAACAAATCTTCCCACTTTCCCTCATTTGTTTTCCCTTGCAATTAATACTCATGTGTCTGTGTTCTTCCAAGAGCCTCCGTTTGCAGTCTATCCACAACGCCTGCGGGTCCCCCTCGTGACCTCACCCGGCTCAGGCGAGCACTTGGGTATTCGCAGGGCCTGGACCTACAAAACCTTCTCTTGTGCATACATGTTTTGTTTGGGGACTGGACAGCCGCAAGTGGGGGCAGCCCTTCCCGGGAAGATCTGGATCTCGCTGCAGGTACGGAGGTACCTCGAGGAATATCACGCAAGTGGAGTCACCAATTGAAGGCTCACACCCAACATTGCACATATACCTGAGACTGAATAATGGACACACCCCACTAGGGAATGAGACCCGGAGAATAATTGCAAATAAAACAAATTTATATAAGATAAATGCACTGTACCAGACAATACACAGGCAGCACATTAAAAGGACACACATCGTCAGCTTTGACGTTTCAAATAGGGTACAAATCTTGGCAAATGATTGGGGGAAGGCCTATGCTGTACTGGATCACATAGGGGAGGTTGGATGCTAATTGGACATTGCTCCCCTTTGCTCCGGGCACACGTGTGTCTGCAGGGCTCATCTCAGCGGCATGAAGGTTGGGTCAGAGGAGCGCTACATTTCTATCTGTCTAAGCTAAAACAACAGGAACTGATGGCATGAGACCAATTGCAATCTTAAAATTCTAGCATTAATGGGGGTACTTTCAGAACCCATTGGCAGATATATCAGCATTCCAACCCCTTTACCCAGAGGTTCATAAAACACAGTGTCACAGACTGGATTGCCTGCCCTGTGGGTTTTGATCTACCTGATGTTTCGTGATATGGGTGGACATGTGTTAGGTCTAAGGACAATATATTGCTTTCCAGGATTAGGGCTATGGTGGGTGTACCCATCTTGTCACTGCAAGGGGTCAGATGTGTATCTGTATCAAAGACCAGAGGGGCATGGGCCTGGTGGACTGTTGCCGGTGGGCTGGAGTTCGGGGGTCCACAAACAGGTTTGTGGAGATGGATGTGCATACGAGATGGGGCCTGCTCCAGTCTCACATAGTGCAGTGAGCTCATCTGTCCTAGCATAACACTAAATGTTGCAACAATAAATGGCTGGACTTCTGTGAGAACAGGACTTGTGCGAAGCTGGCAGGAGGCGGAGGTGGCCTGGGCTATCTTTGCAAGGTGCTGGGCAGGGGAGAGACAGTATTTAGAGATAATTTTCAGGCCTAATAAAAGAAGGCATAAGGCGTGTCACAAAATGGTCTCTATAGGCATTGATACATGCTTGATTATTTGTTTGTTTACTGCTGTTAGTCAGTGTGAATAGTAGATGGAAAGTGGGGGGTATCTCCCCCCTTTAGCATACACAGGGTTTATTCAGCTCGGAAATGGCGAGTGGGGGGCGGAAAAGACCACTTCTCCCCAACAGTGGCCTTCTCATACTTGGCCACGAGCAACCTGAGACCTCTAGCATTCAGGGAGCCACCACTAATGTTGCTGGATTGGCGATGATGGTCGATAGAGGAAATGTGCCAAATAAGATTGATGCTTTATCTACAACAGCATATTTGAATGATCACAGAACATTTGCATGCTTTTTTGAATGAAGAATGCTATGCAAGATGGCAAAAAAAACATAGTACACATGTGCTCTTTTTTTCACTCTCTTCCTATCCTGTTGGATTCCCCCTATGTAACCTTGATAATGGCAACAAACGACACACACAGCGTCAATGAACCTCACAAGATTCCCCAGATAACCTGAACATGTTTGAACTTTAACAGGCTCCCCAGACCAACCCCAACTCTCCCATGTTACATGGTATCCTTTTTCATTTTTTAATAAATATTTTCCAGAATTTCCAGTCCAGTTGGGGCTGTGACACATGTATTCTTTGGACCATCTCATCCAAATCAGTCATGCAAGTCAAAAGTTGTTAGCAATGGAATTTTCAATTTTCTGATGACTCAAAATGATACATCCTCCTACGGTTTTATTTTTAGTTTATCAAATGTTTAGTGTCATCTATTAAGATACTATACATATTCAGTTTATATGGGCTTTGATAACTTTTAGGTGAGATATGTACAGTAAGTTGGTTAACTTTCACACATACACATATTATGATCCCATTTCAATTTATGGGCATGAACAGTTTGATAACTCTTACAAACAAACATGTCATGACTCTTATTACAACTGTACAGGTAAACATGTTGTGTCCCCATGCCTTGTTCAAAGTTTCATCTTGCTGTTGTGGCCATGTCTATAGCAACGCACAACACACATGTTATGTGATCTCCTAGGAGATGTGGACTCTTCAGAAGGTTCTAATGCACTGTATATATGTGTGAGCCAACCCCCTGGGGTTGAGATCCAGCTACCGCAGGAGGGCTTCATTCTTTTATGGAAATAAATACTTTGGTTGGAGAATCTTACCTGGCTCCTGGAAATCCCTCACTTCAGAATGTTGACAAGCTAAAATGGATTAGAAGCCCTCCTGCACTCTATTGACGTTCATCCATTGCGGTGCATTTCTGTTCATTCTCTATGCAACGCTTCAAAGTTCCATGCCACCTTCTGCTGCCTACTAGGCACTCCAGAGTCTGTGGAAGCACCTCTACCCCTCCTGGTGTGTGTAACAATGATGACCGCCGGTACTCCAGGTAAGTTCTCAGTGTCTTTATTGTCCTTGTCATGTACTCCTCCCCAAGACACAGGGATGGTAGGGGACACAAGATGACAAGGGAAACACCAGTCTCAGCCCCACACCCATCTTCTCTGCTCACAGCTTTCTCTCTCTCTGCCCAACCGTCACCCAGCAGAACACTTCCATCCAAAAATTCCACTAGCCGATAACCTCACACACACTGCTACAGACAGCTACTCTGTAAGCCAGATTACTACACTTCTCCTCCCCTAGGAAACACATAAGCCAGATTACTACACCTCTCCCTTCCTAGGAAAACACAAAGAATGATTAAGGTAATGTGACCAGCACGAAACCTTAACATCCAAACACAACACAGTACCAGAAATTCTGCAACACAGCGGCCGCCTATGCACAGAACCCCTGGTAACTCAAATAATGGGAACCACACAAAAGGAAACCATTTGCAGGACAGACCTGGACCAAGTAGAAAATGCCACGGCACAGAACCGCAACACACATCTCACCAATCACTCGGTTAACACCTCGAGGCCTAAAAATAATAAATAGAGCACTTACGCCTGTCCTGAGCTGCCCCTCAGGACCTAGGGCTGCCACCCCTAGCCACACTATTGTTAGCTAACTCTAACACAACTACTACCTATCCAATTTACCCTCCTTCGCACAAAACACCCTCCACTCTGGTCTGCCATCCCAAAGTCTCCGAGCTGCCCATCTGAGCACAAACCACCCGCCCCCAAAGGGAGCAACAACTAATGCCCAGCAACAACCGAGGGACCACGCAGCACAACTCTAACAGCAGTATAAGGAAGAACCACAAACCAACACAGCTCCTCTGCCACAAAACCGTTAGCCATTTCCTCTTTCTACAAAACACCATTTTTGAACATACCAGGAGACAACCTGATATACCAAACTCGGAATCAGGAGGTAACTGGCAAGGTTAAAAACCCCAACCCATAATGACCTACCAAAGCCCTTAGACCAAGCACTACGGATGACATGAAAATTCAACACAACTCAGGCATAGCGACCAGACTAAAGTTAAATAAAACACTATGAACACACTGCAGTAAAGCGCCCTGGGAACAACACACGCCAAAAGTGACCTACGCTGATTTCACCTCAGGCACTAATGGCCATAACACCACACCAAAAACTCGCACCACACACTCAAGGATAATGCACAACTGGGACTAAAAACAACGTAGCGACCTACCCTGGGACCAAACCAGGCACTATGAAACCACAGATCCATTTCCCGAGAAACACCACAGAACACCGTAACTCACCCTGGCCTGAACCAGCACTACATAATAGACAACAATCCAATAAGTACATCACACCAAGTACCCTAACACAACACATGGGGATAAATCCGAACCCATGACCACAACACCACAATGACCTAACCCCAGTATCAAAACCGGGCTCCATGTAAAACAACAACTCTTTATGTCAATTAGCTCAACGCACACTCTCTCACACAGACATAGTGACCTACCCTAGCACAACTAGTGCCAGGAACTAAGAACTAAATGCAGTAATAAAACATGTGACCACACGTGCAGCAAGCACAAGCATGCACATTTACACACACTCCCACCCTAAACACTGCCAAAACTAAACATGCACAAAATGACAATCTGATAACATTGCAAAACAAGCATGAAATTTGAATGCAGACATCATGAAAAAAACACATTTTCAAAGGTGAAAATATTGCAATTACACATGTGAATAAATCGGATGATGATGACCCCCAGCACAGCCCACATTTCCAACCGGCTTGAACTCCTGCAGACCCAACATTGTCAAAAGTGCATGGAAGGCAGCGTTCAGGTGAAGAAGGTCACAATGATGCATTTTCCTGCATAAGTACGTTCACACACCAATACACACCCTTGGGGTTAACATTTCCCAGGAACGAAGTTCCACCCCTAAAATGAACACAGCAATGTCACTAGTCATTTGCAGGATGAACCACATTACACCCCGCAGAATGAATCACATTGCAACCCCCCTCCCCCACACCTGGGAGTTGCAAAGGGAAAACACTAAACCCCTGTACACAAGGTTCTATTTCCCATGAAAGGTCACAATACAGGACACCACAGGGGACTAACAATGGCCTTCAGAAACATGCCCCTAACTCCCCCCAGGACTTAAAAAGGGAACATCATGTACTTATCCCTCTGACATGGCCACAACATATATTCACTTGTGCCCACACATACGGCCCAAACACTGACCTGAAATGAAAACGCCCTGGCCAGGCTGTCAGCAGGTAAGTTCCAAAAATCCATTAACGCAGACATACGACAACCCCATATGCCAACACAGAATGGCGGTGTGAGAAAGGTACTCCAAATGCTCCAATGGTTGCCACGGAATTGTTCGTCACAGCACTAAAGACAAGAAACTCACAGGGAGACTCTTAACCTCAAACGTGTTGCTCTAGTTCCGAAACTTACTGGCATGACTGTCCCAATGTCACGCTGAACACTGGCATGTCCCAAAACTCCTGTGCCGTACAGCGTACAAGGAGGCTTGCCACGCAGGGAAAACAACGTCCGTTGAGCACGTAACCGTAGAGGGACGCCTCCCCCTGCAATGACGTCAACACAATGGCAGGAAACAGCGACCGGGCAACATTGCAGGGCTAGCTGTCTCACTGACCCGCCAGGCACGGGTACATGGAGTGCAGGCACTCGCTTGCTCTCCCCCGATCATGTCAGCACCGGCTCCTCCTCCATCCAGCCTGCAGTAGTTGGCTAAGGACCCAGCTGACTTCTCGTGGGATGGAGGTCGTAGAAATTGGACTCCTGCCACTCCTCCTTCCGCCGTCGCAGCAAAAGCCAGTTCTCTGTCAGGATGAGTACCGGGAACTTGTCATGCTCAACCGTCAAGGGAGCACTTTGTCACAGCAAAAGCCAGTTCTCTGTCAGGATGAGTACCAGGAATTTGTCATGCTCAAACGTCAAGGGAGCACTTTTCCATACCCCCACTCCGGGAGAGCCGGGAACGCAGGAGCAAAGGTGTGCACACGAAGGAGTTGCCTTTACTACAGCTGACTACGCCAAGCAACACCAACGGCCCCAAAACACCTCCGCAGCTCCAGCACCCAACACCCTGGAACAGCTCCAAAGCAGCTCACTGCAATCCATCGGCTCCCCGAACCCTCACTTCCAGGACAACCATCCATCTGCAGACGGAATGACAACAAAATCCATGGCTGCCCCTCCAACAATATGAAGCATTCCTGGCACAGGCCTCATGGAGGGCAACAACTTAATACCACAGGCCAACTGGGTACAGGCCCACCTGGGTGTGGGGGGACTCACGGGGGCAGTGTTCCAGGAGTGCTGCACCCCTCCCCCCAGCAGCGCCAATGAACAGGCAGCCCACCTACCATCCCATCCTCGTCGCCAGTGTAACTATGATGACCGCCGGTACTCCAGGTAAGTTCTCAGTGTCTTTATTGTCCTTGTCCTGTCCTCCTCCACAAGACACAGGGTTGGTAGGGGACACAAGATGACAATGGAAACACCGGGCTCACCCCCACACCCATATTCTCTGCTCACAGCTTTCTCTCTCTTTCTGCCCAACCGTCACCTAGCAGAACACTTTCACCCAAACATTCCACTAGCCGATGACCTCACACACACTGCTACAGACAGCTACTCTGTAAGCCAGATTATTACAGTGTGCTCAACTCATTCACTGCTCCTTCTTTGCCCCAGCTGGCTTGCCTACTCATTGGAGCATTTCGGGCAAACCTCGTTGGTTCCTCGTTTCATCGGTGAGTGGTGAAGGCTCTGCCTCACTTCCTAGGTGGGTGATCAACTGACTCCTCCTCTGTGGCTCCCCCTGTTCCCCACTGAGAGGCTGCCAGACTCTCTTCCCCTGTGCGCCACCCCAGGGCCCCCCAGCAGGGTTCCCCATGTTTTTACCTCAGTGATTCTGCATCCCGCCTGAAGCCTTCCATCGAAGATCCCGGTTTGAAGAAAAGAACCTTCTCACTTCTCTGACTTCATAATCTACGTGTCCCACGTTGCCACCTAAACATCCCTCACTATCAACCACATAATCAACTGCCATCTGATTGTAGCAGCTAACTTCACAGGTTCCACACGGAACCCTCCAAAGCTTTAGCAACCGGCACCCCGCTCCCACGAACAACACAAACTGCTTCACTTGGCATCTATTCTACTTTGATATATTTTACTTCTGGTAAGACCTGAAATTTGCTCCTCCTCCTTTTCTTTTGGGTGGGTGCAAATTCAGCTCCAGTGTGACAGAGACTGAAGGCCATGCAACGCCCTATTGTGAGAATAAAGCTGGCTGATGTTGAGACTCATTGCAATATGCAGGCCAGTTCAAAAAGTTGTTTTCCAATATAAGGCCTAGTGAATGAACTAAAATGGGCCTCTTTCAACTTTACCAAAATGGACATGCGCTCAAGTGAAGGAAAATGTGCCTGAGAAGTTAAAACTGCTGGATGTGCCCAATGCATTGCAAAAGACATACGTGGCTGAAAATGCGGTTTTCATAAAATATGAAAAGGTACAATTTCATTTAAAGAGACAGATAGCAACATGTTAGATTGACTTCAATGCAGAACAAGGCTGTGATCCAGAAATCTAAAGTGTAGCCAAGCACAGTGCATTTGTCACAAATAAAAACACATACTTTTCAACATTCAAAATGACCTCAATTAAAAGGAGAGGCCTACTTGTTGAATAAGTGAACACTGGTTTCCTATGTTAACTGTGGCCTATGTGCGAATAATACTAAAAGTGAGACTCCTATCTTTTTAACTACTTGTCTTGATATGGGCCAAATCGTCCTCAGGACCAGCCCTCGGGAGCAATAATTACCCAATTCAGCCCAAAATACAGGTTCTATTGTGCTGAGCAGTGATCTCATGCTAGTGACAATGACACCTTCAATAAGTTTTAGTATTTATTCTAAACAGTGAATTTCATATACATTTGGTATTCAAGTTAGAGAAGATTACAAAGCACAAAACTTAGAGAAATGCAAAATATAGAGAAACATAGAACTTAGATAAACATAGAGAAACATAGAGAAACACAGTCTTACGCCCCTTCAATCAGCACTGGGAGACCCTGGCCCTCATAAGCTAGCTATAACAAGCCCCGCTCAGAGAACAGCGCTGCAGGATGCCGTCAAGAGCTCCAATTCCGGGCACTTGATCTGGCTCGAACCAAGTCCACAGGACGATCTCCCACCCGAGTCATGTGAGCATGTGTATTTTATAATCTCGTGCTGCCCGTCCGTGACGCACAGTTCCAGAACTTTCCCTGTGCAAAATATAGGCTGGCTCATGGAAAAAACCCAACTCTGTTAATTTCCACTGCTCCTTCTTCTGAGCCCCTCCCTGGCTCCCTGGAGCCCATCTGCCAAAGCTCAGGAATGTCTTATCAGTGCCTTCCCAGAGAAAAGGAGATTAGCTTGGGGCCATGCAGGGCTACCGTTAGTGAGGCAGAATATTCTAAGGGAAGCAGGGATGTATTAACCCCATCTGCAAGCTCTAAAAGGCATGCACTCATAGCTTAGTGTTTCTAGCGCTTAAGACTGGCTATCTAAGCGCTATATAGGTGCCATAATGTTCCAAACACTCCAAAAAATACCTATTAGCTACAGAGTTAGGGCCCTCTCCCTGCCTGTCTATCAACAATGCATAATGTGACCTATCACTCAAACTAGGCCTGCATATTCCTTGTAGCTCACTACTGCATAATGGAAGTGCTACAACAGACTACTGTCAGCATTTTGGCACATACTTTGAATACACTATTGGCTTTCAGCGGCTAATGCTGTCATCTAAAGCCCTGATTGGCAAGGTTGCAATTTTGTGTATCACTACACTACTGTATTAAGAAAGACATTATTCATGGACTGCAGGCACCAGATTCAATACAAAATGTTACATGTTAAATAGAAATACATTGCCTCTTAGAGCCACTAATGGGACTTCAAAGATTGTGTAGAAACAGATACTACTGATAAGCAGATGTTCAGGTCACATGTTTCTGAGGAAAACATACCTGTGTGGATTTGCTTGGAATATGAAACCACAACTTTCCACATGAATGTATTGCCAATGAAATAACAGGGTATGCGAGGCAACGCACGTGTGACTTCTTGCTTTCTAGCTCGAGTGCGTGATGGATCAAGGATTCAGGTAAGGATTACTGTAATGCTCCTGTTCTAACCTCTTCTCCTTCTTTCTTCTTATTTGTAGAAGCTCTGGGCTTGAAGCGGGCGTGGCAGAAGACTGGAAGCTGCTGCAGGCACCGTGAGCGTTATGCTGCTGGATGCAGAATAACGCGAAGCACGTGTGGCTGTCCCAGCGTGGTTTAAATAGCCTAGGAAGAAGTCCCAGGTAAGTATTCTTCCACAGCCCCCACCCGAGAAAAAAGTAGTCCCTTAAGTAAATAGTCCCTCCTAAGCCCCATTTGGCTGGTGGCTTCATGCAGCATGGTCTGCACCAGGTAAGTATGCAGCATGGTCTGCATTAGGTAAGTTTTCTGAAATGAGCCTGGTGCCCATGGTGCCAGGACTGACTTTATCCTTATGAGCCTGGCGCCATAGGCGCCAGGACTGCACCCAAACAGCCCATAACTGGGGTTTTTGGGCATGCTCTAAATGGCATGATGCCTGCTTCCGGGGTTGCTGGCCCTGGTCTGGCTTGCCGGGGGCAGGCATCATGACAGCACTCCCCCTCAAGGCCCCTCCTAAAGTTGTTCTTCCCCCTGGCCTTGGTTTGTTAGGAAATTCTCGGTGGAACCTCTTCACTAATTGAGGGGCATGCACGTGGTCATTAGGTTCCTGAGGACCGTAGCCTTTCCAGTCGATTAGATAAAAGATTTTTGATCTCACTTTTTTTGAGTCCAAGATGCTCTTAACCTCAAATTCGGGCTCTCCGTCTATGAGGATGGGATCCGGAGGTTTGGTTAGTCTTGTTCCTGGTTGTACTGGCTTCAAAAGAGATACGTGAAAAACGGGATGAATCCGCATATGAGCAGGTAGGTCCAACTTGACAACCACCGGGTTAATGATGGCCTTGATGGAGTAAGGTCCTAAATACCTAGGGTTAAAGGTCCGTGTTCCCTTGAGTGGGATGTGCTTAGTGGCCAACCATACTTGGTCCCCTATCTGGTATTGCAGGCATCTCCAAGTGTTTGGGCGAATCAAGGTCCGAGGTTCGAGGATGGTGTCCATAGATGGTAAAAAAAGGACTTTGTCCGGTTGCCGAGTCTACGGAATTATTGTACGCATACTCGGCAATCCAAAGAATGTCTTACCAAGTACCCTCAGACTGATGTAGCATACAACGCAAGTACTGCTCAAGAGTCTGGTTGGTCCTCTCTGTTTGACCGTCGGTCTGAGGGTGTTGACTGGTGGAAAGCCTAACATCTATCTGCGCCAATTGGCAACATTTTCTCCAGAAATGCGAAATGAATTGACTGAAATCAAAATCAACGAAATCAACACGGATGGAAAGCCGTGTAGGCGAACAATGTTTTCAAGGAACTCTTTGGCCAGGACTAAAGCTAAAGGTATCCCTTTTAAAGGAATAAAGTATGCCATTTTGGAAAAAAGGTCTACAATAACTAAAATGGTGTTAAAGCCATTGCACGGGGGTAGATCTGTTATAAAGTCTAATGACAAAGTATGCCAAGGAGTGGGTGGGATATCCAAAGGTTGTAATAGTCCAGCGGGTCTTTTCTTTTGACTTCTATTTTGGGTGCAAATGCCACAAGACATGACAAACAATTTAATGTCTTTGCGCCAGGTGGGCCACCAGAATTGTTTCTTAATTTTGGCTTCAGTTTTTGCAATACCAGGATGTCCTTCCAGTAAGGTGTCATGGTACCGGGAAATGACAAGTTCTTGTAGTTCCTTTTGTGGCAGAAATAGCCGGCCTTGGTAATAAAGTAAATCATTGGTGACAAAATACTCTGGACCTTTCTTGGCCCAGTCCTGTAAGGCAACTGAATCAAAGAGCTGGTGGATCTTTTCTTTAATGTCCTCCAGTGAATGTATGGACGTCAGGCCAAGGATCCTTTGTTCGGGAATTATGGGTACTGGTTCTAAGGCTATTTCTGTTTCTCCCATTCCAATTCCGGACAAGGCGTCTGCTTTACCATTTTTACAACCTGGTCGATAGGTTATTACAGAATCAAACTCGGCGAAGAATAATGCCCAACGGAGTTGGCGCGAAGATTGGGCCTTAGCCGTCTTTAGGTATTGCAAGTTTCAGTGATCAGTGACAACCGTGATGGTATGTCTGGCACCCAGCAGATAGTGCCGCCAAGCCTTGAAGGCGGACTTGATGGCTAATAGCTCCTTGTCGGTAATGGCATAGTTTAATTCGGGAGCCGAAAACTTCCTTGACCAGAATGCCACTGGATGAAGCTGGTTGGACTAGGGATCCCTTTGGGAGAGCACTGCTCCCATGGCTGAACTGGATGCATCCGTTTCCACTATGTATGGAAGCTCAGGGCGTGGGTGTCTTAATACAGGGGCAGATGTGAATTTTGCTTTTAACTCTTGGAAGACGTTTTCGGCTTCCTCTGTCCACACAAAGCGTTTATTCTTTCGCAAAAGCGTTGTAATGGGATGCACAATGTGTGAGAATTCCGGGATAAATCTGCGGTAGAAATTGGCAAAGCCAAGCATGCTTTGGATGCCTTTGACTGAAGTTGGCAAAGGCCAATTAAGAATTGTGTCCACCTTACGTGTATCCATCCTGATTCCTCTCGGGGTCAGAATAAATCCAAGGAATTCCACTTCCGTAGTTTAGCATATAGTTTATGCTGGCGTAACTTCTCTAGGACTGCTCGGACGTGTTTTACATGATCAGATTCTGATAAGGAGTATACTAAGATATTGTCGATGTAAACGACCACACAAACATCGATGAGCTCTCGGAGGACATCGTTCATGAAGAATTGGAAGGCTGCTGGTGCATTTCATAGTCCGAAAGGCATCACCTGGTACTCAAATAATCCGTACTTGGTGCGAAAAGGGGCCTTCCATTCGTCGCCCTCTTTGACACGTACCAGATGATATGCCCCCCGAAGGTCTAGTTTAGTGTATATACAAGCGTCCTTCACCTGGTCTAGTAGTTCAGGTATCAAAGGCAATAGGTATCGATTCTTGATGGTTATCTGATTCAGAGCGCGGTAGTCTATGCATGTTCTAAGGTCGCCTTCCTTTTATGGTACGAAGATCAAAGCTGAAGATGCAGGGGACTTGGACGGCCGAATGAAACCATTAGCAAGGTACTGGTCAAGGTACTGACGCAAGCAGAGGTTTTCGGGTTCCGTAAGGGCATAGATTCTGCTGCAAGGTGGTTGTGCTCCCAGTACAAGATCTATTTGACAATCATACGATCTGGGAGGTGGTAAAGTGTTTGCCCGTTCCTTCTGGAAGACATCCTGAAAGTCTTGGTATTCAGCTGGTAATTGCGTGGCAGCTGGGATTACTGGGGCCAGGACTGAGTTTTGAGTTTTCTTAGGGTAGCAGGTGTGAGCACATTCTGGGAAGGTTAGTCTCTTCTCTCGCCAATCAATACAGGGATTATGTTTTTATAACCAAGGTATTCCCAGTATTAGTTGGAACTGTGGGGCCTTGATCAAATCAAACACAATAACCTCTTGGTGCCCATCTTGACCCAGCAATGTCATTTCTGCAGTGGGATGAGTTACGGGCCCAGAGACAATTTCCGTTCCATCCACTGTGGTGATGACATCGGCAGTGGTCTTCCGGGTGAGAGATAGATTCATCCTGGAAGCCAATTCACAGTCCAAATAGTTACCTATGGCTCCACTATCAACGTATGCCTTTACCGCGTGCATGCGTGATGGTTGCTCTGGATCTACAAGGACCATGGTTATGGTGAAATGCGAGGTCAGAGTGTCCTTTTTAGGCTCGGCAAGCGGACCTCTACACTTGCCGGGCTTGATCATTTCCCGAGTCAGGTTCTAAATGGCTTTCGTCTGCTGCTCCTATACTTTTCTTGGGTGGTTTTACTGGGCAGTTCCGAAGGAAATGACCGGTAGCTCCGCAATAAAGACATAATTGTAGTTGTCGTCTTCTTTCTCTTTCCTTCTGCGTTAGGGGTCCTCTAACGCCCCCATGTTGCATAGGTTCTGGGGCATCTACTCCCTTGGAGCTTACGTGGGTTTTAATCAACACCCTATTCTCGAACTTGGTTCGGTCAGCCTTTCTGGTTTGAAGTCTGTGATCCAACTGGACCACTAAATCTGTATATTCAGCACAGTCCTGAGGCAGGCTCACTATTTGGGCTAAAACATCTTTGAGTTCTCCTCGAAGCCCTCGATGGAATAATGTGATTCGCTTGGCTTCAGGCCATTCTGTTTCCACTACTAATCTGTTAAAGGTTCCAACGTTAGATAAAAGGTCCTGATTTCCTTGCCGTAAGGATAAGAGTTCGTTATCCAAAGCCTGTCCTTGGGAGTGTCGGGCGAACAGTCTTTCAATACTTGTTCGAAAACCCTGGAAATCTCGAAGAATCGGGTCATCCCGATTGACTAGTGGAATGGACCAATCCGCTGCACTGCCGCTGAGATATGACAGCACAAAGGCCACCTTGGCCTGGTCATTCGGGAAGGCTCCAGGTCTACATAAAAAGTGCAAGCGGCATTGATTCATGAATATAGCAAACCTTTTTGGGTCTCTGGCAAAGCATTCAGGTGGCGCCAAGGGAACGGCTCCAGGTAGATTTATCTGCACCGGGTTACTCAGTGGTACAGGAGCTGGACTTGCCCCAAGTCCTGTTAGAAGAGTTTGTCCAGCCTGGCTTTGCAATAATTTTCTGGCCAAATCATTGGTTCGTTCTTTTGATACTATCAGTTCTCTCCTGAGGGAATTAGTTTCCTGATGGACGGAATGCACTTCGGCCCTTAATTCCCCTAATAATTGGGCCAACTGATCCGTTTCTGAGGTCTCCATGACGCCCAGGTGGGTATTTGTGGGTAGGCTTCGCGTTCTGTTACGCTCACCTGGTTCCCACGGGGACGTCGATCTGGACCGGCCTGGTGCCACGTAGAGCCGAGATGACTGACTGGACACCCCCACTTACTTTGTTTGTCGGCTCGAATGAATATCTTTCTGCAAAGGAGAAAGGGAATTAACCTCCCGTAATTTGAGCGTTAACCCACCTTCCACTCCCACTCCCGTTGTCTGCCCACTGACCACTCCCGATGTTCCCTCTTGTTCTCACCTGATGGTTTACAAAGGTGGGCTCTCCATCGTGCATCGAGCGCAGGGGCGCGTAGATGACCAGTTACTTCACTGGCGTGGAGGAATTGGTGAGTTCCAGAATTGACTCTTGGATCCAATAGTTTGTAAGAGTTCAAATGTCTGATCTTCACTCTTTCCGATTCCTTGTAGGTTGCCAACTTAACCACCATGGAGAGTCCAAAGGGCAGTTGGTGAGAGTAAGTCTATAGCGGTTTTCCCCTTAGGGGCCGGGGTACAGCGATGATGCAGAGTTTACTGCGCCGACCCGATATGAGGTGAGTTCCCCCTGCGGTAAATCAGGTAAGTCTTTGGGGGGTAGCTTGTGATGTTCAGTCTTTTCCCCTTAGGGGCCGGGGTGCGGCGGTGATGCAGAGTTAACTGCGCCGACCCAAGATGAGGTGAGTATCCCCTGTGGTAATCCGGTAAGTCTTTGGGGGTAGCTTGTTTACTTGTCCTTTGGTTTTCCCTTAGCTCACCTTGTTGTTCTTGTCTCCCTAGGTGTAGGCGAGCGGCCGGGAGATGCTGAAGATCGCGATGGAATGCGGAGATGCAGCGAAGACCGGTGAGTTCAGCGCGGCGCCGCAAGATGCGAGGCGACACACGTGTGACTTCTTGCTTCCAGCTCGACTGCATGATGGATCAAGGATTCAGGTAAGGATTACTGTGATGCTCCTGTTCTAACCTCTTCTCCTTCTTTCTTCTTATTTCTAGAAGCTCCGGGCTTGAAGCGGGCATGGCAGAAGACTGGAAGCTTCTGCAGGCACGGTGAGCGTTACGCTGCTGGATGCAGAATAACGCGAAGCACGTGTGGCTGTCCGGGCGTGGTTTAAATAGCCTAGGAAGAAGTCCCAGGTAAGTATTCTTCCACAGCCCCCACCAGAGAAAAAAGTAGTCCCTTAAGTAAATAGTCCCTCTTAACCCCCATTTGGCTGGTGGCTTCGTGCAGCATGGTCTGCACCAGGTAAGTATGCAGCATGGTCTGCATTAGGTAAGTTTTCTGAAATGAGCCTGGCGCCCATGGCACCAGGACTGACTTTATCCTTATGAGCCTGGCACCATAGGTGCCAGGACTGCACCCAAACAGCCCCTATCTGGAGTTTTTGGGCATGCTCTAAATGGCATGATGCCTGCTTCCGGGGTTGCTGGGCCTGGTCTGGCTTCCCGGGGGCAGGCATCATGACAGCTTCATTCAGAACAGGAGAAATATACATCGTGATGGGTTCGTTCTGGTCTAATTTCAAAGTTCACAAGAAGCCTGTCAGTTATATGTTTCTCTTAATTTTATGTGACATATAGAATTTGATTTAGCAACAACACCATGATCCTGACCTTCTCATAATTCAGAGTAACTTGATAGTTGGTGAGCAGATAGAAAGAAAAATTGGTGTTTGTTTTGTGAAGTTTGATATGTATAACTATTTTAGCTCATGAATAAAAAACAAAAAATGATAGCTCCTCTCAGGAAGGTCGTGCTTTAAAAGAAATTAGTATTACCGGATTTGCCATAAAATGGAGAATTCAAAAAGATAAATGTTTATGCAGTTATTGAAAAATATAGATAATTGCATTGTAGTGACATTCTGAGGAAAGCAAACATGTAATAACATGTCATTTATGAAATGATGCATTTTTCTCTCCCATATTACTTATAACCTAGACCTCCTAAACTAATCAGCTGGCAGTGGGCGGATTGGTGGGAGAGGGAGGAAGAGCAGTCTCCAATCTGTAGCATGGGAATATTCATTTATTCAGTAATTCTCCTCAGCATTATGTAATATCAGGTTTCAATCTAAAGAGGGAGAAGGACAAAAAGATGAGAGCTGACATATAAGCTAAGACTGACAACAACATAGAGCTGACAAAAACGAAGGCTAACACCCAGGAGAGCAGATAGACAGGAGACTCTGGGACAATTTCTGGGGACTTCTGCCTGGATGCTGTGAGCCCTATCTGAGAGAGACCTGTGGCTGGAGGAACCTTGCCGTGAATAGAGACCAGAGGTGTTCCTATTCCCAAAAGAGGGTTTGAAATCTGGCTGACCTCCTGAGCTGATAATAGAAACCTCCTTTGTAAGTAGATACATCCCCAAAGCTACCATTGTAATGGGAACTACCTGTCTTAATCATTTCAATGTAATTGTGGGTGAGGGGTGAAACTTTGTAGACCCATAGCACATTTAATTAAAGTTAATTTGATTAATTCCTGTATAGAAAAGATCACAGGATAATTATTGTTAAATTTCGAAACAAACAAATTTCATGCCTAGTGTGTTATAGCCATTGTAGTCAATCAAGTAATTGGGTGACCCTATTTTCCTGTAACCCCTGACTTCCTTACAGAAGAGTGGTATCCTTAATCCCAAAATAAGAATCCTTAAAACTCTGCCTTTCATTTGAATGTGTGTTGCAAAACAAATGTTCCCATGTATTTCCATGTATTCACTTTTATTCCCAAATCAGGATCCCAAAGCCCTGTATTTCATTTGAATGTGTGATCCCCAAATCATTTTCTCTTTGAGGTCATTTCCAAAACCTTGCCTTTCAAATAAATGGCCCAAACGTTATTCCTATTATATTCCCACTTCCTGTTCCTTGCCTTCAAACCAAAGGGGTCATATATAACTGAGCCTGGGGGTGGGATGGTTGCTTGGAGAAAAAAGCATTGTGATAAACCAAGCAATCTTATGATATGATATGATGATATGATGCCAGGGGGAGAGGGGGGAGTGCAATGGAACACGTAAGTGCAGGGAGTCAGTGGACTGTAGGGTTGCAGATACGGTCCCTAAGTGGTAGGGAGGCCCACAAGTAGTGCATGGGCAACTGTCATGCAAGAGCCTGGTCCCATAAATTCAGTGGGTGGCCAGTTAACCAATTTGCGCAACAGCCAGGGGCATCATGAAGAGAGAGAGAGAAAGCGGAAGCAAAAAGGAAGGTGTTGAGCTGCTTCCTGAACCTTAGGTGGGCCTGCTCAAGTTTGAGAGAGGCAGGGAGGCTGTTCCAGAGGGAGGCCCCATTCTCTGCTTGGAGAGGCGTGAGTGTCATCCACATAACACTGAAAGTTAGAACAGAATGTAGAGATGCAGTGGGCCAGAGGTGCTAGGTAGCGGTCAAAGAGCCAGGGTGAGAAGTTAGACCCTTGGGGAACACCACATGTAGAGAGAGAGAGAGAGAGAGAGAGAGAGAGAGAGAGAGAGAGAGAGAGAGAGAGAGAGAGAGAGAGAGAGAGAGAACACCAGTGATACCCAGGTTGTCACAAAGACATTTGAGCAGGATGCCGTTTTTGACCATGTCGAAAGCAGAGGATAGATCAGGAGTATGAGGACAGAAGGAAGGTTAGAGTCTAGATTAGAAAGCAAGTCTTCAGGGGAGTTCAGGAGAACAGTTTCCGTGCTTCTGGCTGCTTTGAAGCCAGACTGGTGGTCATGGACACAACCAACAGATGCATTAGGTAGATTAAGCTGGGAGTTGGCCAGCTTTTCCAGGAGTTTGCCCAGGAAAGGAGTGATGGAGATCAGGTGGTAGTTTGCCAGAGAGGAAGGGCCGGCTGAGGGCTTCTTAAGGCTGGTGTGCTGAGGGAGTGCTTAAGGGGGAGGGGAAGGTTGCAGTGGCAAAAGAAAGATTGCAGAAATCGGCCAAGACTGGAGCAAGGGTGTTAACTTGGTCCTTAATAGTTCTGGAGGAGCAGGGGAGAACCTGCTTTGATGAGACTTTCATAGATCAGGCGTGTCTAGAAACATAGTTGGGAGTGAACAGGAAGAAGGAGGAGAAAGTAATAAGAGATAGGGCCAGAGAGGGTCCTGGAGTGGTAGAGAGAGAGAAAGAGGAGGTAGAGGAAGAGGAGAGAGTGGACAGGATGTCCTGCATTTTAGTGGTGAAATGAGATGCCAGAGGCATGCAAAGGGCCTGGGTGGGAATAGGAGAGGTGGCGACTGCAGCAGGATTGGCCAACTCCCTACTGATTTTGAAAAGTTTGGCTGAGTTGTTAGAGGCCAAGGAGAAACAGATTTGGATAGAGGCTCTTTTCTTAGAAAGTACAGAGAGTCTGTATTGCCTTTGGAGCAGGCAGCAGGCCATTTTGTCAGAGGATAAGCCTGATGCCCTCCACTTCCTCTCAGCCACCCTATACTTTCACTTAAGGTTGGTGAGGTTGGAATAGTACCAAGAGTTGGACTTGGATGCGGCTTCAAACAGATCCTCATGACAGGGGCAAGAACATCCAGAGTATTAGAGATTGAGAGATGAAGGTTGGAAAGGGATGTGTCAGATTGTGAGTCAGCCGCAGGTGTAGGAGGAGGAGAGAAAGTAGTAGCAAAAAAGTGGGTGGCAGTGCTGTGGTCCGCTTGTCTTGAGGGCAGAGAGCGACCGGTGAGAGGAGAGAAGAAAGTGGTCAGTCTTGGGGAGTACACTGTACGTAAGAACCAGCCTGCATCACCTCCTGAGAGTTTAAAACTTGATTGCGCGTCCATAGCTACCTTATAGAGAATCTTGGCTTGGGTGCTCTTTGCTTCTACTCTGCCATATAGAGGACAGGAGTACAGAAACCCCCCCTCCAATCTTTACAACATGCTTGTCTTTTTATTCTTTTATGGCGTAGTAAATGCCTTTTTACTACCCTGCTTCTGCTCTTTGTAATATTTATCCTACTACTTGTATTACACAAATGATTCTTGACATCAGGAAGGGTGTTTGCAAACATTTTACTTATACATACAGTTGTATTGGAGTTGCTACTATTTGTAGGGGCCACTTTATACGTGGCTCTTGTTATGTTGTTTTCTTCTGTTGAATTAAATTGGACACTCTCATTCCTTCGCATCTGGGCTTGGGGGCAGTTCGGTTAAATTGGAGGGTATACTTGTGTTCCAAATCCCTCTGCGAAAGGGGTGGAACACACAACCTTGTAGGGTCCATGGAACCTGGGGCTGTTCCATTTTCATACAAAATATCTGACATAGACCAGCTTCCCGGCAACAGTGATTGAGTGGGTGCTGCATCAGTTTGTGGGGTAGGTGATGTTTGTGCGTCTTCTGTGTTTGGCAGAGCCATTTGTTTTGAGATACATCATATTGCACATGTCAGTTGAGACAGATACTGCCTGAACTCTTCCCCCGGAACTGCTGCTACCCTATGGGCGTCAGACACTCTCCTCACAGGTGAGAGTAGCATTTGCATGCCCCTGCCAGTCACTATTTCATGGGGGTAAAGGTGGTGATCCTTACTTGGCTGTGTGCGCGAATGGAACAAGGCCAGGGGTAAGGGATACACCCAATTCTTCTTCAGGGTGTTACATCATTTTGAAAGTCTGCTCTTAAGTAGGCTGTTTCTACCTTCTACCACCCCAATTGCTTGTGGGTGGTAAATGAAACACATACAATGTTTTATTTCTAAAATAGTTGTTATTTCTCTGAAGATCTCATTGAAAAAATGGGTGCCATTATCGGATCTTAAAACGTCACTCAATCCCCATCGGGGGAAAACTCTCCAACAAGGAATTTTGCTGCACACTTGGCATATGGGTGGGCACATGGAAAAGCCTCGACCCATCTTGAGAATGGACACACCACCACAATCAGATATCGTGCCCCATTGCATCTTTCCCCCATGCCTGTATTTTCAATGTGCATCTCACAAAATGGGCTGATGGTGCGAGGCAGGGTGCCTCGCAATGTTCTGAGTGTCATCCCGGTACTAAACACTTGGCAGGTGGTGCATTGAACAACCATCATTGAGAGGTTTTCCTCTAAATTGGGAATGAACCAGTCTTTCCGGATATCTGAGGCAATGTGTTGCTTGAAGCTATGGGAAGGCTAATGCAATTACTCAAATGCTGCGTAGAGTAATTCCACAGACATTATTACTTTCCCTGTACTTTGTTGCCTCCACAAGAGATCAGTGGGGCATTGCACGCACCCACGCTTGGGCCATATGTCCTGCTCCTCAGGGGTGCCCTACGCTGCAACTCAATCATCTGTGTCATAGGGTGGGCTGTGTATGCATCTGTTTCTGGTCTGGTGGTTGCTGTTGTCACAACATATTCAGTGAAGGTGGGCACTGGAAGATATGCCGCAGCTTTTGCTGCCACGTCAGCGCCTGTGTTCTCAAACGAGATTCTGTCATTGTTGTGGGTGTGTGCTGCGAATTTAATGACCGCCACTACAGATAGCTCCGCGAGGGCAAAAATCAGTAAATTGAGCAGGGCGGCATGTTGAACTGATGAACCATCGGCTTGTCTGAAGCTCCTCCTCCTCCAGCGCGACAGACCTGCATTCACTGTGGTAGTGACATAAACAGAGTCTGAATATATTGTGATGAAACACCCCTTGGATGCCTTAAGGGCTTCAATGATTGCTACCATTTCATCTGCTTGGGCTGAATAATGTATTGCCAATCTTTTCATTACAGATGTCTTCTTCTTATCGTACCACTGCCGCTCCAACGTTCCTCTCTCCCATCTCCTGATCAATTGATGTTGACCCATCAATGAAGAGGATTTCTCCTTCCTCTAGGGGGTTGTCTTTGGCCTTGGGGATATCATCATCTTCGCCCTCATAAGATGCACACTCATGCTATTGAAAATCTTCAGCAGTGCATGGTTGTGTGAGGAACGAGGCTGGGTTAACTGTTTTGTACCTCACAACATGAATGTGCAGGCATGATAATATGATCTCATAGGCGGATGCCCTTTGTGTGGTGAGGGTGGATTTTTGAATGATCCAAGATTGCAAATAGTGAGTGCTCCACATTCAGTGTTACTGGGCACCCCATGACAATTGTGGAGCTCTTTTCAATTGCAAAGGCTGCAGCTGCAAGAGTTTGTTCACAAGCAAACTGTCCCTTCATCACAGAGTCGAGTGTGCCACTGTAACACATTAGTGGCTTATTGCCCATTGTGCTCTTTTGGGTGAGTACTGCTGTGGTGAGTGTGCCATTTGAGTGTGAGAAAATATAAAATTCCTCTGTGTAATCTTGAGGGGCAAGGACGGGTGCTGTTGAGATAATTTCTTTTAAGTCAGAAAACCTGTGATCATCTCAGGGGTCCACTCTATTCTGTTGTTTTCTTTCTGTGCTTCCTTGAGGCCTTGTAGGAGTGGCCTTGTGTATGCTGCATAGTCTAAAACCCAGACATTGCAATTATTGCAAAATACTAATAATTTCTGCATATCTTTCACTGTGAGTGGCTTAGCACACACTGTTGCAGCCCTGTCAGCGATGATTCTTTTACCACCTTCAGAGATGAGTTGCCCCAGGTAAAGTACCTTCAGTGAGCAGCACTGGAGTTTCACCATGTCTACCTTTTACCCTTTCCTTGCTAGCAACTGCAATAGTTCAATGGAGTCTTTTCGGCAGCTTTGCTCGCTGTTCCTGCACACTAATAAATCATCTACAAACTGAATGGTTGTGCTGGGGACCTGGATGTTATCTAGGTCTTCGTGCAGTATCCTATTGAATATGCTGGGGCTTTCACAGTACCCCTGAGGCAAACAAGCGTGTTTGCAGTGCTTTCTGCCCAGGGCAAATGCTGTGAGGTACTGTGAGTCTGGGTCCAGGAGTACTGAGAATAAGTTATTCTTCAAATCTACAACAGTGAAGTGTGTTTCCTCTTCGGGGATGCCTCACACAAAATGGACGCTAGGTTTGGACAAGAGGAAACTCCTTCTGTACTATGTCATTAAGGGGGCAGAGATCCTGGATCACCTCCAACTGCCCCCCTTTGCCTTTTTAATGGGGTATATTGCTCTGTTACATGGACATGTAGAGGGTACTATGATTCCCTGTTGTAGTAAGGCCTGTATAGTGTCCCTGATCCCCTCCTCTTCTTCTCCGGACAGTGGTTATTGTTTCACCTATGGTAGTACTGCCCCCGCCATGAGTGTGATCTGTACAGGGGTTACTTCTTTTAACATCCTACATTATGTGGGCTGGCTGTCCATAAGTGTGTGGGGACGTACTGTAAGTCAGCCTGGCTGAATGGGGGTGGTGCAACAACAGCCATGAGGGGGCTCTGAACTTTTCTGTAGGGACCATTATCTACCAGGGTATGCAAATCTCGAGGATGATCTCCCCATCATTGTTGCTATCCTCAAAAAGTTCTGCATCACTCAATTCTTACAGTGGGATCAATGCATAACACAGTGCGCCACTGGCATTCGTGAAGGTCAGTACTTAATACTACAATGCTTTCGGCAGACAATACTAAACCTTCTAGATCTAATGTGAGTATTGTTCCTGCAACCAACTCGGGGGACACCAAAGGGTGGAAAAATGAAATCAGTGGGCACTCTCAAGCAGGTTCTGGCAATCTGGAGGCCTGCTTGTGCAATCACTTTAATGCCATAAATGAACATGTCAGGGTTAACAGGAATTCCTCGTACAGCTACGTCATTTGCCATTGCATGTATCATGAACATTTCCCTTAGTGAACACATGCCAGATGTGGTGCAGACGATACATCTGTCTATAAATGAGATTGGCATGTTCAGCTTACTTAGCAGATCTCTATCGAGCAAGTTGACAGGATAACTCTCACATTATAGAAGGGGGAGGTCTTTACAACCTTCCCTCCCACTTTGATGTCTAGATCTTTTGTGCATGGAACCGTTAAAACAGCCCCAGAGAATCCCTGCATGTCGAGAGTCTTTCCTGATGGCGGGAAGGTACCTTGGCTGATGCACAACTTCTCTCCTCCTGAGTCCACCATAAAGATGAATTCTTTGTTCCCTATCTCTGTCCCCACCAATGGTTCCTCTTCTGGATTTAGGGTCATTGACAGGACTGGACACGCAAGTGCTCTGTGTGGGCTGTCCTAGTCTGGGTCGGTGCCTGTCCCCGGGAACAAAAAGGGGTTTCCCCCCACTACCGTAGCACCTTGAAATGGGGCCACTGTGCCATTGAGCACAGTACCAAAAGCATTTCTATTTTCTGCTGACTGTGGGTTAGGGCTGGTAAGGCTGAATTGCCTGATGCTGTTGTTGTGGATGACAGCGGCCAAGGATCTGTGGGGGTAATTTTGTGTAAGCCTGGTGAATTTCATAGCATATCAAAGTCATTCTGGGATGTGGCCCTTGGGGGCTACCTGGATGGGCACATTAATTTTTCTGCTGGTTGTAGTTCTAATTCCCTCCATGTCTGCTTCGACACTCTCTTGAAAAAAGCCCTCACCTTCTGCATATCCAGCACTGCCCTGGCACTCTCCTCTCAATCCCGCACCACAAAAACTCCCTCCTCTAGGCCCTCGGAACCCACCTTGTCCTCGTTGCTGTCCTCCAAACCACTGTGGTCCAGAAAAGTGCTGGCTTCCTCCCCACTGCCCTTGTCCTCCTTCAGACCATACTGCCGTCATTCATGTGTGAGCTGCAGATGAAATGCACTCTCCCTCTTCCATCTGCTCTGGTGTTGGCCCTGTCATTACCACAGCCACCTTCACTAGTTTATTTTGAACCAGTTCCGCATCCTCAGCCTGTCGCCTCTGAACTGTTTCCTTTTCTCGCTCTTTGATTCTCCTACAGTGGTGAATTATAATACTTTGAATTTCAGGCCACCCATTAGCTTCCACCCCGGCTAACTTGTCGAGTACCTTCTGTACCTCTTTGTGTAGGCCTCTCTTTACTATAAAATAGAAAAGTGATGTTGACTGATCACAGTCGCTGCCCATTTCTGCTCTCCACATCTCTTGAACCCTAAGAATGTACTGCATAGCATCTTCCTCATCTCCCATTGTGCACTGCATGATCGATTGTAAATCTGGGGTGTCCGGGAACATTTGCTGCAGTGCATCCCATACCTGTGCTCTAATCCTGTTGAATGATGCTCCATCATGGGCATCATTTCTCAATGCTACTCATGGGTACCCTGCTTTAATCCACACAGCCTCCGCCTGTTCTCCAACTGAAGCTACCAACAAACTTTTGATATCCCCTATTGCTAATGACACGCCTGCTGTATTCTTTTCAAATGCATAAATCCACTTCCACGCCCCTGCTGTGAGTTGGAGGAGCGCATTAAGGAGGTTATTCTTGTCCATCTTTTCCAGGGCACATAGTGAGGCCATCCCGCACTCTTGCGTATCAGCGGCATAAGCATTTTCATCTTTCCTTTCCTGCCCTTAACTGCACTCCCTTCTTCCTTGCTAGAGCTATCCTTCCAAAACTCTCTCAATATTCCATCCCCAAAACTTTCTAGCCTTGGTGTATCTTCGGGTGCCTATTCGGCCACTACCTCCTCTTCTTCTTCAGTGTCATCAAAATCACTCCAGTATTCCTCATCCCCTCTTCCGGGCCCCACATCCTCATAACCTTGTTTCTCCATCACAATCTACATGGACCATTCTTATAGGTGCACTGTCTATTCTGAATAGGAAGTCTCCTGACTTCCCCTCATTTCTGGGTGGTTGTGGGGGTGCCCCTGTGGTCAGCATCAGTGTCTCTGCTACCCTGGCGGCTTTCCATGCTGCCCGCAATCTGGATAATTCAGTACAGATTGGTGCTAGTGCTATCTCTAAGTCTCTAGCGCTCACTCCGGTGTGTTGAGTAATCTCCCGGGTGAGACATAAGGCAGAGGTGGGGCCTTACTTGGCGTTGCTATCATCGTGCCCACCGACACATATGTTAGGTTTGCATACCTTTCCGCTGGGTGGGTTGCTAGTGGATATAGCCCTTTTTTCATCTCTACATTGTTCCCACCTTCCCCTGTCTCTTTGGTACTGTCAGGTGTCGTTCCCTCTCCCTTCTAATCCTCTGTTTCGAAGTTCAATACTTCCCTCCTATTTTGGAATGGTCTCCCCTTATATTTTTGTGTCAGGAAGGTGGACATGTGTTCAGCGCACATAAGTCAAACAATCCTTGCTCTGGCCATGAGTATTTCTTAATCTTTTCACAATACAAGGACAGAGCCTTAAATATATGGTCTAAGGGTTTGTCTACCTCTATAGTCATGTCTTGCATGTGTCTTGTAGAGAAGCTACTCTTATGCTTCTGTGTCACAATTAAAACAGTAACTTGCTTAAAGCATTTAAAGAATATGCAGTCCAGTCTTGTCTCTACTACACATCAATACTGTCAATGAATTCTCAGAAACATCATCTATTCAATTTCCCCCCTCCAGCGTTCTCCCAATAGAGCTTCAACACGCACTCACTGCATGCTCTCCTGATGTACCAACACACACAGTACACACCCCTCCTGGGCCTCCTCTGTACACCTTAAAATACACCAACAAAACAAACAAAAATAACAAGCTAAAACAACAACCGCTACTATTCCCAAGCTCTCTAATTATACAGAGCTCCTATGTTTCTCCTTATATTTTTGCCACCCTGGTCAAGACAGTTCACGTGGTACCACCTTCCCCTATTACTCAGGGGCATGGAGGGCTCCATTATTCTGTTTCCTTTTTTCCAATATCCTTAGAAAATTAATAAAAAGGCCAAAAAATCAAAATATCCTCCTACTATTTTATTTTTCGTTTATCAAATCTTTAGTGTCATGTATTAAGATAATATACATATTCACCTTATATGGTCATGCATACATATAACTGTTAGGTGAGATATGTACATTAAGGTGGTTAACTGTTGCACATAAACATGTTATGATTCTTGCACCAGCACACACTGCTTTTTGGTGACCTTTGTAATTGTTTGGGTGACCCCTGATACACTACTGTCAATCCTTGGAAAGTATTGCACTCTAAAAGGCAAGCTAAAATGAGGCCCACATGAAAAGAGCAGCTATCTCTAGGCATGAAGCAGCTAATACATGGAGAATTACAAATACAGCATGTATGTGTAAGGCAAACTAGAATAACTTTGTGTTATTTCACAGCCTGCGGTAACAGCCGTGTACTTGGGGTTAAGTTGCTGAACTCATAGGAAGATGACTTTTTGGGCGGCTTATAACTTTGGCGCAGTTTGTTAAATCATCACCAAACATTGCAAAAAAAGTGTATGTTTGGTGCAGATTTGCCCAGGGAGGGAAAAGTTATAGGGGGGTGCCAAAGAATTTGGAATCCGCAGACATAATTGAAAAACATGTTTGCTCATGCCTACGGACGAAATGCTGGACCGATTTGCACCAAACCTGTGCGAGGAGCTGAAGCTTGGTCTCAAAAGGGTGCTTTTTCAAATTTGGTGTAAATACATCCACTTTTTTTTAAATGGGCAAAAAGTAGGTTAATAGAAATTGTAATATCTGCACCTGGTGTGCAGACTCACTTCCTGATTGGGCCAATAAGTGAATAGCGTAACATTTGTGGATTTGTGCCGATTGGTGAATTAAAAACAAGAGATGCATCAAATCTTTTGAAATGGATGCTATGTTGGAATCCAGAACTGTGCCAGTATTCTGCAAATATCACGGTAAAAACAAGTGCGTCAAAACATTTGAAATGGATGCCATGTTGAATTCCCAACTGTGCCTGTAGTCTGTGAATGTCACAGTAAAATGTATTAAATAACACATTACAGTTGTAAAACTAATGAAACAATCTCTGGGAAATTGAGGGGTGATGAAGATGGGTTGGAACATGTCCAGAAAAAGCAAAAGATCTGGCGTTTTTTCTTCTCCTAAATCCGAGAACATCTCAGATGTTCGGTGACCTTGCTGGGGTGTTAACTAACTTGACAAATGTTTGTGAACATCCTTGCATATTACTGCATTAAAGGGTGGTGTGAAACAGTTTTTGAATGGCTTATAACTTTGGAACTATTCTATGAAACTGCATGAAGTTTTCAATATCACCTGAGACCCAAATTTGAATGCTTCTGCAAAGCTCAGTGCTGTTTTGCAAAATTGGACAGGGGTCCCACAATGATTGAATGGCTTATATATTTGGTGCTATTTGAAGAATCTGTGTTAAAGTTTGCAAGACGATTTTAGGCCAAACCTTGAATGTGTGTGCAAAGTTTGAATGGATTTTGTCAAGTGGGGGTAATATTTGAGGGAGGTTCTCAACATTTTTAGATGGTTTAGAACTTTCGTGCCATTTGACGAGTCTGTAGAAATGTCTGCAAAAAAATTATAGACTGAACCCTGAATGTTTGTGCAAAGTTTAATGGATTTTGTCAAGTGGGGGCTAAGATATATCACTATATTTTGTACATATATTTTCACACTTTTGATTTGAAAAAAATAAAACATGGATGGATTTGCAGGAAACTTGTGCGAGGAGCATTGGCAAGGATCCGAAAGCATGGTTTCGCAAATGTGTATGTGTTTTATTTTTTTAAGTTTTATGATGTTGGTACAAAAAAGTGTGATTTCAAATCTATTTTTTGAGAAGCGAGGCGATGGCTTGGATGAGTACTGGCGTGATACAATTAGGTTTTGTTGTGATGTTGCTGCTTGACTCTACATTGAATAAAGACTGAGACTTGTTTGTTGAAACTCTTTCAACAGTAATCAATCCCCACCTAGCCCAATCTGAACAGTATAGGCAGACAGATCTTTATCCCAACTACACTGCTGCAGGATGGCCTCCCTTCTGTGCAGCCATATGAAACAATGAGCACATGCCCAGACAGGGCTTTAAGTGGTACAGGGCTAGCCGGGTCTAGCCCTGGTAGTATCCAGAAAGGACTCCCCAGCTTAGACCCTGCCAGGGCCACCCTGACTACTCCCACACATGCTGACACCTCGGGCGGCCCTGTAGCTGAACCGATGCATGGTGACATGGAATGCCGGTGTGAGCACTTCAGAAGTACTGACATCTGCAGACAGCCAGTGTAACTGTGGCTTCGGCTACATGCCAGCAAGATGACTCTGAACTATGAAAAAGGAGGAGGGCTGCAGGGCCCAGTCTCTACTTTGTTTCTGAGTAACGAGTCATCGTGCAGCATGAATCCTTTTGAACGAGGCCTCCAGCCCTCATAGGAAGAGCACTGTTTGGGCGGCTAATAATTTCGCTGCCCCTAGATGAATCCTCACCAAAATATGCAGAAGAAATATTTGGCCTGCTCTGAAGTTCTGTGTAAAGTTTGGCGAGGTTTGGTCAAGGGGGAGCAAAGTTATAGGGGGGTCTGTCATTTTGTTTTTCCATCGACTGAATGGAAAAACAATTTACAGCCCAAACAGCTGGATGGATTTTTCACCAAATTTGCTGCGGGAGCGGTGGCTTGGTCCTGAAAGTGTGCTTTTGTAAATTTGCTGAAAATCCATCCAGTAGTTTCTTTTTTTTAAAACAGGCAAAATGTAGGTCAAGAATAATTAGTGATATTTAGCTCTGCTCCGCAGACCCATTTAGAGAAGTGCGCAGGGCCTCAGGCGGCTTAGAGTATGGGAGTGGAATATAGATAATATGAGGATGTTTTTGTAGGCTGTGTTAATCTGTTGTGGTGGTTGTGGCAAGGTCCTGGACTCTTAGAGTCTGCCCACTGGTTGACGTACTGTAATAGTATGTGTTGAGAAGTGCACAGGGTGTGTGGCAGCTGGCGTATTGGACTGCCCCGAGATTCTTGGGTGTATGAGAGTCTGTGCAGTGTACAAGTAGTGTAATAGTATGTGAACTGAAGTGCACAGGGCCTCAGGCAGCTGCTTTATGTTTGTGGGTTGTGGCCACTGGGTAGAATTTTGGGTGCAGGCAGGAATTATGTGTGGTGGTTGTGGCCAGGCCCTAGACTCTTAGGTACATGGCTTGAGGCTATAGGCCATAGGCCATACACCCAAGAGTCCAAGGCCTGGCCACATCCACCACAGCATAATACTGCTATGCACTCAAAAATGTGGCACTGACATATGGATTGCACAAACATATAGTAATGCAATTTTCTGATTACAAAGACGCATGGCACCAATAATCGTATACTCACTGTGTATATTGTTGAGGCTCTGCACACCTTTTTTTAACTCAGTGGTAGAATACCGTTGAAGTGGCAATAGCAGATTTGAGTATTGTGGCACTGTGCACACATATTGTCTTTGTCGCATGTGGAAATGTGGGAGACATCTTTGTTTCATTGTATATGATAAAAAAACAAAAATACATAACATGTTAGGGAAGGTACTTCATAATGTCATACTGTATTCAATTTCAGACATTTATGTACTTTGTGGACCCTCATAATTAGTACATTACAAGTGCTATGATTCAAACAAGTGTACTGTGCAATGTGCTCAGTTCTTGTCTTTGTTTGCATAATCATTGGGTTTGTGGGAAAACAAATCCATGCAGGATTAAAACCTAAACCGTCTACATTCATTTGATGTTATGTGGCACACTCTGTTTCATTGATGTGTGCAGTACTTACAGGAATGTTTAAGGTGTACATCTATGTGGTCTTGCTGTTATAAACACTGTTGCAGTAGGAGCAATGGAAATGGTGTATGTTTTTTTTGGTAGTGGTGGTGCTGGTTGCAGTTAGATACCAGTTGTCATATTCTAACTGTTTATCTGTTTCCTCCTTTTAGCAGTATCTGTTTATGCTGTTTGATTGCTGTTGGTTTTTTCTAAGTACTGTAGTATTGCAAACTAATATTGCAGTATTGTGGGGGCAGTTAGATACCTGTTGGCATATTCTAACTGTTGGTAGTTTGAAAGTTGTTGAGGGTATGTTTGTTGCACTTTTATTGCTGAAGGTTGATTTTGGCAATTTGAACGCTAGAAGTAACATTGATGTTACTGAGGGTGTAGTAAAATACCAGTTGCTGTATTCTGGTTGTTTATACTTAATAAGTGTTGAAGGATTTTCTCAGAAAAACTTTAATTTTTGCTGGTAGAATATTAATTGTGTAGTAAGGGGAAGTAATATTGCAGTATTATGGTTGCAGCTAGATACCAGTTGGCATATTCTAACTGTTTTACAGGGTATGTCTTCAAGCAGCTTCATTCTTGGTGGCGAATTTCCATTTTCCACTATTGTGAAATGCCTTTGCAGTATTGTGGATGTAGTTACATGCAGTTTCGTATTTATTGCAGTGGTATGGGCATTGTTAGACAGTTGTTGCCTTATTCTAAGAGTTGGTCATTTCACAGGTCATTGAGGACAGTTTGTAGGCCCTCATACTCAGTACTTTCCTTTTTAAGTACTATGTGTGAAACCATATTACTGTGTCCTTTCCACAGTTGCTGTTTCTGTAACTATAATCATTGGGGAAAAACTGTATAGCAGTGCAACAGATGTCTTCATGGGCCAGTTGGTGTATGCTAAACTGTTCCAGTTTCACAGGGCAGAAGGTTATTTTTCATTTGCAGTTACATATCTGTTGGTGAGTATTGGGCAGTAGGCTATGCTATTTTTGTAGATCAGGGAGTAAATTTTGGTTTCAAGAATATTAAGTAGGCATTTGCAAGATTTGCTGGTAATCTCTGCTTCAGAGTAAGCATTACTATTACATATTGGCTACGTGAGTGTATCTGTAAGGTGGAACGATTGTCTGAATTGCAAGTAGTACATATACTGCCATGATTTGCATTTTGTACCAGCTGCTGAAATGGAATGATTCACAGTTATATATAGATACATACACAAAGCGCTTGTTAGGGACTTGTTCATGCGCCACATGGCTGCAGAGAGTGCATGTATGTTTCCACATGCATGAAATCTAGAAGATTTCATTCATAGGTATGTTTTGCTTTCCAGTACTTGCAGTAAGTACATTAGACATTCCTGTGCATCTTCTTGTGTGTTTATAGTGAATCTCACCATTCCTGCATAGTATTCCAATTCCTGCCTTATTCCTGAGACACTGTAAGTGTTGTCAGGATTGTTTGCTGTATTTCTATGAAGGAGTAGCATTTGAAAACACAACTGGTCTGTGCCGTTTAAGTAAATGTTGTCAACAATTGGTGGCAATTGGAATAGAACATTAATTGCCTCGTTTGCATAGCAATCTACACCAGCTGTGTTGGAAAATTTGAGTGGACCAGACAGTTATATGATATGATAAAATAGGTTATTTATAATGCACTTAATACCCAGAGGTTTCTAAGCGCGGACCCGGGGATCGAACCTGTGGTGCAATGCATCATTTTGCTTGCAAGGCGAGCATATTGCCCCTGAACTATCCCCCCGAGACCAAGTTATGTGTCTGAGTCATTTGATGGAAGTCCATGTGCTTTTTTTGAAGAGGTACTTCTCTTTGAGCAGTTGGGTATGCATTTGACTTTTCAGTACATCCTTCTGTGGTTGAGATAATTGATAGAGTAGCAGCTGCTTTCAATTTCTTTGGTGATACTGTTGGGAGATCACGCATAAATTGTGTTTGCACTAGTTTTCTTTTACAAAGTTTGCCTTTTTGCGGAACAGGGTACATTTTGAGATGGGGTGTGTACAGTGCACATAGTCTGTTGTACTCTACGATGTAAGGTATGTCAGCCTTGACTTTACTTGCATCAAAATTGAGAAGTATTTATTCAAGTGTACGTATGCATGACAGTGCTATGTAATTCATGCCTTCTTTAAAGACTGTGCTTTCAATGTCAACCAATGTTTGATCTAGAGTTAGACTTTGTGATTTATGTATAGTGACTGTGTATGCAAGAGTCAGAGAAACCTGTTCTCTGCGTACATACATGTCTTTGAAAAGAAGGAATTAGGCTGTTCAGCGTCCTATCCTTTTAACTTCTGAAAGTTTGTCAAAGTGGATGTTGACAAACTGAATGCTGTTTGTTCATGGGTATGTCTGGAAGCCAACAACTGTACCAAATGCTCCATTAACCCATGCTTCATGTCAAGGTTACGCTTTAGCATTACTCTACAGTTTAAACACAATATTAACATTTTCTCCAAACCAGCGAGGTTGGAGATAGAGTTTTCTAAGCTATTTAGTTGTGCTGTGGAGTGTTGACACATAGGTACTGTCATACCGTGCACGTCCAGTTTGTCTGTGAGGTAAATGTGCACTATTGGTTGCATTTCTTTTTTCAGCATTGCTTCATTGAATTGTGCACAGCTTTCTAGGGGCGGCATTAAGGACATACATTTTACATTTTTGCGTGATAATTGTTCCATGACAAAAGTAGCATATGTGTTATGCCCATACATTTCATGGAGGCATCTTCTATTTAAGGTAGACTGTGCTCCCTTAGAAAGCACACCAATCTGAATGCTTTTCAAAATGTTACCCTAGGTGAGGTCTGCAGACTGACATATCTTTTTAGTTAGTTCTCTCTATTGGAAATGTTGCAAGAGATTTACATTTCCTATGCTGCCAAGTGTGTTACGTCCTATTTTGTGTCCTACGGTTTTAAAAATATGTTCACATTTCACTGGGGTTAATTGAAGAAGATCTCCGAAAACAATAACGGCTTTCCCTCCAAAGAGTTCTTCATAGTCTGTTGTAAAGACCTCTTGCAGTCTGAGGTGAATCAAAGCCAACATTAGATTGGATGCAAAGCTCACCTAATCTATCAGGAGCATTTTCATTTGTTTCAAAACTCTGCATAGCAACATAGCAGCTTCTGCTGAACATTTGTAGAAGTTTAAATTGTTTTGGTGTTCTACTGGAAGAAGTAGCAATTGGAGTAAAGTAGCACCACCTATGTTCTGGGCAGCTAAACCCGTGGGCACAGTTACAACAGATGAAAGCTTGTTGATTGTCAATTGTTGGAGGAACTTACTGATGTTTTTTTATTAAGAATCTTTTGCCTGAACCAGCTTCACCACTAACATACAGGAGTACAGGTTTATAGTTTTGACAGGTTCAAGGTTTAGTTTTTTGCTGCACACCATGTTTAATTTCTTTAGTTACTTCAAGGAAAATGCTACGCCGTTCATCCTTCAGTTGTGATTTCAGTAGAGCAACCTTTTCTTCAGATTCCTCATACTGACACATGGGGCCTTATTATGACCCTGGCGCTCCTGTAATTAAGGGGGCCGGTACGGGATCGGCCCCCTTCATTACGGGAGCGCCGATTATGAGCTTCCCTTTGCGGGACCTGGATCAGACGCCTGGTAAAACCAGGCATCCTTTCCGGATCCTGAAAGGGGAAGAGGGAGGTCATAACGGGCCAGTTGAAATCTGCCCGTTATTACCTCCCTCCCCATTCCCATTGAGCCCCATCGGGGCTCAAATGGGAATGGGGAATGGTTCCTGCAAGGAGGAATTTTCGGGTCCTCCTATGTCGGAATGACCCAGTAAGTCCCAATTGCAGGAACCCGGTAATGGAGACCAGTTTGGATGCAGCCATGGTGCTAGTAGCACCATGGCTGCCTCCAAACTCGTAATGAGGCCTATGGTGTTTTCTACTTCAGTCATGGCTAATTCTGCCTCATTTACTATGAGTGTCTGTCCAAGTGGTTGTTGGCTTCCTGTAAGAGAAGGTTGACTGCTCTCAAAAGTGCCTGCATTTAGTTGTGCTTGAAGTTCTTCCTCTTGTTGGCATTCATTGTCCAACATGTTTTTGTAATGTTTGAAGTTTATATCTGTTATAGTTCTTTCCCTTGCATTGAAAGCATCTTCATAGGAGGCATGGGTGTCCAATACATCTTCTTCTTTTCTCCATGGTTTAAAAAGTTGCAGTAGGGACATGTAGTAAAGTTCTCTATGTTGAGGAGTTTTTAATGATAGCTTCATATGATTAATCAGGCTGCGTTTGGTAAGTTTAACCAGGTTGCCCTCACAACCTTTTTTTTAAAATAAAATATTTTATTGTTTTATAGGTACAAACAAAACACAACAAAGGTAAATAATTAACACTTAGTCACTACATTTAAACACACAGGTATACACTTCTTCCTGGCATCTGGCTCATATTCGCGTATGTTGTAAAGTTGTTACATCTAATAGTCCTTGGGTTCGTTTCGATCGCTTGTATCAGTTCACTGCTTGGCGTTCAGTGTCTCTATGGCTCTTCTTTGTTTGCCTTCAGTTGTCCTCCCACCTTTGCCATATCTTGGCAGCTTTCTCTGGGCACCCCCTTGTGGTGTACACTCTCGCTTCCATTGGCACACACATGTCTACATCCGTTACCCATTTGCCGTACTGTGGTGGTATGGCTGAGCCCCACAATTGAGCTATATTTCTTTTGGCAAGACTTGTGGTTGTTGCAAACATGGGTTTTTCAAATCTTGATAGTTCTATATCCGCATCTATTCCCAGTATCAGGAGTTTGGGGTCCATCGGTATTTCGCGGCCAAGTACTGTTGATAGTCTATTGCAGCATTGTTGCCAAAAGTCTTGTATCTGCGGACATTCCCATAAAATGTGAAAGAAGGTTCCTCTCGGGTGATGGCATCTTAAACAGTTAGGGTCCGTCGCCCTTCGCCATTGGTGCAAAGCCTCTCTGGGGTAGTAGATCCTATGTAGGACTTTTAGCTGGACCAGCCTAATTCTGGCTGAGATTGCTGATTCTCGGGGGTACATAAGAGCCACTGTCCAGTCCTCTGCTTGTATTTGACCCACATCTCTTTCCCATTTTCTTTACGTTCTGTGAACTCCTTTGTGGCAAACGAGTTGATGGCATTTTACATTGTAGATGTTACTTTGTGTTCAATTTCGCTTGCAGTGAGTGCGTGTCTTATCTGCAGGTAGTGGAAGTGCTCCGTGATGGGAAGGTTGAATTCATCTCTCAGAAATTGGAATGTCTTGATTTCTTCATTCTGTACCATGTCTTCTAATGTCTGTATCCCCGCCTTCTCCCAGGCTACCAACTTGGGAATTTCTTTAAGTTCTCGGAGATGTTTATTACACCACAGGGATTGTTTCAACGTGACTTTCCCTTCCCATCCCAAGTATCTATGTGCATCTATCCAAATCTGCGTTCTCTGAGCAGTCATTGTGGGTGTGGCTTGTCGTGTTTCTTTTGATAGAGGCTTTTTAGTGGGGTGATCCCATGATCCATCTGGGTGTCTGCTCTGTTGTGCGGCATCATTGGATCGATGTGCAGGATATCATTCACCACTGACATTTGGGCTGCCCAGTAGTACGTCTGCAGGCGTGGAAGTCCGATTCCTCCCTCCCATATTGAGCACTGTAGGGTGTTTAGTGCAATTTGGGGATGCCCCCAGCCCCACAGCAGTTTCCTAAGTGATTCATCTATTTTGCGGAATTCTATTTTAGGTATGTATAGTGGTGCGTTCTGCAGGACATATAAAAACCAGGGAGGGCCAACATCCTAAATAAGGCAGCTCTCCCTAGCAGGGTGAGCGAAAGGGTCATCCAGTGCCTTACGTCATTTACGAATCTATCCCTCAATGGAAGAAAAAAATGTACATATACCACTAGCTACCCACCTCTAACACACCGAAAGGTGGCTACTTGTCAGAAATTTACCTCACAGTAGGAATTTCATAGGATTATATCTCCCACCATAGACAAAGAAATATGTTTAGCATATTTTAATTATTATATCAAACAACATGGTAAAACAACATAAAAAACCTATTTCCAGCGTTCGTTATTGTTAGAAACACAAATGGGTGGAAGAAGCAGACACCAAAACATTTGCAATGTACAATTTGCGTGATGTTAGTAATGGTGTATTTTGATCGTATTTTCAATTATACAACAACATGGTATTATAGCGTCAACATTTGAATATGTTTCTAGGGAGAAGGACAACACTGTTGCAGTTTAAAGCTCGTCAGCAAAGTCCAACGCCCCGTCTTCAGGACGCGATAGGTTAAAGAAACACGTTACACTGGCAACATGGCGCCTATGTGTCAGTGTAGTGACCTAAAAAGATAAATAAAAATTGTTTTACTCAAACATGATGAAAACGGTGATGGTGGTGTTTGTGTGCATACAAAACAAGTAGCCAGGTTGCTAACCTTAAAAGTGATTTCTTTTGGTGTGATGGGCAAAGCGATTGCATGATTCAATTTAATTGAGGCAGCAGACCAGTCCGTCTTTAGAATTGAGGCTGTAAATCAATACGTACATTTATTTAGATTTTTGTTGAAACAAGTAACATATTGAACCAACAATAGTTACATTTTGATATATGAATCAATCATATTTACCACTTTATGTGTAAGGCAGGGATTTTTGTTTCAAGTCCTGCAGAGAAATTTCAGTGGTGTACCGAGTTTCTATGGTATTCAGGATACTACATGTCCCATAATGCATCATGGAATCTAAAAGAAATGCAAAAAGCCTTTCAATTTCACAGGTTTCACCTGATTTACCTTTCTTTCAAACATTTAAGTGGCAGGGAGTAACACCTACTTGTCCATAATGATCCCCAAGGCTGTCTTGCATTGTTATATATTGGGTTAGATATTTTAAACCGCTCGCGTGTCAGTGAATGGCTCTGTGTGGGAGACAAAGGCACCAGAGAGTACAATTAGACTCTCTGTATGTTTTTGAGCAACAATCAAGTGTGGCATGGATTTCAAAGCAGGCTTACCTGTCGTGTGTGCATTCACCTTCACAGAATCGCTTTACCCCGTGGCTTTTTCCTTGGTTGAATACTAGTGTAAGCCAAATTTCATTCGTTGACATCGAAAGAGGACTGCCAAGTCCAGTCCATTCGTGTGTGTAATAGAGGAAGGACTTTCCTCAGTATTAGAAAGGGGTCGGCCATTTTTGAGTGTATATGGATCCTATGAAGGTATACTTAACACTGCAGTAAATAATGATCTGCTTGCTAGTTCTCAGTAAGAGGGTATGTATAGTGTGTCAAATAAATGTTTTCTTAAGGAGCAAATTTGTGCACACAACGGTTATGCATTATATGACAATTTTAGACAAGGCATCACCCTCTATTAGTGGATAAACAGACTCCACTCTACGGCAATATTTAGACCGGACTGGACTTTATTGAGATTATAAATCCATTTTTGCTCCATTTTTTTAAGGAACAGATCCCTATTCCCTCCCCGTGGGTGAGCTTTAGATGTCTCAATAACAAACCAAAATATATATTTGCATGTGTGTTTCGCTTGTAAATAATGGGCCACCAATGGTTTATCCGGAGTACCATTCCGTATGGCTGAGCGATGTTTGCCAATTCGTAATTTCACTGACCTGATCGTTTTGCCTATATAGATTAACCCACAAGGGCATTTTATCCCATAGATCACCCATTTAGTCAGGCAATTTGAGAAGCATTGGTATTTCCATAGCCTGTCATACAGATCAATCTGTTTCAAATTCTTGGTCAAATGGCAGACTGAACAATGTCCGCATGCATAATGACCACTGACTGGTGGCAGTCCCCATAATGTAGATTGAATGGGTGTCTCAATATTGTTAATAGGGTAAGTGTGTACTAATTTATCCCGCAGATTAGGCATCCGCTTGAAGGAAATCTCGGACAATTGGGTTGAAAATCATCGGCATGAATGATTTTCCAATTTTTTAGTATCATCCTTCTTAGGTCATTACTCAAGGGCAAAAAAGATGAGACACATGTAATTCTATCATCTTGTGGTTTTGTGTGTTTCTGAAGGATCACTTCGCGATTTGCCTTACGTGCTCTCTTCATAGATCTCTTGATTATTTTCCGAGGATATTGTCTCTGTTTTAGTTTTTCGCTCAAGAACTGGCTATTGATTTTAAAGTCAGCCAATTCACTACAGTTCCGTCGGATTCTAAGAAATTATCCGTAGGGTAAATTTTCCCATAGACTAGACGGATGGAAGCTACTGAACAATAAAAGCGTATTCTTGTCTGTGGGTTTTTTGAATAATGTAGTACCCATTTGGTTTTCCTTTTTGAAGATTTTCAGATCAAGAAAGGCTATATTGTCAGTGCTTGATGACATGGTGAATTTGATGGTTAGAGTTTGGCTGTTGAGCCATATTAAAAAGAGATCTAGTTGGTCCTGGCTTCCGTGCCAAAGCATGAACACATCGTCTATGTAACAATGCCATTAACTAATGTGTTCATGGAAGGGACTAGTCGCGGTGTAGATGAAATTAGATTCGTAGTGATCCATGTATAAATTTGCTAAGTCTGGTGCAAATGTAGCACCCATTGAGGTCCCTTGCCTTTGTTGGTAAAAGGTTTGATTACACAAGTTTTTTGTCAGTGCCAGCCTCACGCATTCGATGATAAAATTGGTTGGCACAGTACGGTCAGCTCTTGTCTCTAGATATTGATGTAATACTTCAATGCAGTGGTCCTGGGGGATGTTAGTGTATAACGACTCTACATCCAGGGTGACCAAGATGTCATTGGCCTCTGGGTGTAGACTGGCAATGATGTGTATCATGGCTGTAGTGTCTTGCACATATGATTTCATCTTAGCCACAAATGGTCTCAGGAAGGAGTCTGCATAGATGGACAAGGGCTCCAACAGTGAGCCTATAGCTGAGACAATCGGGTGACCAGGTGGATGAATCGCATTCTAATGTATTTTGGATAATAAGTAAAAGGCAGGAGTGGTCGGATTGGGTCTAGTCAGGAACATCAGTTCATCCTTACAGATCCACTTTTGATCGTGTGCATGTTTCATAAGGCTCAGAATTTCTTCAGTCAATCCCGTAGTAGGGTTGCCCACAAGTTTCCGATAACAGAGTTGGTTATCTAACTGTTTTTCAATTTCCAGATTGTATGCATTCACATCCCACAGTACGATACCCCCCCCTTGTCAGCGGGTTTCACTACAAAGGAGGTATTGCTTTCGAGATTTTTTACAGCTCTTCGCTCTGCTTGTGTTAGATTAAGTTCTTGTTGGTTTTGGTTTTTAAAAAGATAATTTAATTCTCTTATTATTTTGTTTTCGAAAGTGAGAATTTCTGGAGAGATCATGGCTGGTGTTTGTGTAAAAGACGAAGGACATTTAAGTCCTGATATATTATCATCTGGAGTCAGCCCCTCTTTCGGATTGCGGAAAAAATACTTGAGCCTTATCAGTCAGAAGAAATTTCTCATCTGTGCCTCAGTGGTAAATTTATCGGCAGCTTTGGTTGGAACAAAGGATAGTCCCTTACTTAAGAAACTGGTTTCTGTCTCAGTGAGATGGTGGGAACTAAGATTGAAAACCGGGATTACCAGTTGTTCTGTGGCGGTTGCCACTGTCTGGTCGGCATCGTGCGATTGCCCCATTGTCTGTTCTTCCCGCGTTTCCCCTGTCCCTGAAAAAACTGTGGTTGGGCACCTCTTTGCGCTAAGCCTCCACGGCTAGTAGAGGGTTGTGCTGTAGAGGAATCAGAGTCAGTGCTGTTGGATGAGTTAGAGAAAGTGACAAATTTATTTACACGGTTTATTATTATTTTTCTGCTGTATCTCTCCTCACATACCACAGCCCCCTTAAAACATTGAGGAAACCCTTGTGCTCACAACACTTGCTTACCCCTATACCTCAATGGATACAGGTTTTTTTCTATATATTGTGTTAGGTTTGTCGTGATTTGTATCCCGAGATATCGGAACTGCTCTTTCTCGGTCTTAAATAGGCAATTATCTTGGGTCGCTGCATCAAGTCCTTTAATCGGAAAGAGCAGGGATTTATCATAGTTTAACTTTAACCCGCTAAAATTCCCATATGTGTTTAGTATATTCGTGACAATGGGACAGGAGACTGCTGGGTCACGTAGGTAGATTAGGAGGTCGTCTGCATATAAGGACACCTTGTCCTCCCAGTTCTGTGCCCAGTGGAACCCCCTCCAATCCAGGGACTCTCTTAGCATTATCGCTAGTGGTTCAATTGCGAGTGTAAATAACATCGCAGAGAGGGGACATCCCTGTCTGGTACCCTTCCCTAGTGCTATGATGCGTGAGGACCAGCCATTGACTCTAATTTCTGCTATCAGGGCATTGTATAGGAGTTTAACCCAGTTTGTGAATTGCTCTCCAAATCCCATTCTGCCCATAATGAGCCACAGGGCCTCCCAATGGACCGAATCAAAGGCCTTCTCGAAGTCGATAGTAATCAATGCTAGTGGGCCCTGTAGAGTGGGTGATCTTTCAATGGCAGAGTGAAGTCTGTGAATATTCATTTGCGTGGATCTTTGTGGCATGAAGCCACATTGGTCCGGGTGGACCAGGGATGGTATCACTGTTTGCAATCTGTTGGCCAGTATTTTTGCCAGTTTTTTGGCTTCGGTGTTGATGAGAGAGATTGGACGGTACGAGCTGCATGCATCTGGAGGTTTGCCTTCCTTGTATATCACTACTATGTTGGCTTTCCTTAGGTCCGGTGGTAGGATGCCTTTCTCCTTTGTCTGTAGAACATTTTCAGCATGTGTGGCGCCACTTCTCCAGTGCCAATTTATTTCCATATTTCCACTGGACGGCCATTGAGCCCCGGGGTTTTCCCATTCTGGAGCTGGGAGATGGCTGTCGTCAGTTCCTCCTCTGTTATTACAGCTTCAAGATTCAGCCTCTGGGTTTCGTTTAGTGCTGGGATGGTTTTTGTGTCCGATATGCTGGGGTCCAGCGGGGTCGTCGGTGGGCCATACAGTCTTTCATAGTAGGTTGCAAAGGCCTCCGTGATGCCCGAGTCCGTTGAGACCCATTAAGTGTTTGTGATGCCTATCCGGCGTACCTGGAGGTGGCCCTCCTCTCTCTTTTCCAACCATGCCAGCATATTGCTGGCTTTGTCTCCTGTTTCATATATCCTTGCACGCATAGTTCTGTGCGCCTGTTTTGCGCATGTTAACGCAACGTTGTATAGTTTCTTTTGTGCCACTTGTAGAGATGTGTTGTCTTCCCCCATTCCGGAACTTATGAAGTTCTCCTCAGCACGCTTCACCTACATTTCTGCTTCTGCCACTTCTCGCTGGTGTGATTTTTTATGTGCTGAAGTCCAGCTCAGAATTTTACCCCTTAGAGTTGCTTTATATGCTTCCCATACTATTTCTGCATCATCCACGGAATCCTGATTTAATTCAAAGTACGTTGCGGTTGCTTCTTGGATTTTCTCTGTTAGTTCCGGGAATCCTAGATGGTATGCATTCAATCGCCACTTCGGTGGAGGTTGGGATCTTTCTGTCTCGTGCAGCATCATGAGTGGGGAGTGATCCGATATTCCTCGGGGCTGCAGAGTTGCCTCAATTACTTTGCGCATATTTTCATGGGGAGGAAAAAGTAGTCAATCCTGGACATCGACCCGTGTGCACCAGAGTGGAAAGAGAATTCTCTCTCCCCTGAATGGAGGTTCCTCCATGCGTCTTTCAGGCCCAGTGCTGATGCAAAGCTAGCCAGTTTGGTCAGCAGTGTCGGATTTATTCCTCTTTGATGTGTGCGATCTTCAATAATGCTCATCACTTCATTGAAGTCTCCGCCCATCACCAGTGTATCCGTTGGGTTGTTTACTATTATCGGTGTGATTTCCTCAATTAGAGGCGTCATTAGTGCTGGGGGTGAATAGATTGTCATTGTAGCTATGGTTTGGTTCCATAGTGTGCCTTGCACAAACACAAATCTGCCCCTCAGATCTTGGATTACCTTTGTTATGTCTATCGGGATTCTTTTGTTTATCAATATTAACACTCCCCTCGAGCCCATGGAGAAACCTGCGTGGACTGCTGTTTTATACTTGGTTCTCTTGAAGAATTGGCAGTTTGTGCCCGCCAGGTGAGTTTCGGTAAGCATCACTATATCCGGATCATGCGGGTTTATATATTGTGTTACTAGCCTTCTCTTTATACTGTTTCCCAGGCCAATCACGTTCCATGTCATGAAGGCAAGCTTTTTTTCCCTATTTGCAGCTGTAGCCATTGTTCACTGTGTTCCTTGCCGTATGCGGATGATTGACTCTTGCGATCTTCATGTATGTCATGCTCGCAGTGGCCTTGATGGGCCAGGTGTCCTTTGGATACCTGTGTAACTCCCAGTTCCCCCTCCCCATACTCCTTCCCCAACTGAAGCATCTGTTGCCCATTGAACAAAACATTTATCTACTCTAACTAATTTTAAGTGCTTAGGTCTCTTTGGTTTGAGATTACCTCTGTATGCACTTGCTGCTGTGGGGGATCATGCCGTGCTGGTCTGTGGGCCGCCAGCATTTAGTTTCTGGATGCTGTTTGTGTTGGGCAAGTTACGTTTCATGTGTGCCATGTGCTCTGTCGTCTTTCATCTATCGTTGCAGTTATTCATCTTCTCTCTGGGGTATCTCTTCCTGTTCTTGATGGTCTGGTCTATCTGGTGGTTCTTTTCGGCGTGGCCTGTTCCTTCTTGTTTCTTGTCGTTTGTGTGGATTCCATTCCCCCTTCAGGTTTCTTTGGGCCCAGGTCCATGCCTCTTTGGGGTCAGTAAAGTGTATTGTGGTGCCATTATGATATATCTTCAATTGCGCAGGGAACAGGAGGCCATATTTTACGTTCAGTGTCTGTAGGCGCTTTTTGAGGGGGTCAAAGGACTGCCTCATCTTCTGCACTTCCCTAGTGAAGTCTGGAAAGAAGCCAACCTTGGAGCCATTGTATGTTATCTCTCCTTTTGTCCTAGCCATCTTCAGCACTGCATCCCAATCTCTGTAGTTAAGGATCTTCGCTACTACAGTTCTCGGTTGTTTTCCAGGTATCGGCATGCCGGTTGGGACTCGTTGTGCTCTTTCTATTGAGAACAGTGTCAACAGGGTCTTTGGAGCAAATGGCTCGACAAGCCATTGTTCCAGGAAGAGTTCCATGCTCTCTCCTTCAGCTTTTTCGGGCAGCCCAAGAATGCGGATGTTATTTCTTCTTGACCTGCCCTCTCCCTCCTCCACCCTGCTCTCCAATACCTTAATGCATTCTAGCGCTCTGTTCATTTGCTGGCCCATACTTCTCAGCTCGGCTTTGTCGACCGATATGCGGGTTTCGGCCTCTCCGGTGCGAGATGAGAGTTTCTGAAGATCATGCCGCAACAGGGAAACTTCTGTAGAGATGCCATCCATTTTGACTTCCATGGAGGTCCGTGAATTGGCAATGGCGGTCATCACATCCCTCAGGGACAGGGTTTCTTCAGGATTTTGTGTGTCTTCCCGTCTATTTGTTTCCGTTGGCGGAGGCAGGGTAGCAGTTGTGAATTGCTACATAGTGCTCTGGTTGCCCGCCTTTTTTGTTGTCATCTTATCCTTGCCCATTGTGGCAGCTGTTTGCCGGCTTATTATTGCGTAGGATGCGGACTTTAGTGTTCTGTTTCGTCTTATGGGGTGGTCCGTTCGGTGCTAATTGTATTTGCTGGGATATTGCTATCTCAGACGTGTGATGCACTGTGTGGCTCCTTATTCTTTATGTTTGTGCGCTGCACCACCAGTGGGTGTCTTCGGTTGCTGGGCTGTTTATGGGATCTCAGCTTCCTTCTACCCCTGTGCTGCAGTCACACGCGTTGCCTGGGGATGTCTCAGTCGGTCACACTGGTTGTGGGGGCTTATTGCCTTCTCATTTAGCCAGTTCCAGAGTCTATTCAGTCTCCCGTGTCTCACTCTGCGTTCCTCTCAGGGTGCTGTTTGCTTTAATGGCAGTTTGTTTCAATTTATTGGCTGCCTTTTATTCAGGATCTGCCCTTTTGCCCCTCTCGCCGTTCTGGCAGTCTATCCCAGTGTATTCGTGTCGCCTTCAGTGTAGCGCCGTGCCCCCTACCTTCCCTCTCCTTACCGGCGTGACTTGCAGGATATCTGCGGGCACTCAACGATAAACAGAGCGCCTGTGAGTGTTTGTTTCAGACCAGGAGGTAGTGACGCTGTGAGGCTGCAATCTCCTGGGTCCTCTCCGCTCCCAGTCTCCTGTTCCAGTCGCCGAGCGAGGAAACCAGGGCTCACCCACTCGTATCCGTGGCAGGTCTGCTGGGTATCTGGTCAGGGGTCTGCTGTCCTCGCGTGGCCTTGTCCGCCCCTGCTGCTTCCGTCTTGGATAGTGACGAGGCAAGTAACTGACAGGGACTCATGCACGCCTCGCTCCACTGGGCTCCCAGTGGTTCTCCGACACAGCGCTCTATCCGCCTCCGGGGTAATCAGTCCGTCATGACCGTTCTTTTCTCTTAGTGCTTGGCGGCCATCTTGGATTCTCGCCAGCGCCGGCGTCAATATTTTCCTCACATATTTTCTCTGGATCTGGTTAGCGCAATGTTTTGCAACTTCAGGAGGTCATTGCTGCCGTTGTCGGCTCTCATTTGATGCAACTGCACGGCACCTCTTTAGCAGCTATCCACAGGATTTTGAAGCATTCTGCCGGCGTCCCGTGAGCTCAAGAGGATCATGACTCCATTTTGAGCCCACTGGCCACGCCCTGCCCTCACAACTTTTGACTATGTATTTACCCTTTTTTCTCATTTGGTTTAATATTATTTTTGTGTCAGAAGTTTTGGGCTATGTGGTATAGACACATGGTTTCCAAAGCAGTACTCCTGTTTGGGTAGTATGTGTCCAATTAATTGTTTTTCAAAATGTCCTGTCTGTTGGGATCTTTTTTTTGTCTATTGTTTCTATGTCTTCATGCGATTTGGGAACTCTTTTTCTGGATGCAGCAAGACCAAGGCTTAGCCAGACTATGTTTTCAGATTGTCATACAAGGCTGTTCCTGGTATACGGTTTGTGTGTTTGTAGCAACCACATTCTCTACAGGAGACAATTTTTATGCCAAAGCTGTATAATTTTTGTGACAGTGTTTTGTCCGATGATATGTCATCCCAGAGGTCTTTCTGCTCTGTTTTCTCAGCGTTGGTTAAGTAGACTGTGACATATCGTGCAACTGCAGTGGATTTGTCTGCAATGTACTGCACATCTATGTTTGCATTCCACAGGAAGGTAATGATTGCGTTGCAATCATTGATGTACTTTGATGTTTCGGTTCTTTAAATGCAGTATTTGTTCTTAGGCAGTTTGCCTTTCAAACTGTGTCTAACAGAAGGAATTAAGCTGTTTACTTGTTCTTTTGCTGAAACTGGCATTGGGAAACCAAAATGGCATTTGGTGTAGTATTTGCCTTTGTTTTTATATCTGCGTAGACAGTACTTGACATATTTTTGTCTTTGAAACTGCAAAATGTGTGCATGTAGGTCACTATGTGTGTTTTCTGAAGGGATTAGGCAAGTGACTTATTTTTCAATTAACTGCAAAACAGTACCATCACTGCCCTGACCAAAATTAGGAGCATCTTTAATCCACAAAAGCATGTGGATGTGTGGTGTTCCTCTGGATTGATATTCTTTTCTCCAAAAGAAAGTGTTGCTCTTCTTCAAGTGGAGGATTTGTTTTATTACAGATGAAGTGCAGCATGGTAATAAAGTGGTGATGTAAGTACCTTGTCACATTTACAGGCTCACGAGAGCAGAGTTCTCTGGGTGTTTTCATGTCTATCCCTGCTTTGTTTGTGTTTGCTATGTGTAAGAAATTGTGCAAGTCTTCCCATGCATACTCTGCACAACTTAAAGTGACATACCATGTGGGAGGATCAATGTTGAGTAGTATACACCGTACATCTGTGTGACATCGGAACCAGTATTCTTTCATACCACGCATGTTTGCCGAAAGATTTGTAATACTTGACTGTAAAAACCTCATCTTTATGCTTATACGTTTTGAAGTAGCTGGGTAGCAGACATGTTTAAAACATTGGAATCTGTTTTCAATGTGTGTACAACACCGTAACATAGAGTTGCTAGTTCACTTTCAAACAGGAGGTGGGATATGTATTCAATGTTTTTTCTGAATCTCGGGTCTTCAGAATACATTAGTAAAAAGCGGTATTCTGATGCTGTTATTTGTGTTAATCTTTCATTATACCTTCCACCTTTTCCAGTAGGAAAATGTAGAGGAAAGGCTTGTGCTTCTACACTTATTTCCATATGCTGATTGGAGATCCTTTGGCTTGCTGCATTTGATGTGTCTCTAGTGCATCGTATATGGTGTCTTTGGAGTGCAGTGGGTGAATTGTATACTGGTCTAAAATATTGGAGGCTGTTGTGAGATCTAGAAGTTCAAATTGACCAAGTGATGAGGTCTACATTTAGTGTCTACATATTCTGTAAGATCTAATGGCATATAAACTACTTTGCCACAAATGCCTTTCAGTAATTCAGAAGGAGGCAACTTGGCTATTTTCTGTGGAAGGCATATTATCGCTTGAAATGGGTGCATTGTTTGGATTACAATGCTCTCATACAATTTAAGCTGTTGGAGTGGTTTTTGAAGTGGGAATATTTCCAAGTTATTAGTGATAGCCAGTGAAGGTATTTGGTTATTATGAAGTTTTCCAGTGCCGTATGTTCAAAGTATTGAGGAGTTTGTAATCTCATATTTATTTTCTGCTAGAAGATAGAGAGCTAATTGGATCCATTGGGATTCCTCATTGTCTTCTATTTTGCACGTTATATCTACAGTTTTGGTGCTCTTTGTATAAAAAGTTATGTGACAACACAAACGTACTTGGTTTGGTACTTCAGCAGATGTGATTTTCAACTTTGCTATTTCTTTTTTGTACCTGTGTCATAGAAGGTTGGCATCTGCAAGGTTGTCACTACTCTCTTCTAAAGTTACTGGATTTTGTAAGTGCTCTTCACTTCCAAAATATTTGTTTTGGATGTGGTTTATTTCTTCCAGGGGTTCTTTGGCTGTGCCATGTAGGAAAATGTGATTTAAATGCTGCAGTGCTAAAGTAGGACTTTTTGCATAGTGCAGTCTCTGAATGAGATTTTGTATAGTAGAATGGTGTGTTGCTAACATTTTGATGTGGTGGAAGGTGCTTTTGCTAGCAAGCCCGGAAACTCAGGCTAATGAATGTCATTGTAGTTCTGTGTATTTGCGCACTGGACAGGAGTCCATGGTTTGTAATATTTTATTTTTTAATTTGTCTTTGGCTTTCACATACTGAGTGAGAAACTGCTGCAAAGATTTGAAGGATTGATTTTGTACGTTACACATTGACGTGCATGGCCATTTGTAGATGGGATGGATTGGTTCGGTGGAATAAAGAGTTGTTTGTAAGTTTGTTACATGTTGTTACAGATATTCTTGCAGTTAGTGTTTCTTCTGCCATAATGGTACTGTCTATATTTTCATAACCTTGGCCACTGCTATTTATGGCAATTGGGTTTGATTGCTCTTTTGTGTATGCCTCTTCATTGAAATATGGCTCTGTGCTGGTTATGTGAATTCACTCACCTGCACATAAGTTTGCAAAAATCTATATCTATATTGATATTGCATATGCTCCGAAGAATTTTTTTGTAGTTTACTAGTTTACTAGTTTACTAATTAAATTTGTTATTGATTTAATTCTGTTTAAAATAAATATAAACAATTTCCTTTTGAGGAGCATTGCACAGTCCATGAGAGCTTTCAGGATCAGTTTTCTGTGGTAAGTTTTAAGGGTTGAGTGTGATTTCTCCCCTGTTTTTCAAAGTTCTGATGGTGGACCATTTTTTGTAAAATGTCTTTTTTGGAATGCTTTCTTGTGGCTATGTTAACATTGGCAGATGTAGTGTTAGCACTACTGGTAGTTGCATTCTTCTTAATACATTTAATTTTAGTTTTACATTTTGGAAGAGAAGTCACACGTTTTTTCCTGCTACCTGGTTCCGTTTTGCTCAGTGACTGTATTAAGTGTTTTGTTTGAAATGTTCGTACAAAGTCTGCTAGAGGTGGATGGCTATTTTGCATGGTTTGAGTTTTATCTGCTCTCTTTCTGCTTTGTTTTCTACTGAGTTGTTTTTTGGTAAGCATTCTCCTTTGTATGTTGGAGAAAAAAGGATAGTGTGGGTTTGAAAGTTGTGTAATGTATTTGTGTGTGCTGTGCATTAGTGTCTGAATATGAGGGTAGGCATACATAGAGGAGTGTGATTGTGCAAAGGGCTGTTACTTTTGTTTGGTAAGATTGTACTGGTATGCGTGTGTGTGTGTGTTCCCGTGGGAAATGTTTGCGTCAGTGTGTATGACAGTGTAATGTGCTTGAAGAAGTAAGGACATTACAATGTTTTTATAAAACTAGTATGTATTACCATACTGGTGTTCTGATGGCAATGCAAAGAGTGGACCTGGCAAGGTGCTATGAGTAAGGATGAAGTGAGTGCTAGGGGGTTGGATAGAATTGTCTAGTCTAAAATACAACAGCACTGCACTGTCTGAGTAACAGGCTGAACACTACTACAGTACTGAACTTACTTTGCTGGAGTAGGTTTTGTCTAGGTTTTTTCTTCCAGCAGAGACGTCACTGGCTTTTAGGAAGCGGTTCTTCACTGCAATTGCAAAAGAAGGTAGATAGTGGGTATGTTTGTTAATGGTACAGTAATAGCACTAGGAGAACACCTTATTTTAGATTGTAGGAGGTTTTTTGGCAGGATGAGTTAGTGTGTGTGTCCAATTGTACAGCACTGCATACGAGTGGGGACTTGGGAGTATCAGCATTGTTGGGATGGGGCCAGTGCCGTAGTGATAACTGTGCCCTATGGGGCTGCACCTTTGAAGTTTGTGAGATGCTGTTGCACTACTTGCTTTGGAAATGAATGAGTGCCAGTCATAGATGGGTGAGAAAAAGGGCAGAAAGATGTACAGATTGGAAAGGAGAATGTTACCGTGTGTGGAATTTTGTTAACTTTCTCACACATAGATTCTTGCTACATGAGCGCAGAAATCCTTTCCTGCTTCATGTATTTAGCCAAATTTACAGATAGCACTGTTTCCAATGTACACATGCATTTCTTTGCTGTCCTCCCAATGGTGCATTTTGTCAATTGTGCAATGTACGCACTTGCCATGCTTTCCTAACATACATGCTGTTTCCCATTTTTGTGTGCATTCTGAGCAATTCACATAGGATCTGGCACTTGAATGAGCCGTGCAAATGTTCCCAATGTGTTTTTTTATTTTAAAAAATCACAGACAGTGGTGGTGAAATTGAAATATTTGGTTTGCAGCTGTTATGCAAGTGGGCAGTACTTTGAAAGCAAACAGCATTGCAAGTAACTGTCAGCTGATGTGAGGAGATGGGACAATGGAGAGTATTATTATTGAGCAGGCTATGCAGGGCAAGTGGCAGGAATCCTGTTCATATGCATGCAATCCATGTACTTGCCATGCTTCGGTAACATACATGCAGTTTTAATTTTCTGTGTGCATTACAAAACTTATGCATACCTGTAGTTTGTGTTGATGGATGTAGATGTGGATGAATCTGGAAGTAGACGTCTTGGAGAGTTTTACAGTCCTTTTGGATGCAGGTACTTGGGAATCATAGGAGACTTGTGCTGTGAGTATTGAACAGTACATCTGTAGTGTTGTATTGAGTTGATAGAGTTAGATGTAGAGTTCTTGGATTTGATTGGTTGATGGTTGTGGGACTGCTTACCAGTAGCCAATGAGAGAGTGCTCCAAAGAGTGAAGTGGAAAGGGAAGAAGGGGCATCCCTGTGTTACAGGATCCACAAACACTGCTGTAATTTGCGGATCACACTTGCCGCATCCGGGCTTCTCAGCATGCCTTGCATGGAAATGGGATTGTGGGGATTAACCAATCAGGTGTTCGGGGTGTGCTTTACAGGAAGGGAGGGTAATGCTTTTTTCATTACTGTGTTGGTTGTGCAGTGAAGATGGCTTGAGTTATTGTATGGATATTGGGAGATTCCTTTGTATGTGATCTAGAAAGGTATGCAAAGGCAAAAGGTATTCTGTTGATCTTGGTTTTCGAGGACTGGATGCTTTATGATGCACTGTGCCTGGCCGCAATTTGCAGGAACTGCTTGCTCTTTGTGAAAACATGGCTACTTTTGGTAGTCCTGATGTTTTGGTGGTGCACTGTGGAGGAGAGCATTTGGGCTACATCAATGCTCCAAGTTTGATTCCTGTATTGAAGTTGTTGGTGGAAGAACTAATGCTGCTTTTCCCTGCTGCAAAGGTGTTTTTTTCTGAAATACCACCTATAGCACAATGGACCGACGCCAATGTCTTTAATCCCCAGAAAAATGTTGAAGGTGCATTGTTAATAGAGGCATGGGTATATTTGTGCGACGTGCTGAGATGTCTGTTTTCTCCAAAGACAACATTGACTCCCTTAGTGTGCACTATTTTACCTCAGACAGCGTTTAGTTGTCCTTTCTTGTTAGTGCTTGTTTTTTTCTAAGGCATGCTTCGCAGAGGTTCATGTAAGGCAGTAAGGAGGAAAAGAAGATTGCATGTGTCACATCTGGTAATTTTAAGGGTGGCAGGCTTGGAAATGGGACTGTGTAGGCCAGGTGACCGGTCAATGATGGTTCCCTGGGTGTGGTGTGCAAGGAGAGAGTGTGGGAGAGGCTCTGTTTGCTGAGAGGAGTGCAAATGGATGTGGCTATGTCTGTGTGTTTCAGGAGGCAGAGTGTCTGGATTTTGGGGGACTCTTGGATACACTAGTTGAAGGTGTATGCAGAAAACTGTGGAGTGGCTGCACATCTTGGATTCCATCATGTGGATGTACAGTAGTACATAGTGCCTTGCATCAAGTGGCTGGATTTGATTCCCCTTTGTGCCACTTTGGTGACACAGCATCTTCCAGCTATTATTAGTGTTCATTGTCGAAGGAACAATTTAGGCCAGGTTACTGCAATCTCTCTGCAGTTTGCTATGAAGGAGGCACTTGGGAAAGTCATGGACATGTTAACAAACTCTCAAGTCATTTTTGCGTGCACTGCCCAGAGACAGATGTGGCTGTGCTCTTCCTCATTTGGTCTGCAAATGGATAAAGCCAGGCACAATGTGAACAAGGCTGTTTGCTCATTTTTGCAAGATTTTGGTATGTCTTCCTTCTACAATGAAAACATATTTTGTAGCACCAACATTTTCTGCAGAGATGGCAACCATCTTACTGATGCTGGCAATCACCTTTTTCTGTGCAATATCAAAATGCTTTGCAGCCATTCTTGCAAGCATAGCAAGCATTTGTGCAGTAGGTGTTGGCCACTTCTAAACTTCCAAAAAGATTTTAAAAAAAGGCTCTTTTCAGAGCCACGCAAATGCAATGATTTACATGTCATCAATGACATTTGTGATTCATCTTTGATGTCATGGGTGTTAATCTTAGCAGTGCACAGTGGTGGTTCGAGTTATGGTTGCTTATCTTACCATAACTGGCACATTTTTGGGGGTTTTCAATTTTACTTGTAACCATAATACAAATAGGTGTTTATTAGTGCTAAGTGACTATAACATCCCTTTAACAAAGTTTTTGCACTGAATTTGATAGATTTTTATTTGCACAACTGAAACATAACTTCCCTTTAACAAAGTTATTTCACTGAATTTGATAAATTTTTATCAGCGCAACTTAACCATAATGTCCCTTTAACAAAGTTTTTTCACTGAATATATTTATATATATATATATATATATATATATATATATATATATATATATATATATATATATATATATATATATATATATATTTAATAAGCTTGCCTGCCCTCGCCTTCCGTTCAGCGCACTTTTTGGTAATTTAACAAGGTGCTTAAAGGAGCCCACAGCCCTGACCATATTTTTAGAAAATCCTGCCAGCAAGTGACAGCCAGTGCTATTCATTACACATATAATGACATCACAGTCTGATAAGGAAACCCCACATAAAGCACAAGCTCAGTCTCAGTGAGCAATAACAGCAAGACAATCAGTGCTCCACAAACACATGTAGGTAATAATGAGACTATTTAATTAAAGGAATTGGAGAAACTAAAGAAGAGAGAAATAGGTAAATGGTGGGAAGAACATTCATTGCAGAACTAAGTAGATGTAGGCAAAATTCCACGAGAACTGCAAATCCTTACCTTACCCTTCTTTGATGACCTAGATCAAAAGATGGTACGTGAATTGGGTGATTCCACCAACACATGTTCAGTGCTATTTTAATCAAATACACCCGCATTGATTGACAGAAGACCTTGATGAGAATAGAGGAAGTAACTGCATCACTGTCACATGGTGCATCAAGTGAGGAAAGGCAGCATAGAAGAGGGCCTAAAATTATTCTGTGGAAATCGAAATAATATTATACTTCCTATCGCATTGTTTGAATGTATGTTGGCCTACGCCAAGTTGTCTAAAAACATTGTGTACATAGATTCCGCGGTAAGGTCTTGACCTTAATGTATTGTGTAAATCGCCATCTTGGATTTAGCTGCCATTTTAGGTTCTCTTGTAGTGTGGAAGTCACCCTGAACAACAAAATGGAGGCCGAATGACATTTCGAGTGGGGTTCTGGCCGTTGTGACCTCCGCACACATGAATAAGTAATATCTCTGTAGGCCACTTGTTGGGGTCGCAAACTGAGACCTTGTCCTATCCCTGACCTATGTGTAAATGAACAACTGTATCAGCGGAATTGATCAAATGCATACATTATGGGATCGACCTGGCAACGAACTCTAGGCCTGGTTCTGAGAATGGTTAACCCGCGAGGGGGTTGGCCAGAGTTGGATAAAAAAGTATAAAAACCCGAGTATCCCAATGTACCGTCTCTCACACTAACACGGCGAACTACCGTTGATGGTTCGTTCTGTTACTCTGAGGGCCGAATAGCTATCCGTATGTCAATTGACTTTTGGTAATTGTTGTATCTTTGAATAAAGCGCTTTGTATGTCCTTTGTAACCTGTGTTGGTGTGTTTCCTTTGGGCTTCCCGGCCTCATATCAATTTTTCTGTTTCCACAGTTGGCGCCCGAATAGGGACCCTCAAGATTGATGCCGGATCATTGAAGGTTGACGCAGACTATCGAACCGGGATCGGACGGTGTGATTCTGCGGGCCCGACCGATCGAGAGGCGATACCTCGGCAGCGCTGCACGATCCGATCCTTGGACGATAGTCGTGTTGTCTGACACGGCATCTTGACGAGGGTCCAATTTTGAGGCGGGCAGATTTGCCGAAACCACCAAACACAAGGTAAAATTCGTTAGGTAAGTTCTTGGTAAACCGTACGGTCCTCCTTAGGTTTGGTCAGGTGCAGTCGTGACCCGGCTCTTAATTTAACCCTGACAATTTGAATTTGGCGTATTGTATCTGCAGACACAATTATTGAACCAGGTAACACCAATTTTTTGTGAAATGCCTGGGAAATTCTCTAGCTGCTTTAGGGCTCTGTTCCGCAGCGATCGACAATCTTTGGAATTTAGCCACCCGGCACCACAGGAGGGGTCACCAGCGTGTACTATGTACTGTAAGTATGGCATTGGAAGTATTGTATTTAATGATATTTGGCACAGACAGACCAGACATGCCTCCGAATTTCAGTGGCCAATCAACGGTAGTTTTGAGATCCCCCGTATTGAATACTTAGAATCGATCTTGTTAAAGAAAAAGGCTAGACCAGCAGCCTTTGATGTGTTACAAAATTGGAAGAAAGAAGCATTACAGCAGCTTAAAAGTAGGGATAAACATGCACGTCGTCATAAAACAAACGCTGAAAAAGCATTATTATATGATAAAGAAAAGCGGTCAGAATTAGTTAAAAATATGGATAGAGCCTTTTCACTCGGAGTCCAAAAAATGTACCCCTCTAAAGATTTCCGTGTTTCTGAGGAGTTTATTGAGAAGTTATTAAATGAACGAAGGCCCGATGCCTCAGCGCCACCTCTGTATGCTCCTAATTTGGGCGCTCTGCCTATTCCTGTTGTTGCGCCTGTTGTTACTCCTGTTCCCCCTGTACAGCCTATTGTTCCTAGTCCTTTGGTTAGTGTTCCACCGACAATCGCACCGCCCCTTCCCCCTGCACCGATAGTTGCACCTTTGTTAAATTTACCTATACCTCCGTTCCCGAGTGGCCCCGTATTGACTGAAGTCGATTCAGGTGCAGGGTCAAAGGTCGTGACTCGTAGCACTGTTTCTGTAGATAGGAAACAGGAATTGTTTGCATGGGCTAAGCATTGCATGGAGAAAGGTGATCAAGCTAATGTTTTTTCTACATTATCTAATTTGAATACTTTTCCCGAGAAAAATGTCTTTATTGAAGGTTTGGGGACTCATTTGTGTGTGATGTGGGGTAGATTAAAAAATTCGGATCTTCCACAAGGGGTGAGAGATCTGAATGCTTTGGCACTTTCGAGGGACACAGAGCAGAAAGTATATGGGCATGTTGAAAGATTGTTTGAGTTTAGGAAAGACTTTGAAAAATCACGAGATGAGGATGATGAGGACGATAGAATATATGTACAGAAACGGTTTCTTCCGTGCCGAAGAGCGGCACCTGAGGAAGTACGAATTTGTACCAAAGATGCGGTTCGATGGATCTCGGATTCATCGATACCGCCAGACGAAGTGTATGACACGTATAGTCAGTATACAGTAGAAATGCAAAGAAAGGTAATTCAGGTGATGGTACAGCACCTGCAAGAGGAATATGTAAGGAAGAGGGTTAGTTGCCCCATAGAATTATTGGGGATTTGTAAAAGGGCTTTTTCGCCCGACACTTCTACAGCTGCCTTAGCGCTCGACCTGGCTCTATTGCTTAGTAAGCGGCCGCAGGTACCTATATCTCAGTTGCCTATGAGAGAGGTTCCTCCGACCTTTGTCCCAAAAGTTGAGATCCCTGCCAACACTGGGACTGGTGCCCCTGCTGTGGATATCCCTGCACATTATGTATCGTAATTTGTTCACGTCCCATTTTCACAACAGGAAGTGAACACAATTAGGCAATCAGTTCCCGATATTAGGAAAAACCCGACGGGGTTTTACAAAGAAATAGAGTCCGTTTTACAGTCCTCTGTGTTCACCTTGAGTGACATTGACTTGTTATTCCCTGTACTCCTACCTGTAGATGTATGGAAACAGGTTCGGACAATAGACGATGTGCCGGGGCTGGGAGATATGTGGGCAAATATGATTAGGATTGATGGAGAAAGACCAGCTGGTGAGAAACCGCCACAGGTAATACTTACTTTACCTGATAGGATTGTCGCTAAACTAAAAACTATAATTCCAGAGAAGAGGATTATTTGGGACAAGCTTACGACCTGTGTCCAAGGGAAAACTGAAGGCGCCACCGAATTTTTTAATAGATTCGAGCAGGTATTTTCTGACTTCAGTGCACAGGATTTAGGTACAGAGTCGGGAAAGAGGTTGTTCGTGGACAAATTTGTACGTGGATTGTTACCTGACATCCAGTCACAAATTATGTCCTCAGAGAGCGCTTGGCAGGCAAAATCTCAATCTGAGGTTTTGCACATGGCTCAGTATTATGAGAACCGTGTTAATAATGAAAATGAGAAAATTGAAAAGAGAAAGGAGGATTTGAAAACCAAAGTATTATTGCAGCAAAATGTTAGAAACCCCAGAGGAGGTACGACACAGACTAGAGGTCAGTACGTTCCAAAAGGAAATGCTCCTCCGAGTACTGTGAATAATAATCAATGTGCTTATTGCCGCCAGGAAGGTCATTGGCGAGCACAGTGCCCTGCCCTTCGCCAGAGGTCAAACAGTGCGTTTGGGGGTATGGGTAGACGACCTAGGGGCCACCCTGGAGCAGGGGGCCCTGACAGAGGTCAGCTTTTACAAGATTCTCAGCAACCTTTTTCACAGGAAAATCAGACCTCAAGTATGGACTCGAGAAACATATTTGATCACCCTTCTGCTGCCTACCTTTCTGAAGAGCTTCCTTCTGATGAGGCTCTGTTTTATTAGGATTGCCCGAAGGAGGGTTTGGAACCTTTGCCTATTCCTGTTAATCAAAAAGGCCCCTATGTTGAATTATTATTTGGGAATAGGAAACACCAGTTTTTGATTGACACTGGAGCACAGAAGTGCTCCATTGATCATTCTCGGGTTCCAAACATCCCACTGTCAGGGCAAACAAATGTTTCCGTAGGGTTTTCTGGTGTACCACTGTCTGTCCGGTTTCTGTGCCGGTATCCGTTTCTTTGGGTCCCTTTACGGACCATTGTCCCTTTCTTCTCAATTCGAACTGTGGAGAGAATTTGCTGGGGTTGAATTTGTTAAAGAAATTGAATGCAGTAATTCATTGTTCTTCGGATGGAGTACGGCTAACGATTTCGCCACAGCAACTTCCTAACTCTCAGTTCTTGATTCGACCTTTACCTCCCGAGTTTAGCATTGTCCCGGAATGTTTGTGGGCGGTGGACGACAATGATGTTGGAGTGTTACAGATTGAGCCCGTTAAAATAGTCCTGAAACATGGGGTGAAACTGCCACGCATCCCGCATTATAAAATATCAGTCGAAGGCGAACGTGCTTTAAAATGCATTGTCTCCGATTTTGTACATCGTGGGGTTATCGAAGAGATTACAGGTAGTTTGTGTAACAGTCCGATCTTACCCGTATATAAGAAAGGCGACAATGCAATTCCATACAGGTTTATAATTGATCTTCGTGCTATTAACCGAGTGGTCGCCCCACAATTTCCAATTGTGCCTGATGTGACGACGATATTAACAATGATCCCTGCTACGGCTACGCACTTCAGCGTTGTGGATCTGAAAAACGCCTTCTTTATTATCCCGATACATAAAGAAAGCAAATATCTGTTTGCGTTCACCTTGGGGGGACGCTCATGTACATTTACAAGGGCAGCTCAAGGGTATACTGAAAGTCCTAGCATTTATAGTAGAGCTTTGAAAGAGCAGCTCGACACCCTTGAATTGCCACCTACTTGCACGCTGCTTCAATATGTTGACGATTTGCTTCTGGCTGCAGATTCTGAGAATGCCTGTAAAGAAGGCACTATATTGTTGCTTGTTCACCTAGCTAAAAACGGTCACAAAGCTTTTCTTAAAAAATTTCAATGTTGTTGTCAGGAGGTTGCCTATCTAGGCTACCTCCTGTCAAAGGAGGGGAGAAGATTGACACCTGAAAGAATAAAACACATTTCTGGCATGACTGTTCCAAATACGCAGAAGGACGTCAGAGCCCTCTTAGGTATGGCTTCCTACTGTAGGTTGTGGATCCCGAATTTCGCACTAGTGGTAAAACCGATGTTGGCTTTGATGAAGAAGGGCATTTCTCTGCCACTGCCATGGGAATCGGAACATCAACGATCATTTGAGCTTCTCAAAACCGCGATATGTTCGGCACCGGTTCTGGGTACTCCAAATTATGACAAGGCCTTTGTGTTGTTTGTGCATGAATGTGATGGATGTGCTTTGGCTGTGTTAACACAGGAACACGGAGCGAAGAATAGGCCGTGCGGCTACTACTCCTCCGCCCTTGATCCTGTCGCATGCGCTTTGCCAAGAGGTTTGCGCGCTGTCGCTGCTGCTGCCGCTGCTGCTGCCGCGTCTGTAAAACAGAGTGAGGGAATGGTCCTAGGCCATGATTTGATTTTGATGGTACCTCACTCTGTTGACATTCTATTGAATAAAACCCAAACGCAACACCTCACCTCTGCACGGTTAACGAGGTATGAACTAATTCTGTTTGCCCCTCATATTCAAATTAAGAGGTGTTGCGTTCTTAATCCGGCTGAACTCTTACCTTTTCCGCAAAACACTGTTTGCGGTGACGAGGAATTACATGACTGCCTGTATACCACCGAACAAGAAACGAAGGGCAGGATAGATCTCACAGATACTCCTTTGGATAATGCAGAAGGGGAGCTGTTTTGCGATGGCTCCTGCTTCAAACTTTCGAATGGTACATCTACAGCTGCCTATGCAGTTACTACATTGAGCAAAGTTGTCGAAACTAAGAGAATTTCGCATAACTCTGCGCAGGCCGCAGAGATTATAGCGTTGACCCGAGCTTGTGAACTTTCCCGAGGGCGAAGAGTAAATATATATACTGATAGCCAGTACGCATTTGGGGTGGCTCACAACTTTGGAAAGCTTTGGTCGGAAAGAGGGTTCCTGACCTCACATGGGACCAAGATTCAGCATGGCCCCTTGATAGTGCAATTACTTTCGGCACTCTCACTCCCTAAACAGTTAGCGATCATGAAATGTGCAGCACACGCAAGGTCATAGATGATGTAGGCAAAGGGAACGCTTTTGCGGATTTGATAGCCAGACAAACGGCCACAGACCTTAGCACGGATATGTATGCCTCGAGGGAAATGAGAGATGCTTGCATAATGGATGAAGGTATTGGGTCTGTGCGAGATATTCAAACTGATGCCACAATGGAAGAATCTAAAAAGTGGGCTGAAGGGATGGGGAAACTGGATGACGAAGGGTGTTGGGTGGACACATTCGAAGGGAAATGGTTGCTTCCTGATTCTTATGTATTGGCAATGGTTACGATGGCACACGGTCCTACGCATGTGTGTGCCCAGCAGATCACGAGAATGTTAGAACAGGTCTGGGTGAATGACAAGATTCTGGACACTGCAAAGAGGCATGTCCAGAACTGTATGATCTGCCTACAGCACAATGTGGGTAAGGGGACAGTGACTCCAAGGGGAAGTTTTGGGCCCCCTTCTGTCCCCTTTGAGGTTATACATTTTGATTTTATTGAAATGTAGCGATGTAATAATCTAAAATATGTTCTTGTAATTATTTGTGCCTTCAGTAAATGGGTCGAGGCTTTCCCCGTCAAAGATGCTACCGCCATGACCACTGCAAAGACTATGGTAAAAGAATTCTTTCCTCGATTCGGGCTCCCGAGGATAATCTGGTCGGACAATGGTCCTCACTTTATCGCAGCAGTAATTTTGCAAATATGTGCAGCCCTAAGTATTGAGAAACAATTTCATTCAGCTAGGCATCCTCAAAGTGCTGGGTTGGTAGAAAGACACAACGGTATTCTAAAGAATGAACTTTCAAAAACATGTACTGATACCAAACTAAAATGGCCAGATGCTTTGCCTATTGTGTTATTAGCTATGCATACCCCACCTCAGACTAGAACTGGGCTTTCTCCATTTGAAGTAGTAATGGGGAGACCTGCTAACATTTGGGGTCTCCCAAAACCTAAAGCCCTGAGGGAGGTGGAAAATGTATTGCTTGTAGACTACTGTAACCAGTTAACTAAAAACCTGTATTTCATCTACCACCAGGTGCATGCTGCTTTACCTGTACGGTTCACGGGCCCAGGACACGATATACAGCCTGGAAGATGGGTCCTCGTGAAGGCCTACGAGAGGTCTTCCTGTCTCGCGCCTCGCTGGCGGTGACCCCATCAGGTATTATTGGTCACCAGGACCGCAGTGCGGGTGGCTGGAAAGAAGAACTGGATTCACGCGACGTATGTCAAGAAACTTCCTCACCCGACGCCACACGCTACAGAAGAAGCAGAACCCCTTGCTGATGCTCCAGTCTCTGATCCTGGAGTAGCAAACAGCGCTGTGAGTGCGTCGGAGAAGTTCTCTGAGCCTGAGGAGCTTGGGGAACAGTCCATTTCGTCTCCGCACTCTTTTGAAGAATCACTTCCGGAAAACACTGTTTCGAGCTCTGCGACCTCCATCGCCACCGACATGTCGCTTCCCTCAGGAAGTGACAATACTTTGCTTCCGGACCACACAATTTGTGGTACCATCAGGTACAACCTTCGACCACGGAAATAGAACTACGGCACGAGTGTCATGTATCTGGAAAAGGAAGTGATTGGAAAAATTGTCTTGTTACGAGAAAGTTTTGTTGAACAAAAAGGGATTCTGCTGGCTAGGGTTGGGAAGGACTAAGAAATCACGCGACCGTAGTGTCGCCAGCAACGAACATTGGGGCCGTCGATCGAGGAACTACGATGCCTGCCACCTTCACCGCTGCTCCCCGCACTGGACTTTTATATAAGGGGGTGACCAAATCGAACAATGAACAATGTGCCTGGGCCCCGAAAATGTACTGTTGTGTTTTGACAATGATTATTGTTATTTTTGCAACTGCTGCTGTAGGACTTTGGTATTTTGAAGAAATCTATCCTTTGAAACCTTTATTACCGACCGAGATAGTACCAACTGTTTTGACTCCCTCTGTAGACCTTCACACTCTGTCCCCTAGTGACTCCCAACATAGACAGAAGTATCATAATAACACTCTGATGATAGTAATGAATGCTACTCATGCCATTTTTAATAAGAGCAATTGTTGGATTTGTACTCATTTACCGCAACATTGGAACAAGGGACTGGGATGGTATATACATCCTCTACCTTTAACGACTTCTTGCTATGCCTCTCTTAGAGCACTATTCTTTGGAATGATAGCATCTCAGGGAACTTTGATGGAACTAATTTAAATGATTTTGAGAAACGTGAATTGACTGCCCTGGGATGCTCGCTTTTCGCAAATAGAAGTAAACCTAACGTAGCTTCTATTAGGCCGTCTGACAAACTATCTCTTCCTTTTCAAACTCTGATTTCCTTTAAAATGGCTCCGATAGGCAATAAGGACGCTGTACCTCCTTCTTATTCTGTAAATCATAGTCCTGACTCAGTTCCCTTCTGTGTACAGAGAAATGGCACTAGGCCAATGGGAGATTTTGAAGCTTGTAAAAATATTGTAAATTTAACTGGGGAAAACAGGCCTCTGTATGTAGGGGGACCTGTTTATTTTGTTTGTGGTAGTTTAGCATTTCCCTGGTTGCCCAAGGATTGGCAGGGAACCTGTTATTTAGGAATATTATTACCCGGGGTATTTGTAGCTAGTACATTGGAGGTTTCTAAGGCTCGCCCACGGCGAGACAACAACGGAGATACCCCTGGGCAAGTATTGGGGGACATAGCTAAATCGGTTGTGCCCTTTTGGGGACAAACAGCAAACTCAGAGAATATTAGGGGATTAGCAAGGGTACTGGAGAGAACGATCAACCGGACCACGGACATACTCTACAATATGACCTTAGAGCAAAAGGCAATAAGATTTGTAGCACTTCAAAATCGGATGGCATTAGATGTCATCTTGGCAGAACGAGGTGGAGTATGCAAATTAGTGGGGTCCGCTTGTTGTGTTTTCGAACCAGACTCCTCACCAACAATTTTTAAAGCAATTCAGAACTTGCATACTCTCAGTTCTGAAGTCCATATCCCTGTAGGAGACTGGAACCTTAGTACTTGGTTTTGGGATTCTTTGCGATCTTGGGGTTGGAAAGTGCTTTCCGTTATTCTGGTTATTTTAGGGATTCTGTTATTCCTTTGTTGTTGTTTTCAATGCCTCCCAAGTATATGCGGAATGATAGGGGGGTGTTGTGCTCAAGCAGTGAGCGCAATAGGGCATAAAATATATACCCCAGATACAGCATCTAAAGAGTTCATGTTACAAGAGGCTCTTATGAACGACCTTATGGCTATAGACATTACAGACAATGATGCAGAATCTATGGATGATAATACATGGAGCTATTTTCGAAAGTATTAGGGATGATGTTTAGCACTTGGCATAGGCCAAAAGGAGGGTCTGTGGAAATCGAAATAATGTTATACCTCCTATCGCATTGTTTGAATGTATGTTGGCCTACGCCAAGTTGTCTAAAAACATTGTGTACATAGATTCCGCGGAAAGGTCTTGACCTTAATGTATTGTGTAAATCGCCATCTTGGATTTAGCCAGCATTTTAGGTTCTCTTGTAGTGTGGAAGTCACCCTGAACAACAAAATGGAGGCCGAATGACATTTCGAGTGGAGTTCTGGCCGTTGTGACCTCCGCACACATGAATAAGTAATATGCCTGCAGGCCACTTGTTGGGGTCGCGAACTGAGACCTTGTCCTATCCCTGACCTATGTGTAAATGAACAACTGTATCAGCGGAAATGATCAAATGCATACATTATGGGATCGACCTGGCAACGAACTCTAGGCCTGGTTCTGAGAATGGTTAACCTGCGAGGGGGTTGGCTAGAGTTGGATAAAAAAGTATAAAAACCCGAGTATCCCAATGTACGGTCTCTCACACTAACACGGCAAACTACCGTTAATGGTTTGTTCTGTTACTCTGAGGGCCGAATAGCTATCCGTATGTCAATTGACTTTTGGTAATTGTTGTATCTTTGAATAAAGCGCTTTGTATGTCCTTTGTAACCTGTGTTGGTGTGTTTCCTTTGGGCTTCCCGGCCTCATATCAATTTTTCTGTTTCCACAATTCAAGGATGAAATCAAACTCAGGAAACAACGTAAGTTCCTCAGAGATAAGGAAGATTATGAAAAAGGCACAGTCTGCACCTTCGCTCACCATTTTGATGTCCTAAGAAAAACCACCATGTGTGCAGCAGCAACAAGTGACAACATAACCCCAATCTTGAGCAATGTTGCCTCAATGTAATCAATAACATTTGTGATGTTATCTTTGATGTTCTGGTTGTTAGTCATAGCAGTGCACATTGGTGGCGTGCTTTATGGCTGCTTAGCTTACTATAACTGGAAAATTCCAGGCGTGGGGGAATGAAAATCATTTTAATTGCTTTTCGTGCAAAAATGGTGGCTAGTAAATGAACCTTATTTTGTCTTTTTAACTTTTATACATTTTTTTTTATTATTGTGTTTTGTGCACTAAACTAACTTAAATTCTACTGAAAAGTATTTTTTTGTAACTGTCACAGAAAGTGCTTCACATTTTTTTGTCTATTTTTCATTTTTGTTTAATGCAACTTGTAAAGAATACTTGAATCCATATTATATGTGTTTACAGAAACTATTTTAATGCATTTTGTAAGATTTTCAAGAAAAATCTGATTGCCCAAATCAGTTAGATGCATGCCATCTCTTGGAAAAATGTTGACAATATCAAATTTAATATTTTCATTATGCCAACATCCCGCCAAAAGGAACATAAAACTTTGTTAACCTTGCTTCTCTCAATTTTTGGACACAATAAATTCCACAATTTGTCTCCAAGCTTTTCGGAAAAAAAATATTTTCAAATTTGGAAATAGTTCCATCAACTTTCCAAATGTATCCTTCATTGCAAACGGTAATGAAAGTCCAGTAACATAGCCCAAACTGTTCCTCCATAGTGAACTACAATGAGACCCATATGCTTCAAGTGAACCATATTCTCACACAATGAGAGAAATTTCATTCACTTCATTCCTCAAACTCAAACCCATGAAACTTAAAATTCATTGAATTCAAGATTTTCAGACAATCCACAGTGCTCAGAATATACCTTCAGCCAATGGCTCCAAGGGTCTCCCAGAATGCACACACTCTGCTTCCTCAAACACATAGCCATAGCCATCTTCAGTTCACTCACCAAACAGAACTCCTGCTATCCACTCTTCCTGTACACCCACACCCTGAAAACCTGATTGAGTGATCCCCGATTACCGCAGACATCTACGACTGTCTGCGGTCTCTGTAGTCCTGTTTCCATGCCAGGCCTCCTTAAAAGATCCGGATGGCTCGTGCAGTGTCCGCAGAATACTGCTGTGTCCTCGGACAGAACATCCAATTGAAGGGGTTGAAGAGGTTTACACTTAATTGAAACACTTTATTTTCTCTTAAAAGAGACATTTTTTGCAGTTTTGAATTGTTTTTGCTTTTCAAATTTATATTTCCTAGAATTACTCACAAATGTTTTCATATGCACTGTACATCTTTTTCACGTACACATTCTCAGTGCATTTTTAATATTTATTCTCCATAGGCATCCTGAACAGCAAGCTTCTGGTAATACGTTTCCAGCCTGTTTGAGTTCTTTTTGCACACTTTTTTCTGTGTTTCAAGTGGATTTTCCAAATAATTTTTTTCCTACTGGTTCAACTTCTATAGAGGTCTGCTTTGGGGTGTGTAGTCCTTTGTTTCTGTTCCTTTTTCCTCACCCCTCCCATGTTGATAGCAATTGGCTGAGGGAGTTGGGGTTGCCTGACAATTGTCTATAGTTTCCCTTGGCTTGCAGTTAGTAATCCTAGGCATCCTGTACAGCAAACACCTGGTAACATGTTTCCAGCCTGTTTGGGGGCATTTGGGGAGGTTTTATCTGTGTTTTAAGTGGGAATTACATATCTTTTCTTCTGCGGGTGTTCCTGTCTGTTGTCAGTAGTTTCCCACCCTTGCAGTTAGTAATCCATAGGCATCCTACACAGCAAGCACCTGTAATAAGTTTCCAGCCTGTTTGAGTTCTGTATGGAGGGTTTTATCTGTGTTTTAAGTGGATTTTACAGAACGCTTTTTTTTTGGTTGGTTCAACTTCTTGAGAGTTTTGCCTTGGGGGTGTAGTCCTTTGTTTGTTTCTATTCATTTTTCTTCTCCCCTACCATGATGATAGTAATTGTCTGAGGGAGTCTGGGCTGACTGCCCATTGTCTATAGTTTTCCCTGGCTTATAGTTAGTCATCCATATGCATCCTGTACAGCAAGCACCTGGTAAGATGTTTCCAGCCTGTTTGGCATATTTTGGGGAGGATTTATCTTTGGTTTAAGTGGAAATTACGCTTATTTTTTTTCTGCTGTTGTGTCTGTCTATTGTCAGTAGTTTGCCTGGCTTGGAGCTCACTCCCTCTGATTGGCCTGTGTCCTTGGTCACGTGACCAGGAAACACTGTTCTTCACCAACTCTCCCAGGGCAACCTCTCCTGGGCAGCCCTCGGCTAAGGGCCAGAGGCAAAGGGCAGCTCCTGAAGAAGCAGCTCCACTCTGTGTTTGCCCGTGTTCACCTCGGACACATGACGCAGGCAATTTATAGTGACGGTTAAGGTAAGTGTTGTGTGGGTGAGGAGTCCAGACACTGCTCTACTCCAGAAACGCCCCACTACTTGTATTGCCTTTTATCAAGCATAATTGTGTATTGTAGCCATTTTCGCACTTAGTCTAAGTGCTTAACATAGCTATTCTCTAGATGGAATCTAAATTATGCACTGTAGCCATACTTCATGACCAAACTGTGGTATAGCTTTGTTATATCCACCTGCTGCACTCTGTGATATAACTGCACTGCACCCCATAGTGAGTCATTATGTTCCGCACCATAGCTAATATGTATTGAACGTTGCCATGCCCTGTAACTAGCCATTGCAAGGTGATACAGGGATGAAGCACAACCATTACTGTGCTCCAAAAACCCAGCCACTCTTACACTATTACTACTCTGTAAACGGTGCTGACATAGCTGGCCTCTGAGTTGAATTGTGCTACCCTCCATAGTCAACCATTGTGATACACCTCATAGTTGGCCATTGTACTGAATTGTGGAAGGAAATGTGTTGCACCTACATATATACTGAGGGGAGACGTCATGCAGGATTTAGATGTATTTTGCAGGAAATGAAATCTGTTGCGCACAAATGTATTTTGGGGACAGGAAATGTGTTACAACAGACATATCGGGAAGATTAGCAATGCATTTCATTTGGATAAATCTGTGAAGAATAGCCATGCATCACATCTAGGTAGATTTGCAAAGAATAGCCACGCAACACATCTAGATAAAATTGAGAATATTAATATGTGCCAGATCTAGATTAAATTGTGAAGGTTAGCCATGTATCACATTTAGGAAGAATTGTGAAGATTGGCCATGCACCACATCAAGATAGAATTGTGAAGGTTACCCATGCGTCACATTTAGGAAGAATTGTGAAGATTAGCCATGCATCACATTGAGATAGAATTGTGAAGATTAGCCAATGATCACATTTACATAGAATTATGAAGATTAGCCATGCGTCACATTTGGGTAGAATTTTGAAGATTAGCCATGCGTTAATTTACATAGAATTGTGAAGATTAGCCATGCATCACATCTAGATACAATTGTGAAGATTAGCCAAGGTGGTCTCTGATCAAGGCATGCTACCCTGATCTGCCTGGGGATTGATGCCATGAACTCCTTCACTCGGGGTGCAGTATCAAGTATGCTTGGGTTGAACGTGCTCTTTTTTCTCTTGCTGATATGCACAATGCTCTCTAATCAAATGAGATCTGTAGCACTCTTAACTCTCAGAAGGGACAATGATACAATATATTTCAGCAATTCAAACAATAAACAATGACAGGACTACCATCCACTCGGTATAAATAATTACCCACAACCTGGAAAATGGGCCCACTGGCATTTATTAGCCATGTGTCACATTTAGATAGAATTGTGAAGATTAGCCAAGGCGGTCTCTGATCAAAGCATGCTATCCTGGGAATTGATGCCATAAACACCTTCACCCGGGGCACAATATCATGTCTGCTTGGGTTGTACTTGCTCTTATTTCTCTTGCAGAAATGCACTATGCTCTCCTATCAGATGAGCTGCATATCATTCTTAGCTCTCAGAAGGGACAATGATACAATATAATTCAGCAATTCAAACCATAAACTACACAGGAATAACCATCAATACGCTATAAACATTTACCCGGGACCTGGAAAACTGGCCCACTGGCACTTATAACCGAACTTCAGCAATGTACTGACTCTGTCCCACCTCAAGGGAATGCACTCTGAATCAGGTGAGGAATCTGTCAAGGCAAGCTCCTGCAAGTGACATAGAGGTGTTGCTGCCTTTCATTAATTCTCTCAACACACAACAGATCAGGGACACTCTAAACCCCACTGCATATAACACTGCCAGTTTAGACACACCACTTACATCACAGCCTGATCTGTTGCTTAACCTTTGGGCTCACTGAGTACCCGCCTTCATACCTAGAATGTACTCATATGTCCGATAGAACAGAACTGAACTAAATGCACGCTGAATGGGAGGATAGCTGAGCGGAAACGTACTCGCCTTGGAAGCAAGCGACACAAAGCCACACAGGTTTGATCCCCAAGTCCGCACTTAGAAACCTCTGGGTATTAGGCGCGTTATAAATAACCTATCATATCATATCATAACATAATACAGTCATCGAATCTAGCTAGAACTCGTAAGTCTGATAGAACAGAACTGAGTGTAACTGTACAATGAGAAGGTATCTTCCAATAAACAATCGCAGACTCAATGAGACACTGGGGCGACCATAGACTTGCAATTCGCTTAACCCAATAAAGATTAGCAATAGGGCAACTCAACACTGATGGCACTGCCAAGCAAGGAAAGACAAACTCAAGCCCGGCAATCAGAACAAACTCTGCGCTAGACTGAGGATCTCTCTTAGCGAACCAATGCTCAGAAACTCTAGAGTAGATACGGTCAGCTCAGTGAGCACTGAAATAAGGTTCTCCCACCAATCCGCACAGACACTCATACATACCGATATGTTCACTCATTCTTCTACACCAACAAACAATACAATGTAGCTATATCCCGTAATCCATTTCATCCTACCTGTACACATACCTATACACCTCCATGAACACCTCAACAGTCTTTAGAACACAGCTATACCCCATGAAAAAAATCAGCCTAGCTGCACACATAATCTCATACACAAGCTCCACCACCTCCAGAATGCAAACTCAGAGGTCAAAGGTTTTGTTGCACACATTCTATTGACCTCACACACCACTGTACCACACCTAGGATTAGAATGCAGCTACATAACACGTAAACCACACTAGCTGCACACATACTGAGTGCACACAATCACTTTTTACTATCCTAATCTCTCCACTGACATGGACTACTGCGGTCCCCGGGAGTGTTCAACCCACAGCGCTTTGAGATCATACCAATGGTATATAAAGCGCTAGACAAATGCCCAATAACATTACATAACAAGAAACATCTGATTCCCAAAATCAGTAAAATTCACTCCATGACTCTGCAAATTGTTTGCACCATCCAACTTGATGGTTTTATTTTCAAAATATGCCATGCTTACACAATAAAAGAAAAACACATATACCTTTATTTACATGGGGCCTACCTTCTTCTAGTTGTGCACAAAACACATTTGGGCATCATCATACTTTCCTTTGATGTATTTGTGAAAAAAAATATTTCCACATGGAAATAGTTCCGTTAACCCTCTGAACATATCCTGTAATGCAACCTGCAAAGCTAGTGTAGTAGCATAGCCAAAACTATTTCCTCCACAATGTACAATAATAATATCTAGACATTGAAAGTGAGCCATAGTCTTATAAAATGATAGTAAACACACCCAGTTTAGCCCAGACACTGTATACCACCAAGCCATTACACCCTCCAGTCCAATAGTACCAGAGATGCCACACAATTCAGTATACCCTTTCAAATTATTCATCCAACAATCTCCCAATATCCACACAGTGAACTTCTTCATAGCAATAGCCACATCCATCTTCCCTACACACAAAAATCAAAACACCTGCTACCCTCTCTTCCTGTAAACTACAACCAGAACAACTCATTGATTAATCCCCACAGTCCCCGTTCCATGCCAGGCATCATTAAAAGACCCGGATGTGGTACTTTCCGTCCACAAACTACTGTGGTGTCCACAGCTGCCTAGCACAGGGCAGCCCTTCTTCCCTTTCCACCTTCATGTTTGAAACACTGCCTCATTGGATGCTTTTAAACAGTCAAATATCCATCCACCAATCACATCCAAAAACTCTACATGTAACCCTATCATCTCAGTTCAACACTTCAGATATACCCCTGAACTCTTAGAGTACATGTCTCCTGTTATTCACAGTTACACAAAAACACATGAAAGGGTCCGTTTACCTACACCTATGCCGAATAGTTCTGTATAGAGTCCAAAACACACCTTGCTTGGTTGATACAAAATATATATATTTCAAGGTAAAGCCCAAAAGGCCTATTAGCACACATGAAAAACAGAGGTATCCATTCCAAAACATGTTGCAAAATACATAGTGTTGTGAAACATACAATTTGAGGAAGAAATCAAACTCACAAATTCAATACAGTGAAGAATTAAACATTCAGAAACCTACTACTGTGTGACGTCACAGCAGGGGTTACAACAATTATTGCATAACTGGAGCAGACAAAAAATAAATTGTCTACACAAATGTGTTTCGGCCCTCATTGACTGTCGTGCCAGTCATTCTTGAGCGGGCCTTTATCAGGACGAAAAAAGGAAGTCGGAGGGACTACTCTATTTGTGTGCTGCCTATAGGATAAAACAAATGGGCACGTGTCAGTACTTGGGCACCAAAGGGTAGGTAAATCACAACCGCATAACTAATGACTATTATGCTTCTAGATAATTAATTAGCTTACCGTGCTGGAGAAAATTAGTTCCGCACGGATTCGAACGAGAAGCGGGACCCGTGATATATTGGGTGGCCTCTTGATTTCTCGATGTGGAGTGATCTGTGTGATGAAGACACATGTGTTTCATGTGTTTTTGTCTAACTAGTTAGCCCTCCTGGGCAGAATAGGATCTCGACCAGAAGCCCCAATATATTTCCTGTTATTCACAGCCACATCCATCAACAACTACTGCAACGCTCTCCAAGATTTCTATTTGCAATTTCGACATCATCTGCATCTAACAAGACATAGTACAGGTATGCTTATATTTATACATTATTTTGTCAACTCCTTTACAAATGTATGTATGCAGGGTTCCTGCCACGCCCTCTAATAAGCTTCTCAATGAGCTTGTTTTCTTTTTTAACCACTCTATCAAATGCCATATATTGCAGCATTTACCACCTGCTCACATCAAGTGTCAGTTAGATACAATGGAGTATGTTTTAAAAAATTATTTTTGGAAGCATTTTCAAAAAAGTAAATTAGAATGCATATGTACATTTATGCAACACTATGTGTAACTAACTCTTTTCTAAAAGGAAAGGAAAATCAGATCAAAAAGATGTGTGCAGCATTTTTTAGTGGCACTTGGTGTGTGCACCACTACTATAAAACACAAAACACTACTACAGCAACAGTCTGTCATTGCATTACCAGTAGGCCAGCCACAGTTTTCCTATTCTTTAAATACATCCAACACAGATGTTGGCAGCCCATGCATACTTGCAAGCATGACCCATTCCAAATATAGCTGCTTATCAAGTCTTGGTTTCTTTCTTTGCATTCTGTGACTTCTAATACCACTTCTCCCATTACACAACTCAGACTACATGTCCCAGTATGCAAAAAAAACTAACCATGCCTAGACTACAAGATTAAAAAGTGTCTCATTTACATTCAATGAAAAATGGAAACACCTGAGGGTTTAAAATGTTTTCGTTTTAGGAGCATTTTCACTAAAGTTACGACATGCACATATACATGTACAGCAGAACTGTGTGTAATTTCTTTGTAAAACAAACAAAAAGCAGCTGCAAGACATTTCTACAACATTTGCAAGTGCCACTTAGTGTGTGGAAGTTCAATATCTTCACAGTACATGCATGCTTGCTACCATCACCCTTCCAATCTGTAGTTCCTTGTCCAGTCCTATTTTCTTCTATGCATTCTGGGGCTTACACTCCAAGTTTTCTAATGGAAAAAGTGCAAATACAACTGCCAAAATGCAAAGAAAAACACCTAGACATCATAAGCACCTGCATATTGCAATCAGTCATGTTGGGAAGCATGCATGTACTCAAAGGGATGACGGGTAGGCACTGCTGATTTAAATGTATAAATTTAAAGAAGCTTCAAAATTATATAGTTCCTAGTTAATGTATATAGTTTATGGAGCACTGTGGTAAAAAAAGGCCCAAAGCACTGGGCCACAATAGAACAAACCAAATACTCAGAGGGGACCCCTGCAACACCCACAGGCTCTCCTTTAGCCCAAGAACTTGGCTTAAAGGTAATTTATCAGAAATGTCCAACACTGTCACAATAATTGTATAATCAATTTGATATATCAATAAAAATAACTCTGCTGCAAAATGTAGAAAATATATTTTATATCCAAATAAATGTATAACGCAACAAGGCAGTGCCATGCTAAAAAGGGTTTTCAGATTCAATCCATCCTCAGGGCCAAATCCTGTGTAAGTTGTACACAAACTAATCATAACAATAATGATTGCATCACTATGTGTGGTACACATAAGTATAACACAACATGAGAAAAAGTAGCAGAAAATGACATTTCACCAAACAAAAACAAGAACAACAAAAATAAAGAATAAGTGATACAAATATAACACTTTGCCAAACACAATGGAGAAAATGAGAATAAGCACAAACCTCAATTAGTAATGTTATAGGTCTACTTCATACATATTAAACTTCCACACACCAACTGTCAGTCTAGAAAAGTAGACAACCCTCCAACAGAAGGCTTATGCAGGATAATTGGTTGGCCGGAGACCAACCGCCTCATTTGGAGTATAAAGAATATCTGCTCATTACTCATTAAGTAGCTATTAGTTTAACTAGAGTGCGGCCATTTTAAGGTAACCAGAATCGCCATTTTGTTTGCTCTATGTTTCTCTTTAACATCGACACTTTTGCCGCATGTAAAACTGCTTTGCTGTAGATTTTATTTTGCTTCAAGGGTCCAAGGTCATTAAAGACATGTTGAAACATTGCGCGAGGAGCCAGACAGAAAAGCCTGTTTCCCTCCTTCACATATCCTTGGAAGCAGGGAGCAAGGCATTCTTATCAGTACCCGGACGCCAGTGAGTCTTCTTAAAAGAATAGCAATGTACAAAACTAATATTAAAGGGTTTGAATTATGCACTTCTTAATGGCCCCCCTTCTGAGCGCTGTGAGCCCCCAAAGAGCAAGCTGTCCTCTAGAGCGTGAATTGAAACAGGGAGATAGTAACGCCTGGAATGTGCCAGTCTCCCTACACGCAGCTTGTCCATGAAAACAGAAGTGCTGTGTTCTCGCAAATAAAGAATAGTGTCTGTAAATTTGAGATTGCAAACTGTTACTAAATATGGTGATCTAAAATGTCATATTCGTCACCATTGTCAATCCTCGCCTCCACTTCAAAGGGAATGAATTAGGGGCGGCATCAAATGTGTAACATGTGTCATTACTGATTGTGAGATGCTCATTTTGTATATATGTAACTGATGTACAATTTTCGTCTCTTGCGTCCCCCAAGGTCTGTTAGACACACGTCGCGGGGCATGGAACCATTTGGCCAACTGGGACTACTTGTTTTTTGCAATAAACCCTAGATTTTGGGAATGCAACCTTGAGCCTGACGTATCAGTTTGTGTGTGGTGATTGTGCCTTGTTTCCACATCCGAGGGTCCTTCAGGGGCCCCTTCACAACTGCCACTTAAAATTCTCCACCTGCTCACACATCTGTGTATACCACCAAAGTATCTACATACAACACTTCACCTTGCATATAAAGTACTCTACTTTCCCAACCTCTACTATAAGACACCAAAAACTACTACAGCAACAATCTGTCATTGCATTACCAATAGGCCAGCCACAGTGTTCCTATTCTTTGAAAACATCCAACACATTACAAATACATTACACCACAAACACAGTACTTCTTGGATTAAAATTAGCAGCACGAAAATAACCTAGATATGCACCATTTCTCATGCCATTTCTGCCCTGTTACTTCTAATGTGCCAAACAGCAGTACTCTCTCATACTGCAATAGTTCTAACAACATAGTTAACAAACTTTAGTGCACCAACCTTAACACACCTTCATTAATGTTTCATCCCAACAACTCTTCCTACCTTAATAAATAACAAGCTTGCTTACTAAACGTACTTCACCATTACCACATATATCCACTGACTTTGTTTTACAATTACAAGAAAGAAGAAGATTGCCAAAGACAGCTATTAAAAAAGAACACTCTTCACATCCTACAAAGTAAGTACATTATTATGGCATGTATATCTTTTTTAATGTAATAATGTTCTTTCACTACATATTAGTCTAGCGTATTTCTTCCAAATCAACATTTATTTCACTCTTATACATTATACTGCAACATTCACACTCTTTCTATTCCCATCTAAACACCACCATTCCAATACCCACTGTCTTCCTCAAAATATCATAATGTCCCCACTTATTCATTCACACCACCACTCCCTTACTCACTAACTCAAGCCCATCACTCCTGTACAGACTCTTACTCTTACAACTTTCCGAACCACACATATAATCCCACTACACAATTGCACAGCAATCTCTTCATGAAAATCACATTTCATAATTGATTTTGAATTATAAAATGGTCACATATTCAATATTTGCAGGTGGAACCTGTGAGCTATAATCTGTTGACCTAGAAAAATAACAACTACTGTGTTACTCCCGCAATGCTGCCTGGGATTGCAAACTCTGTTCTAATTCACCAGCTGCAGCAGCCTTTGCCGCAAACAAAATGCTTGCACATGTTTAAAGCAGAAGCAAGCTTTTAGGGCCTTTATACTCTGTTTTATTCTACCACTACAGATGATTATACTTACCTGTGCGCCAGAATTTAACAATTTGTTTTATTTAGCCTTTAATTTCACAGATATCAGAAAGAGCCTCTCCCAATTTACAGTACTACTCTCACAGCTGACAGGTGCCTTCCTTCATACCGCACATCTCAGTAGAAAACAATGAAAAATAGAGCCGATAAGAATAAAAGCAAGCCACATAATCATCCACCAATTTATAGACAGCATTAAAACAGAACAGCTAGTAACCTCACTCAACAAAACTAAACCAGTGACCACTAAAAAAATAATGCCCATCTTTCAAAAACTAAAAGTAAAAAAAAAGATGCATAAACAAAGCCAAACCTATTAATGAACTTAACACTGTATCTACCAATGTTAACATAGCCAATGTAAAGCATTCCAAAAAGTATTCTCCCATAGAGTTCTTCACAATCCTATGAAGAGAGCCAAAAATTCATGATCACCCTTAAAAACTACTACAGAAGATTTATCCCAGAAGCTCTAATTGACAGCTCATTTCTCAGAAAGAGAATGTGGTTTATATTAATTTTAAACAGAATGGAACCAATAATTTACTAAAAGAACTTCTAAGCATGTGCAATGCCAATATAGATACCTTTTCAAACTTGTGTGGAGGTGAATGGATTCACAGAAGCAGCACAGAACCATATTGTAATGAAGAGGCTTATAAACAAGAAAAAAAACAATTGCCATTGACAGTAATGGTCAAGAGTATGAAATGTTAGGAGACAGCAGTATGCCAAAAGAAACACTTATAGGAAATAGTCCCCAACAAACCTTCAAACAAATATTCCTTTCACCCAAACAAATCATCCTTTTTATAAATGAACATGCAGCTCAGTGTGTAATGTACACCAACAATCCTTTAAATCTTTACAATTCTTCAATCACTATGTGAAACTAAAAGGCAAAAGTGAAATGAAAACTTTACAAATTATGGACTCTTGTCCACTGCACAGCCACATTGGACTTCAAGGACATTCATTCGCCTGTATTTCAGGAACTGCTTGCAAAACCAACTTCCACCACATCAAAATGTTAGCAACACACCATTTGTTATACAGAATATTGTGCATAGTCTATACTATGCAAAAAGTCCTGCTCTAGAACTACACAATTTAAATAACATTCTCCTACATGGAACAGCCAAAGAACTCAGTCGAGAAATGGAGTACATCCAAAGTAAATACTTTGGAACTGAAGTTGAATTAGGAAATTCAGTAACTTCAGAAAACATTAGCGAAAACCTCAAACACAACCTCCTACCAAACACATACAGAAAGATATAGCTAAGTTTCAAAACGCATCTGCTGAAATACCACACCAGTTACGTGTCTGTTGTTGCAGAATGTTTTATAAAAAAAGAACACACAAATAAAAGCTATGGCATACAAAATAGAGGAAAATTAGGATCACCAATGGTTCCAATTACCGTTATATCTAACAGCAGAAAATAAATACAAAATAACTGACCCCTCAATAGTTTGCACGTACTGTAATACAAAGATTGACAATAACCAAATACCATCATGTGCTATTACTAATAACTTAATATTCCCACTTCCAAAGGATCTCCAACAACTTAACTTGTATGAGAGAATTATAATCCAAACAATAAACCCATTTAAAGATATAATATGCCTTCAAACAAAAACAGCCAAATTGCCCCATCTAAGTTATTAAAAGATATCCGTGGCAAAGTAGTATATTTTCCATAAGATCTTAAAGAAAATATAGAAACTCTAGGAGTTCAATAGCCAATAGATCAATCTTTGATTGTACTAGTTAAAGGTGTACCAACAAAAGACACAAAATGTTTGACAACTAGTCGATTTAAACAAAGTTAGACAAGCCCTACAATATCTGAAAGAAAAGAATGAATACTACAAAGATATAAACATAGAGGAAAACTTAAGAGAAACCACCTAAATAATTCAAGATTCACCAGAAACTGGCCAATTTGAACATGTAGATCCTGTTAATACAGCCAACATTTTAGACAAATACACAGCTTGTCCACTACACTCAAAAGACACTATTGAATATTCATTAGAAACATGTCAAATTGGTCAAGCCAATATACCATGTAATTACTACTTGTGAACCTTTTGAGTAACAGTCATCATCATAAAGACTCATCCAATGAATTTGTAACATTATTCAAGTAGGACGGATCAGTCCCTGAGGTAATTAATTATCCTATCTGTTGTGTACATAGTACACAAGGTGCGCGTGCGCGGCCTAGGTGGCCGGCACATGCACGTTAGAATAATAAAGGCGGTGCCCGGCAGTTCGCGCCGGAGCACCGGAACAACCAGACGTCTCCGCTGTGCGTTCTTGTGCGCCCGCCCGCGCGCGCTGGCGCTTAGACCCTGGGGGCCCTCACGCCATCACTGGGCCTACCCGGGTCACCACACTGGCGACGAGGAGGTACAGATTACCTTCCCTGCTCCGACAGCCTCGGAGAGACGGAAAGCTCTTCCGTATTACGGACCCGCGGAGTGCCGGCGGCCATTTTGTTTTCCACTTGCTCCTCTCCTCACACACAGGTGCAGTGGTTGCGGCCCGAGAGGGTGCTCGTGCGCCACCTGCCAGCTGTGTTTTGGGGGAACAACTCAATTTTTGGAACTCCCACAGTCCTGCAGGCGCAGGGCTGTGGCATCGAAGAAGAAAGAAGTGGGTTTCTACACCCCCAGCACTACTACAAGTCCAGGACAAGCTGCCCATCATTCTAGGAAAAGACAATTCTGAGTACGTGATGCAGAAATGGGCGAAGAGACTGATGATGAGGGTGCAGTAGCCCCAATTCCGCGCAGATCTCGCAGCTCCCTGGCCCCCATGCCTGAATTCGATACAACTGGCCCCCCTTCCAAACTGGGCCCAAAGTGGCTGCTGTGGGTCAAGAGGCTGGATATGTTCTTCAGGGCATCTGGGGTGAACGATGATGACACCAAAGTTGCGACTATGATCTACTCGGCAGGCGCAGAAGTCCACAAGATCTACGATTCCCTCGTCATCCCTGTGGTCACGTATGACGCAGTCAAGCAGGCACTCAAAGACCATTTTCTCCCCATGGCAAATGTTGATTTTGATAGATTTGTCATGGGCGCCGAAAGACAATTGGACGACGAGCCTCTAGACAAATTCTGTGCCCGTTTGAGGCACCTGGCGACCTCCTGCAGATGGGTCGATGAGGAAGAAATGGTCCTTAACCAGCTATTGCAGGGGTGCAGCTCCGGCAAACTTAGAAGGCAAGTACTGAGGGAACCTGGTCTGACCCACCAGCAAATTTTGGACATGGGAAGGGCACATGAGCTGGCAGAAGCCAGAGATGCGAAAATGGACGCTGCCACGTGACCTAAGAATGATGAAGACATATTTGCTGTGGGACGTTCGGCAATGGGAAGGTCGAAATGGGCGCCGTGAAGGCCTGATGCCCCGCCCACACCAGGCAACGCCTCATATTGCTCCTACTGTGGATATGATCTTCCCCACGGAGGAGAATGCCCAGCTAAATCGAGAACGTGCGGCCGGTGTGGCACACCGGGGCACTATGCAAGGATGTGCCGGGCTGCCACCCCTGAAGCGGCAGGAAGAGGACCGGAGAGAGTTGGACGTGGAGGCGCTCGCAGAGTGAGTGGCATCTCATCGATTGATCAGGGTCTGCGGGACCTGGACATCGCAGAAGAGGAGGAGGAGGAGGAAGAGATTTTCTTCATTTCCAGCATTGTGAAAGGTCCTGGCACGAGACGTCAACCCACATGAACTGTTAACATCGATGACGTCCCCACTCCCATTCTCATAGACACTGGGGCGTCAGTCTGTGTGCTGGCCACCAAACACTACGAGGCCCTGCCAGGCCCACCAGAGCTGTCAGCGTCCATGGCGCAAATATATGCTTTCGGAGGAGATACACCTCTACCCATCCAAGGTGTGTTTGTAGCCCCGGTATCTCATGGACAGAACACTATTAAAGCAAGGTTCTTTGTCACCAGCGTCAGCCCACATTCCTTATTGAGCTGTGCGGCATCAGAAGCACTCGACATTGTCCACTTCTCGTTTGGAGTATACCACGCCGATCTGGAAGGCATGCTGCACAGATTTGAAACACTCTTCAAGGGCATTGGAAAGCAGAGCCCATATGCTTACATATCGACAAGTCCGTGAGGCCGACGCCCCTCAAACATCGCCGTATTCCTTTTCACTTAAGAGCCCAAGTGGAGGAGGAATTGCAGCAGCTGGTCGACCGGGACATTATTGAAAGAGTGGAAGGCCCCACCCCTTGGGTTTCGCCTATCGTGGTAGCCCCAAAGCCGAAGCAACCGGGGGCAGTACGCATTTGCGTGGACATGAGGCTCCCAAATGCCGCCATCAAAAGGGAGCGGCATCTCACACCCACTCTAGATGACATCGTCGGAGAACTCCAAGATGCCAAAGTCTTTTCCAAACTAGACCTAAGGTCTGGGTATCACCAGTTAGATTTACACCCCGAGTCGAGGTACATTACAACATTCACAACTCATGAGGGGTTGTATCAGTACAAAAGATTAAACTTTGGAATCTCGTCCTCAGCGGAGGTCTTCCAAAACGCCATCAGAGGAGCCCTGTCCGGACTAAAAGGAGTCATAAACATGTCCGACGACATCTTAGTCTTTGCCAGGTCGGAAGTAGAACATCTTAGATGGCTAGAGAAAACTTTTGTGAGACTACAGGCGGTGGGTTTAACCCTGCACAAAGAGAAGTGTGAATTCCTAAAAGACCGACTGGATTTCTTTGGGTTCACCTTTCATGCTGGTGGCATATCCCCGGATCCTGGAAAAGTCAAGGACATTAGAGAGGCACCTCCACCCACATCACCGGCCGAAGTACGGAGCTTCTTAGGGATGGTCAACTACTGCGGCCGTTTTATCAAGGACTTGGCCTCTCTGTCGGAACCACTGAGGGCACTCACCAGGAACGACGTGGCCTGGCAGTGGACTGAGAATGAACAACAATCCTTCAGGACCATCAAAGAGGCCCTGTCAGAGCAGGAAACAATGGCCTATTTCAATCCCAGCCGGGAATCGGAGATTGTGGTCGATGCCAGCCCGGTGGGACTGGGGGCAGTCCTCATGCAGGCAGACGAACTAGGGGTCATGAGGCCCATAGCATATGCCAGCAAAGCCCTCACCGACACGGAGAGGAGATATTCCCAGATAGAAAGGGAAGCCCTTGCCATCCTGTGGGGGTGCAAACACTTCAGAATATACATCCTCGGCAAACCTGTTGTCGTGGTAACGGACCATAAACCCCTGATTCCTATTTTGTCGGGAACATCATCCAAGCCACCACCCCGCATCGAGAGATGGATGCTATCACTCATGGAATACGGCGTCAAGCTAGTATACCGCCTAGGGACACATAACCCTGCCGATTATCTTTCTCGCCATCCAGGCACGAGGGACACCCAGAGTCCCGTGGAGATGACCGACACTGGGGACGCCGTCCACCTCGTCATTGAATCGGCTCTGCCCATGGCCTTATCGAGCCAGGACATTGCGGACGACTCAAACTCAGACGAGGCGTTCCTAAGGGTGAAAAGGGCAGTGGCCACAGGAGAGTGGCGGGACATCCTTTTGAACAACGCCAGGAGAAACCCGGATGTGCAAAGGGACCTGCAGTTGCTGTGGAAAGCTCGACACAAGCTCTCGGTGTCCACGGACGGTCTGTTACTGCGAGGGCACCAGATCGTGATCCCCAGGTCACTGGTCATGAGGGTCCTCCATTTGGCCCACATAGGACACCAGGGCATGGCCAAGATGAAGGCACGCCTCAGGCTGAAGGTCTGGTTTCCCGATCTGGAGCACAGGGTGGCTGAGTTTGTGAGGACCTGCATTCCCTGCCAAGCTACGAGTCCTGTGGAAAGGGGCACACCCATTCAGGCCATGGAGCGTAGTGACATACCATGGGGAACGGTGCACGCGGACTTCGGCTCGACCGGAAGGGGCCTATATTTCCTGGTGGTCACAGACCAGTGGTCGAGGTATCCGGAGGTGGAGCTCGTAGAATCCACCGCCAGTGATCACACCATCCTGGCAATGGACAAAATCTTCACCACCCATGGGTTCCCCCTTGAGATCTGCTCAGACAACGGTGCACCATTCCAAGGACAGCAGTTCGCCAGGTATTGTGAAGAACGAGGAATAAAGCACCGGAAGGTAACCCCGCTATGGCCAAGGGCCAATGGGGAGGTTGAGCAGTTCATGCGGACACTGAACAAGATTTTTCGAATTTCTGTCAATGGGGGGGAGGACCTACAACACAATCTAATTGACTTCCTTCGCGAATACCGGTCCACCCCACATCGATCCACCGGAATCGCACCCGCCGAGGCGCTGTTCAGGCGAATACCCAGAAGGCTGATACCCGAAGCGGGAGACAGACACCCGGGAGTGATCGATAGCGCACGGGTGACAGCAGAAAGAGCAGCAAGGAACGAGAATGAATCAACAAGGCGGAGGTTGCCAGAAAGAGAGATAGCGGTAGGAGACACTGTCCTAGTCCGGAACAGGAAACCGGAAGGAAAACTCTCGATGACTTATGAAACCCAACCAATGGGAGTCACTCATGTCAGAGGGTCAATGGTCACAGCTGCGAATGCGCGGGGTAAAGTAACCAGAAACGTATCCTTCTTCAAGCGCATAGGACCGGTGGCAGTGGAAGAAGAAACCAATCCTAACCAAGGACAAACAGCGGAGGCGCCGCAAGGAGGCGATGAGCCGCCAGAGGACCCCGGGGGACCAGAGAACCCCGAGAGAGGTTCACCCAGGTACCCGCGCAGGGAAGGACGTCGTTCGCCGCAAAGATTCCAGGATTTCATCATGGACTCAGCGGCATGAGTAACAAGCCCTGTTAAGTACAGTTTGATTTGAGCCTTGTTGGCTCCACTGTTCAATGTGTTTGTTGTTTGGGGGGAAAAGGAGGGATGTTGTGTACGTAGTACACGAGGTGTGCATGCGCGGCCCAGGTGGCCGGCGCATGCGCGTTAGAATAATAAAGGCGGTGCCCGGCAGTTCGCGCCGGAGCACCGGAACAACCAGACGTCTCCGATGTGCGTTCTTACGCGCCCGCCCGCGCGCGCTGGCGCTTAGACCCTGAGGGCCCGCACGCCATCACTGGGCCTACCCGGGTCACCACACTATCCATTGGTATTTCCGTTTTAACCAATTCCAATTCCTAACTAGTAACTTTAATTAGGTTCTATATTTTCCATTAAACTGATTTACAGATTAAGCAAGATCCCATCACATTTAGGGTAAGCCATATCTACTTAGAGCACTTCTAAAATCAATCTAGAACTAATCAACTGGGATAAGGTTTCGACACACGTTTTGCAATACTACAATCACTTTAAGATAACGTATGGGGTGAATTGCACCAGCATTTTTAACAATGTATATGGACACTGGATTGCTCACTGACTTTTTACACAATATTGGTGTGTGCAAAATATAGCCAATGCCTACTCATATGATTTGTTTGAAGGCACACCTCACCTAACAGGTATAATCAAGAGGATATCATCATTATCCTTCTATAGGGGCAGTCATAGAAATGTTACCTGAGTGTTATAATGATTTTGCAGATATGTTTGATGAAGTGGAAGCTGGTGGATTGCCTCCACATAGATCTTATGATTGTAAAATTGATTTGGAGGATGGAGCAATGTTACCCAGTAGTCGTGTGTATGCATTAACATAAAAGGAGAATGATTTCCTAAAAAAATATCTGGGAGAGAATTCAGCTAAAGGTTTCAAAAGACATTCTCGGTCCCCTGCCGCATCCCCCTTATTTTTTGTGCCAAAGAAAGATGGAAAGTTAAGAACGTGTTTAGACTACTGCTCTTTGAATAGGATACCATTAAGAATCGGTATCCATTGCCTCTGATTTTAGAGATGTTGGATCAAATTCAAGGAGTGTCAATTTTTTCTAAATTAGATCTACGAGGGGCCTACCATCTTGTTAGAGTCAGGGAGGGGGATGAATGGAATACAGTGTTTAGACCCGTTTTGGACTTTTTGAATACGAGGTTATGCCGTTTGGGTTGTGCAATGCTCGAGATGCTTTCCAATTCTTTTTTAATGATATTTGGATCTACCGTGTCTTAAGGGATAATTTTAAAGATGCTTTGGCTAATATTGTGGATCGTCCTACTACTTGCGATGCTCTTATTGACTTGGTCATGCAGGTAGATTTCAGGTTGAATCAGAGAAGAAGTGAGAGGCAGAGAGGTTTGGGAGAAAACAGAGTGGTTCAGCGGGTGGATAGACCTAAGGAGTTGGTAAACAAGGCTGACGAGAGTAAGGGGACAGAGGTTGGTAGAAGAATTCAGGGTCCCCTGTCCAAGAAAGAGAAAGAGAGACAGAGGCCAAACAATGTGTGCTTGTATTGTGGGAGAAGTGGGCATTTTCTTGTTAATTGCCCTTTTACTCCTTAGAAATCTCAGTCTTCCGGTATCAGAACACAGGTTTCTGCTAATACTCTTCAAACAGCTGTGCCGTACATCACCATCAATGTATCCTTGTTTCATTTGGGGAAATTGAAGGGATCTGGTCCGGCCATGATTGACTCGGGGGCAACTGGGATTTTTAGGGACAGGGGGTTAGCAAACTTCCCTTAGTGAGAAAAGAGATTTTGGAACAGGTCAGAGTAGTGACTGGGTCTTATTCAACATCATGTCATATAACCCATGATATGGTTCCTCTACATTTTTTCATAACAGGGAATCATGGGGAAGAAATCATTTTTGAATTGATCGATGCCTCTCAGTTAAAGATAATCTTGGGTATGCCCTAGCCTATGTAGGAATCCTAGTGTTTTGCCCATCCAAGTTCCTACCTCTTTTTTCCTTGCCCCCAAAATGGTCCTTTTCAGGACCAACGTTTCAGTTATAAAAATAGACAATAAAAACAGATACTGTGCATATGGATCAAAGACCCTTTATTGACCTTTTCAATACAGTGTGTGTTAAAAAACAAAATATATTTATGTATTTATTATAGCCATGGTTTTTCCATGTGGAAGCCGCGTGCACAACTCCCCAGTCATTGCCCCATTTAGCATCACATGCATCTTTGGCAGCCGTGGGTATAAAACTGTTGAAAAAAGAAAAAAAAAACATATGTCATATATATGTGGGCAGTAGTCTTCTAAATACTTATTTTAGGATACAGTGAGTGTAGTCTTTGTACACAGTTACTGTAACACTTTAATAACTTTCTATTCATCAAGAGTACATATAAATGTAAACATTTTAAAAAGTTAAGTAACAGAACAGGAATGTGGTTGCACAATTTCTTTTTATTTTACTTTGTACACATGATACATTGTTTTCATTAGCACAATTGTCTTTGTTTTAAATGTCAATTTATATCTAAAATAGAGGCTTTCGTGAACGTTTAACACATAAACCCTATCTTATTGTATACTGTTGCAGCTTCACATCTTTTTTGTTCTAAACAAAATATTTTATTTTGCTTTCTTCTAGAGATGTACTCTGAAAATACTGTATTGAACCATTTGAATGGAATTATCTTTGTAAATACCCTCCTGAAAAACCAATGAAATCGGGGAAACACGTGTCGAGGGCAATATTGAAATTTTGAATGAATTAAATATTTTTTGACAAATTAATCAAGTCTTATGAATATCATTCACCTATCGTGAGGCGAAACCAAAGGTGCGCAAGAATAAGTGACTAGCAATTTCTAACTTTTCCTTATATTTGACACACTCAGCAGTATGAGTGTTACTAGTAATTTCTAAGAAGCACCAGAAATACTTCAGCTCATGAAAATTGATGACGCTTTTTTCCAAGACCAACTCGCCAACAATTGTATCCTAGACTGCGCACTGAAATAGAAATTACAGATTTTTAAGAACAGGAATGTGGTTGCACATTTTCTTTTTCTTTTACTTTGTACACATGATACATCGTTTTCATTAGCACAATTGTCTTTGTTTTAAATGTCAATTTATATCTAAAATAGAGGCTTTCGTGAACGTTTAACACAAAAACCCTATCTTATTGTATACTGTTGCAGCTTCACATCTTTTTTGTTCTAAACAAAATATTTTATTTTGCTTTTTTCTAGAGATGTACTCTGAAAATACTGTATTGAACCATTTGAATGGAATTATCTTTGTAAATACCCTCCCGAAAAACCAATGAAATTAGGGAAACACGTGTCGAGGGCAATATTGAAATTTTGAATGAATTAAATATTTTTTGACAAATTAATCAAGTCTTATGAATATCATTCACCTATCGTGAGGCGAAACCAAAGGTGCGCAATAATAAGTGACTAGCAATTTCTAACTTTTCCTCATATTTGACACACTCAGCAGTATGAGTGTTACTAGTCATTTCTAAGAAGCACCAGAAATACTTCAGCTCATGAAAATTGATGACGCTTTTTTCCAAGACCAGCTCGCCAACAATTGTATCCTAGACTGTGCACTGAAATAGAAATTACAGATTTTTAAGAACAGGAATGTGGTTGCACATTTTCTTTTTCTTTTACTTTGTACACATGATACATCGTTTTCATTAGCACAATTGTCTTTGTTTTAAATGTCAATTTATATCTAAAATAGAGGCTTTCGTGAACGTTTAACACATAAACCCTATCTTATTGTATACTGTTGCAGCTTCACATCTTTTTTGTTCTAAACAAAATATTTTTTTTTGCTTTTTTCTAGAGATGTACTCTGAAAGTTTTCTGAAAATACTGTATTGAACCATTTGAATGGAATTGTCTTTGTAAATACCCTCCTTAAAAACCAATGAAATTGGGGAAACACGTGTCGAGGGCAATATTGAAATTTTGAATGAATTAAATATTTTTTGACAAATTAATCAAGTCTTATGAATATCATTCACCTATCGTGAGGCGAAACCAAAGGTGCGCAAGAATAAGTGACTAGCAATTTTTAACTTTTCCTCATATTTGACACACTCAGCAGTATGAGTGTTACTAGTCATTTCTAAGAAGCACCAGAACTACTTCAGCTCATGAAAATTGATGACGCTTTTTTCCAAGACCAGCTCGCCAACAATTGTATCCTAGACTGCGCACTGAAATAGAAATTACAGATTTTTAAGAACAGGAATGTGGTTGCACATTTTCTTTTTCTTTTACTTTGTACACATGATACATCGTTTTCATGAGCTCAATTCTCTATGTTATAAATGTCAATTATGTATGGCATAGCAAAACCCTAGAAATTCAAGGAAAAAACCTTTAGTTGCAGGGACATTAAGGTGAGCAAAAACATTTTTTTAAACTTGAAATAAATATAACGACAAATGTGTGCTCTGATTTGCTTATTGTGAGATGCAGCCTGGCGAAGCCCTAGGTTTAAATGGGAAACAATATTTTGCTTGTGGCTACAGCCTGAAGTGCTGAACTGGATTACAAAAAACCTATGTCAGGCACCTCAGCATGATACATTGTTTTCATTAGCTCAGTTGTCTGTATTATACATGCCAATTATGTATAGAATAAGAAAACACTTGAAATTCAAGGAAACAACTTTAGTTGAAGGGACATTAAGGTGAGCAATACATTGTAAAAAAAAACCTTTAAATTCATATAAGGACAAATGTGTACTTTAATTTGCTTATTGGGGGATGTGGCATGGTGGATGCCCTAGGTTTGAATGGGAAACCATATTCTGCTTGTGGCAACAGACTGTAGTGCTGCACTGAATTACAACAAACCTGCGTGAGGAGCCTCAGCAAGAACCCGAATTCATGTATTTGCAAATCTGTCCGTGCTTTAATTTTTTGAAAGTGTAAAAAAATGAAGTACACAAAATAGGGATATGACTTTGCTGCCTGGGCAGTGGCCTTGGCCCTCAGCAAGGACAATTGTCTACTCTTATTTGCCTGTTGGGCAATGCAGCATGGCCGAAGCCCATGCCCCATGGATTGTGGAAACTGGCCAAGACTCCAAGCCATGAGCACTGGCCTTTGGTCACACGAGGGTATAGTGAACACTGAACTAGGATGCAGGGTAGGTGCAGTGCATAATGGGGGTGGTTTGGTGGGGGCGGGGTCATGATTGAGCCTCATGCGATAGGCAATTCAACCATGATTTGCATTGCCATCATGTGCTACTGATAACGACGCCCGTATGCATTGGAAAAAAATATGTTTGTTAAAGGAGGTTTACAGTTTTTCATCTATGTTAAAAGAGGAATTATTAATAACTTATATACAGTGATGTAAGATCATGAAACATTTTCACTCATAAAAACCTATGAAATTCATAGAAAAAAGTTGTTAACAGGACGCTATGGTCAAATTGCACTAATAAAAATATATGTAATTCAGTGAAGAAACGTTGTTAAAGGGACATTACGATTACAGGTAAAACCGAAACCCCCCAGAAATTAGCCAGTTATGGTAAGGTAAGCAACCATAACTCGTGCCACTACCGTGTACTTTTAGGCTGACACCCAGGACATCAAAGAGGACATCACAAATGTCATCGATGACATCACTGATGATATCACATATGAAACGAATTGTGATGAAAAGTCCCAACAAGGGGTTATGTTTATAAAGTTGGTAACACGATATCAGGGGTGATCAAGAGACCTATCATGAACTACTTAATGACTTAAAGAAGGCACTCAACTAAACAAAACATTATGTTGTTGTGTTGTTGTTAATACAGGAGCCTAATCATACATACACATAGGCAATGGCTGTAGCATGCAGCATAGAAGTACAATATTTTTTATCTGGTAACTTTGGATCGTAAAATAATGGATTGTGTGAGTTTTCACTTTTACTTATAACCATAATGTCCCTTTAACAACATTTATTCAGGTCCTTGCCAATGTTCCTTATAGGAGTTTGCTGGAAATGCAGCAATGTTTTATTTTTTCAAAAGTGTCAAAATGTACGTACATACCATACTCATGTAACTTAGCCTCCACTTGACAGAATCCATTCAGGCTTTGCACAGACAATGAAGGTTGTGTATCTAATCTTTCTTAAAACATTTGTCCACATTCGTCAAATGGCAATAAAGTTATAAGCCATATACAAATTTTGAGACTGCCCCCTCTAATTTAGCCCTCTCTTGACAAAATCCCACCAAACTTTGCAAACACATTTATATCTAGATCTAAAATCTTTTTCCAAACCTTTGTACATATTCGCCGAAAGGCACTTCATTTATAAAAGCCTTTACAATATTTTGGAACCCCCCCCCACTCTAATTTTGTTCCCTCTTGACAAAAAAGCACCACATTCTTCAAAACCTTTCTGAATCAGGTCCTGAATGAAAGTCCAACATGTCATGCAGTTTCATTGAGTGGCGCCAAAGTTATAAGCCATCCAAAAACTGCTTTTTAGCAACCCTGTAATGCACAAATAAGCATATATGCCCCTGAACATCTAATATGTTTGCGAACATCACAGGAATGCCCTAGACTTTTCACGGACATTGGAGAAGAAAAATATATGTTTTGTTTAGTTTTTTAAGGCCATATCCCATTGCATCATCATCACCCCTTGCCTCCCCAGATATTGTTTCATTAGTTTGGCAAGTTCAATGTTCTGTTTTTTAATATGTTTTTACTGCAATGTCTGCAGATCTGGTAGGCATTTCCCAAAATCTGACGTGCCTCATGTATTTTATTGACCAATCAGCAGGCACATCTGATGTCTGTGTACATAATGTCACCCTCTAGACGAATCTGATGCCCGTCCACAGACTGAAAAGGGAAGTGAGTCCACGGACCAAACCCAGATGTTTTGCCTACTTTTAAAGTTATTTTTTTTAAACTACTGGATGGACCAAGCCGCCACTCCTAATGCAAATTTACTGAAAATCCGCCCAGTGGTCTGGGCTGTAGGTGTCAGCAACATTTTGTTTCCATTGCGTATATTGGTAAAAGCACAGATTTTGGAACCCCCCTGTAACTTTGCCCCCCCCCTTAACAAAACCTTACCAAACCTTGCAGGATCGATCCGGCGGGCCATATACTTTTATTTTGCAAAGTTACCTGAGGGTTCGTCCAGTGGGGGTGAAGTTATAAGCTGCCCAAAATGTACTCTTCATACTGCAGGGCCTGTAATGTTCAGCACATTGGGAAACTCAAGACCGGCTTAACTCAGCACTTTCGCATTCATCTCCCCTGTGATGCCATATCCCACATAATGCCATTTTGTATGGCATTGTACATTTCTTATCTTTTAATATATATGTGCTCTTGGGCTTTCCAACAGGTACGCAGTGATTTAAGCCGGTCCTTACTTTCCCAATGTACTTAATTTCAAGGGTTTACTAACCTTAATTGCAGTTCAACTAAAGTTTTTTCATTGGATTTCAAGGGTTTTGTTATACTATAGATTTGTTCATGACCACTGTACATTTTTCAGCACCTTCGGCCAAGGCCACTGTTTATTTTTAAGGTGCCACTGGCCATGGCCTTCGGCCGTGTCTACTTTATATTTTTCAGCACCACTCTCCACGGCCTTTGGCAATGGCCTGTGGCTGTGGAATTCGGCTGTGCCCACTGTTTATTTTTGGGGAGCCACTGGGCACAACCTCCGGCCGTGGCCACTGTATAGTTTTCTGCACCACTTGTCACAGCTTTCGACCATTCCCATTATATATATTAAAACACTAACTGGTCACTAACCATTGCCATCGGCCATGCCCACTTTATATTTTACAACACTACCAAGCCACCGGCCATGGGCAGTGATTTTATATCCCCAATGTCACTGTAGCTGTAAAAATATATACTTGTCTAAAATAACTTTTTTTCTATAGCCGCGGTTACATTGTAATGAACTAAAGATACCCTTAGTTATACCCTGAGTTATTTGTAATCATTATACTTACATAGCTATTGAGAAAAAATGCCACAGATATATGCGTCTTTGATCTAGCAGGTACACACCAAGTGTTCCCCTCATTTGTGCCTGCTCACCCCACTCACCTCATGGCTTCATCACCTCCCCTGCCCTCTACCATTCCCCCACAACACATGTTGTTTCTGTGATGCAGTTTCATTTGGAATGTTGGGTATATATCCTAGGGTATGTGAACAAATGTGAGCCTCTTGTTGCAAACTTGGTCCCTAGCCTCCTCCAACTCCCAAATTTCACTTGGCGTCCTCTTGCCCCCCCCACCTGTAGCCTGATGTCATGTGCATGTTTTTTGACCTGCAAATGGCTTTTATCTGTGTTTGATTTTTACGATATCCTAGGATATAACCTCGGGTATAACCACAGGTATCCCTTGCATTGAGAAAAAAAAAGATGGCAGCTGTTTTATTTATAAACACCCAGATTCTCAACGTACCCTGGTAGATTTAGCTATTTATTTTGGAGAAGAGGGCTCCCTCTTCTATGTCAAATATTTTAAAAAGGACAGGACAGGACGGCTGAGGAATTCTAACCCCTACCCCAACCAATGTCTGACGAAAACCATGGGTTGCATTGCCCTAGCCATTCAAAAGTCTCAGCAGGCCTCGGAGCACAGCACATGGGCTTGTTAGAGTGAGGTTTGTGGCATCTCTCAGCCTACTAACCAACATTCTAGGGGAGTGCACTGGTGGACTGAGGCTGCCAATTTTCAAGCAGCCTTTTCTCTGAACCAAAAGTTCTTGCCTCTTATAACCATTAGCAGGTAGCTCATGGTCATGTTTGAGTTCACGCAGCATACATTTGCCGCATCCCGTCCCTGCCAGCACACAGAATATTCTGTTTCTCATGGGCTACATTTCATCATCTATTTGAAACATAGACAGAGAGAGAGAGAGAGAGAGAGAGAGAGAGAGAGAGAGAAAATGAGAGAGAGAGAAACCGAGATAGAGAAAGAGAGAGAGAGAGAGAGAGAAAGAGAGGAAGAGCATGAGAGGAAGATAGTTAGATTGACAGGTGGCATTGTGAGCTAGATAAATGGGACCTTGTTGCATATTGCCAGTGGTAGGAGTGCAGGGTTGCAGGTGCTGTTGCCGTGTAAGGCCCCCTCCCCCTTCCCCTGACTAACCGACTCCACACTAAGATCTCATATCATATCATACCATCATACAAATGCCCAATAAATACATTAAATCTTATATTACACATGCAAACCCCCAAGCAGCCACCACAGACCTAGCCACTAGCACATCAACACTAATCAAGCCATGATTACGTTCTCCTCTTTAGCACTATCTTACTCTCGCACATCAGCAAAAGAGCAGACTCAAATCAGTGTAGTCAGATTTTTGGGTCTTACCTGTGAATAACATACTCCCAGGTGTATCCAAACCCTTAGAAAGCAGATGGGCATTAAGACACAGGTTACATCTGACCAGCACTATCAACACCACATGTTTTGCATCTGCCTCTCCCAGTGCCCAACTAACGTACTCCACCCTCCATTTTTCTTACAGAGCCACATGCATTGAGGCAACCAATAGTGGCAGAAGGGTGAAATACAAGACCACTTACATTACTTTGCAGTATAACCTATGAACCATTGACTTTTGTGAATATTCGATTGCTCATGTCATTTGACTTATTGGATGTATATGGATGAACATTTCTAAAACAAATGCCTAGCAAGGCACTAACAAATAAAACAAAAGTGGGGACATTTCTTTGACGGTTCAAAAGTTATTATGGGTTGATTCCATTCATTTAGTAATAGGTGAAAAAGGTGCAGCTTTTAAAAAAGTGCACATCAAACCTGCTGCATGGATTTGCACCAAATATTAAGTAAATTGGAAAAAAAGCAGTACATATGTGCCTTTTGGTGGTATGGTGTAAATCCATCAAGTATATTTGTTTACATTTCACAGATGGGGGGATGGCGAACAGCCATACAAAACCTTTTTTTCATCAATTGGAGCCGTTCTCACAGGAATTTCACAGTCATTTTTCAATAGCTATTAATTTAGAGTCATTTCATGCGTGAACAAAGGCAGGGTCCCAAGCACTTCTTTTTAAAATGTATGCTAAAGCTCTAAGGATGTTGTTTTACAAAGAATGTTACTGGCATGCACGGGGGCCCCAACATTAGCATTTCAGAGCTGCTGTGTCCCCTGCTTGCAATTATAAACATGTATGTGGTGGGGTGGATTTTAAAAGTGAAGAGAAAAAACAGACACAATCACCTTTACTCCTCCCTTTTACTCCACGTATTGTAAAAAATGTAATTGCCACCTGCAAATTATACACTACAGAGGCGATTTGCAATAGATTCCTATATAATTTGCATGCTTTTATCAGGTGCTAAAATAGGCAGATTCCATTGGTTAAGCACTTGCATAAATAGTTCATGTGCTCTTACAATTCAGACAAGCAAGCATGAAAAATGTTGAATTCCCTTTCATGATTCCTCTCCACCTCCAAGTGACACTAAAATGCCCTGAAGTGCAAAAGTAATGATTAAAAGGCTAAAATGTGCTTGTACACCTTCAGCACTACACATTTTGTAAAATGAACCCCCATATATTGCACCAATTCTCATCCTGGTTCCTCAGTATCACAAATTGGCCACTGACTAATGCAATAGGGCCGTGGCCAATGGACCACAAACCCATATTTGGGAAAAAAATCCAATGGAGCATAACTTAGAAACATAGTGATCATTTCGAATATGACATCTGTGGTGATATTACAGTTGGTGTGAGATATAACAGTGATCCCCAACGTGTAGCTCGTAAGCAAAATGTTGCTCTCCTGACCCTACAATGTTGCCTGTCAATTGTTATGGGCCATGGTCTGGGGCCAAGAAAGAAGAACTGTAGGGATGAGACATCAATGGCAGTGCACCCTGAGCCAGGATTGTGCAGGAAAGCTAGCCAATCAGCCTGCTCTGGCTGACAGCCACGACATATTATGAGTTGTAGAAGCATTAGCTGTGGATGCTTCAGGAGAGTAGCTGACATGGTCATCCATGTGAATACTATGGTACGGCTGCTGTAATCTGAAGTAAAACATGTCTCCCCACTGCACCCACACTTAATGGGACAGCCACATTCTTCAGCTTCTTGGAGCTCCGGTACGCTATGAAGTGTACCACTGGCTGGATCCGGTACACAATCTGTGTAGAAAATGTTGCAGCTAAAGGAGACTTTCCCTGCTAGACTTGGGTAGAGAGTAAAAGGGCTAATTGTCAAAGCTTGACAAATGAATAGTAGGAAATAAGTGACTTGAATGCCCAGCTGTCAATAAAGTCCCAATAAGATTCTTTTGTACATGAAAGATACATCTTTGTTGCCATAATGCGTTTTTTGTCCAACATTTTGTTGTTTTTGGTCCAGAAGGGAAGTGCACCAATGGCACAAAATAATTTAACCAAATGCCCATGTGTTTGTTCTGCTGAAAACGGATGTCTGTGCCTTTGTACAGCTGGTACCTGCACATAAAACAAATAAGTTGCACGCATTCCAAAAACAATTTGCACATGCTAATTTCTTTACACGTGAGGCTTGTGTTTGTGGGCCCCATGCCTAATAGGCACAAATGACACATACTTCTTGTATTGTAGTGCCAGGTAGAAAAATCACATTTTATGATACTTTGCCTATCTGGCATGTGGCTAATCGGCAATTAAGGAGAATGGGTTCGAAATTGTGCATGATATATTAATTCATATCACTATGATTGAAAATCTTTTAAGTTACTGAACATTTTTTCTAAGTGACTGAATTATCATTGTTGCTTTAATATAGCGATTCATGCTAGAATCCTCCTGCATCTAAATGCTGCAGGAACAGATGTTATTATTACCCAATGTAGTGTACTCAATTTATCGACCAGGAAAGATGAATGGCTAAGTTGGCCCAGCTATAGGTTTGAACTTGCAAAGAGCAGGCTGACCCCATATCAAGGGTGATCACTTGACAGATGAGGTGTACACCCAAGGACATCTGTAAAGTGGTTGTCAAAAGTCCCAGCTTTTGACCTACGTTACTGGTCTACTAATGTGCTTACAAATTCACCACATACAATTATATTTCCCAGTAGATCGCTTGGGGAAAGAGTATCCAAATCCACCAGATAGATGTTCCTTTTATTCCTAATCCCTTTTCTTCAATATAACTGGCCTTCAGTGCTTTAAAAAGTTCTATTTGCCACTACATTTCACAAGAATTCTTAGGGGGAGAACCCCCAACACCCCACCCTCCACCAAAAGCATGGTTGAAGTGATCTTTAAATTCTACCATAGTCTGGCCTCTGTACATAAAAATGCACCATTTGCTACTAAAAATCCTGACAATTGGGGGGACCTCAAAATAAGCCTTTCATTTTGTTTTCAATGCTCCAATTTATGACTGTTACTGTTCAAAAATGCCTAAAATAAAACATTTGTCATTAAATGGTCTCAAAGTTTTCTGAGAGAGAACTCCAAGCATTCTGTAAAATGTATATAATTTCCTGCAATGTTTTTGAACAATTTTGCTGACCACATGTATCAAAACATGCACAGTTCTCCACTTAATTTACTAAACGTTCTACTTATATACCAATTTAATGTCAAATTATGTTAAAGGCCATTAAGAATAACATGGTCTAGATTAGTATGAATTACTGATCATTAACTGGTTCTATTAGTAGTATTGAGCTTAGTACACTTATGATTTGTGTTGCAATTATTTTACCACCAACTGAAGGCCCAACATGACATCAAAGTATGGAAGTTGCTCAGCATTCCATCTGACACAGAAATGTTGCTCATTGCTAAGAAAAGGTTGGGGACGCCGGACACATAACATAACAAAACCATTGCAATTCAGTGAAAAAAAAATCTTTTATTATGAGAAGGTTTAGTTGAAACAGTTAAATGCAACGTAACACTTGCAATTCAGTACAAACATTTACTTGAAGTGATGTTAAAGTGATGGTTAAAGGCAACAAAAAATACTGCAATTCGGCAGGTGTTGGAAACTACACCACCTAACTCTGAGCCTCTTACCGCCCATTGTGCAGCCCTTGAACAAACACACTTGTATCTGTTATTTTGTCAAATATAGCATCCATAATGTTCACACAATTACAATGACGGACATTTGAAATATATTGAGCACATTAATCTACATATAGCACAAATGTTATAAACATTGGCGAGTGAGGGTTTGGAGACACCACTGTATCTGTCATGCCTTCTCGAAAGTAGCCTCAATCCTTTCGGGGCCAAACATCAACATAAACGCACATATGTTTCAGTAATAAGAGAACTGAACCCTTTCTAATCCATTGTCGTGGTAGATTGATGCTGAAAGATATTTCACACAGGCTTTTAGCAATGCAAGAACCTCCGCAGTACCCAAAACGCAGGACACATCACGTAATTCAGATGGCCAAATGCCGGTCTTTCAAATCATAATGCATTCATACATCTTCTTAGTTACTACCATTGTATTGCCATTTTGCATTCAGTTTACATAATCAGTGTTTCAAATCTGGTATTAGTCATTTGTTTTTTAGCCTTTTTTTTCCTTTGTCTAGAATCCAAATGCAAATGCCAGGAGTGACATTTGATTGTGCAAGTCAGTAAATTGAAATATTAGATAGTATTGGCAAGGCTTTGATTAATTGTGCATTGAAAACCACCGGCCTGTTGGGATGAGTGATGCGATTAGAAGGGGAGATGCAGTTCCGTTCATGTAGGCAGGTGCAGGGGGAATCAATCCTGCAGAGATGCCACTGGCTCGGCCCACAGTGCTTATAAATAACCCTGTCCTATCTGGGTAAGTGGACGGGATCCCCTGCTGTGCTCTGCCCCTACGGCTGAATTGCTCTGCTTGCCCTCAGTACAAAAGTTGCTGATACTGACATAATGGTTCCACAGTAGGAGTACATTTGATTTACACACGTAATGAGCAGATAGGTATCCCTAGTGTATGGCACCAGAGCAGAACACACACTTTTTTTTATTTATGTAACCTTAGTCTAGTGAGGACTATGCTAACTTGCTACGTCCCATCCTCCACACCTCTTCACTGCCTCTGCATTTGTTTCTAGCGGTGGAAACTAACAGTTCTTCCTGTATGGCTTTTTAAAGCTCTGCATTATGAGTGAAATGCCAAACATGGCCGGTTTTTTTTCTACTTCTATGCAACCAACACTGGGAGGTTGTATCTTTGATTCCTTGCATGCCACTTGTGCAAGGAAACGTTGACTGCTGGGGTTAGCCTGACCCTCGCTTTAAATCATATAGCCATGTTTTCTGAAATTGCAGTGGCCACTGGCTATTTTGACTTTGTAAAATGGTGTCCCTTAGTTGGTGCTCTATTGCTCTTAAAAGATGAGCAGGAATGGGAGCAGCACAGCGTGTGCCACTGGGTCGACATATAACCAAATAGGTGCCTTTAAAAGATGCACTTGATTAAACAATTATAAAACTCTGTTTAAAAACAGTAGGCAAACAAGACCTGATTTCATTGTTTTATTGTAAAGCTTTAGAGATGTGGATATGAATATTGAACATTAATGAAAGTTCGACTTGAGCTTGTTTCATACGTAGGCTGTTAAGAAGTGGAGTAAATTTGCTGAAAATGTTGGGGGGGACATGACATCTGAAGAAAAGGTGCCCCAGCCAAATGAATGGGGACAACATGGTGTGCCATGAAAGTTGGGGGGGACAAACACCCCTGTCCCCCCTAGAATTACGCCCATGCTGTTAAGCCATTTTTGGATGTTTTAAAAATAGAACAAATTTACTCTAAGACTTCCATGTATCACAAATTGTGTCTTCTTCTAACTTAACTAGGAACGATTTTTGGCATTTTTCACAACTGCTCTCCTCTAGTTGCACACATGTGAGTTATTTACCCGCAATTGCTTGTTGTGATGGACTCCAAACCCTCCTAAAAACAAAAACAAAAAGAGATCTGGAACAATCTATAGTGACAGAATCATCACATGTTCCTGGCAAGATTAGGGCATCTGCAGAGGCCATTCTTTTGCAACATAGTTTCTCTTTGCAGCCCATTACGTCAGAGGATTAATGCACAACAGTTAACATGCTCCCTCAGACTTCGAGGCTTGGCGACCTGTGCCTAGTCGGGGTAATAGAATGTTACATTATGATGATTGCGCCTACTTTGGTAAACATTGTGAACACATCGTTTACAGAGGGAGTCATTCCTGATGGTCTAAAAAAATATGGGTCACCACACTCTGAAACAAACTTTTGCTTGATCCCCGCCATTGTTGCAATTATCAACCTATTTCCAACTGCCATTTCTGTTAAAAAAATAATTTATAAGGCTGCTTGTATTCAAATAAGAGATTTAATTCATGAACGTTTAGCGCCAACAAACATGTTGAACTGGGCCTAATTAAAAAGAAAGCACTAAATAGCATGGATTTACTGCTTTTTTGTGAATTAGAACTATTTAGCAGGCTGCAAAGAGTACTTTTTCACCGCAAAGTAACTCTGCTCCGCAAAAATACACTTTGCAGTGCTCTGTGAATTAGGTGTTCTTTGGCAGTGCAAAGTCACTTTGCTGTGCCCTAAATGCTCCATGAATGAGGCCCTTTGTGGAGAGAGAGATGTTGTTGGAAAAGTTCCAATCAGGTTTGAGGCCAAACCATCCTCTTACATCTGAAGGAAAGTCTCCTTCAATCATTTGAAACTGATCGGGCTGCGTTTCTTAGTCTAATAGACTTCTCAGCACCTTTTGACACAGTTGATCATCAAATCTTGCTAAACCTACTCACTTTAGAAATAGAACTTAATCAGACAGCATGCAAATGGTTCTCTTCTTTTTGTATAATGGCCCTATGATTCTTGTTCGTCTACACATGCTTGTGGTGGTCCTCAAGGTTCGTGTTTGTAGTTCCCTTTGTTTAACTTTTATGTTAAGCCTTTCCACAATTTTCTGGTGAAGTTGTGAGTGATGTTCCATAATTATGTGGATGATACTCAGGTTTTGTTCAAAGCAACAAAACCACTGGTGGAAAGTCACGCACGTATTCAGCCAGTCTTCAAAGCTCTGTCTATGTGTCTATAACACTGGGCTCCTACTCCATTCCCATGGTAAAAAAGGCTATGTTTCGGGGCATCTTAATTCAGATATGAATGCTCACATCTTGGGAACTGTCAGTGCTTGCCATTATTACATCTGGTTGCTTTGGCAGATCAAGCAATTTATAATGGCTACCAGTGCCTCCACCATTGCCAGAGCGACCGTGGGAAGGCAAACTAGGCTTGGACATGCCCTATTGTTGGGGGCTCCTGCATATGGAGTAGCTTGACTACAAGTGGCATAAAACACGGCTCCTTGAATAGTGTTCAATGTTTGCAGGCGGTCTGACATCACCCCTGCATTGAAACAACGCCATTGGCTAGCAATTGTGCTGATGCTTAAATTCAAAACCTTAACTATCACACACAAATGCCTACATGGCAAAGCACCTGATACCTCAAAGAGTGCCTCAAATGGCACACGCCCTCTCACACCTCACACTGTAGCATTCTACTGTTAGTGCTTAGTAAACGGATCAAACGCACTTGCTTGGGTGGCAGATCCCTCCAATTTCTTGCTGCTGCATTATGGAACAAGTTACCAATGTGCATGAGATCTGACTCCTCTCGTACTTCTTTTAGGAAGAAGCTGAACACGTTCACCTTCACTGAATTCTTCACATAAATTGTTCCCTAAATCAAGCTGTTCCTTTTATTTATTAATTCATGTTAGGCTCATTGTTGTCTTGTTGATTTGTACATTCTTCACTGTGTTTTTTCTGTTCTATGTCTCAGCACTTTGATGCCCATGGGTTTAAGCACTATATAAATACATAAAATCAAATGCGAGATCCCTTCTCAATAGAACCAACGGCCCTTTTGGTATGCCACACTCTGGTGTGAGGCTGCTCCTTTTTTGATTAGGTGTGCCCTTTAAATCGTGCTTCCAAGACAAAGGAACAAAGAGAGGAAAGCGCCAGGGCTACAGCCTTGGTAGCAGCAGCAGACAGCTTTGATGGGGGGAATACACATAATCCTTTCACTGCTGAGCTGGGCTCACAGGGATGGCACATGTGTGATACCAATTTGATGTGACTGTTAATAATTATGTGAAATACATTCCACCATACCTTAACTGGAGTATGGCTTAGCTTTAAAGTTTAACGTGCCACCAGAACATTAACCATAATTATGTTTTTTTTTGGAAGAGAGGTGCATATCTTAAATACAGTGTCTGTGCTGCAGAGATCTGGCTGTCACTGTAGCTGTCAACTGGGCACCTGTGGCCTCCAGACCTGCCCTGTCACAGTGGAGAGCAGGCACTGCAGGACGGGCTACTAATGTAGCAGGGCACCAGTGTACACCATGCCTTTGGCATGGGGCTCACGAAAGAGGAATAAGATTGGCTGCTTACCCATTTTTAAGATGGATTTACCAGCATCATTTTAATAATGTTAATAAAAATCAAAAATGCCATGTCTTCCATACCCATGCCATATGGCAATCCGTCACAATATGTGCAGTGGCTTATTATTTCACACTTGACTTTGGACACATTGGGGCTCATTTTCGAGTTTCCATCAAACCTGTTACATTTCCATTTTTGAGTAGGCAGGTGCCCTCCATGAAACTTTCAACATTTGAATTATGGAGTGCAAATGTAAATGCAAAAACGTGGCGTACAGGCTTGTATCCCACCCCTTGCAACTCTGTTGTGCAAATTGAGTAAACGCTGCCTGCCATGCATGCATGGCAGGCAACATTTAGAATGGATTCTGATAGAATCTGTCTGTGATTTTTCTAGTGCGAACAGCAAGCAGATTCCATAGGAATCCACAGCATTTGTGGCAGCATGAAAGTACACGTTGGTGCACACACTGGAGTATTTGTAAGGCAGATATGAATGGCAAGGTGGAATCATAACTTACCACCCTTCCCTCCTCTAAACCATACAAATTGTTGAGTATGAACTGTGAAGTAAATATTGTGCATAAAATTCTCACCCAAGAATATTTACACATTAGATTTACTTTTTGGCTCATAAAAAAAAAAAATCCCAAATTGAGGTCTTAAAGTGGCCTATAGGTCTGACTAAGTTCATGAATTAAGCCAACCAAAGAATAGCCTTTGTGATTAATCCTTGTTGATACTGTTCGACAAAAGGCATACCTCTTTTTACCAAACCAGCTGCCTATGTACTTTGGCAAAACGGCAGTAACAGGGTAACATGTGAATTCCTGAAAACAGCCTGCTGGAACACAAAGTTCCAACAGGCTGGGCCTGCCTTTACTGCTGTACAACCATAATCAACATTGTATATAACTGTGCACCCCTGTTAGGGAGAATTCTCATTCTATGGTTAATTTCCTTCACCTAGTGAGTCCCCCAGCAGCTTTGCTGGATTTTTGGAGTTTAATTTTTCAACCTGGTAAGAGTGTGAGATTTACCCCCACTCTTACATGTGTTTTGCCATGTGTATTTTGAATGTTTTTATGATTGTGGACTTTGGAGTACACCACTTCAGTAGCCCCACTCTTTCGTGGGTTACTCCGCACTTTCAGTGCATTCACCTTCAGTTCATTTCAGTTGGGTGATATTGTATGTAAATATATGCTCTGAAAAGCGCTTTGGATTAAGGCGCTATATAAATAACACATCATTATCATCATCATCAACACAGGGCTGTCTCTAAGGCTTCCCACTGATTCAATTTTCTGGGGCTGACTACTGTCCCCCAGAAAAGGGTAAAGTTGCCATTAACTTTACATAGTAACTTTTAACCGCTGATCCAGTACACCCCAACTTATATATGGAGTATTGGAATGGGTTAATTCTCAGCCCTTTTTATCTGTGCCTCTTGGAGCCTTGTTTCTCTCCCTTAACCTTAAGACTTAGCTGGCAGCAGTGGTACCTACCCTAATCTTCCTACCGCGGTTATATTACTAACATGGTAACGTTTTAGGCTATTTTAGTAGCCTAGAACTTTAAACCCGCTTGCCCAAATACTTTTTATTTCGGCTCCGGTTGGGTTTAATCACCATTTCTTCTTGTTAACATCCTTCTTGTGTTTTTCTTTGCGCAGCAAACCGGGTTTGCCTCCTTTGTTCGCCAACCTTTTGGAGGGCTTCTGACCAGAAACCCTCCTTTGGCGTCTGGGTGTCTAGGTGGGCTGAATCTGAGGGAGGGGTGTAGTCACCCCCTGCACAGGGTCTCCTTGGAGACCCAAGTCGCACTTTGTGTTGATTGGCTGAGGTGGTTATCCGGGCTGGACAACCGCCCTGCTGAGCGATTGACAGCCAGTCTGTGTGAATGGGGGATTTTGGCATAAAAAGCAGGACTCTTGGGCTAGAAGGCAGAGTCACCACTGGAACTGCAAGGAACCGAGGAGAAGCGGAGAAGAAGACAGCTGCTGCAACCCCAAATCCCGGTGAAGGCCTGCTGCAGTCCTGAGCTATCTACCCCTCAACGACAAGAGAAGACCCAGTCTGGAGTCTTCTTCCCTTGAGCCTGGTGGGATCAACCAGCTCACCCTTTGTTCAGTCAGAGCATCCTCTCCTGGGTCGAAATCATTGCTTTGCTGCAGGGGTCCGGATAGCCATCAGAAGAGCCCTCTCCTGATTTAAAGGAGCGCACCTTTTATTCATCGTTGTCTTTTTCGCTGCTGCTCGCCTCATACCTGGATAGTGCAGATCGCTCCAGATGTCCTCCTTCTTGTCCCCATGACTGATGCCGCAGGAACCGTGAGTCTGCAGGAACTACAGGAACAACTGCCGTGGCACCAGCTTTTCTCCAACGGAATAAGGTACTGTGCACATTTGGTCGTTCTCTCCGAATGACCATCCAGAATCGGGGTGAACCCTTTTCCTCCACGAAGATTTATACTTTCTTCCCTCCCTTTTATAACTTTTCCTTCCATTTGACAATATCTAAGTACTCTTACCATCTCGAATCTCGAACTGTTCAACGTGTGATCCTCGGCAACTGAGTATCTGCTCCATTGACACTGGCCTATTGACTTTCATCTGTTTCTTTGAACAAGTCCTCTTATTCCCTGGCCTAGACAAAAGTATTGCCTGTGATTTTATCCCCTTTTCCCTTGTTTGAAATTCTAAAGTACAAAGTGTGTTTTACCTTTGTGAGCATTTCTATTCCCGGGTACACGTTAGTATCGCAACACCGGTCTGGCAAATCTTACTGTACTTACCTTGAATTGCTGGAACAAGTGGAAGTGGTTGTGTGTGGTGTATTTTACGTGTGGTTTTGAATTTATAGAAGTGAAGTGTTTTATGAACAGTTGATTTTAAATAAATATACTTATATTTTTTACCTGAAACCTTGAGTCAGTGTTTGCTTGAGTCACAGTAATTGTGGTCCTTGGCGTAATCTCGACTACTGGTCATTTACTCTTGAGATAAGTCTGGCTGCTCCGCTACTGCTACCACTTTAACAGTGTAGTATAGGCTTGTACCGAAGGTGAACTTGTATTACCACTTGTAGTGTTAATTGTGTGTAGTGGTCCCTAAGGGCACTGCACAGGATTCTAACAACCCCCAGTGCCTTAAGCCATTTTGAATACTAAATAAATATCAGACATGTCTGGCTTGATATTGTGGCCTATGGGACTATTCTGTTATACTGTGCAACGCCCTTTGATTGTTAGCCTGGTTTCCATTTACTCATTCAACTGTCAGGGCTGGAGAAACACTCAAAAACAAACCATTTGGGTCCCGCCCAACAAACTGTATGCTCTCTCTAGGATGGTGTGCCACCTTCCCAAGAGGGCAGTCACCTTCCCAAGAGGGCAATATATTCCACCAGATGATAATGAGGGGGACTAGTGCTTCAAAGAAAAGTACAGTCAACACAATAGAGTGGCCAAACTAGAGTGGGATTCACTGGACTGTCTGTGCTTTAGGGCAGTCAGGAGAGAGAGGGGAGTTAGGGTATGCAAGGAAGTAGTCACTGTCAAGAGAAGGGTCCCACCATCCTGAATCTTTTAGTCCACTAACATTGCCTGTGCCCTCTGCTTACTTCCTGCAGACAAACCACTCATGGACTGACATCAGCAAGAAAAGCTTCTTGTCACAGCAACCAGGATTGGACCGATTCAGAAGGCATCAAATGGACCAGTACATTGTGGAAAATTGAATATATAAATGGGAAGCCCCGTCCCACCCTCCAAGTTGAGTTATATTTAGACATCAGAATAAGAAGGTTTCACCTGGAACTCGATTGGGATACAGTGTATACATTCTACACAAAAACACCTCTGCCATATAGGTGAAGATACAGAATCCAAGGAGGGAGCAAACTCCCTGCCCCACACTATTCCCAGTTGATCATTTGGGGTGAACTGCTATTTGGACAAGCCCTGGCTGCTCTCTGACAGTGATATGATATGATATGGCATTCATAACGCGCCTATACACAAGTGTTTCAAGGTGCGACGAGGCAAGGGAGGGGAACAGAGGGAAGACGGAGACAACTATCTTACTAGGCTAGGTGACATTGAGATTGCGCAGGTGCAGGGGAGGTGGGGAAGGGGAGAAGTTTGAGGGGGAAAGGGGCGGGGAAGTGCAGTACATAGGATAACAGTAATAAATAGAACAGTAAATAGGAACAATAAATAAGAAGTGCGGCCAGCTGGTGGCAGGTGCAAGGGTAAGTGCAGACATCAGGTGTCAAGTGCTGGTAGGGGGCAGTGGGATGCAGAACAGCCCCAGAGTACAAGGGTTGCCAGGGGTGCAGTGCACATGTGTGTGCGACTTGCATGGAGGGGACCTGGGCCCGAGAACAGAGGGTAGCCAGGTGACCAGTGCAGTTTCAGTATCACCCAGGAGTTCATCAGGGAAGAGGAGGAGAGAAATTAGAGGCAAAGAGGAAGGTCTTGAGGTGCTTCTGGAACCAGAGATGGTTCTACTCAATTTTCAGAGAGGCAGGGTGCTGTTCCAGAGGGAGGCCCCAGCCAAAGAAAGAGATCTACCACTAACGTGTTGCTTGGTGAAGCGACTGACCCTGAGAGAGTTGGAGGAGGATGAGCGAAGAGCTTGAGAGGGAATATATTTAGGAAGCGAGAGGTGAAGGTATTGAGGGCCCAAGCCCCAGAAGGCCTTGTGGACAATGCAGAGGGTTTTTAACTTAATCCTCGCAGCCACTGTGAGCCAGTGTAGAGATTTCAATGCAGAGCAGTGGTAACCAGTAGTCTGCTCAAAGGAGCTGATACCAATTGCACATTCTGGAATTGTAAGGGTGGAATAACAACTCCCTTATCCCTGGAGACCCTGAGCAGGAACCCCCAACAACCATGAAGCAAAGGAACAGCTCTGGGCTCTGCATCCTCCCTCCAACCCCTTTCCAGCTGACTGAACCATTTTCTGTTTTCTAGATGCTGCAGCACACCAGGAGCTTCCTTTGACACTCACTGCTTTTTTAAACTGCTGTGAGCCATCAAGCTGTTGACTTGAACATCAGCTGCCTGTACCCCAGGTATCTGCCACCTGATTCCTTCTGCAGAACAGCATTGCACCTGTGAACCTCGTCAAAAGAATTCAAACGCATAGAAATGTTAATTTGACCGTCTCCCACCTGTTCTTCAGCCGATTCAAGGCACTAACCAATGCAGGACTGCATCACATCGCTGCAGATCGTTGAACCGACTCCAACATCTATGGCTGACTTGATCCATTAGGAGCAGCCAACTTGATCATCTTGATGATGACTCAATGCATTGTAAAGCACCAAGAAATCCCAGCTCGACACTATCCCCATGAAGAAGATAACATTGCTCTATCCTTGTGTCTGGTTTTAAGTGTTTTAGAGACATTTAAGATCTCGCCCTTTACCTTTTAAAGACATATCCTTTGAACTTGACCACTACTGCCGAGATTATTGCCTCACCACCCCCATTTTCAGACCCAGAGTTCCCATTTTTCATCCAAATGTCTGCATATTCTGCATCTTCCATTACCACTGTAGGTTATTTGTTTTATTTATCACTGTATTTGGATTTTTTAAAAATACCTTTTTTTATTGAAACTTGATTGGACATGTCCTTTATTTTTATATCACAGTACTATTGTTGTTTGGATGCTTCTTTGCTAGCTCACATCCCTTCTGCAGAGTATAGCCTGCCCTCAGACCACATTACCAAAATATGCAAAGGAGGTATACCTGTTGGGTTGTGCCTGTCTCACCTTTATGGTTGATTGGGATCACTGATAGTTTAATAGTAGTGTGGGGATGAGTAGGAGTTTTAGCTATTATTATCCCTTTACTCCTGCTCAGCAGTAGTCATTTTGTCACACCAATGCATTTGACAATTACAATGAAGTACTTTTAGGATGGGTTACGCACAGCCACAGAATAGTCACACTGCAGTGCCCTCATAATCTGTCAAACCCATCAAATGGAAGAAGCAGGGACCATTTTGAGCTGGCTGAAGGTAGACAGGGAGGAGGCTAGTCTGCAATGAAGGTGCCGGGGGCTCCATAAATTCTATTAATTTGTAACCATGTGCAATATTAAATGATTGGTAGGTACAATCTTAACTGGTGATATATTGCAAAGACATTTTAAAACAAGATTGGTCAAACACATTGCAGATGTATTACTTTAAAGACACCAAACAGTGCAAGCAAATATAATGTGAGAATTGAGCACTTGAAGTTGTGAGCAATTGTAAAGTGGATTTGATAAACTCTATAGATTAGAAAGTCTGCTTTTGGGATTAGTAATGATACTCGACAAAGACGTAGACTCCATATGGGGATGCATTGATATCCTTTCAATGGATACATGTTTAAACAATGTAGTTTCTGTCGTTTAAATGACAATGTAATAACAGTAAGTGCATTCCTTCTTTGTCTATCAATCACACCACCAGGGCCGTCGTGGTACACTCGTTATTTATTTGAACCTACAGCTATCACTCTGTTAGTACTTGTTTTTACTGGGACACAGTTTTATTTCCCTAACGTTTTCATGTAATATAGCTTTGTAGGATTATACTAATGATATGTGGTTGTGGCTAACATTGGGGTGCTATGCCAGGCAGTACTTTCCTTTTACCATGTTGGCTTCGATGAATCACAAACAAACAATGATGTCATTATCTTGAATTGTGTTTTACTGTGTATATCACCTGCTGTCAAAATCTGTTCATAGCAAGTAGGGTCAATTCGCAGGACAATTGCAAGCACTAGGCATACTAAGCTGATGTCTAGGGCACCAACCAAGACGGAGTGCAAAATATTGTATTTTATATCTGCTGAAGTTAATTACAAAATACTCTATGTAATTTAAATTTCTAGAAACACTCCAGCAAACAAGGTTTCCTCCTCAGAACCAAAGTGCTCAGAAATGAGTAGTAACCTCTGTGTCACTCCACACAGCATTGGAAGCATGCCTTTTTGTTGTTTGTGCCCATTTTTGGGTGCCAGTGTCACAGGGTCTTTGGGGTTGATGAAATCAGGAGACATGGCCATAGGGCGTCACATTTTGACATACAATTAGAACAGGGTCACTTCAAAGCCACCATTGCTTTCTTCTGATCTTGAAGTTCTGTAGGCTGGTATGGGCTAGATGAAACAGCCAACTCACATGTAGGAATATGGGAAGGATGGTGAGAGGAGGGGAGAGGGGTTTCATTAAGCTGTAGCAAACGGGAGCTGACAATGGGCTGGAGAAATGTGGTGGAGACAGGTGTGCTTTTAGAATACTTGCTCAAAGCTTTGTGTTTATCTTAGATCTATATTACTATTGTATGCAGGAGTGAGTATTTTGATGTAGACCTCATCTTATTATCATTTTAAAATATATTGCTGCTAGTTTGTATATGTTAGATTTAAACATGTAAATCGTTTTTTAGAGCATTTCATTTACTATTTGCTGACTAGTTGTGTATAGCACATTGCGTGTGAAAACGTTAGAGAAAGAACCCTGTTGCATTTTCAACTGCCATTAGAACTACAAATCCCTGTAGCATTGTAGTTCTTAAGGACCACTTCTTTGCATTTCAGGCGTGAGAGCGCCAGCGCAAGAGAGACCAGCCGGTTAGTGCTGGTTTGTGTCCATTTTGTGGCAGCAGGACTGGTTTCCTACGCTCACTCAGGTACTCTCAGTGTGTTGTTGTTTTTGTGTCTGCCATCTGGGAAACTTTAGCAGCATTACATAACACCCCACATGCCGTTTATGTGTATAATGACATTTTTATTGCAGACTGCAATGCAATCTTAAACTCCTCTTTTTCTCCCAACGAGTGTAGTGTTCATACACCCCTGATAACTCTCACTGTACCGTCCATCGTATCCATGCTCAGCCCACAAACCATTATCAGGCCTCGTGACATGTTGTCTCCAGTTGTGGTGCTGATTCACGACGTTTCTCCAGTTTCACTGCTCGAAGATGTCATTGTTAGCCCTAATGATTCTTCAGGCAGTACCCCGTCCTTTGTGGTAGTTCCTGTGGATAGTCTAACCCCTAATCCACTCTCACCACCTATGGTAAACATGTCAGCAAGTAAGGCTGTGCCTCACAATTCCAGCATGCAAGTTGAGAAAGATCTCTTAATTACCAAAATCCGATTTTCACTCCTCAACTCCCGCTCATTGTTAAAGCATGGTATTGAGGTTTCAGATGCTATCTCCAAAACAGGTTGTGATCTCACGACCATCACAGAGTCCCCGCTTACTACAGACACTCTAAGCTCTGCCACGCTAGCATTACCTTCTGGGTACTCCATTGTTAGAGCGGATTGTTTGGTACGGAGAGGAGGAGGAGTCACCATTCTTGCTTCTAATCACCAAAATCTGCACCTCAACCCTCATGATGTGATGGATGGCTGTAAATGTCTACTAGCCAAGATTAAGCTAACAATAACTACTCACTGACAGTAATTCTGATATATCGCCCAGCTTCCGAAACACCTGACTTTGACGAACAACTCATCAATCTAATTTACAAAATGACCAAAGGTAACACTTCAGTATTCGTTCTCAGAGATTTCAATCTCTGGGCTAATAACATCAATGACAACATTGCTGTCGCTGTGTTAGCTACTCCTAGATCTCTTGGCTTTAAGTACGTTTCAACACCCCCACATAAAGCTGGCAATACCGTAGACTGGGTTTTGACCCACTGTGCTACAATATCGAACATAGACGTCACCCAGTGTCATTTGGTGAGATCCCTATCAAGTGACCTTCAGTTTTGGCCCCCTCTAGTCTCTTCATCTCACAAAAAAGAATCCTCAACAATAAGCCTTTGCAAGATACTTTAAGAAACTCACTCCACAACTGCTTTCCCTTCACTTAGTCCATGAATTGAAACCTACTCACTCCTTTACAAACTCTGATGATCTGGCTAGATACCTTACCAGTACATTTAATCACGTTATTGATGCCCTTGCTCCTATGAAATCCTGCTTAGTAAAAATTAAAACTGCTACAAACTCATGGTTTGACTACTCCATTATCAGCTTACGCCGTGACAAACATAAAGCTGACAGAGAATGGAGAAAAATCCCACCCCTGCACCTTACTGCCTATAAAAGCTTAGAAGCCAGCCTTAAACAAGCTATCATATCTGCAAAGTCAGATAGCTATAACAGCAGGATATCACCTGCCAACTCCACTCACGTGAACTGTTTGCAATTCTGAAGGTAAATCCCAAGCGGTCTCCATCATAAAGAAGGATGCAGAATGGTGTTCAGTTTTTGCTGACTGGTTGCCTGGTTCACCTCCAGAGCCTTACAGGTCCCAGGCTCCCCTGCCAGTCTTTTGCACTTGCCTCCGAGCCCCTGCACTTGTTCAGCATTAGTGCATTTTCATTTTACGCTCCATGAGTCGGGCAACATCTCTGCACTGAGCCCAGGTTCCTTCTGGACCGGATCAATACACAACAAGTTTTATTAAAAAATTCCAGGGCATAAAAAATCCATTGATTCCCAAGCAAATCTAATTTCACCTGCCATAATTGGTCAGATCAATGAACCGGATTTATTTGCACATTTCCCCAAGAAAGGCTCTGTTCAGACGCCCTTTCAATTTAAACCCTCTTCCGAGGATCACATTTGTGAATTTGTCACCAACATGAAACCCACATCCAGCTTAGGTGACTGCTGCCCATCTAGCCTTTTTACAGATTGTATTAAAACACTTGCACCCTGGGTGACCCACCTTGTCAATATGTCCTTTGAGAAAGCAAATGTACCCAGGGACCTTAAAGAATCATGGGTGATTCCCTTATTTTAAAAAAAGAACCCTGGATCCTCACAATCCCAAAAATTACCAACCAATTACAAATGTGCCCTTCATATTCAAATGTTGGTATCATTTGGCCTATTTACAACTGCAGGACCACTTGGAAAGGAATCATCTTCTTAACCCAAAGCATTCATGTTTTAGGGCCAAACAAGGCATCAAAACAGCACCTCTCGACCTTAAGTCAAACATTGCTGGAATCATGGACAAAGGCAAACCAGCACTTCTTATATTTCTAGACCTGTCCTCAGTGTTTGACTTGATCGATCATACTCTGCTGGTGAAAAGATTGGTGGACCAGGCACATTTGCTCTCCATCGGCCTCCAAATGGATTGAATCCATTCTGGGCCCTAGATATTCGGGAGTTGCAGTGGATAATGCCAGCTCCACCCTACACTTTTTACCTGCAGAGTCCCACAGCACTCGTGTATTGCCCCCACTCTGTTTAATGTATATACCATGTCCCTCCTTACTCTCCTTGAAGACCTGGGTGTCCAATATACCATCTATGCTGATGACACCCAGATCATAATTGAACTATCAGGATGTCATACTAGTGACACTAACACCATTAACTCCATCTATCACACCATTTAGGCTTGGATGGTGACCAACTTGCTTGCCTTGAACACAGAAAGAGAGAACTGCTGATCATCACCTCCAGGCATAAACTCAAGAAGTTGGACCCGACTATGACATTTTCATCATAGATAACAATAAGATCAAGGCGGCAAGATCAGTAAAGTCCTTGGGCATTACACTAGATGCAGAATTATCTATGAAGCCACTGGGTTCCCAGGTAAAAGCCTCCCGCAGTTATGTCTCAAAATTACTCACTCACATTCGTCCATACATCTCTCTGCAGAATAGGTCCCTGCTTGCAACTGCACTGGCAAACTCATGCCTCGACTATGGCAGCAGTCTTCTGGCAGGTACATCAAAGCCAAATCTTCATACTCTTCTGATCACACAAAAAAACACTGTCGGAGCTGTCTTTGGCCTCTCCCGTAGAGATCATGTCTCCGATTCGAGACAGAAACTTCACTGGCTCTCAGTGAAACAATGTGTCACACATACTTATTTCCCTTGCCTTTTAAGCGCTATAACTCTAGTGCACCTCAATATCTGTTCAATCGACTAACTCCTCACAGTATGGGTTGCTCATTGCGTTCCTATGATGCCACCAAGCTTTCACAACCCAGATTCAAACTCTCGATCTTTGGAGGCACTAGATTTGATGTACAAGCTCACCTGGCTTGGAATAAAATTCCTATTCAACTATGGCAGGCTAAGTCCAACTTGAGTTCAAAAAACGAATGAAGACCAACATCTTCAATCTCAATCCAGACTAAAATTAACCATCCTCTGTGTAAACACAGTCCGATTTCTGTATGTTTGTAACATTCTTTTTTGTGTGCGCTTTAAGACCTGTGGTCGATTTAGCGCGATATAAACATTAAATCAAATTGAATCAAAGTGACAGAAATATATGACAAACATTTAAACAATGTTGCATACAGTTGGTGCTTCACTATTGACCCCAAGATTAATTAGCATCAGTATATGCTCTCAACCCTAAACGTCACCTTTCACACGTCCAACCCTTGGATTAGGCCACATTCTGATTTGGCTGTGCAACCCCAGAATTATCATTCAGGAATTCACCTGCAGTACCATAAATACACTGGACAGGCACTCTAAGCGTACATATCTGACAGGATTGCCGGAGCATTCTTGTGAGATCCTCATGCACCCCATTATACTCAATCCCTCTCTTATATCACTGAAAAAACACCTTGGAACCGCAGCATGTAAATTAGCTCAACGCACACTCTTCTGTGCCACCTCTCTATAGAAAACACACGCTTCCATACTAATGCAAGCAATTAGCCTTACCCAACTCAGTCCCTGTGCCTGCAAACTGCTTCCCTGTTCTCCCCCACTCTTAAGTCATTCTTGCTCTTGATGTTCTTCCAAGTCTCTCTCCGTCATGAGCCGGAGCACATTAAGATCTGGAAACTCCTCAAGACCTTCCTCTTCTCTTTCTTCTCCTCCTTCTTTCTCCCTCTCCCTTGCTAACCTCCTTTCTTTTCTCCCCACCCTCCTTCTCCTCCCTACTCTGTTCAGTTTTTGCTGACTGGTTGCCTGGTTCACCTCCAGAGCCTTACAGGTCCCAGGCTCCCCCGCCAGTCTTTTGCACTTGCCTCTGAGCCCCTGCACTTGTTCAGCATTAGTGCATTTTCAGCTAACGCTCCATGAGTCGGGCAACATCTCTACACTGAGCCCAGGTTCCTGCTGGACCGGATCATTTTTTTCTCCCACCTCCCGTCCTCACAACTCCGACTGTACGTATGCATGACCTAAACGTACTAGGACCAGTTAGTTCATCTGTCCTGTCCCTCCCCACCGTTTTTTGGTCTGCCCCTCCCGAGCTTCGTCACAACTGTAACACTTCATGCACTTGTACTAGGAGGAATGCTGCCAGGGCTAGTACGCTAGTTTTTCTGTGAGATCATTCGGAACACTTCAAGGCCCTACAATGATTACTGTATTCCCTTGTTCCTTTCCTGCCTTGAAGCGCTTTGAAGCAATTCACCTGTGCTGTATAAATAAACAATAAATAAATAAGCAGACCAAGGTCTGGTATCCCTTGGTGGAGGCAAGATATGCCTAAAACTCAGAACTTTGAAACTACTACTGTGGTTATTCAGTGCATTAAAAAAGCAGCTCAATATAACATAACATATGCAGATACAAAAACACCTGTGTTAATCGAATGTTTGCACACAAATTTCTACAATAATCTCTAGGAAAAGGGGTCTAGTTCTTCGCTTACCGCATCGATTTTCCATTGAACATTTTACAGCATAAAATTAGTTTTCCACAGTTTTAACAGTTTATCATCATGCTGTTGGCATTCTTGTTGCCATTTTGGTACAATATTACTGTAATTCCCTAACATACATGAACACTCCACAAAAAGACCTAATTGATAGAATTCACCTTACATTTGAATGTTACATAGTTTGGCGCAGTAAACATCCTGTGGTCATAGAGTGCTTTATACCAGTGATTCCTGTTAAAATAAGCCGTAACTCATAAACTCAGGGATGCAAGGTGGTCTATACCTGTGTATTTAAAAATCATCTTACGGGCACATGGGGGTGTTGGTTTCTCATTGGGGCTTATTCAGTGCCATTCCCTAGTGTCCACCCATTAATGTTCCTACAGCTACTTGTTTTACTGCTAATGCTGCTTATCCTGGGTGCACTTAATGTGACATGAACTAACAGCCTGTTCACAGCCTACTAACCCATCAGTGCACATATTGACGTGTGTGCTTTCAGTGTCCGTAGGTTAATGCCTGCTATCACCAGTACAATCTGAAGTAAAAAGTCTGAAAAACACATTTTGGGTCATTTGGTGGTGGAAAGAGATGCTTGGAAGGGTGAGAGAGTGGAAGCAAGATGATATGGGGCTGCTTTTGTAGGTTGAAAAAGGGCAGTCAAATTAAACATATGTCGATGTCATCAAATAAGAGGAATGCTATTTGATTGGTTTTTGGACCCCTACTGAGTATAGACATAGGTGTTAAGAATCGGTGTAGTATATGAGTCTGTCAGGGATTTTAACCAACCCATAGTGTGAAGATGTACACTTATGAGTGTATGAATGAATAGTGCTGTGAATGGTGGAAGTGATGTGTAGATGTCAAATCAATATGACAAACACTGTCAAGTGAAGCTTAAATAAATATATTTTGTGATATTAATCATAGTATAGTTGTTTGTATTAGAGAGTCTCCAATCTCACCTGCTGAGGTCCACGTTATTTTTGTTTCATGTTACTCACCTGGAGGACCGGCGGTGTTACAGATACACTTATCTTTTGAAACTGGAAGAGAGCATAGAAATGATAGGGAAGTGGAATGAAGGTAATGTGGATCTGTTTTCATAGGTGAAAAAGTGTTTGGAAATGCTGCTGCTGTCAATTTCGGTGTCCGCTGACAATATTTCGATTGCAGGGGGGTCAGGGTGAGTTGTATTATTTGATGGTGTATGGTACATACTTCTTATATAGTTCATTGTATTGTGGTGGTTGAGGCCAGTGGCCAGATTCTGGGGATCATGGCTGTAGGATGTGGCTTCAGGCCTTGGCCCAGGGAATATGTGCACTGGGCACAAGCACCACAGCAGTAATTTGAGTATAGTAGTTATAGGTAATGTAGTGGGTATTTGGCCAGAATTACATTAGTAGTAATATGTGTATATTAATTGTAGGTAATGTAGTGGGAGTATAAAGTGTTTGTAACATGGAAGAATGCTGTAATTGAACTGTATATGGTACTTATGACTGTAGTACAATTGAGGATGATTGCTATGGTTACTTAGTGTTGTAGCATTATGAAGCTGCAATCTGTGGTTTATTTTCTGTGGAAAAAAAACAGTACAATTGGTTAAGCAATATAGTCCAAAAGCTATAGTTGTATACACATTTAAATATATATTTTCTTTGTCAGAACTTCATAAACAGTACATTCTAAGTATTATGTGTGGTACAAAATTAGTGTATGACACACTGCTGTTGGATTGACGTTAAAAAATCATTGGGTCATTGGGTTGCATATGTATCAGGTGTACATGTCATGTAAATGCACCTACCATATCCGGCTAAATCCGTCCACACCGCCTTTTACCATTCTAGTTCACAGAGCTATTTAATAGTTGTGTGCCACAAACTATCTACTGTATCCCCAGTATTATATATTGCTGTCATCCAATTGTCACCATTGTCATTGCACTACTAGGCATCGACTTTGCACAGCATCAAACCCTTACCTGGCGCACACCAAAAAAATAGTAGCAAAAATACTATGATGGCACCAGTAACTTCATTGCAGTGCCGAACCAGGATGCTTCCCAATCAAAAATCGTGTCGAACCAATCACTTGACTGCACACCTCCTTCCTTCTTTATTCTTTCTCCGAGGTTGTGTACTGCAGTTATTACATGTGATAGTGATCCATTGTCAGCGTCGGCAGAAGGCACAAATGTGCAACATGTGCACCGATTTTTGGCAAACACTGCCCAGCACATATCTGTTCTGCATGGTCATTAACCGCAATGCTCTGAGTGCCACCTTGATGACGTTGAACCCTTCTTCAGTGTCATTGGCTAGCTGGATCAGCTCCCACTGCACTGTCTGCAACCACTTTGCGTTTGCTCATACCTGGATGCTTGGCATGAGTGATGCAAAAAAATGTTCTGCTGAACCAATGAGTTTAAATTGATCTGGTATCTGTGCCAAACATTCAGAAAAGTCTTTAAAGATATAGTTTGATGCTCTTCTTTTGCATGACACTCTGTCTTGCAGCTTATCCTCTGACAGCACATCATATGTGGGGGGTTCTTCGGTTGTTGACTGGGGTGCTGGAAGTATTATGGCAGGCACACTCTCAACCTGGACATGACTCTCTGGAATCCCCATCAGGGTTGAATGCAGCGTGGCCAGGGCACAAGTACCTCGCCATGACAATGGGAGGTGCACGTACGCCTGTTTGCTGCATACCCAGCAATTGTTCATTAACGCAGCTGTTCCATTTTTCATGTTGGGGAGAATAAGTGTTTCATTGCAGTGTTTGTTTGCCCACCTTCCCTTCTCTGTGGAAGCAAAGTTGATATTGTACTTCACGTTGGATCTTGATTGGTTTTTCAAGGCTGTTACCCATGTTTGATTGGCAATGTGCTGAGACCAGTGCATGTTTTCTTGACCCATTGGAATTTTTCTTCTGACAAGCCCCGCAGTGCTTCTTCTTTACACATCACTGTCTCTGCTTGCCATCTGTGTTTCATGAACGTTGTCCCTTTTATAAAAAAAAACAAAAAACAGCTCCTTCACACACAGGACTACTTGAGGCTTACTGTGACTCGTCTTCCCGTTGAGGATTTCAGGATCAGTTGCTACGGTGTGTGCCTGGAAGGTACTTCGAATTCTACACAGTGCTAGATGAATGAGACATTGGGCATCCGCTATGGGGGTTTCCTGGGGGATCAGAACCTTAGGTGTTCCTGATGCCTGGCATATCAAGGAACACACATAGCAACTCTCAGTATTTGCTCATTTACCCATGGTGCTCATGTCAGAGTACCACTTATTGGACCGGTCTGGGTGAAGGTGGTCCTCCACTGCATCTAACCCCAGGCCATGGTATGCATCATACCATTTTTTCTGCCCCCTTTTCCTTCTATTTCTCCCCCCAGACCATTATGCAACTTCAGCAGTGTCTAGTAACAGATAGGAAAAATGTCTATACTCATTCTTTCATATAGCCCATGCTGTGAGGTAGGATGGGGGTGTGGGGTGGGTGCTTGAGAACTAAGTGTGTGTAATCACGGCTTGAGGTAGGGTTAAAGGTTGTCTATGAGTGAGCAAGTGGCAGCATTAGTACATCAGCAATTAGATTGTCATCATGGCAATCATTAAATACATTTGTATCAGTACCCATCATTACCCGTTCAGTCAGTGGGGCCTTCATTGTGCGTTTTTTGTGCTGGGAGGTGAGGTTTGAGGAGACATTGTGGGTCCAGATCAGTTTCAACCCATAGCATACTAAGTGGGTTCCCTCTTGCATCAGTTTTTCCCCCTCCACCCCATCTTCTATCCCTTTTAAAATAAAATAAATTGACCAATACAGTCCTAAACACAATAAAATAGTTGAGAACACTATGGCCACAATATAAAGTCTGAAAACATAAGAATATGCTCTAGAAGCGCTAACATTTCCCCTATTGCTATCTACAGTTGTGGCGTTGTCATTGAGGGCCCTCATCTCAGCCATGTTTGAATCTATAGAGTGAATACAATGGATGAAGTGCATTTGCAATCATTTAGAAAACATGAACTTTTTGTTGATGATAAGTGGAAAGAGACAAAAATGAGAAGGAGAAGAGAAGGAAGGATACGGAAGACAGTCAGAGAGAGAGAGATAGAGAGAGAGAGAGATATGTGTTAGATATTACTCAATTTCATGTAGTCGTTAATTACTTTGCTGTACCTATATTTACATTGTTTCATTTTTCCTGTTACGCTTGAAATATGTCACTTTCCTTTACTTTCATTTAGTCAAGGTACAGCTGCCTCTTGCTCATTTCGCTGCCCTTTGCTGGGCGTTGTACTGTCATGAGCTTTCCTGACATCAGAGAGGTGTATCCAATATTTCAGGCCCTTAACCTTCACTGCAGAAGGGGTGCAGTAAATCACTTCATAAGGGCAATGAAATCTTGGAGTGTTCCATTTCCTCACAAAGCTTTGCACGTACACCCACTCCCCGGGCATTAACTTTGTCACAGTACTGTCTGTTGCTATAGTAGTTGTATCAGTTTTGTTTTCCCTGGTAAAGGGTGGGGCGATTTATTTAGCTATACTCCATACCGCCCTTGTAAGCAGCGTCAGATATTCTTTGAATTCCTCTCCCAAAACTGTGGAGTTCTATGAGCATCTAATGCTCTCCTTACAGGGGACAATGGCGTCTGCATGCGCCTTCCTGTTATGATTCGGTGCAGTGCAGTGACAAGTGGCGGTCCTTGCTAGGTTGTGTTTGCAATTGAAATAATTCTAGGGGCAAACAATACACCCAATTATTTTTGAGTGTGTGGCACAATTTTGACAATCTGCTTTTAAGGAGGCATATGATTTTCTTGACCACCCCATTCACTTGCAGCTGGTAAATGGAACATCATTTGTGTTTAATTCCTAACAATGATGTTACTTCTTTAAAAAGGTTGTTGATGAAGTGAGTTCCGTTGATGGAACATATGACATCACAAATGCCCCAATGTGAAACACTTCCCTCACCAAAAATGTTGCAGCACATTTCGAGTCTGGGTGGGTGCATGGTCCTGCTTCCAACCAGCGGGAAAAGGGGCAGACCACCACTCTTAGATATCCTGCTCCTTTGCACCTTTCTCCCATGTCTGCATAATCAATGTGCAGTTCACGAAAAAGGTCCAACAGGGCGGGGCAGTGTTCCTCGTAGCGTCCTAAGAGTCATTCCAGAGTTGTAAATTTGACATGTTATGCACTCCACTGTCATATTTACCAGATGTTCCTCTGAGTTTGGAACAAACCAATCTTCCTGTATATCTGCGGCTATGTGTTGTTTTGCTGTGTGTGCTGGGTAATGCAATTGCTGAAATGCGAGTTGTAATAACTCTACAGGCATCACTACCTTTCCTGTACATTCTTGGCGCCAAAGGAGATCAGTGGGTGACTGTATGCAAACTCTCTTTGACCATATTTCTTGCTCCTTGGTTGAAGCCCTTTTTTGCAGGTCATTTATCTGAGTGATGGGCAATGCGTTATATCCCTCTACCTTTTCCTCTGGGATATTACCTTTTAGCACACATTCTGCTATCTGGGTTTTTGAAAATACGCTACCTGTTTTGCAGCAGCATCGGCTGCTGCATTCCCTAATGAGATTACGTCACTGTGGTTTGTATGAGCTTGGCATTTCACCAAAGCCACTACTGATGGCTCAGCTAGTGCTTCTATTAGCTTCTACATGCTGTACTGGGGACCCACCTGCCTTTCTGAAGCCTCGCCTTCTCCATCTGGACAACCCGGCATGTACCTTCGTGGTTACATATGCAGAGTCTCAATAAATTGTTACTACGCATCCGTTTGCCACGTGCAATGCTTCAATGAGAGCTACAAGTTCTGCAGCTTGTGCTGAATAGTGCATGGGTAATCTTTTCTGCACAATGATCTCATACTTCCCTTCCTCCAATCTTACCACTGCAGCACCCACATGCTTTTCCCCTGTGTCTGGGCAAATAGACGCTGCCCCTTCCACAAAGTACACTTCCCCTTCCTCCAGGGCATTTTCATTTGCCTTGGGAATGTCGTCACCCTCCCCCTCATATGTGGCACAATCGTGGTTTTGCATGTCTTCTACTGTGCATTGCTCAGTAATGAATGTGGCCGGATTTACTGTCTTGCAGCGCACTATGTGGATGTTAGAGCTTGACAGTATTATTTAATGCGCAGTGGCCCTTTGTGTGGTAAGTGTGGATTTGGACCGTTCAAGAATTGTGAAAAGAGAGTGTTCAACAAACAGTGTCATTGAGCATCCGATCACTATGGTGGTGCTTTTTTCAATTGCAAAGGCGGCAGCTGTGAGAGCTTGTTCTCATGCAAAACGCCCCTGCATTACAGAATCTAAAGTGCCGCTGTAGTATGCTAATGGTTTGTGCCCTAACAATGTTTTCTGTATCAGGACAGCCGTCATGAGTGTTCCATTGCAGTGCGAAAATAAATAGAATTCTCAATCATAATCTGGGGTCGCTAAGACTAGTGCCATGCAAATAAGTTCCTTCAGTGTGTTGAATGCAGTGTTCATTGCTTGTGTCCATGTGATACCTGGACTTTCTTTTTGTGCTTCTTTTCGTGCCTGTAGCAGGGGTCTTGTATACGCTGCATAATCAAATATCCGTGCTTGACAATAGTTACATATGCAGAGACATTTCTGCATGTCTTTAACTGTGTGGGGCCTGATGGTCGTGCGCCCAGCTGCTGCCCTATCCGGGAATATGCGCTTGCCATCTTTTGATATTAGTTGTCCCAGGTATAGTACTTCCAATAGGCAATACTGCAATTTTCCTTTGTCCACCTTGTAACCTTTGTGGGCCAACAAATTTAGTAATGTGATGGAGTCTGCTCTGCACTGTTCCTCACTCTCACCACAAACCAAAAGGTTGTCTACGTACTTTATCACTGTGCTCTTAATATCGATATTGCCAAAGTCTTCATGTGATATCCTGTTAAAAATACTTGGGCTTTCACAGTATCCCTGTGGTAACCTGCAGTGTTCGTATTGTTTCCCCCTAGGGTAAATGCAGTCAGGTATTGTGAGTCTGGATCCAGTGGTACTGAGAAAAAAGCATTTTTCAAGTCTACCACCGTGAAGCACATGGCCGATTTTGGGATGCTGCACAAAATGGATGCAGGGTTGGGGACAAGGAGAAACTCCTTTTGTATGATGTCATTAAGTCGACGTAAGTCCTGGATCATTCTCCAAGCCTCACCCTTCACTTTTTTATCAGATAAATCACTCTATTGCATGGTGAATTTGATGGCCCAATGAAGCCTTGTTGGAGTAGTGCATGTATTGTCTCTTTTATTCCTTCCTCTGCTTTCCTTGACAGGGGGTAATGTTTTACGCAGGGCAATACTGCACCACGCTTCAGTTTTATTTTAATGGGTGTCACTTCTTGTAAGAGCCCCACGTCATGAGGGTTAGTGGTCCATAGTTGTGTTGGTACCTGTTGCATGTCTTCATGGATAAACAATGGGGTTGTGTTGACAATGGCCATTAGGAGGTTTGTCACTCGTATGTTTCGAACCATTATGTCGGGGGTCATGCATATTTCCATTATTATTTCTCCATCATTGTCATTGTCAGTAAACAGGTCTTCATCTGTCAGATCACGCAGTGCTAGGTTTGGGTCTATGCATAATAGAAAGATTGCAAGTTATAAAAAGGTTTATAAGGCAAATGATGCACACAGATGACTACAGATCTTTATACACACAATTTTTCATCAGTGATGAATAATATAAGAGATGAATAGTACGAGCCCATTGGTACATTGTGACAATTCTATACAGTACATAGGGGGTTGGTGCAACTTGATTGGTGGTGCAGAGTTGTTGCTCCTTGCAGCATATGGGTCAGCTGGGCTTTTCTGGGTGGGGTGGAGCTCAGGCTGGATCCGCAATGGATGATTGTTCTAACTAATCTAAAGAACACAGTATCTTTGACATGCCATAACTAATTTAAGACATAAAGGGCACAATTCATCCCACACCGCAAGGGACCCTCCAAAACCCCTGACCATAACGTGCAGGCAGCCCGCACCACAGGGGCCCCCCAACATCCCTGACCATACCGTGCAGGCAGGCCTCACCTCATGTTCCCCCACCCCCACCAGTGATGGCAACCTGCATGCAGGCCCCACCTCATGTAACCCCACCCCCTCCAGTGATGGCAACCTGCAAGAAGGCCCTGCCTCATGTCCCCTGTCCCCCACCAGTGATGGCAACCTGCATACAGGCCCCGACACATGTCCCCCCCACGAGTGACGGCAACCTGCAGGCAGGCCCCGACACACATCCCCCCAACACATTGACCCAACATGCATTCATGTAAGTAATATCCACTAAAATGCCACCACATGGTGCTCCCCACAGTGCAACTCAACACCCATCCATTGATCATACTCCCCAGAACATGCCCCACGCCATGTGAATCACAATAAATCACATGAATGACTGCACACACATCACCACCATTGATGAACCGTAGGGACACGTAACGTAGCAAGTGAAGAGTGACACATGCACTAAATCATTGAGAGCAGACACTGCTTAGATTTGATACACCCAATTATTTTTGAGTGTGTGGCACAATTTTGACAATCTGCTTTTAAGGAGGCATATGATTTTCTTGACCACCCCATTCACTTGCAGCTGGTAAATGGAACATCATTTGTGTTTAATTCCTAACAATGATGTTACTTCTTTAAAAAGGTTGTTGATGAAGTGAGTTCCGTTGATGGAACATATGACATCACAAATGCCCCAACGTGAAACACTTCCCTCACCAAAAATGTTGCAGCACATTTCGAGTCTGGGTGGGTGCATGGTCCTGCTTCCAACCAGCGGGAAAAGGGGCAGACCACCACTCTTAGATATCTTGCTCCTTTGCACCTTTCTCCCATGTCTGCATAATCAATGTGCAGTTCACGAAAAAGGTCCAACAGGGCGGGGCAGTGTTCCTCGTAGCGTCCTAAGAGTCATTCCAGAGTTGTAAATTTGACATGTTATGCACTCCACTGTCATATTTACCAGATGTTCCTCTGAGTTTGGAACAAACCAATCTTCCTGTATATCTGCGGCTATGTGTTGTTTTGCTGTGTGTGCTGGGTAATGCAATTGCTGAAATGCGAGTTGTAATAACTCTACAGGCATCACTACCTTTCCTGTACATTCTTGGCGCCAAAGGAGATCAGTGGGTGACTGTATGCAAACTCTCTTTGACCATATTTCTTGCTCCTTGGTTGAAGCCCTTTTTTGCAGGTCATTTATCTGAGTGATGGGCAATGCGTTATATCCCTCTACCTTTTCCTCTGGGATATTACCTTTTAGCACACATTCTGCTATCTGGGTTTTTGAAAATACGCTACCTGTTTTGCAGCAGCATCGGCTGCTGCATTCCCTAATGAGATTACGTCACTGTGGTTTGTATGAGCTTGGCATTTCACCAAAGCCACTACTGATGGCTCAGCTAGTGCTTCTATTAGCTTCTACATGCTGTACTGGGGACCCACCTGCCTTTCTGAAGCCTCGCCTTCTCCATCTGGACAACCCGGCATGTACCTTCGTGGTTACATATGCAGAGTCTCAATAAATTGTTACTACGCATCCGTTTGCCACGTGCAATGCTTCAATGAGAGCTACAAGTTCTGCAGCTTGTGCTGAATAGTGCATGGGTAATCTTTTCTGCACAATGATCTCATACTTCCCTTCCTCCAATCTTACCACTGCAGCACCCACATGCTTTTCCCCTGTGTCTGGGCAAATAGACGCTGCCCCTTCCACAAAGTACACTTCCCCTTCCTCCAGGGCATTTTCATTTGCCTTGGGAATGTCGTCACCCTCCCCCTCATATGTGGCACAATCGTGGTTTTGCATGTCTTCTACTGTGCATTGCTCAGTAATGAATGTGGCCGGATTTACTGTCTTGCAGCGCACTATGTGGATGTTAGAGCTTGACAGTATTATTTAATGCGCAGTGGCCCTTTGTGTGGTAAGTGTGGATTTGGACCGTTCAAGAATTGTGAAAAGAGAGTGTTCAACAAACAGTGTCATTGAGCATCCGATCACTATGGTGGTGCTTTTTTCAATTGCAAAGGCGGCAGCTGTGAGAGCTTGTTCTCATGCAAAACGCCCCTGCATTACAGAATCTAAAGTGCCGCTGTAGTATGCTAATGGTTTGTGCCCTAACAATGTTTTCTGTATCAGGACAGCCGTCATGAGTGTTCCATTGCAGTGCGAAAATAAATAGAATTCTCAATCATAATCTGGGGTCGCTAAGACTAGTGCCATGCAAATAAGTTCCTTCAGTGTGTTGAATGCAGTGTTCATTGCTTGTGTCCATGTGATACCTGGACTTTCTTTTTGTGCTTCTTTTCGTGCCTGTAGCAGGGGTCTTGTATACGCTGCATAATCAAATATCCGTGCTTGACAATAGTTACATATGCAGAGACATTTCTGCATGTCTTTAACTGTGTGGGGCCTGATGGTCGTGCGCCCAGCTGCTGCCCTATCCGGGAATATGCGCTTGCCATCTTTTGATATTAGTTGTCCCAGGTATAGTACTTCCAATAGGCAATACTGCAATTTTCCTTTGTCCACCTTGTAACCTTTGTGGGCCAACAAATTTAGTAATGTGATGGAGTCTGCTCTGCACTGTTCCTCACTCTCACCACAAACCAAAAGGTTGTCTACGTACTTTATCACTGTGCTCTTAATATCGATATTGCCAAAGTCTTCATGTGATATCCTGTTAAAAATACTTGGGCTTTCACAGTATCCCTGTGGTAACCTGCAGTGTTCGTATTGTTTCCCCCTAGGGTAAATGCAGTCAGGTATTGTGAGTCTGGATCCAGTGGTACTGAGAAAAAAGCATTTTTCAAGTCTACCACCGTGAAGCACATGGCCGATTTTGGGATGCTGCACAAAATGGATGCAGGGTTGGGGACAAGGAGAAACTCCTTTTGTATGATGTCATTAAGTCGACGTAAGTCCTGGATCATTCTCCAAGCCTCACCCTTCACTTTTTTATCAGATAAATCACTCTATTGCATGGTGAATTTGATGGCCCAATGAAGCCTTGTTGGAGTAGTGCATGTATTGTCTCTTTTATTCCTTCCTCTGCTTTCCTTGACAGGGGGTAATGTTTTACGCAGGGCAATACTGCACCACGCTTCAGTTTTATTTTAATGGGTGTCACTTCTTGTAAGAGCCCCACGTCATGAGGGTTAGTGGTCCATAGTTGTGTTGGTACCTGTTGCATGTCTTCATGGATAAACAATGGGGTTGTGTTGACAATGGCCATTAGGAGGTTTGTCACTCGTATGTTTCGAACCATTATGTCGGGGGTCATGCATATTTCCATTATTATTTCTCCATCATTGTCATTGTCAGTAAACAGGTCTTCATCTGTCAGATCACGCAGTGCTAGGTTTGGGTCTATGCATAATAGAAAGATTGCAAGTTATAAAAAGGTTTATAAGGCAAATGATGCACACAGATGACTACAGATCTTTATACACACAATTTTTCATCAGTGATGAATAATATAAGAGATGAATAGTACGAGCCCATTGGTACATTGTGACAATTCTATACAGTACATAGGGGGTTGGTGCAACTTGATTGGTGGTGCAGAGTTGTTGCTCCTTGCAGCATATGGGTCAGCTGGGCTTTTCTGGGTGGGGTGGAGCTCAGGCTGGATCCGCAATGGATGATTGTTCTAACTAATCTAAAGAACACAGTATCTTTGACATGCCATAACTAATTTAAGACATAAAGGGCACAATTCATCCCACACCGCAAGGGACCCTCCAAAACCCCTGACCATAACGTGCAGGCAGCCCGCACCACAGGGGCCCCCCAACATCCCTGACCATACCGTGCAGGCAGGCCTCACCTCATGTTCCCCCACCCCCACCAGTGATGGCAACCTGCATGCAGGCCCCACCTCATGTAACCCCACCCCCTCCAGTGATGGCAACCTGCAAGAAGGCCCTGCCTCATGTCCCCTGTCCCCCACCAGTGATGGCAACCTGCATACAGGCCCCGACACATGTCCCCCCCACGAGTGACGGCAACCTGCAGGCAGGCCCCGACACACATCCCCCCAACACATTGACCCAACATGCATTCATGTAAGTAATATCCACTAAAATGCCACCACATGGTGCTCCCCACAGTGCAACTCAACACCCATCCATTGATCATACTCCCCAGAACATGCCCCACGCCATGTGAATCACAATAAATCACATGAATGACTGCACACACATCACCACCATTGATGAACCGTAGGGACACGTAACGTAGCAAGTGAAGAGTGACACATGCACTAAATCATTGAGAGCAGACACTGCTTAGATTTGAATGAATGAAAATGTATTAAAATGTTATAAACACATCAAATGAAAAATAAACATGAAAATGAAAATGAAATGATTGCAAATGAAAATGAAATGCAAATAAAAAAAGGAAGCAAATCCAGAAAGTGGTCCATGTCCAAAGTCAGTCCTCCTGTACCAAATGTAAATCAAGAAATAAACCATTAATCCATGGTGAAAATTAAAAGAAAAAAAACCAACGAAGTACAACTATATACAAGGATGAAGGGTACATGATCCCAAAAGTCAAAACAATATACCCCAAAAAACCTATAAAATATAAACTATGTACAAATCATGGAGCTAAGTCCATGGACTCCAAATAAAAAATAAATAAAGGAAACCTAACACTACAGAATTATATATAAAGGCAGCGGGCTAGTCGTACGACTATCCAATTTTACCAAGAGTCTGGGCCAGGGCATCATCAAACTCTGTGTCAATATCCCAGAGGCGGGACTCAACTCTATCCTCAAGGGCTTGCAGGGACTCCGTCATGCTCCTCTCAAACTCCCTGCGAGTCTCCTCGAGGAACTCCGCCCGCCTCTCTGTCCGATGCATGGAGTTCTCTGCCCTGCCATGGTGAGTCCTGCCCTCCGTCCCCGCCGCTGATCTGCATCTATTTGCTGGCCCATCCGCTGCCACACAGAAGACACACTTGTTCCTGGCTCCTCCTTCCTGTCTGCCGATGCCTGCCCCCGTGATGTTGTTGGCCCCCAGTCCTGACACCTTCTACGTTGAGCCCGCTGCTGCCAATGTGCCCTGTGCCTGCGCTACCAGGACTGCCTCTGAGATGATGACAACCCCTGGGTCAGTCATACACGTGCCCTGCTGGAAGGTGCCTGCCCAACCTCCATTGCCAGTGGTCCTGTTTCTGGGGTGACCACCTCTGCTGAACCTCCGACTCCTGACTGTGGCAGGGATGTGATCTCCACCAGACTGACCGTGGTGGCTGGGACAGGTCCACAGGAGGCCCTGGTGGCATCTAGGCCGGAAGACGGCAGGGAGGACGACTGGCGCATAGTGGAGGAAGAGGAGGAGGTGGTTGCAGCAGGGCCCAGCACATGTAGCAAACCTGTGACTATGAGCTGTGCTAGCCAGTTCAGGATTGCACAGACCTCTTCATGATGATGTGTATGGTCCCACCAGGAACCACACATGTCATCACGAATGACGGTTGTGCTCATCGTGACACCGACTAGCACGGCCTCAAGCCTGTCATGGATTGCGTGGTCCGCAGGTCAGTTGACGTGGACTCCTCCTTTACCTGCAGAATGGCCTGGAGTGAGGTATGCCTGCAGGTGCACACTGATGCAGTTACAGGATCAGGGACAGGATTAGGCACAGGTTCCTCCGCGGTGACCTGCGCTGCCTCCTGACCCTGGACTGCACCAATTGCATCTGTGGCATCACCCCCTCCAGGCCCCATGTGCTGTTATGATGCGACCTCTTCCTCGTCCACCACCAACCTGGATGACTCCTAGCCGTCTTCCGCATTGGATAGCCCCTGTGGGGGCTCACCAGTCCCAACCACTGCCGAGGAGCCCATATCCAACTTCGTCTTCTTGGGCCTCCCCTCAGCAGCTGCGGCCGTTCTTGCAAACGCGGCACCAGTCTCCTCGCTCCCGGAAGATGTTGTAACCTGGGAGGAGGACTGGGCCTTGTGTCTCCGCCTGGTGGAGGCATCTCTGTCGCGTTACTTAACAGTGCTGTCTCCGCTCTCTTCCTCCATTGCCACTGTAGATAAGGAAACATTGAACACAAGTATCAGTGCACCGAACAAATGTCTGCTAGACACAAAGCAAATACACATGAGTGGCAATGTCAAGCGTCATTACCATCACCCTCCACAACACACGGGTTAATGCAAGCAACACACATTTGCACAAACAAGCATGCCACATGCAATACACATTCGCATCCATGTCCAAGGCACTGCAGGAACATCAGAAGATGGTCTGAACCTCACATACATCATGGTACATGCACATCACATGCACACACATCACAAGACAGTCATGCATCAGACCATGTAGACCTCCCGTCACAGTGCATTTGTGGACAACGGGGCTGCATCAGTCAATCACGCACCGTGATGCTCATGTGTCATGCATCCATGGTGTTGGCCAGTCACACACTCACTTCTCAAACACAAGCATATCCACAACGGTGACATAAGCATCCATGTCTCACACCCTTTGCATGGCCAAGTACAGACACAGGCATGAAACATGTGTGTGTCATCACATGCCGGTGCACATCATGCATTGCAACACAGACATCATTGATGTGGAACACGCTTGACTGGACTCACATGCAGATGCAGCACTGTCATGGATATGCACACAGACATCCATACAAGTGGCATGCCAGACATGAGGCCAAGGTGCACATTCCAGCCACACCGCAACATGCACTACACTGGACAAGAACACATGGACACTTTCCACTTGACTCCAGATGGAGCTGCAACTCTAGGACCTGGGTGTGCAGCGCTCGGCGTATACGCTCCAGGACCCTCATTTCGTTGTTGCTCAACTGGCCCCTGTGCCCCACTCCATCAGCAGCCGCGACGAGGCACTGGGCCTTGTTGAGGGTCCTGGACCTGAAGTCTTCCCAGCTCTTCACGACATGTTTGAAGTCGTGGGGTGCCACCCCCTCCTCGTTGATGGCACCCACAATGTCCACCCAGATCCTACCCCGTCATTCCCTGTCGAGTCATGATGGTCCAGGGAAGAGGGCATCATAATGCCCCAGGACTTGCTCCAATACGATGCCAACTTCTTTGGGAGTGAAGATGGCAGCCCTCTGCCAGGTGGTTGCCACTTGCCCCAGATGTTGCTTGGTCTGATATGGCAAACTCGGAGGCAGGTGTGGGTGGGCAACTGGGTCCTGGGGCTGGCCTGTGGAATGATGGAACAGCAGTCGGGAGTCTTCTGTGTGGTCTCAGCAACAGGATCATTGGCAATGGCTTCTGTGCAGGCACCAAATTGCAGTGCACGTAGGCAGCAGGCACACTCAGTGGGCTGGCAGCAGCAGATGGCTCATAAGAGGCAGCTCGGGGCAGAGGGGGCAGGAAAATGGCCTTGTGGGCAGGAGTGTGGTCTTCTGTGTGTTTTCACATGGTCAACCTGATGCAGAATGACTATGCACGTGCAGAAACAGCGCATTAACATGGAATCCCTTAGCGTGTAAGTGCATATGTTACGTGACGCGCGTGGGTGCTGACATTTAGTATGGGTTAAAGGTCTGTGTAGGACACCATTTCGCTGTACGTGTTTTTAGTGGAAACAGATGCATGATATTCTGCTCTTTTGTGGGTTCACACGTAATATCTTCACTACGGTTGCAGTTCGTACTTCTTGTTTTGGTGGGCTTAGGCTGATGATGCGTAGGCTTTTCTTCTTTATGCAAGGCAGACAGTGAGTTGCACACACTTTTTGCACACACTTTTTTCCCACTGTGGTTGCCGCATGCCCCATTTTTAAGGTCTGCGTGTTCCACGGGTATGCATTTTTTGTGTTCCTGGGTTCCCCGGTGTACTGCGGGACGTTAATTCCACACATGTGGACTATCGAAGGGTCGCATGCAAGTTTCTTTATGTTTTTGGAGTGCCTGAGCGTTACGTGACCAGTCATTTTTGCCCAGGTGTCACAGACAGCCTCGCAGGAGTACAGGGGTATGTTTACCATCACATACCCTGCTACACCCCAATTGTCCAGGACCTCCCATTTGCACTAGTCCATCAGTGCCATGGCTGGGAGGGCACCAAGTGGTAAGGGAGGCAAAGCTGGGCGACCTCCCAGAGGTGTTCGCGGTGGGGCACGTGGCCAGGGTGGCCAGGGAGGCCAAGGTGGCCACGGTGGGGACGTGGCCAGGGAGGCCAAGGTGGCCACGGTGGGCGATGAGGCCAGGGTGGTCCATGAGGGCAGGATGTCCAGGCACATGCTGGGACAGCTATGCCAACCCCCTCAGTGGGTCAGGTAGATGCACCTGCTGCAGTCATCACCAGTACCTGTCTGACCCGACAGGCAGTGTCATCTGCTGTCACGGGTCCCCAGGTTGTGGAAGCTGCAGGTGCAGCTGCGGCTACCACTACCCAGGCTCAGGGTCAGCCAGCGTGGGCTGCATTAGCACAGGATGACTCCCAGGCAGATTTCCTGGTTGGGAAGGTGAAGACACATGTGGGTAAGGTTGCTGTGACCAAGTCACATGTATCTGGGGCAGTGGTGACATCTGCTGCCCCAAGCAGCCAGGTGGTGGAAGCTGCAGGGGCATATGCAGTCGACACCACCCCAGCTGTGAGTCAGCCCACCAGGACTGTGTTGGCCACGGCCCTTTGCACCGAGGCAGTCATGGCACTGGGTCCTGGCGACAGCACCTAGCAGCCAATGCCTCCAGTCAGACCTTCCGTTGTCTTGCCATTGCCAGTCCACCTGCACTCCTGCCCCTACTGACCTGAGCACTGACCTGAGCGGCAGAAGCCACTTGGGGTCTGCACCACCTACCAAGAGGAGGAAGCGTGTTCTGTGCAAGAGGCTGGGACCCCAGACACGGCTCAGGCCTCCGGCACATCAAGGAAGAAGAGTTTCAATGAGGTGGAACTGGACGCACTTGTGGGCTACGTGTCAGGACACGACCGTGAAATGCTGGTGACAGCAGGGTGCAACACTACGCCTGCCCAGCATAAGGCCTAGTGGCAGTGCATCGCAGAATGTGTCAGCTCAGCGCGATTTGAGAAGCGCACAGCTGATGATTTCAATAAGGTTTGGCATAACCTCCGACTTCTAATTACACCTCTACTCTGTTGACTGGCAGTGGCCCAGCACCAGTGAACAATGAACTCACTACGCATGAGGAGATTGCTGCAGGGTTCATCTATGAGGGTCAGATCCAAGGAGTGAGTGAGAGCGATATGCAGAATTATCATGCAATGTCCAGTGAGTTTTGATGCGTGTGTGTCCAGGCCATGTGTATTTTGCCTGGGTGATGTGTTGTGATTGACTGCCAGTTCAGGCGATGTAGCCATGACCCATGCAATGCTTGAGTGATGCATGCTTGTTGTGTTGCAGTCTGCATATAGACCATGTGCTGCACACAGAGGAAATCCTCATCACCACACCTGCACCCTCCTTACATGTTGGTTTATGACATTCCCTTGGTGGTTCATCCTAATGTCAGGATACCACCAGTGTGGTCTAACATACATTCTTACTGGCCTAAAATGGGAGTGTCCAGGTGAAAACCAATGTAGTGGTCCATACTGGCTGTGACCAGATTGACAGATGTCAGACAAGCATTGAGTCACTCTGGAATTCAATTTTAATAGTGGACTCATTTATACCAATTTTAGTAGTGGACTCATTTATACCAGATACTAGGCTTAATTTGGTTAGCCCTTTGACAATGGAGACCTCAGGCAATAAGATAAAGTTGGTGATTGCTGATCACAACATCATATGTCTTTATCCTAACCCACAGAGAATGATTGCCAAATCAGTCATTGACACCATATTGAGTGCCAGTACCAGAGGTAACTCCTTTACTGGACTCAGTATTGGTCAGACCCAGTGGAAGGAGAGTGCAGTGACCTGTCATGTGTCACTCAGCTGTCATCCACAGAAAGATGGTCTGAGAGGGAGACTTGTTAGTTATCTCCTAAGTTTGATTGGAGTCCTTAGCGAGCCCCAGTGAAAGGAGTAGGACTTTTTCATGTGAAACTTGTTTACTAACCCCTACACACATGTGCATGTTCTGGGACCTTGTCAGGTTGGCCAATTTAGCAAGGTAAACTATCCAGAAAGCTGTTGTAGGTCTCTGAAGGCTACCATGGAGTTACCTATGAATAGTGTGGAGGATTCTGTCTTGAGGGGTGCAATAGAAGCTGTGCATATGGGTACAGAAAAGTGGCCAGAGAAATCTCAGTGTCCCGCTGTCCTGTGCTAGAGCAGCTCTTCTAATGGCTTCAGTGAGGATGGCGTGGTGTATCCTCACCCAACCCCACATCAGAAAGGTGAGGAGGAGATTTTGCTAAGGCTATCTCCCCCCCCTTGTTGGCACGAAAACCCATTCTAACAGATTGGTGTGAGCCAGACTGTATTATGGGATATGGTGAACCCACAAATTGTGGGTGGTTTTTTGGTTTAGAACCACACAGAAGATGTTCTAACTGTTGGTGTGAGACCAACCCTGTGTTGGAACAAGGGGTGTTTGAGCCCTCTAGCTGTCTTGGGTCCAGTTCCGAGGATCTTGTGCAACCTACAGGCACGTCTAGTTTGTATGGACAATAGGACTTTTTATGCTTTTCACAGGACAGATACACAATCCCCACCAAGAGGTGACTAGGTGGATCAGCTCTCTACTGAAAAGTGCAGTGGCATATTTGATCTTACTGTAGGGTATGGCAACATGTCCCTCTCAGTTTATGCTAATGATGTTACAGCAGTTTCAACCTTTTCAGAGCCTTAATTCAGTGTAAAGATTTCTGAATTGGGTGGCTGCAACTGACACCTGTCAGATGAGATTAGACTCTGTTCTGAATGGGAGAGAGGATCTCAGCAACACATATCTGGGTGATATGGCAGATTCTGACCCTACTTGGAAGGAACTTGGACTAACTCAGAAGACTGTTTTTCAGGATCTTCATCAGGCGAACGTTTTCATTATGACAACCAAGTGTTCAACTGAACAAGAGCCATTGACCTTCCTTGTGCATAAGATTGGTGTAAGTGGAGACAAGATGCAACCTCTGTTGGTAAAGTACATGATTTACAGAACTGGGCAATCCCCACTACCAAGCCCAAAGGAGAACGTTTCTGAGCTTCACTGAGAAACACAGGAGTAAAGTGGCAGGCTTTAGTCATATAGCTGCCCCTCTGACTGCCCTCACTGTTTCAAGGCAACCCAAATAATTCTTATGGACCCTGGAGTGAAGAGAAACCTAGGTCACGCCCCTGATCACAGGGCACCTGATTGGAAGAGACCTTTGATAGTGCAAGCATATGCCTATGACACTGGCCCAAGGTGGAGAAGATATGTTTTTCCATCATAATGTCCATAACAAAGTGAGACAGGAGTGTAATCGAGAGACCCAATTTAGCAACCCCTCTACAGGACGCTATCCACACAACAACAACAATGCTGAAAGGTCTAGTAGTTTTAAAAATAGAGCAGAGTTGCAACATCAACAACACATTCACTCCAGAGCAACAGTCTAAAATAATTGCAATGTAATGAAATACATAATAATAATACACTGAATGTAATACACTAAAACTCAACAGTACCTAATTCTCATGTTAATAACAAACATATCATATCATAACATTGTTATCTCGAGAACAACTCAAATCTCTATTGTTGCTGCTGATGTGCACAACCAGACTGTGGCATTCAAAAACTATAAAACAAAGTGCAAGTCCCTTCATTACAGCACAATTCAATCACTATTAATTCCCTCTCAAACATAATGCATACATTCACCAATTCATACTTCACACACCCAACATGTTTAATTCCTCTCAAAAAGATTATAATTCATCAACAGGAATTTCTTCAGGGGCACGCCGGCTCACTCTTGTATCTAAACCACTGTTTGTAGGAGTTTAAACATTCCTCCACCATCCAACTACACCCTGTGGCTCCTTTAACTTAATGTAGGGCCATGAATTCATATATTGGATTATGAGTGACTCTGTTCTCTTCTGAAATTACACAAAACATGGATATAAATTCCCATGTGTTTTCTTCTCTTGGATATGCTCTGTTAGACACCATTCATTTATTGATAAATAGTATCTATGAATTGTGATTAACTCTACACACAAGCAAGCTGCACTCCGACCTCATTCGCCCACTCGTCATTTCTCTGGACTCTCAATTTGCCCAATAGGGGAACAACATTTTTTATCTTCAAACCACAAATGGCTTGTCTCAACCAAGTTCATTTTCATTTCCTCAACCATTCCATTTAATAAATATGAACAGCACTAGAATAACCTGCTGATTGTAAACACGTTATACAACTTCTTAATTGTAACCTTTAAATCTTGCAACCATAGGTTATCTGAAGGCACCTGATTGGAAGAGACCAGACCGTCCATAGTGCAGGCAGATAGATGCCTATGACACTTTTGTAGTAGGAAACCTATCACAGCTAGATGTCAAAGGTGAGGAACAACCTATATGTCACACCAGCTACCATTTTAGCAGTGGAGATCTCAGGTGGCCCAAGGTGGAGAAGAATTTGTTTTCCATCATATAATGCATTAGGAAGCTGAAGTCCTACCTTAATGGGACTCACTTCACAGTGTAGGCTCGCCATAAGCCTTTGTAGTGGTTGTTGGATGTTAAGGCAAAGAATGCAAGGTGGCTCAGGTGATCTATGAGTCTCAAGGACTTGAACTTCACTATTGGGCATAGGACAGATCCCCAAGTTAGCAATGCTGATGGACCGTCAACTGGGATAACTGACTTGAACTGACTGGAACGGAGTACCCATCCAGTAGTGAATTAGTCCCCCTGCCCCTAGTCCAGGGGGGGAGTGAAAGGAAATATTTCTCTGTTACCAACTTTCCCTCCATTTCTATGCCTTTCATTTTTTGATCAGACCTGAACTTTATGCAGTGCAGCAAAGTGTTCTGTTTCCTTGTACTGGTGTTTGGTCATTGTTATGAGAAAACTGGCACATCCTTCAGGCTATCGGTATGATCCCGATATGTACTGAAGAGGGCTGGCACAAAAATCCTGTTGTTGTCCCGGTCGTGTCCTTCTTGCAGTTGATCTCAAAAGACCCGTGAATGTGCTTCTAACCATAGGAGTGGTAGTACCAATCACTCTTGACACATCCCGGTAACCCTGCTAGTAAAACTGTTCAGAATTGTCCCTGGGCCATCCAGTGGACTGACCAGCTGAATCCCTGGTTATTGCGCAGGAGCGTTACCATTTGGAATTTCACCAAGACTTTGGGAAATCCCATCTTATCCTACAGAGCAATGTTCTACCAAATGTCACTGTCAAGCACTTTTTAGTGATGCGATTGGAGGCTCTGTCTTAGCAAAAGGGTTGGGCACTCCTGCATCACTGTGCGACAGTGATGTTTACTGAAGGTAGTTTTATTGTATTCCTTCCTGAGCCCTGAGATCTGCAGTACCTGTGTTTTCTTTGTTCTTCATCTGAATCGAGAGTGAAATCTCCTGTCCCAACCCAGACCTGTGTTTGCCCCTGCAGTACCTGTGCAGAAGCCGAACCGAGGACAGAAAATCGAACCTCTGATGACCACCTCTAGATCAGCCAAGTCTGGACCAAAACAAAGCTATGGGCAGTGATTAGCAAAAAGTCACTTATTGGTGGCCCCTTGTTCATCCAAACACATTTATGCATTCAAGACCTGCTCTGTAATCTCGACACTAGCCTTCATTCTGTCCTCATCCTCCTGGACCTTTCCTCTGATTTAAACACCGTCAACCACACCATCCTGATGAATCGCCTCTGTGACAACCTGGGCATCACAGATCAGGCCCTAGCCTGGTTGACCTCCTTCCTCTCCGATTGACCCTCCCAGGTCCAGCTGGGGTCCTTTCTCTCAACCACCTTTCTCTCCACATGTTATTTTCCAGAGGGCTATAACCTCTTTACTTGGCACCTCTGACCAACCTCATCTCTACATTCTCTCCAACTTTCAGTGGTATGTGAATGACATTCAGCTCTCCTTCAGGTTCCCCTCTGCCTCCTCTCCTCTCTTGCTCATTCCTGACTGTCTATCCGCAATTCAGGAATGGTGTACATTCATTGATCTCTGCTTTAATGCCAGTAAGACTGAGATCCTTCTCATTGGGACCCCTGTTCCCACTTTCCCTTGTTCACTCTGGCCGTTGTAAGGAACGCATGGTGGCAACAGTAAAGACAGACAAGAGTGATCACAATTCAATGGTGTTTATTAAACTGTATGTACAGGTTGGAAAAACACCTACTCTAAACCTATATCTAAAATGGGAGCAAGCTATGACCATCAAATAATAAGGCAGTTTTAGAAGCGTCTATACTAAAAAAATATTTTGCCAATCCTTACAACTAAATACAAAAAGAGTGTGGGATAGGATTCACAAGAAAGAAAGAAGTGTTCACAAATGATAAGTCAGGATGTGGTAGCCGGGTCTCTCCCATCCCCATATTTTGAGCATGGGACAAGGCAGGACTCCTGAGCACAACACACTCACGAGCTTCCCAGCACGAGGCGACAGTTCTGCTCAGAACTATCAGTACCTTTGGTGGTTAAGTCCTTTTTCTACAAAAAGTCTCTTGCCTTCGTGGACCTGAGGTGTTCAAAATAACAAACAAAAAGTTAATTTCCAAGTTTATGTTGGGTGATGACTTTTCACCCCTGGATCTCCCTCTTCCGGGCTCAGACCCCTCTGGAATATAAGCCTCCCCCTGTCGGGTACACTACAGCTTTTTCTCAAAACAATTTCACCTGCTACATTCACAAGCCCTAATGTCTTTTTAGACAGTTCACTGTGGACATCCCTCTGTCGGGTTCACTCCGGTCAACACACTGTTCATTGGGACTTTAGACTTTGCCCCTTTCTATTGGCATCCCTCTGTCAGGTTAACTCTTGCCAACTTTTGCCAATCATACAGTTCTTTCTCTTTTCACACTATGCAGGATTCACTTACCATAGTTTATCAATTACCTGCAGGTCAAAGACTTTTCACTGTACAGGGGGTTTTGCTAAACCCCTGTATGACCACTTTGAGCGTTTCCTTTCGGATCTCTTAGGGCCTTCTAGTATGAGTAGTTTCAACAAATGTGGGATCAACCAGGGTCTCTCGAATGAGCACCCATGTAGTTCTGGACCCCCCCTGCAGCTGGTTTTCCCTAAATGTTAACAGTTCTTTGAACTGCCCCCAATTTGCCATCTGTGACTCTCATTCGACACAGTTCGGTTTTTCATCAGTTTTCCCCTCGACTCACCGGCTTTGATGAACTGATTGGCTTTTCTTGTCTCTGGAAACAAGGCCGGTACCACAGTAGCAAGCGTCTCTCCCTGTTCTGATTATCAGTGTAGGCGTGCTCCGTGTATCGTTGACATTTGCTGCAGCACCCGCTGGCTATTGTTCATGGCCTTACAATTCCTTCCTCAGATGCTTTGCGGGAATGGTTCAGAAAGGGCAAGGTCACTTCTCTACTCGCCACCTTTCTCCTCCTCTTGAACTGCTGTGCTCGGATAGCTCTTGTAATGTGGCTTGGAGTTGCAGTGTGGTGAGGTTATGAGCTGGTGGAATGTGAGGGCTGGAGTGTTCTGAGTGGACCGTTGTGCTTAGACTGAGAGAGAGAGCTGTGGTTTATGCGTGTGAGGGCAAGTCCAGTGTTTCCCTTCTGATGTCTTGTCATCTGTGTCCCCTTCTATCCCTTTTGTGCTTATTGATGGAGTACAGGACCAGGACAATAAACCATCTTAAAACTTACCTTCGGTGTCCCGAATACTCACTTTGTTACACTGGCGATGAGGATGGGATGATAGGTGGATTGCCTCTCCATCGGTGCTGCTGGGGGGGTGCAGCACTTGAGGAACACTGCCCCCGTGGATGTCCCCCACACCCAGGCGGGTCTGTGTCGAGTTGACCCGCTGTGCGCGGTTTGTTGCCCCTTTTGGTTCTCCGGGGAAGGCCCTTGTCCGGAGTGCCTCGCATGGTGCGTGGGGCAGCGTTTTGCTGTCGCTGCCGGTTGGAACCAAGGGAGGTAGTTCTCTGTTTATGGGAGGCAGCGGTGTAAGTCTGCAATGGTCTGGCACTCCTTTGTCCACTAAGGAGTCGAGCGCTGTCTCAGTGTGCAGCCAGTGTCCCGGACTGAGAGCAGACCTGCAATGCTGCGCAGCCCGGTGTGCTGTCGTTGGAGGGCGGACCTGTGCCCCCGCGTTCCCAGTAAGGAAGGCGTCTGAGCACGCTGGCAGCGGGAAAAAGAGTGGTCTGCCCCAACCATTTGGACCAGAAGGTGTTCCCGGAGTGTCTCTGGACTGGGAGCGGTTCCGATGTTGCGGCGGCGAGGGGAGGAGTGCTGGCAGCTATTGTCTTGGGGTGGACCTTTGCTCTTTCCCCGACCCCTCCATGCCGGTTGAGGGGAGTTGGCTCCGGCTCTGTGTGGAGCCTCTGTGCTGGGGGTCGGTGGCCCTAGGAGGAACGGTGATGTCACAGTAGCCCTGCAGGTCCCAAGCCAGTCACAAGAACTGTGGCTGTTTGGAGTTTCCATGGATGTGCCCTGCGCTCTTGGTTTTGCCATGGAAGTTCCCGCACTGGCAGTGCCGGACGTAAACATCAAGTCGTCATTCATGAAGGAGGGCACATCCTTGATGACTTCTCACCTGCGCACGGGGGATCGTGGCTGACATGAAGATAGGACTGGCTGTATTGGAGTGAATAACTACAAGCCCGGAGCGCACCGTCCGGGCAACGACAATATCAACTGCTGACTTCTGGATGAGGTGTAGGAATTTCCAGAACTTTTCCAGCGAGCAAGGAGTTTCATTCAGGGGTTCTTGGTCAGGTTAGTGTTTTGGGCCGTATGCGTGAGAGTGAGTGTTTGCATATGTTGTGGCCCACTTTAATAGGACAGATGCTAGAAGTCCCATTTCAAGTCCCTGGGTGTAACGTTAGGAGTGGTGTTGCTGAAGGCAGTTGTTTGTTGCCTGTGGCCTTTCGTGGGAGTTAGTGCCCTGTGTAGCCAGGAATAGTGCTTCTACCCCATTTCATCTCCTAAAATATGGGTGTGGTTGGTGTAATGTAACGTTTTTCTGTAAATGACTCAATGAACATGCTACTGTACTATTCTGTGTGTTCTATCGAAGAAGGGTCTGAACACTGTTCCAGCAAAAAAAAATTTTTTTTTTTTTAAAAAAGTAACTGTTCCTTCAAGGAGTGTGGACTGAGGTTTACTCATGAACTGAGTATTGTGAACATGAGTTCATTCAGTGTGACTTCCGTTACATGGAACTTTGATTTTCATGCAGCGTGGAACGTTTATTTTCATGCTGCGTGTCATCCCAGACCTATCGGCGGATGAAATCACCCAGTGACTGGGTGACATTTCAAATTTGTCTGCACCTATATTTTGCCATGTGTTTATTTAACGTTACCGGCATTTCATAGCTTTGTATGGTTAGTGTTGTGTGTGGAGTGTAGTGCATAGGTGCAAGTACAATGGAGTAGGTGGACGTGTGGGGCCGCTTGTTTTAATACTGCATTGGGGTCCATAGTGCCCGGTTCTATTGCCAGGGTAGGTCGCTATGTCTGTGTGTGAGGGTGCGTGTTGCAGCAGTTTTGAGTGGGAGGTTCTGTCTTTTCCCATAGTGCCCGGTTCTAGGCTGGGGTAGGTCGCTATGTGTATTGGTCTGTGGGTTGAGTTGGATTGGCCATTTGTGTTTAGTGATGGACCTAATTTTTGCATGTGGTCCAGTTAGGGGTGTTCAGAGTGTGTTTTGGGGTGCCTGTTTCCAGATTGTTGTTCTGTTGTTTACATAGTGCCTGGTTCAGTGCCGGGGTAGGTCGCTATGGTGTTTTTGTATCTCAATCGTGCCCGATTCCTGAGTGTTGTGGTCGGAGTTAATGCAGTGTTGTACTGTTGTTTCATAGCGCTTGGTTTAAGTGCTGAGGTTGGTCGCTATGCCTGAGGATGTATTTAGGATTTGCCTGGTGTTTCCATAGTACATGTTGGATCTTATGTATTACAGTTTCTCACCTGATTTCTAGCTTGGTAAATCAGGTTGTCTTACTAATGGTGTCTAGAGGTGGGTAGCCTGAGAAAGAGAAAATGGCCAATTGGTTTGTGGTTGTTGTGCAGGACTGTGAATGGGGCTTCTGTTGTGGTACTCCAATTTGAGTCATGGTTTGTGGGTCCCTCGGTTGCAGTTGGGCTTTTGTTGTTGCTCTGTTTAGGGAGTGGTTGGTTTGTGCTCACAGGGGCAGCTCTGAGACTCCGGGGGGCAGACCGGAGTGGAAGATGTTTGGTGCGTAGGAGGGTAAGTTGGTTAGGAAGTTGTGTTAGTGTTCTCTAACAATAGTATGTCTAGGGGTGGCAGCCCTAGGTTACGAGGGGCAGCTCGGGACAGGCGGAAGTGCACAGTTTATTGTTTTCAGTCCTCGAGGGTGAGAGTCGAGGGACTTGGGTAGTGGTGTCTTTGAAGGTCATGGTAGGTTGTGTCATGGGAGTGAGTGCGCCATTGGCATTTTCTATGTGGTCTGATTGGCCTGTGAATGGTTCCTTATGTGTGTGGTTCCTTATATGTTTTGGGTTGCCAGGGCTTCTGGGCTGAGGCGGCTTCTGTGTGCGGAGTTTCTGGTGCCGTGTTTGTGTTGTGGATGATTGGGGTTTGGTGGTTTCCCTAGGGAGGGAGAGGTGTTGTAATGTGGCTTGGAGTTGCAGTGTGGTGAGGTCATGAGCTGGTGGAATGTGAGGGCTGGAGTGTTCTGAGTGGACCATTGGGCTTAGACTGAGAGAGAGCTGTAGTTTATGGGTATGGGGGCAAGCCCGGTGTTTCCCTTCTGATGTCTTGTCATCTGTGTACCTGTCACGCTCACCTGATTCCCACGGAGGCGCAGGTCTGGCTTCGAGTGCTGATGCTTCTTCAATGGTGAAGCGCAGGACTCTGATGATGGACAGGAAGGGCCCCTCTACTCTGGCTTTTCTGGCTCGCAGGAATATTCCCCTGTGCGTGAAAAGGGAGTATTACCTACTGACGGAATAATGCTCAAGCCTCCCACTCCCTTCCAACCCTCCTCGATACCCTTCCACGATTCCCCGTGAAGTATCACCTTAGGGTCCGGAAGGATGAGTTCTCCATCCTGCTTCTGATGCAGGGGCGTGTTGAAACCCAGTTACTTCACTGGATTGAGGTTTGATGGGAGTTCAAAATAAGCTTGACTATTCAGGTGAGGCGCTGTAAGAGTTCTGTTGCAAGTTCAAAAGTTCAAGCTTAATAATAATGTTAATAATAATAATAATAATAATAATTAGGCTTTTATATAGCGCTACAAACCCTCAGGTATCTGAGCGCTGCTTATTATTACCCACGGTGTGTGGTGCTCATTTATCGACCTCGGAAGGATGAAAGGCTGAGTTTGGCCCCGCCGGGATTCGAACCTGCGTTAACAGGCTCTGCACGGGTGTCAAAGCGGGCGCTCTACTCGCTGTGCCACTTGACCGTTGAATGTTCATTGTCTTATTGCAGCAAGCGCTAATGCTTATGTCTTTTTCCCCTTAGGGGCCGGGGTTCGGAATGCCGGAGATATGGCGCCGACCCGAAGTGTAAGTTCTGGATGAGCGTTCAGGTAATGTCTTTGCATTCGCTCATTCAATGTCTTTGTCTTTTTTCCCCATTGGGGCCGGGGTCCGGAATGCCAGGAAGCGGCAGGACCCGAAATGAAATGGGAATGACCCAACAGGTAAGTCTTAGAAGGAAACTGAGCTTTTCCTATTTCCCTTCCTTCTCTCACCTTGTTTTCTTGTCTTTTCTCTCTAGCCTCTGGGAAGTGGGTGCGGATCCGGATGATCGCTGCTGAAGATGGAGGCGTCCAGGAAAGGTGAGTGAAATGCAGCGATCGAAGCGAAATGCTTTTAAAATGATGTCTTCCCTTTCAGGATGTGATGTCCCCGTGATGCAGCTTTAGCAGGTAAGGTCTTCTTTCTCCCCAATTCTCTCTTATCTCCCTTTGCAGGCAACCCAGGATGCTGACAGGCGTGGCTGAAGTCCAGATGCAGGAGCTGACACGGTGAGCGTCCAGCTGCGAGGAGCAGAACAACGCGAAGCGTGAGTTGCTGAACGGGCGTGGTTTAAATAGCTTTGGAAGACGTTCCAGGCATGTATCCTTCCACCGATCAGGTATGTATCCTTCCCCGACCACACCCAGGTGGAAAGTAGTCCGACAGGAAAAGTAGTTCCATTCAGGCCTCAAGAGGGCCTGGATGTAGCAGCATCAGGTAAGTGCACATTAAAACACTTGAACACATGTCTAGCTTTATGAGCCTGGCGCCTAAGGCGCCAGGACAGGGGTCCAGCATGAGCCTGGCGCCTAAGGCGCCAGGACTGTGTCCAAAGGGCCCCAGCTTGGGCCCGCTGGCACTTCCCTGGGGGGGGAATGATGCCTGCCTCTGGGGTTGCTGGGTCGGACCTGGCTCCTTGGAGGTAGGCATCATGACAGTACCCTACCATCCCTTTTGTGCTTATTGATGGAGTACAGGACCAGGACAATAAACCATCTTAAAACGTACCTTCGGTGTCCCGGATACCCACTTTGTTACACCTTGCTCATAGTGTACTCCCGTGCTCAACCTTTTATCCCTTTGGGGGATAAAAGGTGTGTTTGGTTCTGGTCAATTGCCTGACTCTGCCTTACCCTTGTGTTGGGAACAGTCATCTAAATAGTTCTAGTGTTAGTCCATTGTTTTCATGGTGTAACAAAGTGTTTGTGTTGGAAAAGGAGGTGGGGTAGAGTGCCTGAGTATCCTACGTGGTAGGCTGGGGAAAAGGTGTTACAGGAAGGGGGATACCGTGTCTCACCCGTCAGTGTCCCATTTCCACTCCCCGAGGAACCCTCATCCAGGTGATCCTCCCTCACTGGTCCACCCCCAGGAACTGGATCCAATAGCGAGGGGCGCGTCCTGGCCACCTGGATGAAAGGTTTCTCACACCATCCTCCTTGGGACCACTACCTGCGTCTTCATGCAAGGCAAAACGCCTTGGTGTCAACTTTGACTCCACCCTCTCCTTCTCTCCTCACATCATGGATCTCTCTAAGAAGTCCCACACAGAGTGCAAACAGACTGTCTGTTGGCTGTGGGACTCTGCTTTTGGATCCTGCTGTTTCCATCTTTGAAGTTGCAGACATCGATTTGATTTTTGCACAAAAAGACATTTGCTTTCACAAAAAGTTTGACCGGACCTAAGCCATGCCCCTTGGCTATTTATCAAGCAGGCAGCGCGCACCCACACACACAGATACACAAACAGAGTGCCTGGTGGCCGTGGGACTCTGCGTTTGGATCTTGCTGTATCCATCGTTGAAGTTGCTGACATCAAATCGAATTTTGCACAAAAATACTTTTGGAACTATATGGACATATTTCTTAGCAGTTTAGAAACATCAATATATCCCTTAGAAGTTTTATATATATACTTACAGAATGTCTTATATGTTCATAGCTTTCACAAAAAGTTTGACCGGACCTAAGCCACGCCCCCTTTCAGCCGCAGCTTCTTTCTGGGGCATCAGCCGTGGTAAGATATATCACGTTATTGAATGCCAAAACATGACCGGGAAACTTACTGAAGTCGAAATTCTGTTGATGAAATTAACAACCCTTCCATGTTAGTTTCTCTGTTGTGCAGAATTACGGATATGAAATAGGGAAATACCATATAGAGATAACCATTGGTATATAAACAAACGCCACCCACATCACGTTGAAAATTAAGGTTAGACGCAATAATACCTCCAAGAACGAAACGCCCCTAATTGGTTTATCCATGTCTTCACATAGATCCATTTTACAGAGAGCTTCAATGCTCCTGCTTCCTTGGTCACCTGATTTGGATCTAGAGGTCCACAAATGTGTGCAATAATGCTCAAATGAGCTAAAAAACACAGTTGACCTTCAAACTCCAATTGAGTCTAATGAAGGACCTGACTATTCTCAAGCCTTATTTGTGGAAGATAGGGATCCAGCTGTTATGCTTTCCAATAATGGCGCTCATGTGAGTATGGAGAATGATAACCTTAGAAGGGAGGATGATTTAAATCGCTCCTGTTTTGGCACACCACCGATTTTCCAACCCAGTGAAATATAATTCTTAGAATTGACAGAACATCATGATGCTCAATATGAGCACAAGCCAACATTTTTACCAAACAATTCACATTCTAATGCAAGGGATATTAAATGGAATGCTGAGATGGGGTTGGCTATTAGAATTCTGAACTGACAATTACTGACTGAATTAAGATTTCAAACAACATTAATGAAAGAAATGTTAAATACAATGACCAATTTGCCTGAAAATTGATACAAATGTATGCAACAACATAATAATGATACACGGGTGGAGAACCTGTTCAGTGTGTTGCCTGAGGTAATCCCAGACGAAAATGATAATGTATCACTGACAAAGCCTACCATAACCTCTGATTTACCTGAAATAATCACTCCAGATACTGTTCAATCGTCAGATATTCCAACTTCTAAAGCAAGTGAAAACATGTTTTAAAAAAAGAGATAGGAAAAATAAACATATAAATGCATTAGCATTAGGTCAACCAGCAATGAACAAATCATCAACAAAGTTCTTAAGGGATAAGGACCTGAAAGTAAAATAGAGGGAGATATTGTCTTTGTCTCTGATTGTGAAACATGTTTGGATAAAAATCCAGAAGATATGCAAGGCAATATTGCCACCAGAGGCTCCAAAAGCAGAGCCACTCAGTGCGAATACATAGAGAGAACCCTAAAGCTGTTTGATGCCCTGGAAAATAAAAAATAATCCAGTTGAATTGATGAACATCTAAAATCAATTGAATCAGGTGTAAACAATATCTTTGACATTTTTAAAAATCATGCTGTCATTTCAAGATCGTTCACTCACCTATCAGAGGCTTTAGTAGCTACTAGAAAACAACAGGATAGAGTCCATTCAAAGTCCACAGAGAATGATGGAGTTATCTCTCATTGATGTAGACAAGAATTGTCATGATACTTTAAATTTTACAAATGAACATCGAAATGCTATGCTCTCTAAATCAAGAGACTATATACAAGCCGGTATTGGTGTGCATGTTCAGACAACTATAGAGAGAGATGTCTCTTCAGATAATATTTTATCTAAAACTATGGTACAGAAGGAGGCTCAGCCACAACTTGTACATGCATTTCTACTTAAAGAAGCGGCTCAGCTTCAGAAACAAGGATTTGATATAACGTGTTTCAGCAATGTGTGTCATTTAGTGACAAATTCCACTGACGGAAGCCAATCAACAGTAGATCATAAAACAGTGTGTGTGGGCCCTAATGGTACTAAGAAAGTGATGGCTGAAGATATGGTTGATGCTCAGGAGTGGCAATGGCTAGCCTTATCCCTGCAAGATTCAAATGCACAGTTACAAACACTAAATAATCCACTTTAGCCTAGCAGAAAAACTATGACTAGTCTCCTAGAATTCCAGGGGCAACAGTCATTTAGTATCAAATGAAAACCAAACGAAAGGAATTGGCTATGTATGATTTCATAATATTACAGGAGACATGGGCTAGAGCAAATCTTGTTTGGGATGGCTTTGAGACAAATTGTATCCATACAAAAGGTGTGTTGAAGGGTCGCCCAAAGGGTGGTCTTATGACGGCCTACAGACAGGGAAGGAATATCCAAAACATTTCTGATTGTAATATTATGGATGCTTTTTTGATCTTAACATTTCAAGTCGATCTCACAGCCAGTACGAGGAATTTAATGTTGGAAAACGATTATTGGGATGCTCTGATAGACAGTTGGTCACTGCATTAGATAGAATTAGTATATTGATCGACGAATGGCAATATGATAATCCTGCAGGCCTCATTATACTGGGTGGGGACCTTAACGCAGATTGTGCACAAGAACTGGCTCTTACTACCAACCTATTAGCCACAGCACATAATTTGTCGCATCAATTAGTTGACACACTTTATCATGGAGCACTCTGGCTAACCCTGGCACACAGTTGCGCCTTGACCTGCTCAAGAATAAACAACCAACTTGGTAAGCCAGAGGGGCAGAATGTATAATTGATTATATTTTTATCACTTGTGAACTCACTGAGGGACAACCAAACTGTTTATTATAAGATCAGATTGTAGGGATCACTCTATGCTCAGTGTTAATTTAAATCTTTGTAGAAAAACTGACATGAATGTAAAGTATGTTGTATTGGTGAAGTTAATGTAAGAGGAAATCGTATAAAGTGATCACCATTCAAAATTCTAAAATTGAATGAGGTTATGCTACATGACTTTTCTAAATCATGTTTGGAAGAGAAAGTCTTAAACTATTCTGTGGTAAATGTTGGACCTTACCTTGAATTGAAAATTGTTAAACTGGCAAAGAATGATTATGATTTAAAACCATCTCCAATTAGTCATAAACATTCTTTGGATCTCTTAGTGAAACACAGAAAGTCTCATATGCGCAAAGCGATAAGACTTATATCTAAAAACTCTAGTCCCAATGACAACAGTACAAATAAGATTACAATAATATGCCAATGATATAAAAATTGGATGATCAATCATAGATCAGTACTATTCCAAAAAAGATAGTGAAGACATGCTTGAAACATTAAAAGATCATAAGACAAGTTTCGTTCTCTGATTAATCGAACTGAAGTGACTCAAGCAAAACTGTAGTCCAATCCGATATCTAAAAATTATTGGATAAAACATTTCCAAAACCTATATAAAACTAATGACATTGACATGATTAATGAGATAAATAATTGAGATGGCTGGTCTATAAACATATCAATTTAAATGATTTTTTCTCTCATATTCAAAGCAAAAGCTTCAAAAACACCAGGTCCTAATTTTCTATCTTATCTTATATTTAAACAGAATGTATCCCTATGGGCTAAAATATATAACATTCTGTTTACAGATTTTCTGAAACCTAAACATATTCCCAGTTCATGGACCAAACCTCATTTGTTTCACCAATCTTCAAAAAAGGAAGTTGTGTTTCACCATTAAATTACAGACCGATAGCGATAATGGATGCTGTTTCAAAAATCTTTACATCCATTGTACTTCTTCATATGCAGGTCTGGATTGATGAAAATAAGATCTTGGATATTAAACAAATAGGTTTCAGGAAGGGAGCCAGTACTGACTGTGGAGGATTAGCTATTGCTGGTCTACAGAAGAAAGCATGTTTATAGAATGTCTCTCCAATTTACATAGCCTTGATTGATTTATCAATGGCTTTTGACAAGGGCGATAGAGCAACCCTGTGGCACAAACTGAAGCTAATGGTGATGCCAGGGAATTTTTTTGATTTAATAATACATCTTTACTCAAACTCCAAGATAAGAGTGAGACTAAATTTCTTAGGATTACTAACAAGAGACATTCCCACTCAAAATGGTTTGCGGCAATGATGTATTCTTGCTGCTATGCTTTTTAATGTATACATGGCTGGAGCAGCAGAAGCTTTGAATCATGTTGGACTGATTTCCCAGAAAACTAAGAACAGAAAGAATCCACTGGTTAGCTTATGCTGCTGATGTTCTTTTACTTGATGCACAAATTGGGTTCCAACGTTTGATAGCAGCATTTGGAAAATGTATTGAAGAGGTTAAAGCAACAATAAATCCTTCCAAAACTGTTATTTTACATCTAGGAAAGGTGTCTAAGACGGAGGCTAAATTTGCATGGAAATGCAAAGGACAAATCATTGAAAGTCAGAATGTTCTTTGCTACTTAGGATACCTAATTTCTAGTAAGTGCTCTCTCAACTTAGTCAAGACACAATTAAAGACAAAGGCAGTTGCTGCTTCCCGTCAGCTTCGAAGAGTTGAATGTAAATATGGAGGATTTTCTATGTTACCTTGTATAGAGTTCTCCAGAGCTAAAATCATACCAAGATTGATGTATGGGAGCACATTTTTCCCACCTCAAATAGCAAAGAGCTAAAATCCATTGAAGGAATCATTTGGCGGGGAGAACATTCTATATACCAAAATATGTACCGTTCGAATTATTTAGATATGAGATGGGACTACAATCGATGAGAAGCATCATGTTGTGAAAAGATTATCATTGTTGCGTAAGTGCGTGATAGCAAAATGCAAAACCTTGTATTTCAAATTTGAGGGAAGTATTAGTGAGCCTTTTATATTGGAACTGAAGAATGAATGCGAGGGCGTTTTGATGAAAATAGGTAGTGCTTCTGAAATTCTAATACACAATCCAAATAGGATAAAAGAGATGGTCAAAGTTAATGATTGGGCAGAGAATAATGCAATTATACTCAACACAAAACTTTATTCAAAGATGGTATCCTTTTTTAAATGGCATCCAGAACCTGTATCATATCTAAAGAAATATCCCAGACTTAATATTACAACAATATAATGCGCTTTAGATTTCAAGTAACGCCAACGCAACAGATTTGTTCTATAAGGAATCCTAGAGAGTATGAATGGCAATATTGTTGATTTTGTAAAATAAATGGGATCGAAGATACCTTACAGCATCCGTTATTGGTTTGTTCGATGTTATCATATCAAAGATTACTATACTTTTTGCAATTTGTTAATAATCCATACCATGTACTAAGAGATGAAATTTGGTTTTAAATGTTGCATGGCAAATCAATTGTTTTAAAAATACGAGTCATAGCTTTTTTGAAAAACATATGTGAAATAACTTAGTGGTCTAAGACATTTGTTTATGTTGAGAAATTAGCGCTAAGAGTATATATGACAATCCATTGTGAATTCATAATTTTGTGAAATTAGTCTTTGAATATAATTGATTATTTGATCGTAATTGTTGTATTGATGATTTTATGTAAAGATTGTTTTATTCTGATTTTTGTAAAGGTTTAATATAAACCAAAACAATAATAAATACATAAAATTAAAAATTAAAAATCCCACTACCAGCTGTACCTCCTCAGAGGTATTCTTTTTCTCACTTTCTCCCAGATGCTCACTGTCTCCAGAACCATGGTCCTTTCTAGACTGGACAACTGCAACAGCCTATTTCTAAATCTTCCTGTCTCTACTCTTTGCACTCTGCAACTAATCCATAACAGTACTGCAAAACGTTTACTTGGCCTAACGCCCAGGGGTCGTATCTCTCCAGCGTCGAAATCTATCCACTGGCTTTAGGTGGCTGCAAGGATCAAGTTCAAGACCCTCTTCATTGTCCACAAGAATTTCTGGGGCCGGGGACCACACTACATCCAACTCTCTCTCCCTAAGCTCTTTCCTTCTCAAGACCTCTGCTCATCCACCTCCAACTCCCTGAGGGTCAGACACTCCTCCAGTCAGAGAGTGGGGGTATATATCTCTCCTCAGCTGCTTCCTGCCCCTGGAACAGCCTCCCTGCCTCTTGCAAACTTGAGCAGGACCACCTTAGTTACCAGAAGCAACTCAAGACCTTCATTTTTGCTTCTGTTTTCTCTCTCTCCCCCTCTACCCAGCTGATGTTCTTGTCTGCTGCACTATCTGGTTACATGGCCTCCCGTTGAACCTTATGGGGACCAAGTTCCTTCACGAACAGTAGTCCCATGCACTGCCTCTGGGCCTACCAAGCACTAGGGACTGTATCTGCAACCATACAGTCCACTGCCTCCTTACACTTACTTAGAGTCGGCCACCCCTGTGGGACTTACTTGAGCTTTGCTTATTGCACTCTCCCCTCCCCTCCCCCTGGCACTTCTCTTATCCCTTCTCCTTGCACTTACTCGATCTGAATAACATAAGGCCTAGTAAGATTGTTTGTTTTGTTCCCCTTCCTTGTCATGTTGCACCTAGAAACACTTGTGTACAGCGCATTATAAATGTTTTATCATATCATATCATAAGGTCATTTTGGCCTTCCTTTTGGCTCGGGTGGTATTCGCTCCCTAACCCTCGAAAAGTCGGGAACAGCTTTGTTCACTGTCACAGAACCTCACTTGATTTTTGGAATCCATTTCACCCTAACTTTTCCCTGTATCCTAAGCAGTACTTTGTGATCTTTTTGCAAGTCTGGGCACTTTTACGTGCACATCAAACATTGAGCACAAGGCTCTGTTAATCTTAGGGGTGGACTTATAAAGTTAGGGTTGCCATCTCTGAAGGTTGTCTGTGCTATAAGTTATTCACCCTTTTCCTTTGCAGGTATTGGTGGAGTTATTTATTTTCTCGCACTGACTCAAGTGATTGTATATATTTTACATATTGTTTTGTTTGTGTCATATTTTAGTATTGCATTTCATGATTCATTTATGTTGTTATTTGGCCTACAATGCATAGTATATTTTTAGTATACGACTGTCTAATTGCAATTATTGGTGTTTCACTATGTCTGCCCATTGGAGACCTCTTATCAATCTCACCCCTCCTGAGACTTAGCCGTGCCCGCTCTCCAAGCTACTGTGAATTGGCCTGTATAGCTTCAAAGAAGTGTTCTCTGTTCCACTAACAAGGTTGGCCTTCTGACAAGGAAGAAGATCAGAAAACACCCATTCTGTTTTGGCCAAATTCCCAATGGACCCATGATGGACAAGTACGTTGAGAGGTATCCCCTCAGCCACACAAACCGACCAAGGGACATAACAATCTATCCATGCATGGATGAAGAGCCACAGGCTCTGATTAGAGACACCATTAACTGAACTTACTGAAGTGGAAATTCTGTTGATGAAATTAACAACCCTTCCATGTTAGTTTCTCTGTTGTGCAGAATTACGGATATGAAATAGGGAAATACCATATAGAGATAACCATTGGTATATAAACAAACGCCACCCACATCACGTTGAAAATTAAGGTTAGACGGAATAATACCTCCAAGAACGAAACGCCCCTAATTGGTTTATCCATGTCTTCACGTAGATCCATTTTACAGAGAGCTTCAATGCTCCTGCTTCCTTGGTCACCTGATTTGGATCTAGAGGTCCACAAATGTGTGCAATAATGCTCAAATGAGCTAAAAAACACAGTTGACCTTCAAACTCCAATTGAGTCTAATGAAGGACCTGACTATTCTCAAGCCTTATTTGTGGAAGATAGGGATCCAGCTGTTATGCTTTCCAATAATGGCGCTCATGTGAGTATGGAGAATGATAACCTTAGAAGGGAGGATGATTTAAATCGCTCCTGTTTTGGCACACCACCGATTTTCCAACCCAGTGAAATATAATTCTTAGAATTGACAGAACATCATGATGCTCAATATGAGCACAAGCCAACATTTTTACCAAACAATTCACATTCTAATGCAAGGGATATTAAATGGAATGCTGAGATGGGGTTGGCTATTAGAATTCTGAACTGACAATTACTGACTGAATTAAGATTTCAAACAACATTAATGAAAGAAATGTTAAATACAATGACCAATTTGCCTGAAAATTGATACAAATGTATGCAACAACATAATAATGATACACGGGTGGAGAACCTGTTCAGTGTGTTGCCTGAGGTAATCCCAGATGAAAATGATAATGTATCACTGACAAAGCCTAACATAACCTCTGATTTACCTGAAATAATCACTCCAGATACTGTTCAATCGTCAGATATTCCAACTTCTAAAGCAAGTGAAAACATGTTTTAAAAAAAGAGATAGGAAAAATAAACATATAAATGCATTAGCATTAGGTCAACCAGCAATGAACAAATCATCAACAAAGTTCTTAAGGGATAAGGACCTGAAAGTAAAATAGAGGGAGATATTGTCTTTGTCTCTGATTGTGAAACATGTTTGGATAAAAATCCAGAAGATATGCAAGGCAATATTGCCACCAGAGGCTCCAAAAGCAGAGCCACTCAGTGCGAATACATAGAGAGAACCCTAAAGCTGTTTGATGCCCTGGAAAATAAAAAATAATCCAGTTGAATTGATGAACATCTAAAATCAATTGAATCAGGTGTAAACAATATCTTTGACATTTTTAAAAATCATGCTGTCATTTCAAGATCGTTCACTCACCTATCAGAGGCTTTAGTAGCTACTAGAAAACAACAGGATAGAGTCCATTCAAAGTCCACAGAGAATGATGGAGTTATCTCTCATTGATGTAGACAAGAATTGTCATGATACTTTAAATTTTACAAATGAACATCGAAATGCTATGCTCTCTAAATCAAGAGACTATATACAAGCCGGTATTGGTGTGCATGTTCAGACAACTATAGAGAGAGATGTCTCTTCAGATAATATTTTATCTAAAACTATGGTACAGAAGGAGGCTCAGCCACAACTTGTACATGCATTTCTACTTAAAGAAGCGGCTCAGCTTCAGAAACAAGGATTTGATATAACGTGTTTCAGCAATGTGTGTCATTTAGTGACAAATTCCACTGACGGAAGCCAATCAACAGTAGATCATAAAACAGTGTGTGTGGGCCCTAATGGTACTAAGAAAGTGATGGCTGAAGATATGGTTGATGCTCAGGAGTGGCAATGGCTAGCCTTATCCCTGCAAGATTCAAATGCACAGTTACAAACACTAAATAATCCACTTTAGCCTAGCAGAAAAACTATGACTAGTCTCCTAGAATTCCAGGGGCAACAGTCATTTAGTATCAAATGAAAACCAAACGAAAGGAATTGGCTATGTATGATTTCATAATATTACAGGAGACATGGGCTAGAGCAAATCTTGTTTGGGATGGCTTTGAGACAAATTGTATCCATACAAAAGGTGTGTTGAAGGGTCGCCCAAAGGGTGGTCTTATGACGGCCTACAGACAGGGAAGGAATATCCAAAACATTTCTGATTGTAATATTATGGATGCTTTTTTGATCTTAACATTTCAAGTCGATCTCACAGCCAGTACGAGGAATTTAATGTTGGTAAACGATTATTGGGATGCTCTGATAGACAGTTGGTCACTGCATTAGATAGAATTAGTATATTGATCGACGAATGGCAATATGATAATCCTGCAGGCCTCATTATACTGGGTGGGGACCTTAACGCAGATTGTGCACAAGAACTGGCTCTTACTACCAACCTATTAGCCACAGCACATAATTTGTCGCATCAATTAGTTGACAAACTTTATCATGGAGCACTCTGGCTAACCCTGGCACACAGTTGCGCCTTGACCTGCTCAAGAATAAACAACCAACTTGGTAAGCCAGAGGGGCAGAATGTATAATTGATTATATTTTTATCACTTGTGAACTCACTGAGGGACAACCAAACTGTTTATTATAAGATCAGATTGTAGGGATCACTCTATGCTCAGTGTTAATTTAAATCTTTGTAGAAAAACTGACATGAATGTAAAGTATGTTGTATTGGTGAAGTTAATGTAAGAGGAAATCGTATAAAGTGATCACCATTCAAAATTCTAAAATTGAATGAGGTTATGCTACATGACTTTTCTAAATCATGTTTGGAAGAGAAAGTCTTAAACTATTCTGTGGTAAATGTTGGACCTTACCTTGAATTGAAAATTGTTAAACTGGCAAAGAATGATTATGATTTAAAACCATCTCAAATTAGTCATAAACATTCTTTGGATCTCTTAGTGAAACACAGAAAGTCTCATATGCGCAAAGCGATAAGACTTATATCTAAAAACTCTAGTCCCAATGACAACAGTACAAATAAGATTACAATAATATGCCAATGATATAAAAATTGGATGATCAATCATAGATCAGTACTATTCCAAAAAAGATAGTGAAGACATGCTTGAAACATTAAAAGATCATAAGACAAGTTTCGTTCTCTGATTAATCGAACTGAAGTGACTCAAGCAAAACTGTAGTCCAATCCGATATCTAAAAATTATTGGATAAAACATTTCCAAAACCTATATAAAACTAATGACATTGACATGATTAATGAGATAAATAATTGAGATGGCTGGTCTATAAACATATCAATTTAAATGATTTTTTCTCTCATATTCAAAGCAAAAGCTTCAAAAACACCAGGTCCTAATTTTCTATCTTATCTTATATTTAAACAGAATGTATCCCTATGGGCTAAAATATATAACATTCTGTTTACAGATTTTCTGAAACCTAAACATATTCCCAGTTCATGGACCAAACCTCATTTGTTTCACCAATCTTCAAAAAAGGAAGTTGTGTTTCACCATTAAATTACAGACCGATAGCGATAATGGATGCTGTTTCAAAAATCTTTACATCCATTGTACTTCTTCATATGCAGGTCTGGATTGATGAAAATAAGATCTTGGATATTAAACAAATAGGTTTCAGGAAGGGAGCCAGTACTGACTGTGGAGGATTAGCTATTGCTGGTCTACAGAAGAAAGCATGTTTATAGAATGTCTCTCCAATTTACATAGCCTTGATTGATTTATCAATGGCTTTTGACAAGGGCGATAGAGCAACCCTGTGGCACAAACTGAAGCTAATGGTGATGCCAGGGAATTTTTTTGATTTAATAATACATCTTTACTCAAACTCCAAGATAAGAGTGAGACTAAATTTCTTAGGATTACTCACAAGAGACATTCCCACTCAAAATGGTTTGCGGCAATGATGTATTCTTGCTGCTATGCTTTTTAATGTATACATGGCTGGAGCAGCAGAAGCTTTGAATCATGTTGGACTGATTTCCCAGAAAACTAAGAACAGAAAGAATCCACTGGTTAGCTTATGCTGCTGATGTTCTTTTACTTGATGCACAAATTGGGTTCCAACGTTTGATAGCAGCATTTGGAAAATGTATTGAAGAGGTTAAAGCAACAATAAATCCTTCCAAAACTGTTATTTTACATCTAGGAAAGGTGTCTAAGACGGAGGCTAAATTTGCATGGAAATGCAAAGGACAAATCATTGAAAGTCAGAATGTTCTTTGCTACTTAGGATACCTCATTTCTAGTAAGTGCTCTCTCAACTTAGTCAAGACACAATTAAAGACAAAGGCAGTTGCTGCTTCCCGTCAGCTTCGAAGAGTTGAATGTAAATATGGAGGATTTTCTATGTTACCTTGTATAGAGTTCTCCAGAGCTAAAATCATACCAAGATTGATGTATGGGAGCACATTTTTCCCACCTCAAATAGCAAAGAGCTAAAATCCATTGAAGGAATCATTTGGCGGGGAGAACATTCTATATACCAAAATATGTACCGTTCGAATTATTTAGATATGAGATGGGACTACAATCGATGAGAAGCATCATGTTGTGAAAAGATTATCATTGTTGCGTAAGTGCGTGATAGCAAAATGCAAAACCTTGTATTTCAAATTTGAGGGAAGTATTAGTGAGCCTTTTATATTGGAACTGAAGAATGAATGCGAGGGCGTTTTGATGAAAATAGGTAGTGCTTCTGAAATTCTAATACACAATCCAAATAGGATAAAAGAGATGGTCAAAGTTAATGATTGGGCAGAGAATAATGCAATTATACTCAACACAAAACTTTATTCAAAGATGGTATCCTTTTTTAAATGGCATCCAGAACCTGTATCATATCTAAAGAAATATCCCAGACTTAATATTACAACAATATAATGCGCTTTAGATTTCAAGTAACGCCAACGCAACAGATTTGTTCTATAAGGAATCCTAGAGAGTATGAATGGCAATATTGTTGATTTTGTAAAATAAATGGGATCGAAGATACCTTACAGCATCCGTTATTGGTTTGTTCGATGTTATCATATCAAAGATTACTATACTTTTTGCAATTTGTTAATAATCCATACCATGTACTAAGAGATGAAATTTGGTTTTAAATGTTGCATGGCAAATCAATTGTTTTAAAAATACGAGTCATAGCTTTTTTGAAAAACATATGTGAAATAACTTAGTGGTCTAAGACATTTGTTTATGTTGAGAAATTAGCGCTAAGAGTATATATGACAATCCATTGTGAATTCATAATTTTGTGAAATTAGTCTTTGAATATAATTGATTATTTGATCGTAATTGTTGTATTGATGATTTTATGTAAAGATTGTTTTATTCTGATTTTTGTAAAGGTTTAATATAAACCAAAACAATAATAAATACATAAAATTAAAAATTAAAAATCCCACTACCAGCTGTACCTCCTCAGAGGTATTCTTTTTCTCACTTTCTCCCAGATGCTCACTGTCTCCAGAACCATGGTCCTTTCTAGACTGGACAACTGCAACAGCCTATTTCTAAATCTTCCTGTCTCTACTCTTTGCACTCTGCAACTAATCCATAACAGTACTGCAAAACGTTTACTTGGCCTAACGCCCAGGGGTCGTATCTCTCCAGCGTCGAAATCTATCCACTGGCTTTAGGTGGCTGCAAGGATCAAGTTCAAGACCCTCTTCATTGTCCACAAGAATTTCTGGGGCCGGGGACCACACTACATCCAACTCTCTCTCCCTAAGCTCTTTCCTTCTCAAGACCTCTGCTCATCCACCTCCAACTCCCTGAGGGTCAGACACTCCTCCAGTCAGAGAGTGGGGGTATATATCTCTCCTCAGCTGCTTCCTGCCCCTGGAACAGCCTCCCTGCCTCTTGCAAACTTGAGCAGGACCACCTTAGTTACCAGAAGCAACTCAAGACCTTCATTTTTGCTTCTGTTTTCTCTCTCTCCCCCTCTACCCAGCTGATGTTCTTGTCTGCTGCACTATCTGGTTACATGGCCTCCCGTTGAACCTTATGGGGACCAAGTTCCTTCACGAACAGTAGTCCCATGCACTGCCTCTGGGCCTACCAAGCACTAGGGACTGTATCTGCAACCATACAGTCCACTGCCTCCTTACACTTACTTAGAGTCGGCCACCCCTGTGGGACTTACTTGAGCTTTGCTTATTGCACTCTCCCCTCCCCTCCCCCTGGCACTTCTCTTATCCCTTCTCCTTGCACTTACTCGATCTGAATAACATAAGGCCTAGTAAGATTGTTTGTTTTGTTCCCCTTCCTTGTCATGTTGCACCTAGAAACACTTGTGTACAGCGCATTATAAATGTTTTATCATATCATATCATAAGGTCATTTTGGCCTTCCTTTTGGCTCGGGTGGTATTCGCTCCCTAACCCTCGAAAAGTCGGGAACAGCTTTGTTCACTGTCACAGAACCTCACTTGATTTTTGGAATCCATTTCACCCTAACTTTTCCCTGTATCCTAAGCAGTACTTTGTGATCTTTTTGCAAGTCTGGGCACTTTTACGTGCACATCAAACATTGAGCACAAGGCTCTGTTAATCTTAGGGGTGGACTTATAAAGTTAGGGTTGCCATCTCTGAAGGTTGTCTGTGCTATAAGTTATTCACCCTTTTCCTTTGCAGGTATTGGTGGAGTTATTTATTTTCTCGCACTGACTCAAGTGATTGTATATATTTTACATATTGTTTTGTTTGTGTCATATTTTAGTATTGCATTTCATGATTCATTTATGTTGTTATTTGGCCTACAATGCATAGTATATTTTTAGTATACGACTGTCTAATTGCAATTATTGGTGTTTCACTATGTCTGCCCATTGGAGACCTCTTATCAATCTCACCCCTCCTGAGACTTAGCCGTGCCCGCTCTCCAAGCTACTGTGAATTGGCCTGTATAGCTTCAAAGAAGTGTTCTCTGTTCCACTAACAAGGTTGGCCTTCTGACAAGGAAGAAGATCAGAAAACACCCATTCTGTTTTGGCCAAATTCCCAATGGACCCATGATGGACAAGTACGTTGAGAGGTATCCCCTCAGCCACACAAACCGACCAAGGGACATAACAATCTATCCATGCATGGATGAAGAGCCACAGGCTCTGATTAGAGACACCATTAACTGAACTTACTGAAGTCGAAATTCTGTTGATGAAATTAACAACCCTTCCATGTTAGTTTCTCTGTTGTGCAGAATTACGGATATGAAATAGGGAAATACCATATAGAGATAACCATTGGTATATAAACAAACGCCACCCACATCACGTTGAAAATTAAGGTTAGACGGAATAATACCTCCAAGAACGAAACGCCCCTAATTGGTTTATCCATGTCTTCACGTAGATCCATTTTACAGAGAGCTTCAATGCTCCTGCTTCCTTGGTCACCTGATTTGGATCTAGAGGTCCACAAATGTGTGCAATAATGCTCAAATGAGCTAAAAAACACAGTTGACCTTCAAACTCCAATTGAGTCTAATGAAGGACCTGACTATTCTCAAGCCTTATTTGTGGAAGATAGGGATCCAGCTGTTATGCTTTCCAATAATGGCGCTCATGTGAGTATGGAGAATGATAACCTTAGAAGGGAGGATGATTTAAATCGCTCCTGTTTTGGCACACCACCGATTTTCCAACCCAGTGAAATATAATTCTTAGAATTGACAGAACATCATGATGCTCAATATGAGCACAAGCCAACATTTTTACCAAACAATTCACATTCTAATGCAAGGGATATTAAATGGAATGCTGAGATGGGGTTGGCTATTAGAATTCTGAACTGACAATTACTGACTGAATTAAGATTTCAAACAACATTAATGAAAGAAATGTTAAATACAATGACCAATTTGCCTGAAAATTGATACAAATGTATGCAACAACATAATAATGATACACGGGTGGAGAACCTGTTCAGTGTGTTGCCTGAGGTAATCCCAGACGAAAATGATAATGTATCACTGACAAAGCCTAACATAACCTCTGATTTACCTGAAATAATCACTCCATATACTGTTCAATCGTCAGATATTCCAACTTCTAAAGCAAGTGAAAACATGTTTTAAAAAAAGAGATAGGAAAAATAAACATATAAATGCATTAGCATTAGGTCAACCAGCAATGAACAAATCATCAACAAAGTTCTTAAGGGATAAGGACCTGAAAGTAAAATAGAGGGAGATATTGTCTTTGTCTCTGATTGTGAAACATGTTTGGATAAAAATCCAGAAGATATGCAAGGCAATATTGCCACCAGAGGCTCCAAAAGCAGAGCCACTCAGTGCGAATACATAGAGAGAACCCTAAAGCTGTTTGATGCCCTGGAAAATAAAAAATAATCCAGTTGAATTGATGAACATCTAAAATCAATTGAATCAGGTGTAAACAATATCTTTGACATTTTTAAAAATCATGCTGTCATTTCAAGATCGTTCACTCACCTATCAGAGGCTTTAGTAGCTACTAGAAAACAACAGGATAGAGTCCATTCAAAGTCCACAGAGAATGATGGAGTTATCTCTCATTGATGTAGACAAGAATTGTCATGATACTTTAAATTTTACAAATGAACATCGAAATGCTATGCTCTCTAAATCAAGAGACTATATACAAGCCGGTATTGGTGTGCATGTTCAGACAACTATAGAGAGAGATGTCTCTTCAGATAATATTTTATCTAAAACTATGGTACAGAAGGAGGCTCAGCCACAACTTGTACATGCATTTCTACTTAAAGAAGCGGCTCAGCTTCAGAAACAAGGATTTGATATAACGTGTTTCAGCAATGTGTGTCATTTAGTGACAAATTCCACTGACGGAAGCCAATCAACAGTAGATCATAAAACAGTGTGTGTGGGCCCTAATGGTACTAAGAAAGTGATGGCTGAAGATATGGTTGATGCTCAGGAGTGGCAATGGCTAGCCTTATCCCTGCAAGATTCAAATGCACAGTTACAAACACTAAATAATCCACTTTAGCCTAGCAGAAAAACTATGACTAGTCTCCTAGAATTCCAGGGGCAACAGTCATTTAGTATCAAATGAAAACCAAACGAAAGGAATTGGCTATGTATGATTTCATAATATTACAGGAGACATGGGCTAGAGCAAATCTTGTTTGGGATGGCTTTGAGACAAATTGTATCCATACAAAAGGTGTGTTGAAGGGTCGCCCAAAGGGTGGTCTTATGACGGCCTACAGACAGGGAAGGAATATACAAAACATTTCTGATTGTAATATTATGGATGCTTTTTTGATCTTAACATTTCAAGTCGATCTCACAGCCAGTACGAGGAATTTAATGTTGGTAAACGATTATTGGGATGCTCCGATAGACAGTTGGTCACTGCATTAGATAGAATTAGTATATTGATCGACGAATGGCAATATGATAATCCTGCAGGCCTCATTATACTGGGTGGGGACCTTAACGCAGATTGTGCACAAGAACTGGCTCTTACTACCAACCTATTAGCCACAGCACATAATTTGTCGCATCAATTAGGTGACACACTTTATCATGGAGCACTCTGGCTAACCCTGGCACACAGTTGCGCCTTGACCTGCTCAAGAATAAACAACCAACTTGGTAAGCCAGAGGGGCAGAATGTATAATTGATTATATTTTTATCACTTGTGAACTCACTGAGGGACAACCAAACTGTTTATTATAAGATCAGATTGTAGGGATCACTCTATGCTCAGTGTTAATTTAAATCTGTGTAGAAAAACTGACATGAATGTAAAGTATGTTGTATTGGTGAAGTTAATGTAAGAGGAAATCGTATAAAGTGATCACCATTCAAAATTCTAAAATTGAATGAGGTTATGCTACATGACTTTTCTAAATCATGTTTGGAAGAGAAAGTCTTAAACTATTCTGTGGTAAATGTTGGACCTTACCTTGAATTGAAAATTGTTAAACTGGCAAAGAATGATTATGATTTAAAACCATCTCAAATTAGTCATAAACATTCTTTGGATCTCTTAGTGAAACACAGAAAGTCTCATATGCGCAAAGCGATAAGACTTATATCTAAAAACTCTAGTCCAAATGACAACAGTACAAAGAAGATTACAATAATATGCCAATTATATAAAAATTGGATGATCAATCATAGATCAGTACTATTCCAAAAAAGATAGTGAAGACATGCTTGAAACATTTAAAGATCATAAGACAAGTTTCGTTCTCTGATTAATCGAACTGAAGTGACTCAAGCAAAACTGTAGTCCAATCCGATATCTAAAAATTATTGGATAAAACATTTCCAAAACCTATATAAAACTAATGACATTGACATGATTAATGAGATAAATAATTGAGATGGCTGGTCTATATACATATCAATTTAAATGATTTTTTCTCTCATATTCAAAGCAAAAGCTTCAAAAACACCAGGTCCTAATTTTCTATCTTATCTTATATTTAAACAGAATGTATCCCTATGGGCTAAAATATATAACATTCTGTTTACAGATTTTCTGAAACCTAAACATATTCCCAGTTCATGGACCAAACCTCATTTGTTTTACCAATCTTCAAAAAAGGAAGTTGTGTTTCACCATTAAATTACAGACCGATAGTGATAATGGATGCTGATTCAAAAATCTTTACATCCATTGTACTTCTTCATATGCAGGTCTGGATTGATGAAAATAAGATCTTGGATATTAAACAAATAGGTTTCAGGAAGGGAGCCAGTACTGACTGTGGAGGATTAGCTATTGCTGGTCTACAGAAGAAAGCATGTTTATAGAATGTCTCTCCAATTTACATAGCCTTGATTGATTTATCAATGGCTTTTGACAAGGGCGATAGAGCAACCCTGTGGCACAAACTGAAGCTAATGGTGATGCCAGGGAATTCTTTTGATTTAATAATACATCTTTACTCAAACTCCAAGATAAGAGTGAGACTAAATTTCTTAGGATTACTAACAAGAGACATTCCCACTCAAAATGGTTTGCGGCAATGATGTATTCTTGCTGCTATGCTTTTTAATGTATACATGGCTGGAGCAGCAGAAGCTTTGAATCATGTTGGACTGATTTCCCAGAAAACTAAGAACAGAAAGAATCCACTGGTTAGCTTATGCTGCTGATGTTCTTTTACTTGATGCACAAATTGGGTTCCAACGTTTGATAGCAGCATTTGGAAAATGTATTGAAGAGGTTAAAGCAACAATAAATCCTTCCAAAACTGTTATTTTACATCTAGGAAAGGTGTCTAAGACGGAGGCTAAATTTGCATGGAAATGCAAAGGACAAATCATTGAAAGTCAGAATGTTCTTTGCTACTTAGGATACCTAATTTCTAGTAAGTGCTCTCTCAACTTAGTCAAGACACAATTAAAGACAAAGGCAGTTGCTGCTTCCCGTCAGCTTCGAAGAGTTGAATGTAAATATGGAGGATTTTCTATGTTACCTTGTATAGAGTTCTCCAGAGCTAAAATCATACCAAGATTGATGTATGGGAGCACATTTTTCCCACCTCAAATAGCAAAGAGCTAAAATCCATTGAAGGAATCATTTGGCGGGGAGAACATTCTATATACCAAAATATGTACCGTTCGAATTATTTAGATATGAGATGGGACTACAATCGATGAGAAGCATCATGTTGTGAAAAGATTATCATTGTTGCGTAAGTGCGTGATAGCAAAATGCAAAACCTTGTATTTCAAATTTGAGGGAAGTATTAGTGAGCCTTTTATATTGGAACTGAAGAATGAATGCGAGGGCGTTTTGATGAAAATAGGTAGTGCTTCTGAAATTCTAATACACAATCCAAATAGGATAAAAGAGATGGTCAAAGTTAATGATTGGGCAGAGAATAATGCAATTATACTCAACACAAAACTTTATTCAAAGATGGTATCCTTTTTTAAATGGCATCCAGAACCTGTATCATATCTAAAGAAATATCCCAGACTTAATATTACAACAATATAATGCGCTTTAGATTTCAAGTAACGCCAACGCAACAGATTTGTTCTATAAGGAATTCTAGAGAGTATGAATGGCAATATTGTTGATTTTGTAAAATAAATGGGATAGAAGATACCTTACAGCATCCGTTATTGGTTTGTTCGATGTTATCATATCAAAGATTACTATACTTTTTGCAATTTGTTAATAATCCATACCATGTACTAAGAGATGAAATTTGGTTTTAAATGTTGCATGGCAAATCAATTGTTTTAAAAATACGAGTCATAGCTTTTTTGAAAAACATATGTGAAATAACTTAGTGGTCTAAGACATTTGTTTATGTTGAGAAATTAGCGCTAAGAGTATATATGACAATCCATTGTGAATTCATAATTTTGTGAAATTAGTCTTTGAATATAATTGATTATTTGATCGTAATTGTTGTATTGATGATTTTATGTAAAGATTGTTTTATTCTGATTTTTGTAAAGGTTTAATATAAACCAAAACAATAATAAATACATAAAATTAAAAATTAAAAATCCCACTACCAGCTGTACCTCCTCAGAGGTATTCTTTTTCTCACTTTCTCCCAGAAGCTCACTGTCTCCAGAACCATGGTCCTTTCTAAACTGGACAACTGCAACAGCCTATTTCTAAATCTTCCTGTCTCTACTCTTTGCACTCTGCAACTAATCCAGAACAGTACTGCAAAACGTTTACTTGGCCTAACGCCCAGGGGTCGTATCTCTCCAGCGTCGAAATCTATCCACTGGCTTTAGGTGGCTGCAAGGATCAAGTTCAAGACCCTCTTCATTGTCCACAAGAATTTCTGGGGCCGGGGACCACACTACATCCAACTCTCTCTCCCTAAGCTCTTTCCTTCTCAAGACCTCTGCTCATCCACCTCCAACTCCCTGAGGGTCAGACACTCCTCCAGTCAGAGAGTGGGGGTATATATCTCTCCTCAGCTGCTTCCTGCCCCTGGAACAGCCTCCCTGCCTCTTGCAAACTTGAGCAGGACCACCTTAGTTACCAGAAGCAACTCAAGACCTTCATTTTTGCTTCTGTTTTCTCTCTCTCCCCCTCTACCCAGCTGATGTTCTTGTCTGCTGCACTATCTGGTTACATGGCCTCCCGTTGAACCTTATGGGGACCAAGTTCCTTCACGAACAGTAGTCCCATGCACTGCCTCTGGGCCTACCAAGCACTAGGGACTGTATCTGCAACCATACAGTCCACTGCCTCCTTACACTTACTTAGAGTCGGCCACCCCTGTGGGACTTACTTGAGCTTTGCTTATTGCACTCTCCCCTCCCCTCCCCCTGGCACTTCTCTTATCCCTTCTCCTTGCACTTACTCGATCTGAATAACATAAGGCCTAGTAAGATTGTTTGTTTTGTTCCCCTTCCTTGTCATGTTGCACCTAGAAACACTTGTGTACAGCGCATTATAAATGTTTTATCATATCATATCATAAGGTCATTTTGGCCTTCCTTTTGGCTCGGGTGGTATTCGCTCCCTAACCCTCAAAGTCGGGAACAGCTTTGTTCACTGTCACAGAACCTCACTTGATTTTTGGAATCCATTTCACCCTAACTTTTCCCTGTATCCTAAGCAGTACTTTGTGATCTTTTTGCAAGTCTGGGCACTTTTACGTGCACATCAAACATTGAGCACAAGGCTCTGTTAATCTTAGGGGTGGACTTATAAAGTTAGGGTTGCCATCTCTGAAGGTTGTCTGTGCTATAAGTTATTCACCCTTTTCCTTTGCAGGTATTGGTGGAGTTATTTATTTTCTCGCACTGACTCAAGTGATTGTATATATTTTACATATTGTTTTGTTTGTGTCATATTTTAGTATTGCATTTCATGATTCATTTATGTTGTTATTTGGCCTACAATGCATAGTATATTTTTAGTATACGACTGTCTAATTGCAATTATTGGTGTTTCACTATGTCTGCCCATTGGAGACCTCTTATCAATCTCACCCCTCCTGAGACTTAGCCGTGCCCGCTCTCCAAGCTACTGTGAATTGGCCTGTATAGCTTCAAAGAAGTGTTCTCTGTTCCACTAACAAGGTTGGCCTTCTGACAAGGAAGAAGATCAGAAAACACCCATTCTGTTTTGGCCAAATTCCCAATGGACCCATGATGGACAAGTACGTTGAGGGGTATCCCCTCAGCCACACAAACCGACCAAGGGACATAACAATCTATCCATGCATGGATGAAGAGCCACAGGCTCTGATTAGAGACACCATTAACTGAACTTACTGAAGTGGAAATTCTGTTGATGAAATTAACAACCCTTCCATGTTAGTTTCTCTGTTGTGCAGAATTACGGATATGAAATAGGGAAATACCATATAGAGATAACCATTGGTATATAAACAAACGCCACCCACATCACGTTGAAAATTAAGGTTAGACGGAATAATACCTCCAAGAACGAAACGCCCCTAATTGGTTTATCCATGTCTTCACGTAGATCCATTTTACAGAGAGCTTCAATGCTCCTGCTTCCTTGGTCACCTGATTTGGATCTAGAGGTCCACAAATGTGTGCAATAATGCTCAAATGAGCTAAAAAACACAGTTGACCTTCAAACTCCAATTGAGTCTAATGAAGGACCTGACTATTCTCAAGCCTTATTTGTGGAAGATAGGGATCCAGCTGTTATGCTTTCCAATAATGGCGCTCATGTGAGTATGGAGAATGATAACCTTAGAAGGGAGGATGATTTAAATCGCTCCTGTTTTGGCACACCACCGATTTTCCAACCCAGTGAAATATAATTCTTAGAATTGACAGAACATCATGATGCTCAATATGAGCACAAGCCAACATTTTTACCAAACAATTCACATTCTAATGCAAGGGATATTAAATGGAATGCTGAGATGGGGTTGGCTATTAGAATTCTGAACTGACAATTACTGACTGAATTAAGATTTCAAACAACATTAATGAAAGAAATGTTAAATACAATGACCAATTTGCCTGAAAATTGATACAAATGTATGCAACAACATAATAATGATACACGGGTGGAGAACCTGTTCAGTGTGTTGCCTGAGGTAATCCCAGATGAAAATGATAATGTATCACTGACAAAGCCTAACATAACCTCTGATTTACCTGAAATAATCACTCCAGATACTGTTCAATCGTCAGATATTCCAACTTCTAAAGCAAGTGAAAACATGTTTTAAAAAAAGAGATAGGAAAAATAAACATATAAATGCATTAGCATTAGGTCAACCAGCAATGAACAAATCATCAACAAAGTTCTTAAGGGATAAGGACCTGAAAGTAAAATAGAGGGAGATATTGTCTTTGTCTCTGATTGTGAAACATGTTTGGATAAAAATCCAGAAGATATGCAAGGCAATATTGCCACCAGAGGCTCCAAAAGCAGAGCCACTCAGTGCGAATACATAGAGAGAACCCTAAAGCTGTTTGATGCCCTGGAAAATAAAAAATAATCCAGTTGAATTGATGAACATCTAAAATCAATTGAATCAGGTGTAAACAATATCTTTGACATTTTTAAAAATCATGCTGTCATTTCAAGATCGTTCACTCACCTATCAGAGGCTTTAGTAGCTACTAGAAAACAACAGGATAGAGTCCATTCAAAGTCCACAGAGAATGATGGAGTTATCTCTCATTGATGTAGACAAGAATTGTCATGATACTTTAAATTTTACAAATGAACATCGAAATGCTATGCTCTCTAAATCAAGAGACTATATACAAGCCGGTATTGGTGTGCATGTTCAGACAACTATAGAGAGAGATGTCTCTTCAGATAATATTTTATCTAAAACTATGGTACAGAAGGAGGCTCAGCCACAACTTGTACATGCATTTCTACTTAAAGAAGCGGCTCAGCTTCAGAAACAAGGATTTGATATAACGTGTTTCAGCAATGTGTGTCATTTAGTGACAAATTCCACTGACGGAAGCCAATCAACAGTAGATCATAAAACAGTGTGTGTGGGCCCTAATGGTACTAAGAAAGTGATGGCTGAAGATATGGTTGATGCTCAGGAGTGGCAATGGCTAGCCTTATCCCTGCAAGATTCAAATGCACAGTTACAAACACTAAATAATCCACTTTAGCCTAGCAGAAAAACTATGACTAGTCTCCTAGAATTCCAGGGGCAACAGTCATTTAGTATCAAATGAAAACCAAACGAAAGGAATTGGCTATGTATGATTTCATAATATTACAGGAGACATGGGCTAGAGCAAATCTTGTTTGGGATGGCTTTGAGACAAATTGTATCCATACAAAAGGTGTGTTGAAGGGTCGCCCAAAGGGTGGTCTTATGACGGCCTACAGACAGGGAAGGAATATCCAAAACATTTCTGATTGTAATATTATGGATGCTTTTTTGATCTTAACATTTCAAGTCGATCTCACAGCCAGTACGAGGAATTTAATGTTGGTAAACGATTATTGGGATGCTCTGATAGACAGTTGGTCACTGCATTAGATAGAATTCGTATATTGATCGACGAATGGCAATATGATAATCCTGCAGGCCTCATTATACTGGGTGGGGACCTTAACGCAGATTGTGCACAAGAACTGGCTCTTACTACCAACCTATTAGCCACAGCACATAATTTGTCGCATCAATTAGTTGACAAACTTTATCATGGAGCACTCTGGCTAACCCTGGCACACAGTTGCGCCTTGACCTGCTCAAGAATAAACAACCAACTTGGTAAGCCAGAGGGGCAGAATGTATAATTGATTATATTTTTATCACTTGTGAACTCACTGAGGGACAACCAAACTGTTTATTATAAGATCAGATTGTAGGGATCACTCTATGCTCAGTGTTAATTTAAATCTTTGTAGAAAAACTGACATGAATGTAAAGTATGTTGTATTGGTGAAGTTAATGTAAGAGGAAATCGTATAAAGTGATCACCATTCAAAATTCTAAAATTGAATGAGGTTATGCTACATGACTTTTCTAAATCATGTTTGGAAGAGAAAGTCTTAAACTATTCTGTGGTAAATGTTGGACCTTACCTTGAATTGAAAATTGTTAAACTGGCAAAGAATGATTATGATTTAAAACCATCTCAAATTAGTCATAAACATTCTTTGGATCTCTTAGTGAAACACAGAAAGTCTCATATGCGCAAAGCGATAAGACTTATATCTAAAAACTCTAGTCCCAATGACAACAGTACAAATAAGATTACAATAATATGCCTATGATATAAAAATTGGATGATCAATCATAGATCAGTACTATTCCAAAAAAGATAGTGAAGACATGCTTGAAACATTAAAAGATCATAAGACAAGTTTCGTTCTCTGATTAATCGAACTGAAGTGACTCAAGCAAAACTGTAGTCCAATCCGATATCTAAAAATTATTGGATAAAACATTTCCAAAACCTATATAAAACTAATGACATTGACATGATTAATGAGATAAATAATTGAGATGGCTGGTCTATAAACATATCAATTTAAATGAATTTTTCTCTCATATTCAAAGCAAAAGCTTCAAAAACACCAGGTCCTAATTTTCTATCTTATCTTATATTTAAACAGAATGTATCCCTATGGGCTAAAATATATAACATTCTGTTTACAGATTTTCTGAAACCTAAACATATTCCCAGTTCATGGACCAAACCTCATTTGTTTCACCAATCTTCAAAAAAGGAAGTTGTGTTTCACCATTAAATTACAGACCGATAGCGATAATGGATGCTGTTTCAAAAATCTTTACATCCATTGTACTTCTTCATATGCAGGTCTGGATTGATGAAAATAAGATCTTGGATATTAAACAAATAGGTTTCAGGAAGGGAGCCAGTACTGACTGTGGAGGATTAGCTATTGCTGGTCTACAGAAGAAAGCATGTTTATAGAATGTCTCTCCAATTTACATAGCCTTGATTGATTTATCAATGGCTTTTGACAAGGGCGATAGAGCAACCCTGTGGCACAAACTGAAGCTAATGGTGATGCCAGGGAATTTTTTTGATTTAATAATACATCTTTACTCAAACTCCAAGATAAGAGTGAGACTAAATTTCTTAGGATTACTCACAAGAGACATTCCCACTCAAAATGGTTTGCGGCAATGATGTATTCTTGCTGCTATGCTTTTTAATGTATACATGGCTGGAGCAGCAGAAGCTTTGAATCATGTTGGACTGATTTCCCAGAAAACTAAGAACAGAAAGAATCCACTGGTTAGCTTATGCTGCTGATGTTCTTTTACTTGATGCACAAATTGGGTTCCAACGTTTGATAGCAGCATTTGGAAAATGTATTGAAGAGGTTAAAGCAACAATAAATCCTTCCAAAACTGTTATTTTACATCTAGGAAAGGTGTCTAAGACGGAGGCTAAATTTGCATGGAAATGCAAAGGACAAATCATTGAAAGTCAGAATGTTCTTTGCTACTTAGGATACCTAATTTCTAGTAAGTGCTCTCTCAACTTAGTCAAGACACAATTAAAGACAAAGGCAGTTGCTGCTTCCCGTCAGCTTCGAAGAGTTGAATGTAAATATGGAGGATTTTCTATGTTACCTTGTATAGAGTTCTCCAGAGCTAAAATCATACCAAGATTGATGTATGGGAGCACATTTTTCCCACCTCAAATAGCAAAGAGCTAAAATCCATTGAAGGAATCATTTGGCGGGGAGAACATTCTATATACCAAAATATGTACCGTTCGAATTATTTAGATATGAGATGGGACTACAATCGATGAGAAGCATCATGTTGTGAAAAGATTATCATTGTTGCGTAAGTGCGTGATAGCAAAATGCAAAACCTTGTATTTCAAATTTGAGGGAAGTATTAGTGAGCCTTTTATATTGGAACTGAAGAATGAATGCGAGGGCGTTTTGATGAAAATAGGTAGTGCTTCTGAAATTCTAATACACAATCCAAATAGGATAAAAGAGATGGTCAAAGTTAATGATTGGGCAGAGAATAATGCAATTATACTCAACACAAAACTTTATTCAAAGATGGTATCCTTTTTTAAATGGCATCCAGAACCTGTATCATATCTAAAGAAATATCCCAGACTTAATATTACAACAATATAATGCGCTTTAGATTTCAAGTAACGCCAACGCAACAGATTTGTTCTATAAGGAATCCTAGAGAGTATGAATGGCAATATTGTTGATTTTGTAAAATAAATGGGATCGAAGATACCTTACAGCATCCGTTATTGGTTTGTTCGATGTTATCATATCAAAGATTACTATACTTTTTGCAATTTGTTAATAATCCATACCATGTACTAAGAGATGAAATTTGGTTTTAAATGTTGCATGGCAAATCAATTGTTTTAAAAATACGAGTCATAGCTTTTTTGAAAAACATATGTGAAATAACTTAGTGGTCTAAGACATTTGTTTATGTTGAGAAATTAGCGCTAAGAGTATATATGACAATCCATTGTGAATTCATAATTTTGTGAAATTAGTCTTTGAATATAATTGATTATTTGATCGTAATTGTTGTATTGATGATTTTATGTAAAGATTGTTTTATTCTGATTTTTGTAAAGGTTTAATATAAACCAAAACAATAATAAATACATAAAATTAAAAATTAAAAATCCCACTACCAGCTGTACCTCCTCAGAGGTATTCTTTTTCTCACTTTCTCCCAGATGCTCACTGTCTCCAGAACCATGGTCCTTTCTAGACTGGACAACTGCAACAGCCTATTTCTAAATCTTCCTGTCTCTACTCTTTGCACTCTGCAACTAATCCATAACAGTACTGCAAAACGTTTACTTGGCCTAACGCCCAGGGGTCGTATCTCTCCAGCGTCGAAATCTATCCACTGGCTTTAGGTGGCTGCAAGGATCAAGTTCAAGACCCTCTTCATTGTCCACAAGAATTTCTGGGGCCGGGGACCACACTACATCCAACTCTCTCTCCCTAAGCTCTTTCCTTCTCAAGACCTCTGCTCATCCACCTCCAACTCCCTGAGGGTCAGACACTCCTCCAGTCAGAGAGTGGGGGTATATATCTCTCCTCAGCTGCTTCCTGCCGCTGGAACAGCCTCCCTGCCTCTTGCAAACTTGAGCAGGACCACCTTAGTTACCAGAAGCAACTCAAGACCTTCATTTTTGCTTCTGTTTTCTCTCTCTCCCCCTCTACCCAGCTGATGTTCTTGTCTGCTGCACTATCTGGTTACATGGCCTCCCGTTGAACCTTATGGGGACCAAGTTCCTTCACGAACAGTAGTCCCATGCACTGCCTCTGGGCCTACCAAGCACTAGGGACTGTATCTGCAACCATACAGTCCACTGCCTCCTTACACTTACTTAGAGTCGGCCACCCCTGTGGGACTTACTTGAGCTTTGCTTATTGCACTCTCCCCTCCCCTCCCCCTGGCACTTCTCTTATCCCTTCTCCTTGCACTTACTCGATCTGAATAACATAAGGCCTAGTAAGATTGTTTGTTTTGTTCCCCTTCCTTGTCATGTTGCACCTAGAAACACTTGTGTACAGCGCATTATAAATGTTTTATCATATCATATCATAAGGTCATTTTGGCCTTCCTTTTGGCTCGGGTGGTATTCGCTCCCTAACCCTCGAAAAGTCGGGAACAGCTTTGTTCACTGTCACAGAACCTCACTTGATTTTTGGAATCCATTTCACCCTAACTTTTCCCTGTATCCTAAGCAGTACTTTGTGATCTTTTTGCAAGTCTGGGCACTTTTACGTGCACATCAAACATTGAGCACAAGGCTCTGTTAATCTTAGGGGTGGACTTATAAAGTTAGGGTTGCCATCTCTGAAGGTTGTCTGTGCTATAAGTTATTCACCCTTTTCCTTTGCAGGTATTGGTGGAGTTATTTATTTTCTCGCACTGACTCAAGTGATTGTATATATTTTACATATTGTTTTGTTTGTGTCATATTTTAGTATTGCATTTCATGATTCATTTATGTTGTTATTTGGCCTACAATGCATAGTATATTTTTAGTATACGACTGTCTAATTGCAATTATTGGTGTTTCACTATGTCTGCCCATTGGAGACCTCTTATCAATCTCACCCCTCCTGAGACTTAGCCGTGCCCGCTCTCCAAGCTACTGTGAATTGGCCTGTATAGCTTCAAAGAAGTGTTCTCTGTTCCACTAACAAGGTTGGCCTTCTGACAAGGAAGAAGATCAGAAAACACCCATTCTGTTTTGGCCAAATTCCCAATGGACCCATGATGGACAAGTACGTTGAGAGGTATCCCCTCAGCCACACAAACCGACCAAGGGACATAACAATCTATCCATGCATGGATGAAGAGCCACAGGCTCTGATTAGAGACACCATTAACTGAACTTACTGAAGTGGAAATTCTGTTGATGAAATTAACAACCCTTCCATGTTAGTTTCTCTGTTGTGCAGAATTACGGATATGAAATAGGGAAATACCATATAGAGATAACCATTGGTATATAAACAAACGCCACCCACATCACGTTGAAAATTAAGGTTAGACGGAATAATACCTCCAAGAACGAAACGCCCCTAATTGGTTTATCCATGTCTTCACGTAGATCCATTTTACAGAGAGCTTCAATGCTCCTGCTTCCTTGGTCACCTGATTTGGATCTAGAGGTCCACAAATGTGTGCAATAATGCTCAAATGAGCTAAAAAACACAGTTGACCTTCAAACTCCAATTGAGTCTAATGAAGGACCTGACTATTCTCAAGCCTTATTTGTGGAAGATAGGGATCCAGCTGTTATGCTTTCCAATAATGGCGCTCATGTGAGTATGGAGAATGATAACCTTAGAAGGGAGGATGATTTAAATCGCTCCTGTTTTGGCACACCACCGATTTTCCAACCCAGTGAAATATAATTCTTAGAATTGACAGAACATCATGATGCTCAATATGAGCACAAGCCAACATTTTTACCAAACAATTCACATTCTAATGCAAGGGATATTAAATGGAATGCTGAGATGGGGTTGGCTATTAGAATTCTGAACTGACAATTACTGACTGAATTAAGATTTCAAACAACATTAATGAAAGAAATGTTAAATACAATGACCAATTTGCCTGAAAATTGATACAAATGTATGCAACAACATAATAATGATACACGGGTGGAGAACCTGTTCAGTGTGTTGCCTGAGGTAATCCCAGATGAAAATGATAATGTATCACTGACAAAGCCTAACATAACCTCTGATTTACCTGAAATAATCACTCCAGATACTGTTCAATCGTCAGATATTCCAACTTCTAAAGCAAGTGAAAACATGTTTTAAAAAAAGAGATAGGAAAAATAAACATATAAATGCATTAGCATTAGGTCAACCAGCAATGAACAAACCATCAACAAAGTTCTTAAGGGATAAGGACCTGAAAGTAAAATAGAGGGAGATATTGTCTTTGTCTCTGATTGTGAAACATGTTTGGATAAAAATCCAGAAGATATGCAAGGCAATATTGCCACCAGAGGCTCCAAAAGCAGAGCCACTCAGTGCGAATACATAGAGAGAACCCTAAAGCTGTTTGATGCCCTGGAAAATAAAAAATAATCCAGTTGAATTGATGAACATCTAAAATCAATTGAATCAGGTGTAAACAATATCTTTGACATTTTTAAAAATCATGCTGTCATTTCAAGATCGTTCACTCACCTATCAGAGGCTTTAGTAGCTACTAGAAAACAACAGGATAGAGTCCATTCAAAGTCCACAGAGAATGATGGAGTTATCTCTCATTGATGTAGACAAGAATTGTCATGATACTTTAAATTTTACAAATGAACATCGAAATGCTATGCTCTCTAAATCAAGAGACTATATACAAGCCGGTATTGGTGTGCATGTTCAGACAACTATAGAGAGAGATGTCTCTTCAGATAATATTTTATCTAAAACTATGGTACAGAAGGAGGCTCAGCCACAACTTGTACATGCATTTCTACTTAAAGAAGCGGCTCAGCTTCAGAAACAAGGATTTGATATAACGTGTTTCAGCAATGTGTGTCATTTAGTGACAAATTCCACTGACGGAAGCCAATCAACAGTAGATCATAAAACAGTGTGTGTGGGCCCTAATGGTACTAAGAAAGTGATGGCTGAAGATATGGTTGATGCTCAGGAGTGGCAATGGCTAGCCTTATCCCTGCAAGATTCAAATGCACAGTTACAAACACTAAATAATCCACTTTAGCCTAGCAGAAAAACTATGACTAGTCTCCTAGAATTCCAGGGGCAACAGTCATTTAGTATCAAATGAAAACCAAACGAAAGGAATTGGCTATGTATGATTTCATAATATTACAGGAGACATGGGCTAGAGCAAATCTTGTTTGGGATGGCTTTGAGACAAATTGTATCCATACAAAAGGTGTGTTGAAGGGTCGCCCAAAGGGTGGTCTTATGACGGCCTACAGACAGGGAAGGAATATCCAAAACATTTCTGATTGTAATATTATGGATGCTTTTTTGATCTTAACATTTCAAGTCGATCTCACAGCCAGTACGAGGAATTTAATGTTGGTAAACGATTATTGGGATGCTCTGATAGACAGTTGGTCACTGCATTAGATAGAATTAGTATATTGATCGACGAATGGCAATATGATAATCCTGCAGGCCTCATTATACTGGGTGGGGACCTTAACGCAGATTGTGCACAAGAACTGGCTCTTACTACCAACCTATTAGCCACAGCACATAATTTGTCGCATCAATTAGTTGACAAACTTTATCATGGAGCACTCTGGCTAACCCTGGCACACAGTTGCGCCTTGACCTGCTCAAGAATAAACAACCAACTTGGTAAGCCAGAGGGGCAGAATGTATAATTGATTATATTTTTATCACTTGTGAACTCACTGAGGGACAACCAAACTGTTTATTATAAGATCAGATTGTAGGGATCACTCTATGCTCAGTGTTAATTTAAATCTTTGTAGAAAAACTGACATGAATGTAAAGTATGTTGTATTGGTGAAGTTAATGTAAGAGGAAATCGTATAAAGTGATCACCATTCAAAATTCTAAAATTGAATGAGGTTATGCTACATGACTTTTCTAAATCATGTTTGGAAGAGAAAGTCTTAAACTATTCTGTGGTAAATGTTGGACCTTACCTTGAATTGAAAATTGTTAAACTGGCAAAGAATGATTATGATTTAAAACCATCTCAAATTAGTCATAAACATTCTTTGGATCTCTTAGTGAAACACAGAAAGTCTCATATGCGCAAAGCGATAAGACTTATATCTAAAAACTCTAGTCCCAATGACAACAGTACAAATAAGATTACAATAATATGCCAATGATATAAAAATTGGATGATCAATCATAGATCAGTACTATTCCAAAAAAGATAGTGAAGACATGCTTGAAACATTAAAAGATCATAAGACAAGTTTCGTTCTCTGATTAATCGAACTGAAGTGACTCAAGCAAAACTGTAGTCCAATCCGATATCTAAAAATTATTGGATAAAACATTTCCAAAACCTATATAAAACTAATGACATTGACATGATTAATGAGATAAATAATTGAGATGGCTGGTCTATAAACATATCAATTTAAATGATTTTTTCTCTCATATTCAAAGCAAAAGCTTCAAAAACACCAGGTCCTAATTTTCTATCTTATCTTATATTTAAACAGAATGTATCCCTATGGGCTAAAATATATAACATTCTGTTTACAGATTTTCTGAAACCTAAACATATTCCCAGTTCATGGACCAAACCTCATTTGTTTCACCAATCTTCAAAAAAGGAAGTTGTGTTTCACCATTAAATTACAGACCGATAGCGATAATGGATGCTGTTTCAAAAATCTTTACATCCATTGTACTTCTTCATATGCAGGTCTGGATTGATGAAAATAAGATCTTGGATATTAAACAAATAGGTTTCAGGAAGGGAGCCAGTACTGACTGTGGAGGATTAGCTATTGCTGGTCTACAGAAGAAAGCATGTTTATAGAATGTCTCTCCAATTTACATAGCCTTGATTGATTTATCAATGGCTTTTGACAAGGGCGATAGAGCAACCCTGTGGCACAAACTGAAGCTAATGGTGATGCCAGGGAATTTTTTTGATTTAATAATACATCTTTACTCAAACTCCAAGATAAGAGTGAGACTAAATTTCTTAGGATTACTCACAAGAGACATTCCCACTCAAAATGGTTTGCGGCAATGATGTATTCTTGCTGCTATGCTTTTTAATGTATACATGGCTGGAGCAGCAGAAGCTTTGAATCATGTTGGACTGATTTCCCAGAAAACTAAGAACAGAAAGAATCCACTGGTTAGCTTATGCTGCTGATGTTCTTTTACTTGATGCACAAATTGGGTTCCAACGTTTGATAGCAGCATTTGGAAAATGTATTGAAGAGGTTAAAGCAACAATAAATCCTTCCAAAACTGTTATTTTACATCTAGGAAAGGTGTCTAAGACGGAGGCTAAATTTGCATGGAAATGCAAAGGACAAATCATTGAAAGTCAGAATGTTCTTTGCTACTTAGGATACCTAATTTCTAGTAAGTGCTCTCTCAACTTAGTCAAGACACAATTAAAGACAAAGGCAGTTGCTGCTTCCCGTCAGCTTCGAAGAGTTGAATGTAAATATGGAGGATTTTCTATGTTACCTTGTATAGAGTTCTCCAGAGCTAAAATCATACCAAGATTGATGTATGGGAGCACATTTTTCCCACCTCAAATAGCAAAGAGCTAAAATCCATTGAAGGAATCATTTGGCGGGGAGAACATTCTATATACCAAAATATGTACCGTTCGAATTATTTAGATATGAGATGGGACTACAATCGATGAGAAGCATCATGTTGTGAAAAGATTATCATTGTTGCGTAAGTGCGTGATAGCAAAATGCAAAACCTTGTATTTCAAATTTGAGGGAAGTATTAGTGAGCCTTTTATATTGGAACTGAAGAATGAATGCGAGGGCGTTTTGATGAAAATAGGTAGTGCTTCTGAAATTCTAATACACAATCCAAATAGGATAAAAGAGATGGTCAAAGTTAATGATTGGGCAGAGAATAATGCAATTATACTCAACACAAAACTTTATTCAAAGATGGTATCCTTTTTTAAATGGCATCCAGAACCTGTATCATATCTAAAGAAATATCCCAGACTTAATATTACAACAATATAATGCGCTTTAGATTTCAAGTAACGCCAACGCAACAGATTTGTTCTATAAGGAATCCTAGAGAGTATGAATGGCAATATTGTTGATTTTGTAAAATAAATGGGATCGAAGATACCTTACAGCATCCGTTATTGGTTTGTTCGATGTTATCATATCAAAGATTACTATACTTTTTGCAATTTGTTAATAATCCATACCATGTACTAAGAGATGAAATTTGGTTTTAAATGTTGCATGGCAAATCAATTGTTTTAAAAATACGAGTCATAGCTTTTTTGAAAAACATATGTGAAATAACTTAGTGGTCTAAGACATTTGTTTATGTTGAGAAATTAGCGCTAAGAGTATATATGACAATCCATTGTGAATTCATAATTTTGTGAAATTAGTCTTTGAATATAATTGATTATTTGATCGTAATTGTTGTATTGATGATTTTATGTAAAGATTGTTTTATTCTGATTTTTGTAAAGGTTTAATATAAACCAAAACAATAATAAATACATAAAATTAAAAATTAAAAATCCCACTACCAGCTGTACCTCCTCAGAGGTATTCTTTTTCTCACTTTCTCCCAGATGCTCACTGTCTCCAGAACCATGGTCCTTTCTAGACTGGACAACTGCAACAGCCTATTTCTAAATCTTCCTGTCTCTACTCTTTGCACTCTGCAACTAATCCATAACAGTACTGCAAAACGTTTACTTGGCCTAACGCCCAGGGGTCGTATCTCTCCAGCGTCGAAATCTATCCACTGGCTTTAGGTGGCTGCAAGGATCAAGTTCAAGACCCTCTTCATTGTCCACAAGAATTTCTGGGGCCGGGGACCACACTACATCCAACTCTCTCTCCCTAAGCTCTTTCCTTCTCAAGACCTCTGCTCATCCACCTCCAACTCCCTGAGGGTCAGACACTCCTCCAGTCAGAGAGTGGGGGTATATATCTCTCCTCAGCTGCTTCCTGCCCCTGGAACAGCCTCCCTGCCTCTTGCAAACTTGAGCAGGACCACCTTAGTTACCAGAAGCAACTCAAGACCTTCATTTTTGCTTCTGTTTTCTCTCTCTCCCCCTCTACCCAGCTGATGTTCTTGTCTGCTGCACTATCTGGTTACATGGCCTCCCGTTGAACCTTATGGGGACCAAGTTCCTTCACGAACAGTAGTCCCATGCACTGCCTCTGGGCCTACCAAGCACTAGGGACTGTATCTGCAACCATACAGTCCACTGCCTCCTTACACTTACTTAGAGTCGGCCACCCCTGTGGGACTTACTTGAGCTTTGCTTATTGCACTCTCCCCTCCCCTCCCCCTGGCACTTCTCTTATCCCTTCTCCTTGCACTTACTCGATCTGAATAACATAAGGCCTAGTAAGATTGTTTGTTTTGTTCCCCTTCCTTGTCATGTTGCACCTAGAAACACTTGTGTACAGCGCATTATAAATGTTTTATCATATCATATCATAAGGTCATTTTGGCCTTCCTTTTGGCTCGGGTGGTATTCGCTCCCTAACCCTCGAAAAGTCGGGAACAGCTTTGTTCACTGTCACAGAACCTCACTTGATTTTTGGAATCCATTTCACCCTAACTTTTCCCTGTATCCTAAGCAGTACTTTGTGATCTTTTTGCAAGTCTGGGCACTTTTACGTGCACATCAAACATTGAGCACAAGGCTCTGTTAATCTTAGGGGTGGACTTATAAAGTTAGGGTTGCCATCTCTGAAGGTTGTCTGTGCTATAAGTTATTCACCCTTTTCCTTTGCAGGTATTGGTGGAGTTATTTATTTTCTCGCACTGACTCAAGTGATTGTATATATTTTACATATTGTTTTGTTTGTGTCATATTTTAGTATTGCATTTCATGATTCATTTATGTTGTTATTTGGCCTACAATGCATAGTATATTTTTAGTATACGACTGTCTAATTGCAATTATTGGTGTTTCACTATGTCTGCCCATTGGAGACCTCTTATCAATCTCACCCCTCCTGAGACTTAGCCGTGCCCGCTCTCCAAGCTACTGTGAATTGGCCTGTATAGCTTCAAAGAAGTGTTCTCTGTTCCACTAACAAGGTTGGCCTTCTGACAAGGAAGAAGATCAGAAAACACCCATTCTGTTTTGGCCAAATTCCCAATGGACCCATGATGGACAAGTACGTTGAGAGGTATCCCCTCAGCCACACAAACCGACCAAGGGACATAACAATCTATCCATGCATGGATGAAGAGCCACAGGCTCTGATTAGAGACACCATTAACTGAACTTACTGAAGTGGAAATTCTGTTGATGAAATTAACAACCCTTCCATGTTAGTTTCTCTGTTGTGCAGAATTACGGATATGAAATAGGGAAATACCATATAGAGATAACCATTGGTATATAAACAAACGCCACCCACATCACGTTGAAAATTAAGGTTAGACGGAATAATACCTCCAAGAACGAAACGCCCCTAATTGGTTTATCCATGTCTTCACGTAGATCCATTTTACAGAGAGCTTCAATGCTCCTGCTTCCTTGGTCACCTGATTTGGATCTAGAGGTCCACAAATGTGTGCAATAATGCTCAAATGAGCTAAAAAACACAGTTGACCTTCAAACTCCAATTGAGTCTAATGAAGGACCTGACTATTCTCAAGCCTTATTTGTGGAAGATAGGGATCCAGCTGTTATGCTTTCCAATAATGGCGCTCATGTGAGTATGGAGAATGATAACCTTAGAAGGGAGGATGATTTAAATCGCTCCTGTTTTGGCACACCACCGATTTTCCAACCCAGTGAAATATAATTCTTAGAATTGACAGAACATCATGATGCTCAATATGAGCACAAGCCAACATTTTTACCAAACAATTCACATTCTAATGCAAGGGATATTAAATGGAATGCTGAGATGGGGTTGGCTATTAGAATTCTGAACTGACAATTACTGACTGAATTAAGATTTCAAACAACATTAATGAAAGAAATGTTAAATACAATGACCAATTTGCCTGAAAATTGATACAAATGTATGCAACAACATAATAATGATACACGGGTGGAGAACCTGTTCAGTGTGTTGCCTGAGGTAATCCCAGATGAAAATGATAATGTATCACTGACAAAGCCTAACATAACCTCTGATTTACCTGAAATAATCACTCCAGATACTGTTCAATCGTCAGATATTCCAACTTCTAAAGCAAGTGAAAACATGTTTTAAAAAAAGAGATAGGAAAAATAAACATATAAATGCATTAGCATTAGGTCAACCAGCAATGAACAAACCATCAACAAAGTTCTTAAGGGATAAGGACCTGAAAGTAAAATAGAGGGAGATATTGTCTTTGTCTCTGATTGTGAAACATGTTTGGATAAAAATCCAGAAGATATGCAAGGCAATATTGCCACCAGAGGCTCCAAAAGCAGAGCCACTCAGTGCGAATACATAGAGAGAACCCTAAAGCTGTTTGATGCCCTGGAAAATAAAAAATAATCCAGTTGAATTGATGAACATCTAAAATCAATTGAATCAGGTGTAAACAATATCTTTGACATTTTTAAAAATCATGCTGTCATTTCAAGATCGTTCACTCACCTATCAGAGGCTTTAGTAGCTACTAGAAAACAACAGGATAGAGTCCATTCAAAGTCCACAGAGAATGATGGAGTTATCTCTCATTGATGTAGACAAGAATTGTCATGATACTTTAAATTTTACAAATGAACATCGAAATGCTATGCTCTCTAAATCAAGAGACTATATACAAGCCGGTATTGGTGTGCATGTTCAGACAACTATAGAGAGAGATGTCTCTTCAGATAATATTTTATCTAAAACTATGGTACAGAAGGAGGCTCAGCCACAACTTGTACATGCATTTCTACTTAAAGAAGCGGCTCAGCTTCAGAAACAAGGATTTGATATAACGTGTTTCAGCAATGTGTGTCATTTAGTGACAAATTCCACTGACGGAAGCCAATCAACAGTAGATCATAAAACAGTGTGTGTGGGCCCTAATGGTACTAAGAAAGTGATGGCTGAAGATATGGTTGATGCTCAGGAGTGGCAATGGCTAGCCTTATCCCTGCAAGATTCAAATGCACAGTTACAAACACTAAATAATCCACTTTAGCCTAGCAGAAAAACTATGACTAGTCTCCTAGAATTCCAGGGGCAACAGTCATTTAGTATCAAATGAAAACCAAACGAAAGGAATTGGCTATGTATGATTTCATAATATTACAGGAGACATGGGCTAGAGCAAATCTTGTTTGGGATGGCTTTGAGACAAATTGTATCCATACAAAAGGTGTGTTGAAGGGTCGCCCAAAGGGTGGTCTTATGACGGCCTACAGACAGGGAAGGAATATCCAAAACATTTCTGATTGTAATATTATGGATGCTTTTTTGATCTTAACATTTCAAGTCGATCTCACAGCCAGTACGAGGAATTTAATGTTGGTAAACGATTATTGGGATGCTCTGATAGACAGTTGGTCACTGCATTAGATAGAATTAGTATATTGATCGACGAATGGCAATATGATAATCCTGCAGGCCTCATTATACTGGGTGGGGACCTTAACGCAGATTGTGCACAAGAACTGGCTCTTACTACCAACCTATTAGCCACAGCACATAATTTGTCGCATCAATTAGTTGACAAACTTTATCATGGAGCACTCTGGCTAACCCTGGCACACAGTTGCGCCTTGACCTGCTCAAGAATAAACAACCAACTTGGTAAGCCAGAGGGGCAGAATGTATAATTGATTATATTTTTATCACTTGTGAACTCACTGAGGGACAACCAAACTGTTTATTATAAGATCAGATTGTAGGGATCACTCTATGCTCAGTGTTAATTTAAATCTTTGTAGAAAAACTGACATGAATGTAAAGTATGTTGTATTGGTGAAGTTAATGTAAGAGGAAATCGTATAAAGTGATCACCATTCAAAATTCTAAAATTGAATGAGGTTATGCTACATGACTTTTCTAAATCATGTTTGGAAGAGAAAGTCTTAAACTATTCTGTGGTAAATGTTGGACCTTACCTTGAATTGAAAATTGTTAAACTGGCAAAGAATGATTATGATTTAAAACCATCTCAAATTAGTCATAAACATTCTTTGGATCTCTTAGTGAAACACAGAAAGTCTCATATGCGCAAAGCGATAAGACTTATATCTAAAAACTCTAGTCCCAATGACAACAGTACAAATAAGATTACAATAATATGCCAATGATATAAAAATTGGATGATCAATCATAGATCAGTACTATTCCAAAAAAGATAGTGAAGACATGCTTGAAACATTAAAAGATCATAAGACAAGTTTCGTTCTCTGATTAATCGAACTGAAGTGACTCAAGCAAAACTGTAGTCCAATCCGATATCTAAAAATTATTGGATAAAACATTTCCAAAACCTATATAAAACTAATGACATTGACATGATTAATGAGATAAATAATTGAGATGGCTGGTCTATAAACATATCAATTTAAATGATTTTTTCTCTCATATTCAAAGCAAAAGCTTCAAAAACACCAGGTCCTAATTTTCTATCTTATCTTATATTTAAACAGAATGTATCCCTATGGGCTAAAATATATAACATTCTGTTTACAGATTTTCTGAAACCTAAACATATTCCCAGTTCATGGACCAAACCTCATTTGTTTCACCAATCTTCAAAAAAGGAAGTTGTGTTTCACCATTAAATTACAGACCGATAGCGATAATGGATGCTGTTTCAAAAATCTTTACATCCATTGTACTTCTTCATATGCAGGTCTGGATTGATGAAAATAAGATCTTGGATATTAAACAAATAGGTTTCAGGAAGGGAGCCAGTACTGACTGTGGAGGATTAGCTATTGCTGGTCTACAGAAGAAAGCATGTTTATAGAATGTCTCTCCAATTTACATAGCCTTGATTGATTTATCAATGGCTTTTGACAAGGGCGATAGAGCAACCCTGTGGCACAAACTGAAGCTAATGGTGATGCCAGGGAATTTTTTTGATTTAATAATACATCTTTACTCAAACTCCAAGATAAGAGTGAGACTAAATTTCTTAGGATTACTCACAAGAGACATTCCCACTCAAAATGGTTTGCGGCAATGATGTATTCTTGCTGCTATGCTTTTTAATGTATACATGGCTGGAGCAGCAGAAGCTTTGAATCATGTTGGACTGATTTCCCAGAAAACTAAGAACAGAAAGAATCCACTGGTTAGCTTATGCTGCTGATGTTCTTTTACTTGATGCACAAATTGGGTTCCAACGTTTGATAGCAGCATTTGGAAAATGTATTGAAGAGGTTAAAGCAACAATAAATCCTTCCAAAACTGTTATTTTACATCTAGGAAAGGTGTCTAAGACGGAGGCTAAATTTGCATGGAAATGCAAAGGACAAATCATTGAAAGTCAGAATGTTCTTTGCTACTTAGGATACCTCATTTCTAGTAAGTGCTCTCTCAACTTAGTCAAGACACAATTAAAGACAAAGGCAGTTGCTGCTTCCCGTCAGCTTCGAAGAGTTGAATGTAAATATGGAGGATTTTCTATGTTACCTTGTATAGAGTTCTCCAGAGCTAAAATCATACCAAGATTGATGTATGGGAGCACATTTTTCCCACCTCAAATAGCAAAGAGCTAAAATCCATTGAAGGAATCATTTGGCGGGGAGAACATTCTATATACCAAAATATGTACCGTTCGAATTATTTAGATATGAGATGGGACTACAATCGATGAGAAGCATCATGTTGTGAAAAGATTATCATTGTTGCGTAAGTGCGTGATAGCAAAATGCAAAACCTTGTATTTCAAATTTGAGGGAAGTATTAGTGAGCCTTTTATATTGGAACTGAAGAATGAATGCGAGGGCGTTTTGATGAAAATAGGTAGTGCTTCTGAAATTCTAATACACAATCCAAATAGGATAAAAGAGATGGTCAAAGTTAATGATTGGGCAGAGAATAATGCAATTATACTCAACACAAAACTTTATTCAAAGATGGTATCCTTTTTTAAATGGCATCCAGAACCTGTATCATATCTAAAGAAATATCCCAGACTTAATATTACAACAATATAATGCGCTTTAGATTTCAAGTAACGCCAACGCAACAGATTTGTTCTATAAGGAATCCTAGAGAGTATGAATGGCAATATTGTTGATTTTGTAAAATAAATGGGATCGAAGATACCTTACAGCATCCGTTATTGGTTTGTTCGATGTTATCATATCAAAGATTACTATACTTTTTGCAATTTGTTAATAATCCATACCATGTACTAAGAGATGAAATTTGGTTTTAAATGTTGCATGGCAAATCAATTGTTTTAAAAATACGAGTCATAGCTTTTTTGAAAAACATATGTGAAATAACTTAGTGGTCTAAGACATTTGTTTATGTTGAGAAATTAGCGCTAAGAGTATATATGACAATCCATTGTGAATTCATAATTTTGTGAAATTAGTCTTTGAATATAATTGATTATTTGATCGTAATTGTTGTATTGATGATTTTATGTAAAGATTGTTTTATTCTGATTTTTGTAAAGGTTTAATATAAACCAAAACAATAATAAATACATAAAATTAAAAATTAAAAATCCCACTACCAGCTGTACCTCCTCAGAGGTATTCTTTTTCTCACTTTCTCCCAGATGCTCACTGTCTCCAGAACCATGGTCCTTTCTAGACTGGACAACTGCAACAGCCTATTTCTAAATCTTCCTGTCTCTACTCTTTGCACTCTGCAACTAATCCATAACAGTACTGCAAAACGTTTACTTGGCCTAACGCCCAGGGGTCGTATCTCTCCAGCGTCGAAATCTATCCACTGGCTTTAGGTGGCTGCAAGGATCAAGTTCAAGACCCTCTTCATTGTCCACAAGAATTTCTGGGGCCGGGGACCACACTACATCCAACTCTCTCTCCCTAAGCTCTTTCCTTCTCAAGACCTCTGCTCATCCACCTCCAACTCCCTGAGGGTCAGACACTCCTCCAGTCAGAGAGTGGGGGTATATATCTCTCCTCAGCTGCTTCCTGCCCCTGGAACAGCCTCCCTGCCTCTTGCAAACTTGAGCAGGACCACCTTAGTTACCAGAAGCAACTCAAGACCTTCATTTTTGCTTCTGTTTTCTCTCTCTCCCCCTCTACCCAGCTGATGTTCTTGTCTGCTGCACTATCTGGTTACATGGCCTCCCGTTGAACCTTATGGGGACCAAGTTCCTTCACGAACAGTAGTCCCATGCACTGCCTCTGGGCCTACCAAGCACTAGGGACTGTATCTGCAACCATACAGTCCACTGCCTCCTTACACTTACTTAGAGTCGGCCACCCCTGTGGGACTTACTTGAGCTTTGCTTATTGCACTCTCCCCTCCCCTCCCCCTGGCACTTCTCTTATCCCTTCTCCTTGCACTTACTCGATCTGAATAACATAAGGCCTAGTAAGATTGTTTGTTTTGTTCCCCTTCCTTGTCATGTTGCACCTAGAAACACTTGTGTACAGCGCATTATAAATGTTTTATCATATCATATCATAAGGTCATTTTGGCCTTCCTTTTGGCTCGGGTGGTATTCGCTCCCTAACCCTCGAAAAGTCGGGAACAGCTTTGTTCACTGTCACAGAACCTCACTTGATTTTTGGAATCCATTTCACCCTAACTTTTCCCTGTATCCTAAGCAGTACTTTGTGATCTTTTTGCAAGTCTGGGCACTTTTACGTGCACATCAAACATTGAGCACAAGGCTCTGTTAATCTTAGGGGTGGACTTATAAAGTTAGGGTTGCCATCTCTGAAGGTTGTCTGTGCTATAAGTTATTCACCCTTTTCCTTTGCAGGTATTGGTGGAGTTATTTATTTTCTCGCACTGACTCAAGTGATTGTATATATTTTACATATTGTTTTGTTTGTGTCATATTTTAGTATTGCATTTCATGATTCATTTATGTTGTTATTTGGCCTACAATGCATAGTATATTTTTAGTATACGACTGTCTAATTGCAATTATTGGTGTTTCACTATGTCTGCCCATTGGAGACCTCTTATCAATCTCACCCCTCCTGAGACTTAGCCGTGCCCGCTCTCCAAGCTACTGTGAATTGGCCTGTATAGCTTCAAAGAAGTGTTCTCTGTTCCACTAACAAGGTTGGCCTTCTGACAAGGAAGAAGATCAGAAAACACCCATTCTGTTTTGGCCAAATTCCCAATGGACCCATGATGGACAAGTACGTTGAGAGGTATCCCCTCAGCCACACAAACCGACCAAGGGACATAACAATCTATCCATGCATGGATGAAGAGCCACAGGCTCTGATTAGAGACACCATTAACTGAACTTACTGAAGTCGAAATTCTGTTGATGAAATTAACAACCCTTCCATGTTAGTTTCTCTGTTGTGCAGAATTACGGATATGAAATAGGGAAATACCATATAGAGATAACCATTGGTATATAAACAAACGCCACCCACATCACGTTGAAAATTAAGGTTAGACGGAATAATACCTCCAAGAACGAAACGCCCCTAATTGGTTTATCCATGTCTTCACGTAGATCCATTTTACAGAGAGCTTCAATGCTCCTGCTTCCTTGGTCACCTGATTTGGATCTAGAGGTCCACAAATGTGTGCAATAATGCTCAAATGAGCTAAAAAACACAGTTGACCTTCAAACTCCAATTGAGTCTAATGAAGGACCTGACTATTCTCAAGCCTTATTTGTGGAAGATAGGGATCCAGCTGTTATGCTTTCCAATAATGGCGCTCATGTGAGTATGGAGAATGATAACCTTAGAAGGGAGGATGATTTAAATCGCTCCTGTTTTGGCACACCACCGATTTTCCAACCCAGTGAAATATAATTCTTAGAATTGACAGAACATCATGATGCTCAATATGAGCACAAGCCAACATTTTTACCAAACAATTCACATTCTAATGCAAGGGATATTAAATGGAATGCTGAGATGGGGTTGGCTATTAGAATTCTGAACTGACAATTACTGACTGAATTAAGATTTCAAACAACATTAATGAAAGAAATGTTAAATACAATGACCAATTTGCCTGAAAATTGATACAAATGTATGCAACAACATAATAATGATACACGGGTGGAGAACCTGTTCAGTGTGTTGCCTGAGGTAATCCCAGACGAAAATGATAATGTATCACTGACAAAGCCTAACATAACCTCTGATTTACCTGAAATAATCACTCCAGATACTGTTCAATCGTCAGATATTCCAACTTCTAAAGCAAGTGAAAACATGTTTTAAAAAAAGAGATAGGAAAAATAAACATATAAATGCATTAGCATTAGGTCAACCAGCAATGAACAAATCATCAACAAAGATCTTAAGGGATAAGGACCTGAAAGTAAAATAGAGGGAGATATTGTCTTTGTCTCTGATTGTGAAACATGTTTGGATAAAAATCCAGAAGATATGCAAGGCAATATTGCCACCAGAGGCTCCAAAAGCAGAGCCACTCAGTGCGAATACATAGAGAGAACCCTAAAGCTGTTTGATGCCCTGGAAAATAAAAAATAATCCAGTTGAATTGATGAACATCTAAAATCAATTGAATCAGGTGTAAACAATATCTTTGACATTTTTAAAAATCATGCTGTCATTTCAAGATCGTTCACTCACCTATCAGAGGCTTTAGTAGCTACTAGAAAACAACAGGATAGAGTCCATTCAAAGTCCACAGAGAATGATGGAGTTATCTCTCATTGATGTAGACAAGAATTGTCATGATACTTTAAATTTTACAAATGAACATCGAAATGCTATGCTCTCTAAATCAAGAGACTATATACAAGCCGGTATTGGTGTGCATGTTCAGACAACTATAGAGAGAGATGTCTCTTCAGATAATATTTTATCTAAAACTATGGTACAGAAGGAGGCTCAGCCACAACTTGTACATGCATTTCTACTTAAAGAAGCGGCTCAGCTTCAGAAACAAGGATTTGATATAACGTGTTTCAGCAATGTGTGTCATTTAGTGACAAATTCCACTGACGGAAGCCAATCAACAGTAGATCATAAAACAGTGTGTGTGGGCCCTAATGGTACTAAGAAAGTGATGGCTGAAGATATGGTTGATGCTCAGGAGTGGCAATGGCTAGCCTTATCCCTGCAAGATTCAAATGCACAGTTACAAACACTAAATAATCAACTTTAGCCTAGCAGAAAAACTATGACTAGTCTCCTAGAATTCCAGGGGCAACAGTCATTTAGTATCAAATGAAAACCAAACGAAAGGAATTGGCTATGTATGATTTCATAATATTACAGGAGACATGGGCTAGAGCAAATCTTGTTTGGGATGGCTTTGAGACAAATTGTATCCATACAAAAGGTGTGTTGAAGGGTCGCCCAAAGGGTGGTCTTATGACGGCCTACAGACAGGGAAGGAATATCCAAAACATTTCTGATTGTAATATTATGGATGCTTTTTTGATCTTAACATTTCAAGTCGATCTCACAGCCAGTACGAGGAATTTAATGTTGGTAAACGATTATTGGGATGCTCCGATAGACAGTTGGTCACTGCATTAGATAAAATTAGTATATTGATCGACGAATGGCTATATGATAATCCTGCAGGCCTCATTATACTGGGTGGGGACCTTAACGCAGATTGTGCACAAGAACTGGCTCTTACTACCAACCTATTAGCCACAGCACATAATTTGTCGCATCAATTAGGTGACACACTTTATCATGGAGCACTCTGGCTAACCCTGGCACACAGTTGCGCCTTGACCTGCTCAAGAATAAACAACCAACTTGGTAAGCCAGAGGGGCAGAATGTATAATTGATTATATTTTTATCACTTGTGAACTCACTGAGGGACAACCAAACTGTTTATTATAAGATCAGATTGTAGGGATCACTCTATGCTCAGTGTTAATTTAAATCTGTGTAGAAAAACTGACATGAATGTAAAGTATGTTGTATTGGTGAAGTTAATGTAAGAGGAAATCGTATAAAGTGATCACCATTCAAAATTCTAAAATTGAATGAGGTTATGCTACATGACTTTTCTAAATCATGTTTGGAAGAGAAAGTCTTAAACTATTCTGTGGTAAATGTTGGACCTTACCTTGTATTGAAAATTGTTAAACTGGCAAAGAATGATTATGATTTAAAACCATCTCAAATTAGTCATAAACATTCTTTGGATCTCTTAGTGAAACACAGAAAGTCTCATATGCGCAAAGCGATAAGACTTATATCTAAAAACTCTAGTCCAAATGACAACAGTACAAAGAAGATTACAATAATATGCCAATGATATAAAAATTGGATGATCAATCATAGATCAGTACTATTCCAAAAAAGATAGTGAAGACATGCTTGAAACATTAAAAGATCATAAGACAAGTTTCGTTCTCTGATTAATCGAACTGAAGTGACTCAAGCAAAACTGTAGTCCAATCCGATATCTAAAAATTATTGGATAAAACATTTCCAAAACCTATATAAAACTAATGACATTGACATGATTAATGAGATAAATAATTGAGATGGCTGGTCTATAAACATATCAATTTAAATGATTTTTTCTCTCATATTCAAAGCAAAAGCTTCAAAAACACCAGGTCCTAATTTTCTATCTTATCTTATATTTAAACAGAATGTATCCCTATGGGCTAAAATATATAACATTCTGTTTACAGATTTTCTGAAACCTAAACATATTCCCAGTTCATGGACCAAACCTCATTTGTTTTACCAATCTTCAAAAAAGGAAGTTGTGTTTCACCATTAAATTACAGACCGATAGCGATAATGGATGCTGATTCAAAAATCTTTACATCCATTGTACTTCTTCATATGCAGGTCTGGATTGATGAAAATAAGATCTTGGATATTAAACAAATAGGTTTCAGGAAGGGAGCCAGTACTGACTGTGGAGGATTAGCTATTGCTGGTCTACAGAAGAAAGCATGTTTATAGAATGTCTCTCCAATTTACATAGCCTTGATTGATTTATCAATGGCTTTTGACAAGGGCGATAGAGCAACCCTGTGGCACAAACTGAAGCTAATGGTGATGCCAGGGAATTTTTTTGATTTAATAATACATCTTTACTCAAACTCCAAGATAAGAGTGAGACTAAATTTCTTAGGATTACTAACAAGAGACATTCCCACTCAAAATGGTTTGCAGCAATGATGTATTCTTGCTGCTATGCTTTTTAATGTATACATGGCTGGAGCAGCAGAAGCTTTGAATCATGTTGGACTGATTTCCCAGAAAAATAAGAACAGAAAGAATCCACTGGTTAGCTTATGCTGCTGATGTTCTTTTACTTGATGCACAAATTGGGTTCCAACGTTTGATAGCATTATTTGGAAAATGTATTGAAGAGGTTAAAGCAACAATAAATCCTTCCAAAACTGTTATTTTACATCTAGGAAAGGTGTCTAAGACGGAGGCTAAATTTGCATGGAAATGCAAAGGACAAATCATTGAAAGTCAGAATGTTCTTTGCTACTTAGGATACCTAATTTCTAGTAAGTGCTCTCTCAACTTAGTCAAGACACAATTAAAGACAAAGGCAGTTGCTGCTTCCCGTCAGCTTCGAAGAGTTGAATGTAAATATGGAGGATTTTCTATGTTACCTTGTATAGAGTTCTCCAGAGCTAAAATCATACCAAGATTGATGTATGGGAGCACATTTTTCCCACCTCAAATAGCAAAGAGCTAAAATCCATTGAAGGAATCATTTGGCGGGGAGAACATTCTATATACCAAAATATGTACCGTTCGAATTATTTAGATATGAGATGGGACTACAATCGATGAGAAGCATCATGTTGTGAAAAGATTATCATTGTTGCGTAAGTGCGTGATAGCAAAATGCAAAACCTTGTATTTCAAATTTGAGGGAAGTATTAGTGAGCCTTTTATATTGGAACTGAAGAATGAATGTGAGGGCGTTTTGATGAAAATAGGTAGTGCTTCTGAAATTCTAATACACAATCCAAATAGGATAAAAGAGATGGTCAAAGTTAATGATTGGGCAGAGAATAATGCAATTATACTCAACACAAAACTTTATTCAAAGATGGTATCCTTTTTTAAATGGCATCCAGAACCTGTATCATATCTAAAGAAATATCCCAGACTTAATATTACAACAATATAATGCGCTTTAGATTTCAAGTAACGCCAACGCAACAGATTTGTTCTATAAGGAATCCTAGAGAGTATGAATGGCAATATTGTTGATTTTGTAAAATAAATGGGATAGAAGATACCTTACAGCATCCGTTATTGGTTTGTTCGATGTTATCATATCAAAGATTACTATACTTTTTGCAATTTGTTAATAATCCATACCATGTACTAAGAGATGAAATTTGGTTTTAAATGTTGCATGGCAAATCAATTGTTTTAAAAATACGAGTCATAGCTTTTTTGAAAAACATATGTGAAATAACTTAGTGGTCTAAGACATTTGTTTATGTTGAGAAATTAGCGCTAAGAGTATATAGGACAATCCATTGTGAATTCATAATTTTGTGAAATTAGTCTTTGAATATAATTGATTATTTGATCGTAATTGTTGTATTGATGATTTTATGTAAAGATTGTTTTATTCTGATTTTTGTAAAGGTTTAATATAAACCAAAACAATAATAAATACATAAAATTAAAAATTAAAAATCCCACTACCAGCTGTACCTCCTCAGAGGTATTCTTTTTCTCACTTTCTCCCAGAAGCTCACTGTCTCCAGAACCATGGTCCTTTCTAGACTGGACAACTGCAACAGCCTATTTCTAAATCTTCCTGTCTCTACTCTTTGCACTCTGCAACTAATCCAGAACAGTACTGCAAAACGTTTACTTGGCCTAACGCCCAGGGGTCGTATCTCTCCAGCGTCGAAATCTATCCACTGGCTTTAGGTCGCTGCAAGGATCAAGTTCAAGACCCTCTTCATTGTCCACAAGAATTTCTGGGGCCGGGGACCACACTACATCCAACTCTCTCTCCCTAAGCTCTTTCCTTCTCAAGACCTCTGCTCATCCACCTCCAACTCCCTGAGGGTCAGACACTCCTCCAGTCAGAGAGTGGGGGTATATATCTCTCCTCAGCTGCTTCCTGCCCCTGGAACAGCCTCCCTGCCTCTTGCAAACTTGAGCAGGACCACCTTAGTTACCAGAAGCAACTCAAGACCTTCATTTTTGCTTCTGTTTTCTCTCTCTCCCCCTCTACCCAGCTGATGTTCTTGTCTGCTGCACTATCTGGTTACATGGCCTCCCGTTGAACCTTATGGGGACCAAGTTCCTTCACGAACAGTAGTCCCATGCACTGCCTCTGGGCCTACCAAGCACTAGGGACTGTATCTGCAACCATCAGTCCACTGCCTCCTTACACTTACTTAGAGTCGGCCACCCCTGTGGGACTTACTTGAGCTTTGCTTATTGCACTCTCCCCTCCCCCTGGCACTTCTCTTATCCCTTCTCCTTGCACTTACTCGATCTGAATAACATAAGGCCTAGTAAGATTGTTTGTTTTGTTCCCCTTCCTTGTCATGTTGCACCTAGAAACACTTGTGTACAGCGCATTATAAATGTTTTATCATATCATATCATAAGGTCATTTTGGCCTTCCTTTTGGCTCGGGTGGTATTCGCTCCCTAACCCTCAAAGTCGGGAACAGCTTTGTTCACTGTCACAGAACCTCACTTGATTTTTGGAATCCATTTCACCCTAACTTTTCCCTGTATCCTAAGCAGTACTTTGTGATCTTTTTGCAAGTCTGGGCACTTTTACGTGCACATCAAACATTGAGCACAAGGCTCTGTTAATCTTAGGGGTGGACTTATAAAGTTAGGGTTGCCATCTCTGAAGGTTGTCTGTGCTATAAGTTATTCACCCTTTTCCTTTGCAGGTATTGGTGGAGTTATTTATTTTCTCGCACTGACTCAAGTGATTGTATATATTTTACATATTGTTTTGTTTGTGTCATATTTTAGTATTGCATTTCATGATTCATTTACGTTGTTATTTGGCCTACAATGCATAGTATTTTTTTAGTATACGACTGTCTAATTGCAATTATTGGTGTTTCACTATGTCTGCCCATTGGAGACCTCTTATCAATCTCACCCCTCCTGAGACTTAGCCGTGCCCGCTCTCCAAGCTACTGTGAATTGGCCTGTATAGCTTCAAAGAAGTGTTCTCTGTTCCACTAACAAGGTTGGCCTTCTGACAAGGAAGAAGATCAGAAAACACCCATTCTGTTTTGGCCAAATTCCCAATGGACCCATGATGGACAAGTACGTTGAGAGGTATCCCCTCAGCCACACAAACCGACCAAGGGACATAACAATCTATCCATGCATGGATGAAGAGCCACAGGCTCTGATTAGAGACACCATTAACTGAACTTACTGAAGTCGAAATTCTGTTGATGAAATTAACAACCCTTCCATGTTAGTTTCTCTGTTGTGCAGAATTACGGATATGAAATAGGGAAATACCATATAGAGATAACCATTGGTATAAACAAACGCCACCCACATCACGTTGAAAATTAAGGTTAGACGGAATAATACCTCCAAGAACGAAACGCCCCTAATTGGTTTATCCATGTCTTCACGTAGATCCATTTTACAGAGAGCTTCAATGCTCCTGCTTCCTTGGTCACCTGATTTGGATCTAGAGGTCCACAAATGTGTGCAATAATGCTCAAATGAGCTAAAAAACACAGTTGACCTTCAAACTCCAATTGAGTCTAATGAAGGACCCGACTATTCTCAAGCCTTATTTGTGGAAGATAGGGATCCAGCTGTTATGCTCTCCAATAATGGCGCTCATGTGAGTATGGAGAATGATAACCTTAGAAGGGAGGATGATTTAAATCGCTCCTGTTTTGGCACACTACCGATTTTCCAACCCAGTGAAATATAATTCTTAGAATTGACAGAACATCATGATGCTCAATATGAGCACAAGCCAACATTTTTACCAAACAATTCACATTCTAATGCAAGGGATATTAAATGGAATGCTGAGATGGGGTTGGCTATTAGAATTCTGAACTGACAATTACTGACTGAATTAAGATTTCAAACAACATTAATGAAAGAAATGTTAAATACAATGACCAATTTGCCTGAAAATTGATACAAATGTATGCAACAACATAATAATGATACACGGGTGGAGAACCTGTTCAGTGTGTTGCCTGAGGTAATCCCAGACGAAAATGATAATGTATCACTGACAAAGCCTAACATAACCTCTGATTTACCTGAAATAATCACTCCAGATACTGTTCAATCGTCAGATATTCCAACTTCTAAAGCAAGTGAAAACATGTTTTAAAAAAAGAGATAGGAAAAATAAACATATAAATGCACTAGCATTAGGTCAACCAGCAATGAACAAATCATCAACAAAGTTCTTAAGGGATAAGGACCTGAAAGTAAAATAGAGGGAGATATTGTCTTTGTCTCTGATTGTGAAACATATTTGGATAAAAATCCAGAAGATATGCAAGGCAATATTGCCACCAGAGGCTCCAAAAGCAGAGCCACTCAGTGCAAATACATAGAGAGAACCCTAAAGCTGTTTGATGCCCTGGAAAATAAAAAATAATCCAGTTGAATTGATGAACATCTAAAATCAATTGAATCAGGTGTAAACAATATCTTTGACATTTTTAAAAATCATGCTGTCATTTCAAGATCGTTCACTCACCTATCAGAGGCTTTAGTAGCTACTAGAAAACAACAGGATAGAGTCCATTCAAAGTCCACAGAGAATGATGGAGTTATCTCTCATTGATGTAGACAAGAATTGTCATGATACTTTAAATTTTACAAATGCACATCGAAATGCTATGCTCTCTAAATCAAGAGACTATATACAAGCCGGTATTGGTGTGCATGTTCAGACAACTATAGAGAGAGATGTCTCTTCAGATAATATTTTATCTAAAACTATGGTACAGAAGGAGGCTCAGCCACAACTTGTACATGCATTTCTACTTAAAGAAGCGGCTCAGCTTCAGAAACAAGGATTTGATATAACGTGTTTCAGCAATGTGTGTCATTTAGTGACAAATTCCACTGACGGAAGCCAATCAACAGTAGATCATAAAACAGTGTGTGTGGGCCCTAATGGTACTAAGAAAGTGATGGCTGAAGATATGGTTGATGCTCAGGAGTGGCAATGGCTAGCCTTATCCCTGCAAGATTCAAATGCACAGTTACAAACACTAAATAATCCACTTTAGCCTAGCAGAAAAACTATGACTAGTCTCCTAGAATTCCAGGGGCAACAGTCATTTAGTATCAAATGAAAACCAAACGAAAGGAATTGGCTATGTATGATTTCATAATATTACAGGAGACATGGGCTAGAGCAAATCTTGTTTGGGATGGCTTTGAGACAAATTGTATCCATACAAAAGGTGTGTTGAAGGGTCGCCCAAAGGGTGGTCTTATGACGGCCTACAGACAGGGAAGGAATATCCAAAACATTTCTGATTGTAATATTATGGATGCTTTTTTGATCTTAACATTTCAAGTCGATCTCACAGCCAGTACGAGGAATTTAATGTTGGTAAACGATTATTGGGATGCTCCGATAGACAGTTGGTCACTGCATTAGATAGAATTAGTATATTGATCGACGAATGGCAATATGATAATCCTGCAGGCCTCATTATACTGGGTGGGGACCTTAACGCAGTTTGTGCACAAGAACTGCCTCTTACTACCAACCTATTAGCCACAGCACATAATTTGTCGCATCAATTAGTTGACAAACTTTATCATGGAGCACTCTGGCTAACCCTGGCACACAGTTGCGCCTTGACCTGCTCAAGAATAAACAACCAACTTGGTAAGCCAGAGGGGCAGAATGTATAATTGATTATATTTTTATCACTTGTGAACTCACTGAGGGACAACCAAACTGTTTATTATAAGATCAGATTGTAGGGATCACTCTATGCTCAGTGTTAATTTAAATCTGTGTAGAAAAACTGACATGAATGTAAAGTATGTTGTATTGGTGAAGTTAATGTAAGAGGAAATCGTATAAAGTGATCACCATTCAAAATTCTAAAATTGAATGAGGTTATGCTACATGACTTTTCTAAATCATGTTTGGAAGATAAAGTCTTAAACTATTATGTGGTAAATGTTGGACCTTACCTTGAATTGAAAATTGTTAAACTGGCAAAGAATGATTATGATTTAAAACCATCTCAAATTAGTCATAAACATTCTTTGGATCTCTTAGTGAAACACAGAAAGTCTCATATGCGCAAAGCGATAAGACTTATATCTAAAAACTCTAGTCCAAATGACAACAGTACAAAGAAGATTACAATAATATGCCAATGATATAAAAATTGGATGATCAATCATAGATCAGTACTATTCCAAAAAAGATAGTGAAGACATGCTTGAAACATTAAAAGATCATAAGACAAGTTTCGTTCTCTGATTAATCGAACTGAAGTGACTCAAGCAAAACTGTAGTCCAATCCGATATCTAAAAATTATTGGATAAAACATTTCCAAAACCTATATAAAACTAATGACATTGACATGATTAATTAGATAAATAATTGAGATGGCTGGTCTATAAACATATCAATTTAAATGATTTTTTCTCTCATATTCAAAGCAAAAGCTTCAAAAACACCAGGTCCTAATTTTCTATCTTATCTTATATTTAAACAGAATGTATCCCTATGGGCTAAAATATATAACATTCTGTTTACAGATTTTCTGAAACCTAAACATATTCCCAGTTCATGGACCAAACCTCATTTGTTTCACCAATCTTCAAAAAAGGAAGTTGTGTTTCACCATTAAATTACAGACCGATAGCGATAATGGATGCTGTTTCAAAAATCTTTACATCCATTGTACTTCTTCATATGCAGGTCTGGATTGATGAAAATAAGATCTTGGATATTAAACAAATAGGTTTCAGGAAGGGAGCCAGTACTGACTGTGGAGGATTAGCTATTGCTGGTCTACAGAAGAAAGCATGTTTATAGAATGTCTCTCCAATTTACATAGCCTTGATTGATTTATCAATGGCTTTTGACAAGGGCGATAGAGCAACCCTGTGGCACAAACTGAAGCTAATGGTGATGCCCGGGAATTTTTTTGATTTAATAATACATCTTTACTCAAACTCCAAGATAAGAGTGAGACTAAATTTCTTAGGATTACTAACAAGAGACATTCCCACTCAAAATGGTTTGCGGCAATGATGTATTCTTGCTGCTATGCTTTTTAATGTATACATGGCTGGAGCAGCAGAAGCTTTGAATCATGTTGGACTGATTTCCCAGAAAACTAAGAACAGAAAGAATCCACTGGTTAGCTTGTGCTGCTGATGTTCTTTTACTTGATGCACAAATTGGGTTCCAACGTTTGATAGCAGCATTTGGAAAATGTATTGAAGAGGTTAAAGCAACAATAAATCCTTCCAAAACTGTTATTTTACATCTAGGAAAGGTGTCTAAGACGGAGGCTAAATTTGCATGGAAATGCAAAGGACAAATCATTGAAAGTCAGAATGTTCTTTGCTACTTAGGATACCTAATTTCTAGTAAGTGCTCTCTCAACTTAGTCAAGACACAATTAAAGACAAAGGCAGTTGCTGCTTCCCGTCATCTTCGAAGAGTTGAATGTAAATATGGAGGATTTTCTATGTTACCTTGTATAGAGTTCTCCAGAGCTAAAATCATACCAAGATTGATGTATGGGAGCACATTTTTCCCACCTAAATAGCAAAGAGCTAAAATCCATTGAAGGAATCATTTGGCGGGGAGAACATTCTATATACCAAAATATGTACCGTTCGAATTATTTAGATATGAGATGGGACTACAATCGATGAGAAGCATCATGTTGTGAAAAGATTATCATTGTTGCGTAAGTGCGTGATAGCAAAATGCAAAACCTTGTATTTCAAATTTGAGGGAAGTATTAGTGAGCCTTTTATATTGGAACTGAAGAATGAATGCGAGGGCGTTTTGATGAAAATAGGTAGTGCTTCTGAAATTCTAATACACAATCCAAATAGGATAAAAGAGATGGTCAAAGTTAATGATTGGGCAGAGAATAATGCAATTCTACTCAACACAAAACTTTATTCAAAGATGGTATCCTTTTTTAAATGGCATCCAGAACCTGTATCATATCTAAAGAAATATCCCAGACTTAATATTACAACAATATAATGCGCTTTAGATTTCAAGTAACGCCAACGCAACAGATTTGTTCTATAAGGAATCCTAGAGAGTATGAATGGCAATATTGTTGATTTTGTAAAATAAATGGGATAGAAGATACCTTACAGCATCCGTTATTGGTTTGTTCGATGTTTTCATATCAAAGATTACTATACTTTTTGCAATTTGTTAATAATCCATACCATGTACTAAGAGATGAAATTTGGTTTTAAATGTTGCATGGCAAATCAATTGTTTTAAAAATACGAGTCATAGCTTTTTTGAAAAACATATGTGAAATAACTTAGTGGTCTAAGACATTTGTTTATGTTGAGAAATTAGCGCTAAGAGTATATATGACAATCCATTGTGAATTCATAATTTTGTGAAATTAGTCTTTGAATATAATTGATTATTTGATCGTAATTGTTGTATTGATGATTTTATGTAAAGATTGTTTTATTCTGATTTTTGTAAAGGTTTAATATAAACCAAAACAATAATAAATACATAAAATTAAAAATTAAAAATCCCACTACCAGCTGTACCTCCTCAGAGGTATTCTTTTTCTCACTTTCTCCCAGAAGCTCACTGTCTCCAGAACCATGGTCCTTTCTAGACTGGACAACTGCAACAGCCTATTTCTAAATCTTCCTGTCTCTACTCTTTGCACTCTGCAACTAATCCATAACAGTACTGCAAAACGTTTACTTGGCCTAACGCCCAGGGGTCGCATCTCTCCAGCGTCGAAATCTATCCACTGGCTTTAGGTGGCTGCAAGGATCAAGTTCAAGACCCTCTTCATTGTCCACAAGAATTTCTGGGGCCGGGGACCACACTACATCCAACTCTCTCTCCCTAAACTCTTTCCTTCTCAAGACCTCTGCTCATCCACCTCCAACTCCCTGAGGGTCAGACACTCCTCCAGTCAGAGAGTGGGGGTATATATCTCTCCTCAGCTGCTTCCTGCCCCTGGAACAGCCTCCCTGCCTCTTGCAAACTTGAGCAGGACCACCTTAGTTACCAGAAGCAACTCAAGACCTTCATTTTTGCTTCTGCTTTCTCTCTCTCCCCCTCTACCCAGCTGATGTTCTTGTCTGCTGCACTATCTGGTTACATGGCCTCCCGTTGAACCTTATGGGGACCAAGTTCCTTCACGAACAGTAGTCCCATGCACTGCCTCTGGGCCTACCAAGCACTAGGGACTGTATCTGCAACCATACAGTCCACTGCCTCCTTACACTTACTTAGAGTCGGCCACCCCTATGGGACTTACTTGAGCTTTGCTTATTGCACTCTCCCCTCCCCTCCCCCTGGCACTTCTCTTATCCCTTCTCCTTGCACTTACTCGATCTGAATAACATAAGGCCTAGTAAGATTGTTTGTTTTGTTCCCCTTCCTTGTCATGTTGCACCTAGAAACACTTGTGTACAGCGCATTATAAATGTTTTATCATATCATATCATAAGGTCATTTTGGCCTTCCTTTTGGCTCGGGTGGTATTCGCTCCCTAACCCTCAAAGTCGGGAACAGCTTTGTTCACTGTCACAGAACCTCACTTGATTTTTGGAATCCATTTCACCCTAACTTTTCCCTGTATCCTAAGCAGTACTTTGTGATCTTTTTGCAAGTCTGGGCACTTTTACGTGCACATCAAACATTGAGCACAAGGCTTTGTTAATCTTAGGGGTGGACTTATAAAGTTAGGGTTGCCATCTCTGAAGGTTGTCTGTGCTATAAGTTATTCACCCTTTTCCTTTGCAGGTATTGGTGGAGTTATTTATTTTCTCGCACTGACTCAAGTGATTGTATATATTTTACATATTGTTTTGTTTGTGTCATATTTTAGTATTGCATTTCATGATTCATTTATGTTGTTATTTGGCCTACAATGCATAGTATATTTTTAGTATACGACTGTCTAATTGCAATTATTGGTGTTTCACTATGTCTGCACATTGGAGACCTCTTATCAATCTCACCCCTCCTGAGACTTAGCCGTGCCCGCTCTCCAAGCTACTGTGAATTGGCCTGTATAGCTTCAAAGAAGTGTTCTCTGTTCCACTAACAAGGTTGGCCTTCTGACAAGGAAGAAGATCAGAAAACACCCATTCTGTTTTGGCCAAATTCCCAATGGACCCATGATGGACAAGTACGTTGAGAGGTATCCCCTCAGCCACACAAACCGACCAAGGGACATAACAATCTATCCATGCATGGATGAAGAGCCACAGGCTCTGATTAGAGACACCATTAACTGAACTTACTGAAGTCGAAATTCTGTTGATGAAATTAACAACCCTTCCATGTTAGTTTCTCTGTTGTGCAGAATTACGGATATGAAATAGGGAAATACCATATAGAGATAACCATTGGTATAAACAAACGCCACCCACATCACGTTGAAAATTAAGGTTAGACGGAATAATACCTCCAAGAACGAAACGCCCCTAATTGGTTTATCCATGTCTTCACGTAGATCCATTTTACAGAGAGCTTCAATGCTCCTGCTTCCTTGGTCACCTGATTTGGATCTAGAGGTCCACAAATGTGTGCAATAATGCTCAAATGAGCTAAAAAACACAGTTGACCTTCAAACTCCAATTGAGTCTAATGAAGGACCTGACTATTCTCAAGCCTTATTTGTGGAAGATAGGGATCCAGCTGTTATGCTCTCCAATAATGGCGCTCATGTGAGTATGGAGAATGATAACCTTAGAAGGGAGGATGATTTAAATCGCTCCTGTTTTGGCACACCACCGATTTTCCAACCCAGTGAAATATAATTCTTAGAATTGACAGAACATCATGATGCTCAATATGAGCACAAGCCAACATTTTTACCAAACAATTCACATTCTAATGCAAGGGATATTAAATGGAATGCTGAGATGGGGTTGGCTATTAGAATTCTGAACTGACAATTACTGACTGAATTAAGATTTCAAACAACATTAATGAAAGAAATGTTAAATACAATGACCAATTTGCCTGAAAATTGATACAAATGTATGCAACAACATAATAATGATACACGGGTGGAGAACCTGTTCAGTGTGTTGCCTGAGGTAATCCCAGACGAAAATGATAATGTATCACTGACAAAGCCTAACATAACCTCTGATTTACCTGAAATAATCACTCCAGATACTGTTCAATCGTCAGATATTCCAACTTCTAAAGCAAGTGAAAACATGTTTTAAAAAAAGAGATAGGAAAAATAAACATATAAATGCATTAGCATTAGCTCAACCAGCAATGAACAAATCATCAACAAAGTTCTTAAGGGATAAGGACCTGAAAGTAAAATAGAGGGAGATATTGTCTTTGTCTCTGATTGTGAAACATGTTTGGATAAAAATCCAGAAGATATGCAAGGCAATATTGCCACCAGAGGCTCCAAAAGCAGAGCCACTCAGTCGAATACATAGAGAGAACCCTAAAGCTGTTTGATGCCCTGGAAAATAAAAAATAATCCAGTTGAATTGATGAACATCTAAAATCAATTGAATCAGGTGTAAACAATATCTTTGACATTTTTAAAAATCATGCTGTCATTTCAAGATCGTTCACTCACCTATCAGAGGCTTTAGTAGCTACTAGAAAACAACAGGATAGAGTCCATTCAAAGTCCACAGAGAATGATGGAGTTATCTCTCATTGATGTAGACAAGAATTGTCATGATACTTTAAATTTTACAAATGAACATCGAAATGCTATGCTCTCTAAATCAAGAGACTATATACAAGCCGGTATTGGTGTGCATGTTCAGACAACTATAGAGAGAGATGTCTCTTCAGATAATATTTTATCTAAAACTATGGTACAGAAGGAGGCTCAGCCACAACTTGTACATGCATTTCTACTTAAAGAAGCGGCTCAGCTTCAGAAACAAGGATTTGATATAACGTGTTTCAGCAATGTGTGTCATTTAGTGACAAATTCCACTGACGGAAGCCAATCAACAGTAGATCATAAAACAGTGTGTGTGGGCCCTAATGGTACTAAGAAAGTGATGGCTGAAGATATGGTTGATGCTCAGGAGTGGCAATGGCTAGCCTTATCCCTGCAAGATTCAAATGCACAGTTACAAACACTAAATAATCAACTTTAGCCTAGCAGAAAAACTATGACTAGTCTCCTAGAATTCCAGGGGCAACAGTCATTTAGTATCAAATGAAAACCAAACGAAAGGAATTGGCTATGTATGATTTCATAATATTACAGGAGACATGGGCTAGAGCAAATCTTGTTTGGGATGGCTTTGAGACAAATTGTATCCATACAAAAGGTGTGTTGAAGGGTCGCCCAAAGGGTGGTCTTATGACGGCCTACAGACAGGGAAGGAATATCCAAAACATTTCTGATTGTAATATTATGGATGCTTTTTTGATCTTAACATTTCAAGTCGATCTCACAGCCAGTACGAGGAATTTAATGTTGGTAAACGATTATTGGGATGCTCCGATAGACAGTTGGTCACTGCATTAGATAAAATTAGTATATTGATCGACGAATGGCTATATGATAATCCTGCAGGCCTCATTATACTGGGTGGGGACCTTAACGCAGATTGTGCACAAGAACTGGCTCTTACTACCAACCTATTAGCCACAGCACATAATTTGTCGCATCAATTAGGTGACACACTTTATCATGGAGCACTCTGGCTAACCCTGGCACACAGTTGCGCCTTGACCTGCTCAAGAATAAACAACCAACTTGGTAAGCCAGAGGGGCAGAATGTATAATTGATTATATTTTTATCACTTGTGAACTCACTGAGGGACAACCAAACTGTTTATTATAAGATCAGATTGTAGGGATCACTCTATGCTCAGTGTTAATTTAAATCTGTGTAGAAAAACTGACATGAATGTAAAGTATGTTGTATTGGTGAAGTTAATGTAAGAGGAAATCGTATAAAGTGATCACCATTCAAAATTCTAAAATTGAATGAGGTTATGCTACATGACTTTTCTAAATCATGTTTGGAAGAGAAAGTCTTAAACTATTCTGTGGTAAATGTTGGACCTTACCTTGAATTGAAAATTGTTAAACTGGCAAAGAATGATTATGATTTAAAACCATCTCAAATTAGTCATAAACATTCTTTGGATCTCTTAGTGAAACACAGAAAGTCTCATATGCGCAAAGCGATAAGACTTATATCTAAAAACTCTAGTCCAAATGACAACAGTACAAAGAAGATTACAATAATATGCCAATGATATAAAAATTGGATGATCAATCATAGATCAGTACTATTCCAAAAAAGATAGTGAAGACATGCTTGAAACATTAAAAGATCATAAGACAAGTTTCGTTCTCTGATTAATCGAACTGAAGTGACTCAAGCAAAACTGTAGTCCAATCCGATATCTAAAAATTATTGGATAAAACATTTCCAAAACCTATATAAAACTAATGACATTGACATGATTAATGAGATAAATAATTGAGATGGCTGGTCTATAAACATATCAATTTAAATGATTTTTTCTCTCATATTCAAAGCAAAAGCTTCAAAAACACCAGGTCCTAATTTTCTATCTTATCTTATATTTAAACAGAATGTATCCCTATGGGCTAAAATATATAACATTCTGTTTACAGATTTTCTGAAACCTAAACATATTCCCAGTTCATGGACCAAACCTCATTTGTTTTACCAATCTTCAAAAAAGGAAGTTGTGTTTCACCATTAAATTACAGACCGATAGCGATAATGGATGCTGATTCAAAAATCTTTACATCCATTGTACTTCTTCATATGCAGGTCTGGATTGATGAAAATAAGATCTTGGATATTAAACAAATAGGTTTCAGGAAGGGAGCCAGTACTGACTGTGGAGGATTAGCTATTGCTGGTCTACAGAAGAAAGCATGTTTATAGAATGTCTCTCCAATTTACATAGCCTTGATTGATTTATCAATGGCTTTTGACAAGGGCGATAGAGCAACCCTGTGGCACAAACTGAAGCTAATGGTGATGCCAGGGAATTTTTTTGATTTAATAATACATCTTTACTCAAACTCCAAGATAAGAGTGAGACTAAATTTCTTAGGATTACTAACAAGAGACATTCCCACTCAAAATGGTTTGCGGCAATGATGTATTCTTGCTGCTATGCTTTTTAATGTATACATGGCTGGAGCAGCAGAAGCTTTGAATCATGTTGGACTGATTTCCCAGAAAACTAAGAACAGAAAGAATCCACTGGTTAGCTTATGCTGCTGATGTTCTTTTACTTGATGCACAAATTGGGTTCCAACGTTTGATAGCAGCATTTGGAAAATGTATTGAAGAGGTTAAAGCAACAATAAATCCTTCCAAAACTGTTATTTTACATCTAGGAAAGGTGTCTAAGACGGAGGCTAAATTTGCATGGAAATGCAAAGGACAAATCATTGAAAGTCAGAATGTTCTTTGCTACTTAGGATACCTCATTTCTAGTAAGTGCTCTCTCAACTTAGTCAAGACACAATTAAAGACAAAGGCAGTTGCTGCTTCCCGTCAGCTTCGAAGAGTTGAATGTAAATATGGAGGATTTTCTATGTTACCTTGTATAGAGTTCTCCAGAGCTAAAATCATACCAAGATTGATGTATGGGAGCACATTTTTCCCACCTCAAATAGCAAAGAGCTAAAATCCATTGAAGGAATCATTTGGCGGGGAGAACATTCTATATACCAAAATATGTACCGTTCGAATTATTTAGATATGAGATGGGACTACAATCGATGAGAAGCATCATGTTGTGAAAAGATTATCATTGTTGCATAAGTGCGTGATAGCAAAATGCAAAACCTTGTATTTCAAATGTGAGGGAAGTATTAGTGAGCCTTTTATATTGGAACTGAAGAATGAATGCGAGGGCGTTTTGATGAAAATAGGTAGTGCTTCTGAAATTCTAATACACAATCCAAATAGGATAAAAGAGATGGTCAAAGTTAATGATTGGGCAAAGAATAATGCAATTATACTCAACACAAAACTTTATTCAAAGATGGTATCCTTTTTTAAATGGCATCCAGAACCTGTATCATATCTAAAGAAATATCCCAGACTTAATATTACAACAATATAATGCGCTTTAGATTTCAAGTAACGCCAACGCAACAGATTTGTTCTATAAGGAATCCTAGAGAGTATGAATGGCAATATTGTTGATTTTGTAAAATAAATGGGATAGAAGATACCTTACAGCATCTGTTATTGGTTTGTTCGATGTTATCATATCAAAGATTACTATACTTTTTGCAATTTGTTAATAATCCATACCATGTACTAAGAGATGAAATTTGGTTTTAAATGTTGCATGGCAAATCAATTGTTTTAAAAATACGAGTCATAGCTTTTTTGAAAAACATATGTGAAATAACTTAGTGGTCTAAGACATTTGTTTATGTTGAGAAATTAGCGCTAAGAGTATATATGACAATCCATTGTGAATTCATAATTTTGTGAAATTAGTCTTTGAATATAATTGATTATTTGATCGTAATTGTTGTATTGATGATTTTATGTAAAGATTGTTTTATTCTGATTTTTGTAAAGGTTTAATATAAACCAAAACAATAATAAATACATAAAATTAAAAATTAAAAATCCCACTACCAGCTGTACCTCCTCAGAGGTATTCTTTTTCTCACTTTCTCCCAGAAGCTCACTGTCTCCAGAACCATGGTCCTTTCTAGACTGGACAACTGCAACAGCCTATTTCTAAATCTTCCTGTCTCTACTCTTTGCACTCTGCAACTAATCCAGAACAGTACTGCAAGACGTTTACTTGGCCTAAAGCCCAGGGGTCGTATCTCTCCAGCGTTGAAATCTATCCACTGGCTTTAGGTGGCTGCAAGGATCAAGTTCAAGACCCTCTTCATTGTCCACAAGAATTTCTGGGGCCGGGGACCACACTACATCCAACTCTCTCTCCCTAAGCTCTTTCCTTCTCAAGACCTCTGCTCATCCACCTCCAACTCCCTGAGGGTCAGACACTCCTCCAGTCAGAGAGTGGGGGTATATATCTCTCCTCAGCTGCTTCCTGCCCCTGGAACAGCCTCCCTGCCTCTTGCAAACTTGAGCAGGACCACCTTAGTTACCAGAAGCAACTCAAGACCTTCATTTTTGCTTCTGTTTTCTCTCTCTCCCCCTCTACCCAGCTGATGTTCTTGTCTGCTGCACTATCTGGTTACATGGCCTCCCGTTGAACCTTATGGGGACCAAGTTCCTTCACGAACAGTAGTCCCATGCACTGCCTCTGGGCCTACCAAGCACTAGGGACTGTATCTGCAACCATACAGTCCACTGCCTCCTTACACTTACTTAGAGTCGGCCACCCCTGTGGGACTTACTTGAGCTTTGCTTATTTCACTCTCCCCTCCCCTCCCCCTGGCACTTCTCTTATCCCTTCTCCTTGCACTTACTCGATCTGAATAACATAAGGCCTAGTAAGATTGTTTGTTTTGTTCCCCTTCCTTGTCATGTTGCACCTAGAAACACTTGTGTACAGCGCATTATAAATGTTTTATCATATCATATCATAAGGTCATTTTGGCCTTCCTTTTGGCTCGGGTGGTATTCGCTCCCTAACCCTCGAAAAGTCGGGAACAGCTTTGTTCACTGTCACAGAACCTCACTTGATTTTTGGAATCCATTTCACCCTAACTTTTCCCTGTATCCTAAGCAGTACTTTGTGATCTTTTTGCAAGTCTGGGCACTTTTACGTGCACATCAAACATTGAGCACAAGGCTCTGTTAATCTTAGGGGTGGACTTATAAAGTTAGGGTTGCCATCTCTGAAGGTTGTCTGTGCTATAAGTTATTCACCCTTTTCCTTTGCAGGTATTGGTGGAGTTATTTATTTTCTCGCACTGACTCAAGTGATTGTATATATTTTACATATTGTTTTGTTTGTGTCATATTTTAGTATTGCATTTCATGATTCATTTATGTTGTTATTTGGCCTACAATGCATAGTATTTTTTTAGTATACGACTGTCTAATTGCAATTATTGGTGTTTCACTATGTCTGCCCATTGGAGACCTCTTATCAATCTCACCCCTCCTGAGACTTAGCCGTGCCCGCTCTCCAAGCTACTGTGAATTGGCCTGTATAGCTTCAAAGAAGTGTTCTCTGTTCCACTAACAAGGTTGGCCTTCTGACAAGGAAGAAGATCAGAAAACACCCATTCTGTTTTGGCCAAATTCCCAATGGACCCATGATGGACAAGTACGTTGAGAGGTATCCCCTCAGCCACACAAACCGACCAAGGGACATAACAATCTATCCATGCATGGATGAAGAGCCACAGGCTCTGATTAGAGACACCATTAACTGAACTTACTGAAGTCGAAATTCTGTTGATGAAATTAACAACCCTTCCATGTTAGTTTCTCTGTTGTGCAGAATTACGGATATGAAATAGGGAAATACCATATAGAGATAACCATTGGTATATAAACAAACGCCACCCACATCACGTTGAAAATTAAGGTTAGACGGAATAATACCTCCAAGAACGAAACGCCCCTAATTGGTTTATCCATGTCTTCACGTAGATCCATTTTACAGAGAGCTTCAATGCTCCTGCTTCCTTGGTCACCTGATTTGGATCTAGAGGTCCACAAATGTGTGCAATAATGCTCAAATGAGCTAAAAAACACAGTTGACCTTCAAACTCCAATTGAGTCTAATGAAGGACCTGACTATTCTCAAGCCTTATTTGTGGAAGATAGGGATCCAGCTGTTATGCTCTCCAATAATGGCGCTCATGTGAGTATGGAGAATGATAACCTTAGAAGGGAGGATGATTTAAATCGCTCCTGTTTTGGCACACCACCGATTTTCCAACCCAGTGAAATATAATTCTTAGAATTGACAGAACATCATGATGCTCAATATGAGCACAAGCCAACATTTTTACCAAACAATTCACATTCTAATGCAAGGGATATTAAATGGAATGCTGAGATGGGGTTGGCTATTAGAATTCTGAACTGACAATTACTGACTGAATTAAGATTTCAAACAACATTAATGAAAGAAATGTTAAATACAATGACCAATTTGCCTGAAAATTGATACAAATGTATGCAACAACATAATAATGATACACGGGTGGAGAACCTGTTCAGTGTGTTGCCTGAGGTAATCCCAGACGAAAATGATAATGTATCACTGACAAAGCCTAACATAACCTCTGATTTACCTGAAATAATCACTCCAGATACTGTTCAATCGTCAGATATTCCAACTTCTAAAGCAAGTGAAAACATGTTTTAAAAAAAGAGATAGGAAAAATAAACATATAAATGCATTAGCATTAGCTCAACCAGCAATGAACAAATCATCAACAAAGTTCTTAAGGGATAAGGACCTGAAAGTAAAATAGAGGGAGATATTGTCTTTGTCTCTGATTGTGAAACATGTTTGGATAAAAATCCAGAAGATATGCAAGGCAATATTGCCACCAGAGGCTCCAAAAGCAGAGCCACTCAGTGCGAATACATAGAGGGAACCCTAAAGCTGTTTGATGCCCTGGAAAATAAAAAATAATCCAGTTGAATTGATGAACATCTAAAATCAATTGAATCAGGTGTAAACAATATCTTTGACATTTTTAAAAATCATGCTGTCATTTCAAGATCGTTCACTCACCTATCAGAGGCTTTAGTAGCTACTAGAAAACAACAGGATAGAGTCCATTCAAAGTCCACAGAGAATGATGGAGTTATCTCTCATTGATGTAGACAAGAATTGTCATGATACTTTAAATTTTACAAATGAACATCGAAATGCTATGGTCTCTAACTCAAGAGACTATATACAAGCCGGTATTGGTGTGCATGTTCAGACAACTATAGAGAGAGATGTCTCTTCAGATAATATTTTATCTAAAACTATGGTACAGAAGGAGGCTCAGCCACAACTTGTACATGCATTTCTACTTAAAGAAGCGGCTCAGCTTCAGAAACAAGGATTTGATATAACGTGTTTCAGCAATGTGTGTCATTTAGTGACAAATTCCACTGACGGAACCAATCAACAGTAGATCATAAAACAGTGTGTGTGGGCCCTACTGGTACTAAGAAAGTGATGGCTGAAGATATGGTTGATGCTCAGGAGTGGCAATGGCTAGCCTTATCCCTGCAAGATTCAAATGCACAGTTACAAACACTAAATAATCCACTTTAGCCTAGCAGAAAAACGATGACTAGTCTCCTAGAATTCCTGGGGCAACAGTCATTTAGTATCAAATGAAAACCAAACGAAAGGAATTGGCTAATTATGATTTCATAATATTACAGGAGACATGGGCTAGAGCAAATCTTGTTTGGGATGGCTTTGAGACAAATTGTATCCATACAAAAGGTGTGTTGAAGGGTCGTCCAAAGGGTGGTCTTATGACGGCCTACAGACAGGGAAGGAATATCCAAAACATTTCTGATTGTAATATTATGGATGCTTTTTTGATCTTAACATTTCAAGTCGATCTCACAGCCAGTACGAGGAATTTAATGTTGGTAAACGATTATTGGGATGCTCCGATAGACAGTTGGTCACTGCATTAGATAGAATTAGTATATTGATCGACGAATGGCTATATGATAATCCTGCAGGCCTCATTATACTGGGTGGGGACCTTAACGCAGATTGTGCACAAGAACTGGCTCTTACTACCAACCTATTAGCCACAGCACATAATTTGTCGCATCAATTAGGTGACAAACTTTATCATGGAGCACTCTGGCTAACCCTGGCACACAGTTGCGCCTTGACCTGCTCAAGAATAAACAACCAACTTGGTAAGCCAGAGGGGCAGAATGTATAATTGATTATATTTTTATAACTTGTGAACTCACTGAGGGACAACCAAACTGTTTATTATAAGATCAGATTGTAGGGATCACTCTATGCTCAGTGTTAATTTAAATCTGTGTAGAAAAACTGACATGAATGTAAAGTATGTTGTATTGGTGAAGTTAATGTAAGAGGAAATCGTATAAAGTGATCACCATTCAAAATTCTAAAATTGAATGAGGTTATGCTACATGACTTTTCTAAATCATGTTTGGAAGAGAAAGTCTTAAACTATTCTGTGGTAAATGTTGGACCTTACCTTGAATTGAAAATTGTTAAACTGGCAAAGAATGATTATGATTTAAAACCATCTCAAATTAGTCATAAACATTCTTTGGATCTCTTAGTGAAACACAGAAAGTCTCATATGCGCAAAGCGATAAGACTTATATCTAAAAACTCTAGTCCAAATGACAACAGTACAAAGAAGATTACAATAATATGCCAATTATATAAAAATTGGATGATCAATCATAGATCAGTACTATTCCAAAAAAGATAGTGAAGACATGCTTGAAACATTTAAAGATCATAAGACAAGTTTCGTTCTCTGATTAATCGAACTGAAGTGACTCAAGCAAAACTGTAGTCCAATCCGATATCTAAAAATTATTGGATAAAACATTTCCAAAACCTATATAAAACTAATGACATTGACATGATTAATGAGATAAATAATTGAGATGGCTGGTCTATATACATATCAATTTAAATGATTTTTTCTCTCATATTCAAAGCAAAAGCTTCAAAAACACCAGGTCCTAATTTTCTATCTTATCTTATATTTAAACAGAATGTATCCCTATGGGCTAAAATATATAACATTCTGTTTACAGATTTTCTGAAACCTAAACATATTCCCAGTTCATGGACCAAACCTCATTTGTTTTACCAACCTTCAAAAAAGGAAGTTGTGTTTCACCATTAAATTACAGACCGATAGCGATAATGGATGCTGATTCAAAAATCTTTACATCCATTGTACTTCTTCATATGCAGGTCTGGATTGATGAAAATAAGATCTTGGATATTAAACAAATAGGTTTCAGGAAGGGAGCCAGTACTGACTGTGGAGGATTAGCTATTGCTGGTCTACAGAAGAAAGCATGTTTATAGAATGTCTCTCCAATTTACATAGCCTTGATTGATTTATCAATGGCTTTTGACAAGGGCGATAGAGCAACCCTGTGGCACAAACTGAAGCTAATGGTGATGCCAGCGAATTCTTTTGATTTAATAATACATCTTTACTCAAACTCCAAGATAAGAGTGAGACTAAATTTCTTAGGATTACTAACAAGAGACATTCCCACTCAAAATGGTTTGCGGCAATGATGTATTCTTGCTGCTATGCTTTTTAATGTATACATGGCTGGAGCAGCAGAAGCTTTGAATCATGTTGGACTGATTTCCCAGAAAAATAAGAACAGAAAGAATCCACTGGTTAGCTTATGCTGCTGATGTTCTTTTACTTGATGCACAAATTGGGTTCCAACGTTTGATAGCAGCATTTGGAAAATGTATTGAAGAGGTTAAAGCAACAATAAATCCTTCCAAAACTGTTATTTTACATCTAGGAAAGGTGTCTAAGACGGAGGCTAAATTTGCATGGAAATGCAAAGGACAAATCATTGAAAGTCAGAATGTTCTTTGCTACTTAGGATACCTAATTTCTAGTAAGTGCTCTCTCAACTTAGTCAAGACACAATTAAAGACAAAGGCAGTTGCTGCTTCCCGTCAGCTTCGAAGAGTTGAATGTAAATATGGAGGATTTTCTATGTTACCTTGTATAGAGTTCTCCAGAGCTAAAATCATACCAAGATTGATGTATGGGAGCACATTTTTCCCACCTCAAATAGCAAAGAGCTAAAATCCATTGAAGGAATCATTTGGCGGGGAGAACATTCTACATACCAAAATATGTACCGTTCGAATTATTTAGATATGAGATGGGACTACAATCGATGAGAAGCATTATGTTGTGAAAAGATTATCATTGTTGCGTAAGTGCGTGATAGCAAAATGCAAAACCTTGTATTTCAAATTTGAGGGAAGTATTAGTGAGCCTTTTATATTGGAACTGAAGAATGAATGCGAGGGCGTTTTGATGAAAATAGGTAGTGCTTCTGAAATTCTAATACACAATCCAAATAGGATAAAAGAGATGGTCAAAGTTAATGATTGGGCAGAGAATAATGCAATTATACTCAACACAAAACTTTATTCAAAGATGGTATCCTTTTTTAAATGGCATCCAGAACCTGTATCATATCTAAAGAAATATCCCAGACTTAATATTACAACAATATAATGCGCTTTAGATTTCAAGTAACGCCAACGCAACAGATTTGTTCTATAAGGAATCCTAGAGAGTATGAATGGCAATATTGTTGATTTTGTAAAATAAATGGGATAGAAGATACCTTACAGCATCCGTTATTGGTTTGTTCGATGTTATCATATCAAAGATTACTATACTTTTTGCAATTTGTTAATAATCCATACCATGTACTAAGAGATGAAATTTGGTTTTAAATGTTGCATGGCAAATCAATTGTTTTAAAAATACGAGTCATAGCTTTTTTGAAAAACATATGTGAAATAACTTCGTGGTCTAAGACATTTGTTTATGCTGAGAAATTAGCGCTAAGAGTATATATGACAATCCATTGTGAATTCATAATTTTGTGAAATTAGTCTTTGAATATAATTGATTATTTGATCGTAATTGTTGTATTGATGATTTTATGTAAAGATTGTTTTATTCTGATTTTTGTAAAGGTTTAATATAAACCAAAACAATAATAAATACATAAAATTAAAAATTAAAAATCCCACTACCAGCTGTACCTCCTCAGAGGTATTCTTTTTCTCACTTTCTCCCAGAAGCTCACTGTCTCCAGAACCATGGTCCTTTCTAGACTGGACAACTGCAACAGCCTATTTCTAAATCTTCCTGTCTCTACTCTTTGCACTCTGCAACTAATCCAGAACAGTACTGCAAAACGTTTACTTGGCCTAACGCCCAGGGGTCGTATCTCTCCAGCGTCGAAATCTATCCACTGGCTTTAGGTGGCTGCAAAGATCAAGTTCAAGACCCTCTTCATTGTCCACAAGAATTTCTGGGGCCGGGGACCACACTACATCCAACTCTCTCTCCCTAAGCTCTTTCCTTCTCAAGACCTCTGCTCATCCACCTCCAACTCCCTGAGGGTCAGACACTCCTCCAGTCAGAGAGTGGGGGTATATATCTCTCCTCAGCTGCTTCCTGCCCCTGGAACAGCCTCCCTGCCTCTTGCAAACTTGAGCAGGACCACCTTAGTTACCAGAAGCAACTCAAGACCTTCATTTTTGCTTCTGTTTTCTCTCTCTCCCCCTCTACCCAGCTGATGTTCTTGTCTGCTGCACTATCTGGTTACATGGCCTCCCGTTGAACCTTATGGGGACCAAGTTCCTTCACGAACAGTAGTCCCATGCACTGCCTCTGGGCCTACCAAGCACTAGGGACTGTATCTGCAACCATACAGTCCACTGCCTCCTTACACTTACTTAGAGTCGGCCACCCCTGTGGGACTTACTTGAGCTTTGCTTATTGCACTCTCCCCTCCCCTCCCCCTGGCACTTCTCTTATCCCTACTCCTTGCACTTACTCGATCTGAATAACATAAGGCCTAGTAAGATTGTTTGTTTTGTTCCCCTTCCTTGTCATGTTGCACCTAGAAACACTTGTGTACAGCGCATTATAAATGTTTTATCATATCATATCATAAGGTCATTTTGGCCTTCCTTTTGGCTCGGGTGGTATTCGCTCCCTAACCCTCAAAGTCGGGAACAGCTTTGTTCACTGTCACAGAACCTCACTCGATTTTTGGAATCCATTTCACCCTAACTTTTCCCTGTATCCTAAGCAGTACTTTGTGATCTTTTTGCAAGTCTGGGCACTTTTACGTGCACATCAAACATTGAGCACAAGGCTCTGTTAATCTTAGGGGTGGACTTATAAAGTTAGGGTTGCCATCTCTGAAGGTTGTCTGTGCTATAAGTTATTCACCCTTTTCCTTTGCAGGTATTGGTGGAGTTATTTATTTTCTCGCACTGACTCAAGTGATTGTATATATTTTACATATTGTTTTGTTTGTGTCATATTTTAGTATTGCATTTCATGATTCATTTATGTTGTTATTTGGCCTACAATGCATAGTATTTTTTTAGTATACGACTGTCTAATTGCAATTATTGGTGTTTCACTATGTCTGCCCATTGGAGACCTCTTATCAATCTCACCCCTCCTGAGACTTAGCCGTGCCCGCTCTCCAAGCTACTGTGAATTGGCCTGTATAGCTTCAAAGAAGTGTTCTCTGTTCCACTAACAAGGTTGGCCTTCTGACAAGGAAGAAGATCAGAAAACACCCATTCTGTTTTGGCCAAATTCCCAATGGACCCATGATGGACAAGTACGTTGAGAGGTATCCCCTCAGCCACACAAACCGACCAAGGGACATAACAATCTATCCATGCATGGATGAAGAGCCACAGGCTCTGATTAGAGACACCATTAACTGAACTTACTGAAGTCGAAATTCTGTTGATGAAATTAACAACCCTTCCATGTTAGTTTCTCTGTTGTGCAGAATTACGGATATGAAATAGGGAAATACCATATAGAGATAACCATTGGTATATAAACAAACGCCACCCACATCACGTTGAAAATTAAGGTTAGACGGAATAATACCTCCAAGAACGAAACGCCCCTAATTGGTTTATCCATGTCTTCACGTAGATCCATTTTACAGAGAGCTTCAATGCTCCTGCTTCCTTGGTCACCTGATTTGGATCTAGAGGTCCACAAATGTGTGCAATAATGCTCAAATGAGCTAAAAAACACAGTTGACCTTCAAACTCCAATTGAGTCTAATGAAGGACCTGACTATTCTCAAGCCTTATTTGTGGAAGATAGGGATCCAGCTGTTATGCTCTCCAATAATGGCGCTCATGTGAGTATGGAGAATGATAACCTTAGAAGGGAGGATGATTTAAATCGCTCCTGTTTTGGCACACCACCGATTTTCCAACCCAGTGAAATATAATTCTTAGAATTGACAGAACATCATGATGCTCAATATGAGCACAAGCCAACATTTTTACCAAACAATTCACATTCTAATGCAAGGGATATTAAATGGAATGCTGAGATGGGGTTGGCTATTAGAATTCTGAACTGACAATTACTGACTGAATTAAGATTTCAAACAACATTAATGAAAGAAATGTTAAATACAATGACCAATTTGCCTGAAAATTGATACAAATGTATGCAACAACATAATAATGATACACGGGTGGAGAACCTGTTCAGTGTGTTGCCTGAGGTAATCCCAGACGAAAATGATAATGTATCACTGACAAAGCCTAACATAACCTCTGATTTACCTGAAATAATCACTCCAGATACTGTTCAATCGTCAGATATTCCAACTTCTAAAGCAAGTGAAAACATGTTTTAAAAAAAGAGATAGGAAAAATAAACATATAAATGCATTAGCATTAGCTCAACCAGCAATGAACAAATCATCAACAAAGTTCTTAAGGGATAAGGACCTGAAAGTAAAATAGAGGGAGATATTGTCTTTGTCTCTGATTGTGAAACATGTTTGGATAAAAATCCAGAAGATATGCAAGGCAATATTGCCACCAGAGGCTCCAAAAGCAGAGCCACTCAGTGCGAATACATAGAGAGAACCCTAAAGCTGTTTGATGCCCTGGAAAATAAAAAATAATCCAGTTGAATTGATGAACATCTAAAATCAATTGAATCAGGTGTAAACAATATCTTTGACATTTTTAAAAATCATGCTGTCATTTCAAGATCATTCACTCACCTATCAGAGGCTTTAGTAGCTACTAGAAAACAACAGGATAGAGTCCATTCAAAGTCCACAGAGAATGATGGAGTTATCTCTCATTGATGTAGACAAGAATTGTCATGATACTTTAAATTTTACAAATGAACATCGAAATGCTATGCTCTCTAAATCAAGAGACTATATACAAGCCGGTATTGGTGTGCATGTTCAGACAACTATAGAGAGAGATGTCTCTTCAGATAATATTTTATCTAAAACTATGGTACAGAAGGAGGCTCAGCCACAACTTGTACATGCATTTCTACTTAAAGAAGCGGCTCAGCTTCAGAAACAAGGATTTGATATAACGTGTTTCAGCAATGTGTGTCATTTAGTGACAAATTCCACTGACGGAAGCCAATCAACAGTAGATCATAAAACAGTGTGTGTGGGCCCTACTGGTACTAAGAAAGTGATGGCTGCAGATATGGTTGATGCTCAGGAGTGGCAATGGCTAGCCTTATCCCTGCAAGATTCAAATGCACAGTTACAAACACTAAATAATCCACTTTAGCCTAGCAGAAAAACTATGACTAGTCTCCTAGAATTCCAGGGGCAACAGTCATTTAGTATCAAATGAAAACCAAACGAAAGGAATTGGCTATGTATGATTTCATAATATTACAGGAGACATGGGCTAGAGCAAATCTTGTTTGGGATGGCTTTGAGACAAATTGTATCCATACAAAAGGTGTGTTGAAGGGTCGCCCAAAGGGTGGTCTTATGACGGCCTACAGACAGGGAAGGAATATCCAAAACATTTCTGATTGTAATATTATGGATGCTTTTTTGATCTTAACATTTCAAGTCGATCTCACAGCCAGTACGAGGAATTTAATGTTGGTAAACGATTATTGGGATGCTCCGATAGACAGTTGGTCACTGCATTAGATAAAATTAGTATATTGATCGACGAATGGCTATATGATAATCCTGCAGGCCTCATTATACTGGGTGGGGACCTTAACGCAGATTGTGCACAAGAACTGGCTCTTACTACCAACCTATTAGCCACAGCACATAATTTGTCGCATCAATTAGGTGACACACTTTATCATGGAGCACTCTGGCTAACCCTGGCACACAGTTGCGTCTTGACCTGCTCAAGAATAAACAACCAACTTGGTAAGCCAGAGGGGCAGAATGTATAATTGATTATATTTTTATCACTTGTGAACTCACTGAGGGACAACCAAACTGTTTATTATTAGATCAGATTGTAGGGATCACTCTATGCTCAGTGTTAATTTAAATCTGTGTAGAAAAACTGACATGAATGTAAAGTATGTTGTATTGGTGAAGTTAATGTAAGAGGAAATCGTATAAAGTGATCACCATTCAAAATTCTAAAATTGAATGAGGTTATGCTACATGACTTTTCTAAATCATGTTTGCAAGATAAAGTCTTAAACTATTCTGTGGTAAATGTTGGACCTTACCTTGAATTGAAAATTGTTAAACTGGCAAAGAATGATTATGATTTAAAACCATCTCAAATTAGTCATAAACATTCTTTGGATCTCTTAGTGAAACACAGAAAGTCTCATATGCGCAAAGCGATAAGACTTATATCTAAAAACTCTAGTCCAAATGACAACAGTACAAAGAAGATTACAATAATATGCCAATGATATAAAAATTGGATGATCAATCATAGATCAGTACTATTCCAAAAAAGATAGTGAAGACATGCTTGAAACATTAAAAGATCATAAGACAAGTTTCGTTCTCTGATTAATCGAACTGAAGTGACTCAAGCAAAACTGTAGTCCAATCCGATATCTAAAAATTATTGGATAAAACATTTCCAAAACCTATATAAAACTAATGACATTGACATGATTAATGAGATAAATAATTGAGATGGCTGGTCTATAAACATATCAATTTAAATGATTTTTTCTCTCATATTCAAAGCAAAAGCTTCAAAAACACCAGGTCCTAATTTTCTATCTTATCTTATATTTAAACAGAATGTATCCCTATGGGCTAAAATATATAACATTCTGTTTACAGATTTTCTGAAACCTAAACATATTCCCAGTTCATGGACCAAACCTCATTTGTTTTACCAATCTTCAAAAAAGGAAGTTGTGTTTCACCATTAAATTACAGACCGATAGCGATAATGGATGCTGATTCAAAAATCTTTACATCCATTGTACTTCTTCATATGCAGGTCTGGATTGATGAAAATAAGATCTTGGATATTAAACAAATAGGTTTCAGGAAGGGAGCCAGTACTGACTGTGGAGGATTAGCTATTGCTGGTCTACAGAAGAAAGCATGTTTATAGAATGTCTCTCCAATTTACATAGCCTTGATTGATTTATCAATGGCTTTTGACAAGGGCGATAGAGCAACCCTGTGGCACAAACTGAAGCTAATGGTGATGCCAGGGAATTTTTTTGATTTAATAATACATCTTTACTCAAACTCCAAGATAAGAGTGAGACTAAATTTCTTAGGATTACTAACAAGAGACATTCCCACTCAAAATGGTTTGCGGCAATGATGTATTCTTGCTGCTATGCTTTTTAATGTATACATGGCTGGAGCAGCAGAAGCTTTGAATCATGTTGGACTGATTTCCCAGAAAAATAAGAACAGAAAGAATCCACTGGTTAGCTTATGCTGCTGATGTTCTTTTACTTGATGCACAAATTGGGTTCCAACGTTTGATAGCATTATTTGGAAAATGTATTGAAGAGGTTAAAGCAACAATAAATCCTTCCAAAACTGTTATTTTACATCTAGGAAAGGTGTCTAAGACGGAGGCTAAATTTGCATGGAAATGCAAAGGACAAATCATTGAAAGTCAGAATGTTCTTTGCTACTTAGGATACCTAATTTCTAGTAAGTGCTCTCTCAACTTAGTCAAGACACAATTAAAGACAAAGGCAGTTGCTGCTTCCCGTCAGCTTCGAAGAGTTGAATGTAAATATGGAGGATTTTCTATGTTACCTTGTATAGAGTTCTCCAGAGCTAAAATCATACCAAGATTGATGTATGGGAGCACATTTTTCCCACCTCAAATAGCAAAGAGCTAAAATCCATTTAAGGAATCGTTTGGCGGGGAGAACATTCTATATACCAAAATATGTACCGTTCGAATTATTTAGATATGAGATGGGACTACAATCGATGAGAAGCATCATGTTGTGAAAAGATTATCATTGTTGCGTAAGTGCGTGATAGCAAAATGCAAAACCTTGTATTTCAAATGTGAGGGAAGTATTAGTGAGCCTTTTATATTGGAACTGAAGAATGAATGCGAGGGCGTTTTGATGAAAATAGGTAGTGCTTCTGAAATTCTAATACACAATCCAAATAGGATAAAAGAGATGGTCAAAGTTAATGATTGGGCAGAGAATAATGCAATTATACTCAACACAAAACATTATTCAAAGATGGTATCCTTTTTTAAATGGCATCCAGAACCTGTATCATATCTAAAGAAATATCCCAGACTTAATATTACAACAATATAATGCGCTTTAGATTTCAAGTAACGCCAACGCAACAGATTTGTTCTATAAGGAATCCTAGAGAGTATGAATGGCAATATTGTTGATTTTGTAAAATAAATGGGATAGAAGATACCTTACAGCATCTGTTATTGGTTTGTTCGATGTTATCATATCAAAGATTACTATACTTTTTGCAATTTGTTAATAATCCATACCATGTACTAAGAGATGAAATTTGGTTTTAAATGTTGCATGGCAAATCAATTGTTTTAAAAATACGAGTCATAGCTTTTTTGAAAAACATATGTGAAATAACTTAGTGGTCTAAGACATTTGTTTATGTTGAGAAATTAGCGCTAAGAGTATATATGACAATCCATTGTGAATTCATAATTTTGTGAAATTAGTCTTTGAATATAATTGATTATTTGATCGTAATTGTTGTATTGATGATTTTATGTAAAGATTGTTTTATTCTGATTTTTGTAAAGGTTTAATATAAACCAAAACAATAATAAATACATAAAATTAAAAATTAAAAATCCCACTACCAGCTGTACCTCCTCAGAGGTATTCTTTTTCTCACTTTCTCCCAGAAGCTCACTGTCTCCAGAACCATGGTCCTTTCTAGACTGGACAACTGCAACAGCCTATTTCTAAATCTTCCTGTCTCTACTCTTTGCACTCTGCAAAAAATCCAGAATAGTACTGCAAAACGTTTACTTGGCCTAAAGCCCAGGGGTCGTATCTCTCCAGCGTTGAAATCTATCCACTGGCTTTAGGTGGCTGCAAGGATCAAGTTCAAGACCCTCTTCATTGTCCACAAGAATTTCTGGGGCCGGGGACCACACTACATCCAACTCTCTCTCCCTAAGCTCTTTCCTTCTCAAGACCTCTGCTCATCCACCTCCAACTCCCTGAGGGTCAGACACTCCTCCAGTCAGAGAGTGGGGGTATATATCTCTCCTCAGCTGCTTCCTGCCCCTGGAACAGCCTCCCTGCCTCTTGCAAACTTGAGCAGGACCACCTTAGTTACCAGAAGCAACTCAAGACCTTCATTTTTGCTTCTGTTTTCTCTCTCTCCCCCTCTACCCAGCTGATGTTCTTGTCTGCTGCACTATCTGGTTACATGGCCTCCCGTTGAACCTTATGGGGACCAAGTTCCTTCACGAACAGTAGTCCCATGCACTGCCTCTGGGCCTACCAAGCACTAGGGACTGTATCTGCAACCATACAGTCCACTGCCTCCTTACACTTACTTAGAGTCGGCCACCCCTGTGGGACTTACTTGAGCTTTGCTTATTGCACTCTCCCCTCCCCTCCCCCTGGCACTTCTCTTATCCCTTCTCCTTGCACTTACTCGATCTGAATAACATAAGGCCTAGTAAGATTGTTTGTTTTGTTCCCCTTCCTTGTCATGTTGCACCTAGAAACACTTGTGTACAGCGCATTATAAATGTTTTATCATATCATATCATAAGGTCATTTTGGCCTTCCTTTTGGCTCGGGTGGTATTCGCTCCCTAACCCTCGAAAAGTCGGGAACAGCTTTGTTCACTGTCACAGAACCTCACTTGATTTTTGGAATCCATTTCACCCTAACTTTTCCCTGTATCCTAAGCAGTACTTTGTGATCTTTTTGCAAGTCTGGGCACTTTTACGTGCACATCAAACATTGAGCACAAGGCTCTGTTAATCTTAGGGGTGGACTTATAAAGTTAGGGTTGCCATCTCTGAAGGTTGTCTGTGCTATAAGTTATTCACCCTTTTCCTTTGCAGGTATTGGTGGAGTTATTTATTTTCTCGCACTGACTCAAGTGATTGTATATATTTTACATATTGTTTTGTTTGTGTCATATTTTAGTATTGCATTTCATGATTCATTTATGTTGTTATTTGGCCTACAATGCATAGTATATTTTTAGTATACGACTGTCTAATTGCAATTATTGGTGTTTCACTATGTCTGCCCATTGGAGACCTCTTATCAATCTCACCCCTCCTGAGACTTAGCCGTGCCCGCTCTCCAAGCTACTGTGAATTGGCCTGTATAGCTTCAAAGAAGTGTTCTCTGTTCCACTAACAAGGTTGGCCTTCTGACAAGGAAGAAGATCAGAAAACACCCATTCTGTTTTGGCCAAATTCCCAATGGACCCAGGATGGACAAGTACGTTGAGAGGTATCCCCTCAGCCACACAAACCGACCAAGGGACATAACAATCTATCCATGCATGGATGAAGAGCCACAGGCTCTGATTAGAGACACCATTAACTGAACTTACTGAAGTCGAAATTCTGTTGATGAAATTAACAACCCTTCCATGTTAGTTTCTCTGTTGTGCAGAATTACGGATATGAAATAGGGAAATACCATTTAGAGATAACCATTGGTATATAAACAAACGCCACCCACATCACGTTGAAAATTAAGGTTAGACGGAATAATACCTCCAAGAACGAAACGCCCCTAATTGGTTTATCCATGTCTTCACGTAGATCCATTTTACAGAGAGCTTCAATGCTCCTGCTTCCTTGGTCACCTGATTTGGATCTAGAGGTCCACAAATGTGTGCAATAATGCTCAAATGAGCTAAAAAACACAGTTGACCTTCAAACTCCAATTGAGTCTAATGAAGGACCTGACTATTCTCAAGCCTTATTTGTGGAAGATAGGGATCCAGCTGTTATGCTCTCCAATAATGGCGCTCATGTGAGTATGGAGAATGATAACCTTAGAAGGGAGGATGATTTAAATCGCTCCTGTTTTGGCACACCACCGATTTTCCAACCCAGTGAAATATAATTCTTAGAATTGACAGAACATCATGATGCTCAATATGAGCACAAGCCAACATTTTTACCAAACAATTCACATTCTAATGCAAGGGATATTAAATGGAATGCTGAGATGGGGTTGGCTATTAGAATTCTGAACTGACAATTACTGACTGAATTAAGATTTCAAACAACATTAATGAAAGAAATGTTAAATACAATGACCAATTTGCCTGAAAATTGATACAAATGTATGCAACAACATAATAATGATACACGGGTGGAGAACCTGTTCAGTGTGTTGCCTGAGGTAATCCCAGACGAAAATGATAATGTATCACTGACAAAGCCTAACATAACCTCTGATTTACCTGAAATAATCACTCCAGATACTGTTCAATCATCAGATATTCCAACTTCTAAAGCAAGTGAAAACATGTTTTAAAAAAAGAGATAGGAAAAATAAACATATAAATGCATTAGCATTAGCTCAACCAGCAATGAACAAATCATCAACAAAGTTCTTAAGGGATAAGGACCTGAAAGTAAAATAGAGGGAGATATTGTCTTTGTCTCTGATTGTGAAACATGTTTGGATAAAAATCCAGAAGATATGCAAGGCAATATTGCCACCAGAGGCTCCAAAAGCAGAGCCACTCAGTGCGAATACATAGAGAGAACCCTAAAGCTGTTTGATGCCCTGGAAAATAAAAAATAATCCAGTTGAATTGATGAACATCTAAAATCAATTGAATCAGGTGTAAACAATATCTTTGACATTTTTAAAAATCATGCTGTCATTTCAAGATCGTTCACTCACCTATCAGAGGCTTTAGTAGCTACTAGAAAACAACAGGATAGAGTCCATTCAAAGTCCACAGAGAATGATGGAGTTATCTCTCATTGATGTAGACAAGAATTGTCATGATACTTTAAATTTTACAAATGAACATCGAAATGCTATGCTCTCTAAATCAAGAGACTATATACAAGCCGGTATTGGTGTGCATGTTCAGACAACTATAGAGAGAGATGTCTCTTCAGATAATATTTTATCTAAAACTATGGTACAGAAGGAGGCTCAGCCACAACTTGTACATGCATTTCTACTTAAAGAAGCGGCTCAGCTTCAGAAACAAGGATTTGATATAACGTGTTTCAGCAATGTGTGTCATTTAGTGACAAATTCCACTGACGGAAGCCAATCAACAGTAGATCATAAAACAGTGTGTGTGGGCCCTACTGGTACTAAGAAAGTGATGGCTGAAGATATGGTTGATGCTCAGGAGTGGCAATGGCTAGCCTTATCCCTGCAAGATTCAAATGCACAGTTACAAACACTAAATAATCCACTTTAGCCTAGCAGAAAAACTATGACTAGTCTCCTAGAATTCCAGGGGCAACAGTCATTTAGTATCAAATGAAAACCAAACGAAAGGAATTGGCTATGTATGATTTCATAATATTACAGGAGACATGGGCTAGAGCAAATCTTGTTTGGGATGGCTTTGAGACAAATTGTATCCATACAAAAGGTGTGTTGAAGGGTCGCCCAAAGGGTGGTCTTATGACGGCCTACAGACAGGGAAGGAATATCCAAAACATTTCTGATTGTAATATTATGGATGCTTTTTTGATCTTAACATTTCAAGTCGATCTCACAGCCAGTACGAGGAATTTAATGTTGGTAAACGATTATTGGGATGCTCCGATAGACAGTTGGTCACTGCATTAGATAAAATTAGTATATTGATCGACGAATGGCTATATGATAATCCTGCAGGCCTCATTATACTGGGTGGGGACCTTAACGCAGATTGTGCACAAGAACTGGCTCTTACTACCAACCTATTAGCCACAGCACATAATTTGTCGCATCAATTAGGTGACACACTTTATCATGGAGCACTCTGGCTAACCCTGGCACACAGTTGCGTCTTGACCTGCTCAAGAATAAACAACCAACTTGGTAAGCCAGAGGGGCAGAATGTATAATTGATTATATTTTTATCACTTGTGAACTCACTGAGGGACAACCAAACTGTTTATTATAAGATCAGATTGTAGGGATCACTCTATGCTCAGTGTTAATTTAAATCTGTGTAGAAAAACTGACATGAATGTAAAGTATGTTGTATTGGTGAAGTTAATGTAAGAGGAAATCATATAAAGTGATCACCATTCAAAATTCTAAAATTGAATGAGGTTATGCTACATGACTTTTCTAAATCATGTTTGGAAGAGAAAGTCTTAAACTATTCTGTGGTAAATGTTGGACCTTACCTTGAATTGAAAATTGTTAAACTGGCAAAGAATGATTATGATTTAAAACCATCTCAAATTAGTCATAAACATTCTTTGGATCTCTTAGTGAAACACAGAAAGTCTCATATGCGCAAAGCGATAAGACTTATATCTAAAAACTCTAGTCCAAATGACAACAGTACAAAGAAGATTACAATAATATGCCAATGATATAAAAATTGGATGATCAATCATAGATCAGTACTATTCCAAAAAAGATAGTGAAGACATGCTTGAAACATTAAAAGATCATAAGACAAGTTTTGTTCTCTGATTAATCGAACTGAAGTGACTCAAGCAAAACTGTAGTCCAATCCGATATCTAAAAATTATTGGATAAAACATTTCCAAAACCTATATAAAACTAATGACATTGACATGATTAATGAGATAAATAATTGAGATGGCTGGTCTATAAACATATCAATTTAAATGATTTTTTCTCTCATATTCAAAGCAAAAGCTTCAAAAACACCAGGTCCTAATTTTCTATCTTATCTTATATTTAAACAGAATGTATCCCTATGGGCTAAAATATATAACATTCTGTTTACAGATTTTCTGAAACCTAAACATATTCCCAGTTCATGGACCAAACCTCATTTGTTTTACCAATCTTCAAAAAAGGAAGTTGTGTTTCACCATTAAATTACAGACCGATAGCGATAATGGATGCTGATTCAAAAATCTTTACATCCATTGCACTTCTTCATATGCAGGTCTGGATTGATGAAAATAAGATATTGGATATTAAACAAATAGGTTTCAGGAAGGGAGCCAGTACTGACTGTGGAGGATTAGCTATTGCTGGTCTACAGAAGAAAGCATGTTTATAGAATGTCTCTCCAATTTACATAGCCTTGATTGATTTATCAATGGCTTTTGACAAGGGCGATAGAGCAACCCTGTGGCACAAACTGAAGCTAATGGTGATGCCAGGGAATTTTTTTGATTTAATAATACATCTTTACTCAAACTCCAAGATAAGAGTGAGACTAAATTTCTTAGGATTACTAACAAGAGACATTCCCACTCAAAATGGTTTGCGGCAATGATGTATTCTTGCTGCTATGCTTTTTAATGTATACATGGCTGGAGCAGCAGAAGCTTTGAATCATGTTGGACTGATTTCCCAGAAAACTAAGAACAGAAAGAATCCACTGGTTAGCTTATGCTGCTGATGTTCTTTTACTTGATGCACAAATTGGGTTCCAACGTTTGATAGCAGCATTTGGAAAATGTATTGAAGAGGTTAAAGCAACAATAAATCCTTCCAAAACTGTTATTTTACATCTAGGAAAGGTGTCTAAGACGGAGGCTAAATTTGCATGGAAATGCAAAGGACAAATCATTGAAAGTCAGAATGTTCTTTGCTACTTAGGATACCTCATTTCTAGTAAGTGCTCTCTCAACTTAGTCAAGACACAATTAAAGACAACGGCAGTTGCTGCTTCCCGTCAGCTTCGAAGAGTTGAATGTAAATATGGAGGATTTTCTATGTTACCTTGTATAGAGTTCTCCAGAGCTAAAATCATACCAAGATTGATGTATGGGAGCACATTTTTCCCACCTCAAATATCAAAGAGCTAAAATCCATTGAAGGAATCGTTTGGCGGGGAGAACATTCTATATACCAAAATATGTACCGTTCGAATTATTTAGATATGAGATGGGACTACAATCGATGAGAAGCATCATGTTGTGAAAAGATTATCATTGTTGCATAAGTGCGTGATAGCAAAATGCAAAACCTTGTATTTCAAATGTGAGGGAAGTATTAGTGAGCCTTTTATATTGGAACTGAAGAATGAATGCGAGGGCGTTTTGATGAAAATAGGTAGTGCTTCTGAAATTCTAATACACAATCCAAATAGGATAAAAGAGATGGTCAAAGTTAATGATTGGGCAGAGAATAATGCAATTATACTCAACACAAAACTTTATTCAAAGATGGTATCCTTTTTTAAATGGCATCCAGAACCTGTATCATATCTAAAGAAATATCCCAGACTTAATATTACAACAATATAATGCGCTTTAGATTTCAAGTAACGCCAACGCAACAGATTTGTTCTATAAGGAATCCTAGAGAGTATGAATGGCAATATTGTTGATTTTGTAAAATAAATGGGATAGAAGATACCTTACAGCATCTGTTATTGGTTTGTTCGATGTTATCATATCAAAGATTACTATACTTTTTGCAATTTGTTAATAATCCATACCATGTACTAAGAGATGAAATTTGGTTTTAAATGTTGCATGGCAAATCAATTGTTTTAAAAATACGAGTCATAGCTTTTTTGAAAAACATATGTGAAATAACTTAGTGGTCTAAGACATTTGTTTATGTTGAGAAATTAGCGCTAAGAGTATATATGACAATCCATTGTGAATTCATAATTTTGTGAAATTAGTCTTTGAATATAATTGATTATTTGATCGTAATTGTTGTATTGATGATTTTATGTAAAGATTGTTTTATTCTGATTTTTGTAAAGGTTTAATATAAACCAAAACAATAATAAATACATAAAATTAAAAATTAAAAATCCCACTACCAGCTGTACCTCCTCAGAGGTATTCTTTTTCTCACTTTCTCCCAGAAGCTCACTGTCTCCAGAACCATGGTCCTTTCTAGACTGGACAACTGCAACAGCCTATTTCTAAATCTTCCTGTCTCTACTCTTTGCACTCTGCAACTAATCCAGAACAGTACTGCAAAACGTTTACTTGGCCTAAAGCCCAGGGGTCGTATCTCTCCAGCGTTGAAATCTATCCACTGGCTTTAGGTGGCTGCAAGGATCAAGTTCAAGACCCTCTTCATTGTCCACAAGAATTTCTGGGGCCGGGGACCACACTACATCCAACTCTCTCTCCCTAAGCTCTTTCCTTCTCAAGACCTCTGCTCATCCACCTCCAACTCCCTGAGGGTCAGACACTCCTCCAGTCAGAGAGTGGGGGTATATATCTCTCCTCAGCTGCTTCCTGCCCCTGGAACAGCCTCCCTGCCTCTTGCAAACTTGAGCAGGACCACCTTAGTTACCAGAAGCAACTCAAGACCTTCATTTTTGCTTCTGTTTTCTCTCTCTCCCCCTCTACCCAGCTGATGTTCTTGTCTGCTGCACTATCTGGTTACATGGCCTCCCGTTGAACCTTATGGGGACCAAGTTCCTTCACGAACAGTAGTCCCATGCACTGCCTCTGTGCCTACCAAGCACTAGGGACTGTATCTGCAACCATACAGTCCACTGCCTCCTTACACTTACTTAGAGTCGGCCACCCCTGTGGGACTTACTTGAGCTTTGCTTATTGCACTCTCCCCTCCCCTCCCCCTGGCACTTCTCTTATCCCTTCTCCTTGCACTTACTCGATCTGAATAACATAAGGCCTAGTAAGATTGTTTGTTTTGTTCCCCTTCCTTGTCATGTTGCACCTAGAAACACTTGTGTACAGCGCATTATAAATGTTTTATCATATCATATCATAAGGTCATTTTGGCCTTCCTTTTGGCTCGGGTGGTATTCGCTCCCTAACCCTCGAAAAGTCGGGAACAGCTTTGTTCACTGTCACAGAACCTCACTTGATTTTTGGAATCCATTTCACCCTAACTTTTCCCTGTATCCTAAGCAGTACTTTGTGATCTTTTTGCAAGTCTGGGCACTTTTACGTGCACATCAAACATTGAGCACAAGGCTCTGTTAATCTTAGGGGTGGACTTATAAAGTTAGGGTTGCCATCTCTGAAGGTTGTCTGTGCTATAAGTTATTCACCCTTTTCCTTTGCAGGTATTGGTGGAGTTATTTATTTTCTCGCACTGACTCAAGTGATTGTATATATTTTACATATTGTTTTGTTTGTGTCATATTTTAGTATTGCATTTCATGATTCATTTATGTTGTTATTTGGCCTACAATTCATAGTATATTTTTAGTATACGACTGTCTAATTGCAATTATTGGTGTTTCACTATGTCTGCCCATTGGAGACCTCTTATCAATCTCACCCCTCCTGAGACTTAGCCGTGCCCGCTCTCCAAGCTACTGTGAATTGGCCTGTATAGCTTCAAAGAAGTGTTCTCTGTTCCACTAACAAGGTTGGCCTTCTGACAAGGAAGAAGATCAGAAAACACCCATTCTGTTTTGGCCAAATTCCCAATGGACCCATGATGGACAAGTACGTTGAGAGGTATCCCCTCAGCCACACAAACCGACCAAGGGACATAACAATCTATCCATGCATGGATGAAGAGCCACAGGCTCTGATTAGAGACACCATTAACTGAACTTACTGAAGTCGAAATTCTGTTGATGAAATTAACAACCCTTCCATGTTAGTTTCTCTGTTGTGCAGAATTACGGATATGAAATAGGGAAATACCATATAGAGATAACCATTGGTATATAAACAAACGCCACCCACATCACGTTGAAAATTAAGGTTAGACGGAATAATACCTCCAAGAACGAAACGCCCCTAATTGGTTTATCCATGTCTTCACGTAGATCCATTTTACAGAGAGCTTCAATGCTCCTGCTTCCTTGGTCACCTGATTTGGATCTAGAGGTCCACAAATGTGTGCAATAATGCTCAAATGAGCTAAAAAACACAGTTGACCTTCAAACTCCAATTGAGTCTAATGAAGGACCTGACTATTCTCAAGCCTTATTTGTGGAAGATAGGGATCCAGCTGTTATGCTCTCCAATAATGGCGCTCATGTGAGTATGGAGAATGATAACCTTAGAAGGGAGGATGATTTAAATCGCTCCTGTTTTGGCACACCACCGATTTTCCAACCCAGTGAAATATAATTCTTAGAATTGACAGAACATCATGATGCTCAATATGAGCACAAGCCAACATTTTTACCAAACAATTCACATTCTAATGCAAGGGATATTAAATGGAATGCTGAGATGGGGTTGGCTATTAGAATTCTGAACTGACAATTACTGACTGAATTAAGATTTCAAACAACATTAATGAAAGAAATGTTAAATACAATGACCAATTTGCCTGAAAATTGATACAAATGTATGCAACAACATAATAATGATACACGGGTGGAGAACCTGTTCAGTGTGTTGCCTGAGGTAATCCCAGACGAAAATGATAATGTATCACTGACAAAGCCTAACATAACCTCTGATTTACCTGAAATAATCACTCCAGATACTGTTCAATCGTCAGATATTCCAACTTCTAAAGCAAGTGAAAACATGTTTTAAAAAAGAGATAGGAAAAATAAACATATAAATGCATTAGCATTAGCTCAACCAGCAATGAACACATCATCAACAAAGTTCTTAAGGGATAAGGACCTGAAAGTAAAATAGAGGGAGATATTGTCTTTGTCTCTGATTGTGAAACATGTTTGGATAAAAATCCAGAAGATATGCAAGGCAATATTGCCACCAGAGGCTCCAAAAGCAGAGCCACTCAGTGCGAATACATAGAGGGAACCCTAAAGCTGTTTGATGCCCTGGAAAATAAAAAATAATCCAGTTGAATTGATGAACATCTAAAATCAATTGAATCAGGTGTAAACAATATCTTTGACATTTTTAAAAATCATGCTGTCATTTCAAGATCGTTCACTCACCTATCAGAGGCTTTAGTAGCTACTAGAAAACAACAGGATAGAGTCCATTCAAAGTCCACAGAGAATGATGGAGTTATCTCTCATTGATGTAGACAAGAATTGTCATGATACTTTAAATTTTACAAATGAACATCGAAATGCTATGGTCTCTAACTCAAGAGACTATATACAAGCCGGTATTGGTGTGCATGTTCAGACAACTATAGAGAGAGATGTCTCTTCAGATAATATTTTATCAAAAAATATGGTACAGAAGGAGGCTCAGCCACAACTTGTACATGCATTTCTACTTAAAGAAGCGGCTCAGCTTCAGAAACAAGGATTTGATATAACGTGTTTCAGCAATGTGTGTCATTTAGTGACAAATTCCACTGACGGAAGCCAATCAACAGTAGATCATAAAACAGTGTGTGTGGGCCCTACTGGTACTAAGAAAGTGATGGCTGAAGATATGGTTGATGCTCAGGAGTGGCAATGGCTAGCCTTATCCCTGCAAGATTCAAATGCACAGTTACAAACACTAAATAATCCACTTTAGCCTAGCAGAAAAACTATGACTAGTCTCCTAGAATTCCTGGGGCAACAGTCATTTAGTATCAAATGAAAACCAAACGAAAGGAATTGGCTAATTATGATTTCATAATATTACAGGAGACATGGGCTAGAGCAAATCTTGTTTGGGATGGCTTTGAGACAAATTGTATCCATACAAAAGGTGTGTTGAAGGGTCGTCCAAAGGGTGGTCTTATGACGGCCTACAGACAGGGAAGGAATATCCAAAACATTTCTGATTGTAATATTATGGATGCTTTTTTGATCTTAACATTTCAAGTCGATCTCACAGCCAGTACGAGGAATTTAATGTTGGTAAACGATTATTGGGATGCTCCGATAGACAGTTGGTCACTGCATTAGATAGAATTAGTATATTGATCGACGAATGGCTATATGATAATCCTGCAGGCCTCATTATACTGGGTGGGGACCTTAACGCAGATTGTGCACAAGAACTGGCTCTTACTACCAACCTATTAGCCACAGCACATAATTTGTCGCATCAATTAGGTGACAAACTTTATCATGGAGCACTCTGGATAACCCTGGCACACAGTTGCGCCTTGACCTGCTCAAGAATAAACAACCAACTTGGTAAGCCAGAGGGGCAGAATGTATAATTGATTATATTTTTATCACTTGTGAACTCACTGAGGGACAACCAAACTGTTTATTATAAGATCAGATTGTAGGGATCACTCTATGCTCAGTGTTAATTTAAATCTGTGTAGAAAAACTGACATGAATGTAAAGTATGTTGTATTGGTGAAGTTGATGTAAGAGGAAATCGTATAAAGTGATCACCATTCAAAATTCTAAAATTGAATGAGGTTATGCTACATGACTTTTCTAAATCATGTTTGGAAGAGAAAGTCTTAAACTATTCTGTGGTAAATGTTGGACCTTACCTTGAATTGAAAATTGTTAAACTGGCAAAGAATGATTATGATTTAAAACCATCTCAAATTAGTCATAAACATTCTTTGGATCTCTTAGTGAAACACAGAAAGTCTCATATGCGCAAAGCGATAAGACTTATATCTAAAAACTCTAGTCCAAATGACAACAGTACAAAGAAGATTACAATAATATGCCAATTATATAAAAATTGGATGATCAATCATAGATCAGTACTATTCCAAAAAAGATAGTGAAGACATGCTTGAAACATTTAAAGATCATAAGACAAGTTTCGTTCTCTGATTAATCGAACTGAAGTGACTCAAGCAAAACTGTAGTCCAATCCGATATCTAAAAATTATTGGATAAAACATTTCCAAAACCTATATAAAACTAATGACATTGACATGATTAATGAGATAAATAATTGAGATGGCTGGTCTATATACATATCAATTTAAATGATTTTTTCTCTCATATTCAAAGCAAAAGCTTCAAAAACACCAGGTCCTAATTTTCTATCTTATCTTATATTTAAACAGAATGTATCCCTATGGGCTAAAATATATAACATTCTGTTTACAGATTTTCTGAAACCTAAACATATTCCCAGTTCATGGACCAAACCTCATTTGTTTTACCAATCTTCAAAAAAGGAAGTTGTGTTTCACCATTAAATTACAGACCGATAGCGATAATGGATGCTGATTCAAAAATCTTTACATCCATTGTACTTCTTCACATGCAGGTCTGGATTGATGAAAATAAGATCTTGGATATTAAACAAATAGGTTTCAGGAAGGGAGCCAGTACTGACTGTGGAGGATTAGCTATTGCTGGTCAACAGAAGAAAGCATGTTTATAGAATGTCTCTCCAATTTACATAGCCTTGATTGATTTATCAATGGCTTTTGACAAGGGCGATAGAGCAACCCTGTGGCACAAATTGAAGCTAATGGTGATGCCAGGGAATTCTTTTGATTTAATAATACATCTTTACTCAAACTCCAAGATAAGAGTGAGACTAAATTTCTTAGGATTACTAACAAGAGACATTCCCACTCAAAATGGTTTGCGGCAATGATGTATTCTTGCTGCTATGCTTTTTAATGTATACATGGCTGGAGCAGCAGAAGCTTTGAATCATGTTGGACTGATTTCCCAGAAAACTAAGAACAGAAAGAATCCACTGGTTAGCTTATGCTGCTGATGTTCTTTTACTTGATGCACAAATTGGGTTCCAACGTTTGATAGCAGCATTTGGAAAATGTATTGAAGAGGTTAAAGCAACAATAAATCCTTCCAAAACTGTTATTTTACATCTAGGAAAGGTGTCTAAGACGGAGGCTAAATTTGCATGGAAATGCAAAGGACAAATCATTGAAAGTCAGAATGTTCTTTGCTACTTAGGATACCTCATTTCTAGTAAGTGCTCTCTCAACTTAGTCAAGACACAATTAAAGACAAAGGCAGTTGCTGCTTCCCGTCAGCTTCGAAGAGTTGAATGTAAATATGGAGGATTTTCTATGTTACCTTGTATAGAGTTCTCCAGAGCTAAAATCATACCAAGATTGATGTATGGGAGCACATTTTTCCCACCTCAAATAGCAAAGAGCTAAAATCCATTGAAGGAATCATTTGGCGGGGAGAACATTCTATATACCAAAATATGTACCGTTCAAATTATTTAGATATGAGATGGGACTACAATCGAAGAGAAGCATCATGTTGTGAAAAGATTATCATTGTTGCGTAAGTGCGTGATAGCAAAATGCAAAACCTTGTATTTCAAATGTGAGGGAAGTATTAGTGAGCCTTTTATATTGGAACTGAAGAATGAATGCGAGGGCGTTTTGATGAAAATAGGTAGTGCTTCTGTAATTCTAATACCCAATCCAAATAGGATAAAAGAGATGGTCAAAGTTAATGATTGGGCAGAGAATAATGCAATTATACTCAACACAAAACTTTATTCAAAGATGGTATCCTTTTTTAAATGGCATCCAGAACCTGTATCATATCTAAAGAAATATCCCAGACTTAATATTACAACAATATAATGCGTTTTAGATTTCAAGTAACGCCAATGCAACAGATTTGTTCTATAAGGAATCCTAGAGAGTATGAATGGCAATATTGTTGATTTTGTAAAATAAATGGGATAGAAGATACCTTACAGCATCTGTTATTGGTTTGTTCGATGTTATCATATCAAAGATTACTATACTTTTTGCAATTTGTTAATATTCCATACCATGTACTAAAAGATGAAATTTGGTTTTAAATGTTGCATGGCAAATCAATTGTTTTAAAAATACGAGTCATAGCTTTTTTGAAAAACATATGTGAAATAACTTAGTGGTCCAAGACATTTGTTTATGTTGAGAAATTAGCGTTAAGAGTATATATGACAATCCATTGTGAATTCATAATTTTGTGAAATTAGTCTTTGAATATAATTGATTATTTGATCGTAATTGTTGTAGTGATGATTTTATGTAAAGATTGTTTTATTCTGATTTTTGTAAAGGTTTAATATAAACCAAAACAATAATAAATACATAAAATTAAAAATTAAAAATCCCACTACCAGCTGTACCTCCTCAGAGGTATTCTTTTTCTCACTTTCACCCAGAAGCTCACTGTCTCCAGAACCATGGTCCTTTCTAGACTGGACAACTGCAACAGCCTAATTCTAAATCTTCCTGCCTCTACTCTTTGCACTCTGCAACTAATCCAGAACAGTAATGCAAAACGTTTACTTGGCCTAAAGCCCAGGGGTCGTATCTCTCCAACGCTGAAATCTATCCACTGGCTTTAGGTGGCTGCAAGGATCAAGTTCAAGACCCTCTTCATTGTCCACAAGAATTTCTGGGGCCGGGGACCACACTACATCCAACTCTCTCTCCCTAAGCTCTTTCCTTCTCAAGACCTCTGCTCATCCACCTCCAACTCCCTGAGGGTCAGACACTCCTCCAGTCAGAGAGTGGGGGTATATATCTCTCCTCAGCTGCTTCCTGCCTCTGGAACAGCCTCCCTGCCTCTTGCAAACTTGAGCAGGACCACCTTAGTTACCAGAAGCAACTCAAGACCTTCATTTTTGCTTCTGTTTTCTCTCTCTCCCCCTCTACACAGCTGATGTTCTTGTCTGCTGCACTATCTGGTTACATGGCCTCCCTTTGAACTTTATGGGGACCAAGTTCCTTCACGAACAGTAGTCCCATGCACTGCCTCTGGGCCTACCAAGCACTAGGGACTGTATCTGCAACCATACAGTCCCCTGCCTCCTTACACTTACTTAGAGTCGGCCACCCCTGTGGGACTTACTTGAGCTTTGCTTATTGCACTCTCCCCTCCCCTCCCCCTGGCACTTCTCTTATCCCTTCTCCTTGCACTTACTCGATCTGAATAACATAAGGCCTAGTAAGATTGTTTGTTTTCTTCCCCTTCCTTGTCATGTTGCACCTAGAAACACTTGTGTACAGGCGCATTATAAATGTTTTATCATATCATATCATAAGGTCATTTTGACCTTCCTTTTGGCTCGGGTGGTATTCGCTCCCTAACCCTCGAAAAGTCGGGAACAGCTTTGTTCACTGTCACAGAACCTCACTTGATTTTTGGAATCCATTTCACCCTAACTTTTCCCTGTATCCTAAGCAGTACTTTGTGATCTTTTTGCAAGTCTGGCCACTTTTACGTGCACATCAAACATTGAGCACAAGGCTCTGTTAATCTTAGGGGTGGACTTATAAAGTTAGGGTTGCCATCTCTGAAGGTTGTCTGTGCTATAAGTTATTCACCCTTTTCCTTTGCAGGTATTGGTGGAGTTATTTATTTTCTCGCACTGACTCAAGTGATTGTATATATTTTACATATTGTTTTGCTTGTGTCATATTTTAGTATTGCATTTCATGATTCATTTATGTTGTTATTTGGCCTACAATGCATAGTATATTTTTAGTATACAACTGTCTAATTGCAATTATTGGTGTTTCACTATGTCTGCCCATTGGAGACCTCTTATCAATCTCACCCCTCCTGAGACTTAGCCGTGCCCGCTCTCCAAGCTACTGTGAATTGGCCTGTATAGCTTCAAAGAAGTGTTCTCTGTTCCACTAACAAGGTTGGCCTTCTGACAAGGAAGAAGATCAGAAAACACCCATTCTGTTTTGGCCAAATTCCCAATGGACCCATGATGGACAAGTACGTTGAGAGGTATCCCCTGAGCCACACAAACCGACCAAGGGACATAACAATCTATCCATGCATGGATGAAGAGCCACAGGCTCTAATTAGAGACACCATTATGGACAGCTTGGACTAAACACCAAGAAGCCATGTTGCTGACGTTGTTAGCGACACCACGACATAGCAGCTTTAGACATGAAGCACACATGCCATCCGGGTGGGGGATGACAACTTTGGGACACAAACACACACTCAAATACATGAAGAACATGAGCGTGCAGTTCTGTCGTTAGAGGACAGACACATATACATGCTGCCATTTGCTTTTATTATGTGTGCCAATCAGCCAAACGTAGAAATGCAAAATCACAAAGCACAAGAGATCCGGAGCAAAAGCTTGCAGATGCTTACACACAAATAACCCTATGGAACTGCAGGAGAATCTATGGGACCTGCCAGAGCCAAGTGTGACTAACCTATGAAAACTTAGTACAACATGGACACTGTAGAAACCACATTATAAGGTTTAGGAAATTTACAGCAGGCCTCAGGCCTCTGAGCAAGAGACGAGCTGAGCTGATTCATGCTGGACAGAGAGCAAGACGTGCAAAACAGGACCTGCAGCCAAAGTCAAGACATATGGATCACATTCCAATCCACAGACGACAAAAGCAGCAGCTGCAGAAAATATAAATAAATCCTCATAATTCAGAGCTGCACAGCTCAGATTTCCGGTCTCTGAACTTATGACATGGCCGGAGCAGACAATGGACAGGGATCAGCGGTGGGAAAGGAGAGCTGGACCCAGTCTGCCAGAGACGGACCGCTACAAGTATGCAACAAGTGTTGCGCTGGTCATGAGAGCACTCCCATAAGGCAAAGGTGGTACATGAAAGTTACAATGCAGACAAATAATCGTTCTCATCACCTTGAAAAGATACACAGTGAGCTGAGACCAGAGGCCTGGGGACGTCGGCTCTAGCCAATAACAGTTTAGTACCGTAGGGTTAGGTAGTAATGGGCAAGAACCAATGGTAAGCCACAACACTGCAAAAATGTTATAGTAAGTGACTTGAGGATGGATCAGACCAGCCACCTGACATGCCAGTAGAATAACATTGATAATGTTGTATATAGGTTATATATATGACGAAGTGCTGATGCCATTGAGGAGTAAAACCGGCCTGCGAGCCGAGAAAGAGAGGAATGTGCATGAATATTTTCTGTTCCTGTGCTGATCTCTGTTGATTTTTTCTGTAATAAACAGCAGTTTGAACTTGCCATTGACAGAGTCTTCGCTGTATCCTGGGGGAGGGTGTTGGGCCCTCCAAATCCACAAACTTCCAGTGTCCCTCTGGCATACATGGGGGTTCATCCACAACAAAACTCTGCACCTTTGTGTAATTGTTTGTTCCTGAATGTGATCATTATAATTGTTCTTTTATAGTGTGCTTAATACCAGAGACCAGTTTCTAAGCACAAGACCGTGATTCACACCTGTGATGCTATGCATTGTTTTGCTTCCAAGACAAGCGTGTTGCCCCTGAGCTGTCCTCCCAACTGTTCCTATATTACTTATCATGTTCAAGTGTTTCTCTTTTCCCAATGGAGAATGCTAGGCTAAGCGGGGTAAGCCTATGACTGTGATTCACCATCATGGGACTTATATTCTGTTTTGACACATGCAAAGGAGAGCAGGCTCCAGGGTTTGTGAATGAACCTGTGGCTGGCTGTGCTACATTGCTTCCATATTCCTCTCATTCCTGCAATAATGCAGCAATCTCTGATCTTTATCTCAGGCTCAATCGCCAGCACTTGGGTCTATTTTGATAGCCAAAACTCCTGGCTAGCATATTGCCAGGCAGAGCCACCTTCTGTGTATTTCTCCTTTAAATTGTAATAGTCGTATTATGTATCCTGTGGCAAGTCTCCTGCTTTTTACCTATGGTGTGGAGAAAACCAGGGGTTCCTTCCAACAACACCCGCAGGGCCTACATCACATAGCAAGTAGGAGCACACACACCCCCACACACACAAACATGCACCAGGGATCAGATCAAGCAGGGAACATTGTCACCGTTCACAAGTAAAGTGGCCTTTTGTCTGCTTTAGTAACTTTTTAAAACGTAAATGTTTATTCAGCCTCCACTTCGCTTCAGTGGCTAAAGTCCCTACTGGCATTTTCGCAAATTGGTGTCTATACTAAAATACAGACAAATAATTATTGAGCTATTCAGAATTCAAATAAATATGTTCATGCAGGCGTTCAACTCAACAATCTCTGCAATCCCTTTCAGTATGGCTTTTTGATGTGCATCCATTGGGACACTGCCTCCTCAAATAGTATACCTCTTACCTGAAAGCTAACAGGATGGCTGTTGCATTATAATGAAGATCTGGCAATGCTCCCCCTGCAATACAGTTTAATACAGCACCCTTCCAACCACCATTTCTGCTGTCTATATCATTGACTCACCACCATATTTCACCCCAAATCTCAGCAGGTTTCTTATCCCCAGCCTAATGGAAAGACTAAAATCCATGTCGACATACCCACTACCATTACAACCGCCTAATGATTTGGTCTCAAAACTATCTCTACTAAAGCTCCATACCAATATCATCTCCTCCTTTAACTTTTACTTCCACCTATTTACTGTTGATAGCCAAATCTAACATCCATTCCCATCGCCACCACACACCTCCAAGTGTGTGTAACCAATTTCTTTACCATGATTGTGCAGTGGCTGACACCTATCACATTTTTGATGAACTCTGCCACAAAACTTGATTATATGCTTTTCTCCCTCCCCATATCCTGATAAGGTTTGCTCACTTATGAAATGGCCCTCATATTATTTTTCCTGTTTACAGCCACATTAATAGTATATTCACCTTAAGCAGGATAACGTCTAGATTCAAACGTAAATCATATTTCAGATATTTATGTTAGCAACTTCATACTTTCCAATCAGTTTATGGCCTAATCTGCACTTGGTCCCCTTAGTCCAACCAATCACCCCCGGAGTCCCTGCATACCCCCTCCTCTTAATCACAGCTGTCTCACTACCATAAAACAACCATTCACAACTATGGAATTCCATTATTTTTTACTAACTGAATGTATCCTCCTCTATATTCATCTTCAATACAGCCAATGGGTTCCACTTATCCAATGTGACTTTGTACCACACTTTGCAGTGTTTGATGTACTACATTGCTATGTATTTTTCCCACGTGTATATAAAAAAAACCATGTGCAGGTTATGCTGCCACAATCGGCTCAAATCGATATGTGGCATTCTCTCTCCATCATTTGTACAACATAGTTGGCAGAAATGATCAAGGAAACTATACACCCAAATGCAAAAAACAGTGTTCCTCTTTCCTGATCTCTCACCATGTTCCAAAGGGCAAGAGGTCTGCTATTCTATGTACATGTTAGTAGCTGGAGGTAATTCTGCCACCCTACCAGCAACGGTATTAACACTAAGATATCAGCAAAGTTATAAGGAGGCCAATTGACTGGAACAAGGGCACACACTCTTCTTATACAGGCACTTGAATCTAGCAAACGTCGGATTTACTTTTTGCCAGCCTTGGACTTGATTAAAGGATTTCTAGCATGGTTGAGGATATTTAGCATCATTCAATCTAAATATTGTGACGTGGTATTCAATTGCACGACCTTGCATCTTGCACTGCATTGTTGGTCTTGTGTTTCACTTTGTATGTTGTCCAGGCAAACATGCATGCACAGTGAGCATGGGTATCGCTTTATGCATGAGGGGCGCCATCATGCTTTGTGGAATAATAGCAAAACGCTCTCAGGATATTGTAGCATAATGTTTCTTATGGATTTCATTGATCTCCTCATATGGTAATAAAGGACTCTGTTCTCCATGTTTTCGGACATGTGTGGTTTTCAGATTCCATTATAGTGATATCATTTAATTAAGAAATGTAAGTTATAAATATAGCAATGTGATTTTAGATGTATAACGTTGACATTCCTGCAAATACTACAGTGCATATACTATACACAACCGCGACGTGCTATCCAAAGTTTATATAATGCAACATGTTTATATCATTATTTTTAGTTGATCCAAAATGAAGTACCAAAAACCCTTTTCTTTTCTTAGCTAGCATAGCTTGAAACGTCACACCACAATCAATAAGTACTTAGCCTCTGTATCCTTTTAGGAACACAGAGGTTAGAGGTGAGGCGAGGAATCTGCTTCATGTTATAGCCACAGGGAAACTAGAATAGGCTGGGGTCAAAATCATATGCGCATTGTTAGCCTAGATCTGAAACCAGGGCAAGCAGATGACCTCGAGCTTCTATACGCACAGGAGCACATCCGGACTCTGGAGAGTTCCTCTCTGAAATCCTGCAGCACGAGACTCAGAACATCTGATGCAGTAATTGCCCATTGCGGAACAGCACCAGGAGTTGAAAAAACAAAATGTGAATCGGTTTGGTCCTTGCTATTAGTGTGGCACGCGGAGTGCTGCAACTTCCTAGCGGAATGACAATGCATATATACCAGATGCAACGTGATAATATTGAAAGCTATTACTAGACTGTGTGTGGGATTTTCTGATAAATAAAATGTATGTAAAAGTCGGCTAACTAAATGATACTTGATCGATGGCAGCTATGGTCTGTTTCGGGTTTACCAGGAAGCCAAGTTAAAGAAATGGATAAAAAAAGATGAATACTGTGGTTCTAAATGTACTGCAAGATAATCTCTGATCTGTTTCTTCCACCCTCTGTTTTCTCAAAATTAGAGGAACTGTAAGTGTCGCATACGCATTACAAAATAAGTCCTTCACTAATGTATCCTCCCCTCCCCATTTGACATTCTGAGAGAAATATCAGTGGGTCTGGTCGCCTAAGATGAAGGGTGAGCGAGGCAATGTGCTGTGCTCCATGTTTTTTTTAAAGGTGGGTTATATGGGTTCTTTGTGAATGTGTAAAATAGAAACTTGCAGATAAGGCTGCATTAGAGGCCCACTTTATGGATTACCTGGATGCCTCTTGATTGGGATTCCACACTTCTTGCGGATTTGCATTACTCTATATTAGATTACTACCATATAAAAGTCTTGATTCAAGCCCGTGCCTTAATCCATTGCCTGGGGGTGCCTAGGGAGGCCCAATATGTGACAGTATAGTTAGTTTTAGCTTGCAAGCATTTATGAGGGAATGTGGAAGAAGCATGTGAAAGGAAATTACATGGTTTTTGGAAAAGCCTAATTGTAAAATGAGTTCTGTGAATGTGGTCCTAATCAGAATTGGGGTTTGCCTGTTCAGACATATTTAGGCATATATTTTGTTTGTGTGATGTGTGTTGTGTGGTGGTTTTTGTGTTTTTTTTTCTTCATCTCCTTTCTTGTCTCCCTTTTTTGTTTAGCTTCTGGATCTTAGTTAATATGCAAGTTCAATGATTGTGCCGGAGGACAAACGGCAATATGTTCTTGATATTTTGTTAATGCACTTGATAGATGTTTCAAATCTTTTAGTAATTGTTAATTTAACCACCCTTTGATAAACTTGTAAGTTGTTAATATTGATGTTTGGCTTTTGGAAAGTGTTACTAGTTGCTGATTTTGTTACTTGTTTCTGAAAATGATAAATAAAGTTTTCCAAAAGAAAATGCCTGATTTGCTTAAATGTTGGTGTTGGTTGTGAAGATAGTAAAAAAGATGTGACCAGCTCCATGTTTGAGTTCAGGTATACAATGACGTCAACATTCAGACCTTTGAGGGTTCCATTAGATTTCTTTCAGGTAGGCCTATTCATCAAATGTGCATGATGTTGAGTCTCCTACAATGATTTCAGTTGATGACATGGCAAACTGTTCTGGAACAATTTTGCTGAAGGGACCACATCATATTAGCATTATTGGGAAAGCAGATATTTCAAAGATTGTAGAAGAATCATAATTAACCTTCCACATGAGTTGATGTACTCTGGTTAAAGGAGGTTCCAATGTAGATCTGACAGTAAAACAAAACACCTTTTCTTTAGTTGTATTTTGCCTCAAAATTAGCATGTGTCGGCTTTCAAGTTAGTGTATTCCCAGTTGGGACATGAAGTTCAACAGAGGGAAAACCGTGGCTGGACCCGAGGAATCAAAGCATGTCACAATCAGAGGGCTGGACTGCATACTTTGTTTCTTCTTCTGCATCATGGTTGCTGGCACTCCTAGCATGGACATTGTTTCCCTCTGCTGGTGAAATTTCCATTGTATACAGGTTGGATGCATTTGTGTCAAAGACCCATTGAATATCTCACCTTGCAGACTCAGATTGTCTTTGGGGCCTGGGGAAGACCACCGACTATGAGACAAACTAAGCAGGGGCGGTATGTAGTGGATTTCCCAGTGCCCCTGCCCTCCTTGATCCTCTTGGGTAGCAATGACAAAGGTTTATATGGCACCTCGTCCCACTATTTATTTATTCATACCACCGCTGTACACTTTCATCTGACCTCTACATTCACCAGGGCTTGTGCCCTTTGCTGCAGCTCCTCACACTTACTCGGGATCAGAGTAATCAAGAATGACAACTCCCCGTAGGTATCAGACAGAAGAATGGAACACTCATGCTCTTGCCAAAGGATTGCTGTACTGGCCATGACCTTGACTGGGAGACTAAAAGAATATGCACGGCTCGTACTGCAGCACTAGAGCACCAGCTTTCCTGATGCAGAGTAACAGTCGACAAACAAAGACCCTATCTCATTAGAACAGTAACAAAAAAAACACAAAAATGTTAAAGAGCCATTAACAAATGGTAATACCATATTACATACAGTAAGACCTATGAATAACCAATCAGGAACATGAAGGAGCAATCCACACAATCAAGAGAACCATGTACGGGGAGTTTAGTGTCACAGACTGGAATACCAACCATTGGTTAAAGAGTGGAGGGAAGGAACCTAAGAGAATGAGCTTGATGATGCCTCTATCTCAAACACAGGGAGAGACCAATCTAAGAGATAAAGCTCAGATCCTCCCAAGAGCTATATCCGGGAGGCTGAGACGGGACCATGTGCCAAAAAAGATTGAACCAGGAGACGCAGGCCAGGGAGTGAGACCCATGGCTGGAGGGTAACAATATCACAAACTGATAAAAACACAAAGCAAATGGGACAGAATGTGTACAAGTTACTTCTCTTGGCCCAGGAGAGGGGTCTTCAACTGGAGGTTGAGAATATCTATGTCTGACATGCACCGCCATGTAAGTAGAAAGACATTTTGCCTGGTAGTAGATGTCAGACTGTGAAATCAATCCTAGAGACTCTGAGTTTGAGTTAAGAATCACACTGGGTGCTGTCCTTTTCTTGTGTTTGTTTATTTGTGCAGCTAATCTGGGAAACATCATTACTCTCACAGTTAAGCCCTTGAAGACACTGTAAATTATTCCAACCAGGCACTTTTAACAAAGAATATACTGTTTGGGTTTGTAGTGCGAATCCACCAAGACCATATAGGAGATTATCTTAACTCCTTTGCACCATGTTGATTAGAGGCATAGAGTTGACTCTGTAGCAACATCAGAAAATGTGCTATTCGTTCTAGGATTTATTTTGATACTGATAGGTAGGACTCCATAAAGTACAGCATGGTAATTTATGGGTCCAGGCCCCAGATGGGGGCATCCCTCGGAGATGTATTTTGTAAGATTACAGTCACCTTTGTTTGAATTGAAGGTTAATGACACAAGAAGGACCCAATCCCTCCATTTTCAATTTTATATTCACACATTTAGTGGCCTCTGTCAGACGAGAAATTGAGTTGATAACCGGGGTGAATGATTATATTAAAAGGGACATAACTAGAGTCTTTAATCCTTTAGAAAATGTGCTAAACTAATTGTCTTGACTGAGACCATTTTAATTTTGGAAAGTGCTTAGCATATGGCCTTCATTCAGCCAAGGGAACTTTGGACAGGGGTGTTAGTGTATTTGCAGGCATTAGTCTGCTCTGGCATTCTCCATTTTCTATCTGATGAGTACGAATGGCCATGTATTCAGATCCACATATCGTATTCTCTGGTCTGAATGTTCTCTTGGGCCAACACTGAAGAGCAGATTGAGAACTGTCTGCCTCAAAAGAAGAGCCTTCTAGGATGTCTACTCATTCACCTCGTGTACATCATCTGATACAGATGTTTCATTAGAGGACAACACCTCCTTCTGGTAGGGCATCTGGATGGAAGCTTGGAGTTCTCTGTACTTGCAGTGACACTTGCACAGACTCTCTCACGACATTTGTTACTTGTGATTTTCCAGATTAATCATGAGCTTGTTGATGATAGTTACTATGTTTGCCTGCCTAGTAAGGAATGGGATTAGTGCAGGCTACACTTACACACAGAATTTCTCTAGGTCATTGGCTAGAACAATGACAGAGGAATGTCTTGCAAGTTTAAAGGGCATGCATATCTGTTCTTTGTTTCCACCTCCAGGCCCTGGGAGTTTGGAGGTAGAGTCAACACCTTACATTTGGCCATAGAAAGATAGCAAACTTTAGTCTATTTGTCCATGCATCAACAAAGCCACTGTCACCTGCCCCAGCCAAAAGTGTTACTAACCAAATCCTGGCAAATACAAACACTTATAAGCACAACCGTGGTGAGGGATCAAAAGTGTACAAGCAGTCTATACAAGCCACCAAACCCTTGTTCCCAGAACAGTATGTCATTAATGGGTGTCTGTAATAGGTGAGGTTTAGGTGATATGTTTGAACACCATCACACTGTTTGCATAGTATCCCTTGATTTGATTTTGATTTTGAATTCTTGTATAGCGTACAGGCGCCCGAGGGCATCCTGGCGCTAGAGAGAGAGAGAGAGGGGGAGCCCAGAATAGGAGCAGAAGGCGATCACTCAGAATAAATAGGTTTTCAGAGTTTTTCTGAAAGCCGGATAGTTTGAGATTGTTTTCATTATCACTGGGAGTTTATTTCACAGCGGGGCTGTGACAATGGAGAAAGCGCGCCCCCAACCCGGGAGCTACAGAAAGGTGGAATACATAGCAGGTCAGCAGTTGGTGATCGCAAAGTGCGCTTTGGAGCACAGCATAGAAAATTTGACATGAAGATACTCTGCCCACTGATCATGCAGGGGCCAATGTACAATACACAGTCCCTTGAATTCAATGTGCTGAGCAACCGGGAGCCAATGTAACCGGCACAGCACAGGGGAAATGTGAGCTCTATAAGGAGAACCTGTACCCACACAAGCTGCAAAGTTCTGCAAATGTTGAAGCCGGTGAATCAGGCCCTTAGGCAGTGCCAGAAAATAGAATTACAATAATCCACCTGGCTTAACACCATCGCTGCCACAACCGGTGGGCTGAGGGCAGATGGTACAAGAAGGAGCCCTTTTTTTAAGATTTTCAGATGGAAGAACCCGGCCTGGCATACAGCCGATACCTGGGCATTCATAGACAGGGTAGCGGTCATGAACACCCCTACATTTTTTACCTTTACTCTGGGAACAGGAAGAGAACCTAAAGAAACAAGCCAAAAAGAAGCAATCCAAAGACATGGATCGGGAGGGGAACCCACCACCAGTGCCTCAGTTTGGTCCCCATTCAGTTTCAGCCAATTAAGTCCCATCCACTCCCCCACGGCCATCAGGCACCAATGTAAACTCAACGACACCTCAGCCTGATCAAGATCTAAACAGATCCAGATCTGGGTGTCGTCGGCATAGGAATAGCAACTGATGCTGAGGGAGCATATGAGACACAAAAGTGACCAGTTATAAATCTTGAAAAGAATAGGGGCCAGGGAGGATCCCTGGGACATACCACAACTAAGATGACAGGGAGTAGGGAAAAAAGGAGACAGCAGAAGAGAATGAGATCTATTAGCCAAAAAAGATGAAAACCAGGCTAGTACCTGACCAGATATACCAATTTGGGCCAAGCGGGTGAGCAGGGTCAGATGATATACCGTGTCGAAAGCCGCTGATACATCTAATATGATCAGGGCACCAACTCTCCCCATATCCACCAGCCTTGCCAAGTCATCCTGGACAGAAACCAGGATGCTCTCAGTGCTCCTGCCTGGCCGAAAACCTGACTGAGCTGGGTCAAGGCAGTCAGCCATCTCAAGAAAAGAAGATAAAATAGGAGAGATCAGTGATTCCAGAAGCTTCATCGGAGCAGGAAGAAGAGAGACAGGTCAAACATGAGAGGGTAACGCTTTACCAGCAATGTTTATTTTTAAAAGGCGGATAACCGTTGCAGCTTTAAGCTCAGGTGGACTATATCCCGATTGACAGGAGGTATTACCAGCCTGCATAATTGATCCCAGTAGGTCAGTTGAGATCTCCTTCAGGACACTCGGCAGCACCAAATCAGAAGGAGCACTGGATTTAATTTGCTGAATAGCCTTCAATACTGACTCTTCAGAAAAGAGAGAGAAAGAACACCAGCCTAGTTGCACGGTGTCCAAACCAGATCAGACAGGACATTACCAAAAGTGGGTGCGGTGTTGGCTGACACAGAGCTGGTTAATATATCAGCAGGAATATCAATTTTTCTGATGAAAAACTTTGAAAGTGAATCACACAACCTTTGAGTTGGTTTGAAACTTGGTTTTTAGTTTTTCAGCGAAGAAAGAGATGTAACCACTGCAAATAGAGTCTTAGGCTGAAACACAGCAGTTTCAATTTTCTGGGCAAAAAAAGATTTGTTTGCAGCTGAGATAGCAGTTGCATAGGCCGCCGAACAGACCTTGTGCTGGATTTTAAAAGCTGAGTCATAATGTTGGCACTACTTCCGTTCCGCTTGCAGGAGCTTCAAACATCCACAGAGTTCTGGGGGCCACACCATACTAGATAGATAAGCAACAAAGATCATTACTTGTTCTTTGCCATTGCGCTACTTTTCACATCATCTTCACCCAACATTAACTCTGGCAGTAACCAAAGCCTTTTGATCCCTGAAGATTGGTTCGAGTCAGACTTGCTGTCTTGTGGCACACAATGCTTTGGTGGAACTGGGACAAGGGCACCTTATGAGGTCGTTGTGATACAGATGGCTGGCTAGAGATTGTGGATTGCCACAAATATTTGAGGGGAACATGTGCAGGTGCAGCTGTCAACAAATCAGAAATGTTCACCACTTTCTAAGACTGATGCCCGTGCCATATGCACTCAGCAATCCTGTAACCAATCATTTAAAATTGCCAAAAAAAAACTAATTTTTGTACGAATTGTACATTATGACTGCCCCCTTGTGACTGTCTTTTTTTTAATATAATGGTTTTGTAGCTTTACATTAACCTGGCCCGAATTGTACATTATGACTCATGACAAATGGACTGGAATCTTCTTGAGTATAGAAGTAAAAGCACCCTTAAGTATAAGCGCTTACGTTGGCTTGGCTTCTGGTGATCTGGACATGTAAATTACTGAACAAAAAGCCAGTAAAAGGGAAATGCATCATTTTGATTCTTGCAAAAAAACATATTGGAATGCCATGCTTAAATGTGACACAAACAGAGCACAGATATCGAAACTTTCACTCACATCGAAGACCACACAGTAAATGCACTGCAAAAATGATATAGAAAAAAAAGATATAGGAAAGAAAAGGTGCCTTTGACAGCTGTTTCACCAAAACAATGAACTATTGCATGGTCGATTACTGCTGAACATTTCTTTAAACATTCTTTTCAGCAGTCAGTTAATATGATAAATTAAACCGTGAACAAATCAATAAACTGAATAAAATCTGTTAATCTGCATTCAAAGATTCTGCAATGTTCGTATGCAGCCCTGACGTGCACAAGAGATGGAGCAGTGTTTAATCTCACAAAGTCAGTTATGTCCATTTGGCGTGACCTCGGCACATCCAAACGAGGAGGTAAACTTCGATAAGGTCGCGAGGATAGCTCAGGGTCAACCGTTTGCCTTGAAAACAAGACAACGCATAGCACCACAGATTCGAATCCCAGCCTCGTGCTTAGACACTGTTCTCAACGAACAATTACAATACAAATACAAAGGTAGAACAGACGATGTGCCTTGTCAATACGGGGGTTGCAGTGCACAGCAAGAGCATTCTTCAGCTCTTAAAATGTCAAATATCGGAAGTGCACTCTTTCGAGATAATAACGTGGCCATAAACAACACACTTTTTTGCTACTGTCAATGAGCAGTGCAGATATAATAGCTAAACCTTATTACCTTTGCCATTCAATGGTTGCATGTTCTTATGAATGCCATTATTGATACACACATTTCGAAAATAAAATTAGTTTCATTTGGGGTAAGAAATGCTACCAACATTAAGTTCTCTGAGGAGATATGTCTACCTGGTGGAAGTGGGAGGAAGGGGGTGTTGCTTATATTTTCAAGTGTGTGCCTAATGTAGTAAGTGTATTACTCTCATATGGGCTGTCCCTTTCTGTAGAGGTGTAGATAGCCCAAAAGCAAAGGCACGGAAATTGTGTAATCGAATCCAGTGCTTGTGATTTCTTCAAATCCATCAATTATTTTTAAGCATTATGAGTCTGTCTTTGGCACCTGCTCAGCAAAACAAAAATAACTCCCCAACAGCACACTCTCAAACAACGAGCATAGTGCCAAAGTTCACGTAAATGAAAATTAATGGATTGTTAACCCTATTAACATACCGCATACACTGCATACACGGTCACCACATTACAACACTGACTCACAGACCATACAGATGAAGATAGGCTGTTTCTTAAAACACATTCACAACACACAAGATGCGCCAACACTACACTCTCAGTTAATCAACATGACAGAACATGAACGTCAATACACATTGGCATTTGTTCTTTTTCCATCACCAGAAACGCATCATCTAGACACACCAACATCAGACTATGACAGAAACAATACAATGCCAAATGTCAAATAGGTACCTACATGTCACTCACTCGTCAACACTTCAGAGCACACTGGAAAAACCAAAATCAAAAAACTCCTGCTTCGAATAGGAACAAATACCTTATGCAAGGGTGAAGTGATGTTCATCAACAATAATTTGTCCCAACACACTGGACACACCAGCACAATTTTTTCGTGCAACATACACACAGTGCTATAGGCCACAGATATGGAGACTGGTCTCTTTCCAAAACCAGTTTGAAAACATTAGATATCTGTTATGACTTGTGGATTGCCTATCCTCTTGTTGCCATGTGAGATTGGAATGTTATGAGTCTCTGGATGCACAATGCTGAGAGAATGTTATCTGCTGTGTGTTCTTAGAGTGGCAGTTGGAGATGGCCTGACTGACAGAGAGGGTACTGGTGGATGTTGTCCTGATCATCTTCCTGTATATGTCCTGCTTGTGTTCCTATGTCGAGTGATTGTTACCTTTACCTGAGACTGATCTTTGTAAAAACGTTTTTTGTTTCATACATGAGTCTCATTGTTATCTGTACCAAGCATCTTCTTTATAACACGGCCTTGGTTGGCGGCTGTGTAGTTATGGTTAAGTTGCTGGACTCATAGGAAGAGCACTTTTTGGGTGGTGTATACCTCCCCCCCCCCCCCCCCCGAGGAATACTTTTCAAACTTTGCAAAAAAAGTATATGGTCTGCTCTGACTTTTATTTGGTAAGTTTAGTGAGGTTTCCTCAAGGGGGGCAAAGTTATATGGGGTCCCTTTTTTTCTGTAAATGCAATGGAAAAAAAAACATTTGCTCACTCCTACAGCCCAAACTGCTGGATGGATTTTCACCAAATTTGCAGCAGGAGCAGCGGCTTAGTCCCGATAGCGTGCTTTTGTACTTTTGGTGTAAATCCATCCAGTAGTTTTCTTTAAAGCAGGCAAAATGTAGATCCCCAAAACTTAGTGATACCTGGGTCCGCTCTGCAGACCCATTTCCCCGTTTGCTCCGTGGACAGGACTCCAATTGGTCCAGAGGTCACTGTGATGTCCGTGGACACCCAAGGTGCTAAATGATTGGCTGGAGAAAAGCATGACGTGCGGCCCATTTTTCCAAAAACTCCTGCCATGTCCGCGGACATCGCAGTGGGGAACAGGGCTGGAAATCATGTTTTGGGGCATCTGGTGTTGGGAAAAGGGGCTGGGAAGGGTGGAGGAGTGGAAGATAGTTGATATGAATTTGTTTAGATGGAGGAAGACTGAGGAGCGGGGCAGTCCGTGAACACTGCAGTAGTCCGCAGACAGGGCCTTGGGTGGGTGGCTTATCTGATGAAAGCAGGCAAGCTTCATTTGGGTCGGAGAGTGGAATGTAGATGATATGAAGATGTTTGTATAGGTTAAAATAGGCCATGCACCCAATAATCTATGCTCTGGCACAACTACTGAAGTATCATATGGCCATTGAACCAAGAATGTGCCCACAACTTATGCAGTAGCTCGTATTTGGTGGGCACTTTGAGAAAAATGTTTGGGGTTATTTGGTGACGGCACAACGGCTTGTTAGAGTATGGGAGTGCAATCTAGATGATATGGTGTTATTGCTATTGCTGAAAAAATAGGGTTGGTTTTCTATCATGATGTCTGCAGATGTTGTTTAAATTGTCTTATTTTGGTTTTGGCCAGTGGTCAGATTCTTGGGTGCATAGTCGTATTATGCTGTGGTGGTTGTGGCCAGACCCTAGACTCTTGGGTGCATGGCCAGAGGCCATAGGCCATAGGCCATGCACCCAAGTGTCTAGGGACTGGCCACAACCACCACAGCCTAATACGGCCATAGACCCAAGAATCTGGCCACTGGCTGCAAGCATTGTAATAATTTGTGTACAGAAATAGAATTTGCATTGTAAAGAACCAATACAATAATATGCCTATAGTAGTCCGCAGACAGGGCCTTGGGTGGACAGCTTTTGTGGTGACTGCAGGCAGGCTTTATTAGGGTGGATGAGTGGAATGTAGATGATAGGAAGATGTTTGCATAGGTTATAAATAGGCCATGCACCCGAGAATCTAGGCACTGGCAGAAGTACTGCAGTATCATACGCCAATGCAACCAAGACTTTACCCACAACTATTGCAGTAGGTAGTGTTTGGTGGGCAGTTGGAGAAACATGTTTGGGATTATTTGGTGACTGCACTGGGGCTTCTTACAGTAGGGGAGTGGAGTTGGATGATATGGTGATATTGCCACAGGGAAAAATAGGGCTGGTGGTCTACTTTAATATCTGCAGATGGTGTTTAAATTGGGAAGTTAGGGGCAAATTGTTGTATGTGGGTTGTGGCCAGTGGGCAGATTCTTGGGTGCCATACACCCAAGAGTCTAGGGACTGGCCACACCACAGCATAATATGGCCATGCACCCAAGAATCTGCCCACTGGCCACAGGCATTGCACTAATATGTGTACAGCAATCGAATTTGGCCATTGGAAAGAAGCATGACAATAATATGTGTATAGTCATTATACATACTGTCTAGGCAGTGTATACGTTTTAGAACACAGTGACAAAATCCCATTGCAGTGGAAATGGTACTTTTCATTGATGTGCAATTGCGGGCACACATTCTCTTTGTTGCACATGGTAATGCTGGAGATATATTTGCTTCTTTCTTTGTGAAAGAACGAACATAATATGTTAGGTAAGGTACTTCACAATGTCGCATTGTACAAACTGTCACATATTCATGTACTTTGTAGACCCTCATAATTAGTACATTACAAGTACTATGCTTCAAACAACATTATTATGCAATTTGCACAGTTGCTGTGTTCGGTTGCATAAGTATTGGATCTGTGAGAAAAAAATCCATGCAGAATAAAAAAATACCTTTTACATTTATTTGGTGTTACATGTCACACTATGTTTGATTGAAATGTGCAGTACTTACAGGAATGTTTAAAGTGCACACATATGTGTTTTTGCTGTTACAAGCACTGTTGTAGTAGGAGGAATTGAAATGGTGTATGTGCTTTGCTTTTCGAAAGTGGTGGTGGTCTGGTTGTAGTTAGATACCAGTTGGCATATTCCAACTGTTTATCGTTTTTCAATTTTTAAGACTATCCTTTCATGCAGTTTGATTCCTGTTGGTGCATTCCAAGTACTTTACTATTGAAAACTAATATTGTAGTACTGTGGTTGCAGTTAGATACCAGTTGGCGTATTCTAGCTGTTGCTAGTTTCACACTTCTCGAGGGTATGTTTTGAAGCACTTTCATTCCTGAAGGTGGATTTTAGCAGTTTCACTACTGGAAGTGATATTGCAGTACCATGGATGTACTCAGATACCAGTTGGCGTATTCTGTTGATCGTTTAAGAGTCTTGAAGGGTATGTTCTGAAGCTCTTTCGTTCTTGCTGGTGGATTTTACCTTTCACAGTATTGTAAAGTAATATTGCATGTATTATGGGTGCAGTTAGATACAAGTTGGCATATTCTAACTGTTCACAGTTTCACAGTTTTGTGTGGTATCTTTCGAAACACTTTCATTCCTGTTGGTGGATTTCAAGTGTTTCACTATTGGAAAGTGATATTGCAGTAAGATGCCAGTTAGGGTATTTATTGCAGTGGTATGGGCACAGTTAGACAGCAGTTGGCATATTCTAATAGTTGATAGTTTTACAGGTCAGTGACTACAGTTTGTACACCCTCATCATCAGTACATTTTAAGTAGTATGGTTGAAACAATATCAGTGCGTGTTGTGCATAGTTGTTGTTTCTGTGTGTATAATTATAGAGTCATTGGGGAAAAACTGCACAACATTATCAAAAATCTACAACATGCACATCTGTTGCCATAGTGAAACTGTTTTCCATTTCACAAACAGCATTGTAGCGCTATGGATGTACTCACATACTAGTTGGTGTATTCTAAGTTATTATATTTTTAAAGGTCAGAAGGGTATTTTTCTCTTGCACTTACATACCTGTTAGCACCTATCAGGCAGTAGCTTATGCTACCTTTACAGGTCAGTGAGTACATTTAGGTTTCAGAAATATTAAGTAGGCATGTTTTAGATTTACTGATAATCTCTGTTTTAGAGTAACAGAAGTATCATTGCATTCAAACCACCCACATTACTTTTTAATAATGTTTGCAGTATATTGACCTGCATTGGTTGTAGCACCTGTGTGGTAGATTATGGCTACTGTTGTGAGGGATTTCTTGCCAAGAAAATACTTGCCCATGTGTGAAGCTAGTAAGCTTGCAGTTGTTTTTGGTACCATCTGCATTGTATCTTAAAAGCGTTACTATTAGATATTGGGTATGTAAGTTTATGTGTAAGGTGGAACGATTGTCTGAATTGCAAACAGTACATAATATGCCATGATTTGCATTTTGCACCAGCTGCTGAAATGGAATGGATTCAAAATTAGGTATATATACATGCACAAAGCACTCATTAGGGACTTGCTTTTGCGCAACATGGTTTCAGATAGTGCATGTATGTTTCCACGTATATGAAATCTAGAAGATATAATTTATAGGTATATTTTTGCTCTCTAACACTTGCAGTAAGTACATTAGAAATTCTTATGGATCCTTTTGTGTGCTTGTGGTGAATCTTACCATTCCCGCACAGTAGTCCAATTACTGCCTTATTCCTGAGACACTGTAAATGATGTCAGGATTGTTTATTGCATTTCTATGAAGTAGGAGCATTTGCAAACACAACTGGTCTGCGCCGTTCAAGTAAATGTTTTGAAAAATTGGTGGCAATTGGAACAGAATATTGATTGCTACATTTGTGTAGCAATTTACACCAGTTGTGTTGGAACATTTAAATGGATCTGAGAGTTCTGTCTCTGTGTCATTTGCTGGAGCTCCACTTATATTTTTTAAAGACATTTTTCACTTTGTTTGTGCTATTAGATGTGCACTTGCGTTTGCTCTACATACTTTTGTGGTTTTGCTACTTGATGGAGTAGCAGCTGCTACTTTATTTGGTGGTACTGTTGGGTGATCTTTTATATGTTCTGTTTGCATTACTTTTCTTTAACAGGTTTTCCTTTTTGAGGAACAGGGCACATATCGAGATGCGGTGTGTAGAGTACATGCAGTCTGTTGTAGTCTATGATGCACAAATTGTCAGCCTTGACTTTGTTTGTATCAAAATTGACTACAAATAGTCCTTCGAGTGTATGTAGATGTGACAGTGCTATGTAACTCAAAACTTCTTTAAAGAATGTCCACAAATGTCAATCAATGCCTGATCTACAGTTAGACCTTACGATTTATGAATAGTGACTGCATATACAAGATAAAGAGAGAACTGTTCTCTGCATACATAGATGCCTTTGAAAAGAAGAAATTGTGCTGCAGAGCATCCTATCCTTTTAACTTCTGAAAGTTTGTCAAAGTGGATGTTCACCAACTGAATGTTGTTTTCACATGGATACGTCTGGAAGCCAACAACTGTACCAAGTGTTCCATTAACTAAACCTTTCTCTGTGTCAAGATTACGTTTCAGAATTACTCTACAGTTTAAACACAATGGTCCTCATTACGGGTTTGGAGTTAGCCATGCCGTTCTTAGCGACATGGCTGCCTCCAAACTCGTGTCCGGGTCCCGAAAAAAGGGAATTACCGGACCATTCTGACTTTTGCTGGCCCGGTAATTCCCATTCTCGGGACCCTGACCCGGTACATCCCCATTCCCATTCGAGCCACCATAGGGCTCAATGGGAATGGGGAGGAAGCTAACAACGGACCTGTTAATGACTGGTCCGTTGTTAGCATCCTGATCTGCTTGCGGGTGGCGGTATGCACGTCTGGCCTGGCCCAAATGTGATTCCGCCACCCGCAAGCAAACTCGTAATGTGGCGGTCCGGAATGAACGGTGCCGGTACCTTACTGGCACCATTCATTCTGCGGCCGCAGCCTCATAATGATGCCCAATGTTAACACTTTCTCCAAACCAGCTGTGTTGGAGGTACAGTTTTCTAAGCTATTCAGTCATGCTGTTGCATGTTGACACATAAGGACACATAAGGAGTGTCATGCTGTTCACTTCCAGTTTGTCTGTGGCGTTAATATGTACTATCGGTTGCATTTCTTTTTATAACATTGTCTCATTGAATTGTGTATAGCTTACTAGGGTTGCCATTAGGACATGCATTTCACATTTGTGTGTGTTAATTGTACCATGACATCAGGAGCAGATGTGTCATGCTCAAATAGCTCATGGATGAGTCTACTATTTAAGATCCATCCTTAGAAAGAAGACCAATCTGAATGCTTTTTAAAATGTTAGCATAGGTGAGGTCTGCAGACTGATGTATGTTTTGAGTTGTAGTAGGCACTGCTTGTAGTAGGCACTGCTTGTCACAGTTTTTTTGATTGGTAATTTTACATAGTGTTTGTTATGTTTGAATAAAGTAGTATTTTTATATGTCAATATTAACAGTTGTAGTTTAATGTTTGTAATTGTTGATACAAGCTTTTTATCTCTTGTTTAAAATGAAATCTATGTACATGCATGCTTTGGTAACATACATTAAGTTTTTGTTTTCAGTGTTCACTGTCGAAGTTTTCCTGAAGGTGTGTTAGTGAGACAAGTGGTTTTAAAAGTGACAGAAGGAAAGAAGAAAATAACAGTTTGCACATTAGAATGGGTGTTATAGGCAAACATGCATGGTGTGGTAATATATTGCAGTTCCATATAGGATGTGCCACTTAAATATGCTCTGGAAATATTTGAAATGTGGATTACTTTTCTGCTACAAAATAATCACACAGAGTGATGCTGAAATCGAAAGGTTTGTTTTGAAACTGTTATGAAAGTGCTCATTAAAAGAAAACTTTCTCAGTGGACAATATTGTAAGTAACTGCAACTTGATGTCAGGAGATGGGGCAAATGAGAATATGATTATTGGCTCGGTTATGCAGGGTAAGTGGTAGGGACCCTGTGTACATGCTTTTTTGACTGAGTTGGCAATTTACATTACAAAATATATGCATACCTGTACTTTGTGTTGCTAGATACAGATGCGGTTGAATCTGGAAGTAGAAATCTTGGAGAATTTTACATTACTTTCTGATGCAGGTGCTTGGGAATCACAGGAGACCTGTACTATGTGTATTGAACAGTCCATCTGCAGTGTTGAAATGAGATGACATAGTTAGATGTAGATTTCTTGGCTGTGATTGGTAAACATTTTCACTGCAGATTGCATTTCTTTGGATGCGTTGAAGAGGTTCTCGTAAGCCTGTAAGGAAGGAAAAAAGAGAAAAAGCCAAACCAAATATTTTTTAAAAGGTGTTTGTTTACAAGCACCTTACAAAAAATGGCTCTTTTCAGAGCCACCACTAAAGTGGAAATCACCTGCCCTGGGTTAAATTTCTCTCCCCACACCTTCTCGCCCCACCCCCTTGCATTGGGTGATTTGTATGCCGACACTGTGGTGGTCTGCGGACAGAAAGTGCCACATCCAGGCCTTTTGAGGATGGCAGGCATTGAAATGGGACTTTGGAGCCCAGGGGATTGGCCAATGAGGCGTCCTGGGTGTGGTATGCAAGGAGAGAGTGTGAGAAGGGATGTTTACTGAGAGGAGTGCAGATGGCTATGGCTGTGTCTTCCAGGGGGCAGAGTGTGTGGATTTTGGTGGACTCGTGGATCCACTGTTTACAGGTGTATGCAGAGCAGTGTGGAGTGGCTGCACATCTTGGATTTGATAATGTTGATGTGCAATGGTATGGGGTGTGCAGCATGAAGTGGGTGGACGTGCTGCCATTTTGTGCCATTTTGGTGATGGGCCATCATCCGGCCATTATTATTGTTCGTTGTGGAGGGAACAGTTTAGGCCATGTAACAGGAATTTTACTGCAGTTTGCAATAAAGGACATATTTGGGAAAATGATTAACATGTTTCCAAATTCCTGAGTAATTTTTTCTCACATTGCCAAGAGACCGATATGGATGCACTTCAGTTCATTTGGTTCACAAATGCAGAAAATGAGGCGCAATGTCAACAAGGCTGTGCATTTTTGAGAGATGTTGACATGACGTGTTTCCATAATGAAAACATTACATTTCACAGCACCAATATTTTTCTTAGAGATGGAGTACATCTTACTGATGCTGGTAATCAGCTTTATCTGCTAAATATCCTACATGCTTTGCAGTGCGTCTGCAAATATAGCAGGCATTGTATAGTAGGTGTTGCCTACTTTATCTCATAACCTTGAAAAAAAAATCTTACAAAAACAAAAAAAACAACCACTTTCTCCCGCAAAAGAGTGCAATGGTTTACCTGCTGCCACCACCTACATTTTCTGGATGTCCACGGATTTTGCAGGCTCACAGTGATGTCATCAATGACATTTGTAATGTCATCTTTGATGTCATGGGTGTTAGTCTTACCAGTGCACAGTGGTTGCATGAGTTATGGTTGCTTAGCTTACCATAACTGGCAAATTCCTGGGGGTTTTTCCATTTTATTTGTAATCACAATAACCCTTTAACACAGCTTTCCACTGAGTTTGATAGGTTTCTATTAGTTCAATTTAACCATGACGTCCCTTTAACAATGTTTTGTCACTGAATAATAACATACGCATGCCATCAAACACAATCAATGCAGTACATTGAACATATATCCATATATGTGCACCTGCTTCAGAGCTTCCAACACAACAGTAAACAATACACAGAGTGACAGCCTACTCTTGCACAATAGACACAGTGCTAAAGATAATCCAGAAGACAGTGGGCCTCATTACGAGTCCGGCGGTAGCCGTACCTGAGAAATCGGCAGGCTGCCACCAGACTCGTAGTGAATTACCGCCTCTGTGATTGCCGGAATCACTGGGGCATTACAACCCTGGTAACCCGGTAATTCTGGAGGCATTACCATGGAGTCTATGACGGAGCCAGTGTTTCCATTTCCATCTGCAGGCGGGTGGTGTTACTCCCGCCAGGTCAGACCTGGCAGGAGTGACACCTACCGCCTGCAGAAGTCATAATCTGCGGTCCGGAAACAACGGTGGCAGCGGATTTACTGCCACTGTTGTTTCTGGACCGACAGGGTCATAATGAGGCCAAGTAGGTCACAAAAATGGCACTGATGCTCATGCAAATACTAAAATGCCAAAAACCATACTAATGGCATAATGTCCCTCTTGAAGTCCATTAAATGGAATACCCCAAATGTAACAATTGTATGCTTGCCACAGATATTTACTTTACTCATATACACACATCACACATGCTGAAACAGTACATTCATATTATTATATTAGTATTACTATTATTCTATTATTATTGTTATTATTAATGCAGCCAGCACAGCATCAAAATCTTTGCTGATGCAAAGAGAGCAGTTGTGAAATCTAGAAACCCATATTTCCTGTTACATAACGCAACTCCTACAGATTGTGCATGCGTAACAGACGCGCGCACACACACACACACACACCTACAGATACACACAAACGAATTGCTTATTAAAATACTAAATTGTAGTTGGGCACTGAGCCAGTGGTTCTTCTCAGCCACATTGTCAGGCCTTCAGACTGTGCATACCATGTTCACTGTCCTTAAAATGTCCTTCAAATGTACATATATGCCCTCATTCCATTATAAAGGTATTGATGCACATGCAATAAAAGTGCAAACCCAGATACATTGCTACAACAGTTCACACACACCAAGCCATCCCACCCCAAACTGGGCATACCACTTTACAGCAAATTCACCTAAACTACCAGCTAAGGACAGTTAACATTGTATCATCCTTGGACCTTTATGCATATGTGACTCAAACACACACCCATTCCTTCAATATCAATGGCCAAACGTTCTTTGGCAAGCAAATCCTTGCCTATGGGAATGCTCACCACTTCATATTGCATGCTGTGCACATGACCACAAGACCATACCTATTGCAAATGAGTCAATAAAAGTGGCAAGTAACTAAACATAGAATCTCACGATATACAGGGGAGAGAGGATACATTCGAAAAGGAAAAATAGAATAACAAAAGTGAGTATACCACACTGTCTCATTCTTTGTTTTTCTTTAGCTATTTCACTGGATTTTCAGTAGCATGGGGAAAGTACTGCCCATCTGCATACTGTTGGTCTACATATAACCACTGAAACTGAAGTGGAGCACCCCCCATCTTAATTTGATTTTGGGAGTATGTTCATAGTATTGTAATATTAAACAACGGTTTAACATTATAAAAATGACTAAATATTGTAACATTAGTGAAATACCTATAGAGATATGCGTGAGGTTTACCCAGTCAAATCGATTCATATTGGATGAAATATAAATATACCAGTATCACAGTCAAATGATTTTTCTTGAAAATAAAGTACTATGCTTGGAATCAGGATTTATCACACAATGATAAAAGTTCCACTACTAAATAGTGCTGGGCAAACTGTTTTGAGGTTCATTACAACACTGGAATTTTGAGTGGATTGAGGTCCTGCAAACCTTCACAATTTTCCAGAATTCCTCAGAAATATTTGAGGTTCACCCAGTAGTTTGTAATTAGAGGTGAGCGGAGCAAGATAATTCTGGATGCTTCCATCCCTCGCAATAACTTTCACCGAGCCCTTTTTCGCTACTTTGTCCTGACAGGCCATCACAGAGTACTGGGGCATGCTAAACCTATTTTCTAATTGCAACACCGATTTGCTGAAAATAGAAAAAGAATGAGTGCAGGGGAGAGCATCAGGCACAGAGGCTGGACACAAGGCATAGGGATGCTTTGGAAGTGGGGGTTTGTTATCCAAACCCATAGTGGTGACCAACTGCAAATAGAGTATTTTTTCCACTTCATTGGGGGCTGAAGAGGCAAGGGATTACATATAGAGCATTGTTGAAGGGAGACATAGGAATGCTTTAGCTGTGATGGTGTTTTGTTTCACCTCACAAAAAGATCCCACTGGTCCCCAAACCTTTGGATCAGTGGCTGGTGAATATTTACCAGTCAAATGTATGGGGTTGCACCTAGACATATTAGTATTTCATGTTCAGTGTTGCCTAACATAGTTGTTGCTGTTGTATTGCATCTCTTTTCATTGATAGAAACAAGATGCAAGCATCCATGCTTATCAGAGACAAATACAGTATTATCATTTTAGGGCTGCTAGAAATATTGATAAATCTTCTTTGGAGCTATCAATTTCAAATTTGGCTATCATTGCGAGGATGATGTGTTTCCATCACCTTCTCATTTTTTGGTGACATGTTCAAATTAAGAAAAAGGCTATATTACACAAAAGCAATGCTCTGTCACCTCCTCCTTCGCCTCAATTTCTGACCACTTACGACCCTCTGTAGAAACATGAAATATCCAGCAGGCACATTTTTAACTATGTTCAAAAGCAACAATGTTGAGCCAAGCATTTTGTGATGGGAGAGGGATTCTGCCACTGAACTATGTTTAAGGTCCAAACAGTGGTTCAAGATCCAAACAGAGGCATGCTTTCTATACAATGCTTCCACCTATGAAGTTCGCAAACAGTTTGGGACAGCCCTGTAATGTTCACAAACATTTCAGATGTTCGGGGGCACCCATACATATTTTTGCATTACATGGTTGAAAAGCAGTTTCTAGATGGCGTATAACTTTGGAGCCACTGAATGAAACTACATGAAATTGTGTGATATCATTCTAGATCTGACCTTGAATGGTTCTACAAAATTTGGTGCTGTTTTGACAAGAGGGATCAAAATAAGAGGGGGTGTCCCAAAATATTTGAAAGACTTATAGATGTGTTGTCGTTTTACAAATCTGAACAAATGTTTGCAAAAAGATCTAAGACCCAGATTTGAATGTTTTTTTTCAAAGTCTGATGGGATTTTGTGAAGCGGGGGCAAAATTAGAGGGGGGATTTTAATATTTTTAGATGGCTTATAACTTTGTTGCCATTTGACGAATGGGCACACAATTTTTTCAGAAGATTATAGACCCAACCTTGAATGTTCTTGTAAAGTCTGAATGGATTTTGTAAAATGGGAGCTAAGTTATATGACTATTTTATGTATGTACATTTTGAAAACTTTCAAAATAAAAAAACATGGACGGATTTGGTGCAAAGTGTAAGTGATTTCAACCCGGCACTTCACCTAAGTCAATGCCTAGGGTGGGATGCACAATTGAAACCCTTAATTATTTATTTATATCTATAAGTTCTTTTATTTCTGAATGATGTACCCTTATATCACGCCCCTCTCTTTGAATCCCCCCGGACACTGAACCAGGAAGCAGGCTGTTTTGCAAAGTTAAAAATATTTATTTTATGTATTCACAAAATATATATATCACACTATTTTAATGGTTATACAATGATCACCAATGGGGTGATGTCACAATAAATCGCTTTAATCACACAGAGTTATGATAGGAACAATAATGCAGCATAGAATAATACTTTGGTGTGGGTTCAATCAAAATGCAATGTGATTGCTCTTTCCCCTTGCACAATACTCAATCCCCCCAATATGCAATATAAAGCGATGGAAGGAGAGAAAACATGTTTCGGGAATACAGAATTCAACAAAATAGAATCAATCCCAATTTCCCCCAGCAAACACAGAGAGAGAAACAGGAATGATTGCAAACTTGTCAAAAATGGTTTAAAGTTGGCTTTGCATGAATGGTAAAAACACTAAAAATTGATTTAATTCAATGAAGAGGTTTCAATACTAGTGTGAGCCGCTTTGTATAGTTTCAGACAAACACTAGCAATGATTATTGAGTAACTAGCAAGTTGAACTTAATTCTGAAGTCGGTTGCAATGAACAGCTATTTCACACGTGATAGATTTGAGCCAAATGAAACTTTTGCGGCAAACTTTTCTGCACGCGGTAACCACAATTGCGGAATAACTATAAGATGCTATTCTGGATTCTTTGGAAAGGTGGGGATGTTAGCTTCAATTAGACACTTAGGTTTTGTTTCTAGCATAAATGGTGAAGAAGTTATGAAGGTTTTTGTGGAGGTCTTTTTTTTCAGAAATAGGCAAAATAGCAAAACAAGAATACGCTTTTTAAAATTAACAAACAAGGTTTCTTTACAATAGAGGAGACTATGAAGATGCAAACTACACGACAGCACAGCCACCAGCGCACGATATCTCTTGTTGGTTTGGCCTGCCGAGACACTCGCCTTTCTTCAGCAAATATATCGGTGCCAAGATGATTTTAACACTACTATTACAAAGGACTATAGGGTAGAGAAAAAGTTCAAGCAAGACAAGAGAATTTTAGCAATACAGTTCTGGATATAATAGAATGGGTTTGGATAGGGATGCCTTATGGATAATACATATGCTAGTGACAATCCTATGCTATGGATACTCCCTACCAATGTTTGGAATGGACCCATCAGGGATCTGGTCAGGGATACTTTCTGTACATGAATTCTGCTAGCACACCGGACTGGACTCAAGGTGCTCCGGTTCTGCAATCAGCAAGACACTACGGACACTGCACGGTGGGACTGGACTGGATCTGACAGGTTCTGGTTCTGGTTCTGGTTTGCAGCTATCTGGTCACAGCTCGGCTCTACTGGGTTGGATGTTTGGATTCTGGCAATAATTCTAAGCCCGAAAGCAGCACAGCACAGCCAGGCTGTTCTTTTGTTCCCCTTAGAGGTGTGGGGTAAAATCTGGTTTCTGGATTTTAAAGGCCAAGCTGAGAATGGTTCAGCTTTGGAAATGGGCCTTTCTGCTTTTAAAGTTCTGGAGTCTGGAATCTGGAATATGGATTTCTCTTGCAAAGTGCACCGCCAGTAATCGGTTGGTGGGTGAATGTGTGTCTTTCTAGGTCCTAAGCTGTCTCTATTTATGTATTTCCTAAAGGGGTGGGTATCTGAATTCTACTAGGTACACCTCGAGGTATTCTATTGGCTAGGGTATTTCCTCTCCCTTGATTTGAGAAGAAAACAGAGTGTCATCATGACGATGTGTTTTATGATCCAGGGAACACCTCCGCTCTGTTTTTGCACATGTAATCTGCTTTTCATACAAGACATATTTACAATTTTACAAACCTGATAGCAATAGCATATTTCTATCACAGATTTTGTGGAGCAAGTATTTATCCAAGCCCCGTCGCGGTGAGAGCTTGGGTCTAGATTTGGCAATTTTTCACAATTTTGGTCTGGTACCCAATGTCAGATTTGTCCACAATTTCACACATATGTGTGCATGATATCTGGGCATATTCATATGAAGTTTCATGTTTCGGGCATCAATACAATTGCTACAAAACCACAATTACTGCAGTCATGTCCCTGAACATAGCAGAGTTCTGAGTACTTTTAAAACATACCCAAAAATGTCACATTAACAGTGTGTGATTATATAATTTTTACAAATGTGCACAGTCCTTTGTCAGTCCTTTTCAAAAATATACTTTCTGTGCTTTTAGAATAAACAAAACTGTTTGCTCCCGCCCCCAAAGTGTCTGGTGGCTCAAGATCAATCCCCGCCTCTTTTCTCTGGCAGGGGCTTCTGTTGACACTTGCATCTGCATATATTTTCAATCAAGAAAGTCTGTTGTCTCTTCCAGGAACAGCAGTCCAAATCCCCTCCCCTCTTCATTAACACCTGAATGTGAGTTCCTGGGCCAGAGAGCAGAAGGGAGGTGCCTTTTGTTGGGGCAAGTTGTGGAATTTGCTTTGTAGTTTTGTGGCTTGCATCAGGTTACTTTAAAAATCACTTTGTTTATATTTTTCTTTGATGAAAATAAACTTACATTTTCAAAACAGGCAAATAGAACTCTAATTCCAGTCTTTTAAAACATAGAGATTAAATAGTTGCAACCTATATTACTTTTGATGGCAAGTCACTTAATTCCAACTATTTGATTTTAACTGCACAAGTTTAAGCTTCTAATGCAATAAAATGACAGCTGTCATACAGGCGGCCGGTGATACTGCGCCCATATTTTGACTGATTTTTACAGACAAGCACACTTTTTAATGTGGATATTCTGGTGATAGCTTCTGTTTTTCCTGGCATTGTGTGCTCCTGTTAATTCTTTAAATGAAGTGACGGGTATCACCCAGGAAGGATGTTGATGTTTTCTGATGTTTTGAACCATTATTTTGTATTTTTCAGCAACCAAGTAAAAAAAAGGATTTCAGAACACGTCTGGGTTTCCTCGCAATAAAACACTGCCTTTCATGTAGTTTCCATTTTCACTCTGTGGGCAGCCCAGTGACAGGTTTCAGCAGTGTGGTCTCCTGTTCCACCACTAACAACAGGCAAAGTAGATTGGCAGCCATATTTTATGGTTTCACAGTGCAATTTTCATAGGTTTAGCGCGCATAGGGGTTTTTGCAGCCATTTTGCTGTTTCTGGTGCCACTAGCACACAGGGATGTTGTATGGCAGAGCCTAGTGGGTCAGTACATCCCACAAGCCCCCCTCATGATTAGGCTTTTGACCGCCCGTCAAGGGGAAGTCGCGAGTTTGGGATGATCAGTTTCTTTTCTTTCTGGTCCAAATGGCAAATTCATCTGCTTCTCCCATCAGTGGTGTATCGACCGGTTCTCCTCGCCGATTCCTGATGAGAGTATGGAGCGATACCACGAGCCCCTTGAATCTTTCCTTCCGGTCCCTGGGTGGTCCTCCTTGGTTTTAGTCTCCATGGTTTCCAATTATAGGATGAAAAAGCAAAGCATATTTGTAGACATTTCCCCACCACTATTTATGTAGAGGGCAGATACATACATTTGTACATATACAGACAATTTTTTCTATTTGCGATTTATTGATTATATAGATGGAATAGTTTTAGAGGTGGAAATCTAGGGAGCTGGAGTGACCCCCTCTGGGGTTCCAGATGAATCCTCTAGTTGCTGCAGAGTGTGGCTAAGATGGCAACACTTCAGTTGGTTGATATGAACCCACTTATCTTCCCCCTAAGCCAAACTGCTTTTGGGGATACAGATTTTGTAGGCGACTGGTGAAATTTTGTGTACAATTTCAAAAGACCTGCTCCAGCTAGGCAAAAATGTGTGCTGTTTGGCCTGGTTCCTTTGGAAATTGTATAAGTAGACCCGGTCTCCTACATGGTATTCCTTTCTAGTGGTCTTTAAGTCATAGTGGGTCTTCATACTGTCTTCAGATCTTTCTAGATTTCGCTGAGCGTAGGCAAAAGCATGTTGAAAGTGTTTTCTCAGATTTTCAACATACTCATAAGTTGTGGAGGCATTGATCAATGTCTGCTCTTGGGTTCTGTAGAGCAGATGCTGCGGAAGCACCAACCTGCGTCCAGTCATCAGCTCAAACGGTGACATTTTTGTAGCAGATGAAGGGTAGATCTGATGGCCATCAGGACAAGAGCTAGTTGGATATCCCAACTTGGCCCAGAATCCTCCACAAACATTTTTAATATGCTCACAATTGTCTTGTTGTATCTCTCCACTGCACCACCAGAGGCTAGCCGGTAGGCAATGTGTAATTTCCTTTTGACCCCAAGTATCTCCCACATCTTTGTCATTACTTCGCTAGTGAAGTGGCTACCTCAGTCTGACTCAATCCTATGGGGTAGTCCAAAACATGAGAAGATGTGATTAATCATCAGGGCAGCTGCTGTTTCTGCCTTGCAATTTTGGGCTGGGAGACATTCCACCCATTTAGTAAACAAGCATGTCACGGTCAACATGTACCTGTTCCCCCTAGAGGAGCGGATCATGGGCCCAATGAAATTGACTTGTAAATCTGACCAAGGCAGTGTCATCCCCCTCTTTTGGAGAGGCGCAGGGTGTGTGAGGGAAGTTGGCTGAAATTGTGCACACACAAGACACCCCTTCAAGTATTGGTTGAGGTCCTGCCCCATGTGTGGCCAGTATGCAACCTCTCTTAAGATTTCAAGTGTTGTATGAAACCCCCTATGACCGGCTGTGGCTGCATCATGGGCGTGACTTAATATCAGGCTTCGGAATGAGGTGGGGACCACCCACTGATCATGGCCAGTTAGGGATCTCCTTACCAAAAAACCGTCTTGGATTCAGAACATTTTTGGACATTTCATTAACACTCTGAGGTCCTCTTTCCCTATGTAATCATTATCCATCAGGGATCCTCAATGTGTTGATAAAACTTACCAATTATTGGATCCCCTTTTTAAGCCTTTATGAAATCAGCATCTGGGGTCTCCTTACTCCATTGTGCAGTTGAGTGTTAATTTTGAGCATTTGTCTGGGACATAGTGATAGCAGTGACCAGGGTTTCCCCAACAGGGACTCAATCTCAAGTAGATCCCCTTGGATGGCTCTGGTCTTGGCCAGCTGATCAGCTAGGTAATTTCCAGTTTTGTCTGGTCCCTCTACTTTAGAATGACCCTTGATCTGTTTCCAGTAGATGGTCATCCCATTCGAGGTGACCAGAACATCAATGTTTTGAATAAATATTCCATGTTTCAATGGTTTATTATTAGCACATAGCATGCCTCTGGTTTTCCAGTTAAGCAGGTGCTCCATGAACCCGTTGCGTATATAATCCGAATCTGTGATTATGACTAGTTTGTAAGTGGAGTTGGAGTTGGTGTTGGACAGCAGTGAGGATGGCTTGATGCACAGCCACCAACTCTGCCACTTGACTACTTCGGGGACCAATCTTGTACCCAGCAGAGGGTCCTGGGGCATCGTTCACCCATGCATTCCCTATGCCGGCCACAAGATCTTTTTCCCCATTGTTGTCAACATGGTAAGAGCATCCATCCACATAGACAGTGGGCATTCCCTCACACTGTTCTTCTTCAAAAACTTTGTATGGGGAATTAAGGTATGCCTCCATGTTGTCCTTGATTTTTAGACTCTCGTCCTCGATACAGTTTTCTCTGGCACAGTCATGCAAGTCAGCCAGACCTTGCACGAGGGGACTCTTCTTGTTTTGTCCATATCTGACCTCCACAGGAAAGCCTTGCATTGACAGAAACCAGGAAGTAATTCGGCAATTACTCACAATTCCGGCCTGGATTCTGTCACTTTGGAGATATTGCAGAGGCTGGTGTGGAGTCTCCACTATGATGTGTTCCCCCTGGATAAATGGGCGGTAATTTATCAATGACCACACCATTGCCAGGAGTGCCTTCTCACAATCGTTGAATTTTTCCTCCACAGAGGATACAGTTTTACTCGCATAGGAGATTACTTTATTGACCTTGTCATGCTTTTGGTACAATACTGCAGTCAAGCATGTATTTGAGAACCCTGTCTCCAAGAAGAACTTGTTTTTGACAGGGTAAGCTAGGCAAGGCACTTGTGAGAGGCTTCTTTTGAGTTGTCCTACTGCCTCTGCTTGTTCTGGACCCCACTCCCACTTGACCCCCCCTTCAAAAGATGGATCAGGGGTCTTGTGATCTCTGCGTTATCCTCAATGAACTTTCTGCTGTAATTAGTCAGTCCAAGGAGGCTCCTTAGTTCCCACAGAGTTGTGGGGTCTTTTAATTTCTGGAGTGCTCTTCCACTTTCTTTTCCTGGGGACAGAGACCGTGAGGAGTAATCTCATGCCCCAAGAAACTGACACGGGTTCTACACCACTGTGCCTTTTGAAAGGAGAGTTTTGCTCCGGCAGCCCTCACTGTGTCTGAACATAATGGATCTCCACTATGTGTTCCTCCACAGTTGAGCTTTTGACTAGAACATCATCTACATAGGCCAGGTTACCCCTTTCACCAAGGTCGGGCATGGCCTTATGTAGAAAAATGTTAAATTCATTTCCGGAGTTGTTGTATCTGAAGGGAGTCTGGGTCCATGTGTATTGCTGCCCCCCGAAGATGAAAACCAGCTTGTACTGGTCCTCCCTACTGACAAGTACAGTCCAGTACCCATTGGTCAGGTCTATTGTAGTGAAAACCTTTGACCCCTGGATCTGGGCCAGCCCTTGGTCAATGTAGGGAAGAGGCCATCGGGAAGTATGGACCTGTTTGTTGAGCTCCATAAGGTCGGCACAGAGCCTCCACTGGCCGCTTGGCTTCAAAATCCCCAGCACCGGATTATTGAAGGTGCTGTGGACTGGATGGATTATCCCACTGGAATTAAGGTTCTTAATTATTTCAGTAACAGACTCCATTGATGCGAGAGGCAAGCGATATTGCTTCACAAACACTGGAGGCATGCCAGGGTCTGTGGGAATTGTAGTTGTGTGGATGTCGGAGCGACCACAGTCATACGAGTCCACCGCAAAGAGCTCTTGAAAATCTAAGAAAACTTGTTTCAATTTTGCTTTTGCTCCAGAGTCTCACAGGCATCAGCTAGGTTGACTCTCTCTTCAACCATTTGCCTGAAGCCTGGAAAGACTTCTGGTTTTGCTATCTCAGCGGCCTCCTCCAGCTGGGTGGAGAAGTCCCTGGTCAAAGTGCTGATTTGGACTCGGGGCTTCAGGTGGGGAAGGCAGTCCTCGCGGACTTGGAAAATCACCTCATCCCTCCTGAAGTCACAGGTCACATCTTCCTTGCCATGAGGGCAGGAAGTGTACACCAGGAAATTCCCCCATTCCAGGTGAAGATCCTGTCTGGTGTTGTGTTGTCATCACTATCACTGTCAAAACAGTCCTTGGAGATTGGTCCTAACAGTTCATTATCTAAATCTATGGAAAAATGTTGGTCATCAACCGCCATTCCAATAATGGTGCTTGCGGCTAGAGTGATACACTTCAAGTCACTGTTATCCACCTCTATTGGAATGGTGTCATGTTCTATGTTGACTAGTGGTGTTGGGTTCACCCCCAACTGTTGCTGTTGGAAGTAAGCATTCAAATGAACATAGGCATCAGGATTTTTCAATTTCTGTCCTCATTTAACTTTCACTTCTAGTGAGAATTGTCAGGTCCTTCCTGGGATGGTGACTTCCTCTCCAATCTGAATTTCAGCTGCATAAGACAGCAGTTGACCTGACCTAAATGCTTTCTCTGGGTCATCATAGCCCATGGGATTATCCGCTAATCGGGACCAAGCCTTGAAGTATATTAGATCCAAATTAATAGCAAAAGCGATTGAGAATGTCACTGTCTAAGTAAAATGCGGCAGGGACGTCTCGCACAACCCAACAATTATGGACTATGCTCTGTTGCCTATGGAGATTTTGAGCATACACCTGCTTGGCAGGAGAAGTTTGGAATTGGGTGTTTCCAGGTTAATTTCCCATTTGTCTATCAGTTTAAATGTGGGAATGGCTGGATCTTTTGGGAGTTTGCGGAACATGGCTTTGCTGATGAAGCTCTTACCATTGTTCACACACACTCGGGTGAGAACAGGGTCCTTCCCTTCATTTAACTGAATAGGGATGAACAACTCCTCTCCAATTTGCTGAATATCAGCCAGGCTTTGAGCTGATTTCTCATCTTTCTGGACTGTAGGAGTGGGATTTTCTGATTGGGCATTTGTAAAGAATTTCAGAGTGTTTCCTTCCAGTGTGGAATGCCACCTTAGAATGGAAGGAAGGTTGATTTTCAGAAATAGAGAGGAACCCCCATCACCAATTTGTTGTCCTACTGCTATTACTGTCACGTCTGGGATTTGATTGTTCTGGAAGTGAAATTCTACTTGGTCAGATTTTTGTTCAACCATGTGGCATCTGCCGTATAAACTAACATGGTTGACACTCTGTTTCAACTTTATTGGTCAGCTAGTCTGGGTCCAGAGGACCTTGTTTACACAATCTATTAGGGGTGACAACCTTCGCAGGAGGTCATTCCCTAGTAAACAAGGGGTGCCCTCTGGAGTCACCACTATGACCGAGTGCTTCACCTTGTGTCGCCCAATTTTAATGTCCAAATCCGCAGTCTCCTCGATGGGAATTTCCTTCCCGTCGAAAGTTCTGAAGTTGTCCAGGAAGAGGGGTGAGAGAAATTTGGTATTTCTCCCCGCTTCCCGAATTCAGTTTATCAAAGGCCCTTTTTGACAGAAGGGTAGCTTGGGATCCAGTGTCCACCAGTGCCAAAATTGTACGCTGCCCCTGTATTTGGACATAGAATCTTCCCTCCTTATCCTCAAGGGGGCACAGATAATGTACAGTTTTGGGCAACTGGTGGGTTAGTTTCTTGGTTTTGGATACTGATAGAGAGGTGATGTGGGCAGAATTCTGTTTGGAGTCTTGGGAATCTGAAAAGAAAAGGTGACAGCTAGATATGGGAGAAGTTTCGGGTTCCCCTGGTTCTGGTTTGGGCTGCCCCCCCTTTTTGGAGGCAGTCACCAGGATCAGTTTGAACCAGGGGATTTTCATGCTGTGGATTCTGGGGTTGGATGATGGGCGGTGCTAACTCAGTCCCCACATCTACCCAGTCTGGATTTGAATCCTTTGGGACCCATTTTTCTTTGGGAGGAGTTCCCCCATCTCTGAAGGAGAAGATCCTTTTCCCAGGGTCCTCTGAGGATCCCTCTCCTTCATATTGGAAGATTTGTACCTCCTCCTCAAAATGGGTCTTTGTGAGCTCTTTATTTCTCCTACCCCCTCTCTGCTCTTTGGTTTGCAGACTTTCAGGGGCAGGAGATTTTGGTTCCAGTTTCTGGGTTTCCAGGGGCTTTTTACAAGTGCAGAAGGACGCTTCCTCCAAGGCTTTACACCCCCCTTCCCCTTGTGCCTCCTCCCTGGGAACCGGTGGGTTGTTGGGGTTCTTCCCCGTCATTGCTCTGGAGCACCAGGTCCTGGGTTTGAGGCATTCTGCACCGGCATGCTCATCTGAGGGTTCTGTTGAGCCCTCAGCATGCAACCCAGATCCTGTGCCATGTTTTGGACCTGGCGCTTTAGTTGAGACACCCGCTCAGGCTTATACGGGGTCCTCATGTCTCCCCTGGGCTGATCCCAGGAAGGGTAGCTATCCCTTCTCCCAAAATACCCCGGGTTTGAAAAATGTGGGTACCCCTCCACTCTTGGCCTCCCCTCTCCCAGATTGGGCTGTATGGGCTCAGGAAAGTGGGGAAAGAGGGATGGATTGTTTGGGGGTTGAAAGTTTTTGCGGGTATCTCTGGAAGAAATTCTGTCCAGTATTGGGGTATTACTGCCCTTCTGGGGGGAAGTGAGGAGGGAAGTTCCCTGGGTTAGCTGCTGTTTGGTTGGATCCCCCCGTGGGCTGGAGGAGTCCACACATAACCCAGGATGGGTCTATTCCCCTTGTAGCAGGGGCTGATTTAGTCAGGGGAGTTAGGGGTCCCATTTGTGGGATTGCCTCCCTGGCTCCCTGTTTGTGATTGGCCCGAAGGCCTTCTGGGCTTGGAGTTGCTTTGCTTCTCTGCAGGCAGGTTTTTAGGCCTCCCATCTCTAAATCTAAAATGGGGGCAACCTTCACCTCTGCCACCTTAGCAGCAGCGGGGGTGTTGGTTGTTTTGGGGCTTTTTGAAATATTTTTGTTTTCCACTGGCTTTTGCACCTCATAAATGCATGTGGCTTGTTCAATGACCCAGTCTAGTGATCTTTTCTCATGAAAGTCTCTCACTAGTTGAGTCATGATGTACTTGGGGAGAGCGTGGAAGAAAGTATTCACAAACTCTTTGCTGTCAGTGCACGCCCTTCTGGTGGTCTGCGCAAAGGTATGCTTTAATTCTTGAACAAATTCTTGCGGGGCCTGATCTTCCCCACATTGCAAGTTGTAGGTTGCCTTGCGAGCCTCCTGAGGATTCCTGTGCACAGAAAAATGCTTCAAGATGGCCTCCCTATAGGTGGACCATCTAGAATGATTTTGGTCCTCCAGCTCTGCAAAGAAGCTGGAGTACTTGGGAGAAAAGGTCCATTTCACATATTGAATACAGCTTTGGCTGTCCTTCAAATGGAAAGTTTCCATCATCTGTTCAAAGATCTCTAGGTGCTCCCAAACTGAATATTTTGCGTTCTTATGATAGGGCATGATGACTCTCCTTATCGCTTTTATTTGTTTTAGGGGATCCTTGAGCAATGCCCTTTTTACCTTGTTGGCCTTCTTGGTTCGGACTCAGAGGCACTGCTACCAGAGGTGCCTGTCTGGTCTTCTAGGCTCTCCCAGATTTTGCGAGCCAGGGAATGGCTGGTAGAATGTGGGGGCCTATTTTCCTGAGTTCTGGGGCGCTGAGAGGAGTCTTCTGATTCCTCCTTGCTCCCAGGATTTGCTGAGTACCCCCCCCCCACTGTCCTAGCTGGGCAGAGGTCTTCAGGATTCCCTTAGTGGGCCTATTCTCACGGAATTCCCCAATAAATTTGACAGTACTTGGGAACCCATACCCAGATGCCCGCCCATCCATTCCTGGGAGGTGCTGGTTTATGAGCCCCATATTCCTCATTGGATTGAAGTCTGCCATCCCCGTGGCCCTTGGATCATGTGCGCCAGAGGACATGGGGGTGGCAAAGGCCAGGGATTGGAAGAGATTAAGGTCTCTGGTACTAGGGTTCCTGGGCTCAGGTGTTTCCCTTTCCCAGCGGAACTCATCTCTCTCAGCCCCTGATCCCTGTTGCCATGCAAGAACCTGAGATTTCTGTTCCTCTATCAAGGCCTTGCTAGTTTCTATGAGTTGTTCTTGCATAGCTACCTGTCTGTGGAGCCTGTCATTTTTCTCACAGAGAGCCTCATTGTCTCTCTGTGCTTACTGTGTCGTTTTAGAGTACTGGGCCTGTTTTTGCTGCAGGAGGGTTACCTCCTGAGTCCTGTCCATTCTGGCCTGTCCTTCCTGGCTAGAGCATTTTTCACCCTCCTGGTGTTCTCTAACAGCTTTTGATGGTCTTTTTGGAGGTCAGCCAGTCCCTGAAGGGCCAGGTGATCTTCTTCTATCTTCTCTTTTAAATAACTGACCTCCTAGCCTAAGGTGTCCCTTTCTTGAACAAGAGCATGCCTCTGTGCAGCCAGGTCGTCCCTCTGTCTTTGGAGCGCACCAGCTTTCTGGCGCTACTCATCAAATTCTGCCTGGGTGTCCAGGTTTTTCAGGATTAATTTATTATTCTCTTCTTTTTCTTTGTAGGTGGCTTTGCAGGGTGACTACCTGCTCTGCGCATGCTCTATTAAAGTGTATTTGCTGGTCCAGCTTTTCTGGCTGTGCAGTAGATAATCCAAACTTTCTTGGCATTCCTTCTGCAGGGCCAGCACTTTGGTATCCTTCTCTACCTTCTCCTGCTGCAGGATACCCATATCTTCTTATATCTTGGTCAGGTACTGCCTAATTTCGTGATTTCGTTTTCTGATGCACGGCTGCTCTGCAGCCTTTGCTCTGCAGAGTCCAGATCAGTTTGGGCTTTTTCTAATGCTTGTAGTTGCTTGTTTGCCAGATCTTGGCCCTTGGGATATTTGTCCTGTATTGTTCCAATATGGAGGTACAGGAATGGCGCTATTTTGGCAATCCTACTGTGCTTTTCTTTTACCTTAGGGGCCATATACAGTTCACTCAGTGCCATATGTAATGGACCCTGATCTTGCCATATCTCTAATCCTGTTGCAGTGGTCTGCTCTTTAATTCCCTGCAACCACCCATTCTGATCCTGCTCTGTCCTTTCACCCCTGACAAATAGTTTGTGCAGTAGGTGTTCTTTAGCCATGTTGATTTTTACCAAGGTCGCAATTCCGGAAATATTAATTTCCTTTCTGACTTACATGAGTTTATTTTATTTTTGCAGACCAATTCCTTAGAGCTTTCCTATGGAGGGGTGCTTTTCACAGTGTAGCACAGTGTGGTAGCCCAACAGGGTTTATGTACCCCGTCAGTTAGCACACTGTATTAGACTGTCACAAGTGTTATTTGTAATCAGAAATCCCGGCACACAAGCCCCCAATCTTGTAAGTGATTTCAACCCAGCACTTCACCTAAGTCAATGCCTAGCGTGGGGATGCACAATTGAAACCCTTAATTATTTATTTATGTCTATAAGTTCTTTTATTTCTGAATGATGTACCCTTATATCACGCCCATCTCTTTGATTCCCCCCAATCACACTGAACCAGGAAGCATGGTGTTTTGCAAAGTTAAAAATAATTATTTAATGTATTCACTATATATATATATATATATATATATATATATATATATATATATATATATCACACTATTTTAATGTTTATACAATGATCACCAATGGAGTGATGTCACAATAAATCTCTTTAATCACACTGAGTAATGATTGGAAAAATAATGCAGCATAGAATACTACTTTGGTGTGGGTTCAATCAAATTGCAATGTGATTACTCTTTCCCCCTTGCACACTACTCAATCCCCCCAATATGCAATATAAAGAGATGGAAGGAGAGAAAACAGGTTCCAGGAATACAGAATTCAACAAATAGTATCAATCCCAATTCCCCCCCAGCAAACACAGAGCGAGAAACAGGATTGATTGCAAACTTGTCAAAAATGGTTTAAAGTTGGCTTTGCATGAATGGTAAAAACACTGAAAATGGATTTAATTCACTGAAGTGGTTTCAATACTAGGGGGAGCCACTTTGTATAGTTTCAGACAAACACTAGCAATTATTATTGAGTAACTAGCAAGTTGAACTTAATTCTGAGGTCGGTTGCAATGAACAGCTATTTCTCACGTGATAGATTTGAGTCAAACGAAAAAGCGATTGCGGAATAACTGATGCGGTTTTGGGTTCGTTGGAAAGCTGAGGATGGTAGCTTCAATTAGACACTTAAATTCAGTTTCTAGCATAAACGGTGAAGAAGTTATGATTATGGTTTTTGTGGAGGTCGTTTTTTTCAGAAAGCGTCAAAATAGCAAAACAAGAATGCGCTTTTTAAAATGAACAAAGAAGGTTTCTTTACACTAAAGGAGACTATGAAGATCCAGACTACATGACAGCGCAGCCACCAGCCCAGGATACCTCTGGTTGGTTTGGCCTGCTGAGACGCTCACCTTTCTTCAGCAAATATATCAGCGCAAAGATGATTTTAACACTACTATTACAAAGGATTATAGGGTGAGAGAGAATTTTAGCAATACAGTTCTGGATACAATAGAATGCGTTTGGATAGGGGTGACTTATGGATAATACACATGCTAGTGACAATCCTATGCTATGTATACTCACTACCAATGTTTGGAATGGACCCGTCAGGGATCTGGTCAGGGATACCTTCTGGACAGGAATTCTGCTAGCACACTGGAATGGACTCAAGGGGCTCCAGTTCTGCAATCAGCAAGGCACTCTGGACACCGCATGGTGGGACTGGACAGGATCTGACGGGTTCTGGTTCGCAGCTATCTGGTCACAGCTCGGCTCTACTGGGTTGGATCTTTGGACTGTGGCAATAATTCTTAGCAAGAAAGCAGCACAGCACACCCAGGCTGTTCTTTTGTTCCCCTTAGAGGTCTGGGGTAAAATCTGGTTTCTGCATTTTAAATGCAAAGCTGAGAATGGTTCAGCTTTGGAAATGGGCCTTTCTGCTTTCAAAGTTCTGGAGTCTGGAGTCTGGGATCTGGAAAATGGATTTCTCTTGCAAAGTGCTCCGCCAGCAATTGGTTGGTGGGTGAATGTGTGTCTTTCTAGGTCCTAAGCCTTCTCTACTTATGTATTTCCTAAAGGGGTAGGTATGCTGAATTCAACTCGGCAGACCCCTAGGTATTCTATTGGCTAGGGTCTTTCCTCTCCTTGATTTGAGAAGAAAACAGAATGCCATCATGACAATGGGCCTGATCACAACTTTGGCGGTATAAGAGCTGGGGTGAAATCCGCCGAAGTCCTGATTTGGCGGACCCTTAAATCCAGCAGTAATAGCGCGACCGCTGGATTTAAGGGTTACCGCCAAAGTCGTGATGAGGCCCAATGTGTTTTATGATCCAGGGAAATCCTCCCCTCTGTTTTTGCACATGAAATCTACTTTTCATACAAGACATATTTACAATTTTACAAACTTGATAGCAATAGCATATTTATATGACAGATTTTGAGGAGCAAGTTTTTATCCAAGCCCCGTCGCGGTGAGAGCTTTGGTCTAGATTTGGCAATTTCTTCGCACTTTTGGTCTGGTACGCAATGTCAGATGTGTTCACAATTTTACACATATGTGCGCATGCTATCTGGGCATAATCATATGCAGTTTCATGTTTCTGGCATCAATACAATTGCTACAAAACCACAATTTCTGCTGTCCCTGCACATAGCACAGAGTTCTGAGTACTTTTAAAACATACCCAAAAATGTCACATTAACAATACTGTAATTTTATAATTTTTACAAATTTGCACAGTCCTTTGTAAGTCCTTTTCAAAAATATACTTTTCTGTGCTTTATGAATAAACAAAACTGTCTATTCCCACCCCCCAAAGTTTCTGGTGGCTCAAGATCAATCCCTGCCCCTCTCCTCTGGCAGGGGCTACTGTTGATACTTGCATCTGCATATCTTTTCAATCAAGGAATTCCTTTGTCTCTCCCAGGAGCAGCAGTCCATATCCCCTCCCCTCTTCATTAACACCTGAATGTGAGTTTCTGGGCCAGAGAGCAGAAGGGAGGTGCCTTTGCTGGGGCAAGCTGTGGAATTTGCTTTGTAGTTTTGTTGCTTGCATCAGGTTACTTTAAAAATCACTTTGTTTAATTTTTTTTGATGAAAATAAACGTACATTTTCAAAACAGCCAAATAGAACTCTAATTCCAGTCTTTTAAAACATAGATATTAAATAGTTGCAACCTATATTACTTTTGATGGCAAGTCACTTAATTCTAACCATTTGATTTTAACTGCACGAGTTTAAGCTTCTAATGCAATAAAATGACAGCTGTCATACAGGTGGCTGGTGGTACTGCACCCATATTTTGACTGATTTTTACAGACAAACACACTTTTTAATGTGGATATTCTGGTGATAGCTTCTGTTTTTCCTGGCATTGTGTGCTCTTGTTAATTCTTTAAATGAAGTGACGGGTAACACCCAGCAAGGATGTTGGATGTTTTCTGATGTTTTGAACCATTATTTTGTATTTTTCAGCAACCACAGAAAAAAAGGGATTTCAGAGCACTTCTGGGTTTCCTCGCAATAAAGCACTGCCTTTCATGTAGTTTCCCAGTGACAGGTTTCAGCAGTGTGGTCTCCTGTTCCACCACAGACAACAGGCAAAGTAGATTGGCAGCCATCTTTTCCAGTATCACAGCACAATTTTCATAGGTTTAGAGCGTGTAGGGATTTTTGCGGCCATTTTGCTGTTTCTGGTGCCACCAGCACACAGGGATGTCGCAGGTCAGAGCCTAGTGGGTCAGTACATCCGACACATGTCATGCAAGGAGCGTTGGAAAGGAACTGAAAACAATGTTTTGCAAATTTGTCCATGTTTTATTTTTTGAAATGTGTCATGATGTAGGTGCAAAAAATAGTGATATACTTTTGGTGACTGAGGTATAGTCTGTGGCCATGGGCAGTGGCCAGATTGTACGAGTCATGGACTCTGGCCATGGTCACTGGCCAGATTGTCTGAGTCACGGGCAAAGACCATGATTTAGACAATCTGGCTACTGGCCATGATCACAAGGGATTGGCAAGGGGGTTAAAGTGGGCATGGCCACCAGGGAATGGCTATGTGGTAAAGTTATTGAAAATGGGGCTAGGTTTAAATGGGACATTTTATTTTTGCCTGTGGCTAAAATTCTGCCTGTGGCTACAGCTCAACATGTTTCACATGACTGCATCAACAGGTCGCAGTGACTTCCTCTGCATACACTCAGAGACAATGCTAATCAGCAGATAATTACTGAGGACGCTGAACTAGGTGCCCATGTCCACCCCTTCAAATCATTAACCATCTTTATTTGCAAACATACGGGACAAGATATTGGGATTGCATGCTGGACTCATTTCCACTATATCGCAGCAATGACTGGCCCACAATCCACACACATTGAGAAAGAACCTAGAGAATCGAAACATGTGTCGGCTGACTTCTAAAAATAAACATAGCATCATCAAAGGTTTTTAAGACTGCTTTATTATGACCATACATACTTATTGAATAACCCAGAGCTAAGGTGAACTGGGCTCACTCTCCTATTCAAAACCTAACACTTGAAGAAGGAGGGCACCTTCACAAAAGAACCCCATCACTAGCAGCAGGATAATCAAGTTAAAGTACTATATGAAGTGCAGTGATATTCCCATTCTACCACCTTGCAGTTACTTTAAATAGTGTACTCTGATTTGATTATTGGGGCATACAGCATGGCCGAAGTCCTAGGTTTGAATGGGAACAAATATTTTGATTTTGACTGCAGCCTGAAGTGATGTACTGAATTACAACAAACCTGTGCGAGCAGCATCAGTATGGACCTGAAAGCATACTTTTGCAAATCTATTTTATGTTTTATTTTTCCAAAGTGTCCAAAAAATAGTGATACTGGTTTGGTACATGGACAATGGGCCTAGCCATCAGCAAGGACACATGCTTACTCTGATTTACTCACTGGGCCATGTGGCATAGCCATAGCTCTAGGTTTAAATGGGAAAACACATTCTGCTTGTGGCTGTAGCCCAGAGTGCTGGACGGGATTGCAACAAAACTGTGCAAGAAGCATCAGCAAGGACCTGAAAGGATGCTTTTGCAAATCTGTCCTTTGTTTAACTTTTTTGAAAGTGTCAAAACGTAAGTACAAAAAATAGTAATATAACTTTTCTGCTGTGGGCAGTTGGCATGGCCCTTGGCAAGGACAAATGTCTACTCTGATTTGCCTATGGGGGTATGCAGCATACATGAGGGTATAGTGGACACTAAACTAGGATGCTGGATAGGTGCAGTGGATAACAGGGGTGGTTTGGTGGGGCCGGGATAGTGCTCGAGCCTCATGCCCTAGGCAATTAAACAATGACTTGCATCCCCAGCATGCACTGCTGATAACGATACACATAAGTATGTGTTGCAAAAAATATGTTTGTTAAAGGAGGTTTATAGTTTAATATTTGTTAATATTTGTTAAAATAGGAATTAGTAATAACTCATACATAGTGATGTAACATTATGAAACACTTTCACTTATAAAAACCTATTCAATTGACAGAAAAAAACTTTGTTGAATGGATGTTACGGGTAGGATGTATCCCCCCCCTGGGAATCTTGTGCCCCACCAGTTAGCTAGTGGCCTCCCACCTTGCCAGCCCTTGGCACTTTCCTCCTTGGCTCCCATGAGGATGTGTCATCTGTACTGATCCTTTTATTTATGGCGTTCTATCATTGCACAATGCATATGCACATTTATAGGAGCACTATATATACTTTTTTGGCATAAGTATGTGAAATGCAGATGCGAAAGATATGTAGAACGTTGTTAACTGGCAGTTGGTGGGTGGAAGTCTAATATGTTAATAGGCTATATGTACAGTTTCTTTTAAGTGATTGGTGGATATATGGGTGAATGGTTTAAAGTAGGCCATGAGGGAGTGTAACAAACATAACACTAAAAAGAGTAGAAGGGCTGTTTTGTGTGATGGTGTGCATGTCCAATCTGGGTTTTCTAATAAGGCCTGGGCTAGACAGGAGAATACAGAGACTGTGGTAGTATACAATCATCCATTATTTCCATTAGCATATTAGAACATGCTAATGGGAATGTTGGAGAATCTTATTCAATTTAAATACTTCACTGAAAAATGTGAAGTAAATGGAGTCTATAAGCTTATTTTCTAGTTCTATTTTTTAACTGTTAAAGGTGGTCCTTAAAGGAACCCTTCTTGTTTTTATTATTTTCAAAAAGTAAATTGCAGGAGAGGCCAGAAAGTAAGGTGGGAGGGAAATGAGGGAAGGGGTACCAACCACAAATATGGATGGGTAGGTGGACAGGGGAAGATGTTGCATGTGTTTTACATCTAAGGTAGAGGGCAGTGTTTCTCAGGCTTCTTGATTACAGCTTCAAAATCACTTTGAGAATTGCTCCCCCCTGCAAAGTGGTGTATTGCAGTATCTACAGAGTACTGTTGTCTTTGAAAGATATGGATCAGCAGCCTCTTTTATGGCTTGTAAGGTAGCTGGTGGGATTTAGTGTCCCACAGAAGCAGGCTGTGTGGTTATAGTATTGCTTGAGGATGATGAGGTAGAGGAAGACAGCCCACTACTCACTAAGAAAGGAACAGCCTTTCTGATAGCATTGCAGTGGTTGGATTTGGTGTTTGGCGGCTCATGGATGTGGTCCCATAGGAGTACTGCCCAGGTAGTCGGTGACTGAGTACATTGCACTCTGTGCATTTCACTTTGGTAGCTTTAGCCTTTGGTACACTCCCAACAGTGGTAAAGAACTGCCACCCTCATGATTCTCTCTGGGTGCTAGAGGTACTAGTTCCTCTACTTCATCTTCCTGGTCCTTTTCATTGTCTTTGAAGTATTGCACTTCTTTCGTTGTGTAGGTCCTCCAGCTGGTGCTGGTGGTTGCTCTTGGGGATGAGGGATTGCAATAGCTGATGACATGTCTAAGATATATAGCAGTTTTAATACTATTCTTCCAGGTATGTGTTGTGTTCTAGATTGTTAATGTATAATGAATAAGAATAGGTGTAGGAGCTCTGCAAGGGTACATTTGGAGCTTCAAAGTTCCTAGATGAGCTGAAAAATTAATTTCCAAAGTTTTCTTGAAGCACAGACCCATTCGCAAAGTGCAGACGCTTTCACAAACACGTCCTAATGCTGCACGCACACGCATGGTCAAATGACAATATCCGGAAAGTCTGCGATTGCATCAGACATACGCGAACATCAATGAAAACAAAAACTGTGGGAAAAGTTGCAAAAAGTTTATAAAAGTGTTAAAAATGGTGCTAGAAGGTGGGCAATGGAAGTGTTTTAAGTTGAACATTTATAAATTGGACTATTATGTTGCTATATTGGAGTATGATATTAGTAAGTTTTGCAATAATAAAAACCTATGAAATTCAGTGAAAAAACATTGTTAAAGGAACATTATGGTTACAATTTTCAGTTTATTTAATATACTTATAGCCTTGTATATACAACAGGCTTTGTATATACAACAAACAAAAGCAATATATGGTTACAAGTAAAACCGAAATCCCCAGAAATTTGCTAGTTATGGTAAGTGAAGCAACTACGACTCGCGCCACCACCATGCACTGCTAATACTAAAACCCAGGGCATTATGTAGCATAATGGCTAATTACTGTGTCTCGAATTCCTTAGCAGTGTTTAGCATAAATGTTATTTTTCAAATTTCATTTTATCTGTTTTATAATGTTACCCATAGATGGTGTAGAGCTCTTTTTGAAAATATGTGCAGTGTAAGGGGGAATGTGTGGTATGAGGGTGTGCATGTCATTTTAGAGGGTGTGCATGCAATGTGTGTGTGTTTGTTGTGAGCTGATGTGAGCGTGTGTGTGTGTGTGTGTGTACACTGTGTGAAGATGTTTGTGAGGGATATTTGCATGCAGTTTATATTATGTTGCAGTAAATAAATTTGTTTCATGTTTAATACATGTTCAATTCTGCAACAACGGTTTAATACATGTCCCATCCTGTTTTATAATATTGCAGTAAATACATCTTTTTCACGTTTAATCCATACTAAAAAATGCAAAGTGCCTGCAGGTTCATGCCAAATGCGACCTCTCGCACCAAAACATTCTTGTACCAAGAGGTACAAAATGGAAAAGTGCCTGCAAGTTCATGCCGCACCAATTGCGATCTCTCATGCCAAAACATCCTTGCGCTGAGAAGTCCCTGCCCAACTGACTGTGGCTAACTGGGCGCGCCTAAACAGAACCTACAGCGAAATGGTCATGCCATAATGGCGTGCACCTAACTGGCCATGCCGAAATGTCCTGTCCAGTGCTCTAAGCCCCTTCTTTTTTGGCCAGTCTCTTGATGATTTTTGTGATACATCACACAACCTCAACTAAACACATTTAAGCAGCACGGAAACAGAAAAATAATGACCGGTTGCAAGAATGACATATGCCCAGGTATTTTCTGCACCCATAGCGAAAATCAAAAGCTAGCACCCATGAATACCTGCACAGTACTGCTTAGCTTCAAAGTGAGGAAGGGGCCAGCATTCTCAGGCAATGTTGCTCTAAGTGGTCTTGTAACTTTGCCTCATGTATTAGGCACCATGGCATGAGAGGGCAAGACCTTTTCCTCAGGTTGAAGCTAAGCAGGGTTAGTCCTACTTACAGCATGGATGGCAGACCTGGAGCACCAGTTATGTTTCACCCTCAATGTCACAGTAGCTGTTAAAATATCCATTTGTTTGTATTATCTATAACACATTGCAGGCTTTGAGATCTCCCAATGTGTTTAGTTAATGACCTGTGCGATTAAATTATTTGCCGAGGATCTCACACTTTGGTTAAGCAGCGTGCTACAAGACCCTTGTTTTATGGCCGGTCTCTTGGTTACTGTTGTGATACATCGCACGACCCCAACTACCCACATTAAGCAGCACAGAAAAGGGTACAGAATTATTGACTGCTAGAATAACTTATGCCCAGGTACGTTTGCCAAACACAAAAGTAGCCCGGTGTTATTGTAATTAAGTAGTTTCAATTTTCAAAAAAAGAAAAAAATAATTTTGTCATTACAATACAACGTTTCATTACCAAATGTTTATTCAGCAATTACTGTAAAAGCAAAGACCTAATCAATGCAAATGTAGAGTTGGTGTGACATGTATTTAATACAATAAAAAACATTAAAAAAAACCTTGGCCCAAACGGTATCCTGTGCAGTTTCTACACCAAGTACAAATAAATGTTTAAACAACCAGCTTTTCTAACCAAGTGAACTATTAGAGAGAAACATAATTTCAAAGAAACACAACTTGTAAAAAGTAGTAATGCAATGTTAACTATTCACATCGGTGTAAATGTCTCCTTCCCCATGTGTGTAACAGTGTGGTGTGTTGCTGTAACATTCAGTCAAAAAAGTCCACAAAGTGTCATAAGGACTCCAAAATGGCAATTGTCCACATAAACTCAAATTGTTGTTTAAACAACTAAAGCCAATGTGTTTCGAACTACTAGTTCAATCTCAGGGCATTCCAATCTGTTTGTTCATCCTATGAATACAACAGGTATACAGGCCGATTCATGGAATAAACGTGCGCCGAAAAAACGGCGCACGCGTGCGAAAACGTGCGATTTGCAGTGAAATAGCGAAAATCGCAGTGCAAGTGCGATTATCGCAGTGCAAGTGCGATTATCGCACAGAAAACATCGCACATCTATTCATGGAAGTCCGTGCACGCGCAAAATGTGGGGTGTGTGCTGAAAAAGTACGCGGCGCACGCTGGCGCACAGGTCATCGAACGCCGTACGATAAGGCCACAGCGAATTCGCACATAGCGCGGCACACATAACAAAAGTAGGCATAGCACGGGGCGTTACACGCAGAATGGGGAACAGCTCGTGAAAATGTGGGCGTCACGGGGGAAGTACAGGAGGCAAGTGCGCAGAACGCCCACCCGCTTGCCTACAACACGTATTCATGGAATCGAATAGGGAAAAACAGCGCACGGCCAAAGACGCGCACAGGCCCATACATGTCTGCCACACGAAAGCAGGCGGTAGCGTCCCTGCGCAGGAAAAAAATGTGTGCCAAAGTTCTACGTGCGCGAGAAGTACCACACGCGATCGGGCCTGGGGGAGCGTGTGCGTGTATTCCAGGGGTGCGCGAGAAGTTCCACACGCAATTGGGCCTGCAGGAGCGTGTGCGTGTATTTCAGGGGTGCGCGAGAAGTCCCACATGCGATTGGCCTGGGTGCATGTATTTCAGGGGCTCGCGGGTGTTTTCACATGCGATTGTCCTGGGCGCGTGTATTTCAGGGGTGCGCGAGAAGTTCCACACGCGATCGGGCCTGGGGGAGCGTGTGTGTGTATTTCAGGGGTGCGCGAGAAGTCTGACACGCGAATGGCCTGGGTGCGTGTATTTCAGGGGCTCGTGGGTGTTTTCACATGCGATTGTCCTGGGCGCGTGTATTTCAGGGGTGCGCGAGAAGTTCCACACGCGATCGGGCCTGGGGGAGCTTGTGCGTGTATTTCAGGGGTGCGCAAGAAGTTTCACACGCGATTGGCCTGGGTGCATGTATTTCAGGGGCTCGCGGGTGTTTTCACACGCAATTGTCCTGGGCGCGTGTATTTCAGGGGTGCGCGAGAAGTTCCACACGCGATCGGGCATGGGGGAGCGTGTGCGTGTATTTCAGGGGTGCGCAAGAAGTTTCACACGCGATTGGCCTGGGTGATTGTATTTCAGGGGCTCGCGGGTGTTTTCACACGCGAATGTTCTAGGCGCGTATATTTCATGGCTGTGCGAGAAATTCCACACGCGATCGGGCCTGAGGGAGCGTGTGTGTGTATTTCAGGGGTGCGCGAGAAGTTTCACACGCGATTGGCCTGGGTGCGTGTATTTCAGGGGCTCGCGGGTGTTTTCACACGCGATTGTCCTGGGCGCGTGTATTTCAGGGGTGCGCGAGAAGTTCCACACGCGATCGGGCCTGGGGGAGCGTGTGTGTGTGTATTTCAGGGGTGCGCGAGAAGTTTCACACGCGATTGGCCTGGGTGCGTGTATTTCAGGGGCTCGCGGGTGTTTTCACACGCGATTGTCCTGAGCGTGTGTATTTCAGGGGTGCGCGAGAAGTTCCACACGCGATTGGCCTGTGTACGCGATTCCATTGGACCAAAGGCCCTGATAGCGCAGGCGCGTCTGTGATGTGACACGCGCAGGCGTGTCCCTGTACCCGGGGGAATGTTACAAGAGCAAAAACTGCACGTCCGAGTGTCAGCCCGCGTGATTGGAGGATAGTGCCTCAGTGCGTATACGCGGAAGTGACGTTGGACGTGTGGTGCGGTTTAAAAGGTGCGTGTAGTACGTCATTTCCTTGTACGTGCTTCCGGTGGAGAGAGAGTGGGTGAAATCTGTCCTTCTTGTCGGTTCACATGCGATTTACTTCACAGCGTTTCTAGTTCGTACTCCCTGTTACCTCTGTCAGTATTTTTCTGATTTTCTCTTCTACCTGTTTCCTCAAATAGCGTTGACTTCTCCTTTTGTCCTGTCTCCTCAGACAGTGTACAATTCTTCTTTTGGCGGGGGTGTTGCCAACGTATTTTTCACGCTCTTTTCCCAGGCAGACGGTGAGCCGCGCACGTATTTACCAATTGTGCTAGCCCCGTGTGTAGCGTACCCCTTCAGAGGTCATTGTAGGCTGCGTGTGACACGCATACGTTCATTTTTGTGTTTCTGGGTGCCACAGCGTAGTGCAGATTCCTTTTCCCACGCACGTGGTCTACGAGGGGTCGCGTGCACCTCATTTTCTGTTTTAGGGGTGCCTGTGCGTTGCGTGACCTGTCATCTTTCCCCAGGGGTTACATACAGCCTTGCTAGAGCACTTGGGTACGAATTCCATCTAGTACCCTTCCCCTTTGACCCCCAATTGCCCAGGACAATTGTCCACTGCAACTCCCATACGCACAACTCCATCAGTGCCATGGCTGGGAGGCAAGCAAGTGGTAAGGGTGGCAAAGGTGGCCGAGCCTCAAGAAGTGGGCGTGGTGGGCACGGTAGGGGACGTGGCCAGGATTTGCAGACTCCCCCAAGCCCCCCATGTGTGGAGGACCAGTCAGGGACACACATCCCCCTCCCCCCATGGTTGAGGGAAACGTGGCTGACACCATCCCTGCTCAGCCCTTGTTGGACCGGCCCGTTGTGGCACCTGACCTAGCATAGGGTGACTCCCAAGCTGACTTCCAGGTCGCCAAGTCTAGGCCACGGGTGGCGGCGCAAGCCAGTGTCACCAGGCCACGTGGTACAGGGGCAGCCATGTCATCTGCTGCCCCGAGCAGGCGGGGTGGGGAGGCTGCAGGGGCAGCTGCAGCTCTGTCCACCCCAGCTCTGACTCCCCCAGCAAGGACAGTGTTGGTCCCGGTACATCAGACTGAGGTTCCCCCTGCCATCATCACACTTCAGCTAATGCCTGCAGAAAGTCATGTGGTCAGTGTGCCATCGCATACTACTACTACACAGTCCACCGTTGCTCCTGCCTCTAGTGTCCAGAGCGGCGTAGGGCACTCCGGATCCCCACCACCCACAAAAAGAAAGAGGAAGAGTGCTCGTCCAGTACAGGCTGATGACCCTGACACGGCTACACGGTCCGGCACGCCAAGGAAGCCTAGCTTCAATGATGCTGACCTGGATGCACTTGTGCAGTATGTGTCCGAAAATGACGCTGAAATGTTGGTCACTTCAGGGTGTAGGATTACACCTGCTCGACGTCAGGCACACTGGCAGTCCATCGCGGACAGCATAAGTGCCCTTGGGTTTATGAGGTGCACACCTGTTGAGTGCTACAAGCGCTGGAACGACCTTAAGCGTAGGGCAAAGAAAAAGCTGGCCTCAAGTCATGCCGCAACTCTGGTGACTGGAGGTGGGTCTCCACAAGAGGACATAGAACTCACTCTACATGAGCATGTTGCTGGGACCTACGTCACAGAGGAGCAGATCCAAGGTGTGGGAGAACTGCCAGATTACGAGGCATTGTCCGGTGAGTGCACATGCATGTGTGTGTGATCCATGTGTATGTAGTTTGTGGGAGGGGATCTGGTTGAGTGCCAGGTCAGGGTGTGTGTGCCTGAGTGTTTTGTCCCACCCATGTGCTTCATCCAATGCATTCTGCGCCCCGGGTTTTGGGTATTACAGTATCCCTTCTGGCCACAGTAGGCGTTTTGCACTACACTGCGTCAGTTGCCCTTGAAGTGGCATCTTGCTACCACATTGTTCCGTATTTAGCTGTGTTCATTCAGGCTGATTGTAGGAATTCACCTGATTCTACTGCGCATCACTCTGCCCCATTGTCACATATATGACATGCCCATGGTACATGCCATCTGTGTGATGGCATGTGTCATGTATGTGTATTGGACATGCCACTCACAGGCCAATGTGTGATGGCACTGCTAGCCAGCATGCAGCTGATGTGTTGCTCTCCCATCTTGTTGTCATCAGTGTCTGACATTTTCCTCCCCTTCCAACTCATGGACAGTGCATGCATGGGAGGGTTATAGTCATGTGGGACATGTGTAAATCAAGTACTGGTACTGTAGCTTGTCTGGCCTAATAGCGTGCCATGGTGCTAATGCCTGTTTCCATTTTTTGTCTTTCTTGTTTTTGCAGAGGATGACGCACCTGATGCTGTTGATGGAGAGGAGATGGTGCAGGCCCAGGAGGGATCTGAAGCACGACCAGGCACCAGTGGGGGACGTGGTTTGGTGGTGGGGGAGAACCCTCTCTTGCTGCAGGCCATACTGTCCCGGGGTGTCCCTGGCTGCACCTCCTCAGAACTCTTTTCAGGTGTTGATTCGGATGAGGCCTATGTGGATTCGCAGGTGTGTGTTCATGGAAGGGATACTGTTCTGTCCGACCCACCTGCACCAGGGGTAGAGCCCACTATGGGGATGTCAGTGTTGGTAGGTGCGCCTGTGGTGGTTACGGATGCAGGGCCACACTCCGCAACATCTGATCCTGTTCCTGGGCCAGCAGTTCAGAGGGGAAATGCAGCCCTGCAGCCTCAGGCAGTGCCGACACAGCAAGGCGCAGGTCGCCTTGCCCCAGACAGGTGTGGTGCCCGCCAACGCGGTGGCCGTCCGCCACTAGGCAATACCGCATGGGAGCAATCCATTTACGGTATGGCCAACCAACAGGCATCATCATCCGAAATGATTGCTCAAGCCATGGAGAGGGTGGCCACTTCCATTGTCCCCCCAGAAAGGCAGATGGAGCTACTACAGCAGGCAACAGACTCCATTTGCCAATCAGTTAGGGAGGACATGTTGGCGTCCAACAGGGACAGACAGGCGGCCCTGGACAATCTGAGGGAATCAATTTCTATAGATGCCCAGGGACAGAGGGAAGCCCTGAGGGGAGAGGTCCGGCACCTCAGGCAGACTCTTGTGGACCTTGAGGCTTCCACTGTCACCAGGACGGAACAGCTGCTGGAGCGCGTCACCCGTATGCTCTCAGCAGAGATGCAGGCAACTCGGGCGGAGGTCCGGGCAACACGTCGGGTGTTGCATGGGGATCTCCGCACCATATTCCTCCAGAACGAGGCCTTCCAGGCCCGCATGCTTGCTGCCATGGAGGACCAAACTAGGGCATTGCATGGGCTGCCTCCCATGGCACCACCACCTCCTGTGGCAGCAGCAGCAGAGGTTGAGGAGAGCGAATCCAGCAGTGAATCTCCCACTATTTAGTAGCCGTGCAGGCCATGAGCCCATGGAGGTTTTTTTTTCGCAACATTCACGCAGGTGGCTGTTGGTGGGCACCCTGTCCTCGGACCTCCTGGGTGGCCTCCCCCACCCCCCCTGGCCCACACATGGCCATTTTTGATTTTTGATTTTTTGTTGCAGTGTGTTGCCTTGTGTGGCTCCCCTGGGCATCCACTGTATTCCGGCTGGGCACATGCAGGCTTGTCCTGAGTTTGGGTTAGATGCTTGGGTCAGTAAGACACACACCCCTCCTGCTTCCCGTTTCCATGGGCTTGCAAAGGGTGTGCCCAAGTGACAGTGAATTACACAGTGGCGTTGGACTCCCATGTGCTGTGTGGGCAGTTTGTAGTCAATACTGTGTATACATTCCTAGTGCATATTGTTGTTGTATTGTGCACTGCATGGTGTATTGATGTGTGCTTGTGCATCCATGTCTCCCTCCTGATTTGCAGGTTCATTCCTCATGTCTTCACAAGGCCGTCCACTTTGGAGATGGAGCTCATGTTGTGAGCAGTGGACTTCCAGATGTGCGTGGCAACAACACTGTACAGTTGGAGGTGGTGGATGTGCTGGCATTCTCATGTTGTAAGACTACGTATCCTTTGCCTTAGTACTGTCATGTTTATGCTATGTCGATTGTATTGTGGTAAGTATTTGGTCATGTGTGTTGTTGTTTCTACATTCATGTGGGCATATTGTGTGTGGCCAGTTTCCATTAGGGACACTGTACTTTGTGACACGTGTCATGTTTGGGGGATGACTTTGTTTGCTCTCACATGGCATGTCATGCCATGGTGTGTTGGGTGGCGGTGCTGGGGAGGGGTTGGGTGACATAGCACTGTTGTCATGTTGTGTCTTGCAAGGGGGTAATGATTTAAGCAGCATAGAAGTGTGTCTTTTGAACACAGCATTGGTGCTGTTTGTGTAGGTTGGGAAGCACACAATGGAACACTTCCAGATGTACAATCTCAGGCTGGTATGATTGTGACAGTTGACTGTCCATCGACACATCATAATTGTCAGTAACAATCATCATTGATTGTCAGCTGGTATGTGCCAGGGCTGTGTGCACTCCACAGGGATTTTATGTGAAGTAATTAGCCACGAGCTGCGTACGGGCTGCCTCACCCCGTGCCCTTTCCCCTCCCATGCGCAGTGGGCATGCATGTGGTTGGGGATGTGGGGGCACCACCATGTCCACGGCCAGGCCCCGGCGTGTTGCAACGTTGTGCAGGACACATGCTGCAACTATGATCCTGCACACTACTGGGGGAGCGTATAACAGCTGCCCGCCAGAACGGTCAAGGGAGCGCAAGCGTGACTTGAGCACTCCGAATGTGCGCCCCACGATGCCCCGGGTTGCAATGTGGGCTGTGTTGTATCTTACCTGGGGTGGCGTGGTGGGGTACCGAATTGGCGTCATCATGTGGGTGCTGAGAGGGTAGGCACTGTCCCCTGGGGAGGTGGTGATGGGTATCATCAGTGGGGTTGTGACATTACTCAGTATCTGACATGCATGCATGCGCAGTGGCATTTATACTCACTGAGCAGCCATGTATCCCCATGCCGCCCAGCTTCTATGTCCCGGTTTAGGGTAGACATTCTGTAGATGAAACTGTCATGGGTGGAGCCTGGATAGTTGGCGTATACTGTGGTGATGATTCCCTTGGCATCACATACTACCTGGCCATTGAGGAATGCCAGTGCTTGTGGTTTCTATAGATGTGCTCAGTTGCCCTGGGGGGACGTAGAGCCACATGGGTGCAATCAATGGCACTAGCACTTTGGGGAATTGTGCCACCCTGTAGAAGTCCTGGGCAACAGCCTGCCTTTCTGCAGGTGTTCTGGGCAGGTATATGTGCCTGCGGACTAATGGGCGTGCAGTGATGATGGCCAAGACCTGGTGTAGGCAGCGTGACTGCGTGGCCTGTGACACCCCCCCCACTATGGCACTTGTCCGCTGAAATGATCCAGTGGCCAGGAAGTTCAGAACATTGAGGACTTTCTCCAGGGGGCTGAGTGCTTGGGAGCACAGGGTGGTTGATGTGAGGTCATCCTCCCACTCACTGACCAGGTCGAGTATTATGTGAGGTGGAAACCTGTACCTCCCATACACATGGTCATCAGGCATCCCAAAAAGGCTGGTTCTGGGTGTAAAAATTCTGGCCCGGACTATCCTCCTCCTCCTCCTGCGGTATCCCACGGCCACTGCTGCTAGGAACGGTATGTTCATCCTGGTGTCTGAGCTTGTTTGTTGTTTGCGTGCACTTTTATGCTGTGAGGGTGGACGTACGCCTACTTCCTGCTGGCGTACGTGTTTCCGGATTGGCCACGTTCGTTTCCATGAATACGTGTTGTAGGCGACCGTGTAAAACTTCCCGCGCAGCCCTGGAATACCCACACCCAGCCCAATTGCGTGTGGTACTTCTCACGCACCCCTGAAATACACGCACACGTTCCCCCAGGCCCGATCCCGTGTGAAACCACCCGCGAGTCCCTGAAATACACGCGCCCAGGCCAATCGCGTGTGGAACTTCTCGCGCACCCCTGAAATACACGCACCCAGGCCATTCGCGTGTAATACTTCAAGCGCACCCCTGAAATACACGCACACGCTCCCCCAGGCCAGGTCCCGTGTGAAACTTCTCGCGCACACGTGTTCCCGACACCCGTAATACGCGTTCCCCGCTTTGCGTTTGCTGTTTGCCAGTCCGGTAAACTGGTACAGGGTTGGCGCAGCCCTTTGCGATGGTTTTGCGATCTTGATGGCTTTTCCTTGCGCGAGGGCGTTCTTGGGGGCATAACTGGCTCTGCTGCAGTGTCGATGCACCACTCTGCGCCAAGTCTGCTTTTGGAGGTGGGAATCCATGAATACGCTGTGCGCGGAAATTGATTTTATCGCACTCGGCTGGCGCAGACATTCGCACGGGCACGCTGTGCGCCAGCCGCGTGCGACACTTTTGAGAGGAATTACATGAATCGGCCTGATAGTTTCTAATTAGTATTATCCATTCATGAAGTGTCTCTCTTTCTCAGACAGAAAGGACTAAGAAGGATAAAAAAATAATTAAGGGTACTAACCTTAGTCTCTGTGTCAGTGTAGCTTATTGTACATATACGTATTAAGAAAAACCACAGGTGTGCCATTGTCAATTAGGTTGTAATTGTGTATATATAGAGATGTCATAGGTTCAAAAAGAGACTTGACTCTCCCTGTCTTTGTTGATAACATTGGCTAGTATGGCTGTGCAAAAGTAAGAGAAGGTTCTTACTCACTCTCATTGTGGGTCAAGCCACATGCGTAGGGCATTATGTGAACAAATTCTTGTAGGCTCACAAGATGCTAAGATTAAAGAAAAGATGTAAGGGTTTATAAGTCATGTTTGACGATTTCCATAGACATGTTATAGGCACGTATAACTTGTGTCCTCTTCTAACATACCGCACCAAAGTAAAGGTGTAACCGGCGGCTACTGGATTGCCCATCTACATCTGGTGTATGCCAAGCTGTTTACCCCATATAGCTAAAACAGCCTAATGTCCTTTGCTCGAAGTAATGGTTATGTGTGTCTTACGGCCATGGCTAAGACACCCTTAAAAAACAACTTTGTCGACTCTAGCAGCACATTGAAACATCTTGCTGTGCTCTTATTGTGAAAAGCATTTCAAAATCTAGGTTAAAAAAGTGCCTTAATTCGATACAGAATCCGGGAAACACCCACAAACCGAAGCGTCTGTGTGTGAAGCGAGAACTTGCGTCTATACAGGCTTGGGTAAGTTTTGTTGGTTGTCTTGGTGATCACGCACATGCATAGATCAGCAAGGCTCCCACAGTCTCCATTTTGGTGTGGGCCAAACATTTAGATATGTTGTCCTAGCAACTGTAGTTGCGGAAATACCCTTGTGGACCAATCATGCAGAATACAGTCTTCTCATGTGCCATGAACTATATGTTTCTATATGCCGTGGAGCTATTTACAAGGGCAAGTATTATTCAATCGCTTGCGACTCGATACGGGTGTCAATTATAGCTGTAGGTGTAAGTGTGATGACCTAGAGTGCAGCTATATAGAATGGACCCAGGGGTGTGACCCGGGCCCCTCCGGTGCACCATCGGTCATGGGATATAATACCTGCTTATGGTATTGACACTAAATGGATAGCAATATCAAAGCGCGCATTCAAGAATGGGAGCGCTGCTGCCGTGTCTCTCATGGTTATTGCCGCATATTGCAAGGTAGTGGGAGACTGTGGCTCATGTATTGTCAAGAAGTTTTAGAACCGTGTGGGGTTTCACAATACGTGTAATCATATTCACAAAGTATAAATGTAGCTAAACTATGACTTAGTTCCGCTGTGTTCAAATTCCCAAGTAGCCACCATGGTTATAAGGGGAAATTCACTGCAGTACTAATTCCAAAATGCCTATGTATTTAACATCAAACTACATATTACCTTGTGGGTAAATCCATTCACAATCTGTTCCCTAATTGGGCAATTTACAGTTGAATACAAAATACAAAATGCACAGGTCAATTGTGATAAATGAGAATTGAATCCATACTTTATATCATCTCATACGTAATCACCAACTTGCATTCTGGTAACAACCCGAAAAATGTTGCATGCTACACAAAGCATATTAAATCAAATACGGAATTCATACCTTTGGGGCTCAATGCGTCTAACCTGTCTATCCATACTATTTCTCTCTGCTCTAACCTCTTCTGTAAATTGCCTCCCCTTGGCCCTAACTTTATTTGTTCTAGAATTACGCATTTGAGTTGTTCCACTGTATGCCAGTGTTCTTTAAAGTGTGCTGCCACTGGTGATTTCATGTTTTGTGTCCTAATGTGGGACTTATGCTCGGTCCATCTTAGCTTCGCCTTCCATATAGTAATCCCAACATAGTACAACCCACATGAGCATTTGAGTGCCTATACCACATTGCTGGTGTCACAGGTGCAAGAATGTTGGAGTTCAATAATCCTTCCTGAATATGGGTGTGTAATCTTTTTTCCTGTGATAATGTTTCCACAATGTTGACAGTTGTGGCACGGTTGAGTGCCACAGTGTTTACTACTCCTTGTTCGATCTTCTAATGGTTCTGCTTTGATCAAGTTATTGCGTAAGGCTTTGCTGTTTTTGTAAGCAAAGATCAGTGTCGTTGGGAACAAGTTTTGTAACTGTGGATCTAATTGCAAAATTGGTCAATACTTCTTGATGATGTTCTTTATTTTGTTGCTTTGTAAGGAATGAGTGGTTGCATATACCAGTTGTGCCTCTGGCCTATGGGTTTTCGGCTCCAGCAGGGTTTCACGGTGTATTGCCTCAACTTTCGTTGCTATTGTGGTAATTGTGGAAGGCCTGTTCCCTCTTTCCAGGAATTTGGCTTCCAAAGTCTTGGACTGATGTCTGTATTCCTCTATGTCTGAAATGTTTCTTCTATATCTCAGAAACTGGCTAAGCGGTACACTATCAAGGGTACGCTGCGGCCGAAAACTAGTTGCCAGCAATAGACTATTCCTGTCTGTAGATTTGTCTACTTTGTAAAGTCTGGTGTTCAGACAGTCCTTTTCCCAATAGACTTGTCCATCTAGGAAATTGATGGTAGTGTCACTGGTTTGAGTCGTACGTTTTATTCTGGGGTTCAAGTTGTTCATCATGTGGAAGAAATCTACCAATTCCTCTTTAGTACTGTCCAAATGGCAAAGACATCATCAATGTAGCGTACGAACATTGACAAATGCCTTAGCCAACAAGGGGAATTTAGAAACTACTCTGTTTCAAGATATAATATGAACGCATTGGCATTACTGGGCGCCATGGCCTCCCCCATGCTTATGCCAGATAGTTGTAAATAGAATTCATCCTTGAACTTGAAAAAATAGTTTGTGAGCACAAGATCAACAATCAAGAGCCCACAATGGACAACAGCCATCTTCTTGACTGGGTCGTCTCTAACAATCTCGAAACCCGAGAGTTTAAGACTGAACCTTGCATTTGGTCAGACCATCATAGCATATCCTTCCACATCACCCTGCCTCTTCCCAAACCCAAAACCCCTAACTGCCCGACCCTCTCGACACACCGTAACTACAAAAACATTGATAGGAACCACCTCATACAATGCCTAGCTGAGGTGGATAAAAACCAAACCAAGAATGACTCCTGCGAAACAACGTTAGCAAATCTACTTAGTCACCTTGAGAAACTCATGGACCAAATTGCTCCCCTCCAAACTAAATCAACTAGACCCATCCAAAAAAAACAACAATGGTTCTCAAAAGAACTTGCAGAACAAAAAAAGGACAAACTAAACAGAGAAAATGTCTGGCTAAAAAATCCTTCATCAGCCAATAAAGCCCGCTGGAAGGAAAGCGAAATAAAATATAAACGTATGATAACCGAGGCCAAAAAAAACTTCTATAACGAACAGATTTCTACAGCTACCAATTCCACCAGCAAACTGTTTAATATCCTTTAATCCATAGAAAAACCCAAAGCCATTACCCCTCCTTTCCTACCTTCTCAAGAAGAATGCGATGCCACCCAGATCGCCTTCTTCAACAAAATTTCAAAAGCCAGGGACGCCATCATAAATTCCCTGACCAACAAAAAAACGACAGTCACTCTGCCAGCTGAGACTGCAACAGCAGGTATTGGAACTTTCAATTTCACAGAGATCAACAACAGCGAAATGATCAAAGTACTGGCGATCATGAAACCCACAACCTGTGCAGAGAATATCATTCCACCTAAGATAATATTGGACAACATAGACATTTTCGCCCCCATCCTGACAAAGATCATTAATGCCTCTTTTTGAGACCAGGAAGTCCTTAATGCCATCAAAAAAGTCGCAGTAACCCCCCTGGTAAAAAAACCCAATCTCGACCAACGCGATCCGAAGAATCTCAGACCCGTAACAAACTGCAATTTCATCCTCAAAATCATGGGTAAGATCGCCACCATGCAGGCACACGTAGAGGAATCTAATTCCCTCCACCCACAGCAGTCTGGTTTTCGCCCCGCACACAGTACCGAGACGGCCATGTTAGATCTGCAGACCAAAATGCTCGGTATTATTGACAAGGGTAAGACAGGCCTCCTCGTTCTACTCGACCTCAGCGCCACATTTGATCTCCTCGACCATAACCTACTCCAGAATGCGCTAAAAAAGACCACCAACTGCTCTGATGAAGCCATCAGCTGGATAATGTCCTTTCTAAACAACAGAATTTCTAGAGTCCCCTGGGGGACAAGTTCTCCCTCGTAAAAGAAATCCTCTGTGGAGTTCCCCAAGGGGCCAGTATGTCACCCCTACTGTTTAATCTTTACTTAAAGTACCTATGCCTTGTTCTCGACCACATAAACACCTATTTCACTAACTATGCTGACGACACGCAGCTTGTATTCGAACTAAGTGGCAATTATCAGAAAGATAGTGAGCAATTTACCACGATATACAACCACGTGGAGCAATGGATGGACTCCAATTGGATGTGCCTAAACGAAAAAAAAACGGAACTCATGATCTTCGGCTCATCCTCTGCTCGTGCTAAGCTACCCTCATCCTACACATCCTTCCACATTAAAGATACCCCCATTCCGGGCCTAAGCAAGGTTAAAACCCTAGGTATGCTGCTAGAAGCATCGTTGGGTGCGGACGCCCACGTACAGTTCATCAAAAAAAACTGTGCTTATCACCTCCGCATAATAAAAGCCATCAGACCATTCATATCTGAGGAAAATTGCGCGACCATAGCAAGAGCCACCATCTTGTCGCGCCTTGACTATGGCAACGCTTTAGTCCTGGGTGCCTCCAAGCAATGCCTACAAAGCTACCAAATTGTGCAGAACAACGCGGTAAGAATTGTCAAGCTCAAAACTAAAACAGAGCATATCAGCAACTCCAGAAGGGAGATTCATTGGCTGAAAATCGAAGATAGGGTGCATTTCAAAACGTTAACCATCGTTCACAGATGCATCTACGGAAAGGCTCCAACCTACTTAAAAACTAGGATCAAACCATACGTTCCTAATGGAACACTGAGATCATCCCAACTTGGTAAAATTGTTACGGCACCCCACAAACTCAAAAGTGGCTTAGGTAGAGCCTTTCCAACCCTTGCAGCCAACCTTTGGAACAACCTACCAGACCACCTTAGACTGGGAAACAACTACTCGCGTTTTCGCAAACAGGTAAAAACCCACATCTTCAAATAAACGGCCATCACTGCCTATACCTCAGTTAGCTTAATTCTATGTAACTGTCCCGTCCGCTCTGTCTAATCACTATTTGTTCGTCCGTTCTCGTGTCCTTGTTTCTGTGCCCCGAGGCTTGCAAGCTACCGGCGCAATATAAATATTAAAATAAATAAATAAATAAATAAATAAATACATAAATAAAGCTTCAGAAGTGTCAGGATGAAGAGTATATCTCCCAAGCATGGGTCTGATTGTAAAAATAACCACTCAACAGCCTCCAGGCCAGTTTCATGAACAACGTTTGTATATAGTGAGGTGACATCCATTGTAAATATGATGACACGGCCCTTCACAAAGTGAATATCCTTCAGCTGGGCTAAGAAATGCATAATATCCTTAACATAAGTGGGGCTGTTTTGTATTAAGGGTTGCAGGACTTGGTCACAATACTTCACCAACGGTTCTAAAATTCTCTCTGTTGGTGCAATAATAGGGCGACCTGGAGGTTTGTCAAGGCTCTTGTGCATTTTTGGGAGTATATAAAATACCAGTGTAATGGGATGTTTATTAACCAGGAATATATGTGTACTTGCACTGATCACTCTTCTCTTCTCTGTGTCTTCCAACACTTCTTTGATAATGTTTATGTTGGTTTAGAACCTCTTGTGCGCTCATAGTTCTATTGTACAAAAAAATCACTGATAGATTTCGTTGTTGAGATCAAAACACATTTAATCGAGTTGATTATTTGTATTACTCTTAATGCATGCATTTTACTTGCAAAAGAAAACAGGATTTTGTGACCCGTGTTGATTTATAAACATGTAGCATATTCATCCCTTGAATATAAACATGTTATAATTTCATCCCTCGGCACGTGTTTCCCCATAGGTCAAACTATGGTTCATCAGGAGAGATAACTGAAAATAAAAAAGGTAATCACATAAACATTTTGAATTTTTTTTTGGGTAAAGCATAGTTTGAAAGGTGGAAGAGGACAAAAACCTTCTAAGCATTAAAGAGTGGAGTGGACTGAAGTATATTACCGTTTGAAGGTGTAAGGCTGTTCACTCTCATCTGCAATTTCGCTTCTTGTTATGGACAGAAACGTTTTTCTCATTGGGGTTGAGTTATAGAATCTTGTCAAAGGTCCTATATCCAGCTGTTAAAATCCTGGTATCCAAATACTTGAGCAAGTTTACCAACCTCAGAAAAACCCAAGGGGTTGCATCCGCCCTCTGAAAAAAATGTACGCTGTCCACCCACAAGTGTCCTTTACTGGTGCCCTGAAAAGCAACCACAATTAAGGGAAAATAACTGCATCAGTGTCCATGATTGCAAATACTCATGACTTACTTGCCCTCTCACCATTTCCCCTCCTCACCCACATGTCTGGCTTTCAACATTACTCTGCTTTATAAAGCTATCTTCAGCACATACCATAGGGTCACTCAAATATATAAATCCTTATAGAACTCTGTTAGGCAAAAGTGTACAATTGTAGCATTATTCCCCCCACCTTTACTGTGAGACTACAAATTACAAATACCATAATGCAATCCAGCAAAAGGCAAAAAAAAAATGCCTCTGAGTGCAAACCTTTCAAGGACTAAGAGTAGCTTGGTTTTAAAAAAATGATGCGGATGCTGTGTATTATGAGATATTTAAAACTTTGAGAGCTCACAATGTTTTTAGGCAATACGCTCTGAAATTAAATTATTTGCCATGGAGCCCACACTTTGGTTAAGCAGTGTTCTCCAAGCGGTCCACCCCTTTTCGGCACCATCACTTTGGTGTGGGCCGATTTGGCACAGGCATTCAGCTGCAGCACCCAATTTTGTCCTGCCCTTTCCAGCACGAAAGCCATTCTGGCGCCGTTATTTTGGCACAAGGGTTGTTTATTTGTGGCTGACATTGCAGCCACATTTAAATGTCCTTGTGCTAAATAAGATCACAGGACTGCACTGCAACAAACCTTGCCACCTCCCTTGCATTGGTATTCTTTTAATTAAATTTAATTAGTTAAATAAAAAGAAAAAAAAAATACAGCCTTGAATCCTGGGCTGCCAGAGTTTGAGGCCCAGCATTTAACCACTAGGCCACAATGGCTTGGTGCTTCTTGGAGCATACATTTCATACTTAGCCTATAATATAATATGTGCAATGATAAAAGGCTAGGTATGAAACGTGTGAAAATCCAAACAATAACATAATTGTAGTATAATGGTTAAGTGCTGCGTTGAGGTCCTTAAGGCCAGGGTTCTCTGATACCAGATTTCAGCTTAAATGTGATTTTTTCTTTTTTTCTTTTCTGTTTTATAGAAATATGGATGCCGTATGTTATGAGATATTTAAAACTAAGAAAATACACAGCATTCAGGACCATGGACTGTTTGCCATCCATGCAGTAACCAGGGCTGACCCTTCTTAGTTTCAAAGCAAGGAAGGATCCGAGCCCCTTAGGTCATGTATCTCTAAGTATTCTTTTAAGGGTGGGGGCATATATTAGGCAACATGCAGTTAGTGGGCTGACCTCTTCCTTACTTTGAAGCTAAGCAGAGTTCTTCCCAGTTACTGCAGGGATGGGAAACCCACTGTTGCTGTAAAAATACCTATGTTTTCATTATTGACTGGGAGACTACAAATACCAGGATGCAATTCAGCAAAAGTCAAACAATTGTCTCTGTGTACAAAACCTTTAAGGACTGACAGTAGCACGGTTTAAAAAGCGTAAATAATTCAGATGCCCATTTGGTCGCGCATTTATGTAGTAACCGGGACTAACCATGCTTTGCTTCAAAGCAGGGCTGACCCAGCCTAGCTTCAAAGCAAGAAAAGGGCAGGTCCATTCCTCTAAGTGATTTTATAAGCTTGCCTAATTTCTCAGGCACCATGGTCTGAGGTGGCTGTCCCTTTTCTCACTTTGAAGCTAAGCAGAGTATGTCCTTATTACTGCATGAATGGGACACCTGGATCGCAACAGAGTCACTGGTCATGGCCTGTGATTTTTCACCCCCAAAGTCACTATAGTTATAAAAATATCTTTAAACAAAAGATTTTTAAAAATGTAACCGCAGATACCAACTACACATACCCGCGGTTATCTGTGGTCCTTTGTAACCTCTGAAAATAATAAATGCTTCCCTGCGCCCCCAAGCTACCAAGTTCCCCCCTCATCTGTGCCAGTGCCCTCCCACTCCCCAGACAGCCTGCTCACCTCCCCTGCCCTCTCCCTTTCACCTAGAGCACATGCTGTTTCTGTGACTCAGTTTGCTTTCAGATGTCGGCTATTCGCGGCTACAGCTGTGGCTACAGAAAGCTTTTTGTTGCAAAATCGGTCCCTGGAACCCCTCCAACTCCCTAATTTCACTCAGTGCTTTCTAGCAATCCCCCAACCTGTACCCTAGTGGCATTTCTACGTGTTTTGACCTGCAAATAGCTTTTTACTTCATTTCATTTTCCCATAAACTCGGCTATGGCCGCAAATATCTCTTTCATCGATAGAAAAACATGACGGCGGTCGTTTCATTTCTGAAAACCATGATCTTGCAATGCACCATGGGAGATATAACTATACATTTTGGGGAAGGGGGTACCCCATTCTCTCTCAAATTTTAAAATAACTACGGCACGGAATTACCCAAGCCACGCATGGATCGTGAGTCAACGCTTTGTTTACAAGTCGGTCCAAATGCGTCAAGCGGTTTAGGCCATGCACTTTGGCAAAAATGTGCCTTTTTTGTCTATGGGAAAATGAAAACGAAAAAGGCCACACTTTTTGAAAAAAAAAATGTTAACACTTAATAATAAATCTTTACAAAACTTTGTAATATGTCGGGGTGCAGATTTTTAATCACTTTCGAGATTTCAGCCAAATCCATTACTCGAATCAAAAGTTATTAACAATAGAATTTTGAGGGGTTCCTATGTGTCTCTGACTCACCTAACCTATAGGGTGGTGACTGCCGCCCTATAATATATCTATATATTATATATCTTGGACGATGCTTTATTTTTTATTGTTATACTTCACTTGGCCCACTACACCCCACAAGGCGAAGGAGATATACCTCTTGGCTGTGCCTGTTTTACCTTTATGACTGGGATCACTGTTCGTTTGTAGAAGTGTGGGAGGATAGCAGGTTTAGCCACTATTCATCCTTATAATCCCTCAGAGCAGAAGTCAAAAATCCAATGAGGATTTGAACAGACCGCTTCTTTGCTTTGGGGTTTTTGATAGTCTTTGAAAGGCCCCTTTAACTGACACTGTTTCAAACTTAGCTTACTCTATATGGCAACGGGTTTTCTGGATGTGAAGAGCATATTTTGGTTTTCAAACTGCGCTAGTATAATCTGTATACATGTGAACACGAGTGAATCTTTGCTGCAAATTACTTTAATGCAGCTCATTTTGTTTAGCAGGCTAGTTGATTTCACATGGAATATGGCACAATCTTAAGCTATCTTCAGAGAGAACTATCCAAGTGTTTTCCTCAAATGACATTAGACCATAAACGTACACATTCCTATTAACTTATATAAAACATGTACGCGTTGACATTATTGAGCTTTTACGTGTGCATTCATCAGAGTTTTAGGAGTGTACAATAGACTGACTAGGTCCTAAATGGTTTAGGGGCCCATCATTATAGCAATGTATTATGCCTTACAAACTGTGTTGACAGTTGTGTGCTTTAACTGTCAGGACAATGAGATGTGACTCATAATAATATAAGCTCAAACATTCATGTGCGATGCTAATTGAGAAAGCTTTTAACCGGACAGAAACATGGACAATACAGTGAGGGAAGAGATTTTGAAAATTATAAACAATGTATTAGTGTATTATTCATCCAGGTCATCAAAGAACAAAACATGTGGTTTGTGTTCCCCAACACAGTGTTTATAATTGAAGCTTTACCTCATACACCTGCCTACTATTTGCCGCAAGAGCATATCATAATCACTGATCATTCGTTTATTTCTCCTCCTTCTATGATTACTGCGCTTTCAATGGATATTTTATGTCTGCTATCATTTTGGTATTCCTTCAGGTTTTGGAGAATATGAAGTGTTTCAATGTGTCCCAAGGAATGCTTTCAATCAGAGACCATATGTTGACCTAAAGTACAATCGAAGGAGCTAATCCAAAAGAGGTGAAATGTAATCTACTAGGTGTGGCAGGTCAGAAGAAGGATGCAGACTCTGAAAATCCATCTCACTGAAAGTTGCATTAATCAAAAGAATACATGCCTATCTTTCCCTATACTTCAGAGTTTCCGTACCTAACAAAACTAAGGTGCAGTGGGAGTCCAAAAAGAATCGGTCCACTGTCCAAAATAGCCTGTCCTAACCCTACCACTATTATAATAACTAAATAAAAGGAGAGTGACACCGTTCTCCTGAAGACTTATTTTCGCAAACTTCAGTTCAATAAATTACCCTGAGTTCCTGGTGAATGTTTTAATCAGTTCATACAGTTCAGTTACATGGTTATTCAACCTCTAATTCTTCTTTCATTGATGACTATTCTCTGTTTTTTTCTTGTTCTTTTTTTTAACTTATTTTACATATAGGTATCCTTCTCTTTTCCCAATATAACATTATCTAATTCGTAGGGCTCTCCCCTTGGATTCTCTGGTCTTCGGCATATAATTCACAGTCTCTGGTTTCTCTTTGGATTGTGCCCTTATTGTATGTTTCAACCTTATATTCATGGTTATCCTTTCTAGTATTTCTCTCTTCTTTAATTAGATCTTGTTTGCCTGGTTTAATACCAATGTGAACACTTCCATCTTGAGGCTTGTTCCCTCTCTTATTTTGTAGTGTGTCAAGGTTTTTCCTTTACTGGGACGAGCATGAGTATCCCAATAATGATTCTCATTCACTTCTTCAAATGTCAATATGTTATCTTAACTGGGACAAGTATATGTACTCCAATAATGATTATCATTCACTTCTTTGAATGCCCATGCTTTATCCCGACTGGGGCGAGTATGCATATTCCAGTAATGATTCATTGTCCCCCTCCCGAGTCTCCCATTTTCTCCATTACCTGCAGTATTCAGGGATAACTTCACCGGGTTAATTATACGGGTGAGGCCATCTTTCCGGTTTGTCAGGTTGGCCCCTCATGATTCTTCTGCAGCTTCTCCTTAGTGTTGCAGCACAAATGGGTACTTCAGTATCCCATCTGCTAGTAGGTTCTGCATTCAAATTTGCAGAGTGGTATCAGCATTGTTCAATGAACCTCTGGGCCACCACGACTCTGTTGTGGTCACAACACCACTCGATTCTCTCTCTCTCTCTGAATGAGGACGCCTCGCGTCAACAATGGCTTCTCTCCTCTCTCTGGTTTGCAGATGATGCATGTCTACTTCTGCAGTTTGCTTCCTCTTGGCCACAGGACGCCACTCATGCAGCCTCTTCTCTGTGTAAGCTAATGAGCCAATTCATAACTTGAGGGCTTTCTCTCTCATTCTCTAGTCTCCTCCCCTCTCCTTTATTATGCAGTTGTGGGATTACTCTGGCGCATTCTCATATTCCTTCTCTCCTTCTTCACAGGTCCTCCTCCTCATCCCAGTGAACAGTGATTTTTCCTTTAAAGGAGTAATCACAGTTTCCTGATGGCAATAATACACACTTGTATTTTCTTCATACATTTCTTTGTTCAAAGAGACAGGAACAGGAGTCCTTGTCCCCAAGATGTTGTCTCTCCCGTTGAGGTCTCATTTGCCTCGACCCCTATGGAGGGTATTGCAGAGCAGGCTCACCTCCCTAGCCTGACAGTGGTAGGCTCTTCATTGGGGAGAAGGGAAAAACGTGCAGGATTCATTACATAGCAGAGATAAATATGCCACCAGTAAAGTAGGATCCATGCAATTTTTCTAAATTTGCAGCATAGCAATGGAAGAGGAAGCTCAAACGTATCTACCTCCTCCTCCAGCAGTTATGTCCTGCAAATACACCTGCACCCACGCACATCAAATTTTCATTTGAGTTGAGATTCTACAATTCATGTAGAATCCACCTGTTTTTCATACATCTGAAAACAAGAGAAAACCCACAGGGAATCATGTTGATTCCTCCCACCATGCATGTACGCATTGCAGTTTCTTGACAATAATGCACCCATTGCCACATATAATTGCTGTGAAATTCGCAGCAACATTTTTGACAGTTTTGCATTCTATTTTTTCAAATGCACAGTAATGTGGTGATATCTTGTTTTGCTACTTCAATCCCTCACTTTTTACAGAGCCATGTCAACTAGTATTGGAGTGTAGTACAGCAGCCGGGGATGGATACGGGTGGAAGGGCACAAAGAAAACTCTGTATTATAGGGTGAGAACAAATCTGCAACTTTCAATAATCAAATCAGATGTTATGCCAGTACTGTACGGTGCTAAAGGATAGGAAACTCTAGTAACAATTTAGTAAACTGCACCTTCTTTGTCTTTCTAGTCTCAACCTGTTACGCTCACCTGACTCCCACGGAGGCCAGGTCTGGTTTGGAGTGTTGTTGCTTCTTCTATGGTGAAGCGCAGGACCCGGAAGATGGACTGGACCGGACCTTCGAATCTGGCTTGTCTGGCTCGCAGGAATATCTTTCTGTATGTGAAAAGGGAGTATTAACAATCTGCGGGAGAAAGTATAAGCCTCCCGCTCCCTTCTCACCCATCTACGAAACCCTCCTGCGACCCCCACGTGAAGTCTCACCTTAGGGTTTGAAAGGTTGAGCTCTCCATCCTGCTTCTCATGCAGGGGCGCGTTTTATCCAGTTACTTCACTGGGATTTTGATTGTAGAGGGTTCAAGTTTTGTTTTCCCGCTATAGTACCGTAAGGATTCTGTTAATGAGTATGATTCTGCAATAATAATTGTTCGTTGTCTCTTTTTCAGGTGCGGAAACTATTCCAAGAAGAGCTGTGGAACCGAAGAATGAGAATCTGGTGAGCTTGATGAGAGTTCTCTTAGTGTCCTTGTATCAATGCGCTCACTAACGCTGATGTCTTTTTTCCCCATAGGGGCCGGGGTCCGGAAATGCCTGGATGCGGCACCGACCCGAAACGAAGCTCAATCCAGAAGAAATCAGGTAAGTCTTTAATGGGCGTTGGGTAACATCTTTTCATGCGCCAACTAACGCTGATGTCTCTTTTTCCCCTTAGGGGCCGGGGTCCGGAAATGCCAGGATGCGGCACCGACCCAAAATGAAGTTGGAATAACCCAACAGGTAAGCTTTGTAATGGAAATTAAGGTTTCCTTGTTTTCTTTCCCCTCTCACCTTTATTCTTGTCTTTTTCTCCCTAGGCGCGGTGATGTGGCTGCGAGTCCAGATGTCGCCGTAGAACGTGGTGGTACCTTGTACAGGTGAGTGAGATGCGGCGCTGCAGCGATCGATGCAATGTGGGTTTAAATGGATGTCTTCCTTTTCAGGACCTTGGAGGTAGGCATCATGACAGTACCCCCTCCCAAGGCCCCTCCCAAGGTCGTCCTTTCCGGGGGTTTCTGCTTGCTTGGGAATTTTTGGTGGAATCTTTGCACTAATCGCCGGACGTGTGCATGGTCACTTGGTTCCCAAGGTCCGTACCCCTTCCAATCAACTAGATAGAAGAGTTTTGATTTTAACATTTTGGAATCCAATATGTCCTTACTTCAAATTCTAATTCCCCATCGATTTGAATTGGTTCAGGTGGTTTGCTTAGTCTGGTTCCAGGCTGCACCGGTTTTAACAGTGATGCATGAAAAACGGGATGAATTTGCATGTTGGCTGGTAGATCGAGTTTAAAGGCCACCGGTTTAATTATAGCTTTGATGCGATAGGGTCCAATGTATCTGGGATTAAAATTCCGCAGTCCTTTGAGAGGCAAATGCTTGGTTGCCAGCCACACCTGGTCTCCAATCTAGTACGAAGGTGCTTCACTCCGATGTAGATCAGCATTTTCTTTGTATTTTTTCTTGGCTTGTTGCAAATGAGTTGTAGCTTCCTTGAAGGCTCGGGTTATAGAAGAATGCAAATGATCAACTGCAGGCATTTCCAGGTTTTGAGGAGGTTCTAGGTCTGAGGTTCTAGGATGATGACCATACAAGGTGTAAAAAGGGGTTTGTCATGTTCCAGAATGTACAGAATTGTTATATGCATACTCTGCGATCCATAGAATATCTTTCCAGCTGTTTTCAGATTGATGCAACATGCACCGAAGATATTGTTCAAGGGTTTGGTTAGTCCTCTCGGTTTTACCATCGGTCTGGGGGTGGTGACTAGTGGATAAGCGTACATCAATTTGTGCCAGTTGGCAACATTTCCTCCAAAAATGGGAAATAAATTTGCTTCCTCGGTCTGAGATTAATATGGATGGAAAACCATGCATACGAACTATGTTTTCCAGAAATTCCTTGGCCAAGATGGAGGCTGAAGGTACCCCCTTTAAAGGGAAATAGTGGGCCATCTTGGAGAACAGATCCACGATTACCAAGATAGTGTTATATCCATAGCAAGGAGGCAGGTCGGTAATAAAGTCCATTGACAAGGTGTGCCAAGGGGCCGGTGGAATATCCAAGGGTTGTAGGAGACCGGCTGGTCTCTTCTTTTGACCTTTATTTTGGGCGCAAACTCCGCAAGACATCACAAAAGATTTTATGTCTTTTCTCCAGGATGGCGACCAGAATTGTCGTTTGATCTTTTCCTCAGTTTTTGCGATACCAGGATGTCCTTCCATTAATGTATCATGATAGTGAGCAATGACCAATTCTTGCAATTCTTTGTTGGGCAGAAATAACCGCCCCTGGAAGTACGGTAAATCTTTATTAACGGAAAAGTGTGACCCCTTTTGAGTCCATTCTTGCAAGGCTGTGGAATTTAAAAGTTGTTTAACTCGAGTTTGAACGTCCTCTATAGTTTGTAAAGAGGTCAAGCCTAAAATTCTTTGTTCGGGTATAATTGGTACTGGTTCTAAGTTTGAATTTGTTTCATCCATTCCAATCCGGGATAAAGCGTCCGCTTTGCCATTCTTGCAACCAGGGCGGTAGGTGATTATGAAATCAAATTCTGCAAAGAAAAAAGCCCATCGGAGTTGGCGGGATGATTGGGCTTTGGCCGTTTTTAGATATTGCAAATTCCTGTGATCTGTAATCACCGTAATGGTGTGTCTTGCGCCGAGGAGGTAATGACGCCAAGCCTTGAAGGCAGACTTAATAGCTAGTAATTCTTTGTCGGTGATTGCGTAATTGATTTCAGGAGCCGTGAATTTCCTGGACCAAAAGGCTACAGGGTTCATCTGGTTAGTTTCTGGATCCCTTTGAGACAAGACAGCACCCATGGCCAAACTGGAAGCGTCGGTTTCAACAATGTAAGGGAGATCTGGGCGCGGATGCTTCAATACAAGGGCGGAGATGAATTTGGTCTTTAGGTCTTGAAAGGCCTGTTCTGCCTCAGGAGTCCATTCGAAACGTTTATTCTTCCGTAAGAGGGATGTTATGGGTTGAACCACTCGAGAAAATCCTGGGATGAATCTTCGATAGAAATTGCCAAAGCCAAGCATACTCTGAACCCCCTTAACAGAGTTAGGAGATGGCCATTTGAGGATGGCGTCCACCTTTCGCGAGTCCATTTGGACTCCTTTAGGTGTCAGGATGAATCCGAGAAACTCGACCTCTGTGGTATGAAAAACGCATTTTTCGAGTTTCGCAAACAGGTTGTGCTGGCGCAATTTCTCAAGAACTGCCCTGACATGTTTTCTGTGTTTGGATTCCGAGGAGGAGTATACCAGGATGTCATCGATATATACGATGACACAAACATCGATATGTTCCCGAAGAACGTCATTCATAAAGTATTGAAAGGCGGCAGGTGCGTTGCATAATCCGTAGGGCATCACCTGATATTCAAAGAGCCCATATTTGGTGCGGAATGCAGTCTTCCATTCGTCGCCTTCTTTTATACGTACCAGGTGATAAGCTCCTCGGAGATCTAACTTGGTGCATATACAAGCATCTTTTACCTGGTCAAGAAGTTCAGGGATCAGGCAGAGGATAACGATTCTTAATCGTTATTTGATTTAGGGCGCGGTAGTCAATACATGTTCTAAGGTCGCCTTCTTTTTTCGGCACGAAGAACAGAGCTGAGGAAACAGGAGACTTTGACGGGCGAATAAAACCGTTGGCAAGATACTGATCTAAATACTGACGCAAATGAACGTTCTCAGGTTCAGTAAGTGCATAAATCCTACTACAGGGCGGTTGAGCATTGGGTACCAGGTCAATTTGACAATCGTACGACCGGTGGGGAGGTAAGGTGTTTGCCTGTTCTTTTTGAAAAACGTCTTGGAACTCTTGGTATTCAACCGGTACTTGTATCGTGGTGGAAGTTACTGTGGCCAGACCCATATCTGGATTTCTTGGATAACAAGTCAGTTCACAATCAGGAAAGGTTATTCCCTTTGCTCGCCAGTCAATTCTCTCTTTGCAGGTGTTCCAGGATGCTGGCAGGAGTGGCAGAAGACAGAATGCAGGAGCAAACACGGTGAGCGTCCAGCTGGGAGATGCAGAACAAAGCGAAGCGTGAGTTGCTGCTTGGGCGTGGCTTAAATAGCCTTCAAAGTAGTTCCAGGTACGTATCCTTCTTCTCAGGTATGTATTCCTCCCTTGACCACACCCGTGTGGTTAAGTAGTTCCAAAGATAAAGTAGTCCCATTCAGGCCTCAGAAGGCCTGGATGTTGCAGCATGGTCTGCATCAGGTAAGTTAACACTAAGCACCTTTAACACAAAGTCCCCTTTTATGAGCCTGGCGCCTATGGCGACAGGACTGTGGCCCAATATGAGCCTGGCTCCAAAGGCACCAGGACTGAGTCCAAAGAGCCATACTTGAGGCTGTTGTGACTTCCCTTGAAGACATGATGTCTGCCTCTGGGGCAGCTAGGTCTTGTCTGGCACCTTGGAGGTAGGCATCATGACACAACCGCAGAGGGCTTTACAATATAATCATCAGTTTGTGTTTCTTGCCTCTAGCATCCCCATGCATTTTGTTCAAATAATATCCATGAATTTCAGCAGAGGGGTCCCTAGTTAAAGAAGAAGACACTCAATCTGTTGTACATGTGCAAATTGCTGCTATTGACTTAAAAGGCATATTTATGTGATTTTCTTCAATGGGCTTCCGAAGAAACCTCAGTAAGGCCCGTGTTGAATTTTATCTAGGCTATGGGGAGGAAGGGTGGGATTAACTTTAAGCTGCATTAAATTGTCTTTTGTTTCACCTCTTATGTTAGGGTTACACGCAGGATTCTGATACGATTTTACTCCCTACTTGGTATCAAATGAATTTTATGGGAGTAAGAACATAATTAGCTTTGACAGTAGGGATATTATATGCTTGTTAAAATATGTTAGTGCTACGACTTCCGAACTCGACTTCCACAGCAGTTATCCGATGAGAACTGAGCCTTCAATCACTGAAATCAGTGGTAGAGAGAAACAGTTTATTATTTCTGAGAAAAATTCTAAGGAGTCCTCGTCCCAAAATCTTGGATCTTGGACATCATCTTTGATGAAATGAAGAGCAAAAACAACCAAATGCTGATGACTTGGTATAACAACTTGCTGGAACAATCTGAAAAAATTGGATGCTCTGAATGGGACATCGAACGTATTCCTGGAAAAAAAAAGAAAAAACGAAAAACTCAAGATTGGATCGACACGCTGGAAAAAGCAGAAGAGCACACATCCCTGACCCATCATACAATAAATACACAAAGGATCAATGAGGTAAGAAATTACCTGACAACATTTTCAGACAAACGACTACGCACAATTTTTCTAGGAGCACGCTTGAATGTCTTGAAGACGAAAGAAATCTTATTCCAAAGAAAGCAGTCGAAAGATAACAACTGTCATTACTGTAACAGTTTGGAGATCGAAACAGTGCAACACTTACTCCTCCACTGTCCGGGTACAGATAAACACAGAACAACTTACCTGCGACCACATGGACTCAAACATCTGACCACAAGTGAAGAAGACCGGTGGAATAAGTTAATGAGTGGAGACTCAACAACCCTGACCGTGGCAACAGCTAAGTTCCTTGAAAGCTTGGAATTGGAAGAAAAGTCATCTGGGAACGAATAGAAAACTGACGATTTTAAAGATAAAAAAAGCACATAATAGAAGCGTATTGGAGGATACAAGCAAGTCAGAGGAAACTTGTACTTTTCCCTTAAACACGCAAATAAGAGAATGTTTTTGTAAAAATTGTAATACAATTAAACACAAAAAATGTTATTTCCCCTAAAAATTCCTCTTGACCTGGGCAGTAATATTATTAGCGCTCCTACCTATGCCACCGCTGGTCACTGATTCTAAACAACATCAGTGGAACCTTGTGGGTAGAAGCAGAGGAAAGCTCCTATGCGTTCTTGGTTTCCTGTGTTTGTCACATTTTTTCAATTTTTAGAGAGTAACAATTGATGGATACATGCCTTTTAGTCGGAAGGCTTGTTTTGAGTAAATGTCACAACTCGCAAGACAACGTAATGTGAATAGTAAGCAAAGACCCAGGAATTCGTATCCACAAATTCTGTGGTGCAATTATTCTGATGCAATTATCTTCCTTACACAAAAAGAGGCATGTCCTCCTGGCCCTTGAATTGCTTCATTAAAGTGGGAAATTAACTCCTATGGGCATGTATCTTAAACACTCTGTTTAGTTGCCATTATTCCATTTTCAAAAATTGTATGCTATCTGAATTTTTTCACAACTTCATCAGTGATACGAAGATATTTGTTTTTTTGTAATAAACTAGTGTTTTGTTTCAATGGCATTAAACACTTTCAGCATTGTCTCTGGGCGATCTCGACAAATGAATAGCTACAACTAAACCTATTGTTTATCCTGAGCATACAAAGCTTTGTTCGTGCATACACATTGTTTTCTCTGCACTGCTGTACTTTTGGTAGTTACTATGGCATATCCTGAAGTCTTGGGGATCATTATGAGTTTCCGGTATGAATCTCGTAATTCCGGCGGGATACCAGAGAACTACTGTATAGTCTCCACTGCTCAGTATCCTAGTATTAGCGGTGGTGGAGACACCGGTAACTTCCCATTGCATGGAGTCCCCTAGGACTCTATGGGATGGTGTTGCCCGAATCACCGGCACCATTAGCAACAGTGCAACTTGTTATTAATCTGCGAACATGGAAAGGAAAGTGCGCATAAAAACGAAGCATCCCCGCACTTAGGGAGAAATTATTAGAGGGAACATTGGTGAGAGTACCTTAGTATAGGATTGTAAATTCTGGAAATTAGCATGAATTCCTAGGCATGTGATGACAATAGCTGCCTAATTGGAACATGCATGGCCATATAATGGTAATGTCTGGCAAATAGTTGCACACCAGATGGGTGGTTCATGTGCAAAATGCAGGATTTGGGAATGGGATAATGCCATGTGACAAGTTTGAAACCATAGTGGCACTGTCTAGGCCCTTCTTGATTCTGAGGGTGATGAATCGAGTAACATCTGTGGATAGTAATAACACACATTAATAACGAGTGTAGAAGTGCTCAATCTTCATAAAGTTAAACAGGTTTTAAGTCATTTCCTGAAGGTGATGGAATATCTGTGGTTCTAATTTCTTTGGGCATGGTGTTGCATAGGTTTACAATTAGGCATGAGTATGCTGTTCCTCTGAATGTCCTCTTTTCATATGGTTTTGTCTCTATTTGTAGGTCATCGGTTGATTTTAGGTCCCTTCTTGGCTGGTAGCGACTGATCTTGGCCTGGAGAAATTCAGCTCCTTGTCTGTGTAAGTATTTGTTGTCAATGCACAGGGCTTTGAATTTGATACCTTTCTTTACTAGTAGCCAATGAAGGCTTCCCAAAGCTGGAGTGATGTGGTCTTTTCTGTTTAATCTTAGTAGAATCCTGGCTGCATTGTTTTAGACCCATTGGAGTTTCTTGGTGAGTCCTTCTGACATTTCTAGATAGAGGCTGTCTGTGCAGTCAATTCTTGTTAGTATCAGGGCTATGATTGTACGAGTTCTGTGTGGAAAGGAGAGGTATGGGAGCAATCTGCTGAGTAGTCCTAGGAGGTAGAAGCACTTTTTAGTGAATGTGTTGACTTGCGGTTCCAGGGATAGTGCATTGTCCATGAGTATTGCTAGGTGGTAAGTTAATTCTTTTGTTTTGATTTGTGAGGAATGAGGGAAGCCATCTTAGTGCAGATTCCTGCATGCCACATTGCATCAGTTTTAGAGTTACATGGCTAATTGTGTCAAATGCCACAGATATGTCCAATAGTATGAGGGCAGATTGGGCGCCATGGTCTGCATTTATTTTCAGGTTGTTACCTATAGAAATGAGTGCTGATTCTTTTCCTCTCATTGGTCTGATACCAACTTGTGAGTGGTTGAGTGTTCCGTTTGTTTCAAAGTATTTAAGTGGGATTTTGTATACATGGTTCTCTAGGATCTTCATCTGGTAGGGCAAGTTGGATATTGCTTAAGTCTCTGCACTTGATTCCTTTTTTACCAGTGGTTTGATGTATGCTGACTTGAAGGTGGTTGGAACAATTCCACTTTTAAGTGACTGGATCAAGTGGCACAGCGAGTAGAGCGCTCGCTTTGACATCGGTGCAGAGCTTGCTAACGCAGGTTCGAATCCCAGCAAGGCCAAAATCAGCCTTTCATCCTTCCAAGGTCAATAAATGAGCACCACACACCCTGGGTAATAATAAGCAGTGCTCAGATACCTAAGGGTTTGTAGCGCTATACAAATGCCAAATGATTATTATTATTATTATTATTATCATTAGGTTGAGGATGTTTGTCGGCGGGGTTTTGTGTTTGAGGAATTATTTGAAGATGTCCAGGGCCTAGGTCCCTTTGAGATCCTGCAAGGTTGGTGTCCTTGATCAGTGTGGAGGAGATTTTGTCAGTGATTGGTTTGAGGTAGGTGAGTCTTGCTGTAGTCAATGTTTCGTCTGTTGTCTGTGGTTCAGCGGTTGTGGTTGTATTAGCGCAGGGTGTGTTGATGGTCTGTTGGATTGTTTCTATTTTTGATCTTAGGTGGTTGCAATGCTGTCACATAGCGCTTTTGTTGGGATGATGACATTCTTGCAGGATGAAGGTTTTTTTTATCTATTTGAGTTATTTCTGTGGATTGTTTGCCGATTCAATTACTTGTAGCCTAGTATTTTTATTGTTGCTTTGAGTACTGTTGATTTGTATAGTCTGAGCTATCTATGGTATTTTATTTTGTCCTGTCGGTTGTGCTGTTTTTTCATTTTGCAGTTGTTTTCTTTAGTTCTTTCAGCTCTTCTGTTAACCATTTTGTGGCATGTTTTTTGGTGTAGCTTGAAGGGATCTGTTGAGTGTTTTACCGTGGACCTAACACTGAGCAGGCTGCAGTGTAGTTTGTGCAATTTCCCTTGTGGATACTTGTTTGTTCTTTTGTCAGTTGGTGTTGGTGTGGTGTAGGTTAGGTTTCTGTGCTGGTTATTCTCTCCTGGTTGTGCCTGTGAGAGGAGTTGTTCTTGCGTAGGCCAGCTCGTTGTTGAGCAGTCTCGTTAGATTGATGGCAGGGTTGTTTAGTTTTGGTTTGTTTCAGTTGATGTGTTGTGTTGGTGCCTGTCCTTTGCTCCAATATTTGGTGATGTATGGTGTGTTGAAAGTAATGAATTCAAGTTTTTCTCTGATTCTTGTAGGTGTATTGTTCATGGTGTTCTCCAGGCTGGGGGTGGTTCATTTTTTGTCAAGCTTGGTTTGGCGTCCCGAAGGCGTCTGTATTTTCTTTGCTTCTTGCATGTGGATTTGTTGCTGATAGTCTTCTTTCACTTGCAAAGCAGTTGTATTTGGCGAGGGAGAGAGAGATGTGGTCCATCTTTGCTTTGTTCTTTATGTCCTCAGTCCATTTGGAATTGTCTTCACCTGTTTTTTTCGCAGTTGTGAAATCTTGCTGAATGGCACCTTCCTGTGTGGCTGATGTTTACTTCTTCTTTCTGTTTCCCATTCTAGCTTCTTTGTCTTTTTTGTGGTGAGGCATGGTGTTTTTGAGTTGTGGGTCGACTTTCTTGGAGCAGAAGTCATCTTTAGATTTGTTTCTTTCTGGACCTTGATTCTTTGATTCTTGATTCTTGTCAGTTAGTTTGTGGTTAGTTGTTACTTGTAGTTGATGCAATTGTGGTTATGGAACCAGGGGTGCAAACCCTTGTGGTTATGTCATTTTACTGGTTTTCCTTAAGGGTTCAGTGTGCTTATGGTGTTCTGGGTCTGTGGTCCTCTGGTAGTTGTTGTGGGCACATCTCTGTCCTGTTCCGGGGCTTGCTAGACATGCCTTGCATGATACAGGATAACCTGGGTGGAAGGGATCAGGGATCTTGGTGGTTATGGTAAAACAGTGTTCAGCCCTCTAGCTGAGGCTAACTTGGGCAGGGAGGCCTTTTAAGGTGGCTATGGGGCATGGTTCAGTCCAATGCCGATTAATTGAGGAGGAAACAGCATTGTCTGCAGGCTGGGAGGTTAGGGCTCTGTGGCTCGCTTTGGGTTGCATTGGGAGAGAAACTTGGATTTGAACAGAGCAGTAAAGGGAAAACCACCAGAATCGGAACACAGGAGTTGTGGGAAGACCCCTATGTTGGTTGGAGACACAGCAGTGGTGGGGAAACAACTAAGTTCAAAGTGCAGCAGTAATGGGGCGCACCTAGACATGGAGCAGAGTAGTAGTGGCAGAGCACATAGAAATGAAACATAGCAGCAATGGAGGAACACCCAGATTTGAGACACAGTACTGAGAGAAAAAACCTAGAATTGAAACACAGCAGTAATGGGGCAACAACTACAACAGGGGCACATCCTTTAAAGGGGAACTCCTAGACTTGAAACACAGTACCAGTTGGAGAAACCACCTAGATTTGAAATGCAGCACAAATGTTGTAGAACTCATAGGGCCTCATTACAACTCTGGCGGTAGCCGTGCTGGTAAAAACAGCAGGCTGCCACCAAAGTTGTGCACCGGGAAATGTAACTCCCCATTCCCATTCGAGTCCCATAGGACACAATGGAACTGGGGAGGACAGAAGCACCAGCACCGTGTGCAACAGTGCCGGTGCTTCCATCAAAGTATTTGAGTGGCTGCCGTCCCGCCCACCAGGACTGACCTGGCGGCGGGACGGCAGCTGCTCACAGAACTCAGAGTGTGCTAGTCTAATAACAATGGTGTCTTTTAGGCAGAATCATATGCAGTACCCTTTGGGAACACCACACACAATTAAGACTACAAGTGCAAGTACAAATTCACCTTTGGTACAAGCCTGTACTACACAGTAAAGTGGTAGTGATGGCTGAGCAGCCAGAGCAGCCAGACTTATCTCAAGGGTAAAGTGAGCAGTATTAGAAGTTACACAAAGGACAGCAATTGCTATGATTTAAACAAACACTGACTCAAGGTTTCTGCGTAAAAGTATATACATTTATTTACACTATCAGTCATAAAACAATTCACTATTATAAAGCTGCAGAAAATCACAATCGTAATATAGTACACAACACCCAATCAATTCTGGACAAGTTAAGCTCAAAATGAAGTGTGAGCAAAATGGCACTCCAGCATTTTAAAAATGAAGCGAAAGACAAGGCTATTCAGAATCAAGCAGCACCAACAGGTAAGTAGGCAGGGCAATCTAGAAAAGGCTTACCATAACTTGGATTCAAATCAATAGGCCTGGGCCAATGTTAATGGTTCAGAGTCTTTGCAGAGGATCACACAATTCAGAGTAGTTTGCGGTGAAGTCCTGAGTTCGAAACGAAGTTGATCTGAAGAAAAGTTACTTATAGAGTAGCAAAGGACAAGCCCTCTGATTGGTGAAAGATTTAAAACACTTTCACCGTGGTTGGATGAAACAAACAACTCGGTTTGAACAGTACCGTAGAAGAAGAAGAAGAATGCTGTAGCTGAGGCAGAAGTTCCTGGCAGGTCCTGCAGGCTCACGGTTCCTGAAGCGACTCTCAGACTGACACGAAGGAGTAAGACTGGAGGGTTCTGCACTGCCCAGGGAAGAAACCATCAGCAGAGCAAAGCAACTAATAAAAGGTGCGCTCCTTAGAACCCAAACAGAGTCCGGTCCTTCTGGCAATCTGGTTCACTACAGCGGGGCACAGCAAATTCGACCAATGGAGGGAGGCCTTGCTTGGTGTTTGGCGAACTGGTTGGTCCCACCAGCTCAAGGGAAGAAGATTCCTTGCAGATCTCCTCTATCAGACCCGCAGCAGGGCTTCACCGGGAGGTTCAGTCATTGTAGTAGTCCTCTTCCTTCAGCTTCTCTTCAGTTCTCTCGATCCAGTAGCGACTCAGCCTTCCAAGGCCCAGAGACCTGCTTTTTATACAGTTTTCCCCCATTCACACAGCCTGGCTGTCAATCACACAGCAGGATGGCTGTCCTGGCATGACAGTCACCTAGCCAATCAAACAAGAGTGTGACTTGGGTCTCCAAGGAGACCCTGTGCAGGGGGCCTAAAACCCCTCCCTCACATCCTGTCTATCTAGACTCTCAGACAGCTAAGGATGGCGAACAAAGGAACTAAATCTGGTTTGGCACGCAGAGTAAAACTCAAGAAAGACCTTTACAAAAATAAATGGTGAATAAACCCAGACGGAACCAATTAAAAGTTAATGGGGTCCAGTGGATTAAAGTTTGAGGCTACTAATATAGCCTAAAACAGTACCAAGGCTATTTTGATAGACCGCGGTAGGAAAAATATGGTAGATACCACTGCCACCAGCCAAATCTTAAATAAAGGGGAACGAAATAATGTTGCATGAGAGACAGACAAAAAGGGATAACTATTAACCCTTTCCAGTGCTCTATGGAAGGTAGTTTGTACTGGGTTTGTGAATTTAAAAAGACTAATAAAGTTAATGGCAACTTTACATGTTCTGGGAGACAGTAGTCAGTCCCAGAAAATGGAGTTTAAAGTGGAAGTCTGAAAATGACAACCCTGTGTCACTGAAATAAAGGTTCATGTGTAACACACAGTAAAAAGATGATGCCTATGGAGTAGGTGAGGCTCCACAGTCTATGAACACAAAAATGTTAAATACACAGCAAAACACATGCAAGAGTGGGGAAAAAAGGCTCACACTCTTATCAGGTGAAACAATAAATCCTATAAATCCGGCAAAGCTGCTGAGGGACACCCCCCCCCCCCCCAGACTAAGGGACACGAGTATCTAATCCCCACCAGGATGGATCTCCTGTTGCAAGTCAGTTAAATGGCCTGCTGGGTACACCAGCAACGTTTTGTAACCCTTGCTATGAAACTTTCTATCAGTGGTTTTCATTTGTAAACTATATGACTTAAAACCTGTTGTGGTACATTTCTCTTTTTTAATGTAGAGGGGATCTGATCTAACAGCCCCTCAGAAGTTATAACAACCTCTGAACTTACCATCAGCGTTTTCAAGGGGTTCTTGGAAAGGGATCCCTTAGATCTAGAGGGGCCTCCATGGTTCCTCACCACCTCTCTCACAAGAGCATTTTGGGTCTCAGGTATCTTGGTTGGAGGGGCTGTGATCAAGCAAGGTATATGCTGCCACTTCCTCTGAGATCTGACCTTACCTATTTTAGAAGTTTCCCTCCTAATACTAGGATTTACATTGGAGTCTTCAGTAGAAGTTCCAACAGTCTTAAGGTGTTTAGCCTTAAGCCTATTTTTCCTGGTTTTCCACCAGCTTTTGAGAATTACTAGTTCTCACAGGCCTAGAGAGGTGTCCAATGTGTCCATCCACCTCTTCCTCAGAAGCAGAGAGAGTCAAAGACTTTACTATTGGATGGGCAGTGATGGAGCTTGGTTGGGGCTTCCATTTCCCTACTATACTAGCCTCAGATTTGCCTGGGTTAGAGGTCATCGTACTAACACCAGGGCTTGTAGTGGGATTCTCTGTAGATGTTCCCACAGGCTCAGAGTGGTCTCTTAAGGTTGCCTCTGTAGCCAATTTGGCTTGGTTCTGTTTCTCCTTACTGGAGGCCTGGGGGTACTGGATGCTACTCCTAGAGTTTTTGAATCATTCCCCAGCAGGACTCTCCCAGGCACCTCATTCTGTACAGGAATCCTCACTGTCATATTACATGGAATGGGAGCTGGCAGAATTGGAACAAACTGGACAGGGCCTCCAGAGAATTTAGTGGGACCTTTGGGTGGCTTAGCAAGAGAAATGAAAGAGGCCTTTGATGAACTAAAAAACGCAATCTCAACAGCACCACTGCTAGCTACCCCTAACTACGAACACCAATTTTAATTTTTTTCACATTGTGACTCAGCAGTAATGAAGGCAGTGCTGACACAAAAAACGAGCATGGGACACAAGCCCGTGGCATTTTAGACCCTGTAATGTTAGGTCACTTCCCTTGCGAACAGAGCCGCGCAGCCGCAGCATTCGCGGTAGAGAATTCATCATCAATAACAATGGGGTGCCCTACCACACTGTTCATCGAACATGCACTCTTTGCAATATTGAACAAGCCCAAATGAGCATTGACGACACAGAGGGCATCAGGCTACGAAATAATACTATCAAGACCAGAGCTAACAATTGTAAGGTGCAGCAATGTAAACCCAGCAAGATTTATAGCTGAGGTAGTTGAAGATGGTGACTGTGCTCATGATTGCACCCAGGCCATTGAAATTTACTCCAGCACAAGAAAAGTTGAGGAAAATGCCCTAACAGGGGGAGAAATAATGTACATTGATGGGTCATCAACAATTGACCAGAGTGACGGTGTTAGAAGGATAGGAGCAGCAGTGGTTAAGTTGACAGAAGACTGGATGTATGTGCCAGTAAAGTGTGTTCAACTACCACAACATTACTCGGCCCAAGCAGCAGATCTAGTGGCCCTAATTTTGGCCTTAAAAGAGAGCTATGATAAAAGAGTGATGATATATTCTGATGCATATGTCACGCCAACAGTCCACTCAGGATTTATAAAATGGCAAAGGAGAGGGTTCAGAAGAGCAGATGGTACGCCAGTACAACATGCCCTACTACTTGCAGAACTAATTGAAGTAATTGAGACACCCAGAGAAATAGCCCTGGTAAAGTGTCAGGTCCACACCAACGGGGATGACCCTATCTCAAAAGGTAACGAAACAACAGACGCAAATGCCAAGCATGCTGCGTATTTTGGAGATGTTTGGACCCCCCCAGAAAAAGGAATAGATAAGGGGAGGATGGGAGCAAGACAAATGCTATTGAAGGATGGGTACACACACATATCCCTGACACACAGATAATGGAAATACAGGCAGCAGCACCTATGGCAGAAAAAGAGCTATGAATAAAAAGAGGATGCACAATGTCACCCACAAATGCATTGTGGCGTCAGAATAATACAGGGAAGGTAGTGATGCCCCTGGCCCTACTGAAAACAGCTCTGGAACAACTAGACCACCCCACGCACACAGGAAAGGAAGTGATTGCTGCACGCATAAAGGAGGCCTGGTTCTGCCCCAAACTAAATTCACATGTTGCAAACTTTATCAGCAGATGCCTAACTTGTCAACAGTTTACAGCCGGTCACACTCTGCAAGTGATAAAGGTACTATACCCCGGCCGGAAGGACCCTTCATACTCCTGCACATTGACTACGTTGACATGATCAACGTATGTCAAGGACAAAGATACATGATTGTAGTGGTGTGCCCATTTTCAAGGTGGATTGAGGCTGGACCCGGCTCTCAGGCGGACGCATTCAGAGCTGCAAAATTCCTAGTGAGGGAAGTTTTCCGAAGGTGGGGAGTTTGCGAAGTGCTGCGGTCGGACATAGGCCCAAACTTTGCAAATGAAATGTTCGAGCACATAACTGCAATGCTAGGCATCAAACACAAGTTTGCATGCGCATACCACCCGCAGGCAAACATTGTCTGTGAACGCCTGAACGGCCTGCTAAAAGAAGAGATTGCAAAAATACAACAGACAACTAAGAAAAGCTGAATGTACTGCCTCCCCTTGGCCCTGTTTGAGCTGAGAAATAGGCCAGGGTCAGATCACCACCTCATTCCCCACAAGGTGGTGACTGGACATCGGATGCATCTTCCACTAACTCCACCCTCAAGAACAATGACTAATTAAGAAAGTTCTGCAAATGTTTTTGGTGACGAGATGTATGAATATGTGTCTTCATTGATTACTAGTGTTGCCTTTATCTCTCAAGAGCTCAAGCGCACACGGGGCGGGTCGAAGACTACTGAGCAAGAAGAAACAAATGAGGAACAAGTACAACAAACAAACTGGACAATAGCGGAAGGAGACCATGTTCTCCTCCACAACTTCAATCGCCAGTGGAACAGCCCTCGATTTACAGGGCCCCACCTGGTGGAAGCAGTAGCTCCCAGAGCAGTTAAACTGAGCAATAAAAAGGTATGGAATCACCTGCATGACGTCAAGCCATACAATGGTCAGACCCGCCCTTGTGTTGACGACAGGGCCACCGCAACAAGAACAGCATCGGCAACATCAACAACAGGAAAAGACGCAGCAACTACAACAAAAGACAATTGTGACACGGCCCCTCACCCCTTCCCAGCCACAGGCACACCCATAGACTTTGGACAATCGCCCATAGCCCACCCCATGTTCACGAGATCCCAGAGCAACCAAACAGCTGCCCCAGCCAGCCCCGTCCCTGCCACTACCCAATAAAGGACATTGTCTAACAAAAATGAATACTGCACCACACATGTAAACACATGCATGTTCTCTTTCTCTTTTTGTCTCGCACATGCAGGTACCGCATATTACTGTGTTGTAAAGGAAGTGAAGTTACTAACATCGTGTTTTGCCCAGGAGTAAACGCTACCCACAGATCACAATAACCCCGAGGCGCTGTCACACCAATTTGTATACCATATAAAGAGACAAAAATATTTAAAAAGGAGAAGGGTACGTGCATATTACAACATGTTCATTTTGGCCATAGAACAATCATTTCCACATCTCCACAAGCACTTACCAGCTGTGAGAGATAGGTCACTGAGATTAGCGTGGGAACAGCTTTTCGCCTTGGCACTAAATGACTATCTGATAGGGAGAGCTTGATTAAAGAAAACTAACAAACTAATGCATGTTTTTAGAATTTTCAGGTGGGCATCTTTAACTTCATAAAGAATAAGCTGCAGGACCGCAGCAAAGGTAAGAACAAAATTGCAGTGATATTAGGTATTGTAATAAAGATAGTAGGAGTGTTGGTCATCACTGGTCTAATTGCTGCCTCTGTCTGGCAGTCACGCTATGCTTCTCGAATTTTGGCTGCACCCAAAGTTAACATACCCCCTCCCTCTGCTGCAACAGGTACGGTGTCAGGTGGTACAAGTAAGACAAGAGGTGATGGACATAGGGTAGCACATATGGAGATAGTAAGGGGATTGACACATATCTCACAGATTCAGCACACGTCTTGAATAACATGTGGTATCAGCACAGAAACAAAATTGGTAAGCAGACAACTAAGGACAACTGCTATGTGTGCTCGTTGGTCCCATACGCCATGAGCTCATCAAGGACGTTTGTAGCTACTAAAGTACCAGCCAGGACAGTAGAGTGCCTGATATATATGGCCCTGTTCCAAACAGGAGGACGATTCAAAGGGACAGTGGTTGCCTTACAATTCAAGACAAGAGACTCATACCCATATGAAAATAACTTCATAAAAACGCTTAGGATGTACAACAGCTACCGCCTACACACACAAGGATTTAGATACATAACAGATGGCCCTGATAAAAGAGAAACAAAGAAAGTGGCATTAGAATACCTGCCGTGTGACTGATATGCAAGTGAAATTGCAGGTGAACAAGGTTGTTGGGAAAGAGCACTCATTGTAATATATGGGAAGATATACACTAATGAAGGATGGACAGATGGAGTGCTGGGGAGCAATATGGTGACAAACGAAAATGTGCACTCAATCAACGTCACAAACCATAAGTGTTGGATGGAGTGGGTAAAAAAATGTACTGGTGTTAACATGGCTGGAGAAAGACGAAGACCCAATAACTATACTAACGCCAACTGCACCAACACTGTGCTATCAACACATTGGCGATGTTGATGTTGGAAATAACCACAACTGCAGAAGTATAATATTGATCCCTGAGGGGGTTGCCGGGACAGCTGTTCTAATGGATCACTATTGGGCCTGCGGCGATAAGGCATATCACACGTTACCTCCATCATGGAATGGGATATGCACTATGGTACACATTAATGTACCATCTCTGGTTGTGCCTCAGAGACACGTCAACATGGCCAACTTCCCCAAGACGGATGAAGGTAATAAAAGGAGGAAAAGATCAGTGCAAGTTGAAGAAGGTGACGAGGAGCACGGCAAGACAATTCAGTCGAGAGTGAAAAGACAAGGAGAGCCCCTGATCGGAAATTACCTATGGGGAAGATCGGAAACAGCACTCACTTCCATCCCACCAGAACACAGACTATTTAGCAGAGCAGCAATGTTCTTCTCATCACTAATACACCCAGGACTGCAGGCATATGCAAATGCAAAATGGCTCCAGATTACCCGCTGGGAGCTAATGATGACCATTAATTCAACCGTCAATGGATTCAATGCAATAAAAGAAGAATTGAGTGCAGTACGAATGGTAGCACTACAAAATAGATATGTGCTGGACCTCCTCATGGCAATGGAAGGAGGAGTTTGTGCGAAAATTGGACAATCATGTTGCACATTCATCCCTGCTAATGACGCAGACAATGGAACACTTACTGAAGCAGTATCACAACTAGCCCTGATGCACCCGAAAATGGTTGACGAAAGTAAAGGAGTAAAAAGAGCCAGCAGCTGGTTTTTCTTTCTATGGTCATGGATGCCTTCATGGCTATCAGACGGCCTGAAGCTAATATTAGGATGCATTATATTGGCAGTAGTCATATTGATTGGAAAGAGATTATGGAAAGGAAGAAGAGCTTGTACAACGGACGAAATGATGGAGATGGTCGGCATGCACGCCTTACTGCCAGCTGATGATGACAAGTACACAGACATGATCATACAGGAAAGGGAAAGGTTGCGCAAACAGATACTTGATAATCACATAGATCCGCCATCTGTGAAGGTGAAGAACCCAAGGAACAGAAGGAGCTATGTTGGAAGATGGGTATACTGCAAACCTGGTGGTGGCTGCGTTTACATGTATTGGTCATTTGAAGATCATGTCAACCACTATGGGCACCTGGCCGGAATAACTACAGTATGGGAGAGTGAAAGGAGATAAGGAAAAGGATGATTTTGTAGTCGACAAGTCGACCAGAGGGGGGACTGAAGTAGGAGAATGGGATAATACCCTCCCCCCAAGACCATGGCCTAGGGGATCACGGCCCAGACACCCCCCACAAGGGGAGTTCATCTACTTACCAGATGACAAAGTACCCTTGTTCAAAAACCTACACATGCGAGGACTATGCCCACCAGCACGCCATGCTCAACCCAACGCCTGCGACATGCAGCTCGACTAAAACAGCCGTGAGTATTCACATCGTTAGAGATGCCATGACGACATAGCCAACAGACAAGAACACACGTGCCACCATGCACACTGGTCACTCACACACCAACCCACATGAAGAACATACTCTGTGCTATGACGCAGCGGACTGTCACACCTACAGACATGCATCCTTTTTATTTTTCACATATGCCTTCTACAGCACCGCAGAAACGCAAGACGCCTGAAGAGCTCGTGTACATGCTTGGTGAAGCTTCTCTCGCCACCCATCTCTATGAGGACACCACCATGTATATCTAATGCTGCCTGTGAAACTCTGTCGCCTGCGACCTCCATACTATGGATTATGTACCGCCACCCAGGAACTAGGCCCAAGTAGGCCACAAGCAAGAGTCCCCAGGAAGGGGCCTCACAAACGAAAACCCTCGCAGAGTGAAATACAAGTGGTGACCATGCAGAACGAGCCTGTAATGAGAGCCCATAGCCAAGGCCACGATGTTGCAACCCGCACGCCGCGTGCCCAGCGCCAAGGTTACACCTGCAGGTGCCAAGCCCTCAGAGACAGAATACAAAATCTAATGCTCATAATTCTGCTCCAGCTATGGTCTCCACACATGTGACCAAGCCAAACTGACAAGATGCCAAGCTTACGAGGCAAAAAGCCGCCAGGGTCCCACGTCTGGGACACAGGTTGCAACAACAAAGTAGCAAAGATGGACACCTATAGCGATGGGAAAGACCTGCTCATCAGCCCATAAGCAGACCTGTCCATTGTCCGCACTAACACATAGTTGCACATTGTTGCTAATGTCAGGTACACTGCGGGCTGGGAACAACGATGGTCCCAGGCTTGGGGTTTCACGGGAGAACCAGTCAGAAAACAGGGGGCTTATTACTGATGCCATTACTCCTAGCCAATTACCAAGGGTCCCCTTGTAACAATTCCAAAGTAGCAACTGTTAGGAACAGCCCAAGTATACCACCTGACCTGTCCTCCACCACTAACATCTCTCCCTGTAGGGGACATATACTAACCCTACCACTCGGGGAACCAATCCGAAGTGTTGATAGGTTTTGTGATGATTTTTCCCAGGTGACGCTTAGTCCGTATGCATCCGGAGAAGCTCTCATTGTTAGTGAGGCTTGCAGGCCCTTTTTACAGCAGTATGACGCGCTACTGCTGTAAAAAGGGCCTGCGACCCCCACTAACAATGAGAGCATCTCCGGATGCGTACGGACTAAGCGTATCCCTGCCGTTACTCTAAAAAACAGCAGTCATTGCCTTGCTCCTTTTGTGAGTGTGTCATACTCCTTCTGGGACGTGGGAGTAGTTGAGTCCAGTATTCCAGCAGAGCAGTTTTAAATCCCAAAAGTGTGTGCTGCTTATGCCATGTAGGATCGAGAGAGGTCCCTTACCAAATACAATTTATGTTCAGAGGGCAGCATGTGCCGTTATTGCACACAAAGTCATCAGGAAGGGTGCTAGTAAGTTTCAGAGATCGGCAGATAACAGGGTACTCAAGCACACATTCACACAGTAAAGCACCGTGCAAGAAGGTCACCTTAATATACCAGCAATAACCGGCCTTATTAATGAGCCAGCGCTATCGCGCCACCACGCGTCTATAAGGCCTGGCTGATGCTGGGAAATGTAGTTCAGAAGGACTACAAGTCTGATCCCGGCATGTAATTGGGCGGAATCCAACAGCAGTTGTTAATTATGGTTAAAATCAGGTTTGAAAGGATAAGTATCAATTGTAGTCTGAGGTCACTGAAAGATGTCCAAATTAGCAGAGCAGTGCAGTATTCCGGCAAAACAGTTTTAAATCATACAAGTGTGTGCTGCTTATGCTGTGTATGAGCAAGAGAGGTCCCCATGCAGATACAATTTAAGTTCAGAGGGCAGAAAGTGCTGTGACTGCACACAAAGTCATCAGAAAGTGTGCTAGTAAGTTTCAGAGATTGGTAGATAACAGGGTACTCTAGCACACATTCACGCAGCGGGATGGTGTTTGTAGAAGCAGACACATTTTAGAGCCTGTTCTTAATTCACAGGGGTTATTGAAGTATATAGGGTGGGCTCAAGGATCTCAGCAGTGTGAATGGAGGTAGCAGGGAGAAACCTGGAGAAACCTGGTCTATGAGTAAAGGAAGTACAGAGGGTGCTTTACATGAGTGCAGGGAGTAAGTGGAATAATGAAATATGAGGGGACGGGATAAGGATACACATCGACTATGGGCCTCATTACATTTTTGCCGGTCCGGAAACAAGGGTACTGGTAAGCTCACCGGCACCCTTGTTTCTGGACCGTGAAACTACATGTTTGCCTGCCAGAGCCACTGTGCCTGACAGGCCCTGGCCCTGTTGGGCACAGCGGTCATGGTAGGCAAACCCTTCACAGAAGCACTGGCACCATTAGCAATGGTGCCAGTGCTTCCATGTCCCCACTCCAATAGAGTCCTATGGGACTTTATGGGAATGGGGATTAACAAATATACTGGCACCTGACTTCCCAGCCTCCAGACTCGTAATGAGCCATTGGCACAGGGAAGTCCGGTGCCAGTACATTTTTACGGGTCTGGCGGAAACCCGCCGGTAGGACCCATAATGAGGCCCTATGACTGGAGGGTACACAAGTCTTATGGACCTTGAGTAGAGGGAGTACATGGATGAATGGGCAATGAGTGGAGGAAACACAGTGATGCGATTGAACACGTCTGCTTCATATTAATGCTTTGGTAACATCAGCCAATGATTACCCGTTTTCTCTTAGAGCGGTCGAACCATATGTACCAGAATCAAATATACATTTGCTGATTCAAAACTGGGTATTATCCCAGATAGATTTTGGAAAATCTGTTTTAATTGGTATGGTATGATTTTAAAAATATATATTTTTTCTTTATTTATTTATTGTGCTTCTAGTCATATTTTGACTTTTTACACAGATCTTATCAATTATCAACTAATCATAGAAAACAATAAAACAAGTGATATGCAATACTTCATCATATTACAAGGTGATTAAGCAAAGGGTGAGGACAAGTTACACATTTAGGTCTCAGTAAGTGTGTTCACATATCAATTTTTATGAGCGTTAATTCATTAAGTAGTTTCAGTAACTCTATTGACAAGAAGACTTCCTTACCAGCAGAAAGCCTGTGTCAGAAATCTTGAGTGTTAAACCACTTCATGTGATGCACAAATCCTGCAAAGTATTTCTCTCTTATTGTTAGAGTGCTGCGCAAGTTATTAGGAGATGTCTAATATCTTGGGCATATCCTTCACCTCATAGGTCAAATTCACCTTCTTTTTGCTCTAAATTGTGCCAGATTATCATGATCTCGTTTGTTTTCACTAACTTTAATCGAAACCATAGTAATTTGGCAGGCCATTCGGGATTGGGAAATCTTCTTAGATATGGCAACATGTATTTGCTTGATTTTTCACAAACTGTACGTTTTGTGCACTTTTTAAGTCACCGAGTAGAGCTCTGGTTGTAATCCAATCAGTTCTTAGGAGAGCATGGTTTGCTTTATCTGAATTAATGATCAAGGTCTCACTTGTTACCTGACAATGCTGTAAAATTTGAATTGTGTCTCTTTTTAAGGTAGACAAGTACTCACTCTTTGATGAAATAATGTGATCACCTATGTTCTCATATAAGGAGTGTTTACATGGATCAAAAATTGATCGATACATGAATAGTACGTTCCAGTTAAATTGTGATTGAAGTGAGTGTAAACCTAATTCATACGTGAGGCATGCAATGGGGAGGGACATGGGCAAGCATAGCATTTTTTTCAATATTCGACATTTAATTGTGTCCAATTAAATTTGCGGGCACTCTGATTAAGTTCCATCCCATATAAAATTGCAGGTATCACTTTAGTAAAGATAATAGCAAAAATCTGCAGAGACTTTTCAGAATCCTTTTTTTTAACTTATATATTGAGCGACTTTTGATTCTAAGATATCCTTTAGATCTTTCATCGATTGTGTACTTCTGCAATTGAAACCCAGATATTTGATTTATTTTACAACTGGTAGAATCTGGTAATTCAGACACCACTTCTGAACTTTTCATTTTTTTAATGGTGATCAAAGATGATTATGTGAGATTTAGTAGGAATGCTTATTAATTCATTTAACTTTGCATATTGTTCCATGGCATTGAGCTGGTACTATAAAAGAACAGGGGTGGATCTATCAAGCCTATATCATCAGCATATGCTAAGAAACGCACAGGGGTTTTACCAATTCTAAGGCATACCAGTGAGTGCATTGGCTTCTCATTGAATTGAGGATCCAGTTTAAATTATTATACATAACACAACAAGCACTTTATTACAAAACGCCTCTTTACCTCACATAAAAGTTGTCAATCTCTCTTGGTAAGGGAGGACTCCTAGATTTAAATGATCCATACTGATGAACCAGTCTTTTTCCCAGAGAAGCCGTAAAAGCCTTGAATGCGTTATCTGTTAAAATACAACTGATTTTGAACTACCTGAAATATGGGAAAGCTTTTAAAACATGGTTCAGGAAAATATCTTTTAATTTGATTTTATTGAAAACTGTACATTGATATATTTTTAATGACATTCTCGAGACATATTTTATAATTGTTTTTTTAGTCAGAGATGTTATGAGTTGAATAGGTTTTTTTTGTCTGATTGTATTATTTTATTGTATTAATCAAGATAATTTGTACAGTGCTCTGATACATGTATTTGGGCCTCATTACGGGTCCGGCAGTAACCGTGCCGGTGATACAGGCGGATTGCCACCGGACCCATACAAATTTACAGGCGCATAACTTCCCAGTGCCACCGGGAGATTACAACCCCGGCAGCCTGGAAAGTCAGGCACCGGTAAAATGTTGTTACCCATTCCCATGGAGATCCATATGACTCTTTGGGAATGGGGACACGGAAGCACCGGCACCGTTGTTAACAGTGCTGATGCTTCCGTGACAGGCCTGCCTATCGTGGCTGATGTGCCTGGCAGGGTCAGACCTGTTGGGCACGGTAGCTCGACAGGCAGACCTATAATATGCCACTCCCGAAACAATGGTGCCAGTATTACCATCACCCTTGTTTCTGGACCGGCAGGGTCAGAATGAGGCCCTTTGTCGATTCTGTGCTATATGAAAACTGTAAATAAATAAATAAATGATGTTAAGGAGCATGGGAACTTGTATATTAGAGGTGGAGGGACCATGGGGACACATGACCTGGGAACAGAGTTAGCACAGGGATGCCTGGACCCTGAAGCTGGTCTGACCAGCCATGCAGAGCGGCACCCGCAAGCAGAACTCGTAATGGTATGGTAACTACGGCGCCGGTAGCACCACCGGTGGCGTTGTTGCCTTACCGCCACATTCGTAATGAGGCCCATTAACTTCAGATTAATATTTGAAAGGAAATGCATGCAATATATGTTTCTTTCTAGTTTTACAAATGCTTATTGACACCATGTAAACTTCCTAACCTGTGCAATACAATGAAACTTCACAATTTGTTTTTGCAAACCAACTATTTAACTTTTTGGAATAACTATATTTTTGTATTTATGTTTACATGTTTGAACATAAGTTCATACATTTGCGTTAGCTATACTAACAGTTTGCATGTTTATTTTTGTTAAACCCGTCTTAACCAGCAATATCAACATCACATCACATCAACCATAACCATTTCTCTTGTGCTTCATTATTTTTCGTCAGATAACTGGCCATGCTTTTTTATATACTATGCGTACATATAAAATGCTTTATTTTGCCCGTGAACTGGTTAACCAGTTCATTATATATTGTGAATTGTACGTTTTGTTTTCCTTTAAGTAATTATTCAATAATATCACAGATCTAGTGTTCTTTCCACATGTAGGCCTAGCTTGTGTAAATATACAAGAGTCATCTTTGTTTTATAGAAGAAAATGAATATTCACATTTATTTAACTGAATTTAGGAGCCATGTTTTTTTTTCTTTTATATGGGCTTATTCAGATTTTTTAATTTGGATTCTAAATTATCCACATTGTTTTTACATTCTTTGTCTCATGCACCACTACATTTAGTGGTCCAACTCTTGTTGAAGCTGTCTCAAATGGTCGCTTAGAACTTACACATATTTAGGTCAAGTTCAACGTTTTTTTGTTAGGATGCCAATATAAATTGAATGCATGTGTCATCTGAAATGTTTGCATTCTATGTATGAGAGTATTTCAGTGTTTAGTGTAATGCCTATTATGGAGAATATATAGTACGTCATGAGATATGATTGTAGAGGCAACAAGAGGGCAACATATTTTCTCAGAGTGATTTATTCTACCGGTAATCATAAAGATTTATGCTATGTATCCACGTTTTCATTGCACTGAGTTTTAAAAATGCAAACCTTCATACATCCCAAATGTACATTTTGTTTGTTAACCACGTTGGTAAAGAGACTTTGATGATGCGTGCTAAAGTCATTGCTTTGGCTGGTTCCTAGATATGTTTCCAGTTTCAAGCCAAAGTAAGTGAAAATATAGTGTTTACCAGTTGTCCAGAACAAGCATTACCGCTAATTGTGCAGTTTTTAAATGTGCGCTGCGGACAAAAGACAGGAATAAAAACATACATAAGAGTTCATATTTGTTGTCCTTGGCCAACTGCCAAACATAACAGCTGCATGTACTTACCTTAAAATTGAAGTATGATGACATTATTATTTCCCAAATGTATATATGCATAAATATAAAGGACAATTCCTTGCATCATCAGAAACTTCAGTACCACTAACCCATAAGGAACATCGTACAATATAGACATATAGAAATCATAGCATAACTACAGTAGAGCTACATGAAGCCACAGGCCTCATACTAAGGGATATATGATATGATATGTTAGGTTATTTATAACACGCTTAATACCCAGAGGTTTCTAAGCACGGGCCTGGGGATTGAACCTGTGGTGCTCTGTGTCTTGCCCCTAAGCTATCCTCCTGAGATGGATGAAGGAAAACAGATTTTACAGCACGCTGCTCAGAACTGGTGCTTGCAGCCAAGATCGGAGATGAGCAGAACATTCCTGGCTCCAGGGCCAAGGAGCAACCTTCAAAAAAAACAATACATTCTCACTAATTGCAGACCAAAAACATCAGTTTTATGGTCCTCACCCATGTGGTGCGGCTAGCTGAACAAAAGCAATTTACCAGCGGTGGGAAGATGAGCAGTTCCCAGCGAAGAAAACAAGAACTGATACATGTGTTGCCTAACAACGTTGCAACCTTCAGGCATGCTCTCAGGCTAGGTGGATATACCAGTGGCAACAATGGGGACTCATAGGCCCTCATTCCGAGATTGGTGGTAGTCATGGCGCTATTTGCGCCATGACTGCCACCAATAACGGGTCCGGCACTGGTATAGGTCAATGGGGATTTACCGGTGTAGTCCGACCTTTGTAAGTCCCCATTGAAAATGCCATTCCCCATTCCCATTTGAGCCCCATAGGGCTCAATTTGAGCCCTGGTCCCCTAACGGGACCCGTAAGGTACGTTTGGTCTGACCAAACGTACCTTACGGGTCCCGTTTGGGGACCTCGGAATCGGGTGGTAGGGGATTACCGGCACCATTCTCCTTACCGGTGCCTGGTATCCCCTACCACCAGACTCAGAATGGGGGCCATAGTCTTTCTCATCACCTTGAGAACGCACACGGAGCGCTGAAAACAGAGCGAGATCCCAGTCCTGAGGAAACCCACTCCAGCCAATCAGGAAATGCAAATGCAGGGGTGGATGGCAAAGGGCAAGGGGCATTGGTAGTCCTACGACCCTGCAACAATGTAATAGATCATATTTGGGGAACTCTCAGGCAAGACCACCTGACATGCAAGGACCAGTCAGCTAACCTCTATAGGTGCTGTCTTCATGCACTACCACCTCATCCACCCAGTAGTATGGGATCATAGATTTTTGGGGACTTTTTCTACGTTGTGACGATGGTTGCAAACAAAAACTCCTGACATGGGCTCAGGAGCGGTCATTGCTGGAGAATTCTTTTCCTGTATGATCCCTGTCTGTTATGGAAAACACAGGACAGCTCTAACTTGCTCTTGCCTGAGTCCTCTGTCATTGAACAGGTAGGTTCATTGGGCCTTGGGTTCTCTGCTGAACGATGATTGTGTAGCATGAACCTGGGCCCTCTGGTATACAGTAGTTTAATAAAGTCGTAGCAGAGGATGAGTCACTGTGCCTGTTTGGCATAGAGCTGCCTCTTCCATCGCAATGCCTGGAGGGGTGCGAGATGACCCACGCAGCATGAGTCACATGAAGGTGCACCCAGTCCAGAGGCCGTTGGGAGCAGCCTTGGAAAATGTTCTGCCCATGGTCCTTGAAGAACCCAGCAGACCGGAAGGGCGGTGTGGCAGGTTTGGGGAGAGCCAGTGGCCGAGCAGCATCAGTGGATCACAGAGTATAAGAATTCACTCAGCTGCACAGCAATTGAAGCATGTGGTAAAAAAGATGTTGGGTGTGGGGTGATGATGAGTATTGGTTAGTATAGTTGAAGTATTGTTGAGGATTGTGAAGTATAGTTGAGAAAGCAACAGAGGTAAGTGTCATTTGTTCATGGTTAGGGAACATGATCCTGAGGTAAAAGGCTCAGGCGGTTACCCTAGACTATTGACTTAAGGGTGCGGATGACAGTAATTCTGTAAATATTGGATTTCCTGAGTATTGTGCATTTTAGCTTAGGTCATGGGTGATGGCATCCCTGTATATAGGGCTTAGCAATTTAGGCTAGCTTGAACCATGGAACGTGTTCTTATGGTTAAGTCTGGTTAAGTCTTGCAGAGGCATTTTATCTACAAGGCGACACTGTAGGTTCAGATTGAGCACATGAAATATTGGTATCCCCTGTTAGGAGGCATGGCAATGGCTGGGGGCATATGTTTGGGGTGTTTTTGAAAATGTCAGTAGAATGGGACATTGTCGTTGTGAGCTCTGTTAGTTGTTTGTATAATTAACTTACTGATTGTAGAGGTGATGTCACCAGTAAGGCCTGGGTATAGGACTAAGAGGGCACGTGGAGGCGCATAATTTGTTTTTTTACAATCAAGTATTGATGGAGTAGGTTGTTCTGTGGCGATGCGTGGAAAGCGCATGCACAGGTTTGGTAGGTGTGCCTAAAGAAGGCAGTGAATTGCAGAAGGGGGTGTGTGGAGCACACCTAAGAAGTTGTTTGGGAGCCAGAGAGGCTTGTGATGTTGTTAAAGGAACTGGTAGAAGAAAAATAAGATAAACTGTATTTCTGTGTGTGAATAACAGCAAAGTGTTGAAAACCTCGAATTGACGTCAAGTAAGTATTAAATGCAATGTATTGTGGAAACGGTACAGGGGAAATGCCCCTACAGCATCTTTGTGGGGCCCTTCCGCAATATAAGGACAAGATCTGTAAATATAGCGGAAAACAGAAGGTAAATGTCTAAGCCATGGCCAAAAGGTGGTAGCTTCTCCAAATATGTGCAGCAACCGTTACACACACACACACATACAAGAGATTTATAAGGGGAAAAAGTTGTGCAATCGTATGGCAATATTCGAGCTCTGGAAGATGTTCCAAGACGACGGAGGAGATGTGGCATGGCATCAATGGATGCTGAGCCAAAAAGGGCCCCTAGGTGAAAAGCTCTCAGCCCCCACTTCTCCTCCTCCTCCTGAACATGGGAATGAAAGGGCAGCAGCAGGGGCACATGGGGTATACCCAATATGGGAATTGAGAGCTGCGGCGGGGTACACCCATCAAATATTTGCACCTCCACCATACCCCAAGGAGGAGGGGCAGAACGGGGTCACACCAGCAGCAGGGGGAAGAACAGGTGCTGAAGGTGGATAAGAGGGACGCAGCTGGACACAGTTAAGGGTAAAAGACAGTGACCCAGGAGCAGAGGGAAGAAAAGAGGGGCTGGAAAATATAGTATTGAACTAGCGGTTGGGAGGACAAATATTACTGAAATTAGATGGGAAGACAGTGGGAGGAACGGGAGGGGCAAGTAATGAAGCAACAGAGTGCAAGGAGGATAGTGAAGCACGAGAATGGGCAAAGATAATGGAAGCAGTGGAGAGGCAAGAAAAACAGCAAAGGGATGAACGCGAAAGAGGGCAAAGACAAAAGCAAAATGCTGAAGAGAGAGAGCAAGAGCAGCAGGAGATGAGGAGAAGGAGGGAGCTCAAGGAGATGAGAGGAGAAGGGCAGAAGAAGAGAAGGAAAAGCAGGTTTTGATAAAGAGGGAGAGTAGGAAGTTAGATATAGAGCGGCTCATAGAAGAGTGCAAAAACAAGGAGGAAGAAGAACATGCTGTGAGAGAAATAATACTGAGATTGGGATTAGCAATTTTTAATGACAATGAAGGAAGAGATGAGCAGGTACAGCAAGACCCCAGCAAGAAAAGATATAGGGCAGTTAGGCTGCCAGACAAACCCAATACCAAGTCCTCCATGAGGGTCACTGCAAGAACTTGATTGACATAGTATTGGAAACCTAGGGAGGCACAGCACTGAGGTGACTAAGCTTCCAGGAGAGTACCGACAGTGACTTGGGAGACACTGAGTTGGACAGTAACTTGGTAGCGAATGAGGACGAGCGAGTAGGGCAACCTGTTCATCAGTCGACAAGTGAGCGCAGTGATCGAAGCTCCACATGAGGAGCTGACAGAGACACAGGGGGACTGCAGGCAACAAGGAGGAAAGATTGCATCAGCCTAGGGCTACATCGAGCAGCATGGATAACGTGACTCCATCATATACACAGAGACATAGAGACCAACTGATACGGAGGAGGGGAGAATTGGCAAGGGCGTTCACTGCCACCAAGACATTGAGGGATTGGACGGGGAGATTGGGGTGACACAGTTCCCCTTACTGGAGAAGGGAGGGGGTGACCTAAATACATACCATGACAACATATCGACAAAGAAAACTTGAGGTGTAAGCTACCCCCGTTGACTGCGAGTGCAGGGAAATGGAGATACAAAATGGAAAGGATAACATCAGGGCAAAAATTATCAGTAGGGTACATTAAAGGTTCATAATTAACAATCCTCAGAGAGGCTGCCAATGGCATATGCAAAAGGGCCTGACACTTAGGAGTAACCACCCAGAACATGGCGCATGATGGTTCGTCGTTTCACAACTGCCGAGCAGCTATTTGACAAGCTCTACTGATACAGTGCACAGACACATCAGACATTAGCACAATCATGGCATGCAAAATGGGGAAGACGAAGACCCCCTGCAATATATTCAGGCTATTCAAGATTAATGGAGACTTGAAATCGAGAACTGTGGGCCAAAACAGTAGCATTATTTTATCGTCATATCAAGGGTTACCAACGCAGGTGCAAAAGCAACTGAAGAAGTTGGTGGGGCGGGAGGCAAAACCATTGTCAGAAATTCAACATCCAATAGTACATTATTGCAGGTTAATGCAAGAAAACTTGAGGAAAAAGTGTGAGGAAAGAAAGCAGGAGGAGGCAAAGTTAGTGCAGAAGAAACTGTCTAAATACACTATGGAAGGGGCAGTTTTAATGAGCATTGGAGGACAAGGTGCACCACAGACACAGAACGCACCGTCTCCCATGGGATGAGGGTTCATGGGGTGGGGGTGGGCAGCATGGGTTCCGTGGAAGAGGGGGGCCACCTAGGGGACACAGTTATCGGCATCAAATGCAACAGAGCCAAAAGGGTTTTTTTGGGAGGTCAATGAGGATACGGGCAACCAATGCAGCTGGGCCCAGAGAGGTTCTAAGAGGCAAATGAGGGAACCACCTCAATGCTGGCTGTGCAGAAAAGTAGGGGACATTTTTAGAGTGTGCAGAAGGAGAGGGGGGATGCAGCCAAATGGGGAAATGCAATATCAGCCATCGTATCAGGGGAAGCAGACTGAATACTATGTCCAAGACCAGATGCAATGACAAGGATAGGCACCAAATGCATACTCGCACGCATATACCAGCCCATGACACAGATACCACAAATGCAAGCACCAGTGCAGCAGTATTTGCAGACACCACAGGTACCACAGATGCAGAATAACATGCCGCAATTATACACAGCACAGCACAATGACGGGATAGTGGCATGCATGGACTCAATGGAAATGACTCCCATTAGGAAATTAGGAGGGCGACCATGGTGGATGTTACCCCATTTGCAGGGAACAGAATGCCATTATACCCTCAATATGACAGCCCAATCCTGACGTGTTCCATCCTATGGATTACCCCCAACCCAGTGGAGGAACCACACATAACGGTGACGATAGGGGAAAAGACTTTCTCCTTTCTTGAAGACACAGGGGCAACTAGATCCTGCTTCCGGGAGGGGAGGTACAGAAAGTCAGGCAATGCCATGAATGCTCAGGGATTTTCTGAGGTGACTGAATTGGTTCCTTTTACAGACAATATTACACTTTCTATAGGAGAGCATGACCTAGCTCTAGCATTACCTAATTCCCGACAGGCACCTGTAAACGTAATGGGAAGGGACATTATGAGCAAACTTCACATGACCATCACATTCACTGACAAAGGGATAGCGTGTTCCATACCTGGGATACACCTTCTAAACATGAGTGAAAACATTCATGCTTATTTTGGGGACACAGTACAGAGGGGGGGTGTCAGCAGATCATGAGCTATTTCGGTATTGAACTGAAGTAATACAACATGGCTCCCAGGGATTCAGGGGCAAATGTGGCGCCTTACAAATGAGTACATTCTTAGACCAGAACTATCACCTGATGAGAAGGAAGGGATCACAATACCACTAGAATTAGAGGCAGTAATAATGGGAGATGACAGAATAACAGTACATGCTACAGATGACACAGGACAAGCATGGATGTTAATGATCGCTGTAGCAGGGGTCTATAGGCTAACCACAGTGACAGATGAAGAACTGTTCAAAGATACCCTTTCTGATCACAAGGTATTGTTTGACATTAGCATTACATACTGGGTGAAGATACACTACAGGGATGCACTACAGAGGATGGGGATGATGCTACAAGCACTGCCGACATTTATCGAGGAAGACTTGGCAAAGGTCCCAGCATCTTATGGACCATGAGTCCCTATGACTTGGGGTTCTGAAAGGAATAGTAGCAGTGAAAATAAAACTGAAGCCAGGGGCAATTTTACCATAGAACTAAAGAAGGACTGGGTTTTTATTTAAGAGAGGCCTAGGACGATGCCCACATAAAACGTATTATCAAAAACAGAAGGGTCCTAGCTCCTCTTGTCGCTACTCTCTTAGGGATACAAATTCGACTATTTGAAAACCTTGCTGCTACACCCCCTCAGTTACAACAAATTACACTGACATCTGTGGTTGAAAAAATATACATATTATTATACTTTATTACAGAATTACATGTTATAAAAATCCATTTAATTTTCTTTTCTTAAAAATAGCATACCAACCACAATAATCACAATGTATTCGAGCAGGAACAATCAATAACTAAATGCAAAACTACTAAAGAATAAATGGAAATGAAAGAAGTGCTCCTAAAATTCCATGTGTCCGTGAAAAAACTACCGCCACCAAAACTAAAAAAAACGTCAAAAAAGCAAAACAAAACGATTATGATTACAAATACTGCTCTATTGTGGTGGTTATTGCACAACTGAAACAATGACATCCAATTTCATGATAGACAGCACAAATAACATAAACAAATATATATATAAAAAACATTAGCATCCTGGATTAACCCACAGTACGGATGTCTAAATTGGATCTCCTTAGTAACTAATAATTTCCTATTGTTAATTCTGGATCCAGAGCGACTCTCAATGCCTTATTATAACTGCGACATCTTTCTCACAGAAAAAAACCCGACATGTTTCATTCCCATTCTCCTTCGGGAGAGTTGTTACCGGGAAATTCTTCAGGGGTGATGTACTATGAACAACAATTGGCATTACAATCGTTTACAGACCTCAAAAATTGACCATGTAACTTGGTGCAAATGAGGGGGGGCCGTATTTAGAGGAAAGCTTTTATTGTTGTATAACGCCAACCTACACAGCAAAAAGGGAGAGAAACAAAAACAACCGAATAAATCAGTCAAATATTGTGAATAAAACCACTGGTTATAGTAGTTAGTCGTCCTCCAGGTCTATAAATATCTTGAAGGGTTGACTCGCAGTCAACTGGTAAATAGTTGCGGGAGTAACAAAAACGTCTTCGTGTGAAGGAGTAAAATCCCCTGAAAGAAAGTGGGACGGCAAAGCCTCATTAATGATAGAGCAGTGATAACACGGTGTGATCTGCTAACAGTTATGAAGTTTTTAAAGTTTTTAAAGCAAGGTGAGAATATTCTGTTAAAGTCAATTACCGTGGCTCGAACCCCTCTAAATCAAGTTCTTTTAACTAAACTGGGTTATTTGTTGACATCGCGTGCCTGTTATAGGAACGCTCTATAAACCAAAAGTGCGATGATAAGTTCCATTAATTAAATGCCAGGCGCATATTGTCAACTTCTATTCGTATTGTATATTCGTCTATACATGTATGGTATTTCTATCACACTGGTTCTACCGTGTTTAAATAGCTGGAGTGATATGGTCTTATTAACAGTGTGGAACTCGACTGACCTTAAGCTGGGAACGTTTGATCTCGGTATCTGTAGTGGCTGGGATGCGGTTAGTCACCATGCCGGTCTAGTGGAAATAGAAAGTTGCAAGACCTCCCCCACACAGTTTACTTGTTTCGATGTTCACCTATTTCAGAGGAAACACGGGAGGGAGAAAGGGACGGAAAAGCAAAAGAACAAGAAAAAGAAAAAGGTTTACTCCGACCGTCAATGGAAAATCGCCTGCCAGCCAGTGGCAACGTTAAGGGAAAGCACAACAGTAATGTGCGACGAACCCCCGTTTCATTTTAGTGCATGCAGAACTCACTTGAAGTTACTCGTATTCCGCTTTAGTTCTAGCTGCGTTCTCCTGTCCGCAGTGGCCCCTCGCGCTAGTTTTGGGTCACCATTAGACATTACTACGCTGCTGAGTGAAAAGGTAGCTGGATGCTGACAAAATGCGGAACGCCCACACGGTGCGGTCCTAGAAATCGAAGACGGCGAAGGCAACAGTATCTACAAGTGAAAAACTGCGGGCCATCTTGTAACTGAAAATGGGTTTCGCTCAAAAGTGTCTGCCACACTGCAGATTTTAGATGGGAACCCTTCACTACTATATGACATCAGAACTGTTGAGTTATTTGAATAATACGATTCACATCATAAAAAGCCTGTGCATGATCATTCCTAGTGCAGGCTGAACAAACTGTCTGATAGTAACGTGGCATAGCTTCTGCTGCCAAAATTCATAAAATATGATATATTGATCTCGCCGTCACAATCGAGATTAGATAAAACTCGTGACTTACTCAAGGTGTTGCTATCAGCAGTTTATCAAAGTAAACCCCACCTGAATGCAGAGGGTTCTAGCCTAGTGGATCATTAGAAGCCTGATGCCTTAAATCACTTAAACCATAGGAACCAGGTTCCTAGAAAGAATTTAAGGGATGGGCTATTTAATGAGATAGGGAATACAGCAAGGAAAATTAATCAAGACGTGAGAAGTTGCTTCTCACAGGATCATATCCTGATCTTGAAACAGGTCTTTGTGAACTCAGAGTCCTATCTCTTAAATCGTACCCATATTATGACTCTGTTTTCAGAAATATCAAATCTTGATTTGCTGTCTTCTAAAGACATAGCTCTGGTCGAGTTTGTGACAAAGGGTAAGTTTGATTTGGTAAAAACGTTATTTCTATTCCAAATGATCAGGTCATTTGTTCTTTCTGAGACAGAATCTCTTTATCCATGGGCTATGACGTGGTATCACCATCAGAACTGAAAATAAACCCAAAGAAACACTGCCTGAGAGAGGGTCATTTGGAAAACGTTTGCGTATATCATTTATAGGTGAATCAGTACCCTCTCAGTCCCTTAGAATAAATGTTAACACTACTAAGAAGGGCTCACAAAGGGTTTTTGATCAATTACCAACTAAACTGTTGTTAAATTATGACTGGTCTTCTATCCTAACGGCCCTACATGGAGAAGGCTCAGATTTACACAGGTCACACTGAATGGAACTTCTCCATATGGCTTCCTGGAATTGTAGAGGCCACAGTAGTTTCATGTCATATTGTACTCTGTTCTTTGTCTGCAGGAAACATGTCTGACAAGCCTTCCGATTATAGATGGTTACACGGTTTTCCATATTGAGGCAGTCCAAGGTCTGCGTGGTCGGCCGTCCGGAGGCCACATTTGCACATTAAATCATACGGTGGGTGTTCAAATGCATAGGATTGAAACATTTTGGAAAGACATTCCATTGGTGATGCTGTTCCCTTTCTCTCCCCAGGCAGGCTTTGTGGAATCCATCCCTTTGTGTTATGTTTTTAATGTTTATTTTAATTCCAAAACTGGAGATATTGAATCTTTTTTGAAAGCATTGTCTATTCTTATATCTGAAGCATTGGAAGTGTCTTGGGTGATTTTAACAGTAAATGTTTGGACCCTTAATGGTATGTTGCACCAAATAGGACCGGTACATCATTCCAGGCTGGGAAAAGAAGCATTCAGACTAGATCCGAATTAAAAGGGTGGGATTTAACTTTGGTTAACAGAAATCTGATGCATGATATTCCCACGGAATATGCTTGGAAAAATGTTTTCTCAAAGTCTACTTTAGACTACATGTTCTTGTCCAAGGATTTTGTATTGGAAATGTTCTAGCATGAACATTGTTAACATGAAGACAAGTGATCATGGCTTGTTAACTTCTGTCCTGGATTTGAATATTTGTGTTAGAATCAAAAATTGTGGTTGATGTTTTCCCAAGAAATCACTCACTTCTTTGGAAACCAGCTCTTGCCACACAGTTTAGTGAATGTATTTTGCACATGGGTCCACGGGAAAAATGATTTCTGCTAAACCCTACTACATATGATAAAGCAGTTCAATCAGCTCTTCGTAACCTATACATCTATAAAGCCGGTAATTCCCAGCACCTAAAGAAGAGAGTTATCTATGGGCGTAAGTATGATAAACAAGTTTTAGAGAAGAAGCGTATTCTTAAGAGAGCTCTGAGACTTCTGCAGACATTTCCGATAAATTCTGGTGAGCAGGCAAATGTATTAAAAAGGAATTCTAATAATTGGGTTAAGGGACATTGCTTCAACCTATATATTAATGATGCCAAAGCTATGCTAGGCTCTATTATACGAAAAGATGCTAGCTCCGTTTGGAGATTGGTGAAAGAACGCTTACACCAGCAATCCCTTCAGTCTGAGCCGACTAAAGTCGAGAGCTGGGAGTGACATTTTTCTGAACTGTACAGTGAATTAGTTTCAGTTTCAGGGGCCCCTTTCTATGATGCATGGTGGTTGAAGGACATGAATGTAGAATTGTCGGATATCAACAATCTGATTAGAAACAGCACAGTTTCAAATGCCCCTGGACCTGATGGTTTCACAAATGCCATCTTAAACTCAAATACTAATCTCTAGTCCGCTTTGCTGAACATTTTGTTTCAAGATATTTTAAAGTCCAACAAACTCCCTCCGTCTTGGAAGAAAGCCTTGATTGTGGTCATATATAAGAAAGGCAATAGATTAATTCCATCTAACTACCACCCTATCTAGTTGCTGGATTCCTCGAGCAAAATCTTTAAGGCATTAATTTTGAAAATAATTCAGCTTTGGGCATTAAACAATGGCTGCATTGACAAATATCTATCTGGCTTTAGACTGTGTCTGAATACACCCCACAATTGCTTTGCAATTCATTTGCTACAATCTAAGGCTCTACAAGATAAAAAGGGTCATCTGCTGTGCCTTCCTAGATGTATCACAGGCCCTTGACCGAGTAAATCGTTCCATCCTCTTGCAAAAATAACATAACCAATTGGTATGTTATTTGCCTTACACTCGGCCACCAAAGTGAAAGTCCGCCTAGATCAGAATGGCAATTACTCTGGATAGATAAACACCCATTGTGGAGTATGCCAAGTCTGTGTGCTGAGCCCATTTCTATCTAACATGTATCTGAACGATTTGGGAAAGGCTCTTGGGAAAACTCATAATAAGTTACTTACCCTATGCCGATGATATAGTTTTGTTCGACTTAACCCCAACCAGCCTTCAAATATCTCTGACAGCGATCAACTCCTTTCTTACATCTTTGAATTTACCATTGAACGTGTCAAAATCAAAAGTACTAAAGATAAATTACAGCAAAAAAGGAGACAACATCTAAAATGGTCCATTAACCACACACAATTGGAAGTGGTCCCTAGTTTTAAATACCTAGGAGTCAAAATCTTTAAAAGGCGATCAGGTCGAACTGACTTAATCAAGATGAAAAATAAAATCAGATTTAACTCTTTTGAATCATCAGCTTTTGATAAAAGGATTGGAAGATTTTCATCTCTACCTGTTTGGAAATACTATCTACAGAAGACAATTCCACATCTGCTTTATGGAGCCAACACACGGCTTTTAATAAATCAATGGGACAGAATGGAGTAAATGCTATGGAAGAGGCTGCTCATACTCCGAAACAGAACCCCCATTGCAGTCCCCTGACATGAGATGTACCTAATTTCTCTTCAGCGTTGGGCAGATTGGAAGAGACTGCAATTACTGAAAGTGATCATGCAGCCTCCTGAAGGTTGTTTGATGTTTGAATTGCATACAGTATTGTTCACAAGCTCCTGCAAAGTTTTGAGAGATGGGGTGCAGGACTCCTTGAAAATTATGAAAGTCTAAAATTTAGATCCATTGGCCCTGACGGTCCCATCATTTAACAGTAAAAAGCTTCTTTTCAAATCTGACTGGTTTAGGAACAGATGTATGGCTATGCATTTTTTATTATTTAAAATATGATATAAGAGCTTTTAACATTCTGCCTTCCTACCTCATACAACACCCATCCAGGAAACATAGATTTGATATGTTATGTTTTAAATAAATCTTCTCCAGACTAAAGAAGTTGCCTGAGAGAGTTTGTAGCTACTGCGCATTGAGTGATAAATCTTTATTCCACCTGATTATAGAATGCTTTGCTTTGGTACATCAACATCATCACTTCTTCAGCCATTTTGTAAATGAAATAGCTTTTTAAATACTGAGTTAATGTCAATGTTAAATATCTTTTATAGGGCGCAACTCGCCCGTGGGCATCAGTGCGCAGCATGTAAGAGGAGAAACAGGAAGTTTAGAAAACCAAAAGGCGACGGGAAGAAGTAAGGAGCTTAGTCATTTCTAATTAAAAAGAAAGTTCAGGGCAAAGATGAAGATCAGTGGGCAGCGTATTCCACATGCGAGGTGCAATAGAATCAAATCAGGTACTGCCAAATTGAGTCAGTCTATAGCAAAGCTGCTCGAGTCTATTAGAGTTTTTAGATCGGAGAGGACAAGAGATACTTGGTCACCTAATCCTTTTCTTCAGATAAGGAGGTGCTCTCTCACTGAGACACTGTAAGTAAGGAGAAGAATTTTATGGGTGAAACAATGTTTTACTGGGAACCAATGTAGGGATCTTTCAGCCTCATTGACATAATTCCTTCTCACCAGACCACATACAGCTCAAACACCATTATTCTGAACCACCTGTAACAAGGCCAGGTTGAACGCAGAAGTGCCTACCAATAGACTATTTCCATAGTCCAGTTTAGAATTGACCAGAACAACAGCAAGGTTAGCAGTATTAGTTGTAGAGAGGAAGGGCTTGCTTTGCCTAATGAATTGAGTATTCTAGTCACATGATCTCTTCACCTGACTAACAAGCATATTCATGCTAAGAGAGGCCTCAAAATAGACACCAAGAGTCTTGACCCATGGGAGGTTTTAATGGAGGTATCAGAAATGCCAAAGGCGGCATACCTGGGATCTAGTTTACCAAGGCATTTGGTAGTGCCAACCATCATGAGTTATGTTTTGTTCCCGTTAAGGGCCAGTGAGTTATTAATCATTCACTCCTTAATCAAAGTATAGATCATGGACCGGTCCCTCTCATAGACGCCAGTCAGCTCGATCAATATCTGAGTATCATCAGCGTAGTTAGTGTATCCCACGACAAATATAGCAGCTAAAAGGGGTGGGAGAAAGGCAAGCACACTGCGGGACACCACAAGAAGGAGTTTGACAAGTGACTTAAGGCCAATGGAGGCCACACAGGCAGAGTGGGGTCCCAAAACGGAGGACAGCCATCCCAAGGTGCTACTGGAACAGTTTGCGATAGACCCCAACCTCTCCTAGAGCAGAGAATGGTCAACAAGGTCAAATGCTGCAGATAGGTTGAGCAGCTTCAACATAGCAACCTGACCAGAGTCAACAACATAGCACATGTTGGCCTTAAGGTCCAACAGAGCGGTCTGTGTGCCGTCTAGTGCTCTAAAGCAAGATTGCAAAGAGCCCAAAAGCTGATTTTCCTCAATATGGTTCTGAAGCTGCAGGTAAGCAACCCTGTCCAGAATCTTCAACAAGAAAGTAGCATTGGTGATAGGATGGTAGTTGTCTATGGCAGCCGTATCAAGAGAAACCTTCTTGATAACAGGGGAAATCCAGACATTTTTGAGAGACACCGGTACTGTAGAGGTGACAAAGGAGGAATTAACTAATTTAGTGACAAAAGGGGCTAGACAGTCAAAAGATTCTTTAATTTTAGATGGTGGACAGAGATCATCAGGACAGGAAATTGGCTTCAGTTTGTGGACTTTATTAGAGAGTTCAGCTTCCGTTATTTCTTTAAAGTTAAAAATGGGGATAGTGCAATTAAATGTTTCAGTGCACTCAAGTTCCTTGGAATGGCCATTTGTCAAGGTGGCATAAGCAGTGCCTAGGAGAGCGATCTTATCTCGATGGACATTACATTTCTTAATAAAGCCCTGTTGAATATCGGGTCACCATGGATCACTTTTTGTGATAGGAGGAAAAGGGTTATCTGTCCCTTCAAATTCCTTAAGAGTTCATTTTGGGAGGAGTTGGGTGTTTCAATGCGTTCTTGATAATAGTTGCGTTTATCAGCCAAGATGCACAATTTAAACTGAGAGGCAGCTCTACGATAAGCTGCCATAGAGTCAGTTCAAGGATTTTTCTGCCAGAACTGCTCTTTTTGTCTTTTATATGTTCAAAGGTGAAGAATCTTATCAGACACCATGATTTACCAAGGGTTTTGGTCTTCACGGTTTTAGTAGAAAGAGGTGCAAGAGAGTTGGCAATGGCTGCAATAGTCTCATTGTATTGATCAGTAAGAGTCGCAACATTGATGGAGGAGGTAAGATTGGACAATAAAGGCAAAGCTTGTTCACAGAAAGCTGCAGGGATGATCTTATGGGTATTCCTAACAACCCTCAAAGAGTGTGGATTAGTATTCTGCCTAACAGGTTTGTCAGACCAAGGACAAGCTGAGATTTCAAGATAAGTAATTTCCAAGCGAGGAGTGAGTACCCACTCCAAGGTGTGACTGTCCTTATGGGTGGGGCTTGCAGCAAACTGTTTCAGACTAGTAGCCTTAAGGGAGTGGAGGAGACCGTGGGAAACATGGTCGTTAGGGTGATAGGCCTAAAAGTTAGTCAACCAGGATAACCACATAGGATGTGCTCTTTATGATGTCACCAAGGACCACCAGAAGTTGCTCCGCAAATCAGATCATGGTTGTGGGAAGCCGATAAATATTAACAGTTCAAATAGTAGTATTATGATCAATGGAGATTTTGAGAAAATGATGTTGGGATTTTGTCAATCTCAGGAGAGTTACATCTGTGGGTGACAAATGTATCCCTGACAATTGTCACCGTGCCACCAACACGACCTGTATCCCAGTCAGTTCTGAACATCTTATATCCACTAGGGAGTTATGTCATGGCAGTGTGTTTTGTATGACTGGTAAGAGAACATCAAGATTTGGAGTCAATATCAGGGGAGAAACCTCCTCTGCATGCCTAACCAAGGAGCGAGTCTTAAGTAGGCCAAAGAGGAGACACAAGGGCAAAGAACATGGGTAAGCAACATCAGGGGCTCACAAGATCATTAAAGTGTCTGGTGTTGCTACTTGTTGTAGAGTGCCGGAATTCTGTACAGAAGGGACGTATGTGATGTTTTTAACAGTTCTGTTACTATCAGCAAGGTAAGCTGTTCTTTACAAGGATCGTTTGGTATACCTGGGGCAGGCGAGATGAGGAGGGATAACAAAATACATTAGTGTGAAGGTTCCCATCTGTACTCTTTGTTGCATTATGCATAGTGCAACAATCAGTACTGATAGTCAGATATTGTTCAAGAATGTTAGGCACTCAGTAAGACATAACATAAAAACTATTGGATAGTTCCTTATCAAAACTATTTCTGGCGCGTTCAATAGTATTCAGCACCTGCATACTAGGGCAGTTCAGGTGCAGAGAGCGGAAGTGGAAGCACGTCCCTAGCATGGACGGGCACAGATCACTCTCTCTCACACGCCAGTGCTGGCGCGCCTGGCTGCGGAGTTAATAATCAGAGAACTACAAATGCTGAGGGGGAATGTAGTTCTAGCCAAGAAAATGATCAACACAAATTTTAACTAAAAAACAACAGGGCGTTTGGGCTAGAATTCTTAATAGTAATGAGTTTCTGATAGACATCTCAATTCAAAAATGTATTGCCAATGTATTGCACTAGACAAATTGCTATGTCTGTATTGCATTACCTGATTTAATTTGATTGACCTTGTTTCTAGCATTGTATGTGTTGCGATTTTAAAACAGATGAATTGCATTGTTTTTGAATCTTCTGTATTTGCATTTTAACATTTTGTATCTGCTGATTTTATGATTGTTTTATATTGCAAAGGTTTTGTGTAATCATAAGCAATTAATTAATAAATAAGAATCACCTTTAATAATTAACAGGGTCTTTCAAATGGATTTAGGAAATGTACAGTTGGAGAGCATGGTTATACAGTACGTAGACGGCATATTAATTTGCAGCAAGACAGAGACACAATGTAGAGATGACTCTGTGCACATTTTGATTGCACTAGCAGAAAAGGGGACAAGGTAGACAAGGCCAAATTAAAATATTGCCAGAAACAAGTGTTGTACATCGGACACATGATATCACAATTTGGACGAACAGTGACACAAGAAAGAGAAGAGGTGATATACAAGACTGAGAAGCCCACAACTATAAGACACATGTAGCAGTTCCTAGGACTATGTAATTACTGCAGAGCATGTATTTTCGACTACAGCATGAACACAAGACCCTTGTTAAATGCACTTAAAGAAGCACAAAGAGGGAAGGTTACTTTATTGTGGACAAAAAAAGGATTGAGGCATTTGAGGAGCTGAAGAAAGCAATGTCCACAGCTCCCATAGGAGCTGAAGAAAGCAATGTCCACAGCTCCCATGTTAGGGATCATAGATCATCAAAACACATTCTTCTTATTCTTGCACTCCAATGTAGTAGTTATGACTACAGTACTGACACAAAACACAAGCATGGGCCACAAATCTCTAGCATATGATAGATATGATATGTATTGTATGTATAACATACCTGTACACAAGTGTTTCTAGGCATGACAAGACAAGGAGAGGGAAACAGAGGGAGGGGAAAAACAACAATCTTACCTAGGCCTTGTGTCATTCAGATCGGGCAAGTGCAGGGAAGTGGAGGGGGAGAAGTGCCAATGGGGAATGGGAGAAGTGCAAGTAGTTCAATATGTGCAGCCAGCAAGTTGCTCATAAGTGCAGAGAGAAGGGACTGTATGGCTGCAGATACAGACCATAAGTGCTGGGGGAACCTGGGGGCAGTGCAAGAGCAACTGGACAGGCAGGAGCCTGGACCCAAGTTCAGAGGATAGCCAGGTGACCAGTGCATGGAACAGTCGGGACATCAGCAGGGGAGAGGAAGAGAGAAAACGGAAGCAAAAGGAAGGTCTTGAGAGATGCAGGGAATCTGTTCCAGAGGGAGGCCCCGGCTGAAGAAATAGATCTGCCCCCAATTCTGTGCTTGGAAAATCATCGAACCCTCAGAGAGTTGGAAGTGGATGAGCATAGAGCTTGTGAAGGAAGATGTTTATGAAGAGAGAGTTGGAGGTAGTCTGGTCCCAGGCCTCAGAATGCCTTGTGGATGATGCAAAGGGTCTTGAACTCGATCCTTGCTGCCACAGGGAGCCAGTGGAGAGATTTCAAAGCTGGAGCAATACGATCCCTGGGTTTGAGGCCACGGACAAGTCCTGCAGTCCTGTTCTGGATAAGTTGTGGAGGCCGTAGAGTAGAGGCAGGCATATTTAGAAAGATGATGTTGCAGTAGTCGAACCAGGAGGGGGCCAGAGCTCTGGAGACAGTGAGCTTCTGGGAGAAAGTGAGGAAAGGAGGAATACCTCTGAGGAGGTGCAACTGATAGTTTGACTTCTTAGAGAAGTCAGAGATATTAGGAGAGAATGAGGGTAGAGACGAAAATGACACCAGGTTTCTTAGCCTCACAGGTAGGAGCAAGAAGAGGGCCCAGAGTGGGTGGCCAGAGAAAGAGATGAAAGGAGGGAGCTGGTGTTTCCGATGAGGAGGATCTCAGTCTTACTGGCATTAAGGCAAAGATCACTAGTGGTACATCATTCCTGAATTGAGGCCAGAAAATCTGGTATGAGAGAAGGGGAAGAAGCAGCTGAGGAGAGTCTGATAGAGAGCTGGGTGTCATCTGCAGAACACTGCAAGTTGGAGCAGAAAGTAGCGGTGTGGTGAGCAAGAGGTGCCAGGTAGTGATTGATAACCCAGGAAGAAAGGTTAGACCCATGGGGAACACCAAAAGCAGAGAGAGAGATGTAAGAGAGGAAAGACCCCATTTGAAAAAGAAAGGGTCAGTCAGTGCGAAAGGAGGTCTGCCAGGCCAGGGCCTGTTCAGTGATACCCAGGTTATCACATGAGTGATTAAACGGGATGGCATGGTTGACCGTATTAAAAGCAGAAGAAAGATCAAGAAGAATGAGTAAATAAGGAAGGTTAGAGTCAAGGTTAGAGAGCAGGTCTTCAAGGGTGTTCGGAGAGCAGTTTCCGTGGGGAGATGGCCAGCTTTTCCAAAGGTTTGCCCAAGAAAGGAGTTATTGAGATCTGGCAATATTTAGCCAGAGAGGAAGAATCAGCAGAGGGCTCCATTTTGAAGGGGGTACAAAAGGGAGTGCTTTAGGTGGAGGAGTCGGTTCCAGTGGTTTCAGTGGCAAAGGAGTGATTGCAGAAATCGGCCAAGGCAGGAGCAAGGGTATCAATGTGGTCCTTGATGGTTCTGGATGAGCAGGAGAGAACCAGCTTTGACAAGGCTGTTAGGGAGAATTCTCCAGAATGGCTAATTTCCCTTACCTACTGAGTCCCTCAGCAGCTTTGCTGGATTTCTAGGATTTGTTTCCACCTGGTAAGAGTGTGAGCCTTTTTTCCACTCTTACATGTGTTTTGCTATGTGTGTTTAACATTTTTGTGTTCATAGACTGTGGAGCCTCACCTACTCCATAGGTATTATCTTTTTACTGTGTGTTACACAGCACCTTCAGTACAGTGACACAGGTTTGTCTTTTTCAGACTTCCCACTTTAAACTCCATTTTCTGGGACTAACTACTGTCTCCCAGAACATGTAAAGTTGACATTGACTTTATTAGTCTTTTTAAATCCACAGACCCGGTACAAACTATCATACATAGAGTTCTTGAATGGGTAAATAGTTATCCCTTTTTGTCTGTTTCTCATGGAACATTATTTTGTTCCCTGTCATTAAGATTTGGCTGGTGGCAGTGGTATCTACCATATTTTTCCAACCACAGTTATTTTAAATATCCTTGGTATTGCTTTAGGCTATCTTAGTAGCCTCAAACTTAAACCCGCTGGACCATATTTACTTTTATTTGGTTCCGGCTGGGTTTATTCGCTATTTCTTTTTGTAAAAGTCTTTCTCTTGTTTTACTCTGCACCCCAAGCCAGGTTTGGTTCCTTTGTTTGCTGTCCTTTGGTGGGCGTCTGCACAGGTGAACTCCTTAGGCGCCTGAATGTCTGAACCAGATAGCCAGGAGTCAATGGACCAAAGTCTTTGCAGAGGATCACACAGTTCAGAGTAGTGTGCGGTAAAGTCTTTGCCAAGAGTTCAGAACAAAGTTGGTCAGACAAAAAATGACTTTAAAAAAGAGAGAAGGACAAGAGAAGGACAAGCCCTCACTGTAATTTCCTCACTGTAGTTATTTTTCTAGATTGCCCTGCTTACTTACTTGTTGGTGCTGCTCAACTTTTGTCTAACTTTGTCTTTCCCTCCCTTTTAAATTACTGGAGTGCCATTTCGCTCACACTTCATTGTGAGCTTAACTTGTCCAGAATCTATTGGATGTGGTGTAGTGTATTAAGATTGTGATTTTTCAACTGCTTGATAATAGTGAAATGTTTTACAACTGATGTGTAAATAAATGTATATTCTTTTACTCAGAAATCTTGATTCAATGTTTGTTTGAACCATAGTAATTGCTGTCCTTTGTGTAAGTATTGATACTGCTCACTTTACTCTTGAAGTAAGTTTGGCTGCTCAGCCACAGCTACCACTTTACTGTGTAGTACAGGCTTGTACCAAAGGTGAATTTTTCCTGTCACTTGTAGTCTTAATTGTGTGTGGTGTTCCCAAAGGGTACTGCACATGATTCTGCCTAACAGAGACTTTCATAAATCAGACTTGTCTAGAAACATTGTCTGGGGTGAACTAGGGAAAGAAGGAGAAAGGAGTAGGTAAGACAGCCACATGCAGGCCAGGAGTGGAGGAGGAGGAGGAGGAGGTAGAACAAGAGAGGGCGGACAGGATATCCTGAGCTTTAGAGATGAAATTAGAAGCCAAGGCCTGAATTACAGTGGGAAGCTAGATCCAGTGATGAGTAGACACTATGCATGCAAACAGTTACTTGCTGCTGCCGCATTCACAGTGAACAAGTCAGCAAATATTACCATGGAATGCAACACCACTCTTTTTGTGGAGCATGGTCTCTTCGCAATCAGGGAAAAACCCAAAAGTACATTGACAACACAGAGAGCTTCGGGTTATGAGGTATTACTTTCAAACCGAGCTCTCAATATAATGAGATGCCGACTTGTCAACCCAGCAACTTTCATCGTCGGGCCCATTGGGAGTAGCAATTATGTGCACGACTGCACCGCCAACATAGAAAACCACAGTGACATCCGGAAAGTACAGCAGAATGCCCTTGAGGGGGAGATGTACTTTATATTGACAGGTCCTCAACAATTGACCAGACAACAAGGAAAAGACATACTGGTAGTAGTGAGATTAAAGGAGGAGGGAATGAGCGAGGTGGTGACGATTGCACATTTACCGTCTCATTTTTCAGCACAGACGGCACAGCTAGTAGCTTTAATATTGGCATGGGAACAGAGCAAAAACAAGGAAGTGACAGTGTATTCAGACTTAGTGTACGTGACATCCACAGTGCATTCTGGGCTGTCACGTTGGCTGAGGAGGGACTTCAGGCTTACTGATGGTTCACCGGTGCAGCACGCACTCTTATTGGGCAGACTGATAGAGGCAGTACAATTCCCGCAGCACATGGCAGTGAGGAAGTGCCAGGCCCACATGAGAGGGGAGGACATCCATCTCTAGGGGCAACTAGGCAGCGAATGCGCAAGCAAAATGTGCTGCTTCTTTTGGGGATATTTTAGAAATGGATGCTTCATCCACAGTGCACAAATATGTGCGAACAATGATATTAAAAGAAGGATATAACACATTACCAGTGAACAGATTATGGAATTGCAGGGAGCTGCACCCAGGGAAGAAAAGGAATCATGGATAAAGAGGGGATGTACAGCGTCTCCGACAGATGCCTTATGGTGGCAAAACAACACAGGAAAAGTGGTAATGCCATTCTCATTATTGCACACTGCACTGACACAGTTATACTATCATACCCATATGGGGAAGGAGGTGCTTGCTGCTCATATTGGTGAAGGTTGCTTCTGTCCTAATTTGGTGAAAACCATGGCAAAATGCATGACTGTCTAGTTTGTAAACAATTTACAGCAGGTCTTAAACTAAGGGTACTTAGAGTAGCCATACCTCGCCCATTGGGTCCATTCCAACATCTTCATGTCAACTATCTTGACATGCTCCAAGTATGCCAGGGTTAACGCTACATGATAGTGGTCTATGCCAGTTTTCATGATGGATTGAAGCCAGTCGATGTTCCTATCCTGGTGCCCTCAGAGCGCTGAAATTCCTGGTTTGAGAAATCTCACCACAATGGGGCACGTGCGAGGTACTGTGGTCTGACAATGGTCCGCACTCCGCTAATGAGATGTTTCACCACATTAAAACCTTGTTGGGAATACAACACAAATTCCCTTGTGCCTATCACCTACACGCATCCGGGCTGTGTGAGCGTCTGAATGGCTGCTCATGGAAGGCATTGCCAAAATTAAAAATAACCTTAACAAGAGCTGGCTGCCCTGTCTTCCATTAGCATTAATCATGTTGTGCAACAATCCAGGGTCCGACACCATTTAACCCCACATGATGAGGTGAAATGAAGGTGCATGAGACTTCCCCTGGCTCTTCCCACTAGGGCGTTGATAGATGAAAAAAAAATGTCTGATGTATTGGGTCAAGGAATGTACGAATACACTGCTTCCTTCATGACTAGTGCCTCTTTTACTTCTCATCAACTTCAGATACCATGAGAGAGGCCTGAAGCAAGAGAAGAAAACAACAATTCGGAAGCAAACAAAGAACTTCTGAAATCTCCACAGCTCTTTCCTGGTGACCAGGTGTTTTTAAGAGATTTTAAGCATTTCTGGTACAAACCACATTTTACAGGACCATATACATTGAAACAGGTCACAGATAGTGTAGTCAAATTGCAGGAAAAAAAGTCTTGGAACTATCTGGGTGACATCAGTCTCTGCCAGGTGGTGGCTTCTCCTAGCACCAACACCGAAAGGGCCAATGATCCACAAAAAGAAGAACAAAACAATCACCTCAGATGATCGGGCAGAGACTTCCTACACATCCAGAGTGAGGGCACACTGTCTTATTTTTTTCACACACTGAGAGCATTCATTGTGAAAGTTGTGACTGTTATTATTGCATTGTCCGATGGTTCCCCTTGTTCCTCATCCCGAGATCTTCCAAGGACAATTAGTCCAATTTATTAGGAGATCTAACAGCAATAGAAGACAACATCCTAATGTGTTTTTCTGTGTTTTCCTGGCATATTTAGCCCAAGCGTACCCACACTGGAATATAGGAAACCCTTCTGTGCTTGCAGTACTTTGTGATCCTAGAATACTCACAGTTGGGGAGCAATTATTTTACCTTACAATGACCCAACATCAAGTTTGCGGGGCATGAATTAATAAAATACTAAAACATGAATGCCTTTTTTACTGCATTGCAGGCAGCCAATTGACATCTTCAAGACTACACAAGATTTGAAAGAAGTGTAAGTGATAGGCAATATTATTAAAACATGCTTATTGTGTCCTGTGTATTGTTTTGGTGTGGTATTTTGTCCTCAATTATGTGATTAAGTTTATGTGTGTAAATGTCCAATATACATTTTAGTTCACTGTATTTCTATCAAGTGAAACTGTTTTAGTTTATAATCTGGACTGCATTCTGTTTATATATATTGTTATAATCAAACAGATAATCCTCATTGGGCATGTATATGTGGCTGGTCAACAGTGTATACTTGGCATGTGATACCAGGGTTTAACTTGACCCATTCACTCATAATATGCATCCAGTATTCATACAAGATTGTTTAAGTACTTTTACAAACGTGGTGATTTCATCCTTCAACCCACAGTTAATTTAGGGCACATTTGCGGCTAAATTACCTTCTACCGTAGAGCATTTCATCTGGTGTTATGCATGTATTACAGTTGGCTTATTTTTTCACAGATAGTACTATGATACAGGTTTCATTCATATGCTTATAGAAACAAATGCATCTCATCATCACAGTTAACTCCCTCTGTTAGGGTTGGAAATATGTTTTGCTTCTTCCTGTCGAACTCTGTTGCCCATTCTCAGATCCATTTGGAATGTATTTGACACCAAAAAATGTTCAATCCTTGTTCATGTCCATGGGGTGTTCCTTCAACCAATGTTCTGCGAGTGGTGTCTTTTGATCTGAGGCAGTCAGACTGCTGAGTTGTTCCCCGATTCTCAATCTCAGTTCCCTGATTGTGCTTCCTACATATAGCGTATTACAGATACACACATTATATAAATCACAAATGAAGTTCTATAATTAATGAACTCATGAATAGCAATGGTTTTCAAATTTTTGGTAGTATATCTTTGAATATTTGTTTACACATATTTCAGGGTGAGCATTTGTGAAAACCTTTAATAGGGCCACCAGTGTTAATACTTTTTTGTACTTGTTTTTACTGCTGTCCATGAAGCTTGGACTGAATTTGTTACTTAATATTGGAGCCTTAGGATGAACACAATTCTGAGATATAATCATGTAAGTCTGGAGATAAATGTAAGAGCGCCAATGATTTTTAAAGATTTTCCTAATTCGTTGGTTATCACTGGTATAGTGTGTGATCATTCTAACTTTTTCTGAGCTTCGATTAGTTCTCTGTTCTTTTGAAGTCAGGAATTCAATTCTTTGTGTGCCCTTGATGTTGTCTCTGCTTCAATTGTGGATTCTGTTGATAATCCTCGAGCTAACAATCTGTCTTCAAAAGCTCACATTCTTTTGAGAATACCACATAAATACTACAATTCCTTCTCATGCTGGTGAACTCTGCAATTGGAATGTTCTTAATTGTGCTTTTCAAATTACAGCTTTCAGCATGTAGGGTGGCTTTTACCTCTGTCTTCTTTCAGAATGTTTTAGTATGTAATTCATTGTTTTCAATATAAATACATAGATCCAAAAAAGTTGATGGTCTCTTTACCTTTTTCCAGACTTTAAACCTTAAATCTAATGGTTCTTGTGTTTTAGAGTTTACTTTGATATTTGTTTTATGTTATCACTGGGCATATTATGTTTGCAGTATTATGTATTTTGAATTGTATTTTAGAGATTCTTTGGGAATTAAATGAAATTGTGTGATAATGATCAACCCTTGTCATTGTGCTGTGAGCCTGTTTGTATTGTGTTTATTACTGTTATGGTCTGTTGACTGAAATAAAGTTGAACTGACTGACCTTTTTCCAGAGTAAATATTAACCCAAATACATTTTCATTTAAATTGTCACAATGGTCATCTAGTTCTGTCACTCCAAACAACCAGGATGTCATCCTGTTAACATAGCCATTTAACAACCTTTTTGGACAGATCTGGATGATTAGTTGCATGTTTGTGCTCAAACTCTCCCACAAAAAGATTGGCCATTGATGGAGCAAAGCATGTTCCCATAGCTATGTCCCTGACGTGTTGATATAGTTTGACATTGAATAGAAATACTTTGTTTCAAAACCAACCATAGTGATTCTTTCATCACTTTCACATGCAAATAGAACGATGCCGAGACATTTTGAAAAAAGAGGTCAATTGACTTAAGTGCTAGGTCATGTTCAATAGACGTATATAATGCAGTGACATCCATGGTGCCTAATATATAGCTAATTTTCCAGTCAATTTTGTTGAGATTTTCCAGAACACGCATTGTGTCCCATATGTATTAGTCTAGTTTGTATACTTCTGGTCTTAAAATAATGCCTATATACCAGGACACATTTTCTGTGGCCCCCCAAATACCAATAACTATTGGTCTCACTTCCGGTAAGTTTAGCTATGCCTTGTGTATTTTGGATGAGAAGTATATAGTGGGAATTATTGGTTTCTCACTAATTAGGAATGATTTGTCTTCATCTGTCAACATTTGAATATGATGGCATTTGCAAATAAGATCTGTCATATCTTAATTGTATCAGCAATACATTGTCAATTGTCCTCTTTATAGCAACCTGGGGTATTGAGATGTTCATTTACCATGGTAAAATAGTCAATGTTGTTATGAGTCAGAGGCGTTGCTAGGGAGGCTGTGGGGGCTGTAACCCCAGGTCTTTTGGTTGTAGCCCTGGGAAGAAGCTCAGGGGCTACAGCCAAAAGGCTAAATCTAGCCCCAAGTCCAGCCAGTCCCGACATTTTCTTATCCCCTGAGCTTTTCCAGATGTAGCAACACCCCTATCATGAGTCATTTACAACTTGCCTGTACTCAAGTGTTTATAGGCGCGACAAGACAAGGGAGGGAAGACAGAGGGAGGCAAGACAAATGACAAATGATCCTACTAGTCCTTGTGTCATTCAGATTGTGCAAGTGCGAGAACGAGACGTGCAAGGGGAAAGGGAAGTGCCAGGGAGAGGGGAGAGGAAAATGAGTAAGTGTAGCCAAGGCAGTGCATCTCTGGGTAATTGCAGGGTGGAAGGGACTGTAAAGGTTACAGTTACAGTGCCTAAGTGTGTGGTAGGCTGGGAGGCAGTGCAGGAGTGATTGATCAGGAAAGATCGTGGTACCCAGAGAGACTCTGACGGATGCCAATCAGACTCAGAAGAGCAATATGCCCCCCCTTATCTGCTTCCTTGATTATGATATATTTATAGGATGAGATTATTTTGATTGCTTCTTGTTCTTTGGCTAGTGAGTTATTCTGACCTCTCCTTTGACCTTGTGATTGAAAGTTCTTTAGTCTGTCTATGTCCTTGGATACAGCCATATGAAAAACATCTATACAATTATTCAGTTGTATCTGAGGGATACATTTTGATTTAGGTTTGAGATTACTTACTAACAATGTATTGTTTTGTATACCAAGATGGTCAGTTAATTATATTCCTGATATCACCATACCTTCTTCTATTGAAAGAAGCATTTTGGTGTCTTCAATGTCTTTGATAGTGAAAGTGAGCGTCCCCAAAAGGCTGTTAAACTCTACAATGGGCGTCAATAATGGACACACCCCAGCGGGGAATGAGACCAAGACCAAGTGCGGGTGGGATATAAAAGGCTTTATCTAAATCAATATAGGGCATGCAAATGACTCTGCAAACTCTGAGAGCACTCTGTCTGACAATAGCAAAGACAGTCATATCTATTACAAAATAAGTTCACCATGCAATAAGCTATAGGGGACACATAGTCATGGGGATTGGGTGGTGAAGACTAGCTAATATGTATACTGTAGGTGCGGTGCTCCATGATTGGCGGAGATCCACGTGGTGACATCGCAGAGTTCTTGTGTCAGCTGGGCTCATCGGGGTGGAGTATCAGGTCACGAGCTGTCCGTGTGGATACATTGCAGCTGCATTTTGCCCTTGTGGCCACGCACACACATCCATTACTAACTTCTATTTCAATGTATCATATAAATCCTACAACTCATTCATCTAACACCATGAAAGAGACAGAGAGAAACAGTATACAACGCTGGGATTCCTTAATACATCATCATAAAATCACTGTTAACTGAGGGCCCAGTATCATGAGTCCAGGTGCCTTATCAGGTGGCACGGGTTAGAGTACCTTTATCATTCTACTCTGTTAGATGTAGTAAGAGACATTTTTACGGTATTTTAGTACAGAAGTGAATAACTGTCTCCATGGCCAGTCGAGTTTAGGGTGAACTGAAATACCATTGGGTCAGAGGGGCACATAGCTGGCACCTCAAAAAGCAGCAGGATGGGTGCCTTGTTGCCCGTAATTCTTTTAACCAGAGCATGGCGGCATGTAGTGGTTTTATGGTGGCATTTGGTGACAGGGGGCATGAGGGGGGAAAATACCTCGTGAGGGTTCAGCGAGGAAGCAAGGAGGTGTATCTGTGTTATTCTAAAATCAATAAACCAGAGACCTTCGAACCCCAGCCAGGCCTTGGAGGGAGGAGGGTGGGGGCTGAGTACATGGCTCTCCAAGAGAAGGAGGAGATGGCCTTGTAACTTCTCGTGCGTCTATGTTTCCGGGTTGCATACACATCATTAAAAAGGAAAAACAGAGATAGGCCAGTACAATTGCATGTATACATATATATGTATCAACGATGATGTGAGCTTATGTACATTATTTATATTATACTTTTCCGTATTCCATGAGTACTGCATTTGCCCAACCAATGAAAAGCTTTGTTACCATAACATCATTCATAGGTTTGCATTTGGGTGGGGGGACACATAGGAAAAGCTATCATAAAATGTGAAGTAGAACCAGGTTGGCGTATACATTAGAATCAGTGGACGTTTGCATCATTCTACTTATGATTAGGATTGTGTTCATGCTCAAGGGTTAAACAATTACCTCAAGCAATATTTCATGTATAAAGCGGCAGTGCTTATCACTCTAAAGGACTTGTATATGTTGCAACACTTAATTATTTACATGTAAACTTGCGTGTCTTGTGGCAAATCATAGTGTGCATAGGGATTTTACACCTTGTTTTTTACATATTGTGCAGCAACAATGACCCTTGATAGTAATGACAAAATCAAATATACATATGTCTGGTAACTTTGCATGTGGGTGTTCTGGGTTGGGCTAAGGTTATGGACTTGTGGTTGTTTCATTCTCCTTGCAAATCGCTTGACAGCATGGATAAAACTGGGTGGCACATGGGCATAACATTCATGTCCGATACTTCAAACGGGGAACAGGGTTAGGGGTTATTCACAACATATATTGTAGATGCAGGGGTCTGCGAGGAGACAGGACATGTTTTATAGAGGCAGCTTTGTTTTCTCAGACCCTAGTTTAAGGTCCGGCCACCGTCAGGCCAATGAGGTACTGCGGAAGGTGAAAGATAGTGTCTGTATTGTTACATGTTGAGGCCTAGTTGCTCGTGAGAACAGGCCTTCAGCGGAACCACCATGTGGAGGAGGGTGAGGGGAGTGCTGGCTCGCTGTGCGGGGTCTGGTGGGGGAGAGCTGCAGCCCTGCAGGCCGCTTGTGCCACTGAGGCCTAGATCGTTGTACTCAAAATGGAGTCTGTGTGTATCACAAAATGGAGTCCGTATCATGCTACAGGGTGAGCCGTGCAGACTCATGTATCAGCCCGCAGCTATCGCACATCCCGGGCCCAGGTGCATAGATGGGTGCTGGTGAGTCATAAGCCCCACGTAGGTGAGAAATGTGGGGGTAGGAGGGTCCTAAAGACCTTTCCTCCCACACATTCCCACCTTTTGTTACTTAAGTAACGAATATTGTAACTCACCCAACCTTCTTCGTTCCTTTTCATCAGCTACTGCCTCATCCCAAGCTGGCGTTTCCTCTAGGGGCATCCAGGCCCTATGTACCCCCCAGAGACTCTGTCCTGGTCTAGCATATTCATCAGGAGTGCGGGTCATGTATATACATCTCCCATCTCCCTCCAAATCCACCCCTACCTCTTTACCATTCCAGTGTACGGGGCTCCCTTATTGTAGTGTGATACAGTCTGTCCACTATGTCCCCGTCATAGTACAGTGCTACCATTCTATATTTGGGCTCTCGGTCCTCACCTGTTTGTACTTGTTCCTCTTGTGTCATCTGCGCCAATCCTCTAGCATTGCCTATTGTCACCATGATCATTGCACCATTAGGTACTGCATTTGTGAAGCACTGAAGACCCAGCTGGCGCACACTGAAAATTAGTAGCAAACACACGATGATGGGTATTAGTAGTTTAACAGTCATCCCGAGCCACACAGGTACCCATGAAAAAATCTCTTTGAGCCACGAGCTTGGCTCCACACCTTCGTTCTTCATCCGCTTGCCCAGGTTGTGCACAGTGGTGATAATGTGGGGCAGTTTTCCATTGTCCACGTCCGCAGAAGTTGCGAACGTGCAGCATGCCCTCCTGGTTTTTCGGCAAACACCTCCATCCATCGCTGTGAAGAGGTCTAGGACATACCTGTTCTGCATTGTCATTAGCCGCAGGGCCCTTAGCTCCACCTTGATCCCGTTGAACCCCTCTTCAGTGTCATTAGCCAGTTGGATCAGCTCCCACCGCGTTATTTGAAGCCATTTTGTATTGGCTCACGCTTGGATACTGGGGACGAGGGAGGCAAAGAATGTTTCAGTGGAAATAAATAGCCAGAACTTGTCTGGAATTTGCGCCAAAAGTTCTGTGAATGCTTTGGATATGTAGTTGGATGACCTCCGTTTTCTGGATATCGGGCTTTGCATGTTGTCCGCAGATAGGGCATACATTGGCGTCTCATCCGTTGGTTGTGTGTGTTCTGGAACTTGGACGGCTTGCAATCCCTTTCCCTTTTCGATATGACTCTTTGGAAACACCGTCAGGGCGGAGTGCAGCGTTGCCAAAGAACACGTGCACCTCCAGGATTGTGGAAGGTGCAAGTATGCCTGTTTACCGCAGACACAGTAAGTGTCCATCAGGGCTGCTGTCCCTTTCTTCATATCTGGAATGATGAGCATTTTGTTACAGTTCTTATTTGTGCCCATGTTAGTCTTCCCTTCACCGAGGAAGCACAGTTTGTATGTAATTTCTTTTTGCAGTTTGAAGGGTTTTTCCAGGGCTGTGATCCAGGTGAGCTTTGCGATGTGTTTGGCCCATACTGAAGCGCATGTTTTCTCGGCCCATTGCAATTTTTCTGTTTCCAACCCTCATAATGCTTCAGCTTTGAATGTCACGTGTTCCTCTTTCCATTTGTTGTCCGAAACCAGTGTTCCTTTAATTACCAGAAACGGTTCCTTCAAGCATATCACTCCTTTAGGTCTCGAGTAGCACTTTTTTTCATTCTGCAGCATTTCAAAAGAGACTGTGTGCCTGGAAGGTGTTCTTTATTCTACATAGGGTGAGATGAAGGAGACACTGGGCGTCTGCAAGAGGCAGCTCTTGCGGCAGGAGTACCTTAGGGATGCCTGAGGCGTGGGGTATTAGAGAGCATACATAGTAGCTCTCGTGGTGGTTTGTTTGGCAGTAGAACTCATGTCTGCATACTATTTGTTTGACTGGTGCGGGTGTCTGGGATCTTCTATCGTGTCTAACCCCAGACCAGAGTATTCATTGTATTTTCTCCTCCCAACCTCCCTCCTTCTCTGATTGCTTCTGGGGTGTACTCTCTCATGTTCTAATGCATGTCGTATTGGAGGTGTCTCCCCCGCCCCCCCTTTTCCCACTCGTCATACAGGGCAAGAAATCTCTCGGTCATTTCCGCATTACCTTCCTTTATACTTGTGGGGGATTCATACCCTATAGATGTTTCAAATGTTGGTGAGAGAGCGGTGGTGGTGACATCATATAACCAGGATAAAACAGAAGGATTTCGATCATTCAACTCATAAACACTATATTCAGAGGCATTGTGTGGGGAAATGGGATGTGGGGTTATCCGCTTATTATCTGTATCATTTGAGTGCTGTGTACCATCATGGTGGGTGCACCCATATGAGCTGGAAGCCGTCCCATATAAGATAGGTCCCTTGTTTGATCATACTTGTTCCGTTCCCTCCCCCCTCATTTATATAGATAGATATAAATGTAGCTGCCCAATATAAAACTAGGCCAAACAACAATGTGAAAAATATTACAGCACATACAAACAGGCCACACTCATACGAATATCTTTGCAAGTCAGAATTACTTTTCTCATTTCTATCTGTTCTACGTTTGTGGCATGGGCCCTGTCTGTTGCCATGGTTTTAACTACATGGTGAAACATAAAAGTGCATTAAGCATCCCAAAACATCCAAATACATTTACTTTAACACTTTCATTTGTCAATCTGAGAGAAAGAAGTGGCAGAAAAACAATGAGAGAGAGAGAGAGAGAGAGAGAGAGAGAGAGAGAGAGAGAGAGAGAGAGAGAGAGAGAATAGCATGTCTTTTGTTTATTATCAACGTTGTATACATCACAGTAGTAATTCTTTTAAATCTTCACGCATTTGTCACATGTGTATTGGTAAATGTGTTCCTCTTCATTATCACGTATGTGTCCTCTCCTATCCACTCTCCCTTCTTGTCCATGTGTTACACTATCGTAAGCTTTTTGCATGTCTGTCAAATGTATCCAGTATCTCAGGCCCTTCACTTTGAGTGCAGTTGGTGTGCAATACACTACCTCGTACAGGCCATGAAATCTTGGAGCATTCCACCTGCGAACGAAACTCCTCACATACACCATCTCCCCTGGCATCAGCTGGCCTGTTGGGCTTTCTACTGCAGGCGTTATCGTCTCACTTGATTCCTCGCTTGTAAATGGGGGTTCTAGCTGCCTTGCAATCATACAGGCTGCTTTTGTGAGCTTTGTCAAGTATTCATTGAATTCTTCCCCTATCACGGTAGCACTTCTGTAGGCATTTAAATGTCTGCAGAGTGGAGAATTTGCAGTATGCATGTGCCTTCCTGTTACAATTTCATGGGGGTCGACAACCTCCCTTTAAGGAGGCCTTTGATATTCTCAACCACGCCATTACTTTTTGGGTGATAAATAGTGCACAGTTTATGTTTTATACCTAGCAGGGCAGTAACCTCCTTGAACGGATCAGTGATGAAATGTGTGCCGTTTTCAGAGCAAATTATGTCACAAATTCCCCAGCGCGGTAACACTTCACACACTAAGAGCTTTGCAGCGCACTTCGTATCCAGGTGGGCGCACGGTCCTGCCTCTACCCATCTTGAAAATGGACAGACCACCACTATCATGTAGCGTGACCCATTGCACCTTTCTCCAATGTCAGCATAATCAATATGCAGTTCCCTAAAGGGGCCTGTTGGTTTGGGCAATGCCCCTCACAATGTTCTCAATGTCATTCCTGAATTATATATTTGACATGTTGTACACTCCATTGCAAGTTTTGAGAGTTGTTCCTGCAACCCTGGAATGAACCAATTTTCTTGTATTTCTGCAGCAATATTCTGTTTTGCATTGTGAGCTGGGAAGTGAAGCTGTTGGAACGCTATATCTAGTAATGTGCAGCATTACTAGTTTACCTGTGTTGTTCTGGTGCCAAAGGAGGTATGTGGATGACTGACTGCACCCATAACTCTTTTTCCTCATCTAACACCCTGTCTTCTAGTTCTAATATTTGTGATATGGGCATTGAGTTATATCCGTCTGAGCAATCTTCTTCCACATTTTTCTGTATCAAGTACTCAATGACGTCAGTATTGTTTGTATGGACCTGGCATTTCACTATGGCTACATTAGTAGGTTCTTTTACTGCTTCTATCAATTCCTTAAGTAACTCTGCGTGTTGCACAGGGGACCCATCGGCTCTGTGAAATCTTCTTCTCCCCCATCTAGCCAACCCCCCCCTGTACTGTAGTAGTCATATAGGCTGAGTCTGTATAGATCATGACAACACAAACCTTGGCTGCATGTAAGGCTTCAATGTGTGCTACCAGCTCTGCTGCTGGTGCTGAGTAATGGGCCGGTAATCGCTGCTGGATGAGTACTTCATATTCACCTTCCTCTAATCTCACAACAGCTATTCCCACATGTTTTCTCCTGTTTCTGAATTTATTGATGCTGACCCGTCTATGAAGTATATTTCCATAGCATTTTGGTGCTGGACTGCCCATGTGGGGGGGACAAAGACTGATATGCAAATGGATCTTTCCCATCTGTGAAAGGTACAGTGAGCAAAAAGCAGATGGCTGCAAACTCTCAATGTGGTTAACAACCACTGAACAGGTTATCATGCCGTAATCTTCCGAGAGAGGGGTGCCTGCTACCTTTGTTGAATATTTCTCCTTCAGCCTATGCATTTTCACTTACTGTGGGCATATCCCCATACTCTCCTCTGTATGTTGCACAATCATGTGTTTGTATGTCTTCCACTGTGCATGCTTCTGTGATGAATTTTGCAGGGTTGACTGTTTTGCATCTCACTATGTGTATGTTATCGCCAGACAAAATAACTTCATATGGCATGGCTCTCTGAGTTGTCAATGTGCTTTTTGATCTTTCTAATATGGCGAATAATGAATGTTCCACGAAAAGTGTCACAGAACACCCCCTCACAATCGTTGCACTTTTTCCAATTGCGAACGCTGCGGCTGCGAGAGATTGCTCACAAGCGAAGTGTCCCTGCTTCACCGCATCCAGTGTTCCACTGTAATAGGCCAATGGTTTGTGCCCCAGAGATATCTTTTGTGTCAAGACTGCCATCATGAGTGTCCCGTTGCAATGTGAAAATAAGTAAAACTTGCGTTCGTAGTCGGGGTTTGCGAGTACTGGTGCTGTTGAAATTAGCTCCTTAAGTGGTGTGAAGGCCTCATCTATCTCTGCTGTCCATTGTATTGCTGTGTTTTCTCTTTGCGCTTCCTTGAGTCCCTGCAGCAATGGCTTTGTATATCTTGCATATTCTGATATCCAGGCTCGGCAGTTGTTACACATGCCGAGGTATTTCTGCATCTCTTTCACTGTTTTTGGTTTGTTTACTGCCTTGATGGCAGCTACCCTGTCTGGTATGATTCTTTTACCATCCTTTGAGATCAGTTGTCCCAAATACAACACTTCTTCTGACAGTATTGTAATTTCTCTTTGTCTACTTTGTAACCTTTGTGGGCCAACAATGTCAAAAGAGTAATAGAATCCTTCCTGCACTCGTCCTAATTTTTTCCACAAATCGGTAAATCATCCACATACTGAATAATTGTGCTTTCTGTGACAACATATCCTAGATCTTCGTGTAAAATCCTGTTGAATATACTTGGGCTTTCACAATATCCCTGGGGCAACCTACAGTGTTCGTATCTCTTTCCTCCCAATGTAAATGCTGTCAAATATCGGGATTCTTCATCTAGTGGTACTGAGTGGTACTGAGGAGAATGCGTTCTTCAAGTCCACCAGTGTGAAACAATATGCATCTTTCGGTATACTGCACAGAATTGATGCAGGGTTAGGAAATAATGGGAATTCCTTGTGCATGACGTCATTAAGTGGGTGTAGTACCTGGATCATCCTCCAAGCCCCACCGTTTTGCTTTCTTGATAGGGTGAATGCAAGTAGTGCATGGTGAATTTGATGGCACTATTATGCCCTGTGCTAACAGTGTGGTAATCATTTATGTTATCCCTTCCTCTGCTTTCCGGGACAGGGGGTAATGCTTTACCCTGGGCAATAATGCTCCATGTTTGAGTTTTATCTTAACTGGTGTCACATCATGCAACAGTCCCACATCACGGGGGCCGGTGGTCCATAGGTCATCCGGCACTGATTGCATGTCATTGTCAAAAAATGAAGCTGGCGCTCCTACCACTGCCATCAGCTGCACTGGTACCTGTCTTGTCTGTATCATGATATCACAGGGGATTGCTATTTCCATTATTATTTCCCCATCGCTGTCTGAATCTGTGAAGAGGACTTTGTCTGATTAATCTCGCAATGCAATGTTAGCATTGATGCACAATACTGTGCGCCACTGGCAGCCATGTATGTCCATTCCAATAACCGCTTTCCTTAGCACTGATACTTGTACTGCATGCAAATCTAATGACATCACTGTTCCTGGCACTATCTCTGGACATGGTACAGGACGAACACCAAACTCTGCAGGCACCCTCCATTCCTGTCGTTTCAACTCTGGAACCACTCGAGCCAGTGTTTTCAACCCCTGAATAAACATATCTGGGTCCAATGGTATGCCACGTATTTCTGGCGCTGTTGCTCGTGTGTGTACTACCAACATGACTCGCAATGGGCAGATCCCCCGGGGTTGAGCAAACTATTCCCCTTTTGGTAAACAAAATAGTCATGTTGAGTTTGCTGAGGAGGTCCCTCCCCAGCAAGTTGATTGGAGATTGTTCATAGTACAGCATGGGAGCTCGTACTGTTTTTTCCCCCCACTCTTACATCCAAATCTTCTGTGTAAGGAGCTTCGACCACCGCCCCAGAGAACCCCTGCATCTCAAATTTACAATTAGATAGCGGAAACCTGCCTTCTCGTAGGCATGACTTTTCAGCTCCCGAATCTACCATAAAAATAAATTGTTTGTTCCCTATCTCTGCCCTCACCAATGGTTCCTCTGCTGCATCGAGTGTCGTTGATAGTACTGGACACGCAAGTGATCTATGTGGGCTCTCCTATGCTGGATGCCTCGTGGTACCCCCATTGTTGAAAACATTTCCCGATACTCACCTCTTCCCCCTCCACCGCCCATTGGCAGCCCATATGGGCTTCCAGGGTATGGGTGGCCATACTGCTGTTCATTTTGATAAGTATTCATTGGTCTGCTCCTACACTCCCGTGAGAAATGCCCCCACCTCCCGCAATTCCAACAATTACCTTGTCCCCCTCTTGGACCTGGACCTCTGTACTCGCCATTCCCTCCGTACCCCGGACCACCACCTCTGTGCCCTCTGTACCCACCTCTTCCTCCCCGGGTGCTCCAAGCTTGCCACTGCAGTCCTCCGTACTGCTCCTGTCCATTCCACTGTTGTTGCCCATTTCCCACCCAATTAGCTGCCATTCTCCCTTGTATTACCACTGACCCCTCCTCCTCCTCTGCTTCTCTATCTGTGGGGAGTGCAGCTACCAGTTTCATTTGTATTAATTTTGCCTTGTCTGCTATCTCCCTTTCCCTTTCTTTGATTCTTTTGTAGTGGTGTACTATTATGCTTTGTATTTCAGTCCAGCCTTTTGCGTCAATCCCTGCTGTTTTGTCGGGTGCTTTCTGAACTTCTTTTGGGAGCCCTCCCTTTATTATAAAGTAAAACATCGATGTTGATTGGTCCCAGGCCGTACACATTTCCGCTCTCCACATCTCCTGCACCCGTAAAATTAAACTCATAACATCTTCCCCCTCATTCACTGTGCATTGCATTACTGACTGCAAATCTGGTGTATCTGAGAAGGTGTCTCTCAAGGCATCCCAGATTCTCGCGCGTATTGTATTGAATGATGCGCTATCGTGCCGGTCACAATCTAAGGTTATCCCTGGTAATCCGGCCTTTGCCCAAACCCTGTCAGCTTGATCACCCATTTCAGATACCAACAAACTTTTAACATCACAACAGCTAATGGAACCACTGCTGTGTGCTTCTCAAATGCATATATCCATTTACTTTCTCCTCCCGACAGCGGGGGCAACAATTTCACCAAGTTGGCCGTATCCATCTGAGCCCAGGGTATATAATTCGGCCTCCCTCCTCCTCTGTGTATCAAGGGCAGCTGTAGCCTACTCTTTGTTCCTTTCCCAATACACATCTTTGATCCTTTCTTTCCCAATGCTGCCATTCTTACCACTCTACTCCTTAGTCTCCCATTCCATTCTTCCTCCATAGCCCTCCCCAGAGGTGTTTCATCTAACCCCACTGGCGCCCCTCCTGCCGTGAACCCTATTCTTCTTCCTTCTAACTCATCTTCCTCTATGTCACACCACAACTCCTCCACCCCTCCAGGGGCCATTCCTTCTCCCCCTGTGTTTCCCTCAGGCGTGTGCTGTTCTAGTTCTCTTATTCTGGTCGGCTCATCCTGTATTCAGAATAGTATCTCCCCCTTTTTCTACCCTTCTTCTATGGATCAGGCGTCTGCACCCTCTGTGTTTGCTCAATCCTGTAAGTGCCTGATCCACTTTGTTCACATATATCTCTTAGCCTTGACAATTCGTTTTGGGCCATTGATAGTCTGGAATCTAAATCTTCTGTGAATCTTTCTATATCTATTGTTGGAGTACTCACCTGTCCACTTGTTCGTGGGCACTCATATGGTGGTGGTGCAGTGGGTTGTGGTGTAATTACGAGAGTAGGCATAGACACATACACTGGGTAACTATATCCCTCAGTGGGTACTGGTTTATTCAAAAGGGGATACAATTGTGCTGCCTCTACTGGCCCTTCCTTCCCAGTACCCTTCTTTTCACTTCCTTCTGTTGCCAGGGGAGAGGTAGTCTGTTTTTGTGCTATTTCCTTTCTTTTAATTGGGGGCACTTCTTCGAACAGCCTCCACAAATCTTATGTTTCCCTTCTGTTCTGCAATTGTTTTCCTTTGTACTTCACAAACAAGCATGTGGCCACCATGTCCAGCACACTTTTGTCAAACGATCCTCCTTGCGGCCACACCTGGGGTAGCCCTTCCCCTTTTAATTCCGTGACCCATTGGTCATGATATTTTGTTATGCGTTCTGCATAACCTGGTAAGTTCTGGCAAATATGGGCCAGGGGTGTTTCCGCCCCCATGCTGCTCCCCCGTCTCTCACCCTGTTTTACTCGGTTTACTTTATGTACGCACTATTCGTGATGGCAATTCTCTAACATTAATGTATCCCTTTTATAACATGTGTACTAAATCTCAAAAGGTCACACTTACAATGACCACTTTTTGTCAATGTCTTACACAACCAATTTAATCACTTTGCCACAACATTGTATTCACAAGGGGAACATAACACATTAAATACATGACATTCTTTTGACAAATGATCTACACACATCATATAACATATACCTCCCTTTCCTCCCTTCACTGTTCTTTATTCAAAAGGTCCTATTTACCTTAACCCGTCACACCCTCTAACCCTTAAATTGTCAGAATATTCCCTCATAGGTTTTTAGAAAAGACGAGAGAAAAAAGAAAAAGAGTTTTCTAAATTATACTCTGAGTCTTTTACTCATCTGAGACTCTTACTTATATTTTTCTCTATTTCACTCATTCCCAGTACTAGTCAGGATAGCACTATGCAGCGCCGCCTTCTACCCCCTTGCAGAGCTAGGTTCCCGTCTTCCTTTTTAACATTGTAATCTCCTTAACTTATCCTAATGACCATATGCAACAGAAAGAGAAAAGTATACAAGCACCAATTATTTTACCCTTGAAAGAGCCCCTTTTTAACTTAGCTTGACCTCGTCTACTTTTATCTATATCCGACTCCTTTTAATGTCGCTCGCACTTAATACTCACGTGCCTGTCTTGATCGAAGAACCTCCGGACCCGGTCCGTCCAGTCGGCGCTGCCCCACGCTCAAGGGCCGCCCCCGGCTCCGGGGAGCGGTACTATGGGTTTTTTGAAGTGGGACCCATACCCTCTCGCCCTACTGCGTGCACACGTCTAAGCGTACCAGTTGCCGTAGGCGGGTGGCTCTCTTGAGGGGGTACGCCGTGCTATCCGTTGTGGCCAGGGACGTCTCATGCCAAAAAGGGACAAAAAGAATGCTATCGCATTGGGGTCACCACTTGAAAGTGAGCGTCCCCCAAAAGGATTTTAAACTCTACAATGGGAGACAATAATGGACACACCACAGCGGGGAATGAGACCAAGACCAAGTGCTCATCGGGGTGAAGTATAGGGTCACGAGCTGTCCATGTGGATACATTGCAGCTGCACTAACATTTTGCCCTTGTGGCCACACACACACATCCATTACTAACATTTATTTCAAAGTATCATATAAATCCTACAACTCATTAATCTAACATCATGAAAGAAACAGAGAGAAACAGTATACAATGCTGGGCTTCCTTAATACATCATCATAAAATCACTGTTAACAGAGGGGCCAGTATCATGAGTCCAGGTGCCTTATCAGGGGCACGGGTTAGAGTAACATTAACATTCTACTCTGTTAGATGTAGTAAGTGACATTTTTACGGTATGTTAGTACAGGAGTGAATAACTGTCTCCTTGTCCAGTCGAGGTTAGGGTGAACTGAAATACCATTGGGTCAGAGGGGCACATAGCTGGCACCTCAAAAGGCGGTGGGATGGGTGCCTTGTTGCCCATAATTCTTTTAACCAGAGCATGGTGGCATGCAGTGGTTTTATGGTGGCATTGGGTGACAGTGGGCTTGAGGGGGGAAAATACCTAGTGAGGGTTCAGCGAGGAAGCAAGGAGGTGTATCTGTGTTATTCTAACATCAATAAACCAGAGACCTTCAATCCCCAGCCAGGCCTTGGAGGGAGGAGGGTGGGGGCTGAGCACACGGCTCTCCAAGAGAAGGTGGAGATGGCCTTGTAACTTCTCATGCGCCTATGTTACCGGGTTGCATACACATCATTAAAAAGGAAAAACTGAGCTAGGCCAGTACAATTGCATGTATAAATATATATATATATGTATCAACAATCATGTGAGTTTATGAACATTATTTATATTATACTTTTCCGTATTCCATGAGTACTGTATTTGCCGAACCAATGAAAAGCTTTGTTACCATTACATCGTTCATGAGGTAGAACCAGGTTGGCATATACATTAGCATCAGTGAACATTTGCAACATTCTACTTATGATTAGGCTTGTGTACATGCTAAAGGGTTAAACAATTACTTCAAGCGATATTCCATTTATAAAGCTGAAGTGCGTATCACTCTAAAGGACTCGTATATGTTGCAACATTTAATTATTTACTTGTAAACTTGTTTGTCTTGTGGGAAATCATAGTGTGCATAGGGATTTTGCACCTTGCTTTTTACATATTGCGCAGCAACAATTGATAGTAATGACAAAATCAAATATACATATGTCTGGTAACTTTGCATGTGGGTGTTCTGGGATGGGCTAAATTCGTCTTAATTTAATATCAACAATCGACCTTATGGACTTCTGGTTGTTTCATTCTCCTTGCAAATGGCTTTACAGCATGGATAAAATAGGGTGATAGATGTAAAACTGGGTGGTAGATGGGCTAAACATTCATGTCTGATACTTCAAATGGGGAACAGGGTTGGGGGTTATTCACAACATATATTGTAGATGCAGGGGTCTGCGAGGAGACAGGACATGTTTTATAGAGGCAGCTTTGTTTTCTCAGACCCTAGCTTAAGGTCCGGTCCTCGTCAGGTCAATGATGTACTGCAGAAGGTGAAAGATACAGTGTCTGTATTGTTACATGTTCACGCCTAGTTGCTCGTGAGAACAGGCCTTCAGCAGAGCCGCCATCGGGAGGAGAGTGAGGGGAGTGCTGGCTCTCTGTGCGCAGTCGGGTGGGGGAGAGCTGCAGCCATCCAGGCCACTTGTGCCACTGAGGCCTAGATCATTGTACTCAAAATGGAGTCTGTGTGTATCACAAAATGGAGTCCATATCATGCTACAGGGTGAGCCGTGCAAACTCATGCATCAGCCCGCAGCCATCCCACATCCTGGGCCCAGGTGCATAGATGGCTGCTGGCGAGTCATAAGCCCCACGTAGGTGAGAAATGTGGGGGGAAGGGAGGCCTAAAGACCTTTCCTCCCACACAATAGTGTGTGGGCTGATAATATGTGTTGGTGTTTCCACTTCTCTCATAGGTTCAATATTATAAAAGTGCTCTTTTAGTTTTAATTTCCTTACAAATGTAAATGTATGAATTTGGGTGGTGATAAAGCTAGTACCTACATGTGGTGTAAAAGATAAACCTTTGTTAAGTACCTGTGTCTCCAATTGGTCCGGTGTTCTTTTAAAAAGATTGAGAACCAGGCTCACCTCCTTTCTAGATGTTCTCTTCTGTACTCTGAACATGTTTTCACTCCTGTTCTGTCTTCTCTCGGTCCGCTTCCTACCTCCTCCTCTTCTCCCCCTGTGGACTTTGATGTGAATCTTGGAGTTACAGTATCTGTATTTACTGGTTCTTGAACTCTCCCATGTTTGTGAGTAGGTATTCTCATGCCTCTGTGATAGCATTTGAATCGTTAAAAATAAACCTTTTTGGTGGTTTGCTGTTATCTGATGCATTTGGATTGCTGGTAGATTCTCCTTCTCCATCACTATCAGCATCAACACGTTCCTGTCTGTTGTGCCTATCGTCCCTTGATTTGTTCTGTGTATTCCTTAATTTAATCTCATCTTGATGTAATGTTACTATTTTGTCCATTGTTTTAAAATAGTTCTTCTTAGTTGCCTAAGGTGAATCAATGTCTTCAATTTCTTTTTCCACTGTTTCAATTTGTTTTTCTACCTTCTTCTGGTCTTTGTCTGCATAATACACTAGTGGTTTAGCTATGATTGAGATTGTTCTCTCAGTCTTCTGCTAGGTCAGAGTTCAATATTAATAACGACATGGGTAATTACAAAACATGGCTAATGCACTACATTTGTTAATGGTGTGTTGTTTTCATCATTGTGCATAAGAATAAGATGTTTTAAACTAAGGTTATGCCTTCCACTTATTTCTTTTTTTTAATCTAATACGTGACCAAATTTCATGTTAAGCATTATTGCTTACATCCTTTATGTTGTACTTTTGTTCTCAAAAATGTCTTTGTCCTCCAAAATTCTCCTTCTGACCGGGAGGATAGATCAGGGACAACGCGCTCGCCTTGGAAGCAAGATGACGAGAAGCAACACAGGTTCGATCCAGGCTCTGTGCTTCGAAACCTCTAGCTATTAAGCATGTTATACATAACCAATGACAATTACAACTTGTTGGCACCACTTTTCATTATTTGATTTGGTTATTTGTAATGCATAAATCCTCAGGGGAACAAGGCAGAAACTGTATATATGCAGAGGTGTCAATAATATGGCGAAAAGAAAAAACAATATAGATGTGGAATAAAATGATACATTATTTAAAAAGTTAGGTTTTTAGCTTCTAAAGGCAAGGACTTGATTTTCCGAAGGTCAGGCAGAGAGTTCCAGGTGCAAGGGTCACAGATAGAGAAGTGCCTCTGTCTGCGGTGAACAAAATAGGAAAAGGGATTGTCAGAATGTTTTGAGCAGCAGATCAGAGTAGGTGAGTTGGACGACATCACAGAGACAAGGTAGTTGGAAGCTAGACCATGTAGGCACATGAAGACAGGACAGATGATCTTAAAAAGGATCCTCTGTTGTAATGAGAGCCAATGAATAATCCTAAAAAGGGAGACATTGAGATAGTTCTTGGGAGATTTTAGAAGACTCTAATGGCCGTGTTTTGTGCAACTTGGAGACAATGCAACTGGCCAGCCGGGATGCCCATAAGAAGGTTATTGCTTTAATCCAATTTTTTATTCCGATGACAGCTGGGTGGACTTTTTCTGCTATGAGAGGAAGAATGGGCTGCAGTAGTTTAAGTCGATAATACATAACAATGTCACTAACGTGTAGATTGCAGTCCTGGTTTGACTGTAAAATGCAGCCAATTTTTTTAACTTTAGAAGAGAAGATAGTAGGAACTTCAAATAAACAGGGCAGGGGATACAGGATTGTGAGTTTTTCTGCAGGTTTTTTGGTCCAAACAACATCATTTCAGTTTTGGTGGCATTTAATTGGGACCTGTTTTCCAGCATCCAACTTTTAATTTTTTTAGCACATGCTAGTGCCAATTGGATTGCTTCCAGAGGATTTTTGAGACCGAAGTAGACTTGAGTATCGTCAGCATAGGGGTGGTAATTTAGATTAAATTGTGAACACATATTTAGTAATAGCTGGATATAATTAAATAACAAAGGGGAGACAGATGACCCTTGTGGAACCTCACAAAGGACAGACAAGTAGTCAGAGTAATAGGTTCCCATCTGTATTACTTGTTGAGTTTGATTAGAAAGAAAAAAAGACAAACCACTTCAGTGACTCTTCAGACACCATAGCGAACTTGGCCAGTCTGGAGATGAGAATGTCAAAATCAACTGTATCGGAGGCTGCCGATATATCAAGCATGACAAGCATGTATCCTGCCAACTATATACCATTCAATAATAAAATACACTATGCATGCTAAAATCCGTCATCAACTGTGAAACACACGTGCAAAACTATTGTTTGCAATGCCAATTAAAAGCTTGTGGTATGGATTTCTGAAACTTCTTTCAAGCCAGCTTTATTGTTTCATCAATTCCAGTGTCAATACCTGACTTTGGGAGAGGTATACTTTGTTTGAGTGAAATTACCTCAACGTCACATTTTTTTTAAAATTTAAAATGCTCACACATTTTCTTACAATTTCATTCTAAATTCCCAGACCAAAATTCGTTTTTTATTCCTTTTTTGCTGTCCCTATTTAAGATTAAGATTTTCCAAGGTCGATATGTTGTAAAAATTGCGTGACTGCAATTATTTCTCTTGTTCTTACACCCTCCATTAATCGCTTCCACCAATCCTGTTCTCCGTAGGAATGCAAGTCCTTGAACAGATGGATCATGTGGATATGTCTTTCCTTTGTGAGGCCCTTACAGTTCAAAAGGAGATGTTTTAGTGTTTCCTTGAAGTCCAGGCTCTTGCAGAATCTACATCCATTTGTGGTTATGATTCCTCTGATTGCCCTTACTTAATTAGTTGTCAGAATATTTATCTGTGCTCTCATGAAAGTTTGTTGATGTTGTCTGTTTGGGAAAATCTTCAGATATAGTCTTGTGTCATTTATCTTTCTGCTTATTGGTGTTATGTGGGCTGCAAGTTTTTTTGACCCTCCGTTATCTTGTGTCTTTATCCAATCTGAAGTTTCCAATTTAGTGACTGCTTTTGTTGGATTATTCATTAACTCAGTTTCAGAGGATCCTATTTCCTCCAATAATGAAGTAATTTTCTGACACCATACCTTTAAGGTTTTAGAGTCTGTATCGAAAATGTCTTTGTGAATAATACCAAAGATGTTAGAACGCTCAGGGATGATCATTTTCCTGAAAAGCATCAGTCTGTACCTCTCAACAATGACTTTTAAGGACCCAATACATAACTCCCTTCTTATTAGTGCCATTGGTGTTGAGGGTGGTAGGTTCAGAAGCTGTCTCCAAACATAATTTTCCAGTGTCAGCCACAGCTCCTCTGGTAAGTTCTGAAAAGCCTCATCCCCATATGGTAGTGATGGAATCACTTTTATTCAGTAATATTGGAGAATTGGTTTTAATGAAAATCAACAGAATTTCCTTTCGATAGCCTTTGCATGGGCTGTTAACTTCTTTACTTTTTCCCATAGATGTTGCTGCATGTTTGTTTCTGTTAAGTCATTACTCATAATAACTCCCAAGTATTTGAATTCTGAGGCAGTTTGGATTTTTACACCTTCCAAGTACCTTGTAAATGTGATGTTAGGTCTGATGGGTTTTTGCAGCGACATTATCTTGGTTTTGATTTTATTGATTTCCAAGTTGTTCTTTCCAATATATTGGCTCAAGTTGTCTATTTGTCTTTGCAGCCCTATCAGTGTTCTGTGTATAACAGGTGTGATATCACCTCCCCTCCCATTTTTGGTGGGTATGATCTCACTGCAGTCTCTGAATCTTTAAAGACCCATAAGTAGACGTTAAATAATGTGGGAGCCAGAGGACACACCTGCTTAACCCCTCTCGATGTTTGTTTTGGGGTTGATAGCGTGCCCTGTTGATTCAGGTGAATTGATAGGGACGTCTCTGTGTAAAGAGCTTGAATTTGTTCCAGTATGTTTCTAGGACATTCTTAAGCTTCCAGTTTCTCCCATAGACGCCCCCTATTGACTTGGTCAAAAGCTTGAACCAGGTCAATGAAAGCCATATATAGGCCAGTTCTTCCTTCCTTGGTCCTACTTTTGAAGATGTTAATCAAAAATATATTAGCCAAGGTTCCTGCTTTCTTTACAAAGCCCGACTGTAATGGGTCCATTAGGTCGTTGTCTGTTGCCCACTTCTGGAACAGCTCCAGTAGACTTGAACCATAAACTTTACCAATAACGTCTAATAACGCTATTGGCCGGTAGTTCTTCAGGTTTTGTCTGGGTCCGTTTTTATAAACCGGGACTATAATGGCTTTTTTCCAAAATCTAGGAATTGATTTAATTTCAATGATTGTGTTGGAAACTTTACTGATGAATAGCGCCCAATCCTCTGGTGCTTCTTTTAAGTGGGCATTTGTCAAACCATCAGGCCCGGGTCCCTGGAGGTGTTCAATTTTTTGATTTTCATTATGATTGATGTTATATCAGTAGGAAAATCCCATTTTATTTTCGTCCTGTTATAGGATCTCGTCATCCCTATATTTGGGTTTTTAAAAAGCATCGTGAAGTGATCTATCCACTTGTCTTCTACTAAGTAGTTATGGATGATGTTCAGAGAGGTGCCTGATAGTGTCTTGATCACTGACCAAAATTCCGTCGAGTTTCGCCCGTTTATCAATCTTAACATGTGTTCTGCATCTGCCTGATACATAGATGCTTTACGGGATCTCATCCAGTTCTTATATGATTTTTTTTGTCTTGAGTGCTACTTCCATATCCTTTTTGTCAAGAGACTTATTTGCTAATCTCATTGCCTTTCTTACTTTTTTCCTTTCTTCAACCAGGATTTTATCATAGGTATGGTTATGATCATTAGCGTTTTTCACTGGGTTATTAGATGTTTAAACATTGGTCGTAATCCGACACCTTATCTTTTTGGTAGGTAATTCTTTTAGCATATATTTCAGTTAGCATTATAACATCGTCTGCTTTCACTTTTAATCTTATTCTTCTGCTTGCTTCTTCAATCTCCATTTCCATTATTTTTTGTATTTCATGTTGAGATTTCCACTCAAATTCAAGCAGAATATGATGACTTTTCTTGGTGCGAGTAACCTGGAATTTGTTAATATAAGTAAGAAATTTGCAAGTTACAAAGATATGATCAAGGTTAGCTGAGAACAAGTCCTTTTCCCAAGTTCGTATCAAATTTTCATCTTCATCTATCAGGCAGTGAAGGTTATGTAAATCCCTTACTTTTATTAATTTTGCCCATTTTATACTTCTTTTTATTGCAGGAGTCTTTAGGGAAGAGATAGTATTGCTCCGTTGCACTTTTGGGTATTCTAGATTTAAATCTCTGCATAAAATCAGATGGCATAGGTGACAATCAGACGTGATTTTATTCATGATGCTGTTAGCTTGTTTTAGGAATTGGTCGTCACTTATGGCTAGTGGATTCCAATAAGTGTTAATTATTATCATATCTTCCACCTTCAGTTTTGATATTTTTTGGTTTCTCCCTTCCAACTTTAGTTGTATCATTTGGAAGTATAATGATGATTCTATCACTTCTATTACTCGTAGTTCTTTATTTGACCACAACATAGTCAAGAGACCCAAAGAGGTTCTACCTGAGAGCCCTTTCACTGCCGGGGAAAAGTATGTTTCGTAGCCATCCATTGTTGGTTGATCTCTTAACCAGGTCTCTTGGAGACACAAGACGTCAAAATCTCCTAGGCATATATCGCTTGGAGTTAGTAGATGTGCAAAGCCTCTAGTGTTCCAAGAGGCAAATTTCAGAGAGGAGTGCTTCCCCCAGATTTACTTTGACGAAGCGTCCTCGAATCCCTCTCTCCAAATTTGCTAACTACGATTACTCTGATTCAATGCCTTTGAGATCCATCTCTATTTCTGTCCTTCTTTTACTTGGTTCAGTTCTTTTTCCATCTTTGAGGGTGATAGTTCTTCTTTTTCACATTCTTCCGGGTTGAATGTTATCTTTATTTTCGATAATGGGCCTTTAGGAAAACAACCCACCCCCAAAGGGTCTTTGAAAGTTCCTCTTGTTTCGTGCTGTGGTGATACAGACCCCACGTTGTGTCATTTTTTTCACAGGCCTGTTCTTCTTCCACCCCGCCAGACTTCTTATTGGGATTTAGTTTCAATACATTTTTTAGTTGGGGGTCTTCCCGCCTTTGTTTTTCTTTGTTGATTATTTCTGAGGCCCTTGTGCTAGAATTTGGTTAATCTTGCCTCATAAATTCACCCGGATTTAGAGCCTGAGTTCTTTCTCATGGAAATATCTCCCACTTTCGTTTGACATCACTGTAGTTTGTTAGTTCGTAACCCAGTATCAGAAAGCTTTCATCAGCTTGAACTTCATTGCTTTCACAACAGGAGAGGGGATATGTAAATAAACACGATCCAATGTTCCTCTTGTTCCAAATTCCACAATCTTAATGTCGTCTGAATTAATTATTCTTTGGAACAGTATACACTGAAGGAATGTCATCACATTTTTCCTGTTCAGAATTGTGCCCTCAGAGTTTCCTATGATCTCGAGCGAAACATTTCTAGCATTTTTCATTTTGTCCTTGTAAGTGACTCTTTCATCCTTATTAAAGGTTTTTCTCACTTCTCTCTTTCTGGAACCCTCTGAGTGTCTCGAGCTTCCTTTAGAGTTGTGTGTCCTTTGGTCCCTTGCTGATCTCTCGTCTTTTCTCTCTCTAGAGTATGTTCTTCTTTTTTTGTCATCTTGTGTGCTTAAATGTCTATCCGATGTTTCGTTATTTCTTGATTTTCTCAGGGAGTGATTTTCCTGTTGTTTCATGTGCTCAAGGAGGTCCCTTTGATCATTATCATTTTTTTTCCTTTTGTCAGCTAATGACATAAATGGTGGTGATTGTCCGTTAGTGCTACCTTTACTGTTCTTAGTAGGCATCTTTTGTAGTTGCTGATTATGTTCTTCTGTACAATATATCTTCAAATCTACCTCCTCTGGAGAGTATTGAGATAAGTCTGACAAGTTGATTGTTTCCTCTAGGTCGATAATCACACTTCTCTTGCTCAGTGGGAGAGTGTGAGGTCCAGAAGATCCTGGTCCAGTTATGTTATTTTGAGGAGTGTGGCTAGTGGGCACCTATTGGGCTAGCACAGAAAGCGCCACTTCTTCCTCCGTCTCCTCTTCGACTCCTGTGTATACCTCTGCGTGAGGTTCTACTCCCTCAAATGTTAACCAGCTTCTCTCATTGGTTTTCTTACCCATTAACTGAGAGAATACTGCGTACGTGTCTCGCTTGGAATTTTGAGATGTTTGGTGGTGCAATTCCGCTGGTTTGTGGAGAGGCCTTGTCTCAATGTCCGTCTTTAGTTCTATGATAACACATCCATTTGAGGTTTTCTGATTTGTTGGTTGGGATTTTATTTGTTCTCCAACCTTTCCACGGACTGTTTGCAAACGTTGACTCCTTGTTTCCACATTACTTGTTTCAGTGTTTTGATCCTTTAGGTGTACTTTATTTTCAGGTCTTTCACCAGATTTTTGAAGGGGGCTAGACTGATGAAGCTCCCTTGGGTTAGGTGCAACGGTGATAAAGCCCTCCAGAAAAGTCATCTTAGTGTACATCATGGCTATTAATGAGGTATGGTCCTTAAGTTTGTCATTGAGTGACTCATAAAGTTTTGAGAAGGGTGCCAGCGCAATTGTTATAGTGGACATTATCGCCATTAAGTCAGGTTTGTTTGTGGGTGTTTCTTTTTGCGAGTTTTCCATGAATCTTGTTGAGGTTTGCCTTCTTGCAGGTGAGTGGAAAGGGATCAGTTTTGGTTCTTTATCAATTGCGCCCTTAGAACTGATGTCATTCAGTTCGATGTCAGCAGATACGTTCTTATTGGTAGCTGCCGATGTCGGTTATACGTTCCTCTGTTTAATCCCGGTTCTCACATTGTTGGGGTTCTGACTCACCACCCTGTTGTCCTTTTGTAGGGTTGCTTTCCCCCTCTGTGACCCTCTTCCCTGGATGAGTTATCCGTTTGGGCTCACTACCCTTTTCCTGTTCTAGATTCAAATCAGCTCCTTGTGGGGTATACCACCCCCGTGGAGTCTCGATATATGAGGGGTGATACCCTCCATTTGTTTCGGCGTGTTATATTCGCTGTTTACTTCTTCCACGGAAGGTGGAAGCGATCCCGTTCCTTGGGTATCCTTCGGTTCTCTCTGGTTAATAGGGCCATGTTCAGAGCTTTGTTTCTTTTTAGTTCTGTAGACAGGCTAGACCAAGAAAAAAATTCAAGCCCTGGAAGCTGTAACATTGGGGCTATGTCCGCCCCTTGCAGGATTTCTGCATCCGACAGCTCACCCAGGTTTGGGTTCATTTTATGTTGTTTTTGGAAAAAACATGTGAGACAGTGGATTGACCTGTTATATCTGCTTTATTCATTGGATTGATCTTTATATATGTCAGTTTTTCTTTATTATCCATCTCATTTAGTTTCTGTCGAACCCCTTTTTTCTTTGTAAAGACCAAAGGATATGTTAGGCCATTTTATTTTACTGATTTTTGCAGTCTTTGAATCCTTAGGTTTCTGATTTTTCTGATTCTCCTTAGTAGTAGCTTTGTTTTTTAATTTCCTTAAATTGCCTTGTAGCTCCTCATTGTTCATTGAATTTAGGGGGTTTTCTCTTGCTTGTGATTGATCCAGCTCCTCTTCTGAGCCCAAAATACTATCTGTCATTATCAACCTCCTGACAATTGTTCGTATTGTTCCACCCGGGCGGGCTTTGGAGATTTTCAACAACGGGGGTTGGATGGATAACAATTTCAATTGTCCGGTTACATCGGGGGACTACCACTTTGGGTTCTTGTGTAGATTCAGCTGAGTTTTTCTCCTTCATAGGATCCCTATGATATTGTGCCCACTTCTCAGTTCCAGGAGAGGTCGGCCATTGATATCCTCAACCCCCATCCAGGCTCATAACCTCAGCCGACTGAGGGATGGGCACAGCCATGACACTCAGCCCCTCTTCTTCATGCCCCGAATGAGAGTACGGGGCCACTGATGTCCCTCCCGTGCCCGGGACACCGCTCTGACAAACCTCTTCTCCTCCTTCTCCCTCCATCTCCTCACATCCCGACTCGTGTTCAGCCGTAGGCGGCCGAGGAACCGCACTCGGCGGATGCACTCGACCGGCAGAGTCCAAGTCAGAGATGCAAAGGTGAGTGTTTGTTTTGGGAGGTGAAGTCTACTCTTGGCGCTCAGAGGGGAGGGAAGGCAAACACTGACCATGTTGGTCATACAGCATGGAATTATCCTCTGTAAGGGTCTTACCTCTTATTGACGAGGACCCTAGTCTCAATGGGCTGCGATGTTGCAGTCCACTTTCCTCCATCCGGCGATGATGACTGCAAAGACATCTTCTGGATTCCTCTTCGTAGTTCCATCCCGTCGCCATCTACCGCCATGGACTGCCGTAGACTACCAACTCTCCTGCCGAAATCTGCGGCCACTCAGCGGACAGTGGCAGATTTTAAAGGCTGACTCCTCCACGAAATAGACAACAGTGAAAACAGACCTCAGCAGCAAACGAGGTGTTTTCCACACGGCAGACTGGCGTAGACTGCCAACTCTCCTGCCGAACTCCGTGGCTGCTCCGCGGCCGGTGGCAGATTTTAAAGGCTGACTCCTCCACGAAATAGACAACAGTGAAAACAGACCTCAGCAGCAAACGAGGTGTTTTCCACAAGGCAGACTTCCGTAGACTGCCAACTCTCCTGCCGAACTCCACGGAAAAGGTCACATTTAATGCTATTTCAGAGGACAAAAAACGTTGCTCGAGTGATATGTAAACACACTACAGAGTAAAGCACCACTGACCTGGGGAGGGATTAAATGAGCAACGCTTTCCTGTCACAGTGGAGCCAGGGTGAGTACAAAGCCCATGGCCGGGGTTTTCTTTATTGTGTCGGCAGTCTTTATGATATTATATGGCATTTGTCACGCGCCTATAACACGTGTTTCAACCGAATATAGGAGATATCTCCTCTTTGTGCAAAAGGATATGCTGAATGAAAAAAGCAAACTCGCAGCAAGTCCGAGTCCCTGTCATTGTAATGCAAAAGATCTGATTGTGCACTTCCCTTTGTCAAGAGTGAAAAACTATTCCAAAACCTCTACTGAGCAATTATTTCAAATGATCTCTGACTGTATTAATCTCAATTTTCAAGATAATTTTGAACACATACTCTGAGTAGTCATTTTAATAATCAATTAGACTTCTCCTGCATGGAAATGAGAGAGGATAATGTTTAGGTCAGGGCCAAATCACAATTCCAAATAACATGTTCACCTTGATAAAATGACCTTGTTTCAACCTGTCCAGTGGGAAATATATTGGCCAGAGTAAATGAGCCTTCGTGTAATGTGCCAGACTGCCATTCAGCACTGACATTAATACGAAATAAGCATTACAGAGTAAATCAGAGAGCTTGGGAGAAGCAAACATTTTTCTTAATAACCTGGTTGAGGTTTAATTACAGAATGAAATGATCTAACGGGGAATTTTCAGCACCGCTCTCTTCCACACAGACCTCAAAATGTAAAAAGTGTTAATGGCTCTTTTAAGAGCAATTTTTGTTAATGGTTATAGGATAGAATTTGAATGTTTGTCCGCAGATTGGCTGGCAATTCCAAGGAAGATGGCATGGCTTCAGTTTGAAATATATTTACGTTAGCAGAACACTTTTAAAGCCATCCACAGACCAATTTAAACTTACTTCCAGCAACATCTGTTCTCATAACCGCTTTCTTAAACAACATTTCAGACCTGTATTGAAGAAAAATGTAGTCAGTGTAAATTGGGAGACATGGCAAATCAGAGAGCCCATAGATAGATTCTTATTTCCGGGCCGATCGCTGCATAAGGGAATGGAAAGTGTGAGCTAGCTGCAATTCAAGGAATTCCTGCTGCATTTTAATGGTGCTGTACATCATCTGGATTTTGAGGGTTGAATTCAGCATAACTGATTGCAGGCACAGAACAAATGTGGTCTTTCATAGCAAACATTGCAATGCACTATTCTTTCTAAGTGCATACGTGATATATTCAGAAAACCCGTATCCCATATATATATGGTATTGAACACGAAGTGATGAACCTTACATATGAGCTGGTGAAGTGAACCAGGAAGCATGTACCACTTGTGTGTATGTACAAAAGGAAGGTTATTTTGAAATTACAGGCATAATGTAAAGGGCCAGAAAGGACATTCTATTATAGGAAACCAACGGTTAGTACAGCTTCTTTCATTTCCACTTCTGGTCACTCTTAGCACACTAGCACACACACACATACACAGACACACCATTCCAAGAGTTCCCGCGTGCATTCACAAGCAGGATATAACACACCTCCCTGTGGAAATGGACAAGTAAAAGGAAGGGTACCGAAAACCCTAGTAGCAGAGGTGTGTCTGTGCCAGGTAGAAGAGTCATTGCTTGGCACACACACATCACCAGCCAAGAGAAGTCGCACAGGGAACAACTAACACACGGAGAAAGCAGTAGTAAGGCAAGAGCATTCACTTGGGAAACAAATGCACCGCCGCCATCAGACAGTCATAAAGGGTCGGGATCGATTACACACAGGTGTTAGGCAGAATCGCCTGAGTCTGGGTGGGCTGAACAGGGGGATCCAAAAGAAGAAACGTTTGCTAAACCACACAACTGAATCCAAACAAACTTTATAGAAAGTCAACACACCCATCAACCACAAAGTAAAATACATTTCTTTACACAGTGATCAACTGCCAATAGATCAGGTAATCCAACATAATAACTGTCCACAAGAGCAAAAAACAGGTATATGTATTTTGTATTTATTTATGTTAGCATTTATAAGGCGCACTTAACCCTAGGGCATATGCAAGTGCATAATAGAAAAGCAACTTAAATACAGGCAAGCTCTTAGAAGACCAACATGAACCTGAGGGAGCAGGCATGTTGGCACATACAGACATGGAATCACAAGATCTGCATTCAATTGGATAAAAAGATGGAAGTGGTCAAATGTCTTAATGATCTAAAATTGGTTGATCATGTCCTTATATAAATTGGCGAGGTGAGCAATTCTTTTGTATATATGATGATGCTTTTTTTGCTGAGAGTATGGTAATATTTCCTTCGTTTGACTGTGTCTGCTATATTTACTGTGGTGCATTTGAGAAAAGTTTTAAGCAATCATTTTATTTGCTTTAAATGATGTAACGTAGTTATATATGTTTTTAAGATTTTGCATCTTGTGTAAAAAGTCGACATTTGTTCTGGCTAATATGCACAATAAAAAAAAAAGATAATTATAAGTACTAGTGAAACTGAAAATATGGTATACAGGCAATAACACGAGTAGCAAGGTTAAACTCAGCATAGTCTCCACAAAAATAAGGATCCATACCCACCCAAGAAAATGTATAGGGATAAAAAAGTGACCACTAGCAACATTTAATAAAAATTCACTCACCAGTGGAAAAAGGGCTGAAGGGCACACCCACAATAACCAAACATATACACCACATCAATTACTAGTCTAGTCAATCTGTAAGCAAAAATAAATCGGCAACATTGAATTGAAATTTCTCTACACAACTATGCGATGCAAGTACAACATGGCAATCGTAGATGCATCATTTACACAAACATGTACACAGGCATACTTGTCTGACATTGTCGAAACTGGGCATCTATATATACAAAATCATGAAGCAGTGCACATATGCACCATGGCTAAAGCATGGTGGTAGCAAACACAATATGCATGTGGAAAGGAGAATGCTTATGAACAATTGAGATAATCTGATCGTCCACCACCTGTGAAGGAAAGGCCAGGTTAACACAAGAAATCGCGAAACAGTAAAAGTATAAACCATACACTCAAAACATCAGTACACCTTTACAGTAAAAGGAAATATATGTTATAACAAGATATATTGCTTTAGTGTGTAGAAAAGAAAATTCCAGAAACTGTGTGAACCGGCATTAAAGTAGTTGCAAACAGTGCACCAACCTCGCAGTAGAACCAGTAAAAACATGAGATGACTACAGCTCAACTTGAGTGCCATGAGAAACAGGCACTGGTATTACATCATCACAACTCAGTGCCAAGGTCCTTGAGTAGGATTGAATTGTCACTTGCAAGGAAACTTTGGACTAGCTAATGCCATCGTGTACCAACGTATATGAATGGTTTACAAGAAAAGTTAGGCTTCATAGTATCTATGAATGCGCATGTGCACAAGTAGCATAATTAAATTGATTCTAGCAACTGCACCATTGTATTATGATAAGATAGGTCAAAAGTGGAGCAAAGTTATGACGTTCATACATGTAACTAATATTAGCCACAATGCATGCCTGGTACCCCAAATCCTAATCCACACTGTCTTGGATATCGGGTCACAACGAAAATCCATTTTCTGTGCTGAAAATCGCTGGAAAAATCACCCTTCTGATGAGCATAAAGATGGCTTCCTTCTTGCCTCACTTACCTACAAAGATGCTATCATCACTGCAAAAAAAGAGTCTCTTAACAATCGTATTCTGCAAGCTGATTCGAATACAAAGGAACTCTTCAGAATCCTAAAAGAGCTAGAAACTCCAGTCTCCCCCCAGACACTTGCACAAAAGATAGTAAATGGTGTGCTAACATTCAAGCAGCCTTATTGAATGAAATCTCTACGTTACAATCTAAAATTAAAGACAAGCAGAACAGTCTGAAGCTCGACAACCGCTCACTCTCCCCTGCTCGGGCCCTCCCTGTAGAAACTGCTAACACCAAACCATTTGCATTCTCACCGCTCTCCGTTACCGAGGTAGAACATATCATCCTGAGAATTAAAACATCCAACTGCCAAGGTGGCCCTTGCCCAGCTCCCATCATTAAGGACTCTGCACATGATTTGGCCCCATTCATTACGGCCTTCATCAACTCCTCCTTTTGAAACAGGTATTGTCCCGGACAACCTTAAGGACGCTTAGGTGATCCCACTGCTCAAAAAACCATCCCTAGACCCACGCATACCTACTAACTTCTGACCTATCACCACGGTACCGTTTTTGTTTAAGATTTTAAACCGCACAGCATACCTTCAGATCCAAGATTACTTGGAATCTAACAATCTGCTAGGTCTATGACAATCCGGATTTCATCCCAGACGCGGGACGGAAACTGCTTTAATAGACCTAAAAACCCAAATTGAAATATTGAAGGATAAGGGCAAACTAGCAATGCTACTACTCCTCAACCTCTCTGCCGCATTTGATTTGGTCAACCACCAGATCCTATGCAGGCACCTCCACTCTGCTGCCAACTTCTCGTCCTTTGCTGCGGTCTGGATCAAATCCTTTTTGAGTAATAGATCCATGAGGGTCTTTGCCCCATCCGCAGCCGCGGACCCTTCCCCAATTCACTGCGGCGTACCTCAGGGATCTTGCGTGTGACCTACACTTTATAACATTTTCACAAAACCACTCTTTGTTGTGCATGACTATCTGGGTGTCTCCTACACTAACTATGCGGATGACACCCAGATACTCATTCCCATCACAGGTGATTATCTAGCTGACACCAAGGCCCTTAACAACGTCTACCTGGTCATCCAAGCCTGGATGGCCCAACACCAGTTATGCCTTAATGACGACAAGACGGAGCTCCTTATCCTGGGCACCTCACAACACCTGAGCAAACTAGAGCCGTCCTATCAGTCATTCACCATAGACGGTAATACCATACGAGTCTCGAAAGATACCAAAATGTTAGGTTTTTACCTTGATACCACCCTATCCTTATCTCGACAAATAAATACAGTCAGATCTGCCTCTGCATACACGTGCAAACTTATTGCCGCTTGCAGACCGTTTCTTACCACCCCTAACAGTGTCACACTAGCTAGAACTCTCATTATGGCCAAAATTGATTATTGTAGTGCTCTTTACTTAGGTACTAGCCAAGAGAACTTGAATAAACTCCAAACAACCCAGAACAATGCCATTCGAGCAACCCTAAACATCCCCCGAAACCACCACATTTCAGAATCCAGAACCAACCTAAAGTGGCTACCTGTCAAGCAGAGAATCGCACTAAAACACTTGCCCTCACACACAAATGCTTGGCTAACAAGGCCCCTACCTTCCTCTGCAGTCGGCTGTCTCGCCACTCAACCTCCCGACCTCTAAGAACTGCCCAGACCCACTGTCTATCAATCCCTAGGTTTAAACTTCAAAAAGCTTGGGGCACTGGCTTCCCTGTCCTAGCCGCTAAGCTATGGAACTCCCTCCCCGCTACAATCAGAGCTGAAGACTCATTCAACACATTCAAGGCCAAAACCAAATCTTGGCTTTTTGACCAGCACTAAGACATGCTCTGCGCCCTTGTCTTACATACTCCGGCCTGCTGACCTCCATTACTATTCTCTGTACACCCTATGGGTATATCCACTGTTAAGCCTAGCGGCACTGTAATCACTGTAATGTATGTAGATAGAAACACTGTTAGTATTCTGTTAATGTGATTTTTATGTCTGTACATATGCATTATTGTAACTTTGTACAAATTGCGCCCTGATGCCTCCGGGCCTGATGATTTGCGCGTTATAAATAAACAAATACAAAAACAAATTATTTGAAAAGCGAGTGGTCTTTGCTCACAACATTCTTTATGAAAACGCACATGGAGAGATCTTGATTATTGATGGAACCAGGCAGGTGCTCAAATTACCATCAAGCAGGAAATGCTGTACAGAACATTCCGTAGACCCTTGAGTCAATGTCACTTGCACATATTGAAAATTAATATGACAGCTGCATATGAGTCCACTGAGGCAGTACCTGTGACAAAGGTGCTCTTCAACGGCAGCCATTGCGGCGTAACAAGAAAACACTTTAATTGAGCGGCCAATTCATGGATGCATGGGGATGTTGCATTAATGTTGCAAGACCAGTGTGGAACACTGTTTAGGGTAAGACCCAAAAAGGAATAATACAAGTAATCCAGATGAGTCAATAAAGTGTGCGGGAGCAAGAAAAATGAAAGTTTACGTCATGCCACCTCGATCGGGAATAATTGAAAATATCATTCACTGACCAATACAAAATGGTGGTGTTTTATAGTAGAAAGGGGAGTGACATCTCAAGAATACTTTGAAAATACTGTTTTCTTTGGCTAATTGAGATTGCTTCTTAGGTGAATCTTCACAACACCTAGCCCTATTGGTTTGCTATATCCCTTGTGACCATGCTCTTAGTTACAACATAATAATGACTTCACAGTGATACTATTTGGTTTCCTAGACTTGTGATTGGGTGCTCCACACTTTGTTGTGATTAATTTCATTCATGACAATCTATTGATGAAGCTCCTTTGTCCTTCCTGGGATGGGCTGCTTCAGTCATTTTTAAAACAATAAAATTGTGGGGTGTAAACAGTGTGGCAACAATTGTATTTTACACATCCTATTCCCATGAGAACTGAATGAACGTTGGCACCATATTACTGTTCACACCCTTTGAACCCAAGTCAACTGTCAGCATGTTATTGCAACTTCTGATTGGAAACATGTAACCTATCCCTTTCCTTTCCCATGGTTTGTGTGCATGACCTTAGGACTCTTAGGCTTCTTGTTCTGGGACAATACATTTATCAGGATTGTGTGTTATTCACTTTTGTATGAGCATGTTATCTAATGGCTAATTTCTAAAAATCATTAATGTGGCCTAATTGTTGTGCATCATTTACAGAATCTGTTGTGTTGAGCTATTGCCTGTGAACCTGATTTATTGTTGTATGCTGAGTTATCTGTGGGCATGGGGCTTGCGTTGACAATTGTATGTGTCTCTACATCTGTGCTGATGTTTTCCTACAGGGGTTGGTGTGCCTCTACTGTATAAATGGCTCTATCCTTTCTATATCTCTGCTCGTGGTCTTGTTCTCACCAGTGCTGCGATCGTGTGGATATTAGTTTTGAGAACATGGCGGAACCTTTGTTAGTTATATGCTTCTTACTGAATGTGTGGGACCGGATTGAGCTGTCTCCATCACAGCCAATACCTATGCTGCATTCTAAACCTCCCCCTGCTTCTAGTAGCAACATCTGATTATGTCATGTTCTTCTGTGTTGCGCTTGGAAAAGAATTTCACCTCAAACCTCTAACCAATCGCTGCACAAATTTAAACCATGCTGAAGGCTGCTGACCTTGCCAACACATTCCTCATGCAATGTCTTGAACTGACTGCCTTCTGCTGTGTAAAACTCTCTAATGTTCGGAGGCCCGGTATTCAAATGTCCAATGTGTTGTCTTCCATCTTGAGGCCTTCTACATACAAAGCGTTGCTACATACACATCTGTGTATATGTATTAAACAGCCCGCGGTAGCGGCCGTGTAGTTATGGTTAAGTTGCTAAACTCATAGAAAGAGCACTTTTTTGGAGACTTATAACTTCACTTCCCCTGGAGGAATCCTCACCAAACTTTGTAAAAAAAAGTATTTGGGCGGCTTGACATTTTTCCACCAAGTTGAGTGTGGTTTCGCACAGGGGGGGTCAAAGTTATAGGGGTGTCCCAACATTTTTTTCCCCATAGACTGAATGGGGAAAAACTTTGTGCACGGCTGCAACCTGAACGGCTGGACAGATTTTCACCAAATTTGTGGCAGGAGCGGGAGCTTGGGCCAGAAAGCGTGGTTTTGTCTGTTTGGTGGAAATCCAACCAGTACTTATGTTGCAAATTACTGAAATGCACGGACCAATGTCCCTGTTTGCTCTGCGGACCAAAGTGTCATTGGCCTGCGGTACGCCGTGATGTCGGCAAACGTTGGACGCAGTCGGTGTTTGGCTGGAGGGAAGAGTGATGTGCGTCAATGTTTTTGGGAAACACTGCCAAGGTGTATCGGAGGACAGTGTGGCAGTGGAAGGGTCTGGAAAATATACCATACGGCCGGTGTTGGTGGCATGAAAGGTGTGAACGGGTGGGGGAGTGAGAAGTGGCTCATGTGACATATGTAGGTAGGTGGAAGAAGACGGAGGGGAGTGCATGCAGTTTTTGAGCATACTGCCTGATAGCTTCTGCCACAACCTGTTTGCAGCAACCTCGTTCCCTGGTGAGTGGTGGCAGGTCAATTTTAGAAGGGGAATTAATTGCACATGACATAGGTTGGGTGGGAGACTGGGGGCTGTGCTATATGGATGGAATGTGGTAGTTGGGCACATGGTGGCATGGATGGGTGAAGGAAGTTGTGTTGGGTCTGTGGAAGGATTAGACTATTGGATGCATGGGCAAAGGCCGTAGACCGTAGGGCATGCACTGAAGAGCGTAGGGCTTTAGCATACCCACCGCAATAACTCAAGCGTGGGTGTGCATTCAGTAAAGGGTGGTGCTTGCATAGTGCAGTGTGTGCACATTGGTTGCAGAAGGCCAGTGTTGCAAACCGAATGTGGGTAGTTTGGCAGTGGCACAATAGTTTAATTTCCCATTTGCGGGTGCCGGTAATAAGGGACTCCCCATCCCCATTCGGCCTCATAGGGCTGAATGGGAATGGGGAGCTTGGATGCACCGCCACAGTTCATAACGGTGCCGGTGCATGACGAGTTGTGCTCACGGGTGCCGAACTGTCCGCCAGGTCCTACCGGGTGGCCAGAGCGAGACCCGCGAGCACAACTCATAGTATGGCAGTACTGTAGCAATGGTGCCGGTAGCACTACCAGCGCTGTTGTTACTGTACCGCCATACTTATAATGAGGCCCAATACTTTGTGAATGGCAGTGGGTAGGGGTGATGGAGGCTGTGGTATGTTTGATGCTGCTAATTGCGACCTGTTTTCGTGAATGGGTGCTTTATGGTGTGAGGGAGTACGGTTGAAGTGCCACTACGTATGTTACGTTTGTGCACAATGTTAGCTGCCCACATGGCCGCATGTATGGATTCATAGTGTTGTGCTGGGTGTGGGCAAGAGTGGACTGTTGTGTGCATGGCGAAAGGTGTGCTGGGTGCACCGCAGGATCATTGTGGATGCTGAACTAGGGCATCCTGTAGGAAAAGTTTCTGGTGGAGGGGCTTTGGAAGCAAAGGGAACATGCTCTCAGAGTGTTTAATGGGAAATATGGAGTTGTGTACAGAAATGATAGTGTACAACAATGAGGTTCAGTGTGTGATTGGTTCAGGTGTTTTTAAACAATTCATAGTTGCCAATAGGCGCCACTAAGGGAGTGTTGGAAAATGTGAGTGCAAAATGAAGAAGTATTGTGTCTGCGTTACTGGGTGTGGCCCTAGCTGCAGCTGGGAAAGAGCATGTGCCACATCATGGCCTTCTGAGCATGGAGCCTTGGCAAATGGAACTGTGAGGATTCTCCAAGGAGGATTTGAGGGTGTGGTTCACAGGAAGGCACAGTGACATATTGATGTTTGTTTGTTTTATTATTTGTAATGCGCGAGCATACCCTGGGGTAACAGTACGCAGCATTTTCAAGAAATTGCGAGGCTTAGTTACAACAACAAAGATATATAACACACAGTAAAAGTAATAACACAGGTTATATACACATATACAAGTAGGGGCAATAAGTGCAGGCAATAGGCAGTCTAATAAGTACAGGTGGTAGTAGTATGAACTTATCCAAAGTTCGATGCAGTGAGGTTGGCAGAGATGGACAGATGGCGAGTTTATGAGTGGGGTTTCGGGTGCATGGATCTCTTTTGCGAATGTGTGGCCTCTGTTGGTACTGTAGATGTGGTGGTCGTGCATTTTGGAGGACTACATTTGGGGCACATGTCGTGCTCACGTTTGCTCGCTAACTTAAAGAAGTTGATTACAGCTGTGATATTTCCTACTGCAAAAGTGATTTTCTCATCAATGACACCAAGAGGACAATGGGAGTATGCCGGTGTAGTTTGTCCACAGCCAGAGGTTGGGAGATATTAGATAATCAGAAGCATGTGCACATTTTTGTGCGGTGCTGGGATGTTCTGCACCGACTATGAAAGCATTAATAACCAGCAAGATTTCCAGTTGTTCCAAGGAAATGGCATTTTTTTTACTTCCATTGGCAATGCTGTTGTGTTCGCCATTCTGCACGAAGCAGTGCAACAAATCATATAGAAATGTAAGATAATTGTTCATCTTCAGTCGAGAAGAATGTCAGGAGGAGAAGCAGACAGTGAGCAAAAGAGAGAAAAACAAGAAAAACATTTATGAATGCACATACATAACAAAACACAAAGAAAAAAATATATGTGTTTTTGGAGACACGCCTAAAGACACAATCCCCATCCCTGTCCTAAATACCCCAACCCCTAACAACCCCTCAACCCCCTCCAGTTTTTAGCACGGTAATGCCACCGATTCCACGGGACTTTGAGGATTAGATGTGGCACATCCGGCTGTTTTTAGGATGGCAGCTATAGCATTGGCACTGTGGAGGCTAAGCCATTGGGAAATGTGGTTGCTGATTCTGGTGTGGACTAGTCTATCTGTGAATGCCTTCATCTATGCATATGACATTTACAGGTTGCTATTCCACTCATGTCACAAAGAGAGCTATCCCTTTTACTGATACTACTGATGCATCGTGTTTGTGGCCTAAATCTATTAATGCATGCTTTATCTAATGAATGCTTACTCTGTAGTTTGTCATACTCCCCGCCACTTGGGCCTACCCGCTTGTACCTTCTTCTATGTGCACATAATTGCCAGTCTATTGTGCCTGCTGTCTTTCTATGCGTCTGAAATCTGCACTGCATTTGTGTGAAGGGATATGGGGGGAATGGCACGACACTCTGCATGTGACCTGGACCTTTAGTCTTGGATGGGTGTTCTGTCTCATGACATTTGGGTTTCTCAGTTTATACTTCCTCTCACGTGTGCTATGTATGACGTGCATCCCAACATTTCCCCCTTTCATTCCATTCAGAATTAATTCTCTCATTAACTCTTTAGGCCGGATTCATGGAATGAGGTGCAGAAATGGTGCAACGTTCTCGTGCCGAGAAGTACCATGCGTGAGCCGTAGAGCAGATTTATTTTTTTTGCACCCAACGCGTATTCATGTATTTAAAGACGCATTACTAGCAGTCACGCAGGTAAGAACAAGGTGTGCAAGCAATGCCCACAACACACCCCCAAGCACACCAAAAATCAAGCCAAAGGACAAACACAGTTCAAGCCTTCATGCCACCCCTGGCCTACCATCCAGTACCCATGTGAGAAGGCATTCCTCGCATCGCAAGGCCATGCTGCACCCCAACGGAATCGCGCATCTCCCCTTGTGAGCCCAGACTGCACCCCAGCAAAATGGCACACCTCACCTCGCAAGCCCAGGCTGCATCCCAGAAAAAACACGGGTTTTCCATCGCAAGCCCATACTGCACCCCAGCGAAAATTGCACACCTCACATCACAAGCCAAGGCTGCACCTAAGCTAAAACACGGGTCCTCTCTAACAAGCCCAGGCTGCACCCAGTGAAAACACAGGCCATCCCTTGGGAACACAGACTGCACCCTCCAAACTGGACACCATCCCGTAGCCCCATTCACCTGTGACACCCCCCAGGTGGCGCACTCCAGACTGGACACCCCCACAGACAGCCCCCTCCAGAACAGACACCCCCCACAGGCAGCCCCCTCCAGACTGGGCACCAACCCCCCTCACTTTTGACACCCCCAGGCAGCCCACTCCAGACTGGATACCCCCCATAGACACACCCTCCACACTGGACACCTCCCCACAGGAAGCCCCCTCCAGAATAGACATCCCCCCATAGGCAATTCCCTCCAGATGGGGCACCACTCCCCAACCCCTTCACCTGTGACAGCCCCCAAGGCAGCCCACTCCAGACTAGATACCCTGCATAGGCAGTGCCCTCCAGACTGGACACCACCCACGCAGCCCCCTCCAGACTGGACACATACCACAGGCACCCCGCTCCAGACTGGGCACCACCTCCTAAACCCCCTCACCTGTGACACTCCCAAGCAGCCCACTCCAGACTGGACATCCCCCACAGGCAGCCCCCTCCAACCTGGGCACCATACGGCGCACCTGTGACACCCCCCCCCAGGCAATGACAGTTCATATTAGCTCAGTTTCTAATTACACATTCATGTCAATGTTCAAATAAATACAACATTTTCTTTATATTACATTTCTGTTCATGAGTTTACATATATATCTTCAATATTGCTCAACAACTAACATATGTATTTTCTAATACAAAATCGATGCACTTTATAGAGCTGCTTGGAATATGCACCTTGCCACTTTATTATGATGCACTTTATTATGATGTATTTTGCACATAGCTGTCAGATTGGATGTATAATAATTAGCTGGTTTTCCCTGACGTTCGTTATTGAATTAGCACTTTAATGGAGATTCCTATACAGAGAATGGTGATTTATTTTACATAGCCATTTTAGCCCACTTTGGCTGGATAGTGCGACTGTGGACAGACCATATTGTATTCCAGGTATAGAAGGTTCTGCATTTTATAAAGGTTGCCGACTTGGGCTTTATATTGGTGTGATTTTAAATACTGTGTATGACCTGAAAATAGGACCATTTTTGCTGTTGCGTGACTTTTGGCCTCAACAAGTTGCAACTTTCACAACCGTAGCCGTGCAGGATGCACTGCATAGGTTTTGTATTAGAACATAGATGTTTTATCTTTTGGGCAATATTGAAGATATATATGAACCTTTTATAAAAAGAACCCAAAAATAGTAGATATGGCCTGCATCTAACAGTAGAATATAAATACAGAATAATTGAATAGAATACAGAACACTCAATAGTTTGCACGTACTGCAACACAAAGCTTAGCAATAACCAAATGACATCATGTGCTATCACAAATAATGAGCATTACAATCCAAACAGTACAGCCATTTCAAGATATAATACACCTTCAATCTAAAACAGCCAAATTGCCACGATATGAGTTACTAAAGGGCATCCATGGCAAGGTAATATATTTGCCATTAGATTTTAAATTAAATGTACAAACTCTAGGAGTTCAATGGGCAATAGATGAGTCGTTGATTGTAATAGTTAATGGTAAATCAACAAAAGACAAACAAATTTGGCAACAACTAGTTGACTTAAACAAAGTTAGACAAGCCCTACAATATCTCAAAGAAAATATCGAATACTACAAATATGTCAAGCCAAAGGATGCTCATATGGGAAAACATTATAGAAGCCTGTTCTTTTCCTCTACTCTTTTCTATAGGAAAAGGAGGAAGATATGATGAAAGGTCCACACAAATTAGTGCATCAGAATGCCAAATGTATTCTGAAGACCCCAGATTCAGGCAAAATGTAGAACACATTTTCCACCTCCTGTTTGAAAGTGAATTAGTAACTCTATGTTATGGAGTTGCACAAAAATTAAAAACAGGCTCTAATTTTTTAAACATGTCAGCTACCCAAATGCTTAAAAAAATGAAATACAAAGATGAAGTTTTGCAGTCAAGTATAACACATCTCTTGGCAAACATGCCTGGTACAAAAGGGTAAAAGTTATGGTGTCACACTGATGTGCATTGTATGCTAAGGAACCTAGGCCCGCCCACATGGCTTGTTACTTAAAGTTGTGCAGAGTATGCATGGGATGACGTGCACAACTTCTTAAGAATTGCAAACCAAAATAAAGATGCAATAGACCGTGTCAATGTATCAAGGTACTTTCACCATTGCTTCATTGCCATGCTGCACCTCATCTGCAATAAAACTATGCCTCTACTCGGAGAAGTGTAACACTTCTTTTGGAGAAAAGACTATCAATCTAGAGGAGCACCACACATTCACATGCTTTTGTGGATAAAAGATGCTCCCATATTTGATTATGAATGTGATCCCACAGTTTTATAGTGTATTGAAAAATACATGAACTGCGGCATCCCTTCAGAAACAACAGATAGTGACCAACATACTATTTGTATTTGTATTTGTATTTTATTTATTTCTATAGCGCACCAGGCCCAGGGGCAACCGGGCGCTTAACTTAGTTACAACAAGATGAAGGCAGGACAAGGCATGTGACAGAGTATTACAGGAGTATTACAAGAAGTTTTACAAAATTTACAAAGTATACATTCAAGCGCATATAGATAAGGCAGTGATATACAGGATAGTTAATAATGGATGCGAAGTAGGTCAAAGTGCAAGTAGGGCAGTAAGCTGGTATTAGCTGTCTTGGGAGGATAGCCAAGCTTTGGTAAGGTGTTTGAATTTCAGGAAGGAAGGTTCTGCTCTAAGGTCATTGGGGAGTGAGTTCCAAAGTTTGGCTGCCAGGATGGGGAAGCTGGTTCCACCTGATCTTTGGAGATTAAAACGCGGGATGACAAGGCAGTTGGCTTGGGCTGCTCTGCGAGGTCTGGTAGAATTGTGGAAAGAGAATCTGTTTGCCAGGTAACGAGGGGCTTGGTTGTGGAGGCATTTGTGTGTGAGAGCCAGGGACTTCAAGGAGATGCGATGTGGGATAGAGAGCCAGTGCAGGTTGCGCCTGGTGTCGGATATATGCTGGCGCCTGGGAATGTTAAGGGCCGCTCTGATCGCATTGTTTTGGACAATTTGTAGCTTGTTTAAGTTGCGGAGATTAGTACCTAGGTAGAGGGCATTACAGTAATCGACCTTGGATAGTACGAGGGTCCTGGCCAAGGTTACGCAGTTGGCAGTGGTTAGGAACGGGCGACAGGCGGTGATGAGCTTGCAAGTATACGCTGCTGCAGATGAGACTGCGTTGGACTGTCTAGTCAAGGATAGGGTTGAGTCGATGTAAATCCCTAAGGTTTTCGTGTCCTTGGCAATAGGGATGGTGTTCCCATCAATGGTGAAAGACTTGAAAGCAGGGTCGAGTTTAGTGAGTTTTTGTGGTGAACCAAGAATGAGGAGCTCTGTCTTTTCATCGTTTAGGCAGAGGCCGTGTTGGGCCATCCACGCTTGGATGACCTGGTAGATGGCGTTGATGGCACGGGAGTCAGTTGTGTAGTCTCCTGTGATGGGGATTAGTATCTGTGTGTCGTCAGCGTAATTGGTATACGTGACGCCCAAGTGGTCCAGAATATCAAAAAGGGGTTTGGTAAACACGTTATATAACGTGGGCGAGACACAAGACCCTTGGAGCACACCACAAGAGACCGGAGCGGGTGGTGCGGCCGCAAGTGGGGAAAACACGCGCATAGATCTATTATCCAGGAAGGATCTGATCCAAGTAGAGGCATTTTCTGAGAAATGTGCGGCTGATTTGAGGTGATGGCAAAGAATTTTGTGATTGACAAGATCGAAAGCAGCAGAGGGGTCCAGGAGAAGTAATAACGCCAGTTTGCCTTTGTCTTTGAGCTCTTCGATCTGCGTTTTTAAATCGATAAGGGCGGTCTCAGTGCCATGGCGAGGCCGGAACCCTGATTGCCTGAGTCCCAGAAGTTTATTAGATTCAAGGTATTCCTGAATTTGTAGGTAGGCCGCGCGGTCAAGGATTTTTAGTAAAAAAGGTACAGTGGTAATTGGTCTGTAGTTAGTGGGTATGCTGGGATCCAGGGTAGGTTTTTTCAGAAGCGGGATGACCCACGCATCCTTAAGATTGTCCGGTACAATCCCAGAGCTGAAGGAGGAGTTTATGAGCGTAGTGATGAATGGTGCTAGGTCGTGAGCTGCTTCCTTAATAGTAGGTGCAGGACAAAGGTCGCCCTGACAATTGGAAGGTTTAAGGCTAGTGATGATCTTTTCCACTTCGGGAATGGAGAGAGGAGAGAAGCTAAAAGGAGTCAGAGAGTCTGTGCTAGAGAGGTTTGTGGTAGGTATAGGGATCTGTAGAGGGTAGGATTGAAGGCTAGATTGTTTGTTGTTGATTTTAATTTGGAGAGTGGCAATCTTACCTAGGAGAGCTTCTTGGATTTTGGAGCACCAGGTGCTATCTTTGGTACAAGTGTCAGGTGGAGTAGCAGGAGTTTCAAGTTCTTTTAAGATTTTAAACAATTCTTTGGTGTTAGATTTGGCTTGTTCGATACGTTTGTTGTATGTGTCTTTTTTTGCCTGGAATATAGCTTCCTTGTAGTTGAGGGTGGCCAGGAGTACGCGTGATTTATTAGCTGGCGAGTGATTGCTTCTCCAGTGGGATTCTGCAATTCGTTTTTCTTTGCGCAGGGCTCTGAGATGGGGTGTAAACCAGGAGTTTAGGTGGGCTCGAGGTTTAGGTTTTCTCAGTTTCGAGGGTGCGATGGTGTCTAAGGCTATAAGCATGTCCTGGTTGAATGTGTCGACCAAGGCCGTAGGGTCAGAGCATGAGGGATCCCGGTCATTGAGAGCTGGAAGGAGGAGGGGGAGGAGTCTATCGCAGGTAATGTTGCGTTTGTTGCGAGTGGCCATAGCCGGGGCAATGTTGTGAGGGAGGCTGATAGGTTTGGACTCAATATTGAATGTAATTAAGTTGTGGTCTGTCCAGGCACACTGTTGGTTAGAGGTGATGTTGATGGGACAGTTGAGGGCGGCTAGCCAGTCAAGGGTTCTGCCCTTGTTGTGGGTGGGTTGGTTTAGGAACTGAGTGAATCCAGCATTAGTGAGGATGTTGTCAATAGACGAAGCAGCAGTGTCCTTGGGGTCGTGGAGGCCTAAGTTAAAATCCCCCAGTATCAAGACCTGGGAGATAGCTTTGGTGTTGTGTGAGAAGATGTTAGAGAGGTCCTCCGCGAAGGTGGATAGTGGGCCAGGTGGCCGGTAGAGTAGATGGAAGGTGATAGAATGGTTAGGTGTGACAGCTAGTTTAGCTGTCAGTGCTTCCAGAGTGGAGGCGTGATGTGTGGCTGAGAGGTGGAAGTTCAGAGCGTTTTTGTGGATGATGGCGATGCCACCTCCTTTAGATTGGATGGAATTACGGTCATGTCTGATAATGTTGTAGCCTGGAGGGATAGCGAGGGAGAGAAGAGGACCTGAAGCTGGGTGGAGCCAGGTTTCAGTGATTGCTATAAAGTCGAGGTCAAGGTTGATGATCAAGTCAGCTACTTCTAGGGCGTGAGCCGGGAGTGATCTGGCGTTGATTAGCGCGCCTTTGATATTGTTTGGGTTAGGGGAGTTGGAGGATGGTGGTAGATTAGGTGAAAGTGTGGGTGGTGACAAAGGGAGAGGCAGTTTGATGCGGTGAGCTAAATGATGGGAAGCGTGGGTAAAACGCGAGCCAAGTCTAGCATTTCTCACGGAGATAGAGCAGGGTAAGTTAGGTGAAGGTCTGGTGGCGAAGTGCTGGATCCAGAGGGCTGGGTTGTTGAGATAGGGGTTGGTGTGGTGAGCGTGGGATGGCATAGTAGAGGTGTGATGCAAGTAAGAGTGGTAGATAGAGGTGGTGGTAAGGTGTAGTGCAGTGCAGCCAAAGTGCAGTATAAGGAGGAGAAGGGAGGGCAGCAGTCTGGTAAGTAGGATACTGAAAGAGTACAGAGGAGAGTATGCAGTAGTTAGACTGTTGGAGGGGGGCATGTTGACCTAGTAGAGTCTAAGCACGCGTGGTCTGGTACGGAACGTGAGGGCGACCATATGACACTTGCACAGTTGCAGTGGTCCGTTAGCGACCATAAGGCAAAACACAATTGCAGTGGTCGGTTAGCGACCATAAGGCACAGCACAATTGCAGTGGTCAGTTAGTGACCATAAGGCACAGCACAATTGCAGTGGTCAGTTAGTGACCATTAGGCACAACACAATTGCAGTGGTCAGTAGCGACCATAAGGCACAACACAATTGCAGTGGTCAGTTAGTGACCATAAGGCACAACACAATTGCAGTGGTCAGTAGCGACCATAAGGCACAGCACAATTGCAGTGGTCAGTTAGTGACCATAAGGCACAGCACAATTGCAGTGGTCAGTAGCGACCATAAGGCACAACACAATTGCAGTGGTCAGTTAGTGACCATAAGGCACAACACAATTGCAGTGGTCCGTTAGCGACCATAAGGCACAGCACAATTGCAGTGGTCAGTTAGTGACCATAAGGCACAACACAATTGCAGTGGTCCGTTAGCGACCATAAGGCACAGCACAATTGCAGTGGTCAGTTAGTGACCATAAGGCACAACACAATTGCAGTGGTCAGTAGCGACCATAAGGCACAACACAATTGCAGTGGTCAGTTAGTGACCATAAGGCACAACACAATTGCAGTGGTCCGTTAGCGACCATAAGGCACAGCACAATTGCAGTGGTCAGTTAGTGACCATAAGGCACAACACAATTGCAGTGGTCAGTAGCGACCATAAGGCATAACACAATTGCAGTGGTCCGTTAGCGACCATAAGGCACAGCACAATTGCAGTGGTCAGTTAGTGACCATAAGGCACAACACAGTTGCAGTGGTCAGTTAGTGACCATAAGGCAAAACACAATTGCAGTGGTCGGTTAGCGACCATAAGGCACAACACAATTGCAGTGGTCAGTTAGTGACCATAAGGCACAACACAATTGCAGTGGTCAGTTAGTGACCATAAGGCAAAACACAATTGCAGTGGTCGGTTAGCGACCATAAGGCACAACACAATTGCAGTGGTCAGTAGCGACCATAAGGCACAACACAATTGCAGTGGTCCGTTAGCGACCATAAAGGCACAACACAATTGCAGTGGTCAGTTAGAGACCATAAGGCACAGCCAAATAGCAGTCATGAGGCATAAAGCACAGGGGGCTGAAAATGACTGTACTAATAAGAGGTGGCAGCAGTAACGCATAGAGGCGGCGGAGTTGGAGGCATAAGCGTATGTAGCAAACAGTTATCGAAGGTGAAAGAAGCCGAGTTCAAGTGATTATGATTGTGGAGTAGCAGAAGACATACCAGAAAGCACAATAGTGTAGACTGAGGGTATCCCCTCTACTCGCAATGGATTAAAGGTCAGAGTAGACACTGGCTCCGCGGCTCCGGAGGCGAACAGGGGGCAAACAGGGGCCTTAGTGCGGGCCTTTTACGCTTCCCAAAACATAAGTGTGGCAAATACTGCTGAAGTAGATATAAAAACGAAGGTAAATACTATACCAAATGTCGCTTTGGCTTCCCTGGATCAGTTTGCAAAAAAGGACAAATAAATAGCTTGATGTTTTCTGTTAGACACAGTGGATAAGGCAAATCCCCTAAAAACATATACAACATTAAAAGGGATTAAGCATCCAAGTACATCTATTATTACAATGCAATTATTGCCCTCTTGTGGAATGGAAACATAGACGTACAAAACATTGCAGGAAATTCCACCGCAGTTGAAAAATATGTCACAGCCTATCTCACCCAAGCTGATAAATTAGAGTTAAAAGACCTCTGAGATGACATAACATCTGACAAAACACTCACAAAAATTGTACAGCTTTGGTATGAAAATGCTCTCCCCTAGAGAATGCAGGTACTATAAAGCCGCAGACCGTTTAACAGGTACAGCCATATATGACAAATCAGAACACATTGAGCCTCATTATGACTCTGGCAGTAGCCATGCGGTAAAACTGGCAGGCTGTCACCAGACTTGTGATGATTTACTGCCGCCTGACTTGCCAGATTAACTGGGGCATTACAGCCCCAGCGGTCTGGTAAGTCAGGCGGCTGCATTCGTAAATCCACATTCAAATATGAGTCCCATAGGACTCAATGGGAAATAGGACCAATAAAACAATGGAACTGTGTAATAATGGTGCCGGTGTTTCAGTGAAAGTCTGCGGAATGGGAACCGTTCTGCACGCCAGGTCTGACCTGACATGCGGAAAGGCAACCCGCCTGCAGACTTGTACTTTGCTGGTCTGGAAAAGTCTTAATGAGGGCCGTTTTCAGGCTAGACCTTAGTCCAGCTTCATCCCAAAAAAGAGTACTAACATTCTACCAAGAGATCGAAACAATAGCCACAAATTATCCCAACAGCCAGGACATTTTAAAAAGCTATTTAATTGATACATACTAACCAAACAAAGTACTGCTTTGGAAAACATATGGCTGAACGATATAGCCCAACACTATTCCAATGTCACACCAGATGAGACAACTGACTAGGATTAAGTCTCAACTTGTTAAGGAAACCTAGTGAAACTAACCAAACACAGCCTAAGAAATCAAAAAAGTCATCATTTAAATCTCTCAAACATAGAAAACTTTATTGCATGCCCCAATTGAAACATTTTAATACTTGGAGAAAAGAAAAATAATTATTAGGTGACAATGACTAATTTGAGCAGCATTAAAAGCAAATGAAAGCAGTATGAAAAATGCCAATTTCAAACAATACATAGACACGTTGGACAAAGAACTCCAACAAGAGGAAGAAATTGTAGCTCAACTAGATAAAAGGCACTCTTGAGGGCAGTCAACCATCCCTTAAAGGAAGCCAAGAATCACTTGGAGAGCTACTCATTTTAAATTAACCAGAAATAGACATGGCTGAGGTAGAAAATACCATGTATCAATTTAAACAATCTGAAGAAGACTTGTCAGTATTCAAATCACAGCTAAATTATGAACAACTCAGAATTTAGCTAGAAGCCACTGAAGAAATTCAACGTGATTTTAAACATGAAACAAACATTTGTAGCTGTAAACATTATACACCTCTGCTCCTGTATGTAAGTGGTGAAGCTGGATCTGGTAAAATATTCTTAATTAAAATAATCATCACATTTATACAAAACTTCACAAACAGTAACAGCCCCGACAGGTTTAGCTGCGTACAACATAGGAGGTGTAACTTGACACCGACTACTGCTCCTTCCAGTAGCACACCAAAACATATTACAATACTACAAATTATCAGCAGAAGCTGTCACTGAAGTGCGCAGAATTCTGAAACAAGTGAAAGGCTTCCTAATAGATGAACTAAGCATAGTTTCCAACCTCATATTTTCTTAAAAATCACCTCAGAATGCAAGAAGTTCTAAAAACTGACTACGAAGAACAGTTCGGAGGAAAACACATTATTGTTTTTGAAGACCTTCTACAGTTACCACCAGTAAAAGGTCTACCTATTTTCAACGCATCAGGACACAAACAATGCTACAACGCACTCGGCAGCATTCGAAATGTACATTTCTGGCAACATTATTAATACAGAGAACTAACTAAAAACATGTGTCAGTCTGCAGACCTCACCTATGCTAACATTTTAAGAAGCATTGGAACTGGTCTGCTTACTACAGATGCACAATCCCTCTTAAATAGTAGACTAATCCATTAGCTATATAGGTTAAACACATTTGCTCCTGATGTCATGGAACAATTAACTCAACAAAAAATAAATTGCATGTCCTTAATGCCAAACCTTGCAAGCTGTAGTAAAATCAATGAGACAATGTTAAAAAAAAGAATTGTACCCCATACTGCATATTAGTGCCACATAAAAACTCCCTATATGGCAACAAGCAACAACACAACTAAATAACTTGTAAACATGTATCTACAGCAAAGTTGGCATGGAATATATATTAACCTTCTGTATAAATTGCAGAGTAATTCTAAAATGTAACCTTGACGTAGAACAAGGTTTAGTCAATGGAGCAATTGATATACTTGTTGGCTTCCAAACATATCCACATCACAACAACATTCATTTTTTCAACATCCACTTTGACAAACCTGCAAAAGTTTAATAAATTGGCCACACAATGGTATGTTTCATTCTTTTCAAAGACATGTACGTACTCGGGGAACAATTCTCTCTGTCTCTTACATATGCTGTCACTATTCACAAATGGCAAGGTCTAACCCTAGATCATGCATTGATTGACATTGGCAGCACAGACTTTAAAGAAGGTATGTGTTACATAACACTTTCACATCTCTGTACACTCAATGGTCTATTCCTAGTTAACTTTGATGTATAAAAAAGTAAATGCTAACATTCCTTGCATCTTAGAATACAACAGGTTACGTGCAGTGTACACCACCATTTATATATGTACGCTGAACCTCAAAAAATGAAACCTTTAAAAAGAAAACTGGTGCAACAGAACCTATAACACATCTCCCAAAAATATTGCTAATGAAACAACAACCAACTGCTTCTCAATTAAATAATACAACCACAAAACTGTCTACTACAAACACAACTGCACATCCATCAGAAGACAAAGAGACAAATATCTCTTCTCCCCAAAAATCTGAGTGCTTATCAAATGATGCAGAGACACAACTCTCTGGTCCATTTAAATTCAGCAACACAACTGAAGAAGGCACCCCCTTCTCCATCAAATATTTAAAAAACTACTGGACAGAAAAACCATAAACCACAAAAAGGACTCAAGACAGCGCTTTGTGCCGAAGTTGTTTTACACCTGATCCAAATCCGTCTAGCGGTTTGGACTGTGTTGTTTTGCAGAAATTGACCTTTCTTCTCTATGGGAAAATGATTGGGGACTTGGCCGCAACTTTTATGTGTATTCTGTTGTTTTCTTAATAGCTTTTTCATATTTTAACAACTCATTCGCAGAATTTTCAATCTGGGGGTGCCAGGCATCCCTAGTTGTCTGCACAAATTTGACCAAATATGTTGTATGAGTCCAAATATATTCGCAATTAATTTTTTCTGCTTTCAAATGGGAGTCCGTTCACCTGAAATATAGGGCAGCGACCATCAGCCTAGAATATTAATCCAAAACTTTGTTCCATAATATGGTGCTTAATCTACTTTACCCTGTGCTACACATGGTGCGATGGGAGAACACCATGCATTGGAAAAATCAGACAATCTGTCAACCTTATTAACAGCTGCTAAGATCCTAGAGTGTTATAAGGTTGAGTCAAAACATACTCCAACACTCAATCTGCAAAAGTAGCAATTTATTCAAACGTGTGTGTTAATAAGCAATGCAACATGGACTTACAGAGCTAACATCAGTTCCTAAACCATCAAATAAACCACACGTTCCGTCCCTTTGCAGGGGCTTCCTCAGGTTTGTTGCACTTCAATTTTAGGGCTGTCTTTTATTTCTAGCTGTTCACTCGATGACCACATCCTGCTCTAGTGATTCTAACATATTTTGAAATAAAACCCCAATGTGGCAGCCATGTTCTAGTAGATAGGTTCCTTAAATACTCATACTGTGTTACATTCTTATTATCATTCAAGGATCTGAAATGGACAACTTACTTCACTTTACAATCTATAAATCAAGTTTCTTGCCATAATGAATATTTCTTTGATTTGTTGCTCTCATGGTACATTCATATCGGTATTACAAATCAATTGTATGTTAATATACAATTATTGTTCCTTGTGTCTGTGCACAGGAAAGGTCACCATTAGGGAGGTATAGTTCCCTAAGTACTCATCACCTCTTCGCTTCTCCATTTCTATGCAAACAACACAAATACATGATTATCTCTGTAGTGTAATTCTGTCTAGAGCATAATGTGTTTTTTCTTTTTTATTATTTGAAGACATATTGTATAGACTGAAATGTGGTACTGCACTGGGCTCCTGTATAGTGCCTTCATATGAAAATCTATATATGTGTTGGTGGGAGCTTGATCAGCTAAATATGATCTATATCTGAAACACATATAGCCTGATTCATGGAATTATTTGCGTGAAAAACACACATTTGCACGCCTTTCTGCCCAAAAATCCCCATACTTCAAACAGGGATCTTCAGGCAAAAAGGCGTGCACATCTGTATTTCTCACGCAAATAATTCCATGAATCAGGCTGGTAGTGTGTTGGTATCATTCTATTGAAGATCTATTTGTGTTGTAGCAAGGGATCAAACATTCCTTGAGTGGGTAGGTAAATCAACTGAATTAGAACACCATGAATCTCCACATATAAATGACAATTAATCTTGAAGAATTCACATTTTGGGATGTGGTATTTTTTGTGGCAGATGATAAACTGAACAGTAGATTATATAGAAAGGAAACTTCATCAAGCTCAGTTTTACATGCTGAGTGTCATCAACCAAAAACACTGATTTGCAACATTCCACATGGTGAGCTCATTAGGGCTAAATAGTATTGTTACCTAGAAAAAGACTTCAAATAGGAAGCAGAACAACCGGGTGCACATTTTCTAGCAAGGGGATATACTGAGAGAACTTAAAACATTGATGAGATGAAACAGATAAAGAGTTGATCTCCTTAAACCTAGAAATTACAGGAAGGTAGAAAATAATGATATGAAATTCATTAATCAGTTCAGTTTACAGTCCTAACAAATATGCCAAAGTCTTAAAAAATATTGGTTCTGGAATTTCTAGGTTTCTAGGTTTAAGGAGATCAACTATTGTGCAATGGCATGTCCACAATCGATGTACGCACTCTGTGGAAATCCTTAAATTAAATTTTCAGCCAAAGTATGGACTTTAAAGTTCAAACTTTGCCCTTGCACACCTCCTCGAACCATTGCCAGTGCTGCTGCTATATACTTTTTACACACTTTTTCCTGTACCGGAAGTCCACCGTCTTGTAACATCATTGCGGACGTACCCAGACACAATCACGTGACCATGCCTGTGCAGTATGATGAGTCCACAGTCAGTCAGTGCTTGGCTTTGCAGACATCTCTTAATTCAATTTCCAGCCACTCTAGGGACTTTTAAGTGAGAAGTATGCCCTTCCACAGCTACTAGTACCCCTCCCACTTAATTCATAAACTTTTTAGAACTTTTCAAGGCATTTTTTGGGTGCTGAAGCTCACAGACAGGACGGTAGTCTGTGGACAGTTCCTCCAAGGTGACCCACCCATTTCTGTTAGGTCCTGCTGGTGTGTCAGATTGAAAATGACTGTTTATCAAGAGAGCAACACAGCAGACTTTACTTCAAGAATGGCATCTGCAATGGCCATCCCTACCCCTCAGGGGCCGCCACCATCTGGAGGACCTGGAAACGGGAACACTGGACATTCAACAGATGACATGCAGGTGGAAGAGGAAGATGAAGAAGTAGTGGAGGATTTGACAACAATGTCAGATGGGCAGACACAGTTGTGCATGTGGAGGTATTTCACCACCATTGGAGGAGTGCCAAAGGCTCAGGCTGCCCGGGGCATTGCATGTAAAATTGTACTCAGTTTTGGGCAAAAGGGGCAGTACTCCTTTGGTACTACGTCCATGCACTGTCAGATGTCAGACCTACACCTTCCACCAGGCTCCTCTGAGCAAGACAATCCCCGACTCGGGGATTAGGCTTACATTGGCCACTGCACCTTTGTGAACCACTCCTGTGACCACTCTGGACACCGCATTGGGCAGTGGATGCCTCTTGCTTTCTCACAAGCCATACAGGAGGCTGTTGACCGGTACCTTATGTGGTCAACAGTCATGTGTATGTACTGTCACACAATAATCTGCATGGGGAGAGGATTCAAAGCTCCTTCGAGACGGCTATGAAAGATCTTGAAAAGGCTTGCACATTTTGTTTTTTTGCAGCCCTACATTTGTTCTTTGTTCAGCTATCCCTCCATTATGGTGGTTGGTGCCCATTCATTCTCTCCTTCCCTCGCTATCTCCGTTGATCCTTCCCTCCCTTTCTGCTTTGTTCTCTCTTTCCCTCTAAAAAAAAAAAAAAAGAAACAAAACAAAAAAAAAAGGGTTTCTCATGGAACTGCCTTTCAAAGTTTAAAATTAGAATTCAGTACAAATATCCTTATGGACTCCATCTACTTTATATTTACATTTAAAGTAGTAAGATTCAATAAAAACATCTAACATTTTCATTAGTATCATATTTTATGCTAATGTATATTATAGAAATTCACAAAATCATGCTTTTGGGTCCTTGGCAATGCTCCTTGCATGCGTTTGCTGCAAATCCATCCATGTTTTATCTTTTGAAAAGTGTCAAAATGTACATACAATAATTAGTCATATAACCCAACCCCCACCTGACAAAATCCATTCAAACTTTCCACACAAATTTATGGTTAGGTCTATAATCTATTTGGAGACGCCTCACCTCCCAGAAATGTTTTAATTTGTTCAATGTAATATTGTGTTTTTACCGAGATGTTCGCTGACTACAGGCACAATCCACAAATCCAACATTGCGACTGTTTCAAAGGTTTTGACGCTCCTCACTCTTTTAATTGACCAATCAGTGAGCGTGCACGATGTCCACAAACATCACACTGCTCTTTTAATGCTCCAGAGGTGTCCTCAGACTACGAATCAGGAAATGAGTCCACGGATGATACCTAGATATCCCTAATTTCTTTCAACCTACTTTTTAGCCATTTAAAAAAAAAAAAAATACTGGGCTTATTTACACCAAATTTGCAAAAGCACACTTTAGGGACCAATCTGCCTCTCCTCGGCCAAGTTTGGTGCAAATCCATCTAGCGCCATTATGTCTATGAGGATTTGAAATGTTTTGGCATCTTTGATGTCCTTGGTGTTAGCAGTGTATGGCGCTAGCGTGAGTTATGGTTGCATATCTTACCATAACTGGCCAATTTCTTGTGTTTTTCAATTTTACCTGTAACCATAAAGACCTTTAAGAATGTTTTTGCTGAATATATAGGTTTTCATTAGTGCAACTTAACCATAACAACCCGTTAAAAAAGTGTTTTCACTGAATTACATAGGCTTTTATTAGTGTGTCTTAACCAAAGCGTCCCTTTAACAATGTTTGTTCTGTGAACATATATTAGAGGGTGGTGATAGCATCTCTATAGTTATGGTTTAGTTATCTATAGGAACCCCTAAAAATTCTATCATTAATAACTTTTGATTCAAGTAAAGGTTGTGGCTGAAATTTTGAAAGTTCTTAAAAACCAGTAGGCTTTGCCAGACTGCAAAGTTTCGTAAAGTTTTGTTAACAAATGTGTTATTAAGTGTAAAAAACATGTTTTTCCAAAAGTGCAGTCTACTTCCCATTCATTTTTCCATTGACAAACAAGGTCCATTTTTGGCAATGCGCACAGCCCAAATCACTGGATGGATTTGGATCAGGTCCAAAACAACTTGGGCTTGAAGTGTTGATTCCCTATAGCTAAGGATATGGGTAAATGAGATGCAGAAAAAAAACAACTTGCCGGTCACAAACATGCAAATGCCATCAGGCTACAGGTGTGGGTTGGCTGGAGGACATCAAGTGACATTTGGGAGTTGGAGGGGTCTAGGGACAGGGTTTGCAACACAAAGCTTTCTGTAGCCTCAGTTATAGACTTGAATAGCCAACATCTCAAAGCATACTGCATCACAGCAATAGCGTGTGTTGTTGGGGAATGGAGATGGCAGGGCAGGTGAGGAGGTCATCTGGGGAATAGGGGGTCTCTTTGTGAGGGCCTGGAGGACAGGAAAGCATTTTCTTCTGCCCGGTTTGCTGATATTTGTGGCTATAGCTAAGGCTATGAAGGACTACAGGTACCCACAGTTGAGTAGTTCCGTGCCCCGGTTTATATTTTAGTGTGTCAGTGTTGTATTTCTATTTTAAAGTCATTTTTATAGGTATAGTGATGTTGGGGGGTGAACAATCCCAGTTCAGTGACACAGCAGGTATTTGGAAGTCTTATCTATTTTGGCTGTGTGTTTTCAGACATTTGTAAATGTGAGAGTGTGGAGAAAAACTGAAGAAAAAAGTTTCAAAAATGTATACAAAAGAAGCCATCCTACTCTTGTTTTAGATCACCCATACACTGTATTTTAGTCTGTGTATTGTCACTAATGCTATTATATCTGTGCCTATAAAATCTTTCTCTATATAGCTTGCTGTCATGTATTTTTCTCTGGTTCCTTACCGTCAGCTCCTTTACATAACTACATGAGCAGTGTTGCATTGTATTGATCTTTTGTATTATAAAACCTGAAGTGAGCCCTCTTTAACTAACAATTTGTAATCGCGGTTATAATAAAAGATCATGTACTGTAGCCGTGTGTATAATAAAAAACGGTTTTTGGTTATTACAGGCCTCAATATGTAAAAAAGTACAATGCTTGTACCCGGAAGAGTCATTTCTAAGAATTATCTATTATATAGATATGTATGAAAATCTATGTGACCTACCTCCCTAAAGTTTCATATGTAACCACAGCTATGAAAAAGTCTATGAACTCTATCCACAGCTATGAGTGATTAATCATTTTATAAAATGTTTTTTGATATAATTTAATTGTATGTATGTATTTATATGTGATGGATGTTTTTTCATTGCATTTTATATTCGTATCTGATAAGTAGTCTTTAAAAGGACTCTTTTTGAGTACACAGAGTGTAGTATTCTAGCACATTTGCTGTGCTCTTTTTTTTATAATGTATCTTAAATAACTAATTTTAACTACCATTGTATCACTACTGTCTGTTTTGTCATTCATATACCAGACTCAGATATTCTAAAAAAAAGAATCTAATAACCGCTGCAACATAGCACCCAACCGTTGCACGGGATTGCTACCCGCAGCTAATAGTGGTACCCTGTGCAGCAGTGGCTAGATACTAGCAAATGGCACATCGAGTGTTTGTGGATGTGTCTTAGCCATGGGTAATAACATCCAAACTGGTGAGGCTCCTCCATAACTGCGGCTATCATACGCTTGTGCGTCGGCACGTCAATGCTTTTTTGCTATTTCTTTGGTTGTTCTGATAGACGTGGCTACTGTTATAACTGCTTCTATTGGACCATACATTTTCTGTGCAATAATCATAATTTTATGTGAATGATACAGGTCAGAATTTTATCTCTGTGTGTTATTTTGTGTGCTTAGGTGTTCTCTTGTCTTTTTTGAAGTTTTGAAGGTTGGCTTAGTTTGGTTTTCAGTTTGTAGAAATGTTTCTGTGTATTCGCAGTTTCAAGAAAGATTTGTAGCCGTGTTGAATAGCTGCGGCTACTAAAGATGCTGATCAGTGTCTTTTATGTGTTTCAGTATTTCTAATTGGCTGGTGTTAATGTTGTAAATGTGTACCTCTTTGTAATAGGTTGCAGTGAGTATGTGTCATCCATTTTATTAGTTTTCTTACAATGTATTGCTGCACTGAAAATAAAAGAATGTTCTCAGAACAATAGAAATGTGATTTTACTTAAAATGCTTTTACAATCACTTATGGTGTGTATTAAAGTGCGTTTGGGGTGATCTGAATATGTGTCTGTTTTAAAAAAATGTTTTGCTGAAGTGTGTTACTGTGTGGTTATCTATAAGAGAAACTACATTGTCTTTCATTTGTTTACTTTTTTTGTGAAACCTAGTGTTTGATTGGTTTTATTTTTAAATGTACATTCATAAAGAATATAGGAATGGTATCAGTTGTGCAAACTCCTATTATGTAAAAAAGAAATAGAATGCATTTTGCCGAATAAATGCAGGCGCAGTATGGGTTCAGCAATGCAATTTTAGTATACAAATGAGAGGTTGTAACCATTCAAAATAGGAAACCCACTGATTTTATTTTAATGTTCCTGTTACTCTACTGCTACCTGATACAGAAATAGCGGCAGATGTCAATGTCAGTTTACTGGGCACACTGGTTCCTCAATGGAGTTAAGGCGAATATTAAGCATGCCCATGGTTACAGGTCTGACTAACGTGAGGGATTTAATAAAGAGCCTACAGCATTACCTGCCACAGGAATGCCCACCTGGCTCTGGACCTATTGCTATTAGGACTTTGGCCCATTAGACTGGAGTAGTAGTAGTGTCTTTATTTGGTTGGAAGACACACCAGCATTTTGCAACTGAAAAATATTTCTGCCATGGAATGGGATACAAAGTATGTTCACCCTTTTGATGGTTGCAATTTCATTCAGGAGGAGGTCTTGTGCATACTTTGAGAACTCAGAATGTTTTTAGGCAATATTTAAGATAGTGCCCACGCCTTGGGAGAACAATAACCAATTCTGTATGAGGGATACATGCTGTGAACTATTTATCATACTTTCACCCAACGTCTACTGGATGGTCTGGCCAATATTGGGCTGCAGCCTTTTTTGGCTTATATGTGGTTGAATATATGTTCACTGTATTTGTGAGTGGTGGTTGTGCAGAATCTACCTCAACCCATTAAAGGTGCTAAAAGCAACAACCAGAGTATTCAAAAACCTGCAGCACTGTAACAATCTATTAGAAAAGTCATTAGAAATGCTAAAGAAGTTCAGATAGGGGACTCATTTTTTGTGGTATTGTCTTTTTAGAGTGGTTTGTTTTTATTTTCCTCACCCGTTGGACATTTGAACATTTCTAACCATGTGATAAATAGCAGTAGTGATATTTTTTTACAGTAGATTATTGTGTGCAGATTACAGGCCATGCTTTAAATGGGATGCAGAGGATGTTCAGTGCACATTGTGCAAGAAAACACTAAAACGTGTCCCTTCTAATGTTCTGTCAGAAATATTGGGAACATGAAGTATTATATATCACCTGGTGCGAGTCCCCTGGGATGATGTGAATAATGCATATTGGAAATTGCATGAGCACCGCAAAATAAAAATGCTTGAGGCTCATGTGTTACGTGCATCGAAATTGGCACCACGTCCAGTAGGTGATTCCCCCAGTGCGACACCACACTCAGTTAAAGAACCCTCGACTTTGGCAACAGTGTCAACTCCACATGTTCTAGTTTTACCGTCTGCCAATGTCTAAGTTATGAGACTTATCTGTGATCTATGCCACCAATGGGTAACTATGGGAGGTGATGTAACTTAGTATTAGGACAAGGTAATACTTCAATACTGATTTTGCTCAGTGTTTGGTTTTTTTAAGAGCTTTTTTATCTTTATGTTCTCTTGAAGATAAGGTCTGCCTTTTCTTTACTGGATTGCTGAAAAGCCTAATTACATATCCGAAATGTAAGCAGTACTTGGAGTTACTGGAGAAAGAACTACATTAAGAAGAACTTTTGACAGCTGAATTGGCAGAAGAGACTCCTGAGGGAAGGCAAGATTCTGCATCAGGAAGTCAAAATGTGCTTGGTGAGCCAATTATTCAAACCAATGTTGAGCTTGTCACGGAAGAAGTAGAAAGTGCAATACACAAACTAAAGTTGCAGTTGCAAAATATGATGAAATAGTAAATTTAATATAGAGCAAAAATAAGATTATTATAAAATCAAAGATAGGTCTTACAAGGTTTATAGCGTGACAAGGATGAATGTTCTCGTGATGTGGATATGAATTTTGGGTAAAAGTGTACCCGCAGCATTATGATATTTTTGGCTGGTGCATCATGTACAAACATGTGTAGCCGTGTTAAAGAAGCTTGGGTGATTTCACACATGCAGATATTGTCACATGGCATGAGTGTAGCTGCAGCAACACATTGCAACGTGTGATTGGTCCATTTGTTGACACGCCCAGCAGTCTTAAATCATATTAGAAGTTTCATGTTAAACATAACATCAAAGCACATGGAACAAAATGAGCACAGTAGTATTTATCATCTGCGCCACAGATAGAATTAGCAGCTATTTTTCATCAATTAACACCCAACCTCCGTCCATCCTGCTTGCAATTGATCTTTCTAATTTTATAGTGATGGGCAAAATCTGTCACTGCTTGATCAAGGTAAGAGGTGGTACCCTAGATTCTTGGGGCAAGGCTCTTTCAGAACATATGGCCAATCATCAACGCTAGGTATATTTTTAAGTGCCCATTCTTTTACCTTATTCGTTTGAAAAAAATGAGAAATGTACAAAATATAAAATGCTAAAAGAAAATGTTTTTTTGACCTTTTGTTTTATGTATGAATTATATTGTTTGTCCCTTCCCAGTTTTTACCTCGATTTTCTTTACCCCCAAAACATTTTTTTTTTATGGACCACTTTTTCATTTAGGAAAATGGGCAGTAAAAATACATTCTAACTCTTAATTGAACCTTTCAAAGCAGTGTGTAAAAAAACTGAATATCCTTATTTATTTCATTATAGCTGTGGTTATCCCCTATGGAAGCTGTGGGTAAAATTCTTCAGTCATTGCTGTATTTAATCACGGATGCATTTTTGGTAGCTGCGGCTATTTAAAACTGTTTAAAAAATACATATGTACATATATATGTGGGCAGTGGTCTTGTAAAGATTTATTTTCGGATACATTGGGCCTCATTACATGTCTGGCGGTTAACAGTGCCAATGATACCGGCGGGTTGCTGCCGGACCCATAAATATTTACTCGGTGCATGACTTCCCGGTAACATTCGAGGATTAAAACCCTGGCAGACCATAAAGTCAGACGCCAGCAAATTGTAAGTACCCCTTAATTGAAACTTTCAAAGCAGAGTGTAAAAAAACGAATCCTTATGTATTTCATTACAGCTGCAGTTAAGCTGTGGTAAGCGTGCTGGTGATACCTGTGGGTTGCCGCTGTACCTGTAATTATTTACCAGCGCTGTACTACCCGGTAACACCGGGGGATTACAAGCTCGGCAAACCAGAATGTCAGGTAATGGCAAATTGTAAGTCCCAGGAAAGGGGACCACGGAAGCACCAGCACCGCTCTTAACAATGCTGGTGCTTGCGTGAAAACTGTGGGTTGGTGCCGTCCCACCCAGCATGTGTGACCTCCCGGGAGGGCACCTGACCCCGCTTGGCAGAGTTGTAGTGTGCCAGTCCAGAAACAATGGTGCCGGTAAGCTTACCGGCACTGTTGTTTCCAGACCAGCATAATTATAATGAGGCCCTTTGTGTGTAGTCTTAGTACACAGTTACAGTAACACTAATAATGTTCTATTGAGAGTACATATAAATGTAAACACTTTTAAAAGTTAAATACGTATGCAAACAACATTTTTTAAGAATCAGTTTATTTGGGGGAAATGTGGTTGTACAGGTTCTTTTTATTTTACTTTCTACACATGATATATCGTTTTCATTAGTCCAATTGTCCGTATTAATAATATCAATTATGGATGGAATAATAAAATCCTTGAAATTCAAGGAAAACACTTTTGTTGCAGGGACGCTAAGGTGAGCAATACATTGTAACACAACCTTTGAAATTCAAAGAAACACATTTAGTTGCATGGACCTTAAGGTGAGAACTTAACACAAAAAAACCCAAATTTAGCTAAAACCACCTTAACTTCACACCCCTGTTGCGCAGCCTATGACCAAAATGAGGACATCACAGAACACCTCCCTGATTACATCAATAATTACATGTTGTATGAGAACAACACTGATGACATTACAAATCACATCCCTTATAACAACACAAAATACATTGCATACAACTGATTACATCAATAATGGGATTAGACATAACATCATTTATAAGTTAAATCATGAAAGCTTTGATTAACCTTAATAACAATTTGGGCCATGGACTTGGCCATGACGAAGGCTGTGGTCACTGGCTATCACCATGCACTATAGCTAGTGGTCAATTGGTGTTGCTAGAGTACATGGTTAAAAAGCCATACCTAGTGGCCCATTACTGTTTTAAAATATACAGTGTGCAACGTTGAAAGCTGTAGTCAGTTCCATAGATAGTGCCCATTTATATTTTAGAACATACAGTCAGTATATTAGAATATACAGTCAGATATACAGTCGGCACGACCAAAGGCTGTAGCAACTGTTGAAGACCATGGCTAGTGGCTGGTTAGTATATTTAATATAGAATGGGCAAGGCTGAAGTCCATTTTTTCATGTCATGTTTGTGTTTTACAGGGCATGGACAAACTGCTCATGGTCAAAGGCCATTGCTAGTGGAGCCCATTTATATATTAGAATATATAGTGGGCACAGCCAAACATTGTGTCCACTGGCCAGAATTGTGCTAATGTCCATGGCTAGTGCCTGACCAGTGCATATAGTATACAGTGGACAGAGTTGAAAGCTGTATCATGTGGTAAAGGCCAACATCTATGGTTGGTAGCCTTTAAGTGTTTTAAAATAGTGAGTGTACAAGGGTGAAGGTTGTGACCACTGTCCATAACTGAAGGCCCTTACTAGAACCCATTCATGTGTTCAAATATATTTGGCCATGCACACTGACCATGGCTGAAGGCCATGCTAAATGCCAGTTACTGTTTTAATGTAATTAGTGATGTCATCAGTGATGTGATCTGTGATGTCATCATTGTGGTCATAGGCTGCGCAATAGGGGGCATGAAGATATGTTGGCTTTAGTTGAATTTCAGGGGTTTCGCCCAGGGGGGACAAAGTTATAGGGAGATATCAAAATTGTGGAAACTCTCATAGATGTAATGGAAACAAGTTTTGCTCGTGCTTACAGCCAAAATCGCTGGACAGATTTTCACCAGAATGTCGCCAGGAGCGGCAGCTTGGTCCCAAAAGTGTGCTTTTACAAATTTTGTGTAAATCTGTCGAGTAGTTTTTTAATAAATGGCCAAAAAGTAGATAAAAAACAGTCGGGATATCTGGTCTGCTGACTCATTTCTTGATTTAGGGTCCGCGGACACCTCTGCGCCAATCAAAGAGCAGTGTGATGTTTGCAGACATCATACGCATCCACAGATTGGATGGTGAAAAACGTGAGATGTGTCATCATTTTTGAAAGGGTTGTCATGTTGGCTCTGCGGACAGCCAATGCTGACCGCGGACACCGCAGTGAGCAAAAAGTATAGGAAACACATTTGGGGTTATTTGTCAGTCGAATGAGGGCCTGGAAAGGATGGGGGGTTGTGATACAATTGAAATGGAGCTGTTTTTATAGGTAAAAAAGGTTTGCAGGTGCCGCTGGGTCCGCCAACATCAGTGCTGACCGTGTACAGTGTGGTGATAAAAAGGTATGTAAACAAATTTGGGGTTATTTGGTGGCTGAAAGAGGCCCTGGAAAGGCTGGAGGAGTGGACAAAAGAAAAAGGCTGTGCAGTTGCCGCCATGTCCACAATCAATTTTAGTGTCCGTTGGCATCATTTGGAATTCAGGGGTTTCTGGTTGAGTCTTGTTATTTGAAGGTGTATTGTACGTACATGTTATATGGTTTAATTATATTGTGGTGGTTGAGGCCAGTGGCCAGATTCTTGGGGGAATGCCCCCAAGAATCTGGCCAATGGCCACACACACTATAGTAATATGTGTATAGTAATTATAGGTACTGTAAGGGGAGCATATGAAAGCTTGCATTCCCCACAATTACAGTGAAATAACCAAATAAGAGACACTAATGGACACAACCCAGTAGGGAATGAAACCAGGACCAAGTGCAAGTGAGGTAAAAGATAAGTCTTTATATAAAGTCAAAATGGGGCATGCAGAGGTCTCTGCTACTCCGAGAATGCTCTGCCCAAACAACGAGAAATAAACATTATATTACAAAAACACTTAATCTATGACATGTGATGTAGGGGATACAATAAGTCATTTTCATTGGGCCAAGGGGACTGGTCAGTATGTTTCATATAGGGATGTTGCTTCATGATTGGTTGGCTTTAGATTGTAACTTCTTGGAGCACACGGGTCAGCTGGGCTCATCTGGGAGAGGTGCGGGATCAGGCGATGTCCACGTCGCTGCAATTCACTCTATCTAACATTTGACCTTTTGGCCACACATATTTTAGCATTATTCATAAATTTCAGCATACAATATATATATATATATAATGAAGAAACCAGAGGAAAGGGGACGGACCGCACTCTCCGTTGACCCAGTGTGATCCTACAATCCCAAAAGGGAAGAGAACCAAAATATAAAGCTCACACGGTAAAAATAGGAAGTTATTTTAATAATGAGAAACTGCACATAATGTGCAGAACAAAAGGCTGGGGAAACAGCAAAACAAACAGGGGCAGGACGCCTAGGGCACGGCCCGCCTACAACGCGTTTCACGCGGTAGCGTCCATGTAGTTATGGTTAAGTTGGTGTTTCCATAGGAAGAGCATTTTTTGGGTGGCTTATAAATTCGCTCCCTCTGGACGAATCCTCACCAAACTTTGCAAAAAATGTATATGGGGGTAGAAAGTTATAGGGGGGGGGTCCCAAAACTTGTGTTTTTTCCTATGGACATAATGGGAAAAAACTTTGCGCACGGCCACAGGCCAAACCGCTGGACAGATTTACACCAAATCTGTGGCAGGAGCGGGGTCTTGTCCCGAAAGCGTGCTTTTGCAAATTTGGTGTAAATCCATCGAGTAGTTTTTTATAAAAATGACCAAAACGTAAGGCAAAACATTAGTGATATCTGTGTTCGCTTCGCGGACGGACTTCCCTGTTCGCTCCGCGGACAGCACCCCGATTGGCCCATGGCCTTGCGTCATTTCCGCGGACATGCGACGTGTTCGCTGATTGGACGGCGAGGGGCGTGGAGCGCGTCAGATTTTCTGTGGCACCCGCCATCTTGTATTCGCCGTCGACCGCGTACAGCGCGGTGAAACGTGGATAAAAAATTGTATTTAGTGCCGTGTGTTGGTGTGTAAGAGTGTTTGGGGATGGTGGGGGAGTATGAGATAGGTTCAATGTTTTGTTTTTTTATGTGCTAGACGTTTTTGTTGCGTTCAATTTGTCCGCGGCTGTTCTGAAATTTTGTAAATAAACTAAAAGGTGGGGTGTTTAGAGGACGGAGTATATGTCATATTTGTTCGCAAGGAAGGTAAAAATGAGCTGTGAACACTCGCGGTGTACCTAATTGTTCGTAAATACACAAACTGTGGGTGTCCTCAGGACGCTGTCCGTATTGTAATCTGTATAGTTGAATGTGTTCTAAGAACACTTGCGGTGTCCCGAAATGGTTGCAATTACACAAAATGGGGGTGTTCTGAGAACGTTATTTGTATTGTTCGTTGTCAGGGTGAGAGTGTTTTAAGACCACTCCTTTTGTCCGCTAATAGTACAATTTCCTATGGGCAGCAACTGACTTTTTGTCCACTAAAGAAAAGATAAATCTGGCTGGTGTGCACCGACATTATGTGATAATCCTATGACTGACGCTATTGACCTGGCTGACTTGCTTTTGCGACACTAAATCATATCTCCCGCCCCTAAGCCTGATATTATGAAAGCATTCATATTCCCCGCCTCTCTCAGTGACGTTACAGGGTGCGTCATCAAACGCGCCCAGTCCTCTGCAGTCCTAAGTGACTTTACACAGAACCCGGAAGACAACACATATTATGTCACAACACAGCGCGCCACAATTCGGAATATGAAACAGTGATTTAAAAGCAAACAGCAAGATTGTAAATTTTGTAAAGTACATTTATTTGACATCAAATGTTTAGAGAATATTCAGCAATTTTCATTTGTCTTTGTTGTCAATCCGCAAAAGTTCATGTTGAGGCACGCGATGTTCCTTTGCTGTACAGAAGGTGTTAGATCAGCTTACAACTCAGTGCGCCACAATTCGGAATATGAAACTGTGGTTTAAAAGTAAACAGCAGGATTGTACATTTGGTAAAGTACATTTATTTCACATGAATTGTTTAGTGAATATTCAGCGATTTGCCATTGTCTCTGCTGTCGATCAGCAAAAGTTTATTTTGAGCCATGCATTGTTCCTATGCGGTAGGTAGGCTGTTGGTTTATGATAAAAGCAGTAAATGGTCGCTCTGATAATCGGAAGGTTGCTCCAACAACGAGCCATTAGACCACCCTATTGGTTGGTATGTTGTTTGTAGCCGCTAGTACTGCGTAAGGACATATTGGTCCTTGGCGATTGTCCCATAAAATGGTGAGGGTCATGAAGTTGCATATTTGGACCTGCACCTAGCAGTTGAAGACCCCATCCGCTGGAGTCTGTAAATCGTGATATAGGCAAAATGGGGCCACATACCTGTTTCAAAAAACATAAATTAGTCTCACCAGCCGATCTTCATTAAAAATCATCATTGTATTTATTAGGGCGTGAAACTATCTGCTATCGAAGATAGTGCAACGGAGTATGTTAATAATAAAATAATAATATTTTCCCATTCATATAGCGCTAAGAACCGTGAGGTATCTAAGCGGTGCTTATTATTAACCACGGTTGTGGTGCTCATTTATCGACCAGAGTACAAGATGAAAGTATAATATTTGTAATGTTAATATGTTGAATAATGAAATGATAATTGTCCTGAAATGTTCGAAAATTCACAAAATGGGGTTGTTCTGAGGACGTTAGTCGTATTGTGTGAATGCTTAGCTGTATGCAATGAGGGAATGGCACAGAGAGTAAAGTGGACACCGTCCGCGGACACCGCGGCTGTTCGTGGACATGGTGTGCTACTTCCGGGTTTTTCCAGGAAATCCAACATGGAAAGAAGACTGTACAGATCAGCCAATCAGATGTCAAGGTTGTGGATTTGTGTTGAAAGAGACTGTGTGTGGTGAAGATGGCAGAAGTAGAGAAAGTCAGGGTGTTGGTGCTTGGAGATATGTTTGTGTATGGTTTACAACAGTACGCTCAATGCAGGCATGTTGCAAAGAACTTTGATGTGAAAGGAGTGGAGGTGGTGTGGAGCACTGTGCCTGATTGCAATGTACAGGGAATTGTACAAGTTTGTGAGGATATGGCCACGATGAACAGTCCGCATGTGGTAGTTTTGCACTATGGTGCTTTCCATTTGGGCAACGTCAGTGCCCCTACTTTGTTGGCTGATTTGGAACGCTTGGTTCAAGCCGTAATGAAGATCCTTCCAAATGGGAAAGTAATTTTTTCTGGATTACTACCTAGGGCAATATGGGACAATAGTTCAATTTTTTTGTCCTCAGCAAAACATTGCTAGGTGTGTCATCAACCGAGGCATGTGTGCCTTCATGCTTAGAGCTGGTATGTTCTTCTGTAATAATGAGAATATTGATGCCAGTAATGCTGTTAATTTTAAAGAAGATGGTATTTCTTTATCTTTTACGGGAAATGCCTTTCTATTTTGGAATGTAAGGGTTGCTTAGGAGAAGGTTATGTAAAGTAAGAAAAAAAACAAGAAAAAAATACAAAATAACAGGTGTCTGTCAAGCATCTGTAAAAAAACAAAAAAAACGGCTCTTTTCAGAGCCAACTTCAAAGGGGAAATGGGGCACACTATTTAAATTTACATTCACCACGCTCAGATTTTCGATATGTCCGCGGACATGGCGGTAGTACGCGGACATGAAAATCACTACGAGGGGGTGAGTATGTTCTATGTTACATGTATATGAAGTCAGGGATATTATGGTTAAGTTGTGCTACTAAAAACCTATGAAATTCAGTGAAAAAACTTTGTTAAAGGGACGCTATGGTTAAGTTGCGCTACTAACAACCTATGAAATTCAGTAAAAAAACTTTGTTAAAGGGACGTTATGGTTAAGTTACGCTACTAAAAACCTATGAAATTCAGTGAAAAAACTTTATTAAAGGGACGTTATGGTTCAAAGTAAAACCGAAAAACCCCTGAAATTCGGCAGTTATGGTAACATAAGCAACCATAACTCGCGCCACTGTGCACTGCTAACACTAACACCCAGGACATCAAAGATGACAGCACAAATGTCATTGATGACATCACTGATGACATCACATGTGCATTTACTTTTCATTTACTTTTCATAAAAACTCTGTACAAGGGATTCTTATAATGCTGACCAATGGGAGTATACATTATTTGTAATATGGTGAAATGATATAATTGAAGTGTATATTTTATTTATGATTGAAGTACCATTGAGGATGGTGCTTATGGAATATGTATTTGTTTCTTTTTGAAGATAACACATAGGATAATACTAGGTAGGGTTAAGTAGTTGCATATGGTAATAACGCTGGAATCTCTGGTTCTTTCTTCTGATACGCATGATAGTTTAAAACCTTTAAATGCATACATGTTTACATATAGATTTACTTTTTAGACCCACATAAATAGTACATCCTATGTACTATGTTTGGTTCAAGATTAGTGTGTGCTGCACTGTTGTTGTATTGACAGAACTATTCATTGGGAAAACACATAGAAGATACAAATAAACTACAAATGTACATCATTTTAAAGAATGTACATGTTATAGAATAGTTGTGGGTGGTAGCATGGCCTTTAAGGTTTGCAGTAACAATAACTTTGATGGCATATTTGAAGTATATTACAATGAAGTGTGTTTTTAATGTAGATACCCGTTTGCGTATTCTAACTGTTTTGGAATTTAAAAGTACTATTATAATATTTTAGATGTAGTTAGATACCAGTTCACATATTCTGTTTATTGTACTATACCTTAGTGAGTACAATTTGGTTGAAGGAATAGTAAGTAGGCATTTGGTAGATTTGGTGGTAATTTTGGCGTACTGTGATTATAATGGATTTTACAAGAAGTATTGCAGAAATAAGAATTGTGATGGTATATTTGAAGAGCATTGCAATGACAGGTATTTTTAAATTAGTTGGATACCTGTTGGTGTATTATAACTGTCTTGGGTTTTACTATTGTAGTATTATGGATGTAGTTAGGTACCCATTGGAGTATTTCAACTGTTTATTGTGCTATACTTTAATGACTAAATTTGGGTTGAAGGAATATTAAGTGGGCATTTGTTAGATTTGCTGTGATGTGGAGTAACAGAAAGTGTTGTTACATTCAAACCAACCACTTCTTTTTTATTTACTTATGCCGTATAGTATCCTGATGTGGTTGTGGCACCAGTGTGGTAAATTATGCCCACTGTTGGGAAGGTTTTCTTACCAAGAGATACTTGGACGTGTGTGAAGCTAGTAAGTGTACAGTTGTTTTTGGCACCATGCGCAATGTACCTTAGAACAATTTCACATATTGGCTGTGTGTTTGAATGATGGAATGTTTGTCTGAATGACAAAAATGGCATAATATGCTATGATTTGCATTCTGCAGAAGCAGGTGAAATGGAACGGAATCACAATTTTCTATGAACACACACACACATTGTTCATTAGTGATGTGGTTTTGTTTAACATGGTTGCAAAGAGTGCATGTATGTTTCCAAGAGTATGCATACTGGAACATTTAATTTATAGGGATGTTTTTGGTTTCTAGTACTTGTAGTAAGTGCATTAGGAATTATTGTGGATCTGTCAGTGTTTGTATGGTGAATTGTTCCATTCCTGTACAGTCCAATTATTGCCTTGTACCTGAGGCACTGTAAGTGTTGTCAGGATTATTTGTGGCATTTCTGTGAAGGACAAACATGGCAAAAAAGTACTGTTCTGAACCATTTAAGTAAATGTTGTGAACAATTAAAAGAGAAGATTGATTGCTACATTTGAATAGAAATGTACTCCAATTGTGATGCTGGATTTAAATGGAACAGATAGTTGTGCCTCTGCGTTGATGGCCATGCAGTAATGCTCTGAGCCATGATATTTTTCTCTTTGTCTTCTGATCTACATGCAGTTTTTTGGACCAGAAAATGTTGGGGATTCTATTATTTGATTGAGCAGCAGCAGTTGTTCTTTGTTTGTTTATCAGTATTTCTCGGAGATCTGCTATAGGTTATATTTGTATTTTTTTTCTTTTTAAAGGTTTTATCTAAATGGGGCGTGCCAGTGCAGACGTGAAAGTATTATGTAACTCATACCTCAAAGACTGTGCTGCCAACATCAATCAATCCGTGATCTGGGGTTAGACTTTGTGATTTGTGAATAATGACAGCATATGCAAGAGATAAAGAAAATTGTTCTCTGCATACGTACATGTCTCTGAAAAGGAGAACATGCAATTGTGCAGCCTATTTGTTTAACTTCTGCAAATTTGTCAAAGTGGATGTTGACAAACTGAATGTTGTCATGTGGATGTGTTTGGAAGCCAACAACAGTACCAATTGCTCCATTCACTAAACCTTGTTATATGTCAAGGTTACATTTTAGAATTAGTCAGCAGTTTAGACACTGAGTTAATACTTTTTCTATTCCAGCTTTGTTGGAGATACATGTTTCGAAGCTATTTAGCCATGCTGTTGCTTGCTGACACATAGAACGTTTAGTGCCATGCACTTCTAGTGTGTCTGTGTGGCTGATGTGCAGTATGGTTTGCATTTCTTTTTTCAAAATTGTATTGTTGAATTGACTGTATCGGTTGGCATTAAGGACATGCAATTTATATTTTCTTGAATTAATTGTTCCATGACATCAGGAGCAGATGTGTTTTGCACACATAGCTCTAGATTTTATATATAAGATGCATTTGGCATCTTTAGCAAGCAGATCAGTTATGATTTTTAAAATGTTAGCATGTTTTGAGTTAGTTTTCTGTAGAATAAATTGTGCCTGAGATTTACATTTCCAATGCTCGCTAGTGTGTTATGGCATTGTTTGTGCCCTAATGTTTTGAAAATAGGTTGACCTTTTACTGGTGTTAACTGGTTTTAACTGTAGGAGGTCTCCGAAAACAATAATGTGAAAACAATAATGTGTTTTCCTCCAAAAGATTCTTCATAGTCAGTTTTAGGACTTCTTGTATTATTGCTTACTTCATCTTTCAGGAACACTTTTATTTGTTTCTGAATTCTGAGTACTTCAGTAGCAGCTTCTGCTGATCTGATCATGTGTAGTATTCTAATATGTTTTATTGTTCTACTGGGAGGAACAGTAGAGGGTGTAAAGTTACAACTCCTATGTTGTGGGCAGCTAAATATGTGGACTCGTTACAACATCTGAAAGGTTGTTATTTGTTAAGTCTTGTAGAAATGTGCTAATTATTTTAATTGAAAACAGTTTAGCAGAACCAGCTTCATCACTTACATACAGGAGCAGAGGTTTATAATTTGTACAGCTACAAGTTTTAGGTTGATGTTTAAAATCATATTTAATGTATTTAGCAACTTCTAGATAAATGGTGAGTTGTTCATCATTTAGCTGTGATTTGAGCACTGAAAAGTCTTCTGATTTTTTAGATTGATACGCGGTATTGTTTACCTCAGTCATGGCTATTTCTGGTTCATTAGAATTAGTGGTTCTCCAAGTGGTACTTGGCTTCCTGTAAGGGAACGTTCATCTGCCCTCTGGAGTTTCTTTATCTAGCAGAGCTTCAATTTCTTTCTTATGTTGGTGTTCATTGTCCAACATTTGTTTGTATGGTTTGAAATTGACATTTGTTATGCTACTTTAATTTGCTTTGAATGCAGCTTTAAATGAGTCATGGTCGATTAATAATTCTTCTTCTTTTCTCCAAGGTTTAACATTTTGTAGTGAAGCCATGCTATACAGTTGTCTATGTTGCAGAAATTTAAATTATAACATTGTATGATTAATTAGGATAGGTTTGGCAAGTTTTCTGGGCGTCCTTCACAAGTTGAGTCTGACTATTTGCCAGTTGTCTTATCTGGTGTGAAAGAGTTTTTGTAGGAGTGGTTTTGGGCTTTGCAGTACAGGCATATGTTTTCCAAAGCAGTACTTCTTTTTGGGTAGTTTGTATCAATTACATTGTTTTTGAAAAATGCCCTGGCTGTTGGAATCATTTGTGGCTATTGTTTCTATCGCTTGGTGGGATTTTAGTACTCTTTTTTGGGATGAAGCTGGACCAAGGTTTAGACAGACAATGTGTTCAAATGTGCCATATAAGGCTGTACCTGTTAAACGGTCTGCAGCTTTGTAGAAGCCACATTCTCTATGGGAGAGCATTGTTATACCCAAGCTGCAGAAATTGAACTATAATGGAATCTGCAATGGCCATCCCCCATCCCCAGCCACCACCACCACCACAACAACCACCTGGAAGGCCTGGACAGGGGAACATGTTCAGAGATGCAGAGGAGAATGAAGAGGAAGAGCAAGATGAGGTAGAGGAAGTGCCTACCTCCAGTGCCCGGAGTGAGTCATGGGTGAGGTGGTTTTTCACCACCATTGGGGGTTTACCTAAGGCTCAGGCAGCCCAGATGAGATGCACTGAGTGCATACTCAGTCATGAAAAACCTGGGCTGTACTCCTATAGGACCACCTCCATGCAGCGCCATACCAGATCCAGCCTCCTAGGTGCTATAGAAGCACATTGTAAGCCTCTACCCCATCTTCCCCAACTGCACCTGCTTAAACAGAGGCAACTCTGGTGGGGCTGAGGATCCCTTTGAACACCTTGCAGACAATACAAGACGCTGTTGACGTTAAAAAAAGGTTCCTTAAGGAGTCACCTTTCACAGTTAAATTATAGAACTAAAAATAAAAATCGCAGGATGTTTTGCAGTCTGCATATTTCCAGTGTGGTAGTCCACCGATATCTGGAAAATTCCAGGCATGTGGTGTGAGAATTAAAATCAATTAATTTGTTCAAAAATGGTGGCTCTTAAAAGAAACCTTTTTTTGACAAATGGTGGCCAGTTTATATACTGAACTAACAAATGTTCTATTCAACTTAACTATTTCTTTCTAACTTCCACAATAACTGCTTCTATTTTTCCTTTCGAGCATCACAGTCATCTGTTTTTACTGAGACACTGCAATCTGCAGGCGGGAGCGGTTTCAAAGTGCTTTCGAGGCCACAATCAAGGAGCAGGAGACACACTGCAACCTCCCTTAAATGTAAGGCCCACCCAACATTTCCCCTGTCCAACTGGAGTTTGGTGTCCATTCACTCCCCCACCATACCTTGCCTCTCCTGTAAAATAAAAATACAAAAAAGGTTCCTTTAGGAGCCACCTTTCACAGTTAAAAAATAAACCTAAGAATAACAATCACAGGACCTTTTTCAGTCAGCTTAGTACGCAGACATTGCGATAGTCCGCCGATATCTGGAAAATTCCAGGAATTCCGTGGAGGAATCAAAAACAATTAACTTGTTTTTCTTTCAAAAACCGTGGCTCTTAAAAATAACCTTTTTTTGAAAAATGGTGGGGGGGTTTATACACTGAACTCATAAATGTTCTAGTTCACTTAACCATTTTTTTCGAACTTTCACAATAACTGCTTCAGAACTCTGGAGCTACCCGCTTACACATTTGTTTCATGCAAACGACTTGGTCATCATTGATTGCACTCTGATCAGCCTCCAAAGGCAACTTCAAAACCTGACTATATATGCAGATAAGAACAAGCTTGCAATTAACGTGACCAAATCAAACATCATGAAGTGGCACTGTAACACCAAGAAGCTAAAATATGCTTTCAATTGGACTGTTAATGGCCTCAGCTTGGAGCTTACACATGAGTATAAATATCTAGGCGAGATAGTCAGCAACTCTAAAACTGAAGCCCCGTACCATAATGATTTGAAACATAAAGCAAAAGCTTTAGCATCACAAGCAAAATTGCTTAATGTCAAGTATGCAAAATATTCCTATCTACCTGTGATCAACTATTATAAAGGAAAGGTGGCCCCAGTCTTGACGTATGGTGCGCTCATCAAACTACCCGAGACCCAACCAGACTGGACACTACTTGAGGGCTATTTTTGAAAGCCTTACTGCCAATTCCAAAATCATTCTTTATACAGGTAATGAGATACAAATTAGGCCTTCCATCACTAAGAACCATAGTTAACTGGAATGCCATACATCTTTACGTAAAGTGTTAAACTAAGGAGCAATAGCAAGCCTCCTTGTCGATGGCAGTTGGACAAAGAATCGGACAAACCTTTGGCCACTTGGAGTCAATGAAACTAGCAGACATAAGCCTCAAACGTATAATTAGTAACCCAGAGAAAGCAAAATGGAAATGGTGGGATTGGATGAACACTAGAGAACAGTGCATGAAATAGAAGGTATTCAGGAACAGAAGATTTGGTCATGAAAAACGTAATGACGTCCCAATATATCTGACCAGGTTCCCAAACCAGTCATTTACACCTGATATGATGAGAATCAGATTTGACCTGTGCCTTACCAGGTCTGTTTTAGCAACACAAGCTTCAATATAGATGGATGCTTCCTGTAGATATGGTTTAAAGCCGCCACAGAGGGAAACCCTTAAACATCTAGTGGTGGAATGTGCAACATTGAAGGATATGTGTACAAAATACTTTTTATAGACACCTGTGTGAATTTCGAAACTGTTCAATGAATGAGTTGTGCAAAGCCCCTAAATATATCAACAATGCATTCATGAAAAAATCCTCCACCAGATCCCTTAGATGCAGCAACAACTCACTCCTTCAAATTCTACGTTACAAAAGCTTTGAAAGCTGGGGGCAACAGTTTGAACGTCCTAGCCCCTAGACACTGGAATGCTCTCTCGACAAACATTAAGAATAAAGAATCTTGCCAGCAATTCAAAAAATCAATGAAAACCTAGCTATTCAACCAATTCTAACAGACCCATATATTCCAACCTTATCTTTCTATGCCATTTTAGATGCTTTATGTACTTGATATTACTATGTACTGTATGTGTTGTCTTAATACCTACCTTTTACAACTGTAAAGATTGTAATAACCAAATTGTTTGCAACTACGCGATGATACCTCATGGTCTGGGTGTATAACAAATGTAATAAACAAATAAAAAATAAAATAAAATCATATTCAATGCACAGAACGTATCATTGAACCTGGATGTGGTTAGATATTTAAGGAAACTAGAACTTTTAACTAACTAATATGAAAAACAATGATCTGACTTTGTTGTTCTGTAGGAAGACAATTGTAACTGTAATGAATGTGGAGTATCATTGGTTCATTTTATGAAGTGTATACCTGAGTGTTTATGTTATCCTAATTTTGATAATACAGTTTTGTATATGAAAGAATTTAACAACAAAAAAACTGCTTCTATTTATTTTCCTTTTTTAGTTTTTTTATTTACTACAACTACTAAAAACACTTCACAACATATTTCATGTGTTCACAAAAATGGTTTCAGTGCATTTCGATATTCTAATGAAAAATCTGATTTCCGACATCAGTTAAGTGCACACCATCTCCTCAAACTTGATATTTTCATTATGAAAATATGTAATTCCAAAATCCTGCAAAAATGAACATACAGCTTTGTTCACATTGTGCCTTGCTTTCTTGATTTGGGGATAAAATACATTAGAATGTTTCCATATTTGTATTTGAGCTATCTGCTACTCAAAGCCACCTACATCAGAAACTACTGTAATACTTTCCAAGATTTCTATTTGCAGATTCAACAAATATCCACTCCTAACAAGACATAGTACAGGTATGATTATGTGTTTCAAAGCTATTTTTTCAACACTTTCATAAATATATATACAGGGTTGCTGCTACTTATGTTAATAAGCATATTCTCTTTTTTAACCACTCTTCCAAATGCCATATATTGCACTGCTCACAACAAGTGGGAGTTACTTAATGCTCTGCATTTAAACATTTTTCTTTTTAGGAGCATTTTCCTGAAAGTTAAACAATGCATATTGCATTTATAGCAGCACTGTGTGTAATTTATTACCGAAAGTAAGAAAAAGCAGATGGAAAATATGTGTAGAACATTTCTGAGTAGCACTTGGTGTGTGAAAGTTTAATATATTGGCAGCACATGCATACTTGCCAGCATGACCCATTCCATTCGGTAGGTGATTATAAAGTCTTCTTTTTTCCTTTGCATTCCTTTTGCTCGAACAAACTGTGCAGTGTACATCTTGAAATGCAGCTAAATATGTAATGTCCGCCAACAATCCTTCACATTTTTATGACAATTTCTCAATCTCTATTTGAAAATAAAAGACGGAAGTGAAATTAAACCTCTAAAAACGTACTGCCCAGTACGCTGGCACACAGGACTGTGAGGACATTAATTTGCCTGCATTTCAGGAAATAATGGTGAAAGCACCTTCCAACACATCAAAACGTTAGCAATATGCCATTCTGCTATACGAAATTGTGTGCATAGACTGTACTAAGCAAAACGTCCTGATCTAGAAATCCAACATTTAAATAACATTCTCCTATTTGTAACAGCCAAAGAACCCATTTGAGAAATAAAGTAAATATCATGGAATTGAGGTTGACTTACAATATTCATTTACTTTAGAAAACATTAGCGAAAACTTCACAAGCACCAACCTCATAACAAACACATACAAAAAGGAAATAGCTAAGTTTCAAAATGCATCTGCTGAAATACCAGACTAAGTATGTGCCTGTTGTCACATAAATATTTTAAAAAAAGAGCACAAAAATAGCAGATATGACCTACAAAATAGAGGACAATGAGGAATTGTTCCAATTAATTTTATATCTAACAACAGAAAATAAATACAAAATTACTTACCCCCTTCATAGGTTGCACGTACTTGAGTACAGAGCTTGACAATAACCAAATGCCATGACGTGCTATCACTAATAACTTAGAAATATTCCTACTTCTAAATGCTCTCCAACAGCTTAACCTGTATGAGAACATCATAACCCAAATAGTGCAACCATTTTAAGCTACAATACACCTTCAACTGAAAACAGAAAAATTGCAGTATGTTTGCCATTAGATCTTAAAAAAAATATAGAAACTCTAGTTGTACAAAGGCCAATAGATCAACCTTTGATTGTACTAGTTAATGGTGTACCAACAAAAGACAAAAACATTTTGCAACAACTAGTTCACATAAACAAAGTTAGACAAG